>NC_142710.1:36356377-37606377 GCF_055471065.1 Atractosteus spatula | reverse complement strand
GTGTAGATCCAGCAGCCTTTTACATCTCTTAAACTCCACATTCCTGAAAACACAAATAATATCATTTTAAGGTTCTGTCATCTGGCAATTTGTATACATTTTAAATAAAGTATGTTCTTATAACATTTTATTAGTTATGCTTAATATCATTCATTTCGCAGACTAATAATCAACATAATACAGTATCTTTGTTATTTTTAGCATTATTATTCTGTTTTTATTAATATATCTTTCAAACTACCCAGTAATTAAACACTACATTTAAACTTGCTGTTACTGCTTTGAAGAACTATAGAGAAACAAACAGTACATGTTCTTGGACATCTAATTGCTACAACACATTAATACAAATATCAAACAGTGCATAAACATAACATTCATTTTTCTAATTTTTCTACAGGTCTCAAGGAAATTACTGAGGCAGCGTTGTCCCAGAGACTGAATAGTCAGCATTTATGTAAACGTTCATTCTATATCAGCCATTCTGGCAAGGCATTAGAACATGCACAGGAGTCTTCCCACGATCTGTTAAACTGAATTTGAAATATGAGTAAATAAACAATGCAGTGCAATGCAATCTTTGAATATCTGTCTCTCATAAAGTTGGCTGTTTCTCATCTCTGAAGATTCGCTTTAGGCTACCAAAACATAAAGAATTCTCATCCATTTAACTAATTATTTCTTTAAAATGCACTGAAATTCGATTCTCGTTGCTTTAAGGACCAAATGCTCTGTTTGCTCCATGTGCTAATATGTTCTTGTTTATTTTCCCCATGCGGTGAAGGCAGAAAATACATATTTAGTACAAGAATTAAAGGATTGTGCTAACAAAATGATACAAACACAAACTGCATTCAGAACTGGTACAGTAATTATTTCAGAAGAGTGACAACCTTATAGAATTGAAATTTTCCTACAAAGAAGTTCTTTGAGTACTAATAGTACAAATATTGTGATATGAATTAATTTGAAGTGAATAAGCTGGTGACTGAGATTTCTAGAGGTTTTAAAGATATTTGACCATATCTTTTCCCAATTCAGATGCAATCCACCCCCTTTCCATTTCCTTCTCCCATGTTTTTTATACTGGTGGCTTCATGCATGTACTGTACAGTACTCTCCATGAGAGATTTGTATACAGGTATGTTTGTTACTGATATTTGGTAATGCTACATGGATCAATTCAACTTTCTGCTAGATGTTTTGGTGTGGTATTCTGCATGGCATCCCATAGCCCTTTATTGTTGATTGTAATCTCAATAAAAGAAACTAAGAGGAGCCTGGAAGATTGTAAATATTTTAGATTTCTTGAAATATATGTACAGTAGACTGGTCTCACCATACACATATTTCAGCCTTTGATGGTGTAGATGCAAAAGGCTTGTCTTCTGTCAGTAAGTGAACACTGCCAGATAGGAGATACGGTAGCTGATGAAATCTAGGGAGGCTACTAATTATCTTTTTTTACACTTTTTCCAGACTTGCAGTACATTCAGGATAATATTCCCAAACTTGAGTGTTAATTCAACACACTCTTGCAAACAATATATCTTTGGGTCTGTATGGCTTCACCAAGGAAACATATATAGACTTCCAAGGCACTTTAGACACCTCATCTATCCACACACATACAGTACTTTGATGCTCAAATTTGGAAAGACGGATAATTAAAATGAAAATTGGGGGCTCCTAAACCACCTTTTAACTGAGGGCATTGTAAAACGGGGATCATAAACTTAGGTCGCTTTTCATTCTAAAGTAATTTAGAAATCATAGAATGAGCCTCCTCAATAAATGTGGGTGATGGTGAAATACTGTATGAACCAGGAAAAACAAAAAGGCAAACATTTATTTGCTGAAATGGAAAGACTGCTTCATTTCTGAAGATCATCTTTAATTTTCTGAAGTAGACAGAGGAAATGTGATGTAGATTTCTACCCCTAAGTAGAAGAAGCAATTCTTGACAGAAAATTAGACCATTGGATTTTGCAGACTGCTGTATTTAAATGCAACAACAAAGATATAGGCAACTTTTCCCAAGTCTCTGAACAATATAAAACATGGGGAGGAGAATACTCTACATTGGAGAGGAATAAAAGAATATGTACTCTATAGAGACAATGAAATGTTTTGATCCATATTTAATGATAGAGGAGATTCTTTTGTGTTCTCTGATGGCTTTTGCAGGGAGTTCCAAAGACAGAGCAAACAGCAAGGAGATAAGGAACACCCTTGTCTTGTTTTGTCTGTGCAGCTGAAAAGGAAATGATTGACAAGTGCCGGTTAATACTGCAGCTGAAGGGGAATAATACAGGGTTTTTATCATGGAAATAAAATTTGGACCGCACTCAAACCATTCAAAAATCTCCCATAAATAAGGCCATTCTAGGCTATCAAAGTCTTTTTCTGCATCAACAACAATGCATTCATTTGGGAGTGTATTTGCAATGTTGATAATATCTAACAACGCACATATATTTTCTGATACAGTTCTCCACCTTATAAAGCCAGTTTAATCAAATTGCACAAAATTGACAATTAAGTGAGCATCACTAGAACTTTAGGATACAGCTTAATGTCACCACAGGCAGGAACTGGAATATTCCAGCAGGTCTTTACTTTTTCAACAAAAGAGTAATTAGAGCTATTTTTTTCTGGAGCTATATTTTCTGGTCTGTGGAATGAACCAGTCTCCACTGCACAATGAATGGATTCCAATCACCTCTAGCATTAGCATTAGCCTAGCATTATGGTCACCTCTCCCATAATGCTAGGCATAACGGATGGAATCCCATCTAGTTCATGCGACTTCCCCTTTTGATGTGATCAGACTGCAGCCTTCAATTCCTCTATAGTTACAGGTTTTTCAATGGTGACAATGTCTGATAGATCAAGATGTGGTAGTGTCAAACTACACAGAAAGGATTTGCATTTGTATGCATCAAATGTGGTGGCAGAGAAGTAAAAATCACAGTAAAACCATCTGAATGCATTACTAGTCGTTCTGGGTCTGTTTTAACTGGGCCACTAGATCTTATATCCTTGATTGAAGTATACAGTAGGAAATCAAGGAGTCACAGCACAGTCCAGTGAAGGTTTGAGATGAGTTTAATTGTAATGAAAATGGCCACTTCTGGAGAACACTGAAGGAGACACACACAAGGAGTGCCCTGAATTGCAACAGTGTTACAGAGGATTTTGTAGTCCGAGTCCAGCCATGTTCACCCTTTGTTAATACCATGAATGGAGATTTAAGAACAATCGTTCCCCTTATGGCCTAGTGGCTATTTATGATGATGTTATTCCACTATTCACCTATTTCCGAGATGTCATGTACAACAGCAGGTATCTGTTTAAAATTCCCTCAAGCCAGGTCAGGAGTAATGATTCCAGGACAGTGTCAGATTTCTACAGAAGCTTTGGCTTGATTTTGGTTTTACCTCAAAGCTTGACATTGACTCAGTCTACCTGCTTGAATTTTTGTTAGGTTGGTGTATAGCAAATTGTGCTCTCTGTAAAGAAATAATGTTGTATTCTATCCTTTTGCTTCTTCTCCAAAGCTGTATTTGAAATTTCAGTGAATCTTTAATTTCTTGAAGAGTTTTATTTTCAAGAGAAAGTAATGCAAAAATGCCTAATAAAACATTTTGTTGTTTCCAACAGAGTTTGTGGATAATTTGATAATTTGGATCTGCTCATTTCATGGATTTAGATAGATAGATAATACTTTATTAATCCCATAGGGAAATTGATGTGTTACAGCAGTCCAGCCCAAGACAAGCAAAACAGACATCAGAATAGTTATAAAACAAAAGACAAACAAAATAAATAAAAATAAATAAATACATAGGTGTGTGCAAAATGTGCTGATCATAGTCGCTGTAAAAACAATAAAATATGTGCAAAATGTGCATAGGTTTATACAGACTGATTGTCCAAAAAGTACAATGGAGTAAAAATGCTGTCCATAGAGGAGCAAATGAAGGGCTAACAGTCCTAGCCTAGGGCAGCGTTATACACCCTGACAGCCGCCGGGAGGAAAGACCTGCGGAAACGTTCCCTTGAACACCATAGCTGGAGCAGTCTATTGCTAAATGTGCTCCGCTGCCCAGTAACAGTCCCATGAAGCGGATGAGAGGTGTTGTTCATGATGGCTGTGAGCTTGTTCAGCATTCTCCTCTCAGCCACCACCTCCATGGGGTCAAGGCTCATCCCCAGCACAGTGCCAGCCTTCTTGATGAGTTTATTGAGCCTATTTGCATCTTTTGTCATGATGCTGCTGCCCCAGCACACCACAGCGTAGAAGATGGCCGCCGCCACCACTGATTCATAAAAAATGTGTAGCAGTGTTCCACACACACCAAAGGACCTGAGTGCTGGTGTTAAGCTGGAGATGGTTAAGATGACACCACTCCACAAAATTGGTTATCAAGCTCCTATATTCCTCCTCCCTCCCCTCTCTAATACACCCCACAATTGCAGAGTCATCCGAAAACTTCTGCAGATGACATGTCTCAGAGTTGTACCTGAAGTCAGAGGTGTAAAAGGTGAACAGGAATGGAGCAAGGACAGTCCCCTGTGGAGCCCCAGTACTGCTAACAATCTGTTCGGACACACAGCTCTGTAGCCGTACATACTGTGGCCTGCAGGTCAGATAGTCTATAATCCAGGACAGCAGGGGAGTGTCCACCTGCGCCGCCCTTAGCTTATCTCTCAGTAAAGGTGGATGGATGGTGTTAAAGGCACTGGAGAAGTCAAAGAACATAACTCTCACAATGCTCCCCGTCTTCTCCAGGTGAGAGTTAGCTCTGTGTAGCAGATAGATGACTGCATCCTCCACTCCCAGGTGTGACCGATAGGCGAACTGGAGGGGGTCCAGTGCTGTACTCACCAGGGTTCTGAGGTGGTCCAGTACAAGCCTTTCCAGAGTTTTCATTAGGTGTGATGTAAGTGCCACTGGTCTGTAGTCATTCAAGACATTAGGGTGCCCCTTTTTGGGTACTGGCACCAGGCAAGATGTCTTCCAGAGCATCGGAACCTTTTCTAATCTCAGAATTTCCTTCAGTTGCTGTTAGATCTGTAATATGGACTTGGTGTTTAATAGGAGGGAATCATTAAAACTCCATCTAAGTCTGGGCTGATAAGTAAATGGAATTATTAGACCTCTTAAGAAAATCCAAAGTTCGGTGGATGCCAGTTATTGTACACAGGTTTATTTTTATCATTTTTAGTTTTGGACAAGTTTTCACAGAGAAGCACAGGCATCGTCTTTGGAGCTGGGATGTACTAGGTTTTCAGAATGCAGGACATGCTAGTGAATGAAGTGTTTCATTACACCCTTGCATCCAGTACATATGTCTTTACTTGACAACTGCAAGGATGGCTCTCATCAAAAAACATTGACTTTGAAGATCTCCTTTTATTAGTTCACCCTTTTGTATTGAACAGTATTCTTAAATTTAGATCTGAAAATGAGGCTTCATTTTCAAGCATATGGATGATAAGATCTGGTGACCACAGACCGCATTTTCTTCAGATTCACTCAAAGGAAAAATGTGTTTGTTTCTGCACTGTAGTATAGACAGCAGTAAGTGATATCTGTGCTAACTTTGAGGCAATGTTATATTTGCACAGTTCAGAATTTATTAATTTCGTCTAAAAAATGGTAGCGTGGTGCTGCAGTGGTTTGCATTACTGCTTCATTGCTCTGGGGCCCTGGGTTGAAATTCTGGGGGTGTTATCTGTGTGGAGTTAACATTTTTCTTCGAGTGTTTGTGTGGGTTTCCTACAGATGCCCCAGTCTCCTTCCACATTTCAGAGATATGCTGGCAGATTAATTGACTTCTGAAAAAAATGGTGTGTTTTTTTTTTGTCTGTGTGGACTGGTGTCCAGTCCAGGGTGAATCCTGCCGTGTACCCAGTGCTTCCCATAATAAGCTCTCAGACACCCTGAATTAGATAAGAGGTTGTTGAAAGTTTATTTAAAGTTATTGATTATATTAGCACAGCATTTAATTCCTTTCTTTCAGTGTGCAATGTGCCTCCATATACAGTATGGTGAGTATATCGATAAACATGTTTAATACAGTACTGCTAGTGCAAAATCCATTATTCTGAAATGCAGATGATGAACAGCTCAAATATTAGCATTGTGTCACCACAGAATGCTAGATGGTGTTTATCGATTAATTTCTAGCACATATTGCACAGTAAGAAAAGCAAATAAATAATAATCTGGCAAATCCTTTGAGTGAACAAATTCCAACTCCACATAATACCATACAAAGAATTAAAGATTTGCCCAGATAACACTGAAGCATACAAACTCATTCTTATTTTAAAAGACAAAATAAAACAATGAAAATATTTTGTGGCTTGCTGCAATGAAGAAATATTGTGATGATGTGAAGAGAATTAATCTTGAGGTAACTGTGCAGAATACACAGGCAAATATGTAGAATCTAATTATCTCATTGCTTGGGCATTTTGAGTCAAGCACTCAGCTGACACTAACCACAAATGAGAAGAACCAATCTTATGAGTTGCTAATGAAACCTCATGTACCTGTATTAATTTAAGAGGAAGGACAACTCCAGCGAATGAAGCAAGACAATCGTTGTTAAAACTATTTATCCCAGAAAAGTGGAAAATACAAGCACATGGGTTTTACTTTCATAGCTTTTAACATGTTCTGCTTACATGTATCTATTGGTTTTGTCAATTACTTTAGAAAGCTCTCTTGACAGGTTTTCTATTTCACATATAGTGAAGAAATCCTAATGTCTGTTTTTAATTTGTCAACTTATTGATTAAAAAGAGTATTCAGATTAAGCAAATTTCTGTTAAGGCCAATCTCAGATTTCTGAATCAATCATAGCAATGCCTTATTTTAACAGCTCTGGATTGGCATTCTTTGGCTTGGGTTGATTGTTGACAGGTACAGTACACACTGGCAATGTTATTAACTTGCTGCAGTGGACAGTATGAATTGGCAATGTCAATCACTGGCTGTATTGAGCAGGTACTGTATGCACTGGAAATGAAATTCACTAGCTCTATTGATCAGGTATGTACTGACAATGTCATTCATTGGCTGTAGTGGACAAGCATGTATTGGCAATTTCATTTACTGTACTGATCAGGTAAACACTGGCAATGCTATTTAATGGTTGTAATTAACAGGTACTGTATGTAGCTATATTCACTGGGTGCATAAGGAAGAAGAGAAGTTATAACAGGCTGCTTTCTGCAAGGGGCTGAGCCAGGTGGACCTGGAGGCTTGATCCTCACACCAGTGTCGCCTGCCCCATTCCCCAGATTGCACACCTGCACGATTGAGTGTGAACACCAGCTGCTACCCCATCTCCACCTCTGGCTGACACTAAATCTCTATGTTCCAGGATCCCAGTTGGAAAAGAAGTTGATGAATTGAAAACAGTTTTATAAAAAATATCTGAGCTTTCATTAGGCTATAGAATGAGAAGAAATGTATTGTCAAATGACTGAATAAATATCAGAATGTAAGTCATAGCTGAAGAACTGTTGTTAGCTCTGTCTTCAGGGAGTTATGATTACACATTCTGCTTATCTGCAGGCTTTGCCTCCATATGATCAAAATAGCAGGCTGAGGGAACAGATGATTACTGAGCCTTACAGTCTGAACAATACAAACCAATTGGCCTTATACACAAAAAACCTTTTTGCAGCAGATAAAACATGGAGAAATAATAGCAGAAAAAATGGCACTATCCTCTAATACTTAAATGGCTGTACATTTGAAAGTTTACTATGAACATGATGTACTGGAGGGAAAAATATCTTCAGTGCAATAGAAAATTACATTCTGGTTGAAAATGTCAAATGCAGCTGGAACTCCGTCGAGGTAATATGAAGATTCTCCTTCTACTATATAATTATAAAAGGTAGAGTTATACTGTATGTTGAGTGAGGTAAAATATAAATGCAATATATATTACTGCTCTTGTGGATAAAAGTCATGTAATTAGGTGTAATTTGTATGAATTAGATTTTCTTGTATGCTTGCTGCCGATTAAATGGAAGTGTTTCTCTGCAATTTATTTTTACTGGAATGGTTGGTCTTCCACATATCTTTTTCTCTTGTGGGTTCCAAGTGAGGTCCTGCCTGGTGGTGTTAGTTATTGGTTTTACTTATTGTGTGCCCGATTAAGCCCCATTTTCTGCATTTAATCTGTACTTTAGTTTGTTCTAGGTTGCACTCTTCCATAGATCTTCCTTATTTATTATAACGCAACACCTCCTCCATACTCTGGCCCTCCCGTCTGCGTGGAACAGGCTGAAGATTGACTTATCCATGAAGAGGACCTGATGCCACTGCTGACGAATCCATCGCAGTCTCTGTCTGGCCCAAGCGAGTCGGGTGTGATGTCTAGGAGGAGTGAGCAGAGGGCCTCTGACAGGTTGCCTTGCTCTAAGGCCAGCAGCATGGAGCCTCACTGTCCTGTCACTGTTGCTGGCATTGTGTCTACCAGCAGTTTCAACTGCAGTATGGGTGGCAGATCTGAAGCAATCTCTCAGATGGACCAGTCTGATGTGTCAGTCCTGTCTTGGACAATCATCTGTCCTGCCTGTCTGCTGAAACCTTCTCTGCAGTTGGGACACAGTGGAGCGGCTTACTCTATAGTGTCTGGCAACACTGGCACATGACATGTCTGCCTGCAGCATGCCAATATTCCTCTTCCTTGCTTCATGTGACATTCGAGGCATTATAGAATGCACAGAAAACTGACTAAGTGTGACCTTTTTTTGCAGCTAAGTCTTAGTTGTAAAATTATGAGTTCATTAGAACATATATTGCTTTCAATGATACCAGGCTTGAATTGTCAGGGGATTCTGTTATTGTAAAGCAAATTGTAACATTTAAAATTGCTGCCTGTTGTAGCTGCATCTCTGTATTTCTTGTGGGGCATTGTTGATGGAAACAAACCTACAGTATGCTCTTTGATCCCTGAGGTGGAGAAGAAATATTATGCATTCCTACCACAGTGGCAGCAGCAGTGAATTCTACATAGAACAGCTATGCACTTAGATAAGCATGAAGTGATAAGCTCATTGGTTTTATCTGTTTTCCACATCTAGTATTGTACTGTATATCTGTAAACATTCATCTGCCTTCTACAATATGTACAAGAAATCCTTTCATCAGCTCCTGATAGCTGACAATGTGGTACAAAAAATTAAAAAAACATTCTGGAAAACCTATACATTTACTCTATGTAGAAACAACTCCTATATGGGCACAATACAGAATAAGGTAATGAAGATAATGCAGGTTTTAAATGATAAAACTGTTTGTGAAGTCAAGACAAACTGCCTGATTATTTTAAATTGCAAAGACAACATCACACAAATAAAAACAGAAAATATACAATTCACTTTTGCTTTTTAGTCACTTTAATAACTTTATAATTCTGTTCCAATTGTGATAAAACCACTCTAAAACCACAGTAATTACCTGATGCTGTCAAAGTCTGATTTGTAAAAAACAATATATATATAATACAGTATATACAGTATAATCAATATGGACAGAGAAATTAAAAGGAAGGGTGGGACTTATTTATGGCTGTTATACTATTCCTGCATACATGTACTGTGAAATCAATTGTTTGCTGACGTAGTAAGTGGCATTAACTTGCCTGGCTGAGGATGTGTGACACTTAAGAGGAATGAGGCAGGGAGGCTGCTGCAAAGGTGAAGATGGAGGTGGGGTGGACAGGAGCTGGAAAAGATCCATTCAAAGGGTTCCACAGAGGATACATTTTTATGTGTAAGAGAGACAAATTGCGAGATTACAATTTGACCTCATCCCAAATTTCTGTTCAAAATTTCCATTTTGTGAGAGATGTGCAGATTCTCCAGTAGGAATTAATTCTCTAGGTGGGCCATGTGGAGCTTACAGCATGCCAAATGAGAGAAGTCTCTGCGGGCAGGGACATGCGTGCAGAGAGCTGAGTCTTAAAGAAACAATTGTTGATTTGGATTCAAAAACATATTCCTCATTGCTGTTTACCTCTGAACAAGTTGTTTTGAAGATTCAAACATGTCCTCATTGCTGTAATTCACTGAAGTTTGAACTGCAAAAGACTGAGAAGAGACGAGAGTTCTTATCACAAGAAGAGATCCCCCCCATCATCTGACTAACTAAATTGGCTCACTATGCCACCAAGACTGAAATTTCCACAATACTACTGTACAAAGGCAGGTATTAAGCAGCAACAAAAGGAAAGGAAAGAAAAAAAAGGAATGCAAGTTCAAATGCAAACTGATATTTTGGATTTAGAGGAGAGATGCACTAGGCACATTATGTGTGGTATTAAGTACAGTATATCGCAACATTTCCTGGCCACAACATCATTTTTTACACAATAGTTTCTTTACACAATTAATAACTAAAGAAATTACTCAACAAAATTAATGGAGGGTTTGTGATTTCTAAATAAAATGATAAATGATTGAAACAATATTTTGTTTGTATACTAATCACTTCCAAGTTTTTTTTAAATGAAAGTACCATAATCTACACAGGGACATGTACTATACATGCAAAGTAACCAAGCTTCTTATTTGCACTGGTTTGTGAAGCAGACTATAAAAACATAAGGAGATAACTCTTCACAGTGTAGAGTGCTTTAATCTGTATCTTGCTCAGTATCTATCTATCTGCTTGATTAATTTCAGCACACAAGTTCAACACAGGGAGGAATGGGAGGAATTTGTTTTGTTAATGAATCCCAAATCAACACGTTTAGTGTGTACTAGATGAAAAATCTTTTATTTCAATATATTGAAAGTGGAGCAGTGGCACTGTGGCTAAGGATCTGCGCCTGTGGCTGGAAGGTTGCCGGAATCCTACTCTGTTGGGCTCCTGAGCAAGGCCCTTAACCCCAACTGCTCCAGGGCTGCTGTACAATGGCTGACCCTGCGCTCTGACCCCTAGCTTCTCTCTGTGTCTGTGTCTCCTGGAAAGCAAGCTGGGGTATGTAAAAAGATGAATTCCTAATGCAAGAAATTGTATATGGCAAATAAAGTGATCTGATCTTATCTTATATTCCATTGTACTGCAAATGAAAATGAAATATTTAAACTAATTAAAACTAAAAATTCACATGTGTCTTGTGTGATTGGGATATTGGTCAAATTGTTCAGGTATTGGTGATCAGGGTGTCTAGGGGCAATGTACGGTAGCTCATCGAAAATACTGTACATGTGTTCAGGGTTAGTAGGAGATCAGAGCACCTAGTACAGAACATGCAAAATCCACACAGAATGCACCTCAGCCCGTAATCAGACCTACAAGCCCAGAGTTGTCAGTAACTACACTTAAATGTAGTACGTTCATATTTTAATTAATCGTTTTGTTTATCACAAACCACATAAAAATGTTAAATTGATCAGTCATCTTACTGTAGTCATTATCACATTACTAACCATTACTGCTTATAAAACACTGTTGCTTGATACTAAATTTTATTTATTATTATAGCTGTGTGATATCCCTCCCAAGACTCCTAGGAATTGTGTCAGGAAAGTGTGGATTTATTCTACTGGGCATAATATTGTGTCATACCTGAGTGTCGTGATGAGAATGTGATTTTAAAACCAAAAACTTAACTTCCAGCAAATCATCTACACATTTTCTTATAGCTTCATTCGATACATGGTCATGGGTGGAGCCAGAGCTTCTCAGAAAGCAACACGCGCTAGGTGGGACACACCCTAGATGGGATGGGACAAATTACAGGCTGGGCACACACAGACACAAACGTGAACATAGGCACACACTAACAGCTGGGCCAGGTTTCCCAGAAGCCAAGTTACCAACCAGTATGTCTTTGGACTGTGGGAGGGAACTGGAGCACCAGGAGGAAACCCATTCAAACACACGGAGAACACAGAAACCTCCTGAAGGCAGGGCCCCAGTGCTGCCAGGAAGCAATGCTAACCTTTGCACATCTGTGCCACCCCCTTCCAGAAAATATTTTTCAGAATTCAGTTAAAGGACAAGTACAATGTACATCCCTACCTTCAGATGTGATATTGGACACTGGAATTCTAGAGGAGAATCCAGGTGTTGGCATTAAAAATCTATATCACACATCTCCAGGGACGGCACCAGGGGAAAAGTCTGCAGGGGGGCGTCTGAGGGGGTTGGTGATATTTCGGTTGAAACGGAGCCGTTGCAACTACCCAGGTGAAATCTCGCAACCATGCCACTGATTAGCACTTCATGATAGAAGATAACGATGAGCAATCTGGTATTTAGCAATGAAGTACAGTTTCACGTTCATCAGCACTCGCGATTATTATTGTTAAGGAAAACTAGTTGTAAAACCAATAGAAAGCACAAATGCCTATAACTACAGTTCTAGTTATATATGATTGTAAGTATGAGGATAAATGACTGCAAGGAATCGGTCCACCTGAGCAAACAAGATCGTCATAATGCTGACACCCAAAAACGTAGACGCTATGTAATGTGCTGTTTCTGGACGGATAGCCCTCCTGCACATCAAACAGTCCAGTGTAGTAACTGTGAATTTGGGGTTAGTGTAGTTATCTGACCATTGACAAAGTATAACTTTTTTTTAGAGTGCAAGTTAAGTAAGCGAAAGTGTTCAAAACTCCTTTTGTCCAAAAATGAGGGGGCGGGACAATTCAGTTGAGGGGGCGACTCCCCCTTTTGCTCAACCGTGGCGCCAAATCTGCACATCTCACAAATTTTCAGATATTTTCACTGCTTCACTGCTTTCACTGCTTATACTGTACACGTGCTACAGACGTATTTAATAGAATCTTGAAATTAGATATTGTAAATAAATACAGTGTAATACTGCTTCAGTCTGATCCCACACAATATTCAAATGAACATATACAGTGGTACCCATTAAGGCTTTTTTCAGTACATTTGCTGAAATAACATAACAGTCTGTTGTATGTAAAAGAAAACTGTGAAAGCAAGACTTTTGTAATACAGGATTTTTTCCAGTTGCTTATCAATGCAGTTGCTGCATTACATAGCTGGAAAACAGAAGAAAATCAATGTGCCATAAATACAAGATGGAAAACAAAGTAATATGTTAGTTGTGTCATTAATCTAGGGTTTTGCTGCTCTTGCATGTAATGTACTGTAGCAGGCTCAGCTTGACTAAGCTTTGCACAGTCCTCTTGAACTGACCTTAAAGCAGATGTAAATAAAATCCAGTTCTCGGAAATGGCATTTTCATGTGTGTAAAGCGTGGTCTCTTGATTATCGATTATGCTTGTTAGTGCAGATGGCACGTGTGTGCCAGGCACGCTGTATAGCCTAGCAAGGTTTAACTTATCAGCCTCAATCTGTTTACCCTTTAATTTACGAAGAGCAGTCTGATTTTGCCACCAAGCCCTTTCCCTCAATATTTGGCATAATGAACTTTTTTGAAATGTCAGTTGCTGCTGGCAAAAGTGTGTGCGATTAAAATTGCAATCATTTAACAGGTAATGCTTTAGATAAGGGCAATTAGCCTACAAGCTGCTGGAGAAAATCAATGCTGTAGAGCCCTTGGAACACAACAGTACTAATTCCACACACCCATGTGTGTGCATGAGGGTGGGCAGACTGACCATTTATGGTTGTGCTGTGGGCACAGGACCCAAATAAAAGGAGAACAAGAGGCCTCTTCTGAAGTTTGTGAGACTTTATAAACTTCCCTGCAAGGAAGGATATATTTAATATGTCTAAGGAGTGTCCCTTCTCAGTCCTTATCCATCTCTTTTTTAAAAGACAAATCAAAGTCTCCCTTGAAAAGATGTTGCGTGCAGTAGAGTAGCATCTTAATGTGTAATATCTTCATGAAAAAAACTCCTGCTTTGCTCCTCAAAGGGGCTAGCGGCCTCTGAGAAAGTGACCTCTTAGAGCTCATGGTTGACACAAGGAATTTTTTATGACAGTTGACGTTCTGAAAAAGGATGCTTACTCACTCTTGCCATGGCAGAGAACAGAGGTTATGCATGTGAAAGGCTGTCAGGCTGACGAGTATTTTTGGATGTCTTAACCATGATTCCCAAAGAACTCAATTAGTATGAGCCACATTCTTACTTTATTCCGGTAAGGAACAAATGAAATGTACCAAGCTTGGCTTATTAGGTTCTCAGGAGTAACATCTAACTACTAACAAATAAAAATATTACTTTCTCTTGTACAATGCTTTGCTTCGTACAGCCAACAATTTAAATTTTCACAGAAGAATAAGAAGTCTTACTGTTCTGACTACAAATCTAGTGACGCATGTACTGTATTTGAAAGGAACTGACATTCTGTCCTATCAGATTTCTTTTTTACGAGATCTGTGGAGTGTGTTTTGTTGAAATGACTAGTTGGCATGAACAGTCACAGTCTAGGAGAAAGAAGGAAGAACTCTCAAATAATATATACAGCTTGTACAGAACAAGTAATCCATGAATGGTAGTATGAAATTGAAAGTATTTTTTTAGGATTTACTGTATGTATATTGATTTCGTTTAACAAAATTGTTTTAATAATCTTAATTGAAAGCAAAGAAACAATATACAGCATATAAAAATGAAGTACTGGAGGATTGCATAAAATTATATAAACATATTTATATTGGCAATAACATATACTGTATACATTAATATGATAGATTGTATTGATCACAGTTTTAAAACAGCAACTGCAAAGGAGAATACTATAATATTATATTTCTTTCTATTTAACTAACAATCTTGACAATATTGCCTTCTATTGAATTAGCATAGAACTCATTACCATTACAAAAACTTTAGTATGCATTTAAATTGCTCTACGAATTGGTTTAAAAATGTACAGCAACAGAGGTTCTTGCCTAGAAACTACAGCATACAGTATTTTAACAGTTAAAAAATACTAAGAAATGACAAAGGAGATACAGTACAGTGTAGGTACAATCGTGACAAGGCTTCAATTTAGAAAATGTGAAGAGACAGTAATCATTGAACATCATTGAGGTGTACAGTAGGTGCATGTTCAATAGATTATATTATTTTACATTTATATATACAAACGTGTTTACTGTCCTCCCCAAAAATATGATTTGAAATTAAAGTTGAATCCTTCTTTAAAGTAATTTCTAGTCTTTTCTAGTCTTATTATTAAGTTATTATATTTGTAGAACCTTAACTTTGAGAATAATCATTAAAGAGCTCTATTGCATTTTTAGATCAGCTTATAAATATCTGTGTGTGAAATATATGCATTACCATGAAAGCCAATACACTCTCTTGCAATTATGCAATTTAATACAATGCAATGCAATTTAAAAATTTTGGTTTTCATAGAAATAAAACAGGTAACACTGAAAGAGACTGAAATAATTCTGAATGCTCAGAAATAAAGTCTGATGACTTGCAGCTCACCTAATACTTGCTTTTTCTTTCTCAAGTATATACCAATCTCTTTTTAAATGTATAACACAACTGAATAAACCCCCTTTTTTGAATGCAAATCAAACCATTTTTTGTCTTTTTAAATCAATCTGTGTTTTTAAAAAGAATAGCATAGCATCAATGGCAACAATAGGTTATGAAATGCAATGAAATAAATGTTTCTTTTTTCTGATAGACATACTTTCTGTTCTCCTTGTAAACCTTGCAGCACGAATAAAACAAAATACATGTAATACCAGTTTGGTCATTCTGTTTCACTAACCACTGCAGCTTGTGTAAAGTTTATGCTCTTACTGTACATGCAACAATAACACTTTTAAAACACCTTTAAAGCAACAAATGAAAGTGAGGACATCAGGGTTATTGGTCATATTTATTGAGAACGTTGCTAACCTGTAAAAGGTATTTTACAACAAAAGTGATTTGCAAAAGAATGTGCTTATTGAAAATGGTGCAAAAAAAACCCACTCGAAAAGAGAATGGGTCCAGAAACTCTAAGTTGCCCAGGAATGGAAAATAGTTTAAGATTCTAACAGACATTAAATAGGTATTTGTAAACATAGTATGGTTAAATCAGTAAAGCAAATGTAATTTAACAGTATTGTAACTACTATTGTAACTAGTATTTGTAAACCTGCTGAAAAGAGGTTCTTTCAAATTCTGGTGTTGACGTACTTTACATTTAGAAGCCTTCAGCTACGAGCTGGAATGGCTTAACCCACCATGCAAGGAAAGTCTTAATTTCACCCTTGTAGCCTTTAATATTACACTTGATCCCCCTAAATATTTCTTATTAAACACAGCTTGCAAGAAGCTAGGCTCAAAACATCTGCACCCAGATGTGTATTTTTTAAAAACATCACTGAAATAAAATTAAGCTTCCTTTTTGCCAGTCATTGTGAACAGCTTTAGCCTTTATTTGCAGACGGAAGAAGAGAGGAATCTTAGACAAAATCCCTCCTGTGCGGATTTTGATAAAAGACTTTTAATAAAAAATGAAGCTTTTATGTGCTTTTTTTCCTTCTTCATATTGAAAAAGTTACCTTTGTAGTTGTGATAGATGGTCACACTTTCTAGAAAATAAGCCCGGAAAAAAAAACCAGAGAAATGTTGTTCATAACTGATGGAACAAAGTTCTCCAAAAGTTCAACTTAAACAGAAATTACGAGGTAGGAAGAGTACTCCTACTCTTTTTAATGGGGCCAGTGACTAAAATTTATTTTTGGTTTGCAACAAAAATACGCATTACACTGTGACTGGGTGTGCTTAGTTTATGCTGAATATTTATAGGTTGAGCAACAAAATTGATAATCGAAATTTATAGCCATATTGATATGACAGGTTCTCACCATTTAAGATTTTTGTGCCCATGTAATCAGGACAGTGAGATTAGATACATTGTTGGGAACTTAACAATGAAGAGGCAGTCATTGATTTTTGGATTTGAAAATATAGTATCACAGAG
The DNA here is from genome assembly GCF_055471065.1 of Atractosteus spatula. Classification (NCBI taxonomy): domain Eukaryota; kingdom Metazoa; phylum Chordata; class Actinopteri; order Semionotiformes; family Lepisosteidae; genus Atractosteus; species Atractosteus spatula. The sequence continues at coordinate 37,589,450 of NC_142710.1, read as the reverse complement.
AGGCTTAGAGAGCAAATTGATCAGAAATATAACCTCCATGATGATGCCAAGATATTTTCCATAGTTCCCGGCATTTGGTCCCTCTCTGGTTTATACAGACTGAGAGATCTAAGAGAAAATTTTCACCCCAGATTTATCGAGGTCTTGCTGAGACACTCAGTTTTCAGATTCTGGTGTCTGGGTAGGTGGAAAAAATAACATTTAATAATAAATAGAACTCACAGTGAGTAATGAAGTTTTAAAATCAAAGGAAATTATTTTAAAATTAAATTAAAGTTTACAAGTAGTAGTAAAATTACAAGTAGGAAGATCCACTGTAATTTAGAATATTGTGTGCAGTTTGGTCATCACATTAGATAAAGTGAAATATGACTTTTAAATCAGTTTAATGAAAATTGAAAATAATTATTCATGGTCTTACAGAATGTTATAAAAGGATAGGTTAAAGGAACAGAACTTCTTTAGTATTGAACAGGTAATGACAAAGTCAACAACAGTGTCCTCTCAATTGTTAAAGAAGGGTGAAAGGACATGAGTGGAAATTAAACATTGTATTGTATATATAGGACTGAGACATTTTTTCTACAGGCTTGTGTGTTTGGAATAAGCTCCTTTATGCCAGTGTTGAGGCAGATGCCCTAGGATCTGTCAAGAGAAGATGAGGTTTTCAGATCAAGATATTCAGAATACCCTAATCTGCTTTATAATCCCTCTTATGTTTTTATGTTCTAATAACTCTTAGTGTCTATGGATTTGTTCTGAAATCTAATATTATGTATGACCTAGGCTAATTGAGAATTATGTCTACATTTTGTCCCTGGAAAAGGTGGCTATTGTATTATGCTCCTTTGAAATGGCTTTAATAAAAGAATTATTCTCCTTGAAATACTATTGTCCCTACTTTCTTGCCAGTTTGCTGAGATTACTTCAATAGTGTAAAATGTATACCCACACATTGCTTCAGCTGTTTAAGTGATTTGTCTGTAATATTTCTGTTCAATGTTCGCATTGTGACAATTTATTCAATTTCTGTTACTCCACTGCACTACCTTTCAAGATGCTATCTTGCATTCAGTGCAGGGAGGCTCAGTCCTCGAGGCTGCTGTCATTCTGATGTCAAAGTCAGCTGTGGGAAAAATGGTGACAATAGACATAAGAACCATTACAAATGAGAGGAGGCCATTCGGCCTACCTAGACCTCTTGGTAGTGAGCAGTTAATTGATCCAAAGATCTCAGTCAGCCATTTCACGAAAGAAGACAGGGTATTGGCTTCAAGCCATTGCATGAAGGCTTATAACAAGATATGAACCTAGCAGCTGTGGATGACATCCAGCAGACATTAGACTTAAGGACAGTCCCGCAGACAATACAACCTGAAATATAGAGCTGTCAAGGAAGAACATACATTTCTAAACTTGTATGGATTTGAACAGGTGACAGGGGATATTAAAAGCATGTTACCTGAAAGAAAATGTGGATCTTAATGAAAGACAAATTGAACTGTAGATCCATTTGATAATTTACGGTATATTAAGAACCAGTTTCATGATTCATTCATGTTGGCAATATACTGTAGTGGCAGAAGCTGCCTTACCTCAAGACCTGGAGTTTCATAGATATCTGACATAGCATGACTAGTGTACTTTTTTTAGTTAACATACAGTCTGCTTGTTGTTGATAGTTGCTCATTAAGTATAAAGTAAAAACTCCTATGTGACCAAAAATGATGTACAGTATTTAAAGAGAAAAAAAGATTGCTATTTTAAAGCATACAAAAAGAGCACATGATTTGGCTTTTGGATAATAAAAAGAACATCCAATAAAGAGACTAAATTAATTCCAAATGATTTTTTTCTTTGTGTATTTCCCACAAAGTCCCTGATTGAAAACATTCTTAGAATCTTTTCTTGGAGACTACTTAAGACACTCATGCTGTTACTCCAAAGGAGGGCTCTCACATAACTGATTCTGCTAGATTGCATGATTTTAAATATGTATGATCGATGTATTTTTCAGGAACAAAGTGAATTCATTATTGATGTGCAATATTCTTTATTGGCGTTTTAACAGGTTTTCTCTGTGTGAGATGGTGGTTACACTTTGTAAAACAAATGTTAAAAAAAATCTTGAGAAAGGATCTGCAAAAACAATAGTGGAAAGGTTTGAATTAATCTATTTACAGACTGTATCATGCAAGTCTTGAGTTCCAAAAGAACATTAAACTGATTAAAAAACAAACAATAAAACACAACTACAATTATCTAGTATAAATTGCTTTCCTGTTTTCAGAAATTCAAAGACTGCTGTGACTTCTCATGAAAAAAAATGAGCCAGTGTTTTGCTTCTGTACAACTGAAAAATCATAATGACTGCTGCTTTGGAGAACAAAATTAAAATTAAAAAAATGAACTGTGTCAACACTCATAAGGAGCACAAAAACATTATCTATAAAGTCAGGGTGAACATCTCTATCCATTACACAAATAAAAAGTCAAAGCTGGTGTTAGCATTCTATCCAGAGCCTTGATTTCATTACAGGAATGCAGGCTGGAAAGTAATAACCTAAATTGTGAATTATGTGGACAATTCTTGTTCTATTGATTTTAAGGAGATGCGGCTTGTCTGAATTATAACAGTTTTAAAATATATACTGCATCTTTCACACTAGAAAGTAGGCTTAATAGGAAGCTTAGATTAAATATTTAATGCCTTCAACTCAAAGTTGTTGAAAACATATAACCCAGCTACAAATGATGTATCAGAAAATCGCATTATCTTTAATGGTTGGGTGTTTGTTGAACAGTGAATAAAAATATCAGCTTTTTATACATCAAAGTTTATGTAAGAATGTTGGTACTAAGTATTGACTATGTAAGTTAATTTAGTGATAACAGCTGTAATACATACTGTATAAGGTTTCTTCAGCACAATGTAGTCCTTAAATAAGCAAGAATACTTACTGTTGGACACTCACTTTGCATTTCATGGACTTCATGAACCCTACACATCTGAGCATGAAAGCGCATTCAATTTATTTCAATCGCATTTGATTTATAGTTCAAGGGGTCTAGTGCAAATGTACCTTCCTTGATAAGTCTTTATATATTCAGAGTGTAAAAACAAGATTATTGGCATTGTTTTCACAGATGCTTCAGAAAACATACCTCAAAAACATAATGCCCTTTTTTGTTTCTGATTTGGCGACATTCAAATGACAAAACCCAGAGCCCCTTCATATACAGGTAGCTGATCAGAGGCTGAAATACCAGAGTCTGTGGAAATTCAGGCTGATATGATAATGATGAGAAGATCAACAAAACCATTTAAAGAAAAGGTAATATGTGAATTAGATAATAATTCATATATAATAGCAATCAGAATTTGAATGTTGCAAAAACAATGTGTATTTTCCACTTCAGTAATCAATATGCTGTACTGTACGGATTAAGAAAAAGGTTGCATGCCTGCATTGTTTTCTTTCTGTTTAGGTGAATACTTGCTTGCCAGAATTGCTCTGTTATGATGCAACACCTCATACCCTCCATGTTTCTTTAGGTATAAGTAAACCAGAACTGCAGTGATCTAATTAACATGTAAATGAACACGGGTCTTGGTTGATAATGTATCTACAGTATAATGAAATCAGTATATGGTTTTGGATAATGATTAAGGCATTATTTTGATTAAATTGTCATTCATGATCAACCATTAATACACGTCATTGACTTGGACTACAGAATAATCAATAAATCACCTTCTTAATAATAATTTCTTACATCATATTTATTTAGGGCTTTGCCAGACACTCCACTAAAAGGGCTTTAAAGGTAAAAGGGACTCACCTCCACCACCACCAATGTGAGTGGTGAGTGGCAGTGCTGTGTTCGTTCACCACACATCAGCTATCAATGGAGAGGAGAACAGAGTAGTGAAGCCTGTTCGTACATTAGATGGGTGTTATTAGGACAGGTAAAGGACAGGCGGAAATTCGGCTAGGACACCAGGGTAACACCCCCAGAGAGTGTTAATTAGTGTTAAGTAGAACCCAATGATGAAGTTATTTATTCTGTAAAATGACAAGCTAGTTGAAAAGCAAAAAAAAAAACACAGGAAGAAACTTACATGCCCCACTTATCAAGAGAAAAAAATACCAATGGTTGGACATTGAGTGTTTAAAGACAGAAATTTCTAACCAGACAAGATATTCAGTCCCAGATGCACTCCATCATTGTTAGACTATGCTTTAGGAGACTACATGTGAGATTGATGGGAAGGTCCAAGTGTGATGGTCTGGGCAAGAGTGCTAGTCATTACAGAACTCAACTAGATTGATGGCAATCTGATTGCACAGTTCTACATTGATGACTACTGCTGCTACCATTTCTGTTCGACAACACAATGGCTTTCTTGCAAGATGTGAAAGTGAGCACTTGTGGAATGTTCTAGGATAAAATGTGTTATCTAGGGCTTAGAGGTTATTGAAGAGGTGCAAGCATGTCCAGGCTTTACAAGCATAATGGGTTATAATCACACAAGGCAGCAACTGCAACATAATACATGTCATGTCAATAAATGACATAATAAATGTCATTGCACCTGCAACACAATTAGCAATTTTCCTGATAATAACTTTGTGAATTTGATTCAGTTCTAATAAATTATTTTGATGCTCAATATACTTACATTCTGACACATTAGACACTTCTCTGAAAGCTTTTATTTGCTTATATAAAAATAGCCTTTACCTTAAAAAAAAGCACATGTATTTTTAAAGGGAATTTTTCCATTTTGTTTTATACAGTACATTTTACTTTTCTTTTTCTGTAGCACATGGGCTATCACTGCATACACTTTTGGATAAGGTTGTGATAGCTAAGTGAGAAGGATTAGTGCTTGTCACAGCAATCCCCTTTGAAGGACCTCTCTGGATGTGCTTCTCTACTTTGTTGTAACTTATATTAAATTGATAGGTTTTGCTAAAACGGTGAGTGAATTATTCATTTAAAATACCTTTAAAACATTTTTTGAGCACATTTGGTTATCGTATTGGGATCTCTTTTCTTCAGAAAAATAAAAAACAAATTGTGACTGGGTCCTTTTCTTTTCTTCGTGTAGGCATGATTCAATTCAAGAAAACATTCCACAGAAATAATAACCTCTGAATATATCGTTATGAAGCCTCAAAACACAAAAGCAAGTGATTTGAGAATTCAGTGACAACTCTCAGCTTGCCTGAAGCAAATCCCATTGTCATAACACAAGTTGAAGTTAACTAAAGGAATAATAACTTTGAGAGCTACTTTTAAATGATAGGGTTGCAATAGCCAGATCTAGTATAAATCCCTAGATAATGTAATCCAAATTATATTTTTATTTCACATATCTAAATTAGATAGATAGTGTCCTAAATTAGAAGCGTTTTAGATTTTGTGTTTGATTTTTATTTGGTTCACATCAACAATAATGTGTGATTTGTGGGTGCAACGTGGTTTACATAAAAAAAGTCAGGAAAAAGGCACACCTCACACCATAAGTACTTTTACTGCAATGTGGCAATGTGCGTGGGTTTGAATAACAAGCTGGAATTGTTAATATGAAGCTTGATGACATGTTGAGTACATAACCAGTGCTATTATTTTATGTGGTTAGACAAATATTTACAGGACAAAATGTAATTTTGCACTTCATGATCCTCTCTCAGTGGGACTGAATGGAGGTGGGTCCTATCTGAAGCTCTGCTGGAGCTGCCACTCTTTAAGAAGCAACAGGGAATACAGGCACTGAGTGAATGGCAAATGACATGTTTCTATATCTATTGTACTGGGGGAACATTCTGTGCTCTTTTCTATCATTTAGTTGGACATTTAACAAGCTGTACAGACAGATGAGTCTTACAGTACATCAGATGTTGTGTGGCCAGTACTTATTGAAGGCTCTACTTGAGTCTCTTACAATACTAATGGGATACTGTTCAAAGCTTTCTTCTCTAGTGCAATAGCTGCTTTTCCATCTTTGCACTTCAAACAAATGTCTTCCTATCTTCCCAAAGTGTCTTCAAGAATGATTTCTATTTTTTGATGCCTACTTTGTCTCTTGATACATTTGCAAGTTTAAAGAACATACAGTACAGTAAGATCAAGGGAGAGCAAAAGATGTTGTTCCAGTATTCTAGAACTTCAGTATTTTTGTGATGGAAAAAAAAAACACTATTTCTCTTGCAGTTTCCACGCAAACTAATACCTTTAGTGCAGCTGAATGGGTAGATCTGGAAGAGGAGGAATTTTATGCATCATTCATATTTTGAGGAGCAGTCTTTTGATCCTCATAAAATTACTGGGGAAATTATGTGAAAACAAGGGATGAGCATTTTTGTTTTCCTGCATTAGAACAATAACTCACAATGATGCAAATGTCGCTGATGTTAATCATTTACATTACATTAAATATTGTACTATTTGTGTATGCTTCAGCTGCCCTTCTGATTAATTGAATGACAATGAGGTAGGCAACCTTGCAACCCCAAGCAAAGAAATGGACTCAAAATGAATAGTGATGACTACTGAATGGTTTAATTAGTTTTTATGTCCAGGTCTATAGTTCTATTTCCTGTCCTTTATTTAACAATTTTCTTTAACTACTAAACTGCATCCTTTTGATTGCTCTTATGGAAAAGAAATGTCAAAGGGTGTGATTTTTTTAATGTTTTTTAAATGTTTTCTCCAGGTGTGTAAGAAATTAAGGCTGGTAGAGGTAAAGCCTAAAAACTATAATATTTGTACACTGAAGTCAGTTCCATGTCATTGTCACTGATTGACAGATCAATCTAATATAGTTTTATTTCTTGTCAAACCCTGAAAAATGCGCTGTTTTGTGAAAAATCATTGGTTTAATTAATCATAAGCACATGGATTAAAGAATGTGCATGCGTACTTTCTTCAATTGTCTTGTTTGCCTTAGAAACATGAATCTAATAGTTAACTGAAAAAAGTTCTAGGTAATGTTGATTTGCCCATGTGAAGAAAGAAGGTATTGAGCCTTTAGACATAAATTGTTATAGTGTATATTACCCTTTATGTCACATTTATTGTTATGTACTGCAGTGATCTTAAATGAAAGACTTGCAAGACACCTCCAGAATATCTAATACCTCCAGTACACCTGTACTCTACTTTTTGTTGATTATTAAATCCAATTGTACACAAAAGTAAAGGAAGAAAATTAAATGCCTCAGGTCAAAACTGTACAGAAGAACATCTATCAAAAGCTCCCAATTCATGTAATACAATTTTAATAATTTTAAAAACAAAACTTATGTTACTACTACAGGTTTCAGGTCCTGATGTCTATTTGTGGATAGCATGGTAGTGCCTATACTGCCCCCTGCAGTTTTTATTAAGACAACACAGAGAAGGGAGCAAGAACAGAAGCCCTGAGTCATACTGTACTCTGCATTTGTGAGAGTGAGAAGTTTTTACCACAAGCCAATTTAGGCATCCATGAACCCTTCAACTGCCGCTTTTTAAATTAATTATTCAAATTATAACTTTTAATTGCTCCTCAGATTTAACTAATAATTTACTCATAAGACATGTTTTAGTTGTTTAAGAGCCTAATAAAAAGAAGTATACAGTACAGCATACAGCCCTTCTAACCTGTTTGATAATTAGTAATCTAATCGATCCAAGATCAGCTTCACCCAGCTCCTCGTAGAAAGAAGCAAGGGTATCAGCTTCCAAAACATGGCTGGCTTGCCTTTAACATCCATAACCCCTGTGTATAAAGAAGTGACCCCCTTTCTTGGTTTCAAAACCTTTATTTTCCACATGTGTCGTCTGATTTGTTTCATTGTTGGTTCTGCAGAAGCCCATTGGGATGACTGCAAAGAAACACACACACCCGAAGAAGGCTCAACAGCCGAAACGTCGTGTTTTCTTTCTTCTCTCTGGAATAAACCTATTACTTGTTCCTTTGTTTTAAAATATATGCTCTTAACTACATTTCCTAACCACTTTTAAATGTATTCCTAAAACAATTGGGAACATGCAATCGATGTCCACAAACACCTAATGTAATCTTTTATTTAGTACCTCCTTTTGCCAAGTGTTTGCCTGGTCTTAAAGCCAATCTTCATCTTTTGAATGAATCATATTCCTTCAAATTATATTCCTTGAAAACCTAAAATTTGAAAAATGATAAATGATTAATGCAATTAAGCAGCTGAGGGTTCAGTAGACATCAGTAGGCACTGCAGTCATATGGAGCAGGAAAGTGACATAGTGCCTGAACCCACAAAAAGTCTTATTGGCTACAATATATGGACTGGACCCAAATTGTGGAAGACAGTTTATACACCATCTGCCATCAAAGCTCTGTGGGAGTAGCTCAAGGCTACACAGCTTGTGGTCCTTCCTATCTGCAACATTGCCTTACTCTGATACAACCTGCTCCTTAATTGCTACATTGATCCATCCAATTATCAATTAGCTAATAAAGGAGCAGATTGAAGTAATGTGGAATTTGTAATAGGGTGGATTGAAGGTGCCACATAGTAGCCCGTACCCCATTTTTTTGCAATGCAGCAGCAGCAAACATGAGAATAATTTTTGGATTCCCGTTTGCTATAGGTGCTTTAACACTTCGCATACTTAAGGGATTTTCTTACAGATAAATCCTCATAATTCTAAACCTGACAATATTATTTTTGTCCTCATGCTTGTGGTTACCTCTTCTCCTACATTTGTTTTTCTTGTGTGTTTTTACTATTACTTTAGTGTTTAAAATTTGTAATATTTTTATTTTGAATTGTAAGTGTAAAGAACACTCAGAAGAGTAGAAAAATAATTTAGGATAGTGTTTTCAAAAAACACTATTTGTGTTTTGACAGCCTAGAAAAGATCAGTGAATTGTGGTAGCTGAACCCTAGAGAAGGCATCTCTCCACAGTTGTAAAGCTGTCATCAAGGTCAGTTCTGCCTTGATTCATAATCTTTCATTTTGGAAACAGCAGTTGATTTCTTTATCAGGAGAAAATAAATGTTTCTCCCATTTCAGTTCTGCAAAAAAGGAACCGATGTCTGGATAGACAGAAACAAACCACAGCTGGAAGGAGAAATTTATAGCTTGGTCAGCATTAAGACCATGCAACATTTTATTAAAGAGAAAAGAGGCATCCAGAAGCCAAGAAGAGACAACTATTAATGAAAATTCAAACATATGGTACTGTATATGAAAATCACAAAAGTACAAAACAGAGTTACAGAAAATACACCTGTAGCTCTGCATTACAACAGCATGGCATTTTCATCTATTTACTGTAATCTGACGACGTCTGAAGGTTCCCAAAAGACAAGTGCCGAAATGCCATTTTGTCCCACTGAAAAATAGTTTTGTGAAACATTTGACTATGTCTTCCCCCTTCTTTGGTATCTAGGGATTTTGTGTTACTGTAATGCTTTGTTGGAAGACTGCTGTACTTTCAACTTGACTTACACCTGCACAGAAGAAGAGATTAGAAGAGATTCTAAAAAATATATGAAGTCATGTTTTGTAAAATCTGAACAAACAGTCCTGTTTTACAGCTTTTAGTTAATGAGATACTCTGAAGTTCAGCAATTATCTCAGACATAAATGCCACATCTGTAAATCTAGTTAATGGGATTGTTACAAGCTTGTGTGTAGGACTATGCAATATTTAAAAATTTAAATTAAATATGCAATATTGCAAATTGGACTGGAGACTTCTAAAATAGAAAGGGCTTTCAAAGTCACTCATGTTCTGTCCATTTATTTTTTTTAGAACTGCTATGAATATACTGTACTGTAGCTATTTTTCTCTCACTCTTTTCCTACTGTAAAATGTCTGGTGCCTGTGCAATATTTTATAAAAGACCAGGCTAGTGATCAATGGGTAACATCTCCCTACAAAACAAAATAACATATTTGAATATATTTGCAGTGACCTCTGTATGTGTCTGTGTAATTTCAATCATGAAATTCATTTAAAACATGTTGCAGCACCTGAGTCCCCGTGAGTGTCTGTGTTTTCTTGCCTGAACTAGAGCCCTCAGTTCATTTTTCATTTTAATGTACAATTACAACCTACTGTGATTCATACTCTTACCATTCTTGGTTATGCTTGTTTATGTGTCTGTCAGACACAGTGGACAGTTACTGAGAAAAGAGAATCTGGCTACAACTGTACATACTGAGTTAATTGAGATTCTACTGTCTCCATCTGCATTGTCAGTGAGAACCTGGCTGCGACCAGTCACTTAGCTTGTCACAGCAGAAAATGAAGGCACTTTAATAAATGTGCAGTTTGGTAAAGCAGTATCTTGACATCCTTTAATCTCCCCTGTTCACACAAAGGTCAGATTTAATGAAGGGTTGCAAGCTGAAGCAACCACTGATCTATCTTTACTGAAATACTCCCCCTTATTAGAAACACCCCGAATCCTTTCCTTTACTACTCATCTAAATTCTTTTGTCACTGTTGCAAACAGTAGGCAACAGAACCAAAACCAGAGGAAAAAATCTATGAACAATTCTAAACTGCAACCTTCGGACATGTCTAAAATTGATATCTACAGTACACTCTTGATTCGTTCATTTTTCAATAGATCATTAGGACAATTATTAATATTCAAAATCTATATTTTGTACATATTTACCTTTTGTACCTTTAATTCTGCTGGCATATTAAATTCACTTTCTATTTTCCATTTTTTACAATGTAGTGAAAGAACGTCTTAATTTCCCACAGGAGGCATTCTTGCAAAACAAGAGTCTTCCAGTCCCAAGTGCTGCAAGGCAAAGTTTTATTAACAAAAACGATATATTGATTTATTTTCCAAAACAGTAACCTGCTTTGCAATAGTGAAGTAATAATCATCTTCACTATTGTAAAGATATGTAAGAAGAAGTCTCCAGAATGTCACCATTCTCTTGCTGCAGGAGGTAATTTGTTTTGTCGTAAAACATTAAAACCACCTCTCATCTTTGCCTCATTCTCTTGACAGGTCTTATTATTCCAGACCACTTTCCTCCAAATTATAGTTATCAAGCTATGGTACGTCTATAGCTATGACAAATCAAAGCTTTTTACATTCGGAATTGATTTGTTTTTGCTCATTTTTAAGCTTAGAAAAAATCCACAAAGTTCTCGAGTCCGAGATAGAATTGATTTTGCTCAAAGTGAACGTGTTCTAAAAAATCTTAGTAACTGTTTGCTTGAGGCTAAAATCTAGGCCTGGTGATATACAGAAACAATTAAAAAACACAAATTGAAGACAAACATTAAGTGGGATAAAGTTACGCTTGTTTTCCAAATGTTGTTAGATCACTTTCACATAAAAGAAGTTATCTGATAAGAACATTTGAAAGTGGCCTGGAGTGCCAAGCGGCACTGTAGTGCAAGCAATATGAATACCATTTGACACCTGGCATGTACCCTGTGATCATGCACAATGTGGTATGAGCTAGTATACTGTATACAGACCCCAAAGATGTTCAGTAAAGGAACTACGTGAAGTACAGTATTTGTTGTTGATATATGTATTTACTCATCTTTCCCACAGGTGAGTGAATGTGCTAAATTAAGTAACCTCAGGCACAATATTGATATCTTAATTGAGGCAAAAAGGCTGAAATGACCTTATCTATGTTCGTACAAGCATTATCACACTAAAAGACTAATGGATTACACACAGAGCATGGGTTTCTACAGTAAATGTGATTCACCAACAAAATTAACTCTTTGGTGTGATTCCCATCTGCAGTAGCTTTAAAACTTGGCATGCCCCAGCCCCTTGCTCTGTCTCATTGAAACCATTCTGTTCTCTTGTTTCGGCTTCAAATAATCTGGATTCTCCTGAATGTACTGTTTGCACTGTACTATTACCTAATGAAACACATTAAAACATTTAACCATTTTTAGCCTTTGCAAAACACAATGAAACATCAAGTACAAACTGCAGTTGTGCAGCTTGGCAACATTGAGCCATATTTACCATTAATTATTATTGTTGTCATTTATAAAGAACCCAAAGAAACAAAAAGTGAACAAAGGAAGCACAGAGTGCTGTCACAATCATAAGCTAAAGAAGTGCCAAATTATACTTCTACTTAAAATACGGAATACCTGTATATACTCCACTCAATTGTTAAAAACCTGAAAACTACAATAAACAATATACTGTAGTAGACAGAGGAAGAAATATTCTTATATTCACACTGCAACTGCCTACTTTAATTGTGAAACAAGGAGTGGAGGAGTGATCGGATCACAGCCCAGTTCAGTCGTTATGCGTTCTGTGATCTCCTACCTTTCTATGATGCTTGGCCAGGGAGCACAGTAACTTGGGAAATCAGGACATGCCTCTTTACAGCCATCCATAAAGACTTTTGTGTTCTGTCAATAACGCATGGTTGTTGCTCTCCAAGGAAACTTCAGATCTTAAGTGAAGGTCTTGTGAGTCTTTTCTGCATATCACTCCTTCACGGTACTGTAAGTAAAATTTCTTAATAAATTATTCCCAGAGTGGGCAATCTAGACAGATTCCTAGGTGATTTCTTTAGTCCGATCAGAAACCGAATCATTGAATCTTTTTATGCTTCAATTTAATGAAAGGGCTTTCTCCTGCTTTCTCATCCACCCATGAGTGACAGGTCTCTTAAATCATCTGAGTTTTGTTCCATTTGGCCTGAAAATGTCAAAATTCCCCTTAATAATTCAAACATATTTCATGATGGATTATTATCCCTAAAATATACAAGACTGCATACTGTAGATCAGCCTTGTAGCCACTGGGTAATGATCGGACACTTCAGCAGCTTTAGCCAACAACCACAGCATTTTATCCTTCAGAGAATGATGAATTTCAAATACTGTTCTCGCCTTGGCCCTTTTGGCTCAGTGAAAGATATCCTGGCCAGGATGAAATAGCTGAGAGAACCCCCCTGCTCCCCCCTATCCAATACATACAGTACATGTTTGTGTTCCTGTTTCCAGTGGGACTTACGTACTTCCTCATTCTCTTTTTATTTACTATTCTGTTTCACTGAAATGAAATTCCACTCAGGGAGCATTTTTGGTCCGGTATGTTTAGACTTAAAATGTCATATGCTTTACATTAGGTATTCATATTGTGGGGAGATCTCCACTACTGTATGTCAGGAGTTACTATCTACAGTATGTGAGGACACTCTTTATTTCTGCCCCTATATTGGCAGTGATACAAGCTCATGGACACACACACATTTACTGTATTTTGAATAAGCCAGAGAACTTATTATAGAAGCCAGAGGGGAGAAAGGAGGAATGCTAAACAATATATGCAAGTTGGCTCTCTTCTTAATACAGTACATGCATAACCACGAAATACCTACTTTTTGAAATGTTGTCTTTGAACTACTAGTAGAAATTGATACAGCAATAGTTTTAGACCACTAACACATTTTCCTGTAAACTAAAGAAATCAGAGCAAATTTCTGATTAAACCATACAATGCCAAAATGCCCTTTTATATCTCTGCTTGGTTTTTGAAAGGGCATTTATTTATGTATTCATTTATTCAAACACACTTAATTTTAGACTAGATATTATTAATAAATTCCACACAAAGTAATTACTGTGCAGAGTGGTAACTCCTCAAAAACTGAATTGTCAGAATAGATCACACTGATTAAAGAAAAATTGCTTTAGTGTCATTTTTCTCTCTCAGTAATAATCTGAGAGGCGGTGTTATACAGCAGACCAGAATATTTTATTTGAAGCTCTTTAATTTTCTTTCGTTTAATCTCTTCTTGATTGAGAACTGTATTTTAAATAAAATGTGACACCTTTTCTCATAATTATTTAGACTGCTGATCAATATTCACAAGTACTGATATCCTCATTTACAAAAATGTGTGGGTTTTATATGACAACTAAAAAATGATAAAATAAAACAAATCTTGTCGGACCTCAAAATATTTTACCACATGTTTGCAGTATCAAACATTTTATTGCAAACTCTGTGCAGGATTAGAGATGTTTTTTTTTTTTCATTCATGACTTCCCTCTGATGGTGGGAAGGTGGAGCAGTGGTTAGGTGATAGGGCCCTACTGTAGATTCAATTTCTGGGATGCTACCTGCTTGGCATTTATACAGTACGTTCTCTCTGTGTTCTGGTGGGTTTTCTCCAGGTGGTCCAGTTTCCCCCTGGAGTCCAAAGACAGTCCAAAGACAGGCTGTTAGATCTTGCACCCTTTACTTTCTGGGAGAGGGTCCGGCCCATCCCCGTGATCCTGTATTTGATAATATCTTAAGAAGATAGATAGATACTGTTGGTGGACTTCTTTCAGGTAACTCTTCCATACAGGCCTACTTACCATTAATTATTTTACTTTGCCCTGTTTATTTCAAGGTCCTGATATTGGTATCTACTGTATATGTTTAAAGATGCAAAATGTCAGTTAAAAAACACTTGTTTTAATATCACGTTAATTCTTAGATACAAATCATTCTACCATATAAAAGTTACAAAAGCCACTGATTTATAAATTGTACTGTTTGTTTTCAGAATCGTTTGCCTGAGGGAGTGATTGTTGTCAGTGGGAAATGATTAGTTTCACTTACAGTATACAGTATGAAACCACATGAAAAAATGAAAGAATTGTGCAAAGATTTCTTACATGTAGAAGTGGTCTTTAAAGTGCCTTTCTGTATTTTTCCTGAAAGAAAATATATTCATGTTTAACGACTTTAAAGGTAAATTGATTTGAAACACCTCAGGGAAGGCTCTAGATGAAACACGTCAATAAAGTTTTTTAATCAAGTTCCAGAGATCTGTGACAAGCTTTTTTATTGGTTTTGCTCTTACTTTTCTTCAAATTTGTGTTTGTGTGTACTCTTGTCAAGAAACTTAGACTCTGCTTTAAGTTAATAGGCCAGAAATGAAGCAATTAAGAACAAACATTACAATAATCCTCTGGAGCCTCATTTACAGATGATCTGGGCAAACTGTGTGACAGTATTTTTAATTGAATGTATATTTGTTAAGTATTTAAGGTTCAATGGGGCAGCAGGATACAAATTAAAGCAATAAAGCAGAGAACAGCAATGGGCAAATTTAAATAAAGATGAGTTTAACTACTGCTGGGCATACATCCCAGTTCCCTAAAGACAGCTATGGAGATGGTTTAAATTACAGTACATCCCCCTTCTGAGTTTTGGCTAATATTTTTCACC
Organism: Atractosteus spatula; assembly: GCF_055471065.1. NCBI lineage: Eukaryota > Metazoa > Chordata > Actinopteri > Semionotiformes > Lepisosteidae > Atractosteus > Atractosteus spatula. The sequence continues at coordinate 37,574,220 of NC_142710.1, read as the reverse complement.
AACCCCAGGGTATGTATGTTAAATGATGAAGACGACTTCTATTCTCTCTGTCTGTAAATGGACTCTTGAAGAAGAGATGACAGCACACTCAGCAGTATGGATTACTCCCACACTGCAAAATGCTCACAGCAAACAGCACCCTAATTGCAGTCTTGATTGATGGTCTTTCTGAGCTCAAGAGCTTTGTTTTGGATTTACCTCTGGCTAGGGAGTGTTTATGGTAAAAGAAAACTTTCTCACATTTTGCACTCTCTTTTGAACAAGATTTATGTAACAAATATCAAAAGAAAATGAAATGTTTATTTCTGCCAAATTACCCAGTGACTTTATAGCTTTCAGAAAGTATCAGTTTATAGTATAGTACGTATATTCCTTAAGATTTTCTCTAAATATCTCATGTTTGCCAGTAGCACTTCAACACTTAATTTGGCACATTCTGGTCCATTTCTCAACCTACCATTGCAAATGACTGAGTTCTTTTCATTTTTGATACACAGGATGCAGTGCGTATTGGACAATAGGCACCACCAACGCTTGTCAGAGCCACGATCTCTTAAGTATACAATGCAAACTGGTTTTGATAGGTTGACACCTGCCAATTGGTAATTGGTATGTGTTCACATAATTAATGTTACAGTATGTATGTATTTGAACAAAAATCAACTCTATGATAAGCCAGTCTTTCTTTTCAGACAGCATATCTCTGTTCAGAATAACTAATCCGATCCTTGGTGGTAATAAAAATGAAAAATAGAACCCATTAAAAAATAGTGTGTGAAGCCATCTAATTGACATCATTTGACATCACATCATAATTGACATCACTACAGTTTGTTGCTTGGTACTGTATCTGATAGATACTTTCAGAAAATACGAACATAGAGATTAAAAGCAAGAGGAGGCTATTTTCTCCATGTGGCATGTTTGGTTGTGAGTAGCCAGGTCATCCAGATCTGATAACTTGCCTTGGCATTGCTTGAAAGATGTGAAAATATTAGCTTTAAAAATGCCTTAGCAACTTCATCCAGGCCACCAAAGGTTTTGCATTGTGTTGTTCCTTCTCAAGTGCACGTCTTCTGGAGTTACACAGTACATTCCCTGGTTTATGTTTTACCCTTGAACCTCCTGAACCAGTGCAAACAGCAAAATAGGGAGAACAGGATTCTTCTCATGTTAATGTCTTGTGAAACACAGAATTCTGTATGTAAACATATTATATTTTTAGCTGTGTCTGAAGGCAAATGATCACTGAACTAAATACAGACACATAATAAAATATAAAAAATAAATACACACATTCAGGCTCAAAAGGTATTGTTTGGGAAAATTTAACTAATTTACTGTACCTACATTTTTAAAATCTGTCCAGGATTAAAAGCAGCCCTCGTGTCTGAGGGCATAGAAAAAAAAAAGTTAAAATGATTTGCGAGTAAGTTATTTCATTGCAAATGTAGAAATGTAAGAAAAATGCAATTTCAAAGCAATGCATTTTCTTTCATCTAAACTCTTACATTATCTCAAATTTGAGATGAATCAAAAGGAGGTACAAGAAATGGGCCCTTTCTGTGCAATCTTTTAAGTCTAAATCATTTACATTGATTTGTATTTAGAGATGCAGATTTTAATCACCTAAAGAATGGAAATCTTTGCATCATGTCACATGAATGACAGTAATGGTAAGTAATTATAGAACAGAGCATTAAAAAGGTGACAATGAATAGTTAAATTACATTTAACCTTTATCTAAAAATTTCCTGTCAAACCAATAATGTTTTAAATTGGTCCTGTGTGTTTTCAGAAATCCAACTTAAACAGCACATTTTTAGCTGTTGAGATTTGTTTGATGTTTTACATTGATAACTAATTGTTCTGCTCTTAAAGCGATTAAATTGTCTTTGAAATCTCTTTGAGCAAAAGGCCAGGAAAACTCATCTTTAGAAGTGTCACATATCTTCAGTAATTTAAAAATACATTACATGCTTTCCATCTGAGAAAAGCAATCAAAGATTTGATCTGCAATGGAAAAACTCCTTGCATAAATCAAAATGTTTTAGTTGTATTAAGAAGGAGGCCAATGTTCAAATGATGGTATTGTATCCTTAAACTCAGCCACTTAAATGTACATTATAACACCCTTGCCACTCCTGTCCTGCCAACTCACCCTTCACTGTCTGGGCGTGAACCCAGGTCGCTGGTGTTGCACAACAGGGAACTTGTCAGCTGAGCTAAAGGAGACCTCCCTCAGCCCGGGCGGCTGACATCCCTGTTGTACGTGTATTCGTTACATTTGTTATATTACAAGGATAATGAATGACAATTATGAAGAATATAAGAAATAGTTATTTTGATGTTCTTAGTCCTCGAGCCATCATTTTTGTCATCAAGCCTAAAAAATCCAGATGGACCAAGACAAGATTAAACTAACCCATCACATCAATTTCTTTTGCAGTGTTAAGGAACTGTTCCTTCCAAGAGGTTTCCAAACAAATTTCCATCTGAACTGAGACGGGACCCTGCTTGTGAGGACAGACAGGCAGGACACCTCCCCTCTTCATGAGGAACGAGACAGGGGTTCAGGAAAGAATTGTAAAGGGGGCAACTAGCGGAGAGATATTTATATGCAGGAGAGCAGAAGTGAGAAAGATTAGAAGTTTATTTCTAATCTCTGATTGGAATGCTTGTTTAAACTACACTGTATGTTTCTAAGAGGTTTCTGAAGAAACAGTAAACTTTTTTAAAATGGTGTAGAGAACAATAACTATATGGATTATAGACAACAACAAACAACAGCTCCGTGTTTGTGAAGTAAATGCTGACTCATTTTCGAAATGAAACTAAAATGAAAAAATAGGCTCCTCTCAAAATTGCCAAGCAGAAGCATTTTCAAAACTAATCAATAACTCAGCAAACGTAGCTGAATGAGGTTATTACAATGCCTCAAAACCTGCTTCTTAGCAAAACTGTACACTCAGTTTAGACCAAGAGTCTTTGCAAAATCATATTCCTGAAAGAACAATTAATGATATATGTATTATCAGATTTACCCAGATTTATTCACTGTATTTCACACAGACTGATCAGGACATCACAGCTTCTTCCTCTAATATTATTGTATTTCAAGATACAGTATCATCAATATACAGTAATAGGATCAAATCAAATTGTGTATTCAAACACCAGAATTTTGTTTCGCTCAGCAAAAACATCTGACATACTGTACCAGTTTAACCAGCCAACTAAATATTAAACCTACTGTATCCAAAGAAGTCTTGAGTTCCACTGCAGAACTAACAAATGCAAGACCCGGCAATATACAGTATACATAGCAATGTACAGTAAGATACCAGCTACAAAGGAGAAGCCAGAGTGGACTAGGAGAACAGTCCTTTATATGAAATCCAGCCCACAGATAACTCTCCAACACTAATTTTGTCTAAGGTCAATGATGATACAATATCACTTTACATTCACGAAGTACTGTATTTTAATTTTAAGATTAAAGAGTCTGGTAAATGTAACCTAACAGTGGAAAACCATCACTACAGTCATTTCCATGTATTTCTTTATTTCACTAAACTAATCCAGGCTGGAACAGCTCCTTAATAAATTTAATCTGATAACCTTCCCTTAGCTCGTTACTGAAGATTAGAAGAATCCATCCACCAAAGTGCTTCTAGCTCTGTCCCAAAAGAATATTCTGAATACTGGAGAGTGTTCTCAAAGATGGTCACAAGTATTTTCCTCAGTCAGCTCTTTAAAATATGCTCCAATGCAGAAATGGGTCCAAACCCCTGTAGTGAGCTATAACCTTTAGCAAGTTTGTAAACTGAACTAAATGGAGTGGTGGCTCTGTGGCTGGAAGGTTGCTGGTTCAAATCCTGCAGCAGGCAGAGGAATCCTACTCTGTTGGGCCCCTGAGCAAGGCCCTTAACTCCAACTGCTCCAGGGGTGCTGTACAATGGCAGACCCTGCACTCTGACCCCATGCTCTCTTCCTGTCTGTGTGTCTCATGGAGAGCAAGCTGGGGTATGTGAAAAGACAAATTCCTAATACAAGAAATTGTAAAGGCTTAATAAAGTGATGTTGTATAATCTTTAGAGAACCTGTGAAACCAGCTGTGCCCCAACCTTTATCTTGTCTTTCTTCATCCAGACTATCTGCTCTTACTTCATAAAACCTTCTCAGTTCCCAAGTACGGGTTGTGCATTCTCTTCAGTTGATTCTCTCCACCAGCTTAAATTTCAATGAACATGCACACTTTTGACTAGTCACCATTTCCTACACAATCTACCACTATATTGACATATCAGTAATATGACTTCTCACTCCCAAATGCCAGAAATTACAGTAGCTACCTGTTCCTATCTTTTAAAACTCTGATTTACTTGGAATGATTTTAATTTTTTTTAACAAAAAGTTCAAAAGTGCAGACAAATGTGTGGATTTTTAGAAAATGGTGGTTTTCCCACAGGAAAATATCTTTATAACTAAATCCATAAATCCAGTATCATTAACAGTAGATACTCCAAAACAACAGTATAAAAGTGGCTGAAATCCACTGTTTTTTCCACACAAAGGTGCAGAAAAACATGCAGATAAAAACTGCTAATTAATTTTTAGAAAAACTCTGACATGGAAACTATTTCTAGAGCTGTACTAATTTAATATTGAGCAGACAAAAATGAAGAAAAACAGGTAATCAAGAACAGAGCAAAATTAATAAACTTATAGTGTACAGTGAGTTGTAATTAGCTACTGTATAAACTGTACTTGGGGAAATTCAATGAATCCAAACTGACGGCTGTCACAAAGCGTAGTACTGGACCCTATGCAGACGGTATAATCCGGAAGTGAGTGGAGTAGGACAACGGGGAGGAGACGATGAGGATTAGGAGGGGATGACAGACAGGGGGACGTGACGATGGTGAACTGGTGCTCGGGGGCCATAGCCAGGGCGAACAAGTCCAAGGAGTCCAGGGGGGAAATCCGGGGCAAGTCCAAAAGTCCAAAACTGATAATTCAAATGAGACAGGGCAAAATAGAGTTAAAAGCAAGAACGGGATCTGGTACAGGGACAGAGAATAAAAAGGGGATGAAGAGCCCAGGTGCTCTGAGCCCCGGACTCTGCTGGGTCGGGACGCTGATAGGAGGCCTATGCCCTCAAGCCGCAGACGTAGGGTAAGCTTACTTGATGGTAAGTGGGCCTCCGGGCATCCGTCTTCCAATGCAGAGCCAGGAGTAGCGAGAGCGCCCAGCTTAAATAAGGAGGGGCAGGATTGAGAGCAGGTGCACGTAATCAGCAAAATGTGAAAGAGCCGGAGTGCCCTTAAGAGGAGGGATTACGATCGTGACAATGACTTTGTGAAACCATAACAAACACATCAATACCACAACAGTTTCAATTGCAATAAGTGTATGCTGCTATCTGTGGCAAAATGCAGTAAAAAGTGAGTCATCAGTTTGGAAACAAAAGAAACAACAAACCTTGAAGTTTTCAAGAAGGTTTTTATAAGCAACTAACAGCACTCATCTCCATGTATAGTGCTATGTTGCATACAGAGTACTTCTCCTCTCATGACAGAAGCAAAAATGCCAAATTCATAATCTTTTAATCTTTCAAAACAGTCTTGGAATACTGCCATTCATTTGCCTGCTGTATTACCTGACCAAACGGAGTACCTTCCAGGCATGTTTTGAAAAATGTCCACCTCTACAATATAATGTCACTAATCTGGCGGGAAAATTGATAGAATGACTCCCATGATCTATGTACAATTCCTCTGTCTGTCTATGTTAATGCCTTTCTCTCCTTCAACATACTGGTGGGCACATGAGTTATTGATCACTTATACAGGGATACCTGACTCATATGAATCATAAGTGCCATACAATGGGAAATTTTAAATTTTCCTTTTGAAAAACCTGTTTAAGAATAATGGAGTGATTCACTAGCAAGAGCTCGAAAGAATAATCCATGTTTTATCTTGAATCTCTGGTTGAATTTCTAAAGGGTTTTAGTCTGGTAAAGCTGAGGAAAGTTTATATAACTGAACTAATTTACTAAGGACTGAATACACAATTGTCACATCTCTAGGAGCAAAAATGTTTTTTTAATGAAAGCCATCATTTGTAGCTGACGAAATTAAGAATTAATTGAAAGCCTCAAGGCAATTTTATTGATTCAATTCATAGAGTGTAATTTGTTTATGCACCTTAGCGGCTGTTTTATTCAGCAATATTGCAGAGTAAACAAGGAAATGAAACATCATAATTACAGTATATGACTAAGATGCTCCTTTTATAGTTGAACAATTACAGCGATATTGAATACCTGTTGGTTTGTTTTTTTAAAGAATACATATTAATATGTCTGTTTGTATGGCTGTGATACTTTTGGATAAACAATCTTTGGCTTTTTTTCAGATGTACACTGTTTGCTTCTGCAAGAACTTTTATGTAATTTTCTATGTTCATTCCTTTGAAATGTACATCACAGATGCTATGCAGGATAAAAGTGATTACAGTACTTCAAGTTCAACAAATCTATTTTTTTACTATGCATTCATCATTTATAAAGCTTTTCACAGGAATCTAATAAGTTTGCCATTTGCTCTTCTGACTTGTTAACTTATTGCCATAACATAAGCAGGGTAGTTTAAGGAAAAGCAGAGTGTTTCTATGATTTTTACCAGAAATACAATAAGTATCTTTCTGATATCAGATGAATGGATTGCTCTATCATCCTAGACATCAATGTGAAGGTTTTTTGTTAATTTTGTGCAGACATTTAGCTTTGACTCTGCTTCATTCAAAATACACATACCTCAGGTTTTTGTAATGCTGAGAAATGGTGCTGCGTTTTCATTTTTTTTTAGCCATATCTGTCTTGTTTTCCTAGTTGTTTCCCTCATGTAATATATCTTTAATAATTGTCACTCTCAACAACAACACAATTTTATACTGCATGTTACATTGCCAATAATCTACAGTATATGAATTGGAAAAATTTTAGATGGTACTGTAGTGCCCACATGGGGCGCTTTAACGGCTGCTCCGTCCCCTTTAGCCATGCGCACGCAAGGCAGGCTGGGAACAGCACCTGAGGGGTGGGACATGGGGGAACCGGACTGTATGTAAGGGCTGTGAGGCGGCCTCTTCACTTCCGTGTCTGTGTTAGTGTGGGTGCAGCGCTGTAACCCCTGTCCCTGTGTGTGTACCTTTCCCTGGTTCTGGTTAACAAATGTATTGTTCAACCCCTTTTCCTGAGTCCTACACCTGCTTTATTCCATATCGAACTCTGCAATCTACTTTTAAAACTGATGCTGATAAAAATAATAAAACTGGACCTCTATCCATGCTAACATTTCTGCTATTATTTAAGAGGAGATTGAAACAAACAAAAATATTGGGTTGTGACAAATACAAATGAACTAGATAAATAGAATTTCCTAATTAAAAATAAAAATATGGAAAATCTGTAATTATCTCACCTCAATTAAACAGGCTACTTTCTGAGTTCTTTGTATAGGATATACATTGTACATATGACAGTATTTTTCAGTACTAAAATAAGAGGGATATATTTAGCAAGCTGCTAAATGTGTGGCAGTAGTTTTGTGATGGTTATATTTTTCATAATTCTGACATTACTTTGAGAACAACCTTGTCTCAGGAAGGTATATAATTGAAGCCTCTTTGTAAGTACAGAAAAAAAAACATTTGAGGCAGCTGAGACCAGAGAATGTTAACGATAAGCAGAGTTATTCAGCTAAAAAATGTAATGGCATGTTAATTCCTCATGAAAAAAATAGATGTGTTCTCATATAATGTGTACTGCCATTTTCTAGAGATTTAAAACTTTTAAGCCCCCTGACAACCTGTGGCCTTTAAATTTTTCAAAAATTAATTTCTTGGGCAAATACGGAAATGCATACTTTTCTACACAGCCCGTGGTTGTTTAGTCAATTTTTTACATCCGAGAAGGAAATAAAATATTTATATTCATGCGAGTGTGTCATTACCCAAATCATTTTTACACCTATAGACCACACACTGTCCTTCTGATATTTTAATTTACAAAGCATTTATTTTGTTGAAAACATCAATACTAAACAAATACAGATCAGTTTCCTTGGGGTGAGAGCCACCTGTCTGTGCGTCTGCTAATCAGAAAAAAACTCTGTTGTCATAAATCACTTGAATGAATCTGCATATGAAATTATTGTAGGAACATTGATGATTTTCTATTTAAAATTTTTGGGAATGCTGGTGCCTTTTACTTTTTAATATTTATTTTGTGTTTTTTGACGTTTCCAAAAAGGGAATTACATACTTGTCTTCTGAACAAAATAAGTTCAAAATAAAGTCTTACAGACTGATCGTCTACTGAAAATGGAAAGAGTAGAAGAAGCTCATGGGTATCTACATTCTTTGGGTTTCAAAATAAGAATATTTCAAGGCTGCTATCCATATAGCTTTTATAGAAGTCTATTAAGAAAGGATAGATGAAAAATAATTGAATGGATAGGAACTATGAAATAAATGATGTTTTTTTCAGAATGAATGCACCACTTCTAGCATGACTAGACTGAAGTAGGAAAGCATGATATTATCAGGGAAATAGTTATGATTTATACCAGTGGCATAAGTGCACTTAGTGCACCCCTTCTGCTACATGTTAAAACGTCCCCTCAACAAACACAAACAGACTATCATCAATCCACTTCATAAAATGGAAACTACAACAACAGAGAACAAAACAATGCCACAAATACAAAATACTGTGGGGTTTACAAATGTTTTACTTCTGCATATTTCTTGAGCTGTGTATACAAAATAAACCACAGGCTGGCAATCAACCTCAAGTAGCAGATAAACATTATTTCCCTGATAGCAACTTCAACGCAAAACAAATTTGAAACAATATTTTCATCACAAATTGAAGCACTCACATTTATTTATCACACATTCTGCTGCCAACTACCAGGCCCTCAAAGCTCACTCATAAAAACAATGAAAATTAAATAGACAACATTGTTAAGCGAAAGATCACCCTTGTAAGGGTTCTATTTTGTGATGTTTGGCAACATTTCGTAGTAAACCCTAACACTCACCAGATCTCAGTTACTTAACAATGAAGTCCATCCTCTGCTTTTTATTAATTAATGTTCAATCACTTCATTGTAAAGTTTGTTTTCTCCCTTGAGTTGGATGAGAAGATCTCTTTTGATTGCGAAGAGTGCCAGGGATGACAACCTGGTTAGTCCTGTCAAGTTCTTTGCATAAGGGTTTATCCTTTTCATAAAGGAGAAGATCCGCTTGACTGAGGCAGTTGATACTGGAATAGTGTATTCAGGCACAAACCAGGCACATCAGGGAATAGAGCTGGGACAGGTTCTTGGTAAGTCTCTATATCTGATGGAAAAGGAGGATGCCACTCAAGTTCTACATTTCAAAATCGGCCATAGAGCACGTCACGTTAGCTGAGCCAGTGATGCAAATGCAGCTACAAGGGATGTTTTCCTGGATGAGTTGAAATTGAGTTGAGGATTCAATAAAGCAAGAAAGCAAGGAAGGAAATCCTCCTGTGGTCATCGAACCTACTTGTGATCTGCATTAGAATATTGTCCATGATTGAACTGTGCAGCTGTTGGCAGTCTTCACGCACATTTTCTGTGGGATTCCTCCTCCAACCAGACACACAAGACTCTCTCTGAGTGTCCCTGTAGATGAGCACAGAGTTTGCTCTCTTCTTCTCTATCACACCACAGAAATCATCCATCCTGGAGGGGCAAATCTGGAAATCCAGGAATTTTGGGGGGAGAATCCTAAACAGAGAATCCTAAACAGAAAATCTCCCCTCGCTGTTCGCACTCACTCTGGGTTCCTCCTCCGCCAACATCAATGAAAGCAAGAATTTCTTTGAAGGTGGAATAAAGGAAGCATAAATCAAAGCCTTTAAGTTGACAGAGGAAGCCATGTTTACAGAGGAAGCACACTGTATCAATCAAAGTCTATGGGGTTATCAACAATTAACTGGAAAAGCTGCTTGAGCTCCCATCTTTTTTTGTACATACTATAGGACAGACGAGTCATGATGTGAAGTTTCTTCGTGTTGGGGCCACATGTGGTAGTCCTCATTTACAGATCCCATCCAGCAGGTGTCTACACTTAGGGGAATGGGAAAACGAGGTTGAGAAGCTAAAAGAGTGAGAAAAAAAATGCACTCTCTGATTTTTGCTGCTCCTTGAGACATAACACAGTTGAGAGCATATGCGTACAGTAACAAAGTACGAATAGTGTATGTGGGGTAATCTTTTTTACCCATCCTTTGTACTCCATTTAGCCCCTAAGCCAGAACCACTGCTCCATCGCAGCACTGTGTAACTTTAGCTTTACAGTCGCATCTCTGCTGTGATGGCAGTGGTGGTTTTATTTTCAGAGACATCATGGCATTGAAAAAATCTCTCCTTGAATCCACTGACATCACATATCTCAGCAGCATTGTTAATGTCTGTAGTTGCCACCATGGTTATCTACTATGATAGCGACCCATGGTGCCATGCTTACCTCATGCATTTGTTATGGTATCAGTCACAAAAGCAATCAAATCATTCTGGATTCTGTTGGATGTACCCACAAAAGATGTGGATATGGCCAGGAGATGACTTAAATCACTGTAATGTTCAACAAGTAGAGAAAGTAATTCCAGATAATTGCCCCAGCTGCTGGATGTGCCCCTCACTGTGCCACCTAAAGGACAGCTTCGGTTTTTCTAAAAATTTCATCCAATCAATATGTCTCTTGCGAATGTCTGTGTTTTTTTCTAACTTAAACATTGTGCACGTGAATCTCACTTTTCCTCTGTTCATCCAGCACAAAAGCACAAAAGCAGAAAAGCAGTCCTGGTGTCCCTAGATGTTTCCTGTTTTATAGGCACCTTCAAGTCCCCCGGTAAATCCTGGTGCAATTTAGCTGCCTTTGTCCAACAGCTCAAATTGTCGAAAACCTTATGATTCCATGCTCCATAATCCACTCCGAAAAGCAGGCAGCCCCCACAGAAAAGCTTCTTCAATACCAGGCATACCACTGGTAGTTTGTCTAGCCGAAGTGCCATACAAAAAACTTCCCTGTCTGGGTAATAGTAAGGGGTGTATTAATCAACTCTGCTGATCGAGACTTATTTTGAATCATTGAGAAAGGCTTTGCAGTCAAACTCACCACAATATCATCCATATCTATACCACACATCTCTGTTTTCATTATTGAAAGAGAGGGAAAACTAGCAGTACTAACATCATTAAATGGATTTTGAAGTAAATCCATACATGTTTGAGCCTGATTTTGACAAACACATACAACCTCTTCTCCAAATCATGGAACAAATACAGACTCCCTGTGAAGCAATCCCCTTACTTCAAATTCAAAATCTGATTGGACAATGTCACTGTCATCGGCTTAATAACAGCTAACATTGTCTTAAATACAGTAACATTGTGAGACCCTTCTAGAAAACTATAGATGGTGCACTAGCTTCTCTGTGTCAGTGCCATTCAAAGAGAACACATTGAGTCGATGGTCATCCAGTAATTATAATCCAGTAGATTATTTTGAAACCAAACAAGTGATATTGGTTTACTGTTGTATTAATGGCTGTATAGCACATTAGTATCTGTAATTATTCATGAATATGACTTGAACATGTTTTTTCTTCTGCCTTTTTTTCCCCCCTTTCTCAGAAGGGTTAAGAAGAGCTGACTGCATACGACTGACTTGTACTGCACATATTATTGTTCCTTCTTGTAACCACTTGTTCCGAATCAGAATGGCAGGGGAGCTGGTGCCTATCCTGGAAAGCAACATGTGCAAGACAGGATGCACATTGGTAGGGAAGTCAGTCCATCGCAAGACACACAAACATGCACACACAGAAGGGCCATTTTTCCCAGAAGCCAATGGAATGTGGAACCTTAACCTACTAAAATGTGGAAGTAAACCCATTAGACGGGAGGAAAGCCATGCAAACATGGGGAGAATATACAAACCCCATGCAGATAGTACCCCAGGTCAGAATTGAACCCAGCAATTGAGCCCCAGCACTGTGAAGCAGTATTGCTAACCACTGCACCATCACATATTATTGTTTGTCTTTAAATATATTTGATAAATTATGTTATTCTTATTGTTTCAAATGGGCATAGACACACCCTATTAGTTTGTCAATCTAAGAAATGACACGGAATAGTTATAGAAAATGACCTTACAAAATGTGGCACTGCTACTGTATATATGATTATACTTAGATACAAACAGTGGAAAATCACAAAAAGCCACCCATGAAAGGTTACGTGGCTTCAGAAGTGTATTGACCATTCAAAGTGTCACAGCACTACTGTCAGTTAGGAAGAGGATCTTTTTCAAAGGCTGCCCCCTGTGTACACAGCTACTGTGCCACTCAACTGAAACATGTAAGGCAGCCCTCACCACGTAAACACACCCATCTTTTCAAGGTTCTTTAAAATGTGTTTTGGCTCTACCATTCCCTTACTGTAGAATTGTTTTGATTCCTCCTGCAAGGACAGAAAACTGCAATGATGTACTCTAATGGTCAAAAATGAGAAGATTGGTTTGTATTATAAATGGTGTGTTCTGTTGTTTCCCATGTACTATTTTCTCTTGTTATACTGTTTGTAGATGCATGTGTGTGTCTGTGCAGAGGTATGGATGCATGAGAACATGGTTACTGGGGTTTTATAGCTGTGTGCATTGGTCATTGAGTGATTTGGACATGCAGCTTTCAAGCAGGGTCGACAGGGTAGAGGGGAAGATTGTGAGTGGAAGAGTCTTGAATAAGCTGATGGACCTGGGGCCAATGGGTGTGTTTCCTATGCATGGGAAGCTCTCTTTCCAGAGTCACTGCTCCCTACAGGGGGGGATGAAAAGGGACAGGCTTTCTGGCTTTCGGAAATCTAGAGAAGGTGCAGGGTAATGTGGATGCCTGTTTCTGCTACAAATATTCATCCTCTTCTGTGTGCTCACATTGTAATAAATCTATTACAATGTGTCACAGGCTCTTCATGTATTTTCATTGAAATAGCTAATGAAGAAGATCTCGGCAGAAGATTATAAAGAGCTTTATAACAGCAGTAAGATACCTAATAAAACCTTGTTTTAATTAATCATTGAAATTAAACACCACAACACATAAAACAGAACTCACTATAAGGCTGTCATGCCAGACAGTTAATTTACTATCAAAGATTTTTAATACATGTTAAAAATGAAAACTAAACAAAATTAATAACAGCCTTGTCTTTAGGATAATCATCCTGAGCAAGTTAGTGTCACATCATAATGAGTCATACACAACCATACATGAGGTACAATCAAACTAGCAAATTTCGAATCTCTGTGTGTTTTTTTTATCTGTCCTTTAAAAATGATGTACAGTATTAATGTAATTACAGAGGTGGAAAGTCCAAAAACTTACTGTAGTTTTAGTTCCCAGTAATCCCACCGTATTATTAAACATTTTAAAATATGATTGAAAAAAAAACGTCATTGGTTTTGCTCATTAAAATAATTTGATGATGTAAGATTCTATTATTCAGAAGTTCATATCACTGCATGTTTTAAAATTATTATGTTATTGTGAATATGTACACCCTCAAGGTTCAAACTGAGCCATACTTTGTAACATTTATTTGTCATAAAAAGATATGCAGGAATATATTTGTTTTTCTTGAGGATATTTAACTGCAGGCAAAAGCTCAAGTATTGATTGCTTCAGCAGTCAGGTTTGTAACAAGAAGAGCCTTATTTGATTTAATGACTTGCTTGAAAAGCTTTGGTTAATGTTCCTTTCTGTACAATTATCATTGCAATGAGAATACAAATTGGGTCTTCAGTATGCTACTAATTGTTATGTGAACAAACTTTTTAATCGATATCAAAGGTCACAAAAATAGAGCGACCCAAGTAATGCAAGCAAAAACAGACGAACCCCACCTTCAGATAAAGGAAAGACGCAGCGGAAGGAAGAAGCAGCTTTGACGACACACACTTACCTACCAAGCTGCCCCCCTAAAAAAAAAGGGAGAGAATAAACCTTGGTGCTCAAAACACTTGCCTGCTGAGAAAGTCAAGACAAGAGAAAAGTGCAACACAATATGCACAAAGGAACGAGTAAAAGTTTATTCTATGCTGAAAAGAGAAAAAAGGAGCACAACGTTTGTGTTTCTTTTCTTCTCTTTTCAGCATGAAATAAACCTTTACTTGTTCCTTTGCAGCCTACGCATGCTGACGCAGCTCCCTACTTAAACTACAATATTCGCAAAGTCCTTATCCAGCTTTCAATTATGTCGCCTGTAATATTTTCATTGGGTCCTCCTCTGTCTCATCCTCAAACCATCAAATCAGAATTCATACAGCGCCTGTCAATCACAATCACACCTTTTACAGCCACAGCTTTGTTGCCACGCAGTCAAATCTCTCAATATGGCACTTGATATGTTTTACCATGTCACCAACAAAGTCTAAAATATAACCAAAGTATGTACTGTAAGGGTGTTTTTTATTAATGTGAGCATTGTATGTTGTTAGACAACAACAATATTAATAACACCAATAACTCAGAGTTTTTGAATTATTCAAACAGAATTTCCACTCTTATGCTTTCACTATTAAGTCAACCTTTATAAGATTTTGTGCTGAATTACTGATATCAAAATGTTAATGGAATTAGCTGTTTTGGTATCAATGAAAATATTCTTGACATCAGTTATTTCAGTAATAAAAAAAGTGATTGTTATTTCACAAAAATATGATATTAAGAATTGAATGCCATTAATGAAATCCTCTTGAATAACAGCTTTGTGTGATCTTCCAGTCTAAATTATCTTTCTTAGTTTAATATAGAAATTCTTGAGTGGTTATAGAAGCAGAAAACTCCTCTGTGTATATTGGGGATGTTTGTCAGTTGTATCAAAATTTTATAACAGAATAAGTTCCAAATTAAATATTAACCTGTACAATTCATGAGTAACTTCATCCAGTTGACTGAAAAATCGTTTTAAGCCACAGCCAGTGTTGAACAGTACTACTGCTGAATTGTACAATGTTCATAACAGCATTCATGCAATATTTTTTATCGCACTCTTCACAATGTTGCACAATGCTCTGCTGTGAAGAAAGAAACTCACTGGGTTAAGTAAGTGATCTAACTGGGGCGAAGTCCAGAACAGACCCATGAATCTGGAGTCCAGGGAAAATGTGCAAAATATTTTAACTGCATTGTTGTGAATTGCACTACAGTATATTCTATATTGATGTGGTTGTAAGTTCTTGTGAAACAGAGCAAGTTTATAAGTCATGCAAAGCACTTCAACCATGAAAGAAATGTCAACCAAACTTTCTAAAAATGAGTCATTAAAGCAGAAGATGCATAACACGTTTTCCCCTATCGCTTATCGAAACAATTCTTAGTGCAAACGCAGAATAAACAATTTTTTTATTTCTCCTTTACAAATGTTGTAATGGATAGTATAAATAAAAAATGTATTCCTGTTATATGTATAATACTGTATATATAAATAAAAACTATTTTGGCACTATAATCCTTGTGCTAAGTGAACTACCACATCTAGCTTAATAATTAGAGTTTATGGAACAGTGTGCATTCGTAGGACCAGTGATGTACATGGAAAAGGTATTAGACAGCATATATGAAATTGTTCTTACTGCACATGAACTGCATGAGGATTTTATGGTGCTGTTTTCTGGAGTGCAAACGTGATGTTTGAGCTCTGATAACAGTGGACAGCACAAAGAGCTTCTTTAAGGTTAGTGCAGTATCATGTGGCCCACACCAATAAGATAAGATCACTTTATTAGCCATATACAATTTCTTGCATAAACAATTAGTCTTCTCACATACCCCAGCTTACTCTCCATGAGACACACAGACAGGGAGAGAAGCTTCGGGTCAGAGCACAGGGTCAGCCATTTATACAGCACCCCTGGTGCAGCTGGGGTTAAGGGCCTTGCTCAGGAGCCCAACAGAGTAGGATTCCTGTGCCAGCCATGGGATTTGAGCCAGCAACCTTCCAGCCACTAGCACAGAGCCTTAGCCACAGTACCACCACTCCGCCCCTGGTAATAGGAACAGCATTTCATTTTTACAGGGGAATTTCAAGTGGAGGACTAGGCAAAATTGGAACTCTGCCCAGCCCCCCCAAAAAAAATATACTGTTCAAGGATCTTCGTAATTTAGGAGTAAGGAAAATTTACATGAATCAGAATCAGTCTTTTTCTACTTTCTTCTTATTAAAGGAAATTATTAGAGGAGGCTTTTGGCATCAACAGACCCCAGACAAGATGCCAAACATTTAATGTTTGTTAATCACTACATGAAAGACTTGATAGGACAAATTTGATTAATTCTTCATTTCAAATGACTGAGTTTTCAGTAGACTAAAGGAATCCCATAATATCATACCTGACCCCAAAAATCTCCAAAAAAATGTTTGTTCTACACTTTCTATTCTCAGCCTTTAGGCAGTATTTTGTTTTTGTTCTAGAAACCAGTCTTTTGTTGAAAATAAAATAACTATTAAAACTTTGTGTGTATGTGTGTGGGGTGGGGGGTGGTGGCTAGTTTTTTATTTGAAATGTAGAAAAGCTTTTACATGCTTTCAATTATGTGTTCTCCTGTTAGGTAATAGACTTCACCATGATAGTTCTCAAAGTCTTATTAAATGCAATATATTTTCTTTATTTAAAAAAATAAATATTTTTCTTTAGTAAAGGAGACTAAAATTAATTTAAATAAAAGTCTCATTTACCCAATCTTCAAGGAAGTTCAACCAGCATTGCTGTAAGGTAGATTGATGATGAGAGAAGAAAGACTTTTTGGCACTTTTTTTGTTCTATGAAGCATTAACAACTAGACTTAAATAAAAGAGATTTTTTTCTGCTAGAGTGACATGTTTTGAGAAATGAATGTTTTAGTGAAAATGGATTCTGCCAAATGCCAACCATTCCACAAATCCAGGACACATACTGTATGCACCTCACATTCAAAGACATTTTGTCTCAGAAATAATATCTAACAATATCTAAACTACCATGAATGTGCCTTATAACTTGGTCAATTCAATTACACATTAGTAAAGTGCATTTCTCAGAACATCTTTTTCATTACACCCACTGATTTCTGACATGCCTTCAACAAAATGGCCTTTGATATAAAAATTCATTATAGAAAAGGTAAGAAATAGTGACGAGGTAATTTGCAAATGTTGAAATTGCAGTGTTATTTGCATTTAAAGCACATATTAGTTGCGTGTCTCAAACAGGTGTTGCATTTTACTGCAATGTATGTGTAGCACTCACACTGTTTTTTTTCTGTTATTTTAGCAAAGAAAATGTACAGTATGTGGATTCTGAATGTAACAAAAACTAAAACCATAAGTTTAAACTATTAATATTTCTTTGTACAGTACATTGACCCTATTATACCATGTTTAAGAATCTATAGAACTAGATTCAATAAAGGAACAAGTAATAGGTTTATTCCACCTTCTTCAGGTGTTCTTCAGGCTCCACGGCCGAAATATTGTTTTCTTTCTTCTTTTTTTCAGCATGGAATAAACCTATTATTGTTCCTTTGCAGCCTACGCATGCTGACGCAGCTACCCACCTGAACTAGATTCAATAAAGGCCTGGGCTTTAATCCTTCTGTATATTTGCAAATTGAAACATATGCTGTTTAAAAAATAGTACAAGTGCAATAAAAAATCTTAAAATCCCCTTCTATATTAAATAAGAAAAACTTGAACACTGCTCTTACTGTTACAGTTATTGTTGTTGTTACTGTAATTGGTTTAGATTTGGTCATTTAAAACAGTAACACAGCCAAAATGATTGTACAGTAGTTCAGAGAATTATTAGAATAGAAACTGTGTAATACAAAAACAAATGACATATCTTATTGTAACAATAAATGTCAATATAGTTCCTATAAGCCAAGGAAAATGTACATTACTTTTAAAGTAATCTGCATTTTTCTGCATAATAATTTAGTGACTAATTAGGAGTGGACAGTTTATCTATAATTATCTATATCTTTCTATAATTTCAAGCACTGGGAGTCAACAGAACTGCATTTAGATGTTCTTCAACATTAACAAACCCTAAAGAATAAATCAATGTCTTTCACTTGCCTTTCTGCTGTGATATGTGTAACAGAGTGATAGAATAGTTTAGAATATTTTTTTTCATTTTCACACAAGTCTTAAAGTTCATGTCATACACAGCATTGCAAAATAAAGAGTAATGTTTATTACTAACAATAATATTACTGATAGTAATTAGTACATAATAATAATATAATATATGTAATATAGTAATAATAGTATTATTAATAATATTACTAATAATAAGATTATTGTAAATCAGTAACATGTACGGAATGCCAATCAAGACAGATACTGTTACAAATAAAGCTGTAGTGTTGTATGTTCCTTATTCAGTCTTATCCTTTCAGAAAAGAATAAAGGGAAACTGGCCTTGTGATTGACACAAAAGAGCAAAACTACAAAACAAAAAGTGAAACTAAAGCTGTACTGCACTTCAGGCTTCCTAATGGAAAGGAGAGAGAACTGTGTCACTGACAGCTTTGAGTACCTACAAATAAACCCTGATCGGAACAGAACATTGCTTACTCATTTGCCAGATAGAAAAGCCGTCTCAGTTTGCAAATGTTGCTCATAGCCTACACTGACCTTTTGAAGTTTTTCCCCAACTCTGGAGCATGCTGCTGCTTTTTTCTCAGTGCATCAAGAGTGTTTGTAACAGACATGCATTACAACTCAAACAAGAAAAATAAGTAAAATGAATACATTTTCTCTGGTTAAAAATGAAAACTTCCATCTTTAGAAAAGGGCAAAATCTCATTTTCTTAACATATTTGCTAGTGGCTAAACCTGGAATGATCTCTAGCATAAGGAATATTTTCACTTTGCCATGAAGTAACTTGAGTCAGTGGAAACAGTTATTGCTATGTTTGTGGTCAGAACTTTGCTTCACAAAAAGGGATTTACAAACAGTTCTTCTTTAATATTTTAAGTAGCCACTAATGTATCAAGCTTTCCATGATTATTCTTTTATATATGTGGAGTAATAATCTAATTAACACGTTTTTCTCACACTGAAAAATCTATGGATGTTATGAAGCTCTCTAAATAAACATTACATGACCTTATGGCTACTTAATTTCAGAATATCAAACTGCCTGAAAGACATTAAAGACTATCCTACTGTAGATAGCAACCACAAATGGACTATCTGGACTAAAAGTAATATGATCCAGTTTTTGTGAGAAGAAGGGATACTACCATCAGTAGGAATAAAATAATGATGTATCAGTTTTTAAAAATAAAGTATGCATCACTTACCATGCTGAAACTAATGCGTTTCTTTCTTGATCAGACCATTATTTTCTGTACAAAATGCTGCTTCCTCTCCCCCTGGAAATAAAAGTATGTGAAATGTTCAGTAGTTTTACTGTAAATGCTAACATTACATGTTTTTCAGTGTCTGGGGCCATGCAATGGGTAAAAGAACAAATGGACCTTTTCAGGGAGACATAAATCAGTTCTCTCCATTTAAATCTCTCAAGAAGAAAAATAATGTAAATGGACCAATTTACCAACTAAATTGCTAGTTTTTTCTGCCATTCAGTAGCTTCACAAGTTTTAGACAATTTAATATTTTTGCACTCTAATGGCTTTTATGGGTATAGGAGGACAAATGTAGCCACATGAGGAAAAAAAAACTTTACTCAGTGAAAATATTCATTCAAAGGACAGAAAAAATGTTTTTTTTCAAACATCAAAGGTCTTGCTGAACTTTATGCTCAAATAAATAAAATGTTCTTTAGATTTAATTATCAGAGGCTTACATTAAATTATATTCACCAATATAAATGCTAATAATAATATCATATCTAAAGAATTATAAAGTAATGCCACCTAGAACACTGAAGGAATTCAAAAGTTACTGGAAAACATTACAGACATTACATTACATTCCATACAAAGTATGTCCATCCAACGTAACTAAATCATATAATGGTTACATCATAAAAAATTGCAGTCTAGTATAGAAACATTATGCCAATGAAAATGTGTGGGATCCGAGTGATGTTATATTATTCTTTATCACAGCTGAGCTGTATAAATTTTAGCCCCTGCTTATCTGCAAGAGTGCAAAATAAGCTATTCCAACTAGAAAGGATCTCTTCATTTCTTAAAATTTCTTTAACAAGAATGTTTCCAAACAGTAGACTTGTATGGGGAGTGTACACTGTGGCAATGTGATGTACAGACTAGAAATGGTTTGTATAGAGTCCTGTTCCTTGTTCCTGCAAACCCTTCCTGCAAAGGTTGAACTTGTAGCAGTATTTGTATTCTAAATGTTCCAAAAGCCTATATAAACTAAAATATACAATTTGATCAATTATAGAATTATAAAAAAATCTATGAATGTTTAAGGTTATAATGTAGGGATAATATATGTTTATCCATATACGGTAAATTAAACATTTATCCAAAATAATACAAATTGAACATTTGTGTTTGTGTGACATGGTGTATACTTTTCCAATTCAAATACATCTGAACAAATTAAGAGATTTGCTCATTCTTTTATGGAGCAATGTGGCGTTGGGGAAAAAGACAGCTTACAAGAAACATGTTAAAACTTGTGACCTTCAGAAATTGCATTTTTTTCAATCTAATCTAATGAGCTTTGCAATACTTCTGTAGTGCTCAGAAATGGAAGAGGCAGAACATTATGATAAATGCAAGTCACAACGAGCCCGGCTGTGAAAATGACAAGTGAAACAAAATAATCTGGCAGCCAAATAGGCAGAAAAAGGCATCAGGGAAACATTTATAAAAAAGTACAGAACAATAATTTGCTGGAACACTGTCAAATTGAAATTGTCATTTGTTTTCGCACATCAGACAATCAGAACTGACAAAAGTGAATCAAGTGCAGAAGGTGAAGTTAAATTCATATAACATAACATATTTGTACTGAGAAGTTTGTCTTTTTTGAGGCACTGAATGTGGTTTACTATTCAAAGTGCAGACAATACATATGGAAAACCCTGGACCTTAGACAAAGGTACTTTTGAAATAATGTCAGGGACAAAATTACAGCAATACAAAAAACACAAATAAAATTATTGGAAAACATCTATTTTTTATATCTAAAAAAATACAGTTTTTCACATTTTCATAAGAAGTGGGGTTATATTTCAATGTGAAATTAACTCTACTTGTTAATTGGCAACTTGACCACTGAAGCAGTTCCCCAAAACCCATCACTTTGTATTTACCCCCATTATCTTTACAGTGAATGAAAGGAATGGCTTACAACAAATCTTTAACAGGTTTAGAGTACAGCATAGGAAATTAAATTAAGGAATTTACAATTCCTAAAATCAACATTTTATAATTATAATATAATCAATTTATAAATTCTTCATCTTTGTACTGTAAGTACAAATACTTCTCACAAATCCAAAATAGGTCTAAGCCAGCAAGAGACTGGACTAATTCTGGAGTTTTAAAATACTGGTCTGGAACTCAAGAGAAACAAGAATACCAGGCACCATTCTGTAAGATGGCAGGATAAAGTCAGAACATCTGTAGCAACAAATTAGATATGGATAGCTGAATCTGGAAGTTTAAATAAAGCTAGTTTTCAAAATTGTTTCAAGGGAGAATAATTATTTTGGTCCATGCTTCTAGCCTTAAAGATTGTTATTGCCTCTGCAAACCATGAATTTCATGAACCATGCAGATCCATGAACTACTGAGAGGAGAAAAGAGACCCATTGAATAGGGTTGGAACAGCTGGAATCACAACACTGAATCACCAGCAGGTGTGCTACATTACTGTAAGTGTGTAGCACTGCCAAACTCTTTTCACCTCTTGCAGGTGCACCAATACCTTCTTTAGCTAATAAAGGAACCCCATAACAACATTCTTCCTTATATTTTATCCAAAACCCTTAGTATTTCTGAGGTACTGTAGAGCCTTCATCCTATGGGCTGGGATATACAGTAAGGTAGGCTCTCACATCTCTAAAAAAAGATGGAAGAAACGCATTCCTTGGAATTTTCTGTTATGGAATATGGACAATATCTATGTCACGGACGTCCAAAGGGACTAACCGTGGGGAGCAGGAGAGCGGAAAAAGACCCATATGCGTAGCGGCGAGACGGGAAAAAGGCCCGGGCTCATAGTGCAAAGAGTTCAGGAATGCCGTATAGAAACCTATGCCCTCAGGGAGCGGACGTGGGGCGCCCTGGTGCTAGGCGGGTCTCAGGACATCCGAACGTCAATGCTGAGCGAGGACAGAGTGTAAGACCCGGAAATATATAGCCCAAGGGAAAGAGAGGGACAGGAAGGACAGCAGACCAGAAACTAGGGACAGGACAGAGAAGGAGCGCCCTCTGGCTGCAGAGGGCGTGACAATCTATTGAACTGTAATCAACAATAGCGAGACTTGGGCGTTTTTATTGTTAAGTATAAATGGATACAGTAGATGATGATGATGATTATTATTAGTAGTAGTAGTATTTGAACTCACAGTTCCTCTACCCTTGTCTGTTGATACTCTGCTTTATCACAGTAGTTTCAGCCCTGAAACCAGTAAAGGCATATTCTTCCAAAATAAATGATTCACACATGCCTGCCACAGAAAACAGATACAGTATTCGTAGTGTCCTCTAGTATCTGTCTTTATCACAAAGGTTTGCAAAGCACTAAGGTTACACTTTGGGCACTGATCCTCAATGTCCTTTTTCTAACGATGTACTACTGTACTTACTTGATGATGAATGATCCTGCTAACGTTTTATGAGTGATGGGTCGTACATTAAAGCTATTCTATGGAAAAAGTGAAAACTACCAGGATTTTTTTTTCCCAAACAGAATGTGCTGCTTTTGTTTGTTTGTTACAACCCCATTAGCTGTGAATGTAAGCTGCTAATAATCCAATTTGAATTACCAAAGTTACAAACAAAAAGCAAATCAATAACTGTCAGCCTCGACAGATAATTCAGATATGTGCCATCTTATTTTAAATAGGTTCAGACATAGAGAAAACAATTTGATTAATGTGAATCCACATCTCAGTGAAAGTACTGTATGGTGTCAAAGGCAGCAGAAAATTGTACTCACATAAATTATGCAGTTAACTAGTACATACAAATTGGGAGTGTAAAAAATATATTTAGGAAGTGCTTTAGTAAAATTTGGTTTTTACTATTCAGACAACTAATACTATGGGTACTTAAGTGGTCCCAGAAGATATGGAGGGTGTATTGTTATAGAATTGTTTCACATGATGAAATGCAAGGGAAAAAGATACAGTAGTTGACAAAACAATAGCACATCATACATTCCACACTGTATAGCTTACTCTATGAATATAATTAGGGTTATATTGTCATCACTGTGGTTAGATGTATCAGTTCATTTCCTGTCAAGCCTAAAATAAATGAAGTTCGATTTGGGCTCCATATCTCATTAATGGATTTTAATGAAAGTTCCACATAAGACAAACAAAAACATCACCCATGCCAATGAGCTTTAATGAGATTTAAAATGAGCCTTTATAAGACTCGTGCATTTCTAATACCTTTAAGGCAAAAACAATTAGAATCTGGTTATGAGACACACTTCACAAACAGTAGTCCTCTCAACAGAGCACCAGTGGGAGTGGTGGCGGGGTATGAAACTAGTACATCCATAAAGTCACATTCTATGAAACTTTCTACAGAGCAATTGAGATGCATAGATAGTACAAGGATATTACAGTGTTAATAAAACATTCTATATGTACATATACATTATATATACATACAACACTGACAAACTGCAGCTTCTGTACAATTCACAAAACATCAACAGCGAGGGAAGCAGGTTATTTTCTTGCTGGTATCACACTTAGAACTTCCTTAACTTCGAGATAGGCCAAACCTGAAAGAAACTGCTGTACACACAGCATGGTTTAAAATCATTACAATGATGCACAGACACCTAGCCATGAAAACAGTTTATTTACATTTGAAATAGTAAATTTATAGTAAGTAAGTACTGTTCAAACAAAACCTGACTCCATCGGCTTCTTTAGGTTTGTGTGCTATGTCTCCTCTTTGTACACATTATGTTGGATTCTCTGATGCTTTTTTCCATAGATTAATTCAATATTCCTACAAACTGTTGGATTTCTCATTGCTTTCCATCAGAGTACAGAAGCGGCCCACCTCTAAGTGGGCTTTCCCAAAAGCACATAGCTGCAGTCTAGCTAAACAGGCTTGCTGTTTTTACATAACAAGAGTGCATGTTCAACTGACTCCAGGGGCCCCAGCTTTCACTCTTGCACTCAAAGCAACATCTTTCAGCACAAACTCCACTTCTTTCTCTGTGCATGGATTTCCCGCTGCTTAAGGTTTCCAAGGTCATCACTGTTTCTCATAGAATCTCATAGAATGGTTCATCTCTGAAAATGCTGCAAGAGAAAGGGTAATACGCACCCTCCTTTGATCCCACGCTAAGGATAATAGGAAATTGCCTTTTACAGAACCTGACATTCACATCCATATAACATAATTTCTATTGATCCAGCCTTGTCAATCTTTAACTTAAATCAATCATCTTTTGGTATCATGGTTTCAGCCTTTCTTAAAAGCCTATGTACACGTCTACAAATTTGCATTAAGAAGCACGTGTCAGAAATTCTTTGGCAAATTTTGCGGAAGTAGGCCCAGAGTATGCTGTGGAAATAGACCAGAGTTTAAGGCCACATGTTAAAATTAAAACATGCAGTGATCTCCCTTGTTGTTCAGACTTTTTTGTTTATTGTAAAAAATCAGTTAGTTCCAGTATAAATGAAGACAGCTTCCATACGTATGTACTAATTATGTAATAAATAAACATTAAATTTACCAAATTAGTGCAGCCTTCAGACATGCCTTTTGGTAGACCTTCTTGGCCAATTGCATTCACACTGGACAAGCAGAAATGTTTTGATTTCTGAAAATAGATTTCAGACTTCCATTGGTTTTTTATTTATAGATTTGTATGAGATGAACATCCAGCTTTTGGTGTAAAAACAAATTCAAAGATACTGTATGTAGTTATCAGTTTGAAATTAAAGATCTTTGTATCACCTCTCTGTACAGGATATATATTATGTCCATACAGTATATACAATTACCCTGAATGCTTTCGTGACAGAAGACAAGTATCTTGGCATTGCAGAATTCAGTCTTGGCAGAGAACACGCTGCACATGCTATGTATATTCAAATTCTAAATGCATAAAATGTTTTGCTAGTCACTTATTTAATAATCCTATATCGTTTTCTGATAGAAAGAGGATATAGATTTCCAATAAAAAGAAAACTCTAATATGCCCAGACAACTGGACTTTGGTACTTCAGCATTTTACATACTGTACTGTACAATATGGAATTCTTATTGTGTTCGATTTTTGGAAATGTGGATTTTCTTATCTTTCGATTATAGCCGAGGTAAGAGCAATCTCTGTTTGTTTTGAATTGAGGCAAGGTTTAAATGAGAGTTTACAGTGATTTACAGTATTGTATGATTACAGTATTGTATGATTACAGTATTGTATGATTTACAGTATTGTATGTCTACTGTACTGTAGTTTCTGTGCCAACATAATATAACCACAATTTAGATACCTGCAATAGACTTTTTCCCTTTGACATACGTACTATGGTCCTTCTTTGGGATGACAAAGATAGTTAAACCACACCTTCATACATACTAAGTCTCCTTCATTCACACTCAGTTTTATAGTCCTTGAGAATTACAGGTGGACAGACTTGAGTAAGGTGAAAAGAGAATGATATCAACTAGAAGCACACAAGCTAAAGAGAAAGAGAGAAAACTCTCCCCCCACTTTTACAGGACAAAAGACAAAGGAAAGAGTAAGCCTGGCTAAGGTGACAGGGTAAAGTTCTAGGGGCAGTCCAGTGCCACCGTTGGGTTATAATACTACAATGTTACTTACTATAGTTTCCTAGTTTCCTTCTCCCCATAATATCATGAACTGACTTCACAAGGCTGTTTATCCAGAAGCTGCAAGACCAGCCAATTATGTAAATAATACCAACCAACAAGAAAGGAGAGCACTACGTGCTGCAGTACAGATGGAACTATAGTTGCCCTTAAGTAATTAACTAAAAATGGCCTTTTAAGACAAACCTAGATTTTCTGCACATACCGTACTGTATTTTGTGCTTGAAATTTCTATTTTTTAATTTTTTCTATTTCAACGTATAGCAAAAACCTTAATGAGGTTTTAATGCATACCTTCAGATAAACTTTGTTTATGGAAGTGCCAAACCATTGTAACAGTATCTTCTGCTACTGATTTGTTTCTGCAATGTTTGATGCTAATTAGTTCACAAAATGATAAAACAGCCAATTACACTTTCCTAATCCCTCATCAAAAAACTGGCACAAAGTTATTTTGTAGAGATTAATCCTACAAATGTTATTTATGTAATAACTAAATTACGACATTTTAAGTCATCTTTCAAAGGAAATCTTTCAAAGAGTATGTGTATTAACTATGAAAAGCATACTTATTTTACAATTTTCTACAGCTCCTCTGAAAGTACCACTTCAAAGAAACAGAATAAACCAATTAGAACAAAAGACTTAATGAAATTTAACAATTGTTGTAACATAAAAAGAAAGATTTTAAAACTAAATATCTACATGTATTGGAATACATAACACACTGCTGTGCAGACACTTAGTTTGCATTATTTTATTTTGTTGGTCTACTGAATGTCTAGCCAGTTTAAGACAACTCAGTCCTAAAGATGTATGAGTTTGTAGAGAGGAGCAAATGGTGTTAATAATGAGAAAAACCTGATGATGAATCATTAAGTTCTCATTGGTAAATGTGATGGATTAACTACTGCAACACTTCCCTTTTGCCACTCATGTGTAATTGCTGTGGGCTGTTGTAATCTGGTGTTTAGAAATGTTGATCAAAGTCAAATAAAGCTTCTTATTCAACCTTAATGATATTAATAACAGTGTTAATAAAGGTGTTATGATAACTATAAGAACAACACAAAATACTACTGAGTAAATTGACAATTGTCATAACATTCATAGTGTAATGCCTTATTTAATTACGTTCTTTGTACAGCAGTGCAGATATACCACAGGGGCAGTGCAGTGGCTCTGTGGCTAAGGATCAGGGCCTGTGGCTGAAAGGTTGCTGGTTTGTATCCCACAGCCAGCAGAGGAATCCTCCTCTGTCGGGCCCCTGAGCAAGGCTCTTAACCCCAACTGCTCCAGGGGCGCCATATAAATGGCTGACCCTGCGCTCTGACCCCATGCTTCTCTCCCTGTCTGTGTGTCTCATGGAGAGCAAACTGGGGTATGCAAAAAGACAAATTTCTAATACAAGAAATTGTATATGGCCAATAAAGTGGTCTTATCTTGTTATGATGATGTACAGTCAGTATCTGCAGGTTCTAATATGTTGTTTTGTAATACAAATTGTCATGTCTTGGTGGCTGCTCTGCTCAGACTGTACTTACATACTTCTCTAAAGGTCTCAACTCTTACCGTTTAGTTATACAGTACAGTCATTTTAAAGTTTTAGTATAATATGCAGTATAGTCAAATTACTTCATACAGTGTTATCCAATCATTTTGACTATTTGTAATTTTTACTTGCTACTATGGAATATGCTCTTTGTAAATAAAAATAATGATTTTACTTGTGATTTTGCAAAATTGCTGATATAGGCCAGCTAACATCATACCCGAGAAATTGGAAATTAGTTCTAGATTAATACTCCAGAGCACTGAAGGGTCTAAAGAATTCCAAAGGTCCTACTGCTGAAATTCTGTAGTTAAATACAGTAGATCAGTCAAATTCTGTAAGATTAGAATCTGACCATCTCCCAGAAATCACTTAAATCACACCATTTACTGAACAAATCTGACTATAAATCTACAGTAAGAAGCCATAGTCCCAGTAATGAAATAGAAGAGCGTTTTGCTTAACTGTCTGACATGAAAATTTTAAGTTCAGTGATTTGTGAAAAAAAACTCTTTTTAATAATATCTATTATTCTCCATTATTAAAAGAGTGTGTACTGTATGCTTGGACGTGCTAATTTCTGAATACTGTATAGAAGTGGAACTTCAGAAATGTATTGTTTTACATTTAAAAAATCATGATGTGCTTAATTTGTTTGCCCGATGGACCCCGAAAGTCTATTAAAGTGACTTGGGCTAAATATCCAGATAATTCTTCATGTCAGTCTGAATACAAACATGTACCAAATCAATACAGTATATAAAGAAAATCAGAATGTGTGCCTGGTAAGTATAATGAATAAACAAGACTGTGTGTCCAATATTTTTCTTTGTCTGCATTCTAACATTTTGTTAGCGACCTAAAACAAAAGATTGTAAAAGTAATGTTTTACAAAAACATTAAAGGACCAATTGATATTTATACAAAACGTGTGTTTAATAAAAATAAATGGTAGCATGACATGCTGACCTTTGAAACTCTGGGAAGAATTTAATTTGTATTAGTAATGGGAAGTGGACACTTAATATATTTGCAGCTGTGGGAAAGCTACATGTTTGTTTTATGGTGTATTATTTTTTCAGAGGGAGAAGGTAAAAAGGAAACAGAGGGGCTTTATGAGATGGCTTATCACAAACACCTACAGGATTACTGTTAATCAGTCTCAGAATGCAGACTTACTGTGTGTGCAGCCTCTTTCTAGTCTGTGAAAAATTGCTTTGCTTTAATGAACAGTGTATTAGCTAGTTGGGACTTTTGTAAATTCAGCATTTTTTATAATTGGTATGACTCTCATTGAGCTAAGAATGAACTATTCTTTTGTGAGCTTTACATTGTTTTCAGAGGAGTTAGTTTCCCTCATAATTTCAGTGCCCCTGTTTAAATACCCTTGGCATGTGGAGGCACAGATGTATGTTTTCAGCCGAGTCAATATGACAACGTTTGAATGCTTATACTGTATTTCTGGAAATAGCATGATTAGAATCTGACCATCTCCCAGAAATCACTTAAATCTGACACCAACAAATCTGACTATAAATGTGCAGTAAGAAGCCATAGTCCCAGCACCTGAATACAGAGAAATAGAAAAGCATTTTGCTTACCTGTCTGACATGAAAATTTTAAGTTCAGTGATTTGTAAAAAAAAAAATCTCTCTTTTTTTATAATATCTATTATTCGCCATTATTAAAAGAGTCAAAACTTCCCTCTGGATGTGACGCCAGTCAATTGCAGAGCCTACACCCAGCAAACATTGGTCCCTATTCAGACAACTGAGTGGACAGGAGGAATTGAGGAAAGTACCTCATTCAAGGTATAATGGCAGTGTCTGCAGTAGGGATTGAACCTAAACTTACCCATTAAACTACTCTATCACTCCACTCGGATGAGTAACCAAATGTATGTTAAAAAATGTAATTATGTCCTTTAGAAGCTCCTTCAAATAAAAGTACCAACCAAATAAAATAAAAAATAATATACAGTAGAATCATAATAGATATACATTATGCCTTAATTTACATTTTTTCAGCGTTTTTGTCTTTGTACCCCATGCCTTCTGTCTCCATATTGCAATAAGCCTGGTCTTAGGGGGAATGTGGCAGCCAAGAGCCACATTAAAGGGACTGATGGTCCTGCACCCTGTTGCTAAGGTACAAATGTTTCATGTTCACAGAACAGCGACGAGTGTTTCATCTATCTTCAGTGCTGTAACTAAGTGTGATTGTCACTGTGACATTCGAAGAAGCAGCTGGCAGGATGGAACCCTGGGAAATAAACAAAAATATCCCTATTTACATTCTTGGGCTTCTCACTCATGCCTAAACAATACTTTCCAGTATACCAGACTTCAAAAGCTGTTTATTTTGTTCCTTTGCTAAACCCCTACCTTACTGTCCCTTCTTGACAGAACCGTATGCAAGATATTGGTCGGTACACAGAAAAAGTATGAACAAATGCACAGACCTCATTTTGACATAAGGGGGATCACACCCCCTAGGACCTAACTTATTTTGCCACAAACACCCAATGAACCCCATGCAGTAATATTTGGTAAACCTGCAATATGTAAGTCCTATCGATAATAAAGCATATCTATAGCCTTTTATAGCTGCATGTCCTGGCCACTTGAATTACTTTTGTTCTCATCACTTAGTCATCACTTATATATAGTAGTACCACCACCAAGGAGGACTGTCTACAAGCTAAAAAGTAGAAGGCCATTTGGTCCAGTATATTATAACAGTTTATTTTAATTCAAGTGATGATATCTTTTCTATAAAAAGCTGGATTTTTTCATGTACTTCTTTTAAAGCTTTGGGTATTACAGTATGTGATTATGATAAAGCTTTCACTGAATCACTAAAAGACAGACATGTTACGAAGTACCACAAATCTGCAAAACAGCTGCAATCCTCTTTAATCCTGAGGCTATCAGTAAATGAGAATGAAAGTGCAAATGTAATATAAAAATACACTTTAAAAAATACAGGGTTACCTTTAATGTCAAATGTTCCTTTTTCATCTGTAAGAGAAAGATCAATTTTCTGAGGCAATTTGTCTGTTCTGCCAGTAAAAAATGATAGAAGTGTCTTACATTAATGGGGAATTTAATTTTCTGAATCTGCTATGGCTTGATTTTAAATGAATGATTAATAAGGTAGACTGCATACATAATGTGCCACATTAATATTAAATATGAAAATCTGAATAACACCAGCATAGTAATAAAGGAACATGCCAAGGTAGGACAAAACTGAAGTTATAGTCTAAATTGGTTTGTAAATCACACCTGAATTTCCATCCCACTGACTCTTAATTCCTTATGTCTACAAATGAAATGCATGAGAATGTTCTGTACAGGTTTTCACAAATTCACTTAAAAATCACTTAGATGAAACAAGAAAATAAATATCCTTAGTAGTGTTTCCACATTTGCAACACTATGTTTAGTGTTTAATATGTAATTAAAATTATATTTTAAAATTTTGTTTTACACATTAAGGTGAGATCTTACTGTAACTCCAGCCCTTACTTTCTTAGAGCAAACAATACAGATTGAGTCATTGTGTTTTTATTTGTGTTTTTAGGTAAAAAAAGAAAAAGGTTTATTAAAGAATAAATGGTGGTACATTAAAATACTCTGCATGTATAATTGCTTGGAAAAAATTACATATTCCAATTGTATGTGAAACTAACAGTAATAAATAAGCAAGCAGAACACTGGTGCATTGGTTAGCATTACTGCCTCACAACACTGGGGCTCTGAGTTCAGTTCCTGGGTTGCTATCTGTGTGAAGTTTGTATTTTCCTCCCGTGTTCACATGGATTTCCTCTGGGTGTTTCTGTTTCCTCTGTCCAAAGACATACTGTTAGAAGAATTGTCTTCTGGGAAAATTGGCCCTGATATGGGTGTAGGTGTATCTGCATGTGCTCTATGCTGGACTAGCAGCCTGTCAAGGGTGTTTCCTGCCTTGTTGCCTTGTACCCTTTGCCTGCTGAGATAGGGTCCAGCTCACCAATGACCCTGAATTGGAAAAAGTGATTAAAAAATGGATGGATGGATAAATTAAAGTAAAATTTGTGATTTAAATCAGGTTTTGAAACCAGCTTGCATCGAAACAATTGTTATATACAGCACATGTGTTCTCACACAACCACTTTGAGGGAATATTGAGTGTGGCCCTGTGGATTCTTTTAACTCACTTGAACAACTTGTTGGGGGGAATAAAATAGCAGGCACTATCTTAGAACACTTTTAATTAAGCAATTCCAGACAAGACATAAACACGTAAAATTTGCTATTGACAGTAATTCATAACCTTGGTGTGTTCTCCCAGTTGCGGTTCCTTCTAAATTATTTTCCTTAATAGTAAACTGTTCATTGACTAAATTCTTTACAGATGATCCTACCCTTGTTGCTAATACTCACCCTTTGATCCCTAATAAAAAAAACACCCCAAATAAAACAGGAACAACTCTTATCAGGCAAATTTACAAACAGAAACTCAAATAGTTTCACATATGAAATTACAGCTTCATTCAGTTCTCAAGTGCCGGGGCAGTTTTTGTTCAAAGAGAAATACATGTGATGAATTTAAAAGCAACTATAGATCTCTCACTCCAAATTCCTGCTCTTCTCTCTGAACACTCTCTCCCACAAACCTTTCATTTCAGTGTTCACCAAATGATAGCTCCCAGTAATTCCGGATGCCAAATTTCTATGCTGCACGTAATAGAACCTGTACAAGCAGTCTTTACTACTTGTTTCCTTCAGTGAATTAAGGATTAGTTGTACAAACACCAATACACCCACTCAACAGAATCCAAGACACACAGACCTTAAGTTTGGGAAATCGCTTCTCCTATAAAGATACAAATTAATAATGGTATTTTCTTAAAATAAATATTTGCCCTAATACCACCGGCACACAACAATAAGCTCTATATACTGTATCATAGACCACGGCTAGTGTTTTAGACATATAAGAAAAAAAATCACAGCAACAGCACAAAACAGTATGACATCCTAAAAGCTTACCAGTTGACATCATGAGTCTCACAATCACTGCCAACAGTAAGTGACTTTCCAACAGTTTCCTTTGTTCAGGGATGAGAAAAGGTATTTGCACCAGTACCTGTCAAGAGCAGACACTTGGTGACAAACAGATAGAAGAAAAAGAAAAGAAAGAAAAAAAATGCTACAGTTCAGGCAGTCAATGTACTGAAAAAACATTAATGAAAAATATGGACTGTCACTTTGTGGAAATAAGTCCAGAAACACTAAACAAAAGATTTTATGCCAGCACAAGAAGATCAAATGCAGAGAAGTACCTGTATTTTACTGTTGTGTCCTGGGTTGGTTTTATAACACTGAGATCAGGACTAGATGAACATTTTAGACAAGAGGCTGTCAGCCAACTTAAGAAAACCATGTGAAATGTAAGAGGAAGAGAAGAGACTTGAATGTGCCTTGCATACAATGAGGACACAAAACACAAGGAACTGACAGGCCTAATGTTGAAAGCCTACAGGGATTAACATTCAAGACCCCCCTGATGACCATTTGTATAGTGTGGTTTTTAAAATCTCTCTCAAAATGTATTGCAGACACAACAAAATCCCTACCAAAGAAGTACAGCAGTGCATCTACTTAAACGGATCTGGAATCAAGAGAGAAAAGGGTTGTAACCAGAGAGCAGTCTGAAAAGCAATTCAACCCTGACACTGGAAAAATAAAAAAAGGTTTCTAGATATCACATTGAAGACATTAAACAGGCATTAAAAATGCCATCAAACATCTCTATAGAATTCAGTAAATATACTGTAAATACAGTAGATCTGTAGAAACTCTAGTAAAGGTTATACAGTATGTACAATGTGTACAATGGAAATGTTGCATCTGATAAGGAGACACACTGGATTATCTCATGTTCAATATTTCATTAAACTATTTCACGAGGAATGACGGCAGCCGAAAGCTTGGGAGAAATTAGAATCATTTATTGAGATGTGGAGATTTGGCGTAACCCACTTGGCTGAGGGCCAACCTCCCGGCCGTTGGACGGGGAGGATAGGACCCCCATGCGACCAATGGAGTAGCTGCAAAGGTGGAGAGGGGGTGGAGGAGGGATGCAGAAAACGAACGAGGAAGAGGTGAGGGTGACGTTTGATATATATGGAGACCGGTTGCTTACGTCAGGATTAGTGAGAATTGCAGCAGCTGTGTCGAATGAGCTCGGCTGCTTTCATTCCTCCCGAACTTTCATTAAAAACTCCATGAAAATGTTTTTAGACTGCAAGTCACTTTCAAACCCGTGTTTCAGGTTTTACAGTACATGCATACCTACTGTACAGTCCAGTAAATCTCCACAGTGTCCTCCATCCCAATCCCATTCCATTCATTTGAATGTTGTTAGCTCTTGATTTGTGGCACATGGCCTAGGCTGCTGCTTGTTCAGCACGAGTAAATGAATGAGTTGCTATCAATTACTAATGTAGTAGAATTAGGAAGGTTAAAAGCAGCATGATTCTCCAAAAGGATTTGTGTGCTGCACTGTGAAACAAATTGACTTAAGTGGAGAAAATCGCAGTTTGGGACAGGATTTTCAACCTGGCAGAATGTGTTGCTCCACTGCATCACAATTCTATCAGTGACTTCAGAATTGAACCCAAAGTGCTGAGGCAGCTCAATTATTTCCATCACACCTTTGTCTTAAATGCTTCTTGTTCTTCATGTTCAGTGGAAGCCTGTGCTGAATTTCCATGGGCAGCAAAATCAATGCATCTTTCACCTAAGCACATCTTTAACTTCCAGTGACATCCTGAATGAACCTCATTCAATGCTTTTTCAAAATTGTAGCCCAGGTAAGGTGCTGGATCCAAGTGATTTTTAACAAAGAGTGGTCAACATGTTATTTACTTCTGTAGGGATCAGGAAACTTCTGTAAATAGGGTTTAGAAGACAGTACATCAATAACTTTAGCAAGGTCAGCTGTCTTGCTTTCAAATGCCTTAACTGTGTTCTGAACCTCTACTTTAAGAGACTCTAGTTAAACTAGACACAGAAAACTGTATTTCTGCCATATATATGCTGAGAGGACTGCAAGCAGAACTTTAGTTTCTCTTATTTGCTCAAAAGCCTACTTACAGTTGGTTAAACGTACCAACTGTAATGTGGGGCACATTTTGGTAATTTTCATGATTTAATTTCTATTTTATAGTTTCATAAACAGTACATAGTGGTATGCTGCTTGTTACCCGGATTGTAACAAAAAGCATTTTGTATGCCAGTTGTATAAGTAATTCAATGGTTCTCAGAAGTACCATGAGGCACTGCAAGCTGCCAAGAATAACACAGCCAATTAGAATAAGAAGAGGTAATCTATATTCCTTTCACTGATTTATAAAGTCAAGTGTTTACTCCTGTCATCACTGTTGTGTTAGCAGTTCTGATTTCCACAGCCCTTTCGAGTATCAATCCTGATTTTTCAATTACGTCAATAGAGGCCAATGCTGTTCCCTTTGCATCACTGGAACATAACAGCACTGGCTCTAGAAATGTATCTACAGTAGCACTCTACCCTGCTTCTTGCTGAAATTTCACATTATTATTATTCCACCGTTGGCCTGCTGGCAAGTTATTTTGCGACTATGACTAGGTGAGTGATTTTCTGACCAAAAATTTGTTAAATGTTGTTATTAAGGTGAAATTTACTCAGGGTCAGGAAAACTGCAGTAAATTTTACACTGAGGGAAAAAAAAACTTTGTCTTTCATTAAACTAATTACAGGTTAACATTCACACCATTCACTTACAAAGGTACTGACAAAGTAAAGTTTTCTTTTACTTTGTCTGATACTTCTTCAGCAACAACAGTGAAAAACAAAGGAGATTTCATATTGCTGAAGTTGACTCTCTCAGATTCCTCAAGTTCAGTGGTTAGATCCGAATTCTTCCCCAGAGCTGTCAAGTTGGTGACACCCCCACTCCCTCCCATCATATTATGATCTCTCCTAACGTCTTCCTGTACCCACAATGACTGTACTCCTACACCACTACACACACGTAAGCCGAAATTGTACTGTCCCCTTGATAGCCCAGTAAAACTGTACCGGTCGTAATATTTAATATTTATTAATTAACCATACTATTTTTAACCATACTATTTTTGCACTGTTCCAAGAATTACCTTGCACTGTTTTTGTCCTGTTATATTTTCTCCGTTTGCGGAATTTTGCACAGTTTTGATTACTTGATTACATGTTATTTATGTTATATTATTACACGTTACTGTTATTGCTATTGTGTTACTGTCTATTGTCTTATCTTCTGTCCTATTTATATACTGCACCTGAGTGACTAATGAGAAACACTTTTCATTATACTATGCACCTGTGTAAGTTTAATGACAATAAAGTTGAATTGAATGAATGTGACAGAGAAACCAGAAATATTTGATGTTATTTGCTGACTGGACCCTCCTCACATTCAGGAGGAATGAGCCATGGAGTTCCTGCAAAGGTGAAGTTGGGGTGCTGAAAGGTGTGTGAGAGAATTGCATAAAGGGAAGTTTAGATGGCGAGATGTACAAATACTGTATTTGTTGCATATGCTGTAGGTAGGAAAACAAAAGTAGGTGAAATTAGAATCTATCCTTCCTCCTGAACTTTTTTATAATAGCTGGATGAAATCCTCATATAAATTAACTACTAACAACCAAGTAAGACAAATGACCTCTTCTTATGTCCATCTGTTCTTAATTCAATTGTTTTAAACATAGGTCAGTGTACTATTAATGCTATCGGAATATACAGTGCAGTGGGGCTAAAAAGGCATAATTTATAACCCTAAATGCTTGATTTAATGATTATGAAAAGTGCTGCCTATGGTTATATGAATAAGACAGGCTAGGAAATTGGGCTTTTAAGTAATAAAAATAAGAATTTCTTGATGTAGTTGCAATTATTTTAGAAGGCTAATGCATTTTGGAATAAATATTGTCATTAATGAAAGAAATGTTATAGAGGATTCTCAATTTGAAAATATTTAGTGAAGATGCAAAATGGATTAGTTTCACATATAAGGGTAATGGGTAATGGATTACTACTATTGATTGTAATTAGTGAAGTTGTCCAGTTATCTGTACAGACTAACATCATCAGTTATGGACTGTTTCTCTTTGCAATAATTTGTACTGAGAAGTTCTATACAGTACATAAACTTGAAAAAGATGACTATTAGGTATTGATTCCTTCTTATTGTAAAGTCTTCTCTCTACCACTTGCAATTCATTTAACAGACTGTGATGAATTTGAATCAAATGAATCTTTTTAAAGAGTGGGAGACCATTTATTTTTCTTGAAAATATATATATATATTTTAAAAGCAGACAACTCAATTTCTTGAAATAAGATTGCATAGTGACTTTTTCCGATAGAAAAATTTGATTTTGTTTTAGTCCATTTGAGACAGTCAGCAGAACACTATTCACATGAGCTGTACTTTCTGCTCCTACATCATCATAAAGTAATGGACTCAGACAGAAAGCAATATGTATCCTACATATTATACAGACAGAAGAACAGATCAGGAATTGTCATACTGTACATAAAGAATACTTTTAAAATGTAATGTAATGCATTACACTTACAATTTACTTTTTTTAAAAAGCAATCCTCTGCATAAGAAATTGGAGGAAAGGATTTTAATTCCCCATCACTCCTAATTTCATGGTCATTTTAAAAACCAACCCCTTACACAAGTATCTTATAACTTGCATTTTTTAAAGTAACTTTCCCCCAGACACTGTGCCTAGGTATGTACAGTATATATACACAGTATACTGTACAGTATAAACTGTAGCAAATGAAATGCCTCATAGTGGAAAAAACTGCCAGCAACAACACTGAACAAATCTTCCCTGCAACAAAATCTTTAAAATGTACAATGTTGTAATTTACAATATAATTTTAAAGAATAATTTAAAAGAAAATGTCTTTAATGTGGTATGACAGGAAAGTATCACGTGGAAAATGAATTATGAAATATTCAGCAGAATGGGTTCTCAATGAAGGCAATTAGAGGACATTTTCATTTGCATTCTGCAGGTGGTTTAGAAGGGCCTGGGTGGAAGAGGAAATGTTTGGGGGATGGGTGTCATTCAAGGACACTTCCTGGACACTTTATCAAACCTAACAAAACAAAAAAATATACCGATACAATAATGAGGCTGACAGCTACATAGTGCTAAAGTGGCATTGCTAGAACACATACAGGTTTATAGAGTGGTTCCTACAGTACATATACTGTATACAGTAAGTATATTTTGTTGATCTCTTTATTCAAAGAAATTTGCACTTAATAACATTCTATTAAAACAATTTAGCAGGCTCAAATTTGTATTAGATATGTAAAAGTCAGAGTGGAACACTGATAACACTGGTCTAAATGATCATGGAATATAACAAGTCTCATGCAACATTAGACTGTGATGACAAAATGGAATATGTCACAATATGTGGAAACACATTAGGTAAGGAAATGTGCTTCTGCAGTGTAGAAAAGGGGAATGCAGCTGATACCAGTTTCTTCTTACTCAGGCAGTGGTACAGAACATACAATACGAATTAAACATTTGAATTACATTGTGCTATAGCATTCTTTAAAGTTTGGTAAAGCTCCAAAGCAATAACCTTTCATCTTATAATGTTCTTAGAAAGTGCAGCTTGTTGCTGGCATAAAAATACAATCTCTATTTAAGAGTTGTTATTTGCTCAATTAGGTTTTTATGAAGACTCAGTGTATATGGAATGTTAGAGGTCATTCTAGAGGTCATTAAATGCAATGATCGTTTATTGAGGAATAACAAAGCCCAGGAATGGGATGCGTTTGAGAATGTTCATTGAGTATTTAGGTATTATAAGACCTGGCTTAACCCACTTAACTGAGGCCCACATGGTCATAGAATGACAAGACCCCCATGCAGAGTGAGGAGTTAACCCAGGGGTAGTTGAAAGGTTAGAGATGGGGTTGAGGAAGTGCATGAGATGAAAGTGAAACAAGAGGGATCTATATGTGATATAGGAATTACGTTTTGAGGAATTACATTGGGAATGAATATGATTTAGAACAGCTATTTTTGTCCTCTTGTTGTTTTGTTGTAACTGATGCAGAGAACACTAAATACATCATGTGACGATATGACACTGAAATCCTCATTCTGTTGGGTTCCCATGAAAACAAAATTTTCATTGACCTGCAAAACTCTTTTTTCTTCTCCTTTCTGGGAATTCTTGTTAAGTCAAGGCCTGGTTCATTTAATAAAAACAGGAATCTGTGCTTTGCACTTTGTTGTTGTGTTCTTGTACAATAAGGCAGAAGAATAATGGTTCACAAAATAATGTTCAACTTTTTCTAAAACTTACAATACTTACACTTGTGCTTCAGTATGCAAGTATGAGTGTCAGCTTACTAAATTATCACTGACTTCACATTTACCAAGAATATCATCTTGAGCACAGTCTTTAAAATTAGCTTGTCCGGCTATACCTTCTAGTGTGCTAAAATATTAGGCAGCCCTCAGACTGTACAGTCAGAAACAAATGACTTCCAGTGACACAGAAAAGAAGAATTATTCATTCTGTGAAATAGCACCAGAAGAGGCATGCTTTCTGTTCAATACAGTACTTGCGAAGATCATTCTGGGCACCTTGATGAATATCCACTAATGGCTAGAAGGAAGCTGGCAAGCCTCCTAGTCACATAATGTAAAGAATTTAAAGGAGATGGGGGTATTCAACAGAAATGAAATTAAACCACTCCCTTTTCTTGTCATATGTACACAAACTTAAAAGCACTAAATTCTTCTCAGCAAGATGTCCATATCAAATCTTTATGTACTGTACAAGGAACATCACAAAATAAACCAGAGAGCCATATGAAAGCAAGTGTCTTCTGCCAAAGACATAAATCACAAACATCAAAATGGTTTGAAAACTTATTTCAACATAGTTTTTTACTAATTTAGTAAAAGAAAATATTAATATTTAGCAATATTCATTATATAGAGTGGGCAATGCCATCTCAATTGTATACACTAGAAAAGAGGAGCAATGCACAGTTTTCATGCACAGTTATTGTGACTAAAAGAGTAAACATGCTAACATGATATACAGTACTCAATAAATTAGAGCTGTAACCCCTTTAAGATCAGCTTCTTGCCACGCTAAAATTCAAGCTCAAGTTGCTTTAGATGGTGTTAACCAACCAGTGAATGATTTGGTGATTATGGACTGTAAGTGCAATTTTTCATGGATTGTTGTAACATTGTGATCTTACACTTAGTGGACAACAAATTTAATTTAGAAACCATTGTGGTGAGGAATAAAATTCTTGTTGGTGTGATGCACAAAAAAAGTTTTTAATAGAAATTGAAGAGGCCTGTGCAAAGCTTTAGTGGAAAGGTACTCATCATCATTTAGTTCATCTCAAAGAATGGTATGCCACTAATATAGTGCATGCTTTTTTGGTATCTTTCAAGAGACCTCTCATACTCTTTTGTTCAATATCTTTCTGATCTTCTAGTACTCTGCTTTGATTTCCACACTGTTAGATCCCAATCTCTCTAATAAGCTTAGCAGAAATTGCCACTAAAAACATAAGTGAAACCTAATAGGGAGAAAATGAACTCCGTATATCACATGCTTCAGCTCCTCAGGATCTGAAGGATTGTGCAGCAGTCAGCACAGCCAATGACAGTTAAATTAGAATCACCGCAACAGTACCCAAGACAAAAATATTAGACTTTAAGAAAAAATGCTTTGACCAAACCCTTATAAAATTCAAACACACCCAATGAAAAATTACTTATTACACACAAAACATTTACATGTATATAATTGCAATTTATAATAACTAATTGATCTTGATTAGACACCATATGTCACTGATTAGGAATCAATTGCGGGCAACACTTTTAATTACCATTCTCTATTGTGACAAATCAGTATGCACGGTTAATCTCAGCATGCCTCATTTAACCTCAGCCTCTAGTGTAAGAAGTGGAGCAGCAGACTCAGAAATGCTTTTCGATGCTGTAGCTAAGACGCATTTATTTCCAATAAACAAAGCACAATTCAAAGTTCACAGAAAAAAAACAAAGCCACAGTCAACATCAAAAGAAAACCCTCTTACCCTGGGAGTGAGGGTCAGACAATTTCTGATTCATTGAATGTCTACACTTAAAGATTTATTTAATCTTCCGTGACTACTAACCCCGAGCAATGGTTTTAAGACAGGTGTGGATAATTTCATGCAGAATGTGCACTTAATAGCAAAGGAGAAAATTGATAGAATTGTTAAATACAAACACAGACAATTGAAGAAAATGTTTAAGTTAATTTTCTCCAAACCGATGCTATGAAATAATTTTAAAGGTTTACATTTAGTTTCTGTATAAATTTCTGAATAAACTTTCTACATAAAGTATTATTTTCCATCCATCCATTTCCTAAACTCTGTTTCCAACTCAGTGCTGTGTAGGAACCAGAGCTAACAGGCTCAAGGCAGGGTATGCCAGTCCATTGCAGGACAGACAGTCACAAACACACTCTCACACCTAAAGCCAATTTTCATAGAAACAAATTAACCTACCAATACGTTTCTGGACTGTGGGAGGAAACTGGAGCACCCAGAGGAAACCCACACACACATAGGGAGAACATACAAACTTCACAGACTACACTCCATGTCTGAAACTGAACCCAGGGCAGCAATGTTAACCACTGCACCACCATGCTGCCCTTTCAGTAATGTCATTATTATTTTAGACCGGATTTATGGGTTGTATTTTTTTAGTATGATGTCTAAACAAAAAACGTCAAGTGTTAAGAAAGAAAGAAAACCGCACTAACTCAATATATCAGAGATTTTTGTAAAGTAATAATGAAGAAACACAAAAAGCTATCTTAGTTTTAAAACACCACAATCCAACATTGGTGGCATAGAAGGCAAGTGGCATCTGTCAGTGTGTTCTGTTTGGTCTGCTCAAGGACACACATTCTGTCATTCTGTTGCAGCCTATTTTTGACCTGTAATGACCCAGCACAGTATAGTACAAAGAGGCCATTGACCCAGATGCTAGTTCTAGATCAGCTCTTACAAAGAGCCTTAAATTACATTTCAGTTCCATTCCATATTGATTTCATTGCATATCACTTGTGTCAGAGTCCAAGTCTATCAGCTATCTATAGAAAGAGTCTGCAATAACCGGTGAGTAATTTTAGAGAAGGCCTTACTGCCACATTCACAGGCTTTGGTACAAATTACTGTGGAAAAACTGCACTTTTGAGAGCATTTGGCCTTCTTGAATACACAGGTAATAGAGTATCCTGGGGTACACTAAACAGCAGCCAAGAGGCTGCAATAAGAGCAGATAAGCCAGTAAGAACAGGTACACCAAGGAACAATATGTACA
Source organism: Atractosteus spatula (assembly GCF_055471065.1). NCBI lineage: Eukaryota > Metazoa > Chordata > Actinopteri > Semionotiformes > Lepisosteidae > Atractosteus > Atractosteus spatula. The sequence continues at coordinate 37,532,068 of NC_142710.1, read as the reverse complement.
AGGGTATACTGTATAAAGTGTAACGAACAGTTCTTTCCGGACCCTATGCGGACGACACAGTCCGACTGAGTGGGGAAACACTGGGGAAACGTCATGCAGGAAAACGGGGCTGAAGACAGGGGGGCGTGTCCAAGGTGCGCTGGTGCACGGGGGAGGTGTGGCCGAGGCGAACAATCCAAAAGAGTAGTCCGTAGGGAAAATCCAAAACACACGAGTAAGTCCAAAACCAGGAGATCCATCAGAAGAAGGATTAAAAACCACGAAGGCCGGGTCGGAACCGGCGGACGGGGAACAGGAACGGGAACAGAGGTTAAAACCTTAACGGGACCAGGCGCTTCCTGGTCCCGGACTCGCATGATATGGAAATCAGATGCAGAGCCCGGACGAGCGTCAGCGCCTGGCTTTTAAGGTGGGCTGGGAATGGGAAACAGGTGCAGAGAATAAAGTCTTGAGTGAAAGGGCTGGAGCACCCTTTAGGAGGGGGGACTATAATCGTGACATAAAGCACAGGAGATGCACAGTGCATGACAGAATAAAGAAGTGCACAGAGGCACTGAATGAGCTCCACATTAAAGGAGAGGGGCTTGGGACTATGGGGTTCAGAGAGTATATGGAGGCAAGAACTCTGGCTCCTCTTCTTAAAAAAACAAAGTGTTTCTTAATGTTAATGAAGGCTTCATTAATAGTAAGAAAGTATTAAGGAGAACATGTTCCTTCGCATATCACTACTGTCAATGGATTTATTTACGGCATACAAGGTGTACAGTGAAAAAGAATCTCGCCGAATACAGGGCACCAAAAGTGCCTTTCATTTTTCTTAGTAGAACTTATCATTGCATGTCATTACACACATTTCATTAGAAACCTTTGTGGTGATCTTCAAATTTGCAGATTCTTTGTCCACGTTTGCTGAAATGCCTGGCCTTTTATGAACAGATTCTGATGCCAGCTTCCTCGCCACCGTTAGACTCATTGGAACGTCACTTTCTGTTGCTTCCAAAATTCATATTTTCATATACAAACAGGAGTTTGTGGGGTTTTGTAAAGCGGGTTTTCCCCAATTAGAAATTGTGTCATTTTTTAAACATATAGCACCTGTTATGCTTTACCTGTTATGCTGTAATATGTTTGCTAATTGGCATCACATTATGATTCACTGATAAGTCATTAACCAAAAATCAACTGAATCACGACTAACTACAGTATGGAGTTAAAGTTGACTATGGAGTATGAGACAAGACATAATATATATTGAACATTGTGTTTGATTCCTGCACATATTAATCAAATCACTTCAATTTATTTGACTGGAATTCCAATTTAATTCAGTTCCTTTATTTGTACAGTAATTCAAATGCTTAATTCTTGAAGATAAATCTAGTCAGTTTCACTCACACGCACACATACAGTATATGTTAATGTTCAAATATGTGTTCCTTATTAATTTTGTCATTTCACATTCAATCCTACCTTTAGTTCATGAACATTTCCATTCAAAGACAAGGGGTACATGATTTTTTTTATTTTTATTTTTGGTACCACCACAGCAAGAATGATCATTTACATTACAGTACAATGTGCATGTACTGATCTAGGAAACAGGGAAATATGCCATAGATAATGCCAAAGTTGTACTGTATTGTAGTGTGTTTTGCCTCCAAAAATGTTGTGCATACAGTACAACCTCTTGTCAGCTTGAGCTCCTTGCTAAGAAAGCTTTCAGTGACATTGGTTTAAGTGCTGCATTAAAATTTCTGATCTTTCCTGGACCTTGGTCACAACAGCACATATCTGCTCCTCTCTGTTATGCTTAATCAAATGAATATTTATTATTTTTGTTGCATTTAAAATACACCATAATAACAGAGACGGCTTAAATACAGCATTAAGAGAAACAAGGGGAGGTTATGTTCTTTCTATTAAAAAATTCATGAGAATGTAAGGAAGATTATTAATATGGCCATTCAGCCCTTCCTACTCATTTGGTTGCTAGGAGCTTATTATTTCTCTCTTTCTAAAAGGATGCCACAGAGACAGCTTCGACTAAATGACTTGGGAGATAATTCCAGACTCCTGCAATCCTCTGGGCAAAACCTCTTCCTCTCATTAAGATAAATAAAACAATTCCCCTTGTTATTTTGCATAGACTGGAGTCTCCACAGACATGAAAATGAACTCCATAGATTCCAAAGGGTCAAAATGTCAAAACCCCCTGCCATTCATTTACTAAGGAGTGTTTTTCGCCATGAACGTTCTTCAGAAGCCTGGAGCCTCAACAAACCATTAACCTGGTTTTATCCGAAGAGTGTAAGGAGGACTGCATAAAACACAAAAATGAAATATTTGTGGCAGGGAAAAAGACAAAAGAAATTCAGCACACATTTTTTATGGATACCGCATATACTGTAGTTTAATGGAATTGTACATTCGCTTTATCAGTCATATAAAAATTGACTACATTAATGTCAGTGAAGTCTTCAAAGATATGTAATTTTAAAATTAAAAACTCTTAGGTTCAGATGGACCCAGCACAAGCAGGGGTGTGGATACCATCCTAGACAAATAAAACCAAACTACTGCCAATTCTCAAACACATAAACTGTGAATATATTCTCCATCCTTGCTTAATATTAAGTATTTAAAACGTCTTATTACCAGATTGCTAAAAGGAACATTAACGAGCAGGACTCAAAAGATTAATTTTCAGAAAGGTGACGTGGATCTTTCCTATTACAACAGTAGGAATATTAGAAATGTTTTACAGTTTCTAATTGAAATATGTATTAATTTCTCCTCATATCCCTTTGCACTTAAATGAATTCTTACTTGCCTTAAAAGTTTTTAAGGTAGTATTCAAATAATGAAGGACAACACAAGTACTATATCTAATGGCAATATTTTTTTTTACAGAAAGGTTCAGAATATTAGACTCATACACTGTAACTAATGAAAGCTTTATCAGGCTTTTTCTTTTGATAAGAAAGAAAGCTCCTCCTTCACCTTACCCTGTTCTGCGTTTTGACTCGCAATCAATACTTTTTCAATCAGCAGAATATTTAACAAACTATTAATTCATATTTTGATCTTCTGAAAAATATATTTCTTAAGCATATGTGGATAATATTAATAGTACACACCTTACAAAGATGTTATTATTTATTGAACATAGTTCAATGGATATTCAATGGCAAAAGATGCCAGACAGGAAGAATGAAAACTTTGTTATAATTTGAGCTTTAGTATATTCTGACTGGAGAACATCCTTAAACAAATTTAGCAACATCTGAGATTGAAGAAGAATTATCATGTGACAAGGAAAGGGAGAGAGGGTGTATCTGTTTAAAAAATAAGAGACATAGTACAATACATACTGTACATGATGACAATAAACTAGACACAACAAGGCATTTCCTAACATGTGAAACATACTGCTCACTCTGCCATTCCCACAGTCTGTGCAGCAGGGGTTCTGATAAAATCTTTATTTGATCATGCCTAAGGGGAGGTGACGTTGGTCTTATGGATAACCTTGAAATGGATAAACTGATGTGCTGCTTTTTTTGGAGGACTCAAATGTACGTTCCCATACTGTGTGCCAAATGAAGATGAAAATCAAGATCCCCCAATTCCAGCTCCCACAACATAAAATGTCCCCCAGGACATAACATTTGTGAGTTACAAGATAATCATAAATGTTGTACACCACCCTGCAAGGAAATGAATCTTTTGTAAACCACACTGCCATTGGGTGTGAGGAGAGTTCTATGTCCCACACTGCATTTGAAAAGGTAACCTAAGCTATAAATACAGTATGTGAAGTACAGTATGGAAAGCCAGAAAGGAAGGAAATGCTTCCTTTAGTGAAAAGACAGAAGACCAATTAATTCTAGTTAGTTCCTAATTATCCACTCCATATGGTTGTGGCAACCCAAGGTACAGTATATGCTGAAAGCATAGGGCTCAAGGCTGCACTAGATCCTGGAAATAATGTTGCTGCACACACAAGAAAAACATTTACGAATAAGTGGAGGCCATTTTGTTCATCTAGCTCATTTAGTTTTTAGTTGACAGGTTGTGATTAAAGGATCTCAAACAGCCATACTGTACCTTGAAAGAGGCCAGGGTGTAAATGTGCCTCCTGTTCTGTTTTAAATGCTCTTCCCTGAATGGGAATGTCCACTGGTTTAAGGTTTCACTGCCACTTCTGAAGAAGTCCATTGTTTTGACATTCATAAGTCTCTTTAAGGATAATATTGTATATACTGTACTTGACTGCCTTCATAGTCGACTCTGTTCAAGACAAAAGTCAAATCTTTTAACCTTTCCATGTGGGGCACTTTAAGCCTTGGAATGCATCTGATCTCACATCTCAGGCCTGTCTCCAGAGTAACATCATCTTTATATACAGAACCATTCCATATTTATATTTTTAAGGTTATTGTGTAAATAAAGAATATTGTGTAATTCTGGTGACACTGTGAATTTAAATGTTGTATGCTTGACAAGTCGTTTTATTGCTTTCTTGTTGTGTTTTGAAGATAAAAAATGTGGTCACATAAGCATCCAGAAGCCATATCACCCTACAATTCACAACTGGCAACACACTGAAGCTTACCTCCTGGGAACAACAAAGGTTGCTGCTGGAAGAGGTGTTAGTGGGGCCAGCAGGGGGCACTCACCCTGTGGTCTGTGTGAGTCCTAATGCCCCAGTATGGTGACAGGGACACTTTACTGTAAAAAGGCGCCATCCTTCAGATGAGACGTAAAGCTGAGGTCCTGACTCTCTGTGATCATTAAAAATCCCAGGACGTTTCTTGAAAAGAGTAAGGGTGTAACCCTGAAGTCCTGACCAAATTTCCCATTGGCCTTTACCAATCATGGCCTCCTAATAATCCCCATCTATGAATTGGCTTCATCACTCTGGTCTCCTCCCCACTGATAGCTGATGTGTGGTGAGTGTACTGGCGCACTATGGCTGCCGTTGCCTCATACAGGTTGATACTGCACAATGGCAGTGGTGGAGTGGGAAAAGAAAAAGAAAAGCACTATAGCAGTGTAAGGAATTACTATTATTATTGCTATAATAATAACAGGCTTTATAATAATATTAACAGGCTAACTGCTGTTCATACAGTAGGTATCAACTTTAAGCTCAGCACTTCCCATTTCACATCTGTAGTTTCTGTTTTTGCTATCTGCATGCAATATGCTGTACAGTATATGCCATTTTAATAGCATTCTAAAATGTGTTTACCCAGTACTGAAGTTGGTCTAAGTCCTTAAAGGTTTGCATTATCTGCATTTTTATAAAAAGGGAATTGCATTTGTTCAAATACAAATCCCTAAAGAAATCTCATTACATCAACCCACTTTGACAATAAACCACCTTTACCTGCACCTTTTGTTCATCCCCATCCCCTTCTTAATCCAAGCACACACAGTGCCTTGAGTGTATATCATCTGCAATTTGATAATCTACGAGGAACTTCCTAAAAAGCCTTTTGAAAATGTAAAGATCTCATATGCTCTGTTTGTATCCATTTCTTCTGTTACAACTTCAAGGAAGTCAAGTAAGTTAATTAAGCAACAGTGTCTAAAATTGTCTTTTATAAAAAGACAGTACTATGAAATAATTGTATCCTATCCTCCAAATGATAATTTTGTATAGTGCTAATTATTTTATTTGCACAACCTTGCATGTAAGAGAAATTAGATTTATTGATCTATATTGGGTTTTTGACACCCTTTTGATGGCTGGGTGCCACATTAGAAATTTTCCCATCCAAAGGAATTATCCTTGTCTTGTGGGACTTCTGGAAGAGTCTTGCTAATATCCTGTATCTTTTTCTCATATACAATTGGTACAATACTATCAGGCTCTGGAGATCTGTGTCTCTAGGTATTTTAGTACCTGTGGCACTTCTGTCTATTCCTGGCTAATATTATTTAGTAGATATCTGTGTTTGTTCAGCCTGAAGCATGCTGTTTATTTCTTTCTTGGTAAACACCTAAGTGAAATATTCATTAAGACTGGCCATTTACTGTACCTTTCATCATCAAATTATTTCTATTTTTATCTGAACCATTTCTTCCATTTTTTTAGTTGTTCCAATATAATAGGTTTAAATCCTATTGTTACAGTATATTCCTTTCGATCTTTCTCTTAATTTTCTAGCATCCTTTCCAACCCGTGCTTGCAGTTCATTAGACATTTTCTTCAGCCAGCTAACTTTTTAACATTCTATAAATGACCTTCTTTCTCCTTACATGCTACTGATATTCACAGATACAGGCATAAGTTACCCTTGTCAGGGTGTGTTAGGGAGATGAAAGGAAACCATTGCACATAAAGAAAACCTACAGTATGTGGACAAGAGACTAAACAGTACCAACTGCACACGAAAGCCACCCTGCATCAGAACTGAATAAATTTCCAAGAGCTTTGAAGCAACAGTACTGTTAAAAAAAACTTACAGTATATTGTAAACCTGGTTTAGACCCACGTGATACAGATTAGGTTTAACTTGCACTACTTAGTAACATTTCATATTTTTTTTTAGAAAAAGATAAAGGGAAAGAGTGGGCAAAATGGTGGCCCTGTGATTAGCATTTGCTGCCTCGTAGCACTGGGGCCCTGAGCTCAATTCTGGATCTGGGTACTATGTGCGTGGAGTTTGTTTTGTCTCCTCATGTTCATGTGGGTTTTCTCTAGGTGCTCCTCTTTCCTCCCACAGTCCAAAGACATACTGTATTGGTAGGTGAACTGGCTTCTGGGAAATTTGGCCTTGATGTGAGTGTGTGTGTGTGTGTGTGTGTGTGTGTGTGTGTGTGTGTGTGTGTGCGACCATATCTGTGTGTCCACTCTAATGGACTGGCATCTCGTCCAGGGATGGACTCCGCCTTGAGCCTGTTACCTGCCAAGACAGACTCTGGCTCTCCTGAGACCATGAATTTGATGAAGTGGTCAGAAAATAGATGGATGGGTGGAGGGAAAAAGAAGTTCAGCAAAAAAGCAAATATCCTGCAACTTTTTGGTGTCTCAGTTGGACTCCCCTGTCTGCCAAGATGCTCAATCTTTGTTTAAGAGTTTATTAAAGTTAAGTTTATATGAAAGTGCTTATATCAGGAAAGTGAAATTTTAAAACTCAGAAGTAGGCTGCTCTAGCAGGGTATGTCTCTGGAGACTCCGGAAACTCTGTAAATCTGCTGAAAGGCAAGCACAGAGCCAAAGAGGGGCACATGCTCATACCAACCTGCACTAATAAAGAAGGAGGCAGATTTAAACACTATCTATGGATTAATAAACATTTTTCTTTGTTATTCTTTTATCTGGCAGTTACTGTAGTTATCCCTGCATCTGACATAATATAATTACAGTATTTAATACAAAGAAATACAGTACATAATCCCGAATAAAAATGAAGGTTTTGCTCCTCCATTTAATCTTTTGCCATGGGTTCAAAAAGATTCTGGAAAAGAGAAAATCATCAAGGTCCATGTGTGGAATTTGTTATTAGTAGGTAAGTAAGTTGAAATTATTTTCAAAATTGAAGAAAGATGTGAGATATTATAGGAGCCTTCTTAGAGAACACGGTCTAGTTACAGTATGTAGATTTCTGAAACAGCTATTTCCTTCTGCTGGAGAAAGTGTATTTTGGAAGTGTAAATAGCAGTGCTATTAGCTGAATACTGCTTTTATTTTTAACACTGTCCACAAGCCACATGCAAGTTCTGTACTTTACACCGGAGTTTGCCTCCATAATCACTTTCATGAGACTTTATTCTCACTTCTTTAACAGGTCATTGTGGGCTTCTTTGTGAAAAGTTTTTAGTGCAACTTTTTAAAATGAACAGCATAACAAAACAGGCAAAAGAGTTGCAGATACAAAATATACAAAGGGAATGTGATTAGGCACAAACTATAGGGACTTGCAAGACCTACTTCATGTCGTGATATTCAGCATTTAGTCTAGCATGGGCATCTGCAGAACTAAAAAAGTAAAGATAAGGATCGCTCAGGCTGCAAGGATCATATTTTCTTAATTGCAAGTGCCGGTGTTCCCCAGCATCCACACCCACGCACCACTGCCAGCCAGTTTACCAGTTCTCACTTACAGTAGCTGTCAAGCTTGAAAGAAGTCTGTCATCTTTCTCTAAAGGACAGTAAACAAAAACAAACAGCTGTTGAAGTATTACAATCTGCAGATGCTGTCAAACCCCTAAAACGTAGTGATCTTTATTCACTGAAGAAATATTCTGCCTTCACTGAAAAGAATTGTTCTGTTCATTTTTTATTTTTCTTTCTGAAAGCTAGTTTTGACACCAGAGAAAATCAGAGCAGGTGTCTCTTTTGTTTCTTTGGGCATTTATATACAGTATATACATTTGCAGTGATACCACCTTGTAGCATCATTGTGTCAGATTTCAGAAACTTAAGCTAGACTGGGCCTAATCAGTACTGGGATACAGTAGGAGACCTCTAAGTGTTACGTCCCAGTGTGTGTTCTCTGTGTGTGTTTTTTCTGTTATGTCCACACTGCTGACCCTTGATTGTTCTCCCTTCCCCATTTGCCCACCATTACACCACACTTTCAGTTTGAAATCATCATCAATTTGCTCTCAGCCAATCAGAACACATCTTATTCAGCATATAACATGGAGGTTTTCAGCAAGAAGAGGCCTTTCGTTTGACTTCGGTCCCGTTTGGTTTTGGTTATTGCTTCGCTTTGCTTCGCTTTGCTTCGCTTTGCTTCGCTTTGCTTCGCTTTGCTTCGCTTCGCTTCGCTTCGCTTCTGGTTATTGCTTCGGCTTCGTTTGTTGGTTTGTTTTGCTTTGTGTGTGTGTATTTTCGTATAGCTTCGGCTCTGTTGTTTTGTTGGTTTTTTGTTAGTTTCTTTGTACTTTCGTTTGTTTGTGTGTTCATCTTTGTTTTGCCATTACCTTGCCCCAGTGTTACATGTTCAACTTTTGTGTTCTTTTGTACCCTGCTCCTGTTGATTACTCTTGTTTTCCCTTATTTGTATTCCTGGTTCACTTGTGTTTTTGTGTGAACTTTTGTATATAAGGTTAGTTTAGGTTGTTGGCTACACTTACACACTTAGTTGATTTTGTATTAGTACACTAGTTTAGTACGGGTGAGTGCCGTTTGTCTTGTATGGTTTTGGGTAGTCAGTGCAGGTTAGCTAGGGTGTTGAAGACGCCGAAGACCGTGTGTTTCGGGTTTTCTTTTGTAGTCAGATTAGCTTTCCCTCACTGTCCTAGCCAGCTCCATTTTGTTTGTTATTTTCTTTTCTTTGGCACCACTCTAGTTCCTTACCCTTGTTATCACGCTTCCTAGTCCCTCACCAAAACCCCCCTGCTTCCAAAAGAATTATCCTAAATGTTACACCACTTTTCCCCTAGACACTTTGGGTCGTAACACTAAGGAAATCCAGGTTAGTTCTACTAGTGGTGTTTGTGAACCAGAAAGTGTTCTTCCAGCTGAACTTCAATTTGTAATAGTTATTTCTTTTTAGAACTCCAAACATGAAGACAGGTATTCTTCACCATATTTATAATATAATCCTCTATAGTGTCAACACAGCCCAATTCAGATCACAGGTTTACAACCTATGATTTAAAAACATTTTAACCTTGATGTAAACCAGCATTAAACTGTTTATTTAGAATTCATTGTCATATTTGCTTCAAGCATTGTTTGACTAATATTCATCATTCATCACTGTCGTTATGCTTGTCATGTTCTGATGCCCACAAAGATATGTTGAAGTAGCTTCACCTTTTTACTACATTATCTTTCTGGATGCAGTGCACATACAGAAGACAAAGGCCGAGAGCTGAGATTAATGACAACCTGTTTCAAATCTTTTGTTAAACTCTCTCTTTGTTAAACTTTGTTAAAGTCATTCACAGCCATGCTGCTGACTGGTCACCTGTTAACATGTTTGTAAACACACAATATGTGAGGAAGCAATGAAAAGGCAAATAAATTGCTAAGATATTGTTAAAAGTGGAAAATTGAAATCCAGGGATGTCATGTTAAAATTGTAAAATGCACAAGTTAGGCCTCATTTAGAATAATGTACACAATTTTGATGACCATATTTCAAAAATAAATATGACTGCTGAGGAGTCAATCCAGAGAAGAGCAACCAGACAGATCCTAGGATTTAATGAAATGTTCTACACTGACAGTCTACAGGTACTAATCCTTTTTAATCTGGAACACAGAAGACTATGAGGGAGACCTAATCCAAGTTTTCAAAATTATCAAAGGCATCAACAAAGTCCATTCCAGAGGATTTCTTCAAGAGGAACAGTGAAACATGAACCAGGGGACACAAGTGGAAACTGCAGAAGTACATTTAAAAGCAAGAACAGGAGGCCCGTCTTTACCCAAAGGGTTGGGGGAGTATGGAACACGTTACCCAGCCTTACGGCTAAAACAAAAGAAGTTGGCTTCATCCAAGAAAAGGCTGGATGAAATCTTTAGATTAATTAACTGCAAAAGGAGCTATAGAGGCCAAATGGCCCTCTCCCACTTGTAACCTTTCTTATGATCTTATCTGTGTTCCATTTTGAAAGTCACTCCAAACTTAAACTGCTGCACAGATTTATTTTGGGATCTTCAGGAAGCTACTGTAAAGAGAAAAAATGGTTTAGAAAAAGTTTTTCTTAAAGACAAGATCTGAAATGTAATGCTCCAGTTTTGATGCTTATCACATAATTTTGCTAGCCTGAACAACTCGGAGAAGTTGCTTTTTGACATAAATTTCAGATTTCAAAATGCTAAAAGGATCCTTCTTGCTGCTATTGAAATTTGAAAATCATCTATTACAATTCACACCATCTATTTAAAGTCATTTTGGAACAGAAAAGTAAATGGTTGTGGTAATGACGTTCCAGAATGAAAAAAAAGTGCCAAAACGTTAAGAGATTTAAATATGCAAAATATTATATCCTTGCCTTTTACATCATTGCTCTGAATGAAAAATATGAAAGCTCTAGGACCACTAGCTGTGTTTAATAGATGCAACTTTTCAGCTAAGTGTTTTTTAGAAAGTGCCAGAATTCAGCACAATGTTAAGTCTCTGAATTAGCCCCAGACCAGACAGAGCTAAATCAATGTGGATTTAATTAATGCCTTGAGTAAAGAGCCATTAGTCATGAACTGTACGGGATGGCAGGAATGAGAACCGGGGGCTTAGCAGTAACTTGATTTGGAAAAGGACAATATTCTTGCACACTTCAAGATAAATGTGGCTATACAGTTAGTAGACAACCCTGTCGGCCATGCTGTCAAGACATTTTTGCACCCATGTGTAAAAAGCCCACTACGGGGCATGACAGAAACTCATCCATCAATGAAGCAAAGCTTGTTGGTTTATTATTTGTCAAAACACAAGAGGGCAATCATTCTGTAGCAATGCTATAAAATACAGTGAAGTGCTGTATCATTGTAAAAAAAGGCAGATAAAGAAGCTAATGGGGGTCTGAATTAATAAATGAAAGGAAGGAAGAGCATGCAGCTGGGTTCCTAACCTTAAAGGACTGTACATCATAACATTTTGCTCCTGCTTAGGCAGGTTGCATGGTTCTGCTTTCTAAAATTCCTGACAAATGTACACACGCTAAGACCTGGCCATGGGTGTCAACTTGAGAATGTTCTCATTTGTTAACACAAACTGAGATCTATGACATGACCCGATTAGCGCTACAGTGTAGTGCTGTAGCGCAGTGGGTAAGACAAATGCATTTGTACATTTAGAAGTGAGTCAGCTTTCTATTGTTTACTTGCTTAATAGTTTAATTGCTAAAGTGCAGTCCATAGTTAACATAATTGAACAGCTGGATTTTAAAACATTTTAGAAACATGTCCAAGTTATAGTTTCTAAAACTTTTTGTTTTACCTTATTGATCTTTCATCTTTGACCTTTTCATAAAGGTCATAAGACCTTTAAGGCAATTCTTTATTTTCCCCAAATATATTCTGGGTAAAGTTTGACAAACAACCTATATAGGACTGGTTGACAGATACCATTTCACTAAGAAAACAGTAAGTGATACTGTAACTTCTTCACACCTCTCTTTTGTTGCTAATACTGGTTTAAAATAGCATACAGTAATTAGCTTCATGATATCACTCATTTAATGAGTTTTCTCCAATAAATGGCATAACCCATACCCAAATAAATGGTTTCAACTTCTAAAAAGGCTGTTTAATAAATGTGACCTTCTAACAAAAATGGAACTCCATCTAAACTAGTGGTTCAGCAATACAGTATAATGCAACAATTCCTAGCAGTAATGAAATGTCATTTCTGTACTGTTCTTTTACAGTTACAGCTCATTAATTAACAGAAGTTAAAAAGCTTATTCTTAACAACAGAAAAAGTCCTTTAGAAAAATTGTATATAACACTTAACAGAATGATGCTTGAAATCCACGCTCATTTAACACCCTATAGTGGCTGGTCAGTATATGACACTGAAACTTAAATCAAATCTCTGCCTGAAAATGGGCTTCTGTTTCCAGTGAAACTAAATAACCTGAAACTCATTTATGTCTACTGCCCAGATAAATCAAAACTTCAACCCACCCACCAATCACAAATTACTGATTGGATGCTTTGATGGCTTTTTTTGTTTGCCTAAGGTGTCTGGCTTGCTCTGAGTCTTGTCAAATTCGATAAATATTGCTAAACTCACAGAACTATCATTTCCACTGCTCGACCATATTTGCTGAAATAGTTTTCTCTCAGTATACACCCAGGCGATTTTAGAACAATTTCATTTCACAGACTCATAATTCTGGTCATAAACTCTATTATTTTAAAGGCAGATGTTTTCGTTTTAATCAGGGTTGTACTAAAGTCACCCTCCAGTGCATAAGCACTAATGCATATTTGTCAATCATGTACCAAGGAGAAGGTTCTAACCCTGAACATCTAACTAAACTAAGTAATTGCTTAAGTGAACAAATTTAATAGCTTTTCCGCTCTTTAGCTGTTAATTGCTTGAAATTGAATGTGAAAAAAATATAAGACTTACAAAGTCTTGTAGAGCTTGACAGCACAAGGGTCTGACTGTCGCAGTGACTGATCACTGCTACATATACAGTATACTGTATCCAGTATATTGCTCTTTTTTCCCTCATGCTTTTCAGTACAGCAAAGTACTGTACCTCATTTTCTTTACCCATATTAGTGATGGACCTGCCCTCATAAAGCAGGTCAAAATGAGAAAATGGCAACTAAACCAGCAGAAGATGAATGTTGTCCACAACTTGGGAAAATTACTTTTGTTAATTTAAGGACTTAAAAATGAGTTTAGGCCATTTGGCGGTTAGTAGATACAGTAATTGATCCCTCCATTTCTTGAATGAAGCCAGGGTATTGGCCTCAACAACATGACAGGAGTTCCATACTTTTATTATGATAAAACTAGTTTATTATTAGGATTAAACTGGATTCCCATTCTGAACATAAACACCACCATATTTACAAAGGAATTAAAGAATTATACAATGCAGTTACCAGATTCAAACTGTGGGGCATTTGCTTTCAAATTTAATAGCAATACTGAAAATAAGATCTAATGGCATAATCAACACTTAAGATATTTCTTTTATATCTGTGTCTTGTCTGTTTAAATGATTAAAAATGAAAATGGAGAAAAAACTTTGAATTAAAAAGGTTCATCAACAAGAGTCTAAACTATATTAATGGGGATGGAGTTCATGTTAAATGAATATATTTTGGTTTCCTGTGTTGCAAAGCAAAGGTGGGTCTTTTCCAAGAAGTGGAAAAAGAAAAGTTGAAGATTTAAAGTTGTCGTTTGTGATCCGGGGTTTGTTGTTTTAAACTGGGAATATATAAATAAGTATTTCAGTGACTAAATAAATCAGCCAATGTCTTTGTTTAACAGAACCATGATTTACGAAGTCAGCCTCAGATAATCCCAAAATAATATATATATTTTTTTAATAGGCACATACATCAGTACGATGATCTGAAAAGTATCCAGAATCTCCATGCATTTTACCAGATCCTAACTCATGTTTCATGTATATTTAGAATAAATATTAGCATTCAGGAAACAGAGAATGAACACTTCACAGTATCTGGCTCACTTTCCTTCCTCTGCTCTCAACGTAAGTATATCTTACCCACAAAAAACAATTTAACAGTAATTATCATTGTGATTGCAGTGATTCTAAGAGATGCACAAATGTCCAATGCAGTGAAAACAGTAATGAAGTGGGATGAAATAAGTGACCATCACTGGAGTTTAATCATTTAAGACATGCAACAACATAGCATGGATACAATTACCTTCTAGTGTCTGCGTCACATAAGAACTAAATATTCCTTGCTCAGAGCACATCCAGGGAAAATTGTTTTCCAGATAAACAACCCTTTAAACCTTCTATTATCATCAGATTCCTCTTGTAAAACCGAGAAAAAACTTGCTTATCTTAAATTGGACTCTCTTCAACAGCACTCAATGAAATAATACCGTTCAAAATAGCAGTTAATAATGCTTGTGTTTCACATAATGAAATTGAAAATTTTACAGAGGGAATGCAAAAAATAGAATCAAACAAGCAGCAACAAAAATTAAACTATAAATTGAAGAATAAAAAAATTGAATTTCTTACAATATAGTAGTTACTGTATACAGTATTTCCCGATCTGTGAATTTGTTCATCAGTATTGGAAATACTTCTGGACAGAAATGCTGAGAAATGATCAATTGGGTATACAGGTATAATGCAAATACTATTCTATGCAAATACACACAATATAAGTTCATTATTATAGATGATATGCAAATACAAAACATTATTCAGAACATTAACATATGGTATGTGAGTCCTTTATTAACTGTAAAGCATGACATCTTGTAATCATGCCTCCATGCAGTTGATCAATGAAGGACAGTAGAATAATGTTCCAAATATCTTATTACATTGTCCACAGTTGATCAGATTTGTTGTGTAGCCATTTATCTCTCTTTAATGCAAGATCCTGTCACCTTTGGAGGACATACAGCCCCACAATAGTATTGATTCATTCCCATGCTTTTGTGTAGCTCTTATACTGTACACAGAGATACTGTTCTCCAGTCTGTCTTTGAAGAAACTGTTGTTGATTATCTCCAAACAGTTCAAACATGGACTCATCTGTAAGGAACACTTATTCCACATATGATCATCCCAATGTTAATTTCTGTTGCAGTTTTCAGACTACCTGACCACTGAGACTATTTTGAGTTAAGGTACTGTATATCTTAATGATCTTGAAGTGAAGTCATGCCCACAATAACTGCAGGAACATCACATATGCAAAAAAATAATCTGAAAAACTTTTGGATAGTTTGGAGATTTTTCTCAACCACTTCTATTATCAACAATACCATTTTCACAAGCCCTTTTGCATTTACCATTGAGCACAACATGCAATTGAACTACAGTATATTGTGTTTATTGGAGTATCCACCTTTAGCTAAAACTACAAATTTACAGTATACAATACATACTCTTATTATGTTCAGGTGGGTAGCTGCGTCAGCATGCGTAGGCTGCAAAGGAACAAGTAATAGGTTTATTCCATGCTGAAAAAAAGAAACAGAACACAACATTTCAGCCGTGGAGCCTTGCACCTGAAGAAGGCTCCACAGCCGAAACGTTGTGTTCTCTTTCTTCTTCTTTTCAGCATGGAATAAACCTATTACATGTTCCTTTGCATACTCTTATTATGTGTGATTTCCTTCTCAGCTGCCAATGTACTCTGCGGAAGTTTCAAACTCTGAAATTGTATCATTGTATCATTGCTTATAATTACAGTACATGGGCCCTGTACTGGCCACTCCTGTACAGAGTCGTTTTCATGGCAACCAATCACATTTACTATAACAGTACAACTTTGCATTAAACAATCTTTCAGTTTTACACATACAACATTACTCTGTCTCTACTATGGATTATGTACCTACTTTATCCCCTCTCTTCAAAATTATTTCCAATATTGTGTTACCTAAATTGTGCCAGTGAACTTCAGCAAAGCAAACAAAATGAGAAAATTTCCTCGAATCCCCTTGGGAAATGCAATATCTCGAAAATGATTTCTTTACATAAAAGAATTAGTAGCTGAAAATGTAATAAAATTGTATTACATTTGCTGAGACTATATTTTGGCTGACTGCAGAAATACATCTGTCCTGCCTTCCTCTCACACACATTTTTCAATATTATTGGAACATTAATGTTTTAGTCAAAAGCAAATGCTTACAGGAAAGATGTTTTACAGTAAGTTTGAAAGTGAGCACAAATGTGATGATGGGACCATATAAACTTAAAAGTTAAGGTCCAGTTTACAGTGCTAATTTTTTTACCTTACTAGTGTCCTAAAATATTTAAACTTGATCTTTTAAATATTTCAATAAAAAATCACAAATTGTATTTGCCCTCATCCTGGAAAAACATATAAAACATATTCATATTAAAAAAATATATGAAAAAGTATTATTTAAAAAACATTATTAAATGTTAATAATGTAAAAGTGGCAATGGACAAGACAGCAGAGAAAAATTCTAATGTTTTAAATCTGGAAAGAAAAATTCTTCAGAAATAGGCCCACAGTGTTACACAGTCCCACTGCATTGTAAGAACTGCTATTCACTAGTATAGTATGTGTAACTTGGCACCTATTGGGAAACAATTTAGATTTTAAAATGTGATGGTGCATACTGATTTGCATAATGTGAAGACACACAATCATTACCATGTTATTTAATATACTGTAATTTGCATTTGTGCAAATGCATGCTTGTGTACATTATAAACAACATCTTTAAAACAGGTCATATTTTACTTGTCATTATTTTTTTTAAAAAAACATTAGCCAATACATTTTACCAGATTGCATTCAAGGTCTTCATGTTTCAAAAGAAATTTGTAAGTAAGAGTATGGAGGTACTTACAGATACAGAGATGACTACAATTTGTTAGGGACTCATGGACAAGGAAGCTTCCAAAGCTTATGGATATTCATTAAACAAGGAATTCTGACACCATTTGCAAAGTACTTCTTTTGAAATGTATGTAGCTGATGATTGCTGCAGCCCTGGAACACACAATTCCAATTGCTATCCTGAGAACAGACTTGTGAGACATTACTTTATAAATGTTTTCCAGCCATAATAAAAACCTGCAGAAAGCACAATGAATTCTAAGAATATTGTTCTCATCAATAATGGAGCTGGGTTAACAGCAGATCTAATTCAAATTGCTCAAGCATCACATAAAATCTTCCGGTTTTATTAGTTTTCAATAACTGTAGATACCCTCCTCCAAACACAACATGCCTAACAAATGAGGTAAAGTTGGACTATTAGCCTTGATCCATGGCTATGAAAACGTTTTACTAAAGTGATTTACTGTAGCATGCTCACTTTTAAAGAGTATGAATTATAACTTGTAATTATAATCCAAACTCTTATTTGAAAGAACAATCTTGAAACATGCAACAGTATATTCTCTCCATCTATTTTAGAACCACTAATTCAGGGTTGCAGGAGAGATGAAGCCTATCCAAGCAAGCAAAAGGTTTCAGGAGGGATATACTGTACCGTGGACAGGATGCAAGTTTATCGGAGTGCACACACAGGCACAAACAAACTCACGCCAGGGCCAATTTTCCCAGAAGTCAACAAAGGGCTGGAGTACAATAAATGTGGATGTACTATACCTCCTGTGCTTGAGTGGGTTTTTGCTAGACACTTCAGTTTCCTCCTACCATCCAGAGGCATGTTGCTTAGATTATCCCTGTGTGCTTGTATACACATGAGCCTTGCATGCTGTCCCACTCAGGGAGCTGTCCTGCCTTGAGCCCTATGCTTCTGGGAGTGGTTCTGGGTTTCCACCATTATTACCAGCAATATGCAGTTCTCTAGTAAAGCTAGAAAAGCTAAATGTATTATTATATCTGCTGTTTATTCTTATTTTGGACCTCAATTATGGCATAAATAATTCAGGTGTACTGTTGACTGAAACTGTTTTTGCTGTAAAAGGTTCAGTCAGTGAAGATGTACAGTTAATAGGTCAAAGTACTGTAAAATCATCTGAACAAAAGTATTGCTTTTCAAACATTCTCTCCACTCACCATATCCCTGCTAAAGACAGCATAAAAATCTTTGCATAAAGTAAGGGCTAACAGAATTACCAAAAGATTAACTGAATACACATCGCAGCCTGGTTTTCTGGACTGAAAGTATCAGTATATGACATCTATATGGTTTCTTTTTTTCTTCTTTCTGGGGAAAAGTGGTAGCATCATGACAAAAAACAATGTTTTACATTAAATAATGGATGTTAATGCTTGTGGTCCATCATGCCACATTAAACCACAGGTCAAACTGTGCCCTTGCTGATGGGGTAGTTCCGGTTAATTCCTTACTAATAAGGTGATATGTACTTTGCAATTAAATTATAATTAAATGTATGTTTAGTGTAAAACTGTTTTGGTTAATGGCTAAACATCTGTTGCACCCACATACTGTATCAATCATTAATTATTTTATTCATTTCTAATGTCTTTTTTTATTGTATCTGGTACTGGAAGAAATTCGTGTGAATCGGAAACAGATGAAAATCTGTCTCATATCATGCGTATTGATTTACCAAAACATATATAGCTTCATATTCATTATTGTCACCATACATGACCTGGAGACAAAAAACAAAGGGTGAGTGCATCAAAGCTGGGAGCTAAAATAGTCAACAGACCCTAAAAAGCTTTCTCATTTGAGCTGTGCTATGCCATGATTTAAATGATTTAATGTATTTTTAAAAATGCTCCATAAACATGAAATCATGATTAAGAACATTTCCTAGAAACCACATCCATAAAATACACAGGAAACTTTGTAGGAAAATCAACAAGTGGAAAGCATACAGTACATCATTTGGAAGGCTGCTCTTTTTTTCTAGAAATTTCTCATAAAACAAACGCTGAGTGCCCTTTTTCAGACCCGTTCCTGCATTAATTTATAAAACTATATGGTGCTCAGGCAGTTCCTCTGCAGATTAATAGCAGAAGTGATTCTTTCAAAATAAATTAAAAAAAACAATACTGGTGCATTACCTTATTTTACTCAGCTTTCAATTGTTGTCGAAGCAGATTTCAACACTCACATGCCATAAATGGCATTGGAATATCCTAAAAGAAAAAAAGAAGGCTCAAAGTCTGTTAACACAGTGGCATGTAGCCATGGAAACCCCAGTGCTACCAAAAAGGAATTGTGACTGATCTACAGAATATATATTCTCAAAATAACAGAATGTTTCTGTTAGAAGACAGAATTGCTATTATTCTAAAATTTAATATCATCATTCACAGTACAGTATATTAGTGTTCCTCTCTATGGGCGCATTTATACAGTATAGTATAGAATATACAGTATAGTATTTTTTTTTTACTAGGACCATATTCAGTGTTACTTCTTCTAGTAAGATGAAGATTTCCGTTTGGTCCAATGCTTTCCCAGGGTGTTTTGGCAGAATCACACTGGTTTCACTTCTGTGTAGCTCGGACACCAACATAGCATTTATATACAGTATTATGTATGATAACCGTGAAGAAATTGTTTGCTCTTTTGTCTAAAAAAAATACAGTAGACCCAAATCAGATGGACAGTCAGACAGAAGAAGTTCTGTCCCTGCAGCAAAAGAAGAGACATACTGTATCTTGAAAAAAATATAGGCTTGCAGTGGAAAAAGAAGAGCATCCTTCTACTAGCATAAATGTACACAGAGAGGCTGCTGAACAAGCAAATGCGCTCAACATCTTTCCAACAGGAAGCTACAGTAGCACAAAAACACATAAGAAACAAAGTTTTCTGACTGATTAAAATGCATTTTCCTCAGCTTCACAAACACATACACCTTAGTGTGAAAGATCTCTGATGAATTTTCTGCCGTGATAAAAACAGACGACAAACTTATTTCTCCTATTTCACCAAGAGCTCTAAGACTTAGCTAGCAGATAAGTCGCAAAGACATGGGGAAGATATTTTGTTCACCTGGCTACTGTACTTTTCACTTTTATCCCATGTAGAAGTCAGCAGAGCTCCCCACAGACTACATCCACTTAATCTGAGCTTTCTTATAGCAATGAATCACTATCACAAACAATAAAAGTAAAGAACTCACTTTTCTCAGCACATTGTATGAAGAGACTTAAAACTTGTACTATGCTATTCTGCAATGGAATATACAGTATGGGATGAGTGATTTGACCCATAATGCCTATTAATTCTTTCTTCCATGAAAGTACAGATGAAAGATAAAAGTTTTCTTATAATTTTCACTTTTTACAATGACACCTCTGTCTAGTGATATGCACTGTATTTAAAAAAAAAAATCAACATTAAGTTGTGTGTAGTATTAGAAATCTGATATTCAGAACAAAACTTTATCAAAACTATTCCCAATTGAAATACAGTGAGAGACAATACAAATGCAATGACAATCTTAAAGGAAGAAGTCATGCAATAAATCCTAAGATCATTTTTGTGTCCCAGTGTACATAAAAGAAACGCTTCGGAACTCTTTGGTTTGTGCAGAATGATTTGATCGGAGGTGCTACTGCTTAGCGGACAGGTGTGAAACAAACAACAGTGCATGAATTTAACGGAATGTCACTTTGGTGTGAGGACACCATGATGCACATCCTATCTGCCTAATTAATGGATTAATAGAATCTACTATTCGGCTGCAAGATAAGAAGACTGATGAACTTGGCACTTAGGATGGAGAGCTCTGGAGTGTCACAGCAGCTGCCTGCACATCATTTTAATGCCCACCCAGCAGTTGATTCTCATCTGTTATAGTGTGTCAGGATGACAGATAATGTTAGTGATCATCCTCATTCTGGCACCCAACGTGTCATTACAGCAAAACAGAACCCAAACATTCATCTTTTACAGTGTTGGAGTCTCTATAGTAAATGGTGTCTTTGGGACTTAAAACAGACCAACTGATCAAAAGCCATACAGCCAAGGTTTATACAGGTATTCCTTGATGCTTACAATGTTCAACTGTTGTATTGGCCTTCACAGTTTTCAACATGTACGCAATGGAACACATTTTGTTCAGTTGGGTCTGAAATTAATTTTTCAGCACTGAAAACTCAGTTTAACCTACAAGAGCGACGTTTGGTTTTAGAATGACAAATACAAGGACTGTTCAAGTTCTCTTGGAAAAGAGAGCATAATTTTACAAAGAACATCTATATTATAAAAATATCCCAGCAAAGACACCACCAGGTATTGCATACTGTATTGCAGGTTAATCAATATCTTGCTTACCTATTAATCAATAAGAGTTGGCAGGTCAGTGTTCTTATTCTGATCTTAGTCGTTGTAGTATCCTTGTTCTGTTACACAGCCTAAGTGATTAAAAGCTTGAAAACTCAAACAACTAGTAGGAAATTCCTTGAAGAATCTGATTTTTTTATTATTGTAGAATGTTTTTCTTTTTTGTATATATGTTTCTTGGACAAGTTTTAAAAAAACTAAATGACCCAAGACATGTTTTATGGACAAAACACAAAGTAAAATGAATATTATTTACAAATATTTACAATATGTACAGTATTAGTATCTAGACCCAACATCAAGTTTTTTTTTTTTCCCCAGGGTCTCTCCATGGCAGACAAATCCCACAACTCTTCCAAAAAGGCACAAATTCCTTACAGGGAAGTTAAAGCCATTCTTATTCAATATAACTCCAGTATGTCATAACTTGAAGTTAAATTGAATGGAATAATTTTCTCTATGTTAAATAAGTGCATAAATACTCCAAACAAAAGAAAGCTTTGCCTGGTAGTACCTCAAAAAGGAAAGATACAGTATAAAAGAAAAGTTTTCTACATTTATTAGATATTTTAATTACCTGATAAATTTCTGTCTCGCAAGGAGAAAGATAAAGTTGCTTGAAGTCTCAAAAAGTGTTAAAAATGTGTCAACTTATGGTGATGCTATCTCATTGTGAGTAGGAGAGACAAAGAATTATGATGGCAAAACCTCTGATATTCTGAGTTGGTCTCCTAGATTCACCACTTAGTTTGTGTTATTTGAGCACCTGTTATACAGGAATCAACCTATTTGTACCTCCCACTCAACTAAGGGCTTTGTAACAATGCGTGTGGCCTACTGTACCATTTCTCCTTTTCAGGCCTGCATTAATTGGTAATCAAACTGTTCAGTGACTATACATTAATTAAAACTATTATCTGTTGTTATTATTAATATGCTGGTAACATGCAACATTAATGATGTTTAAGGAACTAAATGGTAACTTTTTTAAATCTCTGTGCTGGAGTTAATTGAAATAAAACTCAATACGCAAAATGGCCTAGATCTGTAACAACATGTAATGTATAGTATGTCATTATGCCATAGTATGCCATATGATGATATTTGAAAGTGCTGGTCTTATTCAGGGAGGAATTACTTTTTTGGAAGAGAAATAGATTCTACAAATCATAGCAAACCATTCAGATTGTCATACTTCAGTTCCAGGCTGTGAAATATATAACTGATTTTGAAAAACAGTAGGACATAAAGAAACTGTAACTTATCACTTGCAAAACAGCAAACCAGAACTCACATAATAAGGGTGAGCAGAAGTCAATCAATTCAGCAGAAAATTGAATATGTCACCTCAGGTCAGGGATTCATACATGCAGGCCTGCATGTCTAACAGGCAAATTAATTTCATCTGCTGGGGTTCAGACCTATGAAGCTGTATCATGACTTAACTTATGTTGACTCACCCATCATCAATTCTCCTCTCATCCGTAACTGGCTGGTTCTGGGTTACTGTTATGGGCTTGGTGCTATTATTTGCATTGGTTTTGCTGCAGGTTATTTTTTCATAATATAGACTGGACTTAAGAGAATTAAATGGCTTATGCCAGTGAACTGTTTGCCTCTATGTGTATTGCTCATCACTTTTCTTTTAAAAGTAATTAAACCTTTTTCGCTGATTTAAACTAGCAATGACAAAAACATGTAGTTCAAGTAGGTGGCTGCATCTGTAACGAATCCAAGTGATGAAGTAGGATCCTATGCAGACGAAAGAGAGAGTAGAGGCAGCAACTACACATGTGTCCAATCCAAATTGACAGTAAGTTCAAAAGCCAAATGTGGTCGTACGAAACAGGTTTTCAAAAAAGGAGCGAGGTAGGAGCTCTCTAGGACAGAAATCAATACAGAGCAGAGAGTAGTGAGTTTTGAGGGTTAAAACAGAGCTGAGTGCAGAACGGTACAGTGGGTAGTGATGGTTTAACACGTGCGGCTGCACTTGTTGTGATTAGTCCTCTGCTAGAACTGGTCAACTCGTTTGTGGGCCGATCTCTGTTGACTGGCGGTTGTGACAGCATCAGCATGCGAAGGAACAGACTGCAAAGGCTGCAAAGGAACAGACACCCAGAGAAGAGAAATGTTGTGTTTCTTTTCTTCTCTTTTCAGCATAGAATAAACCTTTACTTGATCCATGACAAAAACATTCTTCTTATTGTACATACGGTAAGATAGCATAGCCAGCATCACTCTGCAACTCACAACTGGCAACCCACTGAAGTTCAGCAGGTGTGAGCCTGGTCAGTACCTGGATGGGAGACCTCCTGAGAAAAACGAAGGTTGCTGCTGGAAGAGGTGTTAGTGGGGCCAGCAGGGGGCACTCACCCCGCGGTCCATGTGGGTCCTAATGCCCCAGTATAGTGACAGGGACACTATACTGTAAACAGGCGCCGTCCTTCGGATGAGACGTAAAACCGAGGTCCTGACTCTCTGTGGTCATTAAAAATCCCAGGACGTTTCTCAAAAAGAGTAGGGGGTGCAACCCCGGCCTCCTGGCCAAATTTCCCATTGGCCCTTACCAATCATGGCCTCCTAATAATTCTCATTTCTGAATTGGCTTCATTACTCTGCTCTCCTCCCCATTGATAGCTGATGTGTGGTGAGTGTCCTGGCACACTATGGCTGCTGTCGCATCATCCAGGTGGGGCTGCACATTGGTGGAGGGGAGTCCCCATTACCTGTAAAGCGCTTTGAGTGGAGTGTCCAGAAAAGCGCTATTTAAGTGTAAGCAATTATTATTATTATAAGAAAACCCACAAAGGAGCTCTGTCTGGAACTAATAAAAGGTTAGAAATTAATTCAGTTTGTGACTTAAGGATTCAAACGTGAGCTCCAACTGGTTCCATATCATCTCCCCACAAACAGACAGAAGGTGGGAATTAGACATCAGGGTTGAAATCCAAGTGCCGTTGATTGCCTTCCCTCTTTGTTCATGGACTGAATTCCATACCAAATATAAAGAAGAACAAGAAAATAACACAAGGCAAATCCAAACAAAGAAAAGAGTGTGACAGAAGGCTTTTTGATCCCCTTATATCTAGCCGTTTTTCAAATGCAGTTAGTGCTCCATGGATGATTCAGCAGCAGCTTGTCCACTTGACAGAGAAGTACAATCATCTCCACAAACTGCTGTGTGTTTGAAGTGACCCCTGATGGAAGCTAGACCATACTTTCTGATTGATAAAAAAAACAACTTTGAAAACATGTTATGTGTGCGGAACCATTGTGATTGTTACATACAGGTACTGTATACCCCACACTTTACACTGGCTCACTGGAGCAGATGCAAATGTGAATATCAAGAAATGCATTGAAAAAATTAATAGCAATGTGCTAAAAGTCACGGAGAGTCACAGAGTGCACCACCAAACCTCTACTGCTGAACAAAGTAGACTTAACCTGAGACCCTAATGGTGTAACATTTGACATCAAAGGCATACTGCATGTTATTAACATTTAGAGCTAATTTAAAAATCAGAAGTGAAATATTTTGAGAGATTGTAAAGGCTTTAGGATTATGAACGGGGACTGCAACTTATTTAAAAGCAGAGACTCCAAGTCAGAATGAAGACGTGCTATGTACAGTATATCAGTAAACTATCAAAATCTTTGTCATTGCCACTGCTCAATGTCTGCTCCAGATTAACAGAAATAAGTGGCCACAGAGGGGTAAATTTGTTCCTTGTTGAGTGATCAAAACAAACCATAAAAGAAAGGACAAGGTAATGCGCATTGTTTCAGCACTGTAGTGTACAGTGTATATATATACAATATTTCATTTTTCAAGAAGTAATTTGCAATACAGTACCCTATAATGGGGATAATAATGGGTGAAAATGGCATATATACAACGCAGGACACCCATTTAGGCCTTTAGTGTAAATGTGATATGGCTTTCTCATTAAATAATTCACAGCGGTGAACAGATATTTAGTGAGAAATCTGTGCCAGGGGATAAATTAGGTGATAAAGATATGCCTGACCACCAATTTTATGCATTTTGCAATATTACTCATTTATTACGAATTCTGAAGCTCAACTGCTTTTTCTTTCAGACCTAAATGCAATACTTAAAGAAAGTCATACTATAAATATATATCGTGTGGACTTTTGATTCTATTTTTGACAGGGTTTTCTACACATTACTTTCTCCTCATGATCACCAGAGACACCAACAAAGGCAAAATAACAGGTTATTTATTGTGAGAAAGGTTGTGTCACAAGGCACCGGTCAAGCTAACCTGATCCAATGTGTGAATGACTGGGAGACCAGGACATCTGGAACAGTGTCTTATTGAACTAAGTTATATATCACAGCAGACTGTTATTTAGCTGTTAATTTATCCTCTTTGAATAATACATGTCTGACAGATGCTTTAGGTGTGCCAGGCTGTTTCTAATTTGAATGTTTTTGGTTGATTGGATGCATGATATACAGTATTTGATAGGGCTCACCCTTTCATTATTTACTACAGTATATACTCTGTTTTACTGTACTATTTTCTTGTAGGTTGAATAGTTATAAAGACCAACTGAAATGTAATCATTTTGTTAATAGCTTCAGAATAATCGGTGTTTTTTTTAAAGAAATTTTTAAGAAAAAAAAACCATAAAGGAAGGAAACCCATTAACTAATAACACTGGTGCACTAAAGCCCAAACAGAATTGAGGTCGTTTACCATCAAAATGAAAGTAAAGCTTTAAAAGGTCTTCTGTGTCTTTTCTGTTGGTAGCTCAGATGTTGTGATGTATTGCTTTCATTCAGCCACGACACTTCAGTCTCTTTGTAATTAGAAAAGTATCTATCATTAAAATGTATGAGACTTCAGGTTTAATCTTGAAATCCTGTCTCGTGGTACAAACATGCAGGGTTCTATGTAATGTTAGGCATTAGATTAAGACCTGTGGAGCAGAAAACTATACCTCTGTTTGTGTAAACAGAGATAAATCACTACTGAAACCATTTTAATTGCCTTCCTTTTATTTCATACAACACAGAGCAACAATTAAGAAACTAAATTATTTCACTGTGAAAGCCACAACAGTGAGCTCTAGTCCCCAACCCAGCAAGCCAAATGCTTTCCTTGAAGCATCTAATTCTGATTTATCAATACCTTCCCATTTACAGGAGTTAGTATAACAAACCTTCTTAAAGCCTTTGTGAAGGAAAGGAAAACCACCTTAATAAAGTAAATAAAAAAACAGAATGTGTCTAATGAAACATAAAATTTAATGTAAAACAGGGTGACAAGCTTAAATTACATTTAAAGTACACCCTCTCAGTATTATTTAAAAAAAGTAATTTAAAAAGCCTTTAGAAGAGCTTTTCTGTATATCTGTGTAATTGAATAATTAGGTATTCATAAGCTACTATTAAGGCTAATTGCGGGCTATAATTTTGATCAGACTTACCTCTAATAAGCTTCGATCACTCCGAATCATTTTTAGCAATACTGTAGTAGTAACATGATCTTAAGAAACATCATATTCCCCATATCTCATAAAAATCATTAAACAAGAGCCTAAGGGAAAACTGTAGAAAAAACAAAACTGACCTTGATTATCATGTTCTTCATGTACTGTATACAAAAGATTCTGGTCTTGAATCTTCTCATGAGGATTCAAAACAACTCTGGGTCTACTTACTGGAAAACTGGATAAAGTGAATGGTTGCCTTGTTTCTAATGCACAGTACCTTGCAAAGTTATATACCCTTTTCTAATGATTGCCCATTTTGTTAAAATACAAATATGCAAACAAATGCATACTGTATATATACTGTATATAAGTCGATTGTGACAACTGCTGATAGAGGCACCACCCGGTGTGTCGGTGTGTCACCCTTAGTTTTTTGCATTTTAAGTGGTCTGTATTACTTTTTCTGACTCCATCCAGGTTTCTAGATTCTGGGCACTCCACTCTTGCGTAAGATTGCTTGGCTTTCTTCCTTCTATTCACAATAGTCACCATGCCTTCTCGCTAACTCTTCTCTAGATACTGTACATGATCATCACATTTAATAGATCTTCTCAACAGCTCTTCACTCTCCATCTTCATTAATCATGCACTAGAGTATTCTACTCAATTAATTCCCTGTCACTCAATTCCTAATCTTTACTAGTCACTATTCACTTTAACACAACCAGGGAGTGGAGGATTCAATTAGTCTCATTCCATGTCACCCAAACACGGTCTTCTCTAAAATCACTTCAACACAAGCACGCACTAGAGTATTAATCTCAATTAGCTCCACATCTCCCAATCGCTATCTTCGCTTCACTAATAACTTTATCAATCAATCACAATTACTAAAATGACCATGTCAACTCAAGTCTTTGATCTTACTTTTCACTAAGCACCAGATCAACAACCAGTAACTCTTCCCTTCACTAGCTATCATGGCTGATTCTGTCTGGGCATTACAGCTTCTTCATAATCAACACTTGTGTTCCTGACACAGCACCAGTTTACGGTTTTCACTCTGAGCCTCCTCTCCCTTAACTATGAGCAGAAGATACACCACTACCTTACTACAGTAAGTAATGCCCCACATCTCCAGGTACTAACACCTGCTGTCAGCCGAGTCTCAGCTGGATAACCCTGTTCTATGGCAGCATACTTCAACCCCATTGAGAATGGTAAGCAATCTAACACAAAGCCCACCTGTCCAGAACCTGTGATTCCCCTAAGAGCAGCATTAACTGTATTTTCACATT
This sequence comes from Atractosteus spatula, assembly GCF_055471065.1. Classification (NCBI taxonomy): domain Eukaryota; kingdom Metazoa; phylum Chordata; class Actinopteri; order Semionotiformes; family Lepisosteidae; genus Atractosteus; species Atractosteus spatula. Next base: position 37,503,926 of record NC_142710.1, on the reverse strand, counting down.
CCTTGCTTACCGAGTTCCACAAGCCTATAAGCCAACCTGTTTTTTTATGTACTGTAGCTCTTACTCTCCCTTTTTCCATGCTCAGATTAAGATTGTAACTGTTTTCCCTCTTATATTTCTTAAAAGCATCTTGATTAGCCCAGAGGAGTGGATAATTCTATACACATCCCAATCCATTCCCTCACATAGAATTTCACTCCTTCTGTGAAGGGGAAGCACCCACTGAGTGCTAATTACTCAGTCATACCAGCTGTGCCTCATTCTATAGGTTTTTTCAATTAACAAGTGGCTCTCTCACAGAGCCACCACTCATTACCTTATTGGTAATCTAAAGAAAATGAATGATCACACTGAACACTTTCTTGGGTGAAAGCATTTAAATGTCAGCAAATACGACAAAGAAAAATCGAACCATAACATAATGCTGCCAGTACCAGCTTGATAGAAGGGGTGGTGTACACTGAGGGATGCACTATGTTGTGTTTGCATTAGATGCATTTAGACCAAATCTTGCCTACCTGCCTAACCAGGTGATTAGATAAGGTGATGATGTATAAGCTGGAGCTCCCTTGGCTTCTCTTCTGGCTCCTTCACTCACTAAGGCAGTGATCTCAATGGATCTACTTTCAGTTCTCAGAGCATCAAAAGTCCTCACTTCACGTTTTTTAAATCATCACCTAACCAGTCATCTTCCTCTGACTGATAAAGTGACAAGGGCAACATGTCATTCCCCATAGCTTTCTAGGGAACAGGATTGAAGCAAGGATCGTCATCTTGCCTCTTCCTACCATTCCACCCCACTACTAGTCCAACTACCACTGATCCAAAATCAGAGGCTACGGTGCCTCACTCCCCTATGTGCTATTTGCAGGATAGGAAAGTGGGTTGAACATGACATTTTCAGAAGGAATAGTCTAAACTTGTCATGAAGCGTAGATCAGGACCCTGTGCAGATGGTAGAATCCGGAAGGGAGTGAAACAGACGGGGGGGGGGGGGGGGGGGCGTTGTCCAGGGGAACAAGTCCAAGGTTTAAAAGTCCAAGACAAAGTTTAAAAACCAGACCAGGATCCGGTGCAGGGACACGGAATAAAAGTGGGGTAATGGGGTCAGGTGCTCCCAGCCCCGGACCCAGATGGTCAGGACGCCGTGGTGAAGCCTATGCCATCGAGTCTCTCCTGGACCCACTGGGCTTCCGGGCGTCCATCTTCCAAAGCTGAGCCCAGAATGGCAGGAGCATCTGGCTTAAATAGGGAGGGGCTGGATAGGAGGCAGGTGCACAAAATCAACTAAAACGGGAAAGAGCCGGAGCGCCCTTAAGAGGAGGGATTTACGTTCGTGATAAAACCAGCTCCTAAGAGACCCTTCATTTATAAATATTGCAACATGCAAATGCTAAATTTATTTTCAGAGAGAAGTGACAAATATAGCTGCCAGAGACCACCTTTCTGGATGGTCTACACCGTTCTGCAGTTCTGTGACAAACATGCCTGCAGTACCAGGGATCCAGATCTGATTGCTACAGTAACTTAAACTGCCTTCCCTGTCAGCATTCTATCATGCAAAAACTAATGGTAAATACAATTGAAATGGAAAAGCTGTTGAAGACAAAGAGCAAAGCAGATACAGAAAATACAAAGAGATGCTTCAGCACAGGGACTGTTACATTCATTATTGAGAGATTATAAATCATGACCAGAATTCAAAATGTTCATTTAGTGATTCAGAGAACTGATTATGCAGTCACTGGTTTAAAGTTTTGGAGTCACTTTAAACTAATCATTTTCCTTGTTACCAATTCAGATTTTTTTTTGCCTTTGGTGCATAAGGAATAAATGACTAACTCATTTTTAGTCCTCAGCTATGAACTTGTTTTAAAAGCTGTGTTGTTCCTCTTTTTCCTCCTGTTGTGAATTGATGTTAGGTAAACTAGCATCATTGTTTTTCTTTAATTTTGAATTAATTTTGTGGAAAGGTGCAATAAAGCACACAGTAGCTCACTGAAAAAATAACCAGAGAGCTGCACTCTCTGCAAAATAGAAGTGCAGCACTCAGAACTATTTCATTAAATATTTTATACATATACATCAAACAAATGTACATGCAATGTGATAAAACTATCCATGTCTGTGTGTGCCCTGCAATGGACTGACATTCCTTCCATGATGTTCCCTGCCTTGTGCCCATTACTTGCTAGGGTAGACTCCAGCTCCCCTGTGACCCTCAATTGGATGAAGTGGTTAGCAAATGGATGGCTGGATGGTACAACCATCAAAAATACAGATCTAAGGACCATTAGATATGTTTTCAGCAGGACACATGATTCTATCAAAATGAAAATAAAACAAATGACAAAATTACCAGCTACTGAAACATTGATCACTAAAACCTAATCAGTCTTTGGAAAGACTGCAGTGAGATTTTATGAAACTCTTCCTTTGCATCTAGGAAATGCTGGCCAGTTGTGTTTTTTCTCCTGATAACACTGATGAAACTCACTCTGATAGCACTGGTGAGTTTGCTACACAGATACTCAATTTGACTGATTGAAATCGACACAACACTTCCCCACTTTTGCTGATGCTGATCTGGCTCACAGGAACTTTCTCCCATGGTCTGAAGCACAAAATAAATTAACTACAGTTTTGACTGTCCTGTAGATGTGCTAAGACCATCATCCAACATGAAGATTTAAATTGTTCATGGAAAGTGTCGTTCTTTTTTCCATAGGCATGTTGACTTCTTAGAGAGCATTATGTTTTGCTATTTTTTATCAAAAATGTAGGAACTTAACTGTCTCTAGAAAATATTAAGAAAAAAGCAAGAAATATAAAACAATGACAAGATAATTTCAGCAGAGGGGAATAAAAACTATACTTTTAAAGCACCATTAGTACAGTATCACCCCCAGAAAAGCAAATAACTACTTTTACAGAACAAAATGCAAAGGAGTGCAGCACTCCTTTCATCTATTTTTTTTCTACTGAAACAAAACATTTATTCATTAGCTGTAATGAATTATTTTTTCCATAGAATTGTTTTTAAGCTGTTTTTCAAAAGGATCTAAAGCAGTTCTTCTTCTTGTAATTGGAAAGTAAAAATGAAGCTCCCCAATTGGCCTTAGAACAGTGGTGGCATGAACTGAAAAAAGATAATGACGACGTCATGAAAAAATGATGAGACTTTTGCCCTCACCCATTATTAATTCAAAAATAAAGCTGTAGTCCGCTCATTATGAAATGGGCTTTGAAGCACATTACTTCACATGTACTTCAACAACTTCCATGTATTACCTTTTCTCAGTAATATTGAATGAGGCTCCAGCATTAGGTGGTGCATAAGGGATGCAGTACACCAGGGCCCAACCTTGATGGACTCCAGCTCACCACAAAAGCAAAACAGAAGTGAGGAGGTCTATTGTTCCTTATGCCAGGGGGCATGTAATGCGGGGTATTTGATCAGTACAACATAATAAGACCATGAACTAGAATAGGATTGTGTACTTTGACTCACAAATAATACAATGACAGCAGAGCCAAATGCCATAGGATATGTTTTTTAGAGTGAAAAAGAAGTACTGGAACTTTAAATGGGACTGTACTGTATTGTCACATTGTAAACACTGTACCTTAACATAAATCACAGTGCATGAGCCAGAGATACGTGAGGAACCTGCAAGAGAAGGATTGTATTCTTGTGACTTGCTGTGTCAGGTTAACTTAAATTACTTAAACTTTAACTTAAATAGACCAGCTAATTCTGATGGACAATGGACTTCTTTATGAGAAGATATATAATTTATTTATACGTCTTAAACATGTTTAATTACAATGTTTCAAAAGCTGGTCCTGGACTCTAACAAACCCTACAATATTTTATGTGGCTTCAAGTGTAATAATCCTTATCCTGAAGCATAATAGTTCAGCATTAACAATTCATCATTTTATACATGTTTATGTTGCTTTGAGCAACAGTTTTATAGATAATACTAAGGTGATGCAAGACTCTTTGCCATAGCTGAACATTAAGGTTGGTGATATTAACTTCTGCTTTGTTTACTTAAGCACGCATTTATTACGCAATTATTCAATGTGTAAGGCTTTTCTTTAAAATTCTGTGTGCGTTTTCAGTCTCCACATTCCAAATGAATTGCAAAGAGTTGGCCTTAATTTAGAAGTTTTGTATTAAACACACTTAGAACAGAAGTCAACTCCCATGTTCTGCACTTTCATTCTCTTTATACAATTCAAAATGACCACAATCTTTTTCAGGACTACTGACGCCCGTTGGCCTGAATGATGGAATGATGCTAACAACCATGGTAAACAAAAATGGAATTATCTAAAGCTACTACAGCAGCATCTGAAGCAGCGGTTATTAACCTCAGGTGCAAGCAACCCCTGAGGCGGCAAAATCCCATTTCTGAGGGTGCAAGATTTTTTTAGAAGGTAAATCATCAAAAACACAGATTACTTCAATAATAATAAGGGGTGCAATAATGTATTTTGAGAACCAGAGAAGTGCAGGAAGCAGTAAAGGTTAGGAACCACTGGTATAAATCATGCTCAATTCAAACTATCATTTATGTTAAGCAACTGAAAAATCTGTCAGATCTCCAAACCTGTACAGCATGTTTTGTTAAGTACCTTAGGAGTGAAACACATGAATTATATCCATCACAGACCACTGCTTGTGGTCACATAGCACACAAATAAATAGCCTTAATTTTGAAAAAAAGTTTTACCCAGGATAGATCACAGCAAAGGAGAGTGCATGCTCTGCCATATTTCAAAGAAAATGTCAATGACTGACCACTGTACAGTATGAGTTTCATGAATGTACAGTACTTCAGTGGAAATGAAATACCGATTTGAACTCTGTGGATGGTAATATCTCAGACTCAATTACCTGCAGAGCACACTTCCAGGAAATCTTTCCTTACAGAAAGAACCTTTGTAAATGACTCAATATAACCCACTTCTTCCTGCATGTCAGGAAGGTTTTCAGGGCAAAATTATTTTTAAAAAGATGAGAGTTTAGAGCCAAAGCATTTTTCTCTACCCATAACCTAAAAACTGTGAAGCCCACCAGAGGCATTTATTCCCTTGATCTTTTTATGTTATTCTGGTAGATATGTGCAAAACAATTCATCAAACATTTATAGTTAGACAGATGGGAGCTTAACACTGATCATCCGTGGAAAAGCATTACTGTTGACTTGTATTGTAATAGCCCATTATACATCTTCCAAGAAATATCTGAATCATCCCTTTAGGATCTTTTAAAGAATCAAAATGAAAGACTTTCATCCCAAGCAAGTTAATCGAGTTGAACATGAAAAGGCCTCGCATTAATGACTGTTAACGAAGACAAGTGTGTAAAAATAAAAGCCACATTACCTGATCTTAATTGGATAGTATTTTGTTTCAGAAAGCAGAACTGTTTGGTAGCCATGGAGTCAGGGTCTCTCTCCTGCTGCTCTTATTTTTATGAATTCAGCTGGCGATATGCAAAACATTCCTGATAGTAAGTACTTTTCTGTGATGCATAATGGTCCTCAGCATGGAATGCTCATCTCATTTCATTCTCTCACTTGTTTAATAAACACCTTCCTAAGTACAATATGTACTGTATACTGTATATTAATATTTATACACTTCACATTGTTCATGTTTTGAATTGTTCATTGACTGTTATCTATTATGTTTTTCCTCAGGTACTACAATTGGTACAACAAAGCAGGGACATTATATTGGGAAATACAAAGTATTTTATAGCTGTTCCTGAAGCACTCAAATATTTTAGGAGTCATTTTTTTTTAAATAAATGGAGCAGAGGAGTAGAAGGAGCCAATTCTGTGCAACTACAGTATGTCTCTGTAGGAGGTTCAGAACATTACTTTCAAAAGTAGACCTAACACCAGCAGCAAAGAACAATGTGCACAATATCTCAGTAGTGAGATGTACAGGAACTGCAAAGGTGCATTTTTTGCCTTCTGGTATATACTGTACACAGAGAAATTGATGTTTTTATGATAAGCCTTGAAAAAGCCCTGTCAGAGTTAATTGTGAAGCTGTTTTTGTAAAAGAATATTTGTATGCCTGATTGCCACCTCCACAATTTATTTTAAACCTTAATTTCAAGCTACAGATTACTATAATTCATTACAATGGAAAAAAAAACTGTGGCTTTGATGTAGCCATAGACATACTGCAATGGAAAATAAATGTAAGGACATTTTTTTAAAGTTCATACTTGCAGCAAATAACGTGATTCACAACACTTCACTAGACAAATTAGGTCATCTGACCATTTTTCTATCCTGCAAACTGTGAAAAACCTAACAACACATAAAAGCTGTACACCTACATGCCAAGATGTAATTGTCCGATATAGTCATTTTTAGTCACTTATAGCACCGCACATCAAATGTTCATTCTTCTTAATAAATGTGGACAATATTTGTGTCCGTCCATAATCAATTTTTTTTCTCTTAATCAATTAAATGCAGCTTTCCAAGTTTCAGAACCAACTGGATTTCATGTCAGTTTCCATTAGCCTTACAGCCCAGCATATAGATAAGATGTCAGAGATGAAGAGGCCTGCAATCAATACATTGATGTTACAAATTAGAGACCCACAAACATAATAGAAGGCTTGATTTTTCACAGTCTCCTCTTCATCACGTTCACCTGTGTGTTTTTCTGTCTGTCCCCATGCTGTGCCACAGTGTAAGAAAACTTTCAGAGAAAAGTTTTAGAACAAAGCACCCATCCATCCATTATCAGATTCCAATTATCAATTCAATTCCAATTATCCTTCTGAGGTTCTTCGCAAGCTGGAACCTATTCCAGAAGCTCAGGGTTCAAGGCAGGACCCAATCCATCACAATGCCATGGAGCAAGGGACAGTTCAGAATGATCAAGCAAACCTTCTGATAAATTATTTTTTATATTACTTTTAAACTCCATTTTAAACAAAACACTACTGTCACAAAATATGTCTGAAGAATAATGCATACTATTTACAACCTGCAACTAGTGCCAGCAGTCATATCACCCTGCAGCTCACAATTGACAACCCACTGAAGCTCTGCCGGTGTGAGCCTGGTCAGTACCTGGATGGGAGACCTCCTGGGAAAAACTAAGGTTGCTGCTGGAGGACGTGCTAGTGGGGGAAGTAGGTGGTGCTCACCCTGTGGTCTCTTTGGGTCCAAATACCCCAGTATAAAGAAGGGAACACTATACCGTAAAAAGGTGCAGGTCTTCGGATGAGATATAAAACAAAGGTCCTGACTCTTTATGTTCATTAAAAATAGAAGGGGGTTGTTTGAAAAGCGTAGGAGAGTTACCCCCTGCATCCCGGCCTTCTTTGACCTTAAGCAATTTTGGCATCCTAATGATCCCCATCTACTGTATGAATTGGGTTCATCACTTTGTTCTTCTCTCCACTGATAGCAATGTGTACTGGTGCACTATGGCTGCTGTCACATCATCCAGGAGGGGCTGCACATTGATTGTGGTGTAGGGAGTCTCCATTAGCTGTAAAGTGCTTTGAATTGAGTGTACTGAAAAGCACTACAGTATATACAGAACTGTACATCATGGCTATATACTGTACACTGCACTGACCTACAATGGAATGTTGTCTATGTTGCCCTAAAAGCAAAAGATTTAAAAAAAGCGATTATATGTTTTAAAATCTTGCATTTGTCCTGAATCTACTTTCCTAAAAGGAATTTAGGAAAAGTGATATGTCAGTGTTAGCTTCACATTTTTTTTCTTACATATAGCTACTGTACAATATATACTGTACACTGCATTGACCTACAATGGTATGCTATGTTGGCCTAAAAGCGAAAGATTCAAAGAAAGCCATTATATGTTTCAAACTCTTGCATTTTGCACGGAATGCACAGACATGTTAACAAATAAAGCCAAAATGTATGGGTATTCCTGACTCATAGCCTGTAGTAAGCCTGGAACCATGCTCATTGAAAACACAATTCATCTTAACATTCCAATAAATGAACACTAGTCAGAAATAGAATTTCACCATTGTTGATGCATTCTCATTGGTTGAGTGAGGTTGCTTAGTCATTTCAGGCAAATATTTTGAATCCATGAGGTATATTTTTTACCTAAATAAGGGAAGGATTGTGAATACTCTTTGAAATAAGTCTTAACTCTAACCTACTGTAAGCCAAATCCTTAGCTAGGGTTAGGGTTAGGATCCGTTACAGCATGTAGACAATTTTTGATGGCATGGCTGTCAAAGCAATTATATGTTTCAAACTCTTGCATGTGGCATTGGATACACAGGCATATTAACAAATAAAGCCAAAATGTATGGGGTATTCCTGACACGTAGGCTACTATAAGCCTGGAACCATGCTCATTGAAAACACAATTCAGCCTACAGTATGTGACAGAGCAGTCTGTCACTGTGGCAAATGGAACATGCTAGGACAGGGGTGGCAGAATTTAACGGAGCTCATGTTTTTCAAAAACACCAGGGTGCGTCATTTCTCACCAATTTACCCTGTTTGTTTCTGAGCCTGCAGGTGCACACGTAGGTTGTGGAAAAGAGGGGAAACTAATGGAAGAGAACACTGTTTAGAGAAATGGCACTAAAGAAACAAAGCATAGTGTAGAATGCCACTAGCTTACCTCTTAACAGCACTGCATGAGAGGGGAAGCCAGTGCCGATTTGTTTGGAGGGGTCCTCAGAAAGGTCAAAAGGTTGAAAACAGATAGGAGACTGGTTATATGCCTGAAACAGAGCTAGTGGAACATACCATTGCTGGTAGGGGAGGTTATCAGAGCCTAATGTTATTGCTAGCAATGGCAACCAGGTATAGAAGATCTAATGAATGTCTGTCCTGTGTATTGTTAAGGGATTCATGTTGTTTGTCTTGTGAATTTTATGTTTTACACCTAGTGTATCCATAATGGTACAATCTAAATCCTATTTTAAGGGTGTTGTGAGCCAGGAGTTAGTTGTGGTTAGTTAGGAGTTGGTGTGAATGCACTGTGCACAGCATTGACCTACAATGGAATGCTATGTTGGCCTAAAAGCAAAAGATTCAAAGAAAGTGATTATATGTTTCAAACTCTTGCATTTTGCATGGAATGTACAGTCATATTAACAAATAAAGCCAAAATGTATGGGGTATTCCTGAGTCATAGCCTATTGTAAGCCTGGAACCATGCTCATTGAAAACACAATTCAGCTTAACATTCCAATAACAGAAAACTAGTCAGAAATAGAATTTCACCATTGTTGATGCATTCTCATTGGTTGAGTAAGGTTGCTTAGTTATTTCAGGCTAATACTGTAAGTGTAAGGAATTATTAATTATTTTATTTTTAGTGCTATTATGTTCCTATTTGTTTTTTTGCTCACATCCTGACAAATTTCACATCCTGAAGACTTTCAATCCACTGCACAATACTGGTCTACAGCTGTTGCAGAAGCTGTACTGCTTTTGACCATTAGAGTGGAACTAATCATTTCTGAGATGATTGTCTTTTGTTTTTATTATAATACTTTTATTTTTAGCAGTGGGGGGGAGGGGGGGATCAGAACACATATGCAGTCCTTTATTACATTTAGAGATCAACAGCCCCTTCATGAAACCTTTGTTGTTTGAATGTAATAGATAATAAATGTTCTCATTATACAAAAAATGCAAAGATTGTGTTTTTTATGTAATGCTTTTTGAAACATTACAAACTTGTAAAAGTTTATTTTGGCAAATTTACTATCGCTGTTTTGAACTTTTAGCACAGTTCGATCATACAGTATTTTTTACTGTGGTTTACAGAGATATTAACATACCTTCAGAGTATTTTACTACAGCAAACATTTCTTTTTGAAACATTTATCATGGTACCTTATGACACTTTTATGGTTCAATGTAAAGTCAATTGTAGGTTTTTGTATTTGAAAAAAAGAGTGTAGTGTATGTACTGTAGCTATGCTATCAACAATGTCAGATTTGTCACTCTTATTTCATGTAAAAATCGGTTCCTTTAGAGCTCTCTCCAATGTACTTTAAGTGCTGGCAGCAGAGTGTCAGTGTTGCATCTTTTACCAGGTTTAGATTTCATGGAAAATTAAATCAATCAATAACAGAGAAGCCCCAAGGTAATCTGACATAGACCATTAACTGCCTAAACACATTATGTAAAATTTATAGATGGTTCTGGAAATGTGCCAGGTAATTAGCACACCTCGTCTAAATATGATTAAAATATGGCAGATTGGTTATTCATAACCAAGATACTCAGGTTAAGGCTGGAGTTCCCAGTTCTAGTCCTGGAGGGCTTCATTCCTATAGGTTTTACAGGCCTGTGTAGAGGAAACTTTGAGCAAATTGTTGATGCTGATAACGTGTCTCCTGATTGTGTCTATGAAGTGTAAGACTATTGCACAGCAACAATTCTCACATGTTCCACTAGCAAACAGGGAAAAATATCCAAAAATAAATAAGGAGTACATTTCTAAGTAAGTTAGGAAGACATGCTCTTTCTTGGGTTTCTGTTATATAAATTGCTGAAGTAAATCATTTTCCCTTAACCAACCACAATCTAACCATTTAAACTAATTCAGGGTCATGGAAGAGCCACAACCTATCCCAGCAAGCATCTGGCGCAAGGCAGGATACACCCTGGACAATCTATCGCAAGGCACACAAACTTGACAGACTCACTCACACCAGGGCCAGTTTTCTGTGAAGTCAATTAATCTACTGTCTTTGAACTGTGAGATGAAACTGGAGCACCTGGAGGAAACCCAAACTGAACATAGGGAAAATATACAAAATCCACACAGATAGTAAACTCCAGGTCCAGATTTGATCCCAGGACTTCTGTTACGTCACGCGCCCAGAGGACTCGCCCACCTCGCATTCCAGCACAGTTCCCAATTAGCCCTTTTTCCCAGCCTATTTAATGCTGCTTCACACTCTCCCCAGTGCTCAGTATTAGGGTTTTCCTGGCTAGAGCTACTCCCAGTCTCATTGTTATTTACTACTTGGTTTTTGGCTTCCTGACCCTGGTTTGTTCTCCATCTACGTCTCCTGGTTTTGGTTTTGTTTGGTCTCGTTCTGGTTTTGACTCTTGGCTTCCTTACGGATTACAGCTCCACCTCTGGTTATTTATACTTTTGCACCGGCTAGTTTACCTACAGTATGGCTTTCGGACTTCGGATTGTTCTTTCGACCATGCCTTTTGGAGTTTGCCTTGGTTTTCTGCATAGGGTCCTCACTACTAATTCCTAACACTCTACTGAATTGTCATTATCAGATACTGAAACTTAAAAGTTTTAACTGAAAATCATTCTTCTGCTCAATTTTAAGCAACTACAGTACATAAATGAATGTATTTCTCTGCAAGAGCTACATAGGACAAGGCTAATTTACCAGTCAGCACACATGGGACTTAATGCTCATTCTTTGCAATAAAGACAATTGTTCTTCAGCTAATGTTAGGCTTTAAATGTCACCAAAGTGAAACATGGAAATTAAAGTGGAACAATTTATTTTGCCAAAAAATCAAAACTACAGTCAATACTGAATGTGCATTAAATTACACTGGGTACTGTATCAAAATACTGTACCATTTTGAATCAAATGCATATTAGTGTTCTATCACTTGCCCACTAAATGCCTTTTACAGTAGTTTATTAAAAAGGTTCCTACATATGTCCAGATTAAAACTTTTTTTTTTTGCTCCATAAAGTCATTAGACATTTTACCAATTTGAATGGATTTACATAGAACTGAGGCAAAGATAAAACCCAAAAGACTCACATTTTCACATTATGATTCCCTTATCCAGCACACCATTGAGCAAGTTAATTACAGTGCCTAGCAAAAGTATTCAGGCCCTTCCTACTGTATGTTCTATATGGGGAAATTACAAAATGATGTATATTTCGTGTTTTATTCAAAACATGAATGTTCAAATTGACAGCTTCGAAGAGTGAAATAAGTTAAAATCTCAGCAAAGTCTGAAGACAAAAAAAATGAAATATGTGGATGGCATAGAGTAAGTATTCAGACCCATTACCTTTGACTTCAATTATAGTTTTAAGGCCTTTTGAGTAAGCCTTCAAAAGTTTCAAGGACATTCACCTTCTTCTTAAGCCACTCTAGTGTAGTTTTGGCCATGTATTTTGGGTCATTGTGCTGCTCAAGAATTATTGTTAGTCCCAGTTTTATGTCTAAAGCAGATTTTCTTGTCATACTTTTAAGGTAACAAAACTTTGCATAGCAGTAGCATTATCATATTAGTTGATCAGCATCAAGTACTGTGTAATATAAAAATGTATAATTTTTTACATTTCACAGCTAGGAATTCCAACAGCTTCCAGAAATGGTTGCAAGACACCTAAGAGCTGAGATTAAATATTACCAATAAAACATGCTTTCATTCCAATGCAAAGATAAATTGCATTTTTAATATCTTCAAATAATATTCTTAGATATACTGTGGAATCTACACTTCTTAAAAACAGAAATTTTAGGTGAGCCCTAGGCTTTTAATACATATTTGCTTTACAACACAAATAAATACATTGTAAGAAATATTCACACTCACACCAACTCTCCTGCCTCTTCAATGTAATGAGAAGACACAAAATACCATGTTTCCTGGGATGTGGTTCATGGATGAGATTTTAAAGATTACTGAGAGGCTTTGCAAGCTTTATTACAATTTAATGAGAGCTATTTCAAATATTCCCTCTCAGAAAACTCTTTAACTATTGCTTATGGTGTCATCAAATGGGCAGTAAATGGATTATCAAAGACATAATTTGCATATGCACAGTAAATGCTTATTCATTTTAGGTTACAAAGTCTGCAGAGTTAAAAGTATTCTTATTAGTTCTTCGATGTAGGACAGACCATGAAACTTCCCCCAGGCAGTAAGTGTGGAATTTTCTAGTATTTTTTTTTTCATTTAACTGGAAATGATTTTTAATTTCACAGACAGCAGATGTTAATTTCTACAATTAGAAAAAGAAATACTTCTATGACACTAAACCTTTAAGCATACAAAGTAGCTGACTCAAAGAGCGAATAATTATATATTGTCACGAGAAACTGCAATTAAATAATGAAAATGGTGATGACGTACTGATATTCATGTTGCAGTGTAATGGCAAGCATTCTTTAGCACATCTGTCACCTCACAATGTGTGAAAAATATTTCTAAATACAAATAAGAATAGAAATCAATTTGTCTCAACAAATCTTGATCAAGTTTATTCATGCAATGTGGAGTCTACCCACTGTTTGTGTCTAGAAGGAAGATTTAAGATGTATATTCTTTCTTTTAAAGGAACATTTTAAAGAATTATTGTACTCAACAAACACTATAAATTTCAGGCGTAATATGCAGCTGGACAAATTAATTAAAATAACAATAGGTGTGTGGGTAGACACAGTTTGTATCTGAAAAAAATCAGCATCATAGATGAGAGCCAGTAATACCATTGTACAGTACAAACAATAGGCAAAGTATGAAGGTTAAGCCACTGAAATGAAACTTTTGTGAGTGCCTGTTAATTGAACTGCACTGAGGCCTAAAACATCTCAAATGAATAAAAAGAAAAAAAACAATGAGTCTCCTTGGCATATAAAAAATAGAACAAAACCTTTGGTTGTTGTATGTGTTCTTCACTCCCCCTGAATGTCAAGTGGTTGTTCTGGGTTATTTATGGTGTTCCTAAAGGGAATCCAGAGCCAGTACAAAACAAAATGGAGGAGTACTAAAGATGAGACAAATAGTTCAGTAATGCCTATTGTGTGTTCATCACCATTTTAATTAAAGCAGAGACCTCTCTAACCGATACAGAACAGCTGGTAATTGCCTGTATATTATAAAATACTGATTTAATTTAAATATTTTGTTGTATCATTAAATGTCATACTGTAGAAATACGAGTAAGGCAATTTGCACAATAATTTATTCAGAAAAAGGGAAAATTGTACGTGGATGTGACAACTCAGTCAGATCTAGTTATAAGAACTGAAAAAGGTTACACATGAGAGGAGGCCATTTGGCCCATCAAATTCTTTAATTAATTGATCCAAGAATCTTATCAACTCTTTTTTTTTAAATTAAACAAGCATCAGCTTCAACAACATACTGTAGCCTGATAGTTTGTTCCAGACTCCCACAATCTCTTTTGCTCAAAGAGGTCTCTCCTGTTCTCAACTTTACAGTGTCTGCTTTTGTCCTCTGCTTCATGTTTCACTGTTGATTTTGAAGAAGAATGTGCTTTTAATATAACATAACTTATTTTAAATTATTTTAATTACTGTATACAAACTAACATTTTGCCCACTCCTGTTTACTGCTTCAGGAGAGTACCTAGAAGTTGAGAATGAAGTATCATCATACATGTCTTTTTCGGATGTACTGTAGATTCTTCAGGCTAGATGTTTATTTGTATTTGAAACGTGTTTTTGCTAACTGGATGCTACAGATGCAGCCACTCAGAACACGTGTTAACATTCATAACTGTGTTAGCATAAGAGTAGTATGCTGCATTGTAATGTAGTACTGTATATCTATGTAGTTCACTGGCCAAAGACAATCCATAGGTGGCACTTGTGTTGCTAGTGAAAGGGTGAAGCCAGGGATAAGCATTTGCTAAAACGATTTTGCCAAATTCAATGGTTTTTCCTCCTTTTTTATGATAATAATATTAATATATAATATTTAAAAAACTGGACCCCCTTCAGTTCGTTATTGTCATATTGCATACTGCACTTAACTATATAAACTGAAAAAAATATTTTTAAAGTGTAGTATATGTTTAAAAGACAGCATAGTTCAAAAGGGGGCATTTTTTTTCAGAAAAGCTTTGTTGCCATCACCTCTGTATCATGAGAGAAAACGGTTCGCAGCAAGTTGTTGAAACATCATAAGGAATTAGTGAAATAATAAGAGTTTTATTAATATTTTAATAGTTTTTCATTAGAAAAAATTGTAATGAGTTTGAAAAGTAAAAAATGAAAATGTTGACGATTTGCACCTTAAGGTATTTTGTTGTTTGTTTAATGCTCTATAACCTTTTTCCTTCACATAGTAAACAGAAGGATTTCTTTAATTGGCAACTAGAGCTTTCTCGTTTCCATAGAAACACAATTATTTCTTGTGAGGCGTGGTATGATAAAGCAATGCAGAATTCCTTCTGTGTATTATGTTTTTCATCTTTTGTATATTAAGAAATGGATTCTGTTTTTCCGCTCAAAAGAAGATTAATTTGCAAGAAACCAGACCTGGCTGGAACTTCAACCTTAAAAGTTTTAGTTTGTACACTTTTTCATGTGCATGTGATATGCGCCGCTTGCACACTTAAAAGAAAGTATTCAAAGATTTTGCAGTATTTGTAAGAATAAGCAGACAACTCTTCTGTCAAGAATGCTTGGGATAGTGTTGTATATCTTTTTCTCCATTAAATTTCACTGTCTACTCCCCATCCACTAAATGCCAACTGTCTCCACAACCACCTGTGTCTCCTAAGCCACCTGTTTCAGGTCAGAGCTGTGGCCGAAGGCTTTTATTTCTGTTGTGCCATTCTGGAGGAGCAGAAGCACCTCATTAACCTCCTGCTGTATGTGGAATCAGTATTATGGAACTTGATTCCAGAACAGTAAAAACCCTGTTACACTTTCTGAAGCACCAACAAAACAAAGTAGTGACTTGAGCTCTCAGACTATGAGTGCTAGATATTAACCTTCTTCTTACAGTATGTGGAGAGATAGTGGTGAGATAGCAACAGAGTGTAGAAAAGCTATCATATTTTAGTGATTAGGTCCAACTGCCATACAAATATGTGAAGTGAAAGTCTTGGCATTTTGTCACTATGCTTTTTTCACTGTTAACCTTCCTCTTCTGTTTAAAATACCAGACTTGAAAACACCAGTTGCAAATGAGAGGAGGCCTTAATAAGATCAAGACCAATAGTCTATCAAAACTATTGCAATTATTTAGTGATAAGAATGTAAATACCCTAACAGTCCAATATTAAAACAAAGAGGAAACTCCCTGAAAAATAAAAAAGCAACAGCAGCGGGACAGCCATTCAGAATCCTGGTTATCGAGCGAATTTGTCATTTTAGACATTGAAAAGGATGCAGATAGTGAATGCATTGCAATGTGTTTGCATGTACAGCAAGTGACTTAAGCCTCATGTGGGCTTCTGAAGCTGCACCTTGATCATTAGTCTCCTAAGTCCTGGTACTGCTCTCACAGCATGCGGGTGGGAATGACAGAGTCACAGCAGGCATGCTGTCAGCTAACAGTGTTGATTCAAACAAGGCAGGGATCTGTTCCAAATAGGAGATGACCTTCCCCTGTAGCTTCAGTCATGCAACATTAAATCAGAGATGCAAGTATTTCTAAACTGATCATAAAACAGGGAAAAAATTCTAATATTGTAAAAACAATTAACC
Organism: Atractosteus spatula; assembly: GCF_055471065.1. NCBI lineage: Eukaryota > Metazoa > Chordata > Actinopteri > Semionotiformes > Lepisosteidae > Atractosteus > Atractosteus spatula. Next base: position 37,487,454 of record NC_142710.1, on the reverse strand, counting down.
ACCACCTTAGACACCCACGTTTGTGTATCTGTATGCTGTTAACTGTTAAAGTTAAATGATTTTATCATATCTTTGGTCATCATACCATTTTCTACCCTAAAATACAGGATACGTTGTCTTAAAAAAGTGTTCCATCACACCATTATGAATTACTTCCTCTCTCATACAGTAATTTATGAGAGTTGATCTTGTCAACAGTGAAGTATTGGTGCAGAGTGTTGTTATTAATTAAACTAATTAAACCCTAATTATAGGAGTTTTGAAAAGGAAAATTAATTTATGTCTTTTTTTAACTGGACATACAGTAGAATGGTCCTTGCTACTTTTTTAAATATGTTTAAATCACACAACGTAAATATACCTTTGAAAAAGATTTGCTTTATGCTTTTGTATCTGGATACTAAACACCGCTAAAAATATATTTTTGGTCATGTGTCTTGTGATATACAGTTGGTGGTGCAGTTTTGATTTTGTTGGTAAAATAATTAAGATACCCCCATTGTGCAGTTTCTGTCTGAAGTGTTGTTGTCAAGCATTATACTGTTAACTTGTTTATTATAAAATGGTTTTGCTAGTGCGACAAAAATAAATGGTTGTGTTAAGAGGAAATGGAGAAGGCTTGCATTTGCGATATTTAGAGAAATGATTAAAAAATGTTTTTAATGTAGTGTTAGAAAAGTGTAGCTTTAGAAATGAATCAATACTCTTAGGATGATCGGCCTATGATGTCTGAAAAGGGATGCATTTAGATTAAATTATAATCACCTGAATGATTGTTAAGTTTGTGAAGAATTTTAACTAGTCATTAACAGTAAAAAGTAAGTCCATTACATTAACATTAAAGTAAGTCCAGTCATTTTATATCCATGAATATGATGCTTTTAAAATTCATACACATTTTCCAGGAGTGCTCAACATTTAAACAGTATGCGTTTACATGTAGTTTTTTATCCTTGTGTGAAACCACTATTTGTAGTACTCCATAATGTACAAGGTCATGTGTTCATTAGTTTTTACTTACCATTGTGCACTCAGGTTAGGAGTAGCATCTGTTTATGTAGCCCTAAATCTTGATATTGCAGGACCCACATTGCAACACACTCTTTTCTGTTTTTCTCCTACAGAATAGTCATCCTTTGCAGCCATCCAGTCCGGAATGATGTTACAAGGTACTTTTTCTAGCCCCTTCCCCAAAAAGCTCAAGTGCAGTGGATCTGAAAAAGGATCGCTCAATCTCAGTTACAGCTGCTGAAAAGACTTCATTTTATTTCATGATCCCATTGTCATTAGCTGGTTTGTCAAACGATTGCAGATGCTGGGGTTGGAAGATGCCTTTGTGTGATATCTTTTATTATGGCAAAATTGTTGCTCATCTGTTTCTACACATCTTGACAGAATATTACCTTGATACATGGGCATAGAAACGAAGACGATTGGAGGTCTCTGTTGCAGCCTTCATCCACCATAACAATCATTAAGTTATTCTAGGTACTGTAGATGATCTTCTGCCACATGCTCTACCCTTGAGGACATACAGGATGCAGGAAACCTAAAAGGCCTTCAGATCAAACAATTTGGCCCCAGGACTGAAGGGGTCTTTCTGTTCTTTACCCTGTCAATGTTTATCCTACATAAGTCATTTCCCAGGTTCCTTGGGAAAGACAACAGGATAGACTTTGTCTTTATCACTTAATATTGTAGCATGACAAACTTCACCACAACAGCAGAGAACTGAACTTTCATGCCCTTATTACAGAGTGGGTAAGCGCACAATAAACTGAGGAACTCAAATGCACAACTAAGTAGTGTACAGAGGAATTGTAACATGAATGGTATTCTGATAATCTTTCCAGCACCTATAGGTGGGCTGGAACCCTGGGGCTTGTCCAGTTCCATCTCTAGTTGTTCTTCTCTCCCCTCTGGGACAGATCGCAAGTTCCAGTTCCAGGGTCAGTCACTCCACCACCAAGAAGTGCCCCTGCCAAATGTACTGGGTGGAGAAGTTGACAAAATTTGAATTCTAAACTCTGCAGAACTATGTCTTTGTAGGACTGTGGTAATCTCCGATTTGGATGGAATGGCTTATAACAAGACAGATTGCCTTATTCCCTGCTGCACAGCAATAACTAATGCAAATTTGAAAGTCAGTTATTCTACCATGATACAGTATAATGATACATTTATAAGGGTTATCTTTTATGCTCCTTAATATCTAAAAACAATGTACTGGTACAGTATATTCATTAAAGAGAAGATATTTTACATTTGCTTTTTGCAATTTTTTTTGGCAGATACCTTTATTGAAAGGGACTTACTAGCAGGTCAAAGAGTGCATATAACAGTATTTATTGTTTTTGATTGTTTTCTATACCACAAGCTCTCTCTGGTGATTTGTGTAAAGCTTCACCACAGGATATTATCCACCATAAAAAAAGACCCCAAAAACAAAAAGGTTTCTTGTGAGCTCATTACCGATTATACCTAGTGGTATAAAATGCAAAGAAGTCAGTCCATAAATAAAATAACATTGAACCATGATGCAGGAGAAACATTACACTCAACAGCAGCGAGATAAAGCTCAGAGGGAACACATTGGAATAGCGGGCTTTACTGATGACTTCTGACACTCACACCATCTAATTCACTCAGCACCTTCCTGGCCAGTCTGATTTCTCCTCCTCTCTTTCACTGACAGATTCTTTTTCTTTCATATGCGTTGACCCTTGACTTACATTTGTCTCGGCAAGCGTACAACATCCTAGAAACTTTTCCAAGACTGTGAAACTCATGTTTTTTAAAATTGCCTATAGGTAAGATGTGCATTGTACGTGTGATGTGTGAAGAGTACATATACAGTACTGTATATTTGATATCCAAAAATCTCTGAACTTTTAATATTCCAAGAGTCTGGCAAGTGCATTCACAGTTTTATATTAATTTTTCATGTGGATGATCTTTGAGATTGAGATTGAGGTGGGAAGACTTTCCTGTTTGTATCAGTGCTATCTAAAGGGTCTAAAGTTTATTTTCTGCTTTTAAATATTTAATGACTATATATTAAGATGCAAAGACAATAAATTATCATACTTGGGTCACATTGTTTATTGATACATCATTTACATTGTGGATCAGATGGTTTTGGAGGGTTACCTGAACCTCCAGTCAATCATGTACAGATACATATTCTGGAAGAACAGCACATGTGACTAAACCTTAAACCCTGTTGTAAGCACTTTCGATGGCAACACCCATACCATGTGTCCTAGGTTACTGAAACACCAAGGGAAGGTATACAGTAAAACAGGTCTAGTGATCTAGTGATAATCACCACACCAGCTTTTACATAGCTATGTTCTCTGAAAACATAATTGAGTTAATGTGATAATTAACACAATGCTTAACAACCTGGATTCAAGATAGCACAAGGAAAGAATTGAGGAAATGGTTGGAAATAGAGAATTAGAAAAGCGCAAGTTGCTACAAACAGAACGTTGTGATTATAATTTGTGGGGAAGTAGGCATAATCTGATCCATGGAGGTTTGTTAAGGCGAGGAATGCTGGTGCATGTTCGAGCATTGCTGTGGAGCTCAAGTAGATGGGCTGGTGTTTGTAAATGCAGACTAGCAAGAAATGAGTATACATACTGTATCCAAATATCAAATAGTATGACTTACAACATCTTCTAGATAATATGGGGAAGCAATAAAAAGGGAAATCTTTCCATGTGATTTACTCATCACGAGGAAACAGGAAATTTAGTTGAAAGTGTAGAGTTTAAAACAAAGGATGTTATGTTAAAATTGTAAAATGCACCAGTACTGTCTCAAATAGAATAGTGTGAACAATTTTGGACACATCACCAAAAGGATATAGCTGTGCACAGAGCAACCAGATACATTCCAAGGTTTAAATTGTGATAGACTAAAAAGAAACAATTTCTTGTCTTGTACAATGAAGACTATGAAGTAACCTGACTGAAGTATTCATAATTCTCAAAGACTGAGAAATTCAACCCTACGACCTTCTTCAAAATCAGCAGCAAAAAATAAACCGGAGAACTCAAGAGGAAACTATGAAGCTAAGAACAGGAGGCATTTCTTTACTTACACAAAGGTTGTGTTAAGTGTCTGAAAAAAGCCTTACAGCCTTTTTGACAAAGTCACTAACCCGACTTCTTGTACGAAATTGCTGGATGAGATTGTCAGATCAATTAGCTACTAGCAATCCAAACGGCTAGATGGTCAAAGAGCCTCCTTTCATTTGTAAACTTTCTTATGATCCAGACTCTCTAAGTTCTTAGCATTCCAGGTCACCTTTAAGAGTCACAGTAAGTCTACATTTTTATTTTCCCTTTTTGTTCTGTGACAATATTAATGCTTTCTTTAAAATATTCTATTAATCTGGTGGCACAGTGGAACAGTGGTTAGCATTGCTGTCTCACAGCACTGGGGCCCTGGGTTCAGTTTCTGGGACGCTATCTGCATGGAGTTTGTATATTATTACCATGTTTACGTGGGTTACCTCCAGGCACTCTGGTTTCCACCTGTAGTCCAAAAACATACTGATAGGTTAATTATCTTCTAGGGAAACTGGTCCTGGTGTGAATGTATTTGTGCCTGTGTCTTGCAATGAACTGGCATCACATCTAGGGTGTATCCCCTCCTTGTGCCCATTGCTTGTCAAGATAAGCTCCAGCCCAGACCCCGTATTGGATAAAGAGGTTTGAATATGGATGGATTCTACTGATCATAATATTGCAAAACAATTTATTCCTTCCTGTCATTTTCATTGGATATCATTCTCTGATGAACGGGAATCTTCTTTTCATCTTTAATCTTGAAATCTGTCATGCTCATTTGGTTTTAATAGCAGGAGACATTGCTTTAATGTAACTAGAAGCGATGACTAGATTATTTGATCTTGAAAGTGGGTCAAGATTTTTATGCATACTCTGAATATAGGCTGTACAATTTTTAAAGCTTAGTATATGTACATGTAACTTGATTTTGAAAACCTGCAAACTGTAAAACTGAATCTCCCCTAAGAATAAAAGGTCACAACAAATGCAACAACACTGAGGTCTAAAAAGAGCCCAGAACAGATTTGTTGTTCATGTGTTTACTTGTGTGTCATATACAGAGCCTCTTGAATTGCATTAAAAGGTTTTATCTTTCTACAGTGTAAGCCCTCTGTTAAAATGGAGAAGAGTGTGCTTCTTCAAAATGAGCAAGCTTCTCTTTTCCCTTGATCTCCCTGTAAGCCAGACAATTCTATTTGTATTACTTTTCCTCCGATTTTTTATTTCAAATTATTTTCAGAGAGGAACCAAAAAGCTTTTACCCCCTAACTAAAGTAACCACATACATCTATGAAGTATTATTTCATTTTAATGCACTGAGCCGCTGTAATGGCCTGGAACAGGAAAAAAAGCAATACATCTACAGTACTTTGCTATGAAACATAAAAGTACAATACACTATTTCAGATGTTTTGTTTCTACGGTTTATATGCAAACATATTCAGCTGCATTATGCACTGTTTAATTTTCCAAAATATCCCTTTATGAAAATTTACCATTGTGTGGTACTGTATGCTTTCCAGTTCTACCATGGATTTACCAAGATTTCCCAAGGAAATATGATGTTTTATCCAGCTTTTATTAAGTTAAATTAATTTAGTTTAGTTTATTATGCTTTACTACAATGTCATCAACCCTTACCCAAGAAAATGTCTAATTTCATACACATCACTATATGTATATACTGTAGTAGCTAATTCTGAACACCAATGGTTACTTCATTTTCCACAGCAAAGTGCTAATATTTCTTGAAGATAAGAGAAAAATAGCCCTTTAATCACTAGCACAAGCACTAGAAAATTATTGATTTTAATATTCAGGACTGGTGTTTTACAGTGTACATATAAAAAATGGTTCTGCTCTCTATATTTTATACACTATATCTTGCAATAGAATAACTGTTTGCACCAGTGTTCTTTTTGGAAATAGAATATCCTTGAACATTATTATTTTAATGAAAAATTTCAAATTGACCTTGAGAAAAATATATTTACAAAGATTTGGAGTCCATCTCACAAATGAATACCCATGAAATCAAAATATAATTAGTAAAGACGAAAGAAAGAATCTGAATTTTAACGCATTGTCCTAAATTCATGTTACTCAAAGCCTTTCTAATGTAGTGTACTGTACCATTAAGCAAACTGAGATGCCTTAGATTACACTGTGCCTGTCCTACAGGCTAACTCTACCTCTCAAATACTGGCACATTTTTAAAGAGCTACTCTGACTGAGATATCTGGAGTAAAAGGACAATGAGAAAGAATAGAAGTCTACAGATTGCCGTGGGGACGGTAATCTACTTTCTTGTGATCATGAGTCCACATTCCAAATGAATCTGCCACAACATTTACTGTACGTCAACATCATCCCATCTATCCAGGAAATGTAATATCTCCTTGTAAAATATCTCTCATAATTGTACAGACTGAAATCTGGTCACTACAATTCTATGTAATTTACATAGTAAAACTGGTTTTAAAGGCAACAATTGAAATACCTGTGACCTTATTTGGCAATGCTGAAAGCATAGCTGCTCAGTGCTGTGTGAAGGATGGATAGCGTTATAGTGTAGAGAGCTTTGCCTCCTTCAGTAGGTTGGAATAATAGAGTTTAATAGAAATGCAAAATTCATTATGAAGTCACAGAGGTTTCTGCTTGGAGCTATTTACCTTTAGGCATCTCACGTTGTTAGGAAGGCATTCTTCAAAAGACTAATGAAGTGCCCAGGGCAGCATTACAATATCCTATTACAAGTGATTCTTCCCGCTCTTTCAATGACCATTAAGGATGACTCATTGTACTTGAAACTTTAGGAATTAATCAAGAGGCACAGGCTAGAATTAAAGATCCCATCATCTGTGAAATAGCCTAAACAGACGCCCATCTATGATGGCCCTGGGTTCCTGAGATTCTTGTCTGTTGGCGTTAGTTTAACAAAGTGGGCAGAGGCGAAGAGCTATTATTGTGCTCCATCTCTGCCACTTCATGAGATGAGCTTTCAACCAGGGAGAAGAAACAAACAAAAGAACACTAAGCCAATACTGGAAGCAGAGAAATGACTTACCTGCAGCTCTTTTTGTTTCTTTCTGTGTTCTCTAAAGGAAAATAAAGAGTGACATCAATTCACATTTAAAATGTTCAGATTGCACTTGCTTGGAGTTGTACCAGACTGTGTGCATATGTTTCTGCTTGTTCCCAATATGACAAGTTTCAAAGTAAGATAAGCCAAACAAGGCAAGTTATAAGGTTTTCCTAACTATACTGCTACTTGCAGAAGATTAATTAATCGCAGCAGTGGCCTGCTGTAGAGTCAGACAATTTTAATTACAAAGAAACACAGGACATTCCTGTGTGTATAGCTGGAAAACCCTTAATCATGGCATTCATTGGAGCAGAAGTGCAGGTGACATTGTTGACTAATTCCTGACAATTTAAGCCTGCACTGCTGGTTAAACATTGGGCAATTATATTTTCTTAATTATCAATACAAAAAATAAAGAAGCTCATTGTGATTTTTAACAAAGAGTGCCACACTACTGATGTATTCATACAGAAATTGTATTACAAAGATATCAGTTTGCTTGCTACTTTTTTTGTGTATTTTTTCCTCCATGTTTCTCATTGTTCCTAAGCTTCTGAGTACATCTTATCAAATGGATTAATGTATTTTTACAGAACCACCAACCAAGTATCACCTCTGACGGCCACGACCACTCTAATCTCTCCATCTGTGTTCTCAAAGACGGTTTTCTGAACTCATACATCAGAAAGACCACCGAAACCAAAATTATTCTGCAGCTAGGATCACACATTCTCCCTTCTCTTAACGACAGACTACTGTTCTTTTAAATTTTCTCCATTCATTGGAAGTTTCATTTCACACCTCTCTGCACCCATTCTGACTTCACACCTCTTGATTGGCCTCTCTTTCTGTCCCCTGCTCCCGCCTCTCACTCCTCCTCCCTCCCAACCTTTGTTCTCCTGCTACATTACCTTTGCCTACTGCCCTGTCTCTCTCACACCTGAAGAAGGCTCCACGGCCGAAACGTTGTGTTCTCTTTCTTCTTTTTTTCAGCATGGAATAAACCTATTACTTGTTCCTTTGAAGTCCATATTATGTGACTTTTGTGAAATAAGGAGTACTTCAAGTGGAAATTAGAGTTCAAAATAACTCTAAAGATAACACTGTGCAGTTTAATAATATGAACATCAAAAATGAAAACTGTAGTTTAAAGTCCAATGTGTACTGTAGGTACAGTAGATAGGGTCATTTAAACAGAGACAAGAGAATACTATATTTTTTGTTTTAATTTTGACTGAATTGTTGTTCGGAGAAACCTAAAACTCAGCAAAACGTTTGGGTAATCAGTTTTGGGGTCAGGCTTATTTATCTAGGGCAGGAATGTTTTTGACATTACTTTTTTATTGCTTTTCAAATGGAACTGAACTGTCACACACTTTTCTTCTCTTCTGAGCCATCACAAATGGAAGAGTTTGTGGTATAAGGTACTAGAATTTGAGAAAACTTTACTCAAATCCTTTGTTATTCTCTTACATCAAAATATGACATTTTTAGAGATGCAGAGGAAGAATTGCATGGCTCCAGTGGTTGGCCTCCCAGTTTCTGCTATAAAAGAAAGGATTCAAACATTTATTTTTCTTAAAATTAGTGTAAAATAGAAAAAGGTTCATTTTTAAATTCACTTTTAAAAACAAAATAATTTCTATAATTTACTGATTACCAAAGGGACAATTTCATAATGCCAGCAAAAACCTGAAGTGATGGTCTTTGTTTCAGAAAAATAGTATATAGTATATATTTCATACACAATATTAGCATTTATTGTATCCAGAATGTTATATTTTCAACAAATCCATAGCTTTTCACTAGTGCTTGCCATTTGAATGAGAAAATACCAAAATGTATTTTGAAGTAAGGCATAGCTGATTGGGAGACATTATGACTAATCAAAAGGGGAAAAGGTAAGAAAATCTTAAATCTTAAATTATTATGCTTTGCGTTCTCTAAAGCATTACAGTATTAAAAGCGATACTCTTTCATTCTGCTACAGGGTCTTGTTCATTTATTTAATATTTGCATAATCGTTTGGGGGATACTGATAAGCCTAAACCGTTACTTTCTTTTTTCCTTCTGAGGGAAAATGTTTAATTTAATTTTATCATTTTTATGTTGACTAAATATCGTCAGCCAGTTTCTATTCTCTGATGTTTTGTGCTCTGTTTGTCTTTAGCTCTTATTTCATAACCTTTCAACTGTCTACCGACATGACTCACTGCTAAAAACAAGCTGTGCCTTTTTATGGAAAAATCGGTAAGGTTGGTTGTTGCTAGAGAGATTGATAGCAAGTGTTGTCCGGTCTAATATTCTATTATCAAGTATCCTGTAAACAAAATTGGTGAAAGACTTGGGTGTTATGAAAAACACTTACAGGATCCGTCTGAAGAAGACTTTTTTTCTAATTGCCGAAAAGGCAAGTGGGATACCATTAATGTCATTTTCTGATAAGGAAAACAACCTCTTTGAAGTGCTTTTCATAATCATGGATAATAAGGTAAGGTTTAAGAAAATCCCACTCTCACAATCAGGGAATTACACCATGAAAAGCAGAATAGTCTATTAAATAGGTATTATGGGGAGTATTTTAAGCACATAAGCATGACTTCACAGGCTTAAGAGAAAGTTACAGCATACAAAAAGCACAAAATAAAAGAGATGGAGAAACTAAAAGAGTCAAGGAAGGTTCTGACCCTGAATTTAACTCTGACAAATTCCCACATCATTGCAATTGCAAACAGGCAGGAGAATTTCACTTTTAAAAATGACTTGTCTTTAGCTGTGAATCCAAAATTTTAGTTCTCCCTAGATAATTAGAGATATCTAAAATGTGCCATGAATGCATCTGTATAAAATCTTTTACAGGGATTTGTGCATTTTTTTTTCTTCTCTGCATGCTACTCCACAACATTTTAGAAGCCTCTACCAGCTCCTTACAAATATGGACAGTTGAAAGTGAGCTGTGAACTACTGGTATAATAAATTGTTACAGCTCATACTTCCCCTAGGTACCTCATTAAACTCTGCATCAGGTTGAATGATTTTATGCACAATTACACATGGCACTTCTCGTTTGCTAAAAGAGGCATCTTACCAACAACAACAACATCAACCAGATTTAGCCTCGATACTGCTTAAATATTTTCATACAGGTGGCACAACAGTAGTCTGGGAAGGAAATTGGATGGCTCCTCTCAAAGCAGAATCCTGGACATTTCCGAACCATATTCACAAAATGTGACCATCATACTCCAACACCACTACATACATGACAACTGAATGTAAGTCGAAATTGTACTTAAAACTGTACTAGTTGTACTATTTATTCATCACTGTATTTTTTTGCACTGTTCGCTGAATTACTTTTGCACTGTTTTTGTCCTGTTTGTATACTTTTCTCTTTTTGCGTATTTGCACAGCTTTTGACGATTTTGCACTGGCACCATACTGTTGTTTACACTGTTAATGTTATTGTATTACTGTCTATTGTCTTGTCTTCTGTTCTATTTATATACTGATATATACCTGAGAGACTAATGAGAAACACTTTTATAATGACAAATAAAGTTGAATTATGAATTATACTTACTTTGGCTTCTAATAAAGCAATACAGTGAAGTTGTAAGCCAGTGACCACACTGCTGGTCATGGAGAGCCATACTGTAGGTTCTACTGCTTTTGTCTCCAACTCCAACCACCTACAAATGACTTTGATAATTGACTCAAATGGCCTTGATTTACTGTACCAACAGTCAGTGAGGGGTTTGAGTTCCATATAAAACCTGCAGGGCTGCAGCTCTCCAGGACCAGCAGTCAGGATCACTGTTTTTCTACTGGGGCCATAAAGAATTCGTTTTCAATTTGTAGGATTGAGAGTTTGTTTTTTCCTTCAAGAAGAAACATTGAATACAGTGCAAAAGGAACTGCTTTAAGGTAGAGCCCTCTTCTGAATAAAAAAAACCAAAGCCACATCTAAGCAATTATCTGTAGGGGAAAAGAAAAAAAGCTGCTTTTCAGAAAGATTTGGAATTAATTAACTGGACACTTTGCTGATTCGCATACAAACAAGGAACGCTGACATAATATTTTAGACCTCTTCCTGCTACCTACAAAATATAAACAACAACCTTTGGCAGGACCATATAATGGAACACACCAGATAATATGAATCGGTGTTTTCTATTACAGTGATTTTTTTATGAATTTTTAAATTTTTTGTTAATATGGAGAAGTTCACATGGACAATATATGTTTTTTTACAATACATGTACACAACCTCAATAGTTCCTGCTACAGTATACTGTATCAGTGACATTAATTGGTTATGGTTGACATTGTTTTCCATCAGGCATTTGTTGGGTTTAGACACACTGAACCTGGGGTAAAGCAAAAAGTCATGATTGATCTTTGCCAAGTGGGAACAAGCAGAATTATGCTGAAATATTACCTTGACATTAACGATTGTCACTGTAGTGCGGTACTGTGAGATTATCATGAATAACAAACTTGACTTCTGTAAATGGCTATAAGAGACACTTGAAGCATGATGCGAACACCACCAACATACAGTAAGGAAGTAGGCCTTTAAGGATATACAGTATGAGTCTTCCATGACGCTCATAAACAGATGAATAAAACCATTAGATGATGAATCAGTTACTAATCAATTGGATAGATGAGGGAAAGGGCCACCTCTTATTGGAAAAAGTTCGTATGTTCTTCTACAGTATGTTCACCTGTCTTGGCAGCTGAAGTTTTGCTGTGCCGAAGAAAGCCCTCACATTGCACGTCTGGGGTAGTTCCATGTGATTCACAGGGTCTGGCTTGATAATACCCAGCTGGTGTCACTTCTGTAATCATATACCTTGAGTATCCTTTAAATTGTGATGTTTCCCTGAGGAACATATTCATCATTCTTTCGTTCCCCGCAATGTGATTTAAAACCCATGAAGTTGTGCAGAATCGTATGCACTCTGGCATCACTTTTGTGACTCTCCATATAAACGTACTGTATAAGCATACATTTATTGCCATAAACATGTTGTCATTATGTAAATGTTATTTTTGCCACTTCATAATTACTGATTACCTCATAACTGAGATAAGCAAGCAATGCAAATTGAGAGCTCTGACATACAGTATTGTACATCACAACCACTCCCAATACCACACAACTGTAGGATATTTGGTTAACACTGCTTTATTAAGTAGTAGGATACATGTTTCTATCTGTTTACTAACCACTTTATCCAATACAGGTTCAGGGGAAGCCACAATCTATCTTGGCAAGCAATGGGAGCAAGGTGGGATACATCCTGGATGGAATGCCAATCTCTCACAGAGCACTCGTAGACACAAACGGGCGCACAAACACATACTGTACTTCCCAGACTGTCGGAGGAATCCCATGGAAATACAGGAAGAACATACAAACTCCACACAGATAACATCTCAGGAATTTAACCAAGGACCCCAGAAATACAGCTCATGTTTTAAAAAATGTTTCAATATATTTGTAAATAAATGTCATACTACCCTGTATCTAATACAAAGTCATTAGCTAAAAGTGATAAATATTATTTCAAGTTTTATATTTGTTTACCTTGTAAGGTATCTGAGTCTCTTGTAAAGTACAGAACTCTTCAACAAATGCAGTGACTTAGGTACACTGTGGCAGTGCTAGAAGTGACTTGACGTTCTCTGTATGGCCAATAGTTTTTAAAACACATTTTTATCACCATTAGTATTAAAGCATTTTCTAACTGCTAAAGGTATTGCTCTCACATTTACAGATGTAAAATAAATTGCTGCCAGATTTTGAGATGATTTGTTACTTCTTTTGTAAAGCAGAATGATAGTGCCATTTTACATAATGGTGCTAACAAATAGAAAGCATTTATATATTTTTGTAGCATTGTGGCCATTTCAATTTTGAACCAGAGAAAATGGCTCTAAAAGCATTTGGACAACAGGTGTCTGGATGGGACATTTCAATGTAATATTTTAATTTCAAAGAAAATAGTACAGTAATGAACCTCAGTTAGTTTTTTAGGTACTGTTAAAAAACAAAAATAATGTTATATAACATCATAATATTCAAGCAGATGCCATTTGCACTAGTCTGGTTCATAATAACTATTTATCCATTATAAGTAAGCAGTTTATCCTAGTGAGGATTGTGACAAGTCAGATCCTAGAGCATAGAGCCTAAGATGAGATTGAGAGCACATGACTGGGATACCAGTCAATTGCAGGACCATGGAGAAAAGAATAGTTTAGTGCCAATCAAATCTAACCAGCTTGTCTAAAGGAGGTGGGCACCAACTGGAGCACAAACTAATTTGACTGAAACTGTTAAGAATTAAATATGTAGCATAGATGAAATCAGGAAAGAGGGATTCCTGGAAATGCAGTGCAAATATCAAAATACTTAGTATATAAGCATAAGCAGTACATTATTTGCAGTACAGGATGACATCAAGCTGCAGATAAATGTCAAGGGTTTTTAATGCCATAAAAAAGAAGCACATTGATCTTAAAAATTGGCCTTGTATAAAGTAAATGTTATGTGACCACATTTGAAACAGTCACTCTCTTTCTATTCCATTTTTTATATGTGGAGAATCATGCCCATAATCCCCAGCGTGCTGTCAGAAGAACTCAGCTTGTTCTAACTCCACAGTTAGCAGGTTGGCTAACAAAAGGGCACCATGCTCCAGCTCTCCTGGGGAAATCGTATATAATTCACCTAAATCATGGAAGAAAATTGCTGCAGGGCAACATGAGCAGTCAGAGCACAAAGAGCTACCTTCTTTTGAATCTCAAACCTCTCTTTGAGCAGTCCCAGTGCTTTAGCTGCCCCACAATTCAAACATCATACTGTATTTCAAGAAATACTACATTACCACAGGCACCTCACACCATGAATGAAAACATCATTCAAGTTATGTACAGCATAAAATAATTATGCACAGATTTTGTTGGGCTGTACATATATACATAATGCCACATTACATTTTACACAAGGTGTCCAGTCAAGCCCCATTCCAGAGCTGGAAATCAATACTAATTTACACCACAACATGTATTAATAAAATTGTTTAAGTATTGCATCATATTGCATATTTGCACCTATTCTATTGTACAAGAAGGCATGCCTATACAGTAGAGACAGTGTTCTTAATTTGCTTCTTGTGTGGACAGCAATGCTCCCTGCCAGGCTAAGATAGACACTCCATGACTGTACAAGCCCCTCTCTCCAAGAAATTCTGCACCCTTTTGTACAGTAAATGAAAGCAAATTGCGTTACGATCATAAGGACCTCAGTGGTACTCAAGGCCAGGCTAACAGATATACAAATTTGGGTCTACTTTCTTTTGTTGCATTAGAAGTATCTCATATTATTTCACTTTTGATGTGACAGGGCCCTGAATTTGTAAGCAGTTAAAAGACGGTATTATCTAAAAGAGCTCTCATCATATGTACACTTACAGTACATGCACTTGTAATTATGTGTTTTTGCTTTCTAAAAGCAGCAGTGCTTTGTTGAAAGATTCTTGTACAGCCTAAACTCCTCACCATCTCGCAGAAACACCTGGGAAGTTTGGTCATGAACAGCACTGAAACCCAAACAGGCTTAATGCAAGGAGCTTTTGTGATGTATTAAACATCACTGCTGCATTAAAGCAAATAGATTTGAGAAGCACACTGCGGAAAGATTAATAAAATATATGTAATGAAGCTGAAACAAAACTGAATCAATCATGACTTTAAGTAAAAAATGCAGACTGAAGGTGAAAAATGTTCTGATATACAGTAACTCAGTCATATACTGTATAGTATGAGCTAGTAAATGGTGTTTAGAAATTATATTTCAGGAAATAAGACAGACCCAACACAACTTTACCCATACCATCCTGCACCTTTAAAAATTCAGGATATTAATACTTCCTTCCCAGCCTTCCATACTCTGTATAAGTCCCCCTGGGATTGCTCCTCACGGAAGGTTCAGAACATTTCTTAGCCAGGGTGTCACCCATCAATCTAAAAGGTTCATGCTAAAGAATGCTAATATGAAGTCCGAACTCCTGAACTGAATTAAGAGACTTTAGTCAAAATCTCATCAGTTGCTAAATCAAGATAAAATATGGAGAAAGCTGTCAGAAAATGAAATGTGCTCTTGTGATAATTTGTTTACTTAGGTATGCTTATGGCTTAACATTTTAGCCACCCAAAACAAATCTATGAAATATTCTGCTTTTTACTCTATCAATATTGATTCCACAAACATATCTAAAGTCTGAGATTAAGGTATAAATTTGAGACAAAACAAATAAAAGAAACAATACATCCTTTCGTTGCACTTTGTGAGCTGTACTCCCACCACTGTCTAAAGCAGAGATTGGATTGCAGCTAGATGTTTTGTCAGGCTTTTAAAATTACCTTTAAATGTAGGAGCAGTCAGCCACTGTGAGGTAGGTGCTGCTAATTAATGTGTCTTTTCTGAGCTATCTTTTGTAGCTTATTGTGTTTGTTCTTTCAGAATTTTTAAATCTACAATGTAAAAACAGCAGCTTTTTTTTCCTGTTTCTGAGCATGGTACTTTAAACCAAGGAAAAATATGAAAGAGGGTACAGTACAAGCAAACTAATGAAAGAAAATCTCTTTAAAAGATCAAGTTATTTAAAAAAATGAGGGGAGGAAGGACTTATTATAAACAATCTTCATGTCACTATTACTGAAATCATAAAGGCTTTAAAACTATCTTCATCTGTGTTATCTGAAATCTCATTGGGTCCCCTTTGTCTCATGCACTATTTATAATCCAAGTGATAACATTGATTTAATTTAAACAATGAAGGCTCGTTAACTAAATATCTGTGTTTAAACTTTAAAAGGAATGCAGTTTATTTTAGTCCCAAGAAGAATGCTTTTATTATCCTGAACACAGACAAATGCTGACCAATACTTTCCTCCTTCCTTTGCTGATTTCACAATTAATCAGTTGCAGAAATCAAAGGATGTCGGGATGTGTACAATGCAGCTACCAACCACAATTGCAACATTACACTTGAATTCATGTCTCAAAATATGTTTTTCAATTACATTTTTAACCGTGAGTATGAATTCTGCAAGTTCGGGCTTAAGCCTATTTCATTGCCGTGCATCAAAGCTACAGACATTTCAATAACTCTAGGCACATGCAGAATGAGTGGAAATGCTGCCAAGGAGGATGTGACAAAAGCACAAGAATTAATGAGGAGTACCTACACTGTTTATTCCCTTCTGTATATCAGATTTGCCCAAGAGCACCAATTTAAACTTCATTCTTTTGCTCCTCGTTTGAATTCTATCACATCATGTTAAGTAGGCCTTAGTTTTAATTAATTCTCCTTAATAAATTATCATCACATACTGTACAATTAGAAAAAAAACAGCACCAATACAAGGCTTGCGTCAACCACTAAGAAAAAGATTTAGAAATACCCCTAACCTACACTCACGTCTAATTAATTAAAAGCCCTAGTCCGATCAAAAAAGCACTGAAGTGAATCTGTACACACAACCTAGGAACCTGCAACATGAAGAATAGACTATCACTGCCACCTACAGAACAAAATTTGCAAATACATTTCCAGAATTTATGAATTTGAATTTTTCTTTGCCAATACAAGAACTGAATGCCAACAATCCTCTGTTTTTACAAAGGCGCTGTACAAACTATAAACTTTAAACTTGGAAAGGTTTGTTGGTTAACCACCATGACATCAGTACACTTGACCTAAACCACTGTTTATTTGGTGTGAACTTTGCAGGCCAATCAAACATCATGGGAATAAAACTAAAAAACTGTTGAGGCGTTAAGAGTAAAAACAAGAAAGCTCTACAAAGGTCAACTTTAAGGTCAACTGGTAACACAATATAATATCTACAACGATCTTCCATCAGAATGTCCATTCGCTGATTTGACTAGGTATGAACAAAAAAAAAAACTTTTCAGGCTGAGGAGTCATTTCACTTTTACAGGAAAAGTGTCCAACACAAAAGACTCCTCCCAATTAAATTTCAATAGCTTTCCCTTAGATTTTAGAATGAATTCAACTTTAGCTCTCTAAGGCTTCATTTCGCATAAAAGTTGTAGATTCACAATATTTGCATAATCGAATTACATTAAAAGCATAACCGAATCCATTTAACAATGCAAAATATTGTATTTTATGGAGACAAAAAGTTAAAGTAAAAGTTAATTCCATGTGGAATTTGCACATTAACTTGCGACGCTAATGCTGCTCCCCACTTACAGTACATTGCTCTTTTCCACCGAAGCTGACTATTCACAATTAAAGGCTGGCGGTGGAAGCAGTGCTGCCATTTTTTTCAGGTTTTATTCAGTAACTCTTTATTAAAAAAAATACTTTTACCTTCAGTTAGATAACACCCAAGCTAAAGCTAATAATGTAAGAATGCAAATCGACATGCAGACTTAAAACTGCAATATGCCATCGTGAAGTGTGAAATTGAAGCAATGAAGACTTTACATAGAACACATAATGATGCTCTTGTATCTGCCAATTGTACATCAGCAGAGCATGAAATTAACCTTTGTGAAAATAAGTGTTACTGTCTGGGGATCGTACTTCTGTATTTTGGAAATGTTTATGGTGTTCCCTCTAAGTGTTTTTCATTATGTAATTTTACAGTTATTACTAATGGCTAACGGAACAATTCAAAGATACTTTATTGATTTTGTACCTATTCTTTCCAATATAATTACAGCTCTAGGTTTCCTAGCCTGCCGATCTTTAAGATTTATTTAGAACACGTTTTCAAAGTGAGTTTTAACATTTTTTTGGTGTAACACCATCAGACTTTGCAATCGGTTTTGTGTAGTACTCAAGCTCCCATCCTTAAAAAAACCAAGTACCATACTACATAAAAACTTTTACTTACCGTTCTGGGCATCATTTAAAACAAGACCTCAAGAAAACAAGAACTCATTTTTCTTAACAACAAAGTATTTAAAGATTTTCTCTTACCAGAAACTACTTCCTTCGTGCATCTTCAGTGGAATCTTTTTTTTTTTTCTTTTGCGGGTGCTTCCTCTGAGGCCAGTAGCCACAAATTTGATACTTGTTCCAGAAACTTATACTAAGAGTAGCCATGGTAACTAATAGTGGAGTATCCCTACTACAATGGTAGAGTTGGTACAGTATATATAGCAAGTCAAATCATTTTTCTTCACAATATTTATTCCTTTAATTGCGCTTTGATAGATTCTATTGCAATTTAATTTTGCAGTTTTTAGCTTTAAAAAAACACTAAGATTTAATTAACAGTGCACACCTGAACTGTATTGTGTTTAAAGCCACTATTTCTTGACTTAAAGGGGCACTGCAATGCTATTTTTATACGTCAGGTAAGAAAGAATCAGAATTGATGAGTGCATTTCAAACCACAATAAAAGCTCAAATGTTCACCATAACTCATTTTTACATCACAAAACAGATGACATATCCAGGGAAGCACAGCACCATCTTGTGCAACTGGGACTGCAGTTCCCCTGTAAATAATGTGAATGGCAGACGGTGTCTCTGTATAAAGATAAAGGCATAGCCAGAACCATTAAAGCCTAATCCAATTTAACTTTTTCAGATTTCCACACCAAACCTCACCACAACAATAATATGAACCATTTTTATTGTTAATCTATTATTTTATTTAAAAAAACAACTGAATAACAACTGTGCTTTACATTAAAATTACTATGCAACAGGCAAAAAATAAAAAATAAAACAAAGTATGTAAACAATGGCACAAATCACTACACTCTTAGACATGTTGTTAAAAACCATTAGATCAAAAAATAACATTAATATGCTATAGTTGTGTTAATCAAATAGAATTCATTTTTGCAAAGGTTATGTTACATTGGTAATATTTGCAAGCATGCATTTTAACATTTTAAATACTGTTGGTGATGTAAAGGCATCCTGTTCAGAGGTTACTAGAGGAGCTTTATTCTTTATAAGTGCTTTTATTGGTACTGTCCTGAAGTTCTTTAATTCATTTACTTCGGCTGAGTTTCTATTCAGAACTAACCTAGGTAAACGAGAGCACAGCACTGCTTTCAGCAGTCAGCAAACTTTCAAGGGAATGTACACCCCTCTCTTAATGAAGCGGTATTCATTCACAATGTTACTGAGTTCTGGACAAGTTCATTTACAAATATCAAAAAGACTAATACAGTATATATAGCACAGTTTCATATTTCAATTGATTTACCTTTGGGGAGAGACGGAAGAAGTGTTTTGCGCACTAAATGTTCACAGAAGGGCAGGCAGAGTTTATTGCTGTACAGTCTGGTTTCCTAGTGCAAAAAGCCAAATTGAGGAAGAAGCAATGCCATACCACTATTACTGAGTGTGCATTGGAAATAAGGTCCTTGTTAATATTTAATACAGATAATTTATATTACAGTGGTGTTACATTCACCCGCATAAGCGATCAGTGGAAATGCCAGTATTTTGAAAATGGGACTTTGCTTATAGTGTTAACACAATATAAAAAGAAAAAGATTTCATATTGTGTTAAGCAATGTAACCCCCAGCACAATCAAAGTTAGCAAGCTGACAGATTCATTAGGCCTTTATTTGCATAAGACTCAGCCAGCCAGTATACCAAGTCAAAACCAATATTGTCCCATGGACTTCCTTACTAAGTTTCAACCTGCACAATACATTTAAGCAGGCTTTCATGTAGCTCAACACATAGCGCTGCATCAGAAAAACCAGCATATGTACACTCAAGACCTCCAGGACCAGGACTGGGCAGAGTGATTGCTCTTGGCTTGCAGTGTAATAGTGACACCCTGGGCCACCTGTGAGCTTGCGATATAACCAGTGGGAGCTGCATTGCTCAATCAAATAAATGCTAAGTTTCCTACAGGCACTGTGGGACTTGCAGTGTGAAAAATGCTGGATGATCTGACACTGAACTTCAGAGGAAAGCGTACATACTGTAGTCCTACTCTCTCCAGTTTGGCACCGCAGGCTTAGCACGGAGTCAACCTGACTGACAGCTGTAACTACTAAACTGCTAGGATAAAAAATAAGGACATTCCAAAGTTTCAGTGCCAAAACAGTGGTAAACACATGCTGATAACACTAAATGTCCAACAAAGATTCTCACAATTTTATTAAAATTAATACCATTTACAAATTAACAAAACGTATGGAACGAGCAAATGTTAAGATTTTCAGCAGTCTAATGAATTTAAGATGTGTTAATATTTTCTACAGCTTTACAAAAGCCTAATATTTATGTCTGCAGCTTTAAACAGTTTTTAATATTTTTTCTTGAATCTGGGTGAAAGATCTAGATGCTGCTGCACTGCAAAGCAATTGATCTTACATCTGAATTCAGATTTGGTATATTTCCAGGTTTTTAAGTTCAGGAGAGGCAAGCATCAATTCATGCCACAGATCCAACATTTCTCCAATGAAATGCAGGTCTTTATCATTCTTTCTTCTGTTTGCTTTCCCCTTGGCTCTCCCCAGACAGGGGATCTGGCTATGTCATCATTAATACCAGGCTATCATCCCCCAGTGAGAACCATTTAAAACAAAGAACTAGCAGTGTACCTACAATCCTTGCACTTTAAGCCCTGAAACACATTTAACTTGTGAGCTGTTTGCAGTATTTATTTCATTTAAATTACAGTCATTTCTGAAAGCATATAAAAAAAACTCATTTCAGTCTTCCAGGCTTTGCCAGTCACTTTGTTGTACAACATCTTAGGTAACTTACAGTACTCAATAATGTATTTCAAAGTTGCTCAACTTTGAGCAAAATGACTGAGCATTGGTGGTCAAGTGTACTGGAAGGATTATTTATAACATGCAAACATTATATATATAGTATATTGGAAAAAGAGGCCACATTCAACCTGCCATGTTAAAATGAATGATATGAGCAGTCTCATCAGAGAGATATTAAATATTGTACCATATTGTGACACAAGGGCAACAAAATGCAGCAGTCTCTGATAGCATGGACCCTGAGTGCCATGCAGAACAAGAAACAGGATATTCATGCAGGAGGTGAAAATGTTATATCACAGAAAATGAAAGAATCCCACCACATTTGGGGGGAGTTCATTTTAAGCTGGCAGGGATTTGTATACAGTAGGTTCTGTGAGCACAGTAATTGAATTTGTACTCAACTGGTAACCACAGAATTCATTTCTGAACATTCAAATTGAAAAATGCTGTTTCTCAGTAACTCTCAAGTATCTTTTAATCACACACTTAAGGTGAATTAAAAACTACAGTGGTGTCCAAACCTATGCCCTTCAGACAAAACGTTCAACAGCAGTAGATGCATGCATATTACAAATAAAATTGTTGCCTGCGATGTTTTATAATTCACAAGCCACACATCCTCAGGTTCTCACAGTTATTTGTTATATGGCTTTAATTCAAAATGGCTCAATAATGCATGTTCTAATAAAAAAGCAGCTATTTCCACTGTTAGAGCACAATGGCTTGGGTAGCTGCTCAAATGTGGGAGAATTTCGGCTTTGCTGGCCTAGTTAGATTATTCCTGCTGTATATCACGTCATTAGTGTGTGCAGCATGCTCGAAAGCTGGTATAAGGTACATGACTACCCAAATACAGCAGAGAATTATTAACGCAAACACTTAAAGGACTAGAGTATAAATACACTAAGGAAGATGGAAATGTTGCTCAGAACTAAACAATGCCCTTCGTGCTTTCACGGTTTGCTAACTTCTCTCCAGTTACTTGTGTTTACTCGTTAAAGACTGCAACTCAAACTGTTAAAAGGAAATGTCCCGATTTCCCCCTTACACATCCAGATCGTATGAAACTACACATTGAAAAGAGGAAAAGCAGAGCTCTGTGGAAATGTAGTAAAGACTTGTACTGCACATGGACAGCTCACAAAAGTTTGAATAGAAAATGCAATTTTGAGATCTTTCATAATATTTAAAAGCACTCCCCTTTCTTATTATTCCTTCTTTTACATTCCTCTTAATCAAAACAGTGCAACCCCTATCAGAGAATATATACAGTTATATTAACCACTCGTTAATATCATACAATTATATGATTACATTAGGGTGCAGCAAGGTGGTGCCGTGGTTAGCATTGCTGCCTCGCAGTGCTGGGGCCCTGGGTTCAATTCTTGGGGTGCTGTCTGCATGGAGTTTGCAAGCTCTCCCCATTTTCATATGGGTTTCCTCCCACAGTCTCAACACATTCTGGTAGGTTAACTGGCTTCTGAGAAGACTGGCCCTGACGTGAGTGTATGCATGCCTGTGTTTGTGGCTGGTTGTGCCCTGCGATGGACTGGCATCCTGTCCAGGGAGTATCCAGCCTTGCGCACAGTGCTTCCCTGTGACCCTGCATTGGAGAAGCAGCAATTGAAAGCGATAAAATGACGATTACATTAAACAGCTGAACCACATTAAAAACTGTACTTGGTCATTTCTTTCCATATGGGAGTTTATTGTGAAATTATTTCTCAACCGCAAATCAAATTTAATTTTGTAAAGGGAAGAAATTACTGTACAAAGGATATCAGCTTGTTTTGCAAAACCGAGAACCCACCTTGGTCTGCTTTAGTCAGAAAGAAGAAGTACTCCTTAATAAACATTCAGATAACCACATAACAGAACTTTCTATGTCTGCATTTGCTTTAAGCCACATTGCAGAATTTATGGGGTTGAATATGAAAATAAAGAGAAAAATGAATTCAGATTCATCACAGCAATTTGGTTCACTTTAAAGCTCATTCCTCCACTACTTTACACTAAAACAATTCTACTTAAATTCTTGGCTTTAGGGTATCTGCTAGTTAGACCTAAACTTCTTCCCTCAAAGTATGGATCTCACTAAAATGAAGATATTGTCCAGTGTTTGACAGTCTTCTATCTTCCTTGACAAAACAGCAGTGGTGCATATGGTAACAGACCCTCATAATTCTTGAAATGATTAAAACAAAATTATCACCTGTGTTAAAGCATGACTTCAAGCCATTTCAAGATGACCTGAGGTCTGGATGTCCCGTTGATGGCCTGTGGAGCCACCAAAATAGATCCATTTTATTCACAGTTTAAAAGAGAGATGGGCCTACAAGAGTACATGCATGATATACAGCTTGCACCATCAGCATACAAGCCATCAATCACAAAAGACCAGGCCCCTTGCAGTAGAGGGCTAGGAGTACTGGTGAGTGACATCACAATGCTCTCCAATAACACAGAGACACTAGCTCTCTAAACTCCCCCTACGAACTTCGACATAACCGCAATGTAGTTCAACAGTATCTGAGGTCCCAATGGGTCAACAGTATCAGAGGACCCAATGAGTCAACAGTATCAGAGATTCCAGTGGGTCTTGGAATAAATGTGAAGTTTATTTCTGTGCCTCTGTGCACTAGCTTCCCAACTCACACAAGCATCGGATGAAAAACTGCCATGCCAAAAAGCTGTCCACTGAAACTGACTTAAAGGCTGTAGGGAGGCCTGGAAAAGTGATGTCACAAGTTCAACTTGCACTATGATTTGTTGCACACTATCAGGATTGTACTGGCAAGAGGTACAGAGAAATCATGGCAAGAACCATTTTAAGTGCACTGTTCAACGAACTTACTGACCTACTGTACTGTCAAATACTGTATGGGCCTTTAACAAACCTTCAAAAGCTACTATTAATGTTTTCATGGTAGTGGTGTTAACTAAAATGCCCCCTTCAACACATGCCATTCTACAGCAAAAACGGAATAAATCACCTCCAAGAGAAAAACAGACACCAAGAGAACAGCTATTCATTCACTACAAATGCCCAGGATATCCACAGACGGTGTAAAAATCAATACAGTCAGTACCTGTCCTTTTAGTTAAAGAGTATTCAACCTCCAAAAAGCACATTTACAGTATAACGTCCATTAGAATACTAGTTTCAGCTAAACACCATGAAACCCAGAACCCACACCTTGGGAGAATGTTTGGCTTTCAGGGTATGTAAAGTATTAGAATCTATGCCCTAAAACTAAGATGCCACGACAGCTTTACCAGGGAGCTGAACAATATACAATCCCATGAACATTTTTTAACTTTGACCAAATATAGAAGCCCAAGTGCATTCAGGAATAACACTAAATGAAGCACCTTTTTATTTCTTGCATTAATATTTTCACTGCTTTTTAAAATCCTTTAAATGCTTGTTTCCTATTACATGCAATGTAGGGTTCTTGAATAAATATAATTATTCACATTTTCTTTCCTTTTCTTTCTGTAGTGTCTATTCAACATTTCACAATGAAGGCAACTTGTACGGTTTTTGTTCTGTCAATGATATTCATCTCCTACCCAGAGATGAGTACTACGTCTGTATTTTGGAAGTGAAAGGATACAAACTGAAAGCAGGGCTTTCACTGGCAAACGCTCAAGAATACAAATCACAGGCTGTGCTGATGCATCAGTGCTAACGTGTTTAACAATTAGACTAGCTGCACATTAATATTTCAGCAATTCATTACAAAAGAAAGATGAGTCTCTTATTTGTTAGTACTTTATGAAGGCACTTCCAGGTAAAGCTATGCCATAAATTAGCACCTGTTTACTATCCAGTAAAAGCCCTTTTGCACACTGACTAACTGAGAATTTTCCCCAAGGTGAATATTTTAAAATGCAGGTTATATTAAGCTGAAAGAGAGGATGAACTGAAGCAGCTTGTTACGGTTAGCTTGAGGTAGAAAAGTGCTGCTAAGTTCCAGGACTGTCACCCTGTTTTCACTTCTTTCTTTGAAGACCTGCAAACAGTGAAGAAAAAAAATGTTTTCTACATTTCTTTTTCATTTCTAGCATTTTTTAGTACAGTTAACCATGGCAAGATATACAAAAATGTAGATAACAGAAGTACTGTATGCTTAAAATCCTCTTTAGAAAGATGCTTGGTTGAGAGTGGCCTATACTTTTGAAACATTATCAATACATTATTATACTACAGTACAAATGCACTGGAGCTAGGTCTTAACAGAAAAAAAAGCAAGTACTAATTTTAATTTGCTCAAGAATACAAAGATTCTCACACCGTGGGTATACACAGGCCAGCGGATATGCGGCAGTCGTATACAGAAATGGATTACAGTACTTTCAATTACTTTCACCTCATAAAAATTGTTCACATCCTGGCAGCAGCACAGAGTTGAGTAAAATTATATCAATACATGTCAATATGCGCTCACAATGGTTTAAGAATTCCAATATGCAGATGAAACAGGTAGAAGACATATAAAAACGTAAGATTTCACTATAGGTTGTGTATGAAACACAACAAGTGATACAGTATATACTGTACACTACAACACAAGAGGTAGTATTCCCTTTCCTTGTATCACATACTGCAATTTTCACGAGTTTCTATATCATTCTATAGTTTTATGCACTAAAAGATTTAAGTTAAGATCCAAAACTATAACATTACAATGGTTTCAAAATGGCATGCACACCAGTCAATATTCTAAAGCATGTATTCTTGATATTGAAAATATGCTTTTAATTAATAATTTCTGCACATTGCAATATAATAAGGTATTCAGAAGGATAACCATGAATATACAGTAGGTTATTTTCAATATACTACATCTTAGAACATGCACAATAAATTTAAGGTCTTGTTCAAAAGCAGCAAAAGTACACAAGTTCACAGACTAATGCTTTCTTACAAAACACCTACCCCCAGTTCTTTAAACGTTTTCACTGTATTCTTCACAAGGTAGTGTGTGGCACTTTCTCCTACAATAAATGGAAAAGTAATTGCAACAAAACATTTCAGAAGATTGCCGTCAGGTTAGTTAAACATAAGAGTCAAGGTTGTTCAAGATTCATGTACTCTCTGAGCCAGGGGTTCCCAGTCTTGGTCCAGGGGAATGATGTAACCAAGTTTTGAGCACTCTATTAATTTAATGATCCAGTTTTAGACTTAATTACTCAATTAATTATTTAAATACTTCGAGAAATCCTCAGTTGTAGACTTAAGGGGCCTACAAATCTAGAAGACTTACATAATTACAAGAGCTTTAGTAACCTGGGTCTATCATTTTTTTAGTGAAATGGGAGATATCCACATTAATTTTCTTTCCCCATTTAAACACATTCATTCTGCGTCTTTGTACTGCCTCCAATTTGCTTTCATCAAAAGAAACAGCATTTTTAAAAGCAAAACTGAATCAAATTTTGAATCAGTATTTTTTTAAAAACTGTTCACAATATAGGTTTTTAGTTTAACCTTTTACATTTCTTCAAAAGATAATTTCTCTACAAACATAAAAAACACAGTTCTCATTGAAAAGATACGTTTTTTATTTCTAGAACTTACAATAAATAACCTTTGCATGCTAAAAGTAAAAGAAATCAGGATTAATTCTTTTGTCTTAAATGGACAATCTATGTAGAGCCCTTGTTTTGAGATCATTAACCCAAGTTGCCCACATCATACTTTTTCCTCAATCAAACCTATCACTCATTTAACAGATTAATGGGCTGTAAACAAATTTCAAATACTTATACTTATACAAATATTTAAAAAAACATTTCTTCAATGAAGGAAACCCTAGTTATTAACCGAAAAACAATTTTGGTACAAATTCAACATTCAACCCCTCCCCCAAAGCACAGCCTAAAAAGGTGGAAACTTCATTAGCCATTTTTTTTTATAATTGCCGTTTTTCTTTTTTTCTTCAGAATGACTCACCAAATACTGCCACCTTTTTCTCACTCCTTGTCAGAAGGAATCGGAATAGCTGGTTAGTGTATTCCCTTTCTGTAACCGGACCGTTCAAGCTGTGCAAAAAGATGGCTGATGCACTGTAGGCTTCGAGGACGGGGCCCAAAATCCTCTGTAGGAAACCGAAGAATTCCTGGTGTTCTGGAGACAAGCTCACCTAAAACATTTGGAGAGTCTTGTCGTTAGCGTGTTGGATAGTGGGATACAAACGCATTCTTCACTGCAGAAACGGTAACGACTGCTTTCTTCGAAACATTGTACTAAACACTGTACTAAAATTCATCTGTCATGAAGGTGGAGACCCCGTGGCCTTGACCACTTCAGAGGTGATCCAGCACAATCTGAAGGGAAATCAAGTCTTATTCACTGAAAGATTAAGGCGTCAAAATCCCCTGCAAAGGAAGCGGTTTAGCAATTCCCAATTCTTAAATGTTTTTCCTTCAAATTCCCAACACTGTCTTTTTAACTGGAAAGAAGGAACCAGATGCTGGAAGCAAGAGCACATGGTGTGTTGGATACCTTCAGGTATCGATCCCTCTGCTCCTCCCCAAAGTCGCTGTCCTCATCCTCCTCATCGCTTCTCCAGGACAGAGGCTCCGGGAACTTTTTCGGCCAGGGCTCCTCGGTAGGACTGGGGCTCAGTTCCTCCTGCTCTTCCTGTAAAGACAACAGGCACATCAAATCACATGAGCCAAAAGAAGAACAAGCAGGTAGGTGCAGGAATGCTTTCAGTGCAAGCCCAAAGCTTTATCAGAGGAGAGACAGGCGATATGCCTTTACAGTATATGATCGGCTGAAACGTCAGGCAATTTGTCTTTGAGCTCATATTCGGAGTCTGAGTTGCAAATGTGCAAAATTAAATGCAAAACCTTTTTGTGCAATATCTGGAATACTATAACAAGTGACCTTTGCACACATGCAGTATTTTTAGGTAAAACTGAGCAACATCCTCCACAATTCAAACAAAGAACTGGTAAAGGACACCAGTTTGCTTACTCTAAGCCTAAACTGTAAGCTGACATCTAAATGCATCAGCTCACTGAGCATGTGTATACTGTAGTTTAAGCGTTTTGTAGAACTGACATGCTCCAGTCACCTTTCCATGAAACCAAAGTTTTAGGAAATACATGTATAGAGATTATGGATAGAATGTCAATGAATCGGAAGACAATTTTGTTTGTTCCATACAAAGCACTATGTACAGTATCAAGGAAAGGCTTTGGAATGTATTGCTAGATGTAATACAGAAAAATGTGCTAAAATGTCTCACTAATTTGCATGACCATATACAATATCTACTCAAAAGTATTATATCACAGGAGGAACCACACCATTTAAAGTATTCTCAAATATTTAGTATTTATGTAAGCACACAGACACTAAATATATACCATAAACCAATGGCTTCTCTTATGTTCAGCTCAGCTACTAAAAATAAACATTGGGACACCTTTGCATTTAAGGATTGGCTGGCATATAGTAGGTAACCAAATGATTCATGCAGTTGACATGCAGTAATACCATTGTAGTCCTTTCACAAATGTACAGTAGCACAAAGTAACTATTGATAAAGAAAAAGAACTGAACCATACTTGATAGCATTCCGCTATTTAAGCATGTAGCATAGCTGCTATTTGTTTTCATTTGAACGTCTGTAGAATAGCCTATACAATGTTATATTATAATTACTTATGCCTATGCATATAATATCCTATAACATTTCTTTTTTTTGATGGAAGGGATGGCTAAGACTTCAAATTTCTTATTATAATGGATAAATCACCACATTTTAAAGGTTTGCTGCTTTTAAATCATTTCACTGTATTCAATTTAATAACCCACTTTAAACAAAGATTCTGAAAGGACAGTGATGGGGGAGATACTAAAAACGAAGCCATACATAATGTGCGACTTAAACCAGTCCCTAGGACTAGGGGTAACTCAAAACTAGCAAAAATTCACAAATCGTCTTCTCAACAACCTCTCCATCCCTGATGCAATGCATGCAAAAGGCTAGAACACTAGTTCAAGCTACTAAAAAGAATAAACACCTTAATACATACACTGCAGAAGTGCCTGTAAGATGCAAACTGCAAATTGAAAACAACACAAAACATTAACATTTTCCCACAATTGATCCATGTGTCCTGGTGTACATCAAAAACAATGTTTTTTTAACCATCGTTTTCTGATGGGAATATAACAATGTCATATGGAACTAGCATTTCTTGGGAAGTCTTCTCAACTAAAGCATCCATGTACATCTTACCTCAGCAACTATGAGGATCCCATATTGGATTAACCTTCCCACAGTGTCATCAAAGACCTGATAAACCATCTGGCAAGGCTGTTTAAAGAAAAATTCTCAATGATTATTGGAAAATAAGCACTGAATAACTTTGCCACCCAAAAAAACAGGAGGAGTCACTGAATAATAAGTTGCTTTCTACAGTTCAAAAAGAACTGCATGAACAGGGCACGGCATGAATTATACAAGATGTTTGAAAAAGCTTGCTGTCCAACCCTATTACATTTTTAAGATTGCTTTCAATTGAAGTTGTGATGAGGGCAACAGTGTGGGTTGGATTGAAATCAGGGGATTATTCAGACGAGGGAAGGTGAAGGAAGTGTGGGTCACGCTCCCTGAGACGGCTTTATACTGCCCGTCACTGGCAATGTACTGTATCTGCAGCAAAGCATGCCAATACAAAACAGAAACTGGGTAAGGCTGAAACAGCCGGGAGACTGCTTGGTAACTAAATGTGTGCACCTGTAAAAACAAACCCACATCTCTGAGTAAAAGCTTTTTGCTCTGAACACAAAAGGTAAGGTAATAAAACTTTTGACCTCATAAGGAAGGAACAACAGACACTGAGACAGATGTTGAGACTTGGATTATTCTACAACAGTCGGAATCCACCACACAAAACTTTTATTTTCACTACAGTCAAGTCCACTGAGGAGGCACTGTCAAGGGCTGGTTAGCCTGGTTAGGATTTACTACAGTTTTATACATCAGCCACAAACCGCATAAGGTTTTGAAAATATTATCCATTTAAAAAATACAGAAAACAGATTACAGAGTGGCATGAAAATAATTTGGATCACAATTCACTACCCTTACTTTATGCAGGTTTTAGATTTTTCTCCAGCTGGTGGAGCTCTTATGTGAACTATCGGATAGTCATAATATTGCTATTCTCCACAGACGTCATCCAGGTTTTACACATCTTCAGAGACAGCCTGTTTAAGCTAACACAAATAATATCATGCTGATTCAATCAGCCTGTTGGGGGAGTTAAGGGGGGTTTGTGGGCAAGACAGGACAAAACCAAGCCTTATACTTACTAAAGCAACAGCCACTTCGTTTGTTAAGAAATGAGAGAGCCCAGCTGCTTTTCTGATAAGCCTTTCCTGGCTCACCAGCATCTCGGAGGTGCTCTGCACTGTCTCTGCAGCCTGCTCCCTCAATATAGCCAAGACACTGCAAGCTGTGAGGAGGAATAGTAACACAGAATACAATGGTAATCAATGACTCTTGCTTACTGAGAGGCCAGTTCTATGGAAAGAACTCTACAATCATGAACATATTTAACATATCTTGAGTTGAAATATGGTCAACAGGACATCCTCTTTATATCAAAGAGCCAAACCATAGGTGACTTTTGCATAGATGAGCAAGACCATCTATGCAAATGTCCGCAGGTTTGTGGAGATCATCAACTACTAAAGGACAAAGGACCCCAACGATATATTGTACAACTGGTCCCATAAACTGAACTTGCTCATGTCTTTTTCAGTCCAGCAGTGTGCAAATGAACAAGAGACCACTTTTTTTTTTAATAGCCAAACCATTCATTACACACATTCAGAAAAAAAACAGTGTTTCTTAGCTACGATCCTTCATGTGGGTGGCATCGTGGTACAGCGCACCCACCAGGGAGACCCTGGGTTCAATTCCAGAGCTGGGATGCTATCTGTATGAATGTATGTATGTTCTCCCCGTGTTTGCCGAATTTCCTCCTGAAGTCCAAATACTGGTAGGAAAACTGGCTTCTAAGAAAATTGACCCATGGTATGAGTGTGCCCTATGACAGACTTTTTCCCGTCCAAAATGTTTCCCGTCTTGCACCCTTAGTGAGCCGAGATAGGCTCCAGGCCACCATCACCCTGAATTTAATAAAGTGATTAGGAAATGGATGGATCATTAAGTGTGACAGACTAGAACCTCAGACCGTGGAAAATAAATTTAAATCACTTAAGTGAATAATGAGCTCAATTACTAAATATCTCAGGGCCGAATGGGGGGGAAAAAACATATCAAGCAAATCTAATTCAAAATGTTCTTGAATACAAGGGATTAGAAATGTTACATTACGGAAAGCAGATTTAGCTTTACGGAGAATTTGTTATTATTTACAATTGTTGGGCGGAGGGGGGGGGGGGCGCATATCAAGTCTTCAGAGATTTTTTTCTCTGTACATAGCAATATTCAATAAAAGACTGGCTGGTTCAAGTCTTGTCACTGTAATGCAAGGTAATGGCATATCCCTGGATTGTACGTACCAATGATGGCTTCTGTAATGAAAACATGAAACAAGCCATTGCTATAGAAGTTGAGCTCAAATAAGGCAGGGATGGTCGTGGCAGGAGAGATGAAGAACTCCGTGTTGCGGCTGGAAGTGGTCACATTGACACAGTTTCCAAGGAGGTGCAAGGCATGCATGACGACATCCTCCGAGTTGCCAGAAAAGCCCAGATCAAAATCACGAGAGAGGACCTCTTCCTTCATGGAGAAGAAGTCTTCCACTAGTTTAGACAAGTACACACCCTGAAGCAGAACACAATGGCCATGTCACACTTGCTTATAACAGATGCTTACTTTTTCTTGAAAAGGGTTTCTTTTTGCTTTTAATCTGGTAGAATTTGTGAACTAGATATAGAAAATCTGAAGAGGAAGTGCCACTTATAAACCATTTTACATATTACAATCCAAACTGATTAATAGTATACAGTACATGCAAGGGATCAGGTAGAATTATATTATCAGATTGTATAACCACATGGCACTATAAACACTTTAACACCATGCAACAAAGACTAAAAAATACATTGATAGATCTCTATCGGCAATCCCAGTTGACCAATACATACAATGCATATCCACCATGTACTGTACAGTACATTGAATTTTTGATATTCAATAATAAATTCATAATATTGTGACAGCTTTAGGCGACTAGGGAGTGTTTCGCTAAAGTTTGTGACACCTGGCACCCCTAGCTTCAAAGCAAAAAGGATGTCTGCTGAGATGTGGGGAGCCCTTCAAGCAAAAAGAATTGTAAAGATTAGCTTGGTATATCTAGGTAAGTTGTGGGTTAATTGTTTGCAATGAGCAATATAGAAACACATCACACAAGATCACATTAAGACCACAGAGGAGGGGAAAGGAAAGGACAAGAAGAAGAAGATGGAGAGAGGAGAGAAAGAAGGTCAGACCACAAGAGGAGCTGGAACTTGAAGCTTGTGCCAGGCGACAGCCTCTATGATCATCATCCAAACAAAACCTGACTGGAGCGAATTATCTGAACCTTGCTGGAGAGAGCTTGCTATTCTGTGTTTTTAGGGAACTAGGGTTTCCTGAATAAAAAATACCTTGGTTATAGACGTTTCTCTTGCTTAGGGTGCATTTTTTTTAGAATAAAGAGATACTGTAGGCTCGCATTTATCTTGTGGCACCCGGATTTGCAGAAAGAGAGAGATATAACTGCAGGTTGTATTGCATTAATTATTATTAATAATAATACCTTACACTCATGTAGCACTTTTCTGGATGCTGCACAAAAAAAGCTTTACAGGTAATGGGAACTCTCCACCACCACCAATGTGCAGCATCCACCTGGATGATGCGATGGCAGCCATAGTGCGCCAGAACGCTTACCGTGGGGAGGAGAACAGAATGATGAAGCCAGCTCATAGATAGGGATTATCAGGAGGCCATGATTGGTGAAGGTCAATGAGAAATTTTGCCCAATTTAATTTTGAATGCCTGGGTAACACCACTACTCTCTTTGAGAAACACACTGGAGTTTTTAATGACCACAGAGAGTCAGGACATCGGTTTTACATCTCATCTGAAGAACAGCGTCTTTTTTTTTCTTACAGTATAGTGTCCCTGTCACAATACTGGGGTATTACACAGACCACAGGATGAGCGCCCCCTACTGGCCTCACTAACACCACTTCCAGCAACAACCTTATTTTTTTCACAGGAGGTCTCCCACCCTGGTACTGACCAAGCTCACATCGGCTTAGCTTCAGTAAGTTGTCAGTCGTGAGTTGCAGGGTGATATGTCAGCTATTAAGAAGGCATCTTATTTCTTATGTGGCCTATGTAGGCATTATTAAAGTTTAATATTTGGTAGAAGTCTGGGTTTATTTTGGGTGATTAGAATGTTAGGCCTCTGAAACAGCTTGTTTGTAAATACTGTAGAGAGTAACTTGTGTGTTGTTGTTGTCTATAGCCTAGTGTTTGTCTTGTCCTTGTTAATAAACATTTGTTTAACAAAGTGTGCCTGGATTATTACTCTTTTCACCAAAACTGTGCCAGAGAATAAATAATACACGTACCTTTAATTATACCAACTGTTCTGCTATATTCTAGAGATATCACTTATAGATTGGGGATTCTAATTAATTATTTTACTTATTGACTTTACCGCTCAGTCAATTCCTGATTTTTGCCAGTTTCATAACCCCCATTTGTAACAATAGAATAAATGAAAATAAATTATATTTAATTGCATGTTTAATTTACCGATGTACAGTACAGTATTCATTCTACTCCCTTAACATCACATTAGGAAAGAAGTACCCAGTTTTCTGTATGCTAATTGAAATACCAGTTAGATCTATTTTTGGATTTCTTTTGCTGCTAGTTCAGAAAGCAAACTAAAACATAAGTTACAAACCTTTTCAATGTTAACGCCTATTAAAAGAAATTAAACAGATTTCCATCCCCATTTTACACCAGATTTTAACTCTGCTTTTGTACTGCAAGAGAAGTCTCCTGTCTAACAGGAAATTCAGAAAAAAAAAATACACTTTAGGAAACTGTCAGTATAAACGGTAGAAAGTTCTTGATGAAGTAAGAAGCTGCAATTAGAGGTCTTTGTCATCGAATAGTTGAAAGCTATTAGCTGGATAGTTACTGTATTTAACCATACTGTATGGAAGAGTAGCTTTCTACCATTTATGAAGCATTTAGCTTCACTCTGATTTTTTTCAGTCTTTTGCTGAAGAGAGCGGTAGCAGATCTAATCTTCCTGTCTGAACTAAAGTAGGCAAAATGTCACCACACTAGCTCAGCAACAAGTTTTAACTAGTATTCATCAGTTGTTACTGATCATTAAAGCACTAGAAACTCAAAATACCTTCAGTTACAATTAGGTTAAAGTTCTAAACAAAGAATTGTGGTTTGGTTGCTAAATGACACAGGGCAAAGAAAAGCCCATGTATGTTTAAAAAATAATATTGAAAAAAAAGAAGAACAATGACTTACCTGTCTATGTCGATACAAGAGCAAACAAGCAACTATGTGGGTGGACATCACAGCTGACGATTTATTGGCGGCTGGAAACATTAAAATGAGAATGTTTATAAGAAAAGTCATAAGAGAAAAAGAGATAATCAAAGATAGAAATGAAGACCAAAAGAGATTCACTCACTGAAGAGCACATGCTTGGCCAAGTTTCCAATCACTTGACGTCTCCAGGGTTCATCTGTAAGGTCTAAGGAACTGAGATGACCTTCCTCCTCACCATTGAAAAGGGCCTGGTCTGGCCTATGAAATGACAATCCAATGAGAAACCAAAACAGAGCCTCACAACCTCACAGCAAAGAAAACAAACGCAGCACAATTACACAAAGCATGCAGCAACGAACACAGCTTGTGCATCTCTTCAGCCTCTTCAATCAAATTCAATTTGATCAGCAGTCATACTTACCGTATAACACCCGTGACACAAATTTTAAACCACAAGGAGAACTAGACTTATATCAAATGAGGTTAGAAGAAAAAGGAGATTTGTAAAGATAAAAAATAGTAATGTCCCAAAATAAGACAGTGATCAAATCACTGCCTGAACCACATCCCACAGTGCCATTTTAAAGCAAAGACTTCAGACATGGTATAAGGAACATCTACCAACTTTCACCCTACACTGTTCATAAAGTAAAAGAGTAAAGCAGGAAGTTAAGCAGCTATGGTTTATTTCACCTCCGTGCATGCTTCAAAACAAAGTTAGGCCAAAACTCGAGACTGCTCTATGTACTAATGTATCTTTCACTTCAATGCTGAAGCATGAGCATTGTGTGGAAGCAGCATATTCATGTTATCCTTCAACTCACCAGACTTTCTGAGTTTGCAGAAAAGCAAGAATATCTTGAGCTTGTAAGAGGTTACTCATGTGACGCCACATTTCAAAAACCTTCCAATAGCCACCAATCAGTTTATTTGTTTTTTAAATCCTGCTATTTGATATTTATAATTCTGGGTGACTTTCAAAACTTACTGTGCTGCAATAATGGTGGGAACCAGGAGCTGTTCCAGTGTAAGCGGAGCAGGAAGCTGCCGATGTCTTTGACTATCCAGGTACTCCTGAAATATATACGCAAGGTCTTTCAGGGCAATGTGATTAAATTCATGTCTGGCAGAACATAATGTACTGCAGGGAAATTGGGGAAACTGAGAATTTTGAGTGAGGTTTAAAAACGTGGTTACAAACAATTCACTTCTTCCAAATCGAGGAAACTACTGTATTTTTTTTAAACTGGAATGCAACTAGGAAAATACAGAAATGGTCCATTTAAGGACAACTTAAATAGCACAAAGCTGTTTCACCTTCCCAGATTAAAAACTCTCAAACTGCATATTTTAATGCACATCTTTCATTTTATCAAAGTCCTTTCCCCTGCTTCATACTAATAATACATACATTCTTAAAATAATTCAAAGTGCATTTGCTTTATGACAAAGTGAAAAGAGTTTGGTTTAATCTTATTAAATGACAAATAAAATTCAATGATTCCAATAAAATGTTAAATAACTACATGTGATGGAAGCTGTTCATGGGGAAAATGCAGGTCACAACACATCTCACCTTCAAAGAAAAAGGCTGTGTGAAGTCCACTCTGACACAGCCATAGTTCTTGCGCAGCATTCGGAACACTCCTCGCGCTACACTCCACAAGCTTTCATTTTTCTTGGGCTTCCCCTGGAATGAGAGATGCAGAAGGATGATGAACTCCTGTAAAATACAGATCTTTTGGCATTTCTGTGAAGTCCTTAGTATGAAAGGGGTTACGCCAATTCAAAGTCCATCTGACTGCTGGCCCATTAGCTAGGGTCTGTGGCTTTTTTTAATTTCGCAGTTCACTGTAGCATTTGATTTTAGGCATGAACACAAATTGGAAAGCAGCTGAAACTGCCAAGACAGTGAGCTGCCATCATTTTTAAACGGGACAAAATCATTTCAGCAGTTTATGGTGAGATGCAAAAAAGAACTATTTTTACTTGCGTTTGCCTGATAGTGAATTGCAAATGTTAGGCATCTGGGATGAAAATTTGAAACATACAGTACAGCCACCACATATCTCCAGACGGAAACAATATTCTAATGCTCACTGTACTCTACTTACAATGTAGTAACTATTTAACAGTGTGATACCAACCATCCCCAATATAACCGAGAACCAAGTTGGATAATTTCCTTAATTACACTGACATTAAAATAGAAAATAAAAACTGTGTGTGCTTCAATTTCAACAGTCCTACCAGCTGTTCACTGTTGTAGTTGCCCTCGATGATGCGGTCGTAAGAGATGCCCACAGGGACTATAAGCACATCTGAGATGGAAGTGGAGCACAGGGTGTCGACTATGATGGACAGCAGGCCTGCTCTGGCAGGGGAGGGCTTCCCACTGCGTGAACGAGTGCCTTCCAGGTATATCTCCAGAAACTGGTGCTGTTTGAGCAGCTCCTCAGTGTACTGAAGAGAGACACATGAAGCTCAATTCAATCAGTACAGACAAGCAGGACAAATTTCATTTCAGAACTCGTGATGAGGCTGAGACCAGCCAAGAACAGGGAGAAATGAAACAGTTCTGCCACCACGAGCAATGTATGAAGAAGAAGGTAAGATCAACAAGTTCACATTAGACCTTAACCTTTCTATTAAACCAAAGGGTTAAAGAGATTTTTGCTTGTGTTGCTTTAGTACTGAGAAACATGGAGCATGAAAAGGGGAGTGAAAAGACCATGATTAACCCCAGCTTTGCCAGTTCCCAGCAAGACGGGGAGAAAGAACAGGTTTATAATGTGCAGGCATCTATTGGCTTTAAAACTGCAGCACTAAAGAACCAACACAGTGTTTTTTATTATTTGATTTATTTCTTGAAATGTATTGCATTTTCTTCCATTCTTTTCTTGCATTTTATTCAGGGTTCAATTTAAACTACCAAACACACAAAAACCGGATCTAGAGTATTTCATTTTGGATTAAGTTTACTCATGTTAATTCTATGAAAACTAAGCCCTGTTTCCAGAACCACTAATGCAGTGAACACATGGATGCCACATACTGTAACATTATGCCATCTAATCTACTTTTGACATGTCCCTTGGTTAGTCTAGCACAATCACATCTTAACCTCAATTGCAATGCACTAGAGTTTAAATGTATAATCTTTCAAAAGCTGACTCAGAGGTGAATATAACCTTCAAGCACACTGACAGTTCAGCACAGGGGCTGACTCATTTGTTAAAACTTTAGAGATACTGTATATTAGGGTTAAGGAGAGAAACAGAAAAATATTTTAGGTTTCATCCGCAGTGTCAAAATCTGTGCTTTAGACAAAAAGGTACTGTAGTCATCTGGGATTTTCTAACATTCTTATAATACTAGCATGCTGTTAAAGCACACAGGCATAATCATGCTAAGGATAACACAAGAACCCCATTACCCTCCTCCATGAGGAAGAGCATCATGCTTGAATTACCAGACAATTTTCTTCCATTATCTGTACAGTTAGAAACAAATATTTTAAACCCACCACATGAAGAAGAGATCTGTACAAAACATCCTTTTTCCCACTGGGGTTCTCATCCAACTTGCGACGAATGAAGAAACCTCCAAGTTTGCGTATCAACGTGCTGCAGGCACACAAGAAACATCCACACCCATTCTCTTTAAAACAAAAGCCATTTTGAAACGAGTGAATCTACCCTAAATCAGCAATGAGTGAAATTCCAATTTAAAAATATTTTAAAAAAACAGTCTAAGAGGATGGCAGAGGGAGACAAGGTGGTAGTTCTTGTCTGCACCACATTCCCCAAAAACCTACTGATAATGACCTGCTGTCCACTGTCACTTGACCAACCGTCTTACTCCAAGATGGACAGGTGGCTGTTAAAAACCCGGAAACAGGGGCTTCCACAGTTCTACTCCTGCTTATCTAAGAAAATAACTTAGACTCTGAAGATGTGATGCATCAGAGGAAGAAGGGAGCAATGGACATTATTTCACATTAGTCACAAACCTACTACAAACCTACAAAAGATGTTACTGTACCAAGAACCGTTACTGAATACCACAATATATAATTAATGATAATGTGTTTTCAGTTCCCAGATTACAGATACAGTACGCCCAGTTGCATTGAATGAGAATGATGAGAAAGTTGCAGGTTTACTAACCTGAAGATGGGAATATTGAGGTTGTTTCCAGCAGCAATGTGTGGAGCTTTAATATTGTGACAGAACAAGATGAAGGTGATCAACAGATAGTCTATATGAGATTTATGAACTGGCAGAAACACTAAAGGAACATTTTGCTGAAAAACAAGAACAAATCACATTTCAATACATTAGGTATTCACCAGTTATTAAGGGGCAAAAAAACTATTGTGACAATTAATGCACTGTAGGGATGCAAGATGTCTCAGCAGAGGACTGAGATGAGTTTTAATTTGTGATGAAAAGGCCATTTCCAGAGAACATGGAAGGAGACGCACACAAAGTGTATCCCCCCCAGTGCCCCAAATTCCAGCACTGTTACAGAGAGTTTTATAGTCCATGTACTGCCATAGCCACCCTTTGTTAATAGAATGGGTGTTTATGACCATTACTAATATATTGGAATCATAGAAAATAGTTTCATTTATGGCACAGAGTTACCGCTGTCTTTCGGTTATTTCCGAGATGTTACATACAGCAGGTGTGTGTTTAAAATGCACTCAAGCCAGGTCAGGATAATGATCTAATGACCCCAGGCCACATTTCTACTACATTTCTACAAAGTGCACCCTGTGCACAACATCCTATAACACTAGGAATCATGAGATTCAAGCAAATCAAGTGTCCTTACAACCAGTGACACCCCCTCAAAATTTTGCCATAACTGACAGCTATTTACTAATGTTGCAAAAGAATATTGCAATAATGATAAATAAAGGACACAGTGTAATCTTTAACCATGGAAAGGGCATTGAGCTATCACCTCAGTCAGGTCATCCTAACACAACGTATCTTTTTGGCAGGGACATTAGTGTACTCAATAATTCAATAAAGACT
This sequence comes from Atractosteus spatula, assembly GCF_055471065.1. NCBI lineage: Eukaryota > Metazoa > Chordata > Actinopteri > Semionotiformes > Lepisosteidae > Atractosteus > Atractosteus spatula. Next base: position 37,447,854 of record NC_142710.1, on the reverse strand, counting down.
TGTGTCAACAAAATCAACAACTTTCTCCATGGAGCAACTATAAAAAATGTTCCGATGCAACATGAAAATGCCGACAGTTCTGCTGGATGGAGACAGATGCAGGGAACTTGAAACTTCAAGATCTCAGGTATGGGTTTCTTGTTAAAAAGAACAGGAGAATCTATGAGAGTAAGAGCTGTGGAAGAGATTGTAACCAGGTTACCAAGAATGGTTAATTACCTTCTGAAAAGTAATTGTACACTGAGATTCAAATCCCTCGGTAATGGTTTAAAAAAAGAACAGCCATAGACTGTTTCCCACCTGCTATCCTTCAGAAACCAGATTTCTCTATAGCAACATTCACTAACCAACAGGCCTGTCAGTACATGCAAAGCAGAACTACTATGACACTGCTACTTTTAAAGCTATCTTTGTTCATCTACAATGAATGTACCTTTTTGTAAGACTTGGCTTGACATGGGTTCATTCCTGACCAGAGCTGTGCACATTCTAAATTTATTCTTTGCAGAGTGAGACGGACACCTGTTGTATGTGACATTTCGGGAATAGCTGAAAAGTGTCAATAACCTTATCAGAAATAGCCATTGAGCCATGTGGAAATATTTTTTCTATAGGCACTAATGCATACACAACGATAATTTCTAAACACCCTTTCACGCTAGTAACAGAAAGTAACCAGAGCTGTACTCAAACTATAAAACATTCCTGAAATACTGCTTGGGTTCAAAGCTCTCTGGGGGATACACCTTGTGTGTGCCCTCTTGGGTGTTCTCCAGAAAATGGTCTTATACAGTATGTGACAAACTAAAACTCATTTCAAACATTTGTTAAACTGCACTTACATCCTCTACATTTTCTTCTGTAACTACAGTACTTTCACAATGGTCAGGTTTTTGCATTTTGCTCTAGAAAATAAATATTCCCAAAATAAATATTTTATTTTTCCAAAGAAAATAAATATTATGTGGCAAAATTATCTTATCAACTTTTAACTGTTTTTTTTTCCCCAATACACAGCTGAACCCTGCCCGATAGTCTTTTGTTTCTTTTTCAAAGCAAATATTGTTGCAAAATGTGGCTCAGAAATTTCAGCACAAAGTGGGGCATTTTCTTATCTAATCTTATTCAAATATTTCAGTAAATACAGTACATAGAAGGGTCAATGAGCATTAGGCATTCATAATTCCTCACCTCCGTGGCAGCCTTTTTCACCATCTCAAGTTGTCCCTTATGAATCTGAATGCTCCAGAAGAAGCCATTGAATAATTTCAGCAGCACCCAGCCAGTTAACCTGTTCAGGAATAAAACAGTTTTTTTTTTTACTCACCCACTATTTCATATGCTGTTCCTGTACTTTTTAGATTTTAAAGCTAGTCTCCAGCGATCCAATTTTACTCTAAAGACTAACATATAATTTGACAATGCAGCTCAATTGTAAAAGCAAACAAATTACAGCAATCTTGAAGTTGTTTTGCTAATAAAAAAACAGAAGGCTGTTAGCCTTTTTCTTGCACTATATTTTACAAAGCTTCTTTTGAAACGTTTTCTTTCTGCAATGCTTTTTAAAACAATGCATGGCTTTTGTCAGAACAGGAAGTAGCAGCATTCCGCATACCATCTGGCACCCTTCCAAGGCCATTTGCAATTCAATTACAACCAGCACCTCAAGGTAGTATTCCACAATAGCAATCAACACAAGAAATTACAAAATTAAAAAATTTAAAAATGCAATGGGAGCATCTTCAAAAATGAAAATTTTATTGCCATTATAAAAAAAAATACTTCTTCTACTACTAAAAATTAGGGTATTTTTCACAAAAAAAAATCTAAAAAGACAATGCAGAATTTGAAAATAATTAGTAATATTAGTTGTAAAGCTGTCTACCTCAGTGATGCTTACTGCTTTCACATGACACGCTATAAATAAAGATCACATATGATAAAGTGGACATGTACCTAATAAAGGAGGGAGAGATATTAGCCACCATTTCCTGGAGAATTCCTCTGGCTTTTCTCCTCACTCTGCTGACAGCTTTGCGGTCGATCCTGGACTCCATCACACCAGGGCTGTTTTCTGAAGCTACTTCTATGGTAGCCTTCTCCACTCTATAAGAAATGAAGAATGAAAAACTCTTAAAGAAAATTAATAGGTAGGCACATGATAATGCATTACAGTCATTCTAAGTGCATTTCTGTGGCCCACTAATTTGAAATATGCCTGCCTTTTCATGTATATAGGAGGAACCAGTGATGCTAATATCTTTGGATTTAATTGTTCAACCGTGATAAATTTAACTTCATAATCTGAAGACATGCTGTAAAAAACTGAATTTTTAAAAAAACTAAGTTAATGTCAGAATTTTATGCGAGACCTAAAAAAACAGGCATGAATAGCTTGTGTCTACCTGCTGTTGTTCAATACATTTTCCACCACATTCCTAGCAAACATGTCCTTCCGAACATCCCGCTCCAGGACAAACAGAACGTAGCACAGACGCCTGGCCAGCCATCCCCTGTGCCTACAGCAAAACAATATGGGGAAAAAATGACAATAATCTACCCACTGCGGCACACAGTCCACATCAGTACTGCCATCTTGAACACATGGACGCACTAGCAGAAGGCAGATCATTAGGACTTAGCAACCGCTTACACAGCACCTGGCTCGAAACTCCAGTTCACAATGTTTCCCAAGATAAAACTAATCTGGAAAATTTGTATACAAAACAGGCTCTCCTTCTTCAGTTATAAATGTACTATGTGTACATATGAGATATTTATCGACATGGAGAAATCTTTCAGTTAGATCTTTCAAAGGTTAATCGGTTAATGCACTGAGTAGGAAAAACTACATACTTGGAAAACAATCAAGTGAGTTATCAAACAGAAAAATATAGGCGTAATCAAGACACTGCTTTAACTTGTCAGTGACTGATCCCCACATGCTGGCAAAAAAAATGTCCCATCCGAGTCAAGACATACCTGGTGTGCGTTTCATTAATGTAAATGACATTCCGCAGACCCAGAGAAGGTATACTGGAATTGAAGAGCTTTTCCTACAAGACAAAAATATGTTGTATTTCTGTGCCTCCCTTTAATAGTCAATTGGCCCAGATTAATGTCTGTGTTGGTCACAAAGTTTTTTATATACTGTATCAGGGACAGAAAGTTATGATGTAAGAATCTAATAATCCATTACAGAGCAGATTTAAATGTACACATTCGTATATGATTTTTAAATAGAAAAAAAATCTGTCAGATAAGCATAGCATTATATCCCTACATGTAAACAGAGGAATTCTGAAAAGGGGATATTACTAGCTTTTTTAGAACTTCTAATCCCTGTAATTGTCCTTGGCAATTCCCCTTTAACCCTATAAATCTGTTGAACCTTGAAGATGTTAAAATTCTGCATTTCAAGAAACTGGAGTTTCTACCTGACTCTGAGGAGTGCAGGAATGACAGCACCTTCCAACAAAGGGTCTCTTTCTGTTGAGAAGGCCCTCTTTCCATTTTGAGGTTACAGATCTCAAAACAGAAGGGCTCGAACTCCGCTCCTGGGAAGAAAAATCCATTTTGTTTCCTTAAAATAAATACATCTGCATTTTAAAACACGGGGCTGTGTTGGCTAACCACGCAGAATTGGTAGAAGATTCGACACAGCACCTCGGACAGTGGAAGTGAAAACAACTGTATTCTGTATTCTAACAGTTACCCATCCGTCCCTTTTCTAACCACTTCTTCCATTTCAGAGTAGCAGGACTGCCAGAGCCTATCCCAGCAAGCAGGGCGCAAGGGAGAATACACCCTGCAGGGGACACCATTGAGCAGTCTCACAGACGCACATCAGGGCCGATTTTCCCAGAAGCCAATTCAATTAACAGCATGTTTTTGGACTGTGGGAGGAAACCGGAGCACCCGGAGGATAACCGCATGGGCAGCACACAAACTCCAAACAGACAGCACCCTAAGTGTGGAACCCAGGACCACAGCTCTGCAAGGCAGCGATGCTAACCACTGGACCACCAAGCCAACCACTAGCAGTTACCAAAAATTGAAATTAAATCATTTCAATACACATCCCTTAATGCTTTTTATATACCTTACATCCCTTCGTGAGGTATACACATTACATTAAAAGCTTACATGTTATGGATTAAACTACATTATTTTTTAATACATTTTTATTATTTTTGTAGTCAAATACACTTATCAAAAACCTGCGCATAACCGCCCCTCCTACCCACCTGATACCTCCCCCCCCATCCCCACCCACAAAAGCAACCCATACAGTTATCTAAAAAATAAATTTAAAAAAACCCACAGCTGTAATAATGATAGGGTTGTCTGTATCTTGGCACTGTGGACTCTTAAGGTACAAAAGTGTATTGTAAAGTTAAATTTAAGAAATAATATAAAATAGGTCCATACCAATTCTTCACCTGGGTATTTCCATCGACTTCCACTTTGATCAAAGGAACTGGCCATAAACACATTGTCCTGGGTTCCAAAGGAGACCACAACCTCCTCCATCACCCTTTATATTGCGTACCAACAATAGACCTGGAAAAGAAATGTATTTCATTGATGAAAATACAAACATACTAGTCTAAGGCTTTTGTTTAAAATGTGAGAAATCAGGGTCATTTTGTATCAGTTCTGGAGTGTTTTGAACACTTTGGTGCTGTTATATTGATATTTTGAATGATTTCAAATTCTCACTGTTACAGTTACTGGCTACAGTGATGATGCATTAATGAGCCCAAAATCACCTGAATCTGTACAATTTAACACAGATGGAAGCTAATTAGCATGTTGAATAATCTGGAAGGCAATCAGTTACACTGGAACTAATTTACATTTGCTATTGCAAAGGGGTGTGTATTTTTATCCAATCCATTTTTTCTAGGCTTTCATTTACAATTACTTTTCAGAATGTTTGAGTGTTGAATGTTTTTTACTTGGAGGTTGTTACAATGTGTAAATAAAGGTAAAATAAATTCTAATTTAATGTATCTAGATTTCAGGCTCTTAGTCCACAATATGCTTTACTTTGGAAAGGGTATGTAGACTTTCTATAGGCACTGTACATGCATGTTCAACACACTTCCAGAGTGAAGAGAAATACTATCCTGCATATTGCACTATACCTACAGTACCTGCAGGCGCAGAGCTGTAATCACTAACAGCAAGTTCAAGCTACCTGTATCAGCAGCCGGTAAGAACAATTAGGAGAATTGTCCCATCTATACTTTCCTGCCAACCGCATTACCACACAATACTAATTCCCTGACTTTTTTTTGCTATTTGGTCTGTCTCTCCTATTAGGTAATACAACCCCCAGTCTAGGTCTTCTGGCCTCAGTCCACATTACACTGAATTAAATTTTTAAAACCATTTCCCCAGGCGTCCAGCTCACAAATAGTGACACACTATACAGTATGTGGGTGCTGGGTACAACTCAGCAAGCTGTAGTCTTGTGTGTGCTGCCGTCTCACTTTAAGGTTTGATCAACATCCTTGCCTCTGTTGTCAGAAGGAATATTTACTGTGCACAGACACATCAATTTCTCCAGGCCCAGACAGTGTTCTTTTACTATGGCTAGAGCACAGCGCGACTAAAAAAAGACGGCAATACAGCCTTTTCCATCCACCCGACTGTTATCAGAAATGAGTTTGCAAAATGGGAATATGCAAATCAACCTTACATCCTGGTCAGTATGGCAGTCCATCACAGGGTATGTACACAAACAAACTGGGATAACTCAGAAATACTGATTAAGCTTACCACAATGTTCTTGAAAAGTGGGATGAATTCAGCATTCTATACAAAGCACCTTTATGGTTAATTTTAGTACTTAGAGTACAGTGTAGGAAAACTGAGGAATAAAAAGACACAAAAGACACACAAACACGTCAGGTACCAGATAAAAAATGGTTCTGCTCAGGGGATATATTTTTTCAGACAAGGTCTGCATATTCATACCTTGGATGAAAATACCGTGTTCAATTCGCTGTTGTTTCTTCGGCATAATAATGCAAGCCACTGAAAATTCTGGATATATTCATCCATTTAAGAGAAACAATTTATTAATGTCCTCACTACTGTACACTTCCTGCTAAAATAAAGACATTTCATAGTGCAGGCTGTCTTTCCAGAAAAATCCTCAACCAGACCTTTAAGTACTACAACAAACAGAGTTACTGTAAATCTAGACTTTCTATTACATTGGAAATATTTTTCAACACATGTAAATCTCATTTAAGACATGTATCAAGTACTATAGTTAGACCTACTGTAGCATGCAGTATAGCACAAAATATCATTTAGGCAGTTTAGCTTCTTTAATAACTTCCGTAAGCTTCTACATATCTGAGAAGAGCAAAAATAGAAAACTGACAGACAACTTCTGAGAAAAGAAGTACATAAGACAGTTTCAAGATCTTTAATGATCTTTTGATAGATACTTTGATATGTTTCAAACTAAAGTTTTATTAAACTTTTTTTGCTAATTGCGAGTTAATTTATAATCAATTGGTTCAATTTTTTTGGTTCCTTTTTCATGGCATGTGACAAAACACGTTTTTAATACAATGGATTCACTGAAAACCAGTGCAACATTTTTTACTTAATTTAAGATCTCCAAGTAAACATAATGCAAACATATTTCACACTTCAAATTTTTAGATTGCTTCAACACAAAACACAAAATCAAGTTGGAAACCTGTCAGATTTCAATCTCGTCGGCCAATGAACATTTTTAAAAAGCTGCATTCACTTTATATACAAGTATATGTCAGCATTAGACATTTTAAAAGGAGAAATTCTAAAAACAAAATGCTAAAAAGGTTTTAATAGGAATGTGGTAACAAAAACACTTTTACTTCAAGCCCTGCAGCTCAGACTCAACTGACCTCAAACTGCAATCTAGTAGCTCCTGCCCGGTGTTTGTGACATATTAATAAGACCTTGTAGGATGTAGAACACAGTCTACTGAACTGAATGGGCAAGGCTACTCTATCTCATCATACAGAATGCAATTCAAACACTGGGATGAAAAGTATTTCAAGATAAATAATTTGGATAAAGTGTCTGTAGGAACAGTGGCATAAGCAATCGGATTCTGTACACGTTACAAGTGAAATACTTCAAGACAAAGAGTCACAAAACATTAAGTGCAGAGGTCTAAAACTGGTCATTCCAAGCATGTTTCACTTGCTTTATCATAGGACCCACTTAGCAAACACAGTAACCAAGCAACGGTGAAGAACAAAATAGGAAGTACCCTCCAGTTGTAAGACGGTATGTGAGGGGAGGGGGGCAATTTTAAAAAATGGGAAGAGAGTCCAATTAATCAAAAAAGAATAGTCTCATTTTTCTATTATTTAAATATAGTTAATAATTGTTTTGAAAAAAAACTTTTGGCATTTGCATGCACTGCTTACACTTTCTCCTGTAAGCACCCTACTGCCATATCACATTTAAAACTATTATATGGTGCATTATGTTATGGGAAGCTATACAGTATACCATATCAGGTCTTGTTTGACCAGCTTAAGCTGAGTCCGGAAAGCATTCAGTACACAATCCAAACGCAGGACTACAATTTATATTATTTCAACAACTGAACTGTTATGATAAAAATTCACGTTGCAAAGGAAAATGAAGAGCCGTATGCAAATAAACACACTGTACAGAAACTACAAGGAAAGATAGCATTTTCTATTGTTTGTTTTTCAGCTATAGAAACAGAAGGCAAACAAAAAAAACTGTGCGAGACTCCAAGGTGAAACAAACACTGAACCAAAAGTACTGCGGTGCACATTACAAGGCCACACAAGAAGATTGTCTTGAAAATCTGAAACAAAGTTAACCTGAAAAATGCTGAAAAATAACATTTATGTTGAAATTTACAATACAGTCAGGATTAATATCCTTTAGAAAGACTTAGAGTTGAGATTTTAGAGTGGGCATGTAAAATACTACAAATTAGGTTAACTTAACACAATAAATAATGGGCTTCTGTTATAAGATTTAGAGGAAACGCTAATCAGAAACAAAAGGAAAAGACCCTGGGAATTGTGGACAAAAAAATAGCCTGAATCAGCACCACTTTAAGTCCTAGAGAAGCAAAAGTAAACCTGACCGTGCGATACATTGAACATGGCTTATCTGCTGACAAAAAAAAGTAAAAGTAAGGTACAAGCATGACAGTATGCTGAGGCTGATAAATATACCTGATTAAATCCTGTCTTAATAGGGCTGTATTGTACATAAACAAGCTGAATGGTCTGCCTTTTATTTTCAAAGATGCATATTTTTTTAAACATGGCGGAGCCACAGGGTCTGTACAACTTTTCACTGCAGGTAGCAGACTTGCAGAATCAATTTTTTATTATTCTCACACAGTTTTGCACAGAAAAGGAGAAAGTGTTTGCCCTCATTAGGTAACAGCTACTGCACTGAAACACGTGAAAATTCCTTTCATCTATATCATTTCAATTATTCTAGAACATGAGTATCAATTTAGAGACATCGTCAACATCGTCGTCGTCATCACTTTCAATAACCATTTATCCGATTCAGGGTCACAGTGGCCTGAAGCCTATCCCAGCAGTCATTGGGTGAAAGACAGAACACACCCTGGATGGGACACTAGTCCAACGCAGGGAGATGCCAGTATCAATGTTAAACCTACAGCAAAACATATTTTGGCTCCACAGAAACTGTTCCTCGTTCAAGCTTTAGTAACAGGTATTTCGTATTTCAGAGGAAAAATATATTCTTTATGTTCTGCTGTGTAGATATTAGAAGTACTGTAGGAACACATGCCCATTCCTGCAAATGAAAATGCAGAAGAATTGGCATGTGGAAAGGAACCAGGTTTACAAGTGCATCCCACCAAGGAAAAATTACAAAAAATGTATCTCATAATTACGAGAAAATTATCCAGTAATTATGACTTACTGTAGTAATTCTCGTGTACTTTATGTGCTCACACCATAGCACAATTGTCATATAACACCTATATCAAGTAGGTAGCTACGTCAGCATGCACAGCCAAAAGCCCTCACAGCCAAAACGTTATTTCTTTTCTTCTCTTTTCAGCATGGAATAAACCTTTAATTTATTCCTTTAATACTATAGCGCTTTCGGGTTCTCGTGGGTTTGCGCCCTCGCGGCTCCCGCCTCAGGTTGGCCCTCCACCACTGGGGCTCGAACCCGGGTCTCTGGCGTCACTCAACAGGGCAGGGAACCAGGCGGCTGAGATAAAGGGAGATCTCCCCTCAGCCCGGCAGCTGAGGTCCCTGCTATTCACAGGGAAGGGCGGTGACATCACCGCGCTGGCAGACGGCTCACATAACCTGTAATGTCGGACGTACAGTTTTAAGCAGTGGAAGTGACTGCACATGTAACTGATCATAACGGAACCATCATTGACTTGATCTCTAAATCCCACAAAACTGGTCCTCATGCTTGTAATGATTCTGTTCATATTTGCTCAAAATTGCAATCTGTACAAATTCTGCAGCACTGGACACAATCATTAAACTGAAAGTGCCGGCCAAGTTCACCGTAGCTTCTACATGCGTTCAGTGCACAACGTAACAGGTTGTACATACACTGACGTAAGCATTGCTATCTCGTAATTACAAGATAATTTGTTATCTCATAATTACGAGATAAGGTGGCAATGTTTTTCCCTTAGTGGCAGCAATGCGCTTCCATAGTTTAGCAACTGCCTTAAGAAAAAGATATACCTGTAGCATTGTCAAAGAGCTATGAGTCATGCTTTCCAAAACTACTGCTGTACATCTAATATTAATCACTGAAAAAACAGCATAACAAAAAACAATCTCTAATAATTTCTTATTTTGACTATTTTGTACTATTATTGGTATGAGAACAAATGGGACACACAGTTTCAAAATACAATACACAACATGTTTACGCAAAGAATAAGCAAAAATGATTATCTACAATGATAAGAAACCACAGAATCTTAAAATGTTTGTGTATTCAATTTTTAGGCTCCATATTTTGAGCAGCTGATTGTAGTTGTTTTAACAACAATACTGTAAAATTTAGGTACATACAATTTCAATATGTCATGTAGTTTAATTAAATGAAAGACACAATGGATTTACTGAACAGAAAAATAACTATTTGACAATTATGACAAAATAACCCGATTCAACTATTAAATATCGTTTGGTCATACAGTCCAACAAACTTTTAAAATACCAAAGTGTACTAAAGAGCTTGTGACATTTTTCATTCTATGTACAGTACGCATAAGATAGTGCATAATGAGGTATTTATAAAGGACTTCAGAGACAAAAAAATATATTGCGTGCTATACAAGGCTTGTAGGTTTGTATTTGGGGAAAAAACTATTAAAAGTAAAATATACTTATTGGAAAGGTCTTGAGTGAATTATTATTATTAATAATAATAATAATAATAATAATAACAATAAGAAGAAGTTAAATGTCCACTGACATGTAAATGTAGCTTAGCAAACCAAGTATAATCTATCTGACAAGATCTTTAAATTTAAGGGGGGGGGGGGATAATGATACATCCAGAAGCAAAGACAGATGGACAAGCAGTTCCCCATTACCAGGCGCTAACAGAAACTGTAACTTTGTCAAGAATAATACACCCTCATCCCAGGTACTGTACGTCGGAAGGCGTAGCTGTACTGTATGCTAGACCAGTTTCCTGCAATGTCAAGATAGCTCTAAAAACGCGCAACTTAAAACTTTGTTTTAACCTGCTAGCCTGGAGTAAATATCCCCTTCTACTTTCACACCAGGCAGATTACTAATTTAAGTTTAGACTTGGCAGATTTTCATTTACTGCCATACGAATACATGGCTAAATTTGTGAAAGTTACTTTCCCCAGAATAGTAGCTTTAGCTATTTAATTAAGAGCCTAGGAACACGGTATCCAGTTGTGGAAAACTAACAAAATAAAAATATACAGATAAACTTGTAGTTGCTCAGCTGTCAATGTCTTTAACACGTCTTTGTATAACAGCACCTATTTCAAGCCGCTGAAACTTTATAATGAACTTGAGCATGCGTTTAAGCTACTTTGCCTGATGAAAAATAAAACTCCGTTCTATGTTAAATTGTGGTTCTTCTCAACAACGTTGTTTGGACCGCACTACAGTACATGCAACATCAGCTGTCGACACCCTCGATTCTTTACGAGGTTTATTAAGAAGAATCCTGAAGTTTTTCTTTTGCGTGAAAACCAGTCGTTTCGCTTTGCGGTGATCAACGGCACTGCACTGATCTGTAAGGTTACTACATTACGCCAGTTTCCACTTAATACGCTAAAATTATTCAGCCTAGTGTGTTTAAGTTCATATCCTCAAAACAATATAATAACGAAAATACCACGTAAGCAGATTGACACAATTTACCAACAGTCCACAGCCTTTCGTCACTATGACCTACTGTATAACAGCACTGTGATGCGAATACCGGCTGCAGCTGAAGCATGCTGAAGACAAGAATAAGGCCCTTAAACCCTACTGTATTTTACCAACTCGTTTTGACACTATAACTGTACTGATACAAGTTCCCGATCTCCGCAATCAACGGAGTGGAAGGCAGTTCCAGCTCTTACCTTATAAACAAGCTCTTTTTGCACCATCTCTGGTGTGTTTAATTAAAGATGCCCCCCGTTCCTGTCGTTTCCGTCCTTGAAGAAGCTTAAAGTGAACACACCGACATGCTCATACTGCAGCTCCCAGCTGCAGAAGAAAGCCCAGCTCTCTTTTACGTCCGCACATGCGGCTTGTACTTCCTCGATTTGTGAGAAAGGCAAGTAAGTGGCGCTGTTTCACCTTACGTGTTCATCTGGTTAAACTGGTGTTTCTGTATTCATTAAGTGGACCTTAATATCTCTTCTGCCTTAGGTTGTATTAAAAAATGATTGACACATTTAATGAAAACAATAACAATAGTGGCTGATTCGAAGTTTATTAATTCCCAAGATCTGTATTTTCTCCGTGAGGTTTGTTTTCCAACTGTGTAAGTTTTGTACAGTATGTATATTTAATTTCGAAAACCTCAGCCTGTAGGAGCTGGCTTAAAATGCAGATTTTTGCATATCGATAGTTTATACTGTACATTCTGACATTGTGTTGTTGGTATTGCCCTGCTATTCTTTGTCACTCTTATCTGTATGCATTTGTCCTGAAGAAAGCTTTGTCAATTGATATAGCTCAGCACCAATTAGTGTGTAATACTCTGTTAGCAATTGTGATCTATTATTAACAATAATATCATAAAAATTGTCAAATGGATACAGGCAAATGATAAGTTCACTTCAATCACAATAAACACCACACACATGTGAAATAATATACAGTACACTTGTTCTGTAGCCTCCCTGATCCCCTGCAGTGCCTTTGTCTTCTGGTGAAAGGGAAAGGGATTGGTTACTATTAGCAACCAAGAGTTGTTGGTGTTGTCAGTGCCAAAAAGAGATCTAACTGAACTATTTTTCTGTCTTTCACACTTGCTTTCTTTGTTGCTTTTCTGCAGAAACGCAGAGGCAAGATGGCTGTGGCGATCATGAAAAGACCAAATTCCCACGCGGGGATCCCGTCCAAACTTCCTGACATACCGCATCCCCTGGCGAGACTCGGGGACCCCAGCTCTTTCTCTGTGGATGGTATCTCCACTCGGGCTGAGAGGAATGTGAAGTCTGCCTCCTGGGACCAGCCTCAGAGAAGCTGTCGTGGGGAAGCTGACAAATCGTCACCCAGAGAAGGGCGCTTTCACCCCTCATTGGAAGAAACAGTGAAAAGGCATAAATTTAACAAACTGGACACCTGGAAAAAGGTGGACTATTGGATAAACCTGGGTGGGTTTTTCATATTTTGTAGTCTTGTTTCACCATAGATAGCATAACTGTTTTTTTATTGTTATTTTCAATTGTACAAGTTTAGTTTTAAACCTGTGAAAGCTTCATCAGAAGACAACCATCCTATCAGATGAAAGCAGTATCCTTATCTTTTCTGACTTCTTATATGAATTTTAAAATATGTGTTGCAGGGATTTTTTAGTTTCTAAAAACTAGATGAACGAGACCCTTTTGGGGGGCATTGGGTGTAAAAAGACAGTTAACTGTCTGTCATAGTATGACATCTAGAATAATTTGACATTATCTCTCAATGTTGCTTCTTCACATTTAGGCAAGCCGCATGGGGTAGTGGGGTCACAACCACAGAGTGGTGGTTTAGATGCAATTTGGACACCATTGTTATGTCATTGATCGAGATATTGCACAGTCCACGCTCCTTTCAGTCCCTGCTCTGGGTACAGCATTGCATGAACCTCAGCACAGGTGGTTAGCCTGAAATGCTGTATCAGTATAAACTAATATTCATAAGTTATAAACTGGGATGGCCCATCTTCCTGTCAATGACACGTGTGTACTGTCAGTTCAATCAAAAGAGCTACAGTATAGTGATGATTTTAAGGCAGATGTCAAAGGCACTGATACACAGCCATGTCTATGTCCATGATACACAGCCTAAACAGGCTGTCTTCCAGTGTTGATATCTATCCTGTGAATTAATTTTTCTATTCTTTTTACATCTTGGTTTTGTGGTAGATGTGGGTGACAAACAACAGACTATACAGATACAGTATGTAAAGTGGTTTGTTTCAGTGCTGTCCCTGTATTCAGAGAGCTAGCACTTGAATTCTGAACAAAATCTGTTATGCTTAGGTGACAGAAAAACGCCGGATCACGCACATATGTCTGAAGATGAAAGACAAACCTCTTTTCGGCCTGCAACCCAGATTCAGCTTCGGACTGATGAGGTAAGGATAAGACAAGGGTGTGAAGCAATACATTGTTCATTCTGTTTCATGTTGCACAACAGCATGTTCTGTTAATTCCTGCCTTTCAGTGCTTTGTTTCTGTTCATGGCATATTTTACCTGATCCTGGAATTTGGTGTACAGTTGTAGGTATGTGAATAATTGTCCTTCTTTCAACAGACAGTGCTACAGTAAATGTACAGTAGAGTCATTCAGGCTAAGAATATGTCTTCTGATCAATCAATAATCTCAAACAGGAAGACAATATTATTGTAACTACAGGGTTTGGGTTATCTTTTTTTCATTTTATTTTCATTGCCAAATGATAATAATCATCCTTTATTCCTTCATTTGTAACAGATCACCCTTGACTAAAGCATTTTTAGCACAACGCAGCTGATCTGATTAGGATTTTTCCATTTCCATGTATGAGATCTGATTTTTTGAGAGTAGCATTTTAACTGTTAAAAAAACAAGAGATTGGGGCTTGAAATGCTACATTTCATTTGAATTCATTCTAATGCTCTTGTGTTTTTCTTTGTCAGATTACTTATCAGATTAAAGATTTTTTTTAATTGACAAGGAGCATAAAGCCACAAAATAGCTTAATGAAGTGAATACCTTTTGAATTTGCTTTAAACGGATAAATCATTTATTGTGCTTTTCTCTAAAGCTCGAGCTCCTTCTTTGTGAGAAGATTAAATCGGGTAATTTTTATTCTTTGAAAAGACTGTTCCTTTCCAATGATCCAACAGGCAGAGGAAATGTATCCAGGTACTTCATTTTTTATTGCAATCTCTATATGTGTACTTAGTCTTGCACATTGTGAATGTTTTCAAATGCAGAATGTGACCTGAAGTTACGTCTTTTAAAGTATTCAAAATCTATGTCTGTATGCATTTTAATTTATGCAAAATGAAATGTGAATTGTTGAATTTACATTTGGAATGCTACTGCATCTCAGTCTGTGCATTACAGGGATGCTCTTCTCATCATCGTCACAAAATATTTGGGAAGATTTATCAGTGGAAAAGAATTTTCCTCTCTTTTATCCAGGTGAGGTCATGCAAAATTAAAGGAATATACTGCTTATTATCTATGAATTGGCTTCATTACTCTGTTATCCTCTCCACTGATAGCTGATGTGTGGTGACCGTACTGGTGCACTATGCCTACTGTTGCATCCAGGTGGGTGTTACACATTGGTAAAGTGCTTTGAGTGGAGTTTCCAGAAAAGCGCTATATACTGTGAGTGTGAGGAATTATTGTTATACTACATTAATTGTACAACTAATATATACATTACATCAAGAAACCAGGATGAATATGGCACTCAAGTATCAGAAAAAAACACAGACATGTGGTGCACACCAGTACGTTTTTAGGCATGTTGTATGTGATGTTTTTTTCTTTTTATTTCAGATTAAACTTGACAGACAAAATCACCATCTCTGTTGAAACTTTTTGTCGCAGTTTGGGAAAGTGGGACAATGACAGCAAAGCAGATTGGAAGGATCCTATTAAAAGAACACAAGATGATACAAAGAAAACTGCAACTCAGGTTCATTTGGCCCTAAAGAAATTATTGAGGGAAAGGTACTGTAATGCATGCATTCTTTGTAAAACAGAACACAGGAAAATCTGAGAAACTGAATTTCAGTAATTTCCCACAGCATGAAAGTATAGTTTAAGCTATTTCTATGGTGTGATAACACTGTTTATTTTAAATACAGATCATCTGGTCTATCCCAGTTTTAAATCATTAACAGTAGATGCTAGGGTTAAAGGAGGGATAAATGTTTTGTCTTTCAAAGGAACTTTGATCATCCTTCTGTCCGTTATCAATATGGTTGTCCTGGTGAGGTGTTGCAGCCTAGAAACACAAGACTCTCAAATCTCAAATACACAGAGAAGGAGAATTTAAAATGGCCGATCAAACCAAGCCAGCATGTCTGTAGAGGAGGGAAGAAATCAGAGTGCCAGGACAAAACCCACATGAACACGGGTGAACTCTGCATCCAAAAGGCACCTCATCATGGAACCAAAACCCCTGCCCCAAGAGCTGTGAGGCAGCAGTGCTGACCACTGTACTGTCATGCCACCCATGAAGGAGCATGAAAGGGATACGGTTTTTATAGCAGTATCATGCTGTTTTATAGGGTATAATATGTCATAAACTGCAGATTAAAATAAAATTAAATTGGAAATGTTTAGGACCAGCAGGCAAATAAGCAGATAGTGGCAGGCAGCCTGTGTGAGACGGACTTTCATCCTCTTCTCTGAGTGCAACAATCCCCAGAGCTCATTCCTTTGAAAACTGGTTGAACCAGTGGAGCCTGGAGGTCAATTCCAATCTTCTACTTTACTTTAACCTGAGCTGAAGGCAATCCTGTTTGAGGGGGCAGATTTTTCAGTCTTGTTGAATACATATTACAGTGTATCCTGTTCTTAATTGTACACTAGTTGCTACTTTGACATACCTAACATGCTAGCCTATGGAGGTTACTGCCATTTTGGCCATTAAGTGTTAAATGCTTGGTTTAAGACTGCACACTGTTATCATCTCAGTGATCAGTTCAGCAGCTGTCCTGTGAGATTTTACAAACAAAGAGGTTATGAGAGTCACTAATCAAGGAAAACAAATTCATGATTAGGAGGTATAGCACCTAGCTCAAAACTTCGCTTAGCCTCAGAGTTTTGCTGAGTAAGTGTTTCAGCCTCGGGGTGAGATGTGAAACTGAGCTCCAATGATAAGTGACACCAGCAGCAATTTGTTCATGTACAGTTCAACTCACTCTAGAGTCTCTATGGAGCACTTTGTCTCACAGCATCTTTTGATGGTTCATTTTTGTGGAAGTTGGATTGGCTTTATTGGCTAGAAAAAAACAAGTTTGGCCAAAGCACTTAGACATGCTCTGGCACTAATCCCTTAACAACAAATCATCCTATTCCTACTTCCCCTCTGTACAGTATATCCCATCAATCCCTCACTGCTTGTTATCTGTCCCCCAGCAGGATTCTATCTGTCCCAGTCATCACTGTAAAGCATTCTTTCTGAGCAGTCTGACAGCTCTGGTGCACTACATTCCGCGTTCCTGTCTAAGTCCAGAAAATGCCTCAATATAAAGCAAAAAAATGGTTGTTTAGGCAAAAACTACCTTTTTAAATCATTAATATAATATTCATATAAAACATTCCTGCAATGCCAGTTTCATTTTAATATTTCTTTATATGCCTTATGTTCAGTTATGCAGGCTCTCTGTTCTTAATATACAGTATTTATACCTGCCTACAGTACTTACAAGCCTGCTTACCTGTGCAACCAACATGTGCTTAACTGAATAACAAAATACTCTAATACATATATTTGTGCTTACTGTGCACATTAACTAAAAATTAGTTAAACAAATGCCAAAGTGAAAATAAATACATTACAAACTAAAACAATCTAATAAAACTGGAAATCTTGGACTTCACATAACATGGGGAAATATGCACTCCATTCCACGATCAGTGCCAAATCAAGACTACAGTCTAATTTATATTAATGCATAGTGGGAGTAAAGTCTAATGAACATTGCACATTCTGATAACCTCTTTGAATAAGAGCCAGGTCACTTACTCAATGTCCTGTGAGTTGCCTGTTTATCAGCCCACTTCTCAGCTTGAATAACTAATCTGTCCAGATTGGCCAAGACTAGAGCAATGGCATTTAGTTAGGGTACAAAGCATCAGAACCCATTTTGCTGGTGTCCCTCTTCATGCCATGCAAACATTTGAACAAACAGTCAAGAGCACACTGTGTTTCGAAACAGAAGCTTAGCCAATGTACTGTACTAAAAAGCTTTTACAACCAAATGTGTGTTGCTTAAGGGAAAAGTCGGGGAAAGTCACGCTGTTTTTAACTGAGTTAGTATAACAGTTTGACCTGTTCTTTGCTCTTATAGGGTTGCAAAAACATTGTTTACATGTCTGTGTGCAAAAAAATTATTGAAACTACCATTTTTTGTTTGTTGCTTGAATATTGTTCTTAATTAAATACCAGTGCTTTAGCCTAAAGCTTCATCCATAAAAACTATCTGGGCAACTGTACAAAAACCGAGATCTCACTGACGAGCTACTGATACTGAATTCTGAATAATGATGAATATTAGCAGTGCATCCTGCAGTCTAGGAGGGGTACTCATGACCATTATCTATGCTAGCTTTTAAATCATCCTAAAAACATGCTTCTAAATTATCCTAAATTACTTTACAGTATATTCCTTATGCAACAGGAAGAGCATTACCATTTTATTTTTAAAATTGGCAATCACCAATGCATTACTATTTTCTCACTTTTTATATAGCGTATGAATTTAATTTTTCTTCATATTATATAACTATTGCATAGGTCTAGTCCTTTATTGTTATGATCTTATTAAACAGTCTTTAATCATTTGTACTGTATCTGTATATCAGACGGTGATTGCACTGCAGTTCCAGCATTGAACTCACCGGACAAAATAGCCTCTGAGAGTCAATGATAGCAATCTGTTACTCTCTCACCTCAGGCCCTTAGAAATTCGCAGTCTATTTGATCAGAAGGAGGAGGCTCTATTACACCCATCAGACATGAGGAGAGTTCTGTGTCAGCTGGGAATAGTAACAAACAATAAGGAGTTTGAGAGACTCTGGAAAAGGTAGCAACGTGACTTCAAATGACTACATTTCTGATGCAATTTCTTCTTTCATTCTTTCACTGAACTGGCTTGGAAAGGCCAGCTTTAACAAAATAAATTGCATTTGACTGCTTACCTACAGTGCTTCCCAAAATAAATGGAATAAATAATAAGTGCTTCCCAAAATAAATGGAGAATCAAAGTGTGAGAAATATGCTGTTAGAAACCAAAGTCAGAAATCCACAAGGCAGTATTGTTTTCTTTCTCTTAAATCTTACACTAAATTGGAGCGGGAAAAGCGGGTGTATATTCACTGGCAATAGCATCTTACCCATTTATGTCAGAATATAATGAATCATTGTATTGATGTGATAATTACTTAGACCATAAAAATGATACTTCACACTGTAGCTTCATCAGACTGAACTAATGAAATATGTATCTACGGTGTAGGGTTTAAAGATTCATCACTTTATAGGCAAACTCTTCTTCAAATAGGTTCAGCTATTCTTCACACCAACTTTGTTGTTCAGCATTTTCTCCTAACTACACAAATACTGCTCCATCAAGGTATGACAGAGAAGGAAAGCTTGCTGTCAATGTCGAGAACCTGATGAGGATTTTAGGGTTTGAAGCTCCAAGCCCTGCCGAGGAACGAAGGCAAAGTCTTCTGGCAGTCCTTAACAGAGTATCCAGCACCCCTCTGCCCCAGGGCAAGCCAAGTAAGAAATTCATTACTCTGGAATCCCACAGGCACATAGAATCAATCAATTAAGAGTAAGCAGTTCATTTAGTGGATATCTATTGCCACATCAGGTTTTTTTTATTATCTTTAACAGCAGAAGAAAATGTGCATTAAATATTAACACAGTTTACTTGTGCATTGTCAATTACAGTAACTGCACTGAATTTATTTTAGTGAATGGTGCACTCAGACCAGAGTTGGCCTTAGTATAGATATTATTTATGGGCTGCTTGGAGAGAGGCACACTCTGAAAGGTTCGTTCTCAAAATTACGTTCCTTAGCTTGCTTGTGGCAAATTTCACACTCAAAATGTTAAGTGAATTATTAGGGTAAGGCTATAAGTAAAGTAAATGTGTAATTTATCTAATGGACCACCAGAGAGGCTCCACAGGAGGAGGGTTCTTTCAGCACATTCCCCATGTACAGTATATCCACATACAGTGCAGTACTTCTCCTACCATATTAGAGGGGCATGAATATCCTT
This sequence comes from Atractosteus spatula, assembly GCF_055471065.1. Taxonomy (NCBI): domain Eukaryota; kingdom Metazoa; phylum Chordata; class Actinopteri; order Semionotiformes; family Lepisosteidae; genus Atractosteus; species Atractosteus spatula. The sequence continues at coordinate 37,428,114 of NC_142710.1, read as the reverse complement.
CATTTGGATTACTTTCCGGCCCATTCCTGCATGTGGAATCTATTTTCAAAACTGAAGTTCTGATCTCAGAGAGCTTACTTCAACAGGCCAAACAGACAAAAATGTGATGGTCTCAGAATTGTAAGCGTCTAAATGCTTCATAGTGCAAATCGGCAACACGTGCTGACAGCTGCAATGCTGTGCAATTCAGGAGCTTGGTTTACCTGTTACCCACACACCATGAAGTCTGGAGCTCACACTGTTGAAACATAAGCTTCTTTGTTTGATAATTCAAACATTCTACAGTAGATTAACAGTCAGCACACAGACAAATCTGAACCCTAGGTTTCCTGTACTGTGTTCTTCTGCAATTCTTCCCCATTTTAAATTTTACATGATTCTAATAAAAACTAAATGAGACTCTGCAGTTGAAAAAATATTAACTTCACTCTTCCTTTAATGATGTGATAACACTGACTTACACCTGGTTTATGTGCTGTAGAGTAACCAATCCCAAATGTCCTTAAATTTGATGTTGAGATCAAATTAGATGTTAGATGTAGCACATATAGCTTACATAAGTGTCTAATGGATATATCATGCCATAAAGTAAATGTCTTGGACACATTCATATCATCACTTTTGATTATTATATACATTATATACATGTACTGTATATATATATACCATGTATGTTATTATTATATACTGTACATGTAGAAGCTGTAGGTACATCTATTTTGTATTATAAACTTTACAGCTGTAGAAGATGTAAGTCTATTCTTATGGTTTATGAAGAAAAGCATAAAATATCTTTGAGCCAAGTTCTTATCACTGATGTAAGGGCTTTACACCAAAGAAACAGAGAGCAAAAGTATGGACAACAGCAGAATGTGAAACATTGGGTTTAAAATCAAGAGCATCAAAGCTCTTCAGATTTAACATTTTATAATGCAGAGGCTTCAGAAAAAAGATCTTCAAAGTCCCTGCAGGAGAGGAATCTTTCACTGAATGTGGAAAAGTGGCTTAAGGAAAAACTTACTGAGGGATTCAAGGACATGATGGTGGAGTTTCAGCGCTTTGATCTGAAGACCTCAGGCAAGGTACAGTAAGACTGCTTCTGCCTCCTAGTTCACCTTTTACTGAAGTAGCCTCATGATCTGAAGATTTTTAGTCCTTTCTGTCATTGTGTTTCCATTGCTTTTGTCTTTCAAATGTGTGAAAAGACTGGTTTCTTGTTCGGCTTATAGGATTTCAGCTTGTTGCTTCTCCAGGTTTTAAAACCACTAGTGTGTGTCTGTAATGCAGTTCTTTTTAATGTGGCACTTTTGATCCGGAAAATTCAGATGAAAAACTGTCTACTGTATACTGTATCTTTCTCTCTTACATAACAATAATGTGATTAATTGTCTTCACATTTCCTTATCTGCCTACTATATATCACCTTTATACTGTACCTACAGTATAAGAACAGGCCAAGTATTCTCCGTGTATCCATCTGATTCTGATTTGACTAAGGTTTCATTGATGAACTTTGAATTTTTCTTCAATGCTAATTCCTCATTTAAATACTGGGAAGGCATGAATCAAGAATACTCTCAAATATCTACCACATTTACACCTTTGTTTGAGCAGGTGTCCAGAGAAGACTTTTTACAGGTTTTGAGAAGGTTCCAACTCCCACTGAAAAAGGAGCAGCTCAGTCTCTTCCTAGCACGCTGTGGGCTGGATGATATGTCCCCTGATGTTGACTACAGAGCCTTTCTCCTGCGCTACCAGGATAGAAGCGAGAAAGGAATGATGCACAGGGTCCTTGTGCATCCCAGTCACAGGTGAGGCCCAGGCTTCACAAATCCCATTCTCAGGTGCTACAGCCCTACAGAATGTAAAATATTATTTAAATTGCATAGGAAGAGTGATAGTTTTGATCAATTCAGGGCAAGTAATTGAACTCAATCATTAGGCTTGCAGCCAGATAAAAATAAAAACGTCGAATCTATGGTCATCTATGATCAGGTTAGAATCTGGAATAGGTTGTTACTTTGGCATGGCATAAACGGGACCTAAACCGATAAATTAGCACATACAGTAATTCTGACTGGGAACCATTTTAAATCTTGAAATCTTGATTCTTATGCATTTATTTGTTGTAAATGGAATCAGGACAAATTCTCTGGAGCTAACACTCTGGGATTAAGAGAAGTTTGAATATCAACAAAGTTATTTTCCTTCCTGAAGTGAACATTTTAATGATCATCTAGTGAATACATTGTACAGTATATGCTTTTTTTTCAAATTGACATACCCTTTTTTTAAAGAATGTGTGCAGTACAGCACAGCATTGTGCAAGTCTTTGATTTCAGTTAGGTTCTACAATTCAAAGTTTACTCTTTAAAATAAATAGATACTAATTAAATCTTTTCATTAACTTACATGTTGATATTGATGAACAAACTTTGGAGAGCAACACTCCATATAAACCAAGGTGAATACTACAATTATGTGATACTACTGCCATCTACTGTCATAATTATGGCACAGCTCCAGAAGATAATTCTACAGATTTAACCGAACTATACGCTTCATACATGTGGAATTTTAAATAATTATTCTTTAAAAAAAAACACATTTTAGATTGTTTGGTCGTGGTTAACATCTGGTCAGTGGTTGAAATGCAGTGCTGGAGTGAGAGTTATCTTTAGTTAATGAACATATACTGTACTGTAAGTTCATTGGAAACCTGTAAGATATACTAGGAGTTGAAAAAGATATGTCTGCCCATATCAGGATACTGTCAGTTGAGCTGGCAGTAGGGTTGATTTATTAAGCGATGGTGAATGTCCACAATTCTCCCTTCAGCTCCAGAGCAAACCTGAAGGAACATCCTGTCTGTAAGCTTGTGATTCAGTGTTGTTTCTCTACCAAACAATTGTGTTTTCCGTTGTTCACTATGGTGAAAAATGTGATCGCTGCTTGCTTTTTTACAGAATTGATGTAGTGTAAGCACAATAGACAAGATAATCTTCCTGTGTCCTATTCCAGTGTGTATTTCAAGCAATAGTTGTTCTATCCTTTAAATGTGAGACTAACTGTGTTAACTGTGTTCCCAGTCTTCTTTTTTAAATTTTAGAAACAGTACATTGCCCTGTTTTTTTTTTACATCAGTGAAATTATGACATGATAGACATTCATTTTAGTCTACAGGTATATCATCCCTACATAAGAAATAATTTAAGAGGCTCTGCCCTTACATTAAGCAGTTACAAAGATATGTCCTGAACTATCACTGAAACAATTGTATGCACTGTTTTTAGTGCCTGGAATTATTTAAAGCTCCTGTTAAAACACTGAATTTACAATCACAGAAACTGTAATCAGAAATTGGCATACCATTTATGGAAATAATTGGAAAAATCTATCACCTGTAAAAGTAAGACTCATGGTTTTGATGGCTTAAATTGTAGTTGGACCAATAATATACATGTAAGAGTGGATTATATTTTCCAATAAGTACTCAATTAACTATTGTTGCAGTATGTCTTGTTATGTTTCTAAAACATGTGTTCTGCATTGCACAACACTAAAAGACATTTGCTATTATAAGTAACAGTTTGAATAGTTGTCACAGTGTGAACAGATAAAAGCAAATAAAATCTAAACGTGTTTTGCCCTGTGGTAATTCTAAGCAATGACCTTTGTACTGCATTGAATAAAATATTCATTTCAGTCACATGATCCCACACAAAAATACTTTTTGGAAAACCTTAACAGAGGCGCAGAATATACAATACATTAAACAAAATGCATACTCATACAGTACGGTGCAGCACCAAACCTACAATTGTGATTGGTGTAAAACTTTGTGTTTGATGCAGGTTTAACCAAGCAAGGAGTCTCAGTGATCATTCCACAGTCTCTGCTTTGGAGGCAAAGCTCTTAAACATTCTACAGACAGATTTTGTTTCTCTGCTAAGTGAATTTCAGTAAGTCTTTGTTATAGAATACTGTACTTCACAGGCATGTACATGTGTATAACTAAGGTTACCACATTTAATTATCTAATGCACATTTTTAAGTTGAATCATTACTGTTTTATCATGATGAGGTGTAACAGAGGTAATTTTCCTATTACTAATTTTTATAACATTTTATATTTGTTTTAAAAAAAGGTGTAAAGCTTAACCACCAACCATATGGCAATCTTTAAAGCTTTGTTTTGCTATTAACTGAAAGGAGAGATGGTAGAAAGCAACAATATCTGTAGAGAACATTTGTTAATGTAAGTCATAGCTGGCAGCTTGATATCACAACATAGCAGTTGTACAAGATTTCAGACTGATCCTTCTTGATCTCACTAAATCATCTGTTTTCTTTAGAAAAATAGACGCAGAAAAGCTGGATACTGTGAGTCAGCAGCAATTTAGAGCAGCCATCGAGACAAGGTACTACAATATGTAATATATATTTTTATTGATTTTATTTTTATATAATGAGTAAATATGTGTTTTATAATTACTATAGGCATGGAAAAATTATATTATCCAGTTGACATGAAAAGAACTAGAGATCATTACTATTTCTATTACTATTATTATTACCTTCCCTTGTCCAAGCAGATTTTCAATGAAAATGACAGATGAAGAATTTGAATACCTGCTGGAGAAAGTTCCTCTTGACAAACATGGAAACATAAGATATTTAGAATTTCTGAGTAAATTTGGTACAAGGTAAGAATACGGGTTGTTGAACAGAAGGCTGTGAAACAAGGAAGAGTTTCAAATAAAAACAACAATCACATTTAGGAATGCAGCAAAGCAGACGTCTCAAAGGGGCTGTGGAAAAACATGCATTACAAATCTTCTGGCACATTTTCATCGGCCCTGAGGATTGTAAAGTTATTTTGTAATATGACATGACCTCCTTTGAAATGTAATTTAGACAATGAAGTCTGGTTGAGAAGTCCCATTCGTTCACCATGCCTGCCCTTTTCTTTCCTTCCCAGTATTCACCAGTACAGTATGTATCCCTTCACCTCCCCTAGTTCCACCTCTAAAGTCCAAAAAGTCAGGATGTTATATATCAGCCAATCATGCTCAAGAATGCTGTTATTTTCTTATATAACCACAGAAACATACTGTATAAAGCTGTGAGACATTGGCTGTATTTACTGAAATTAGTATTCATTCTGGGGCAATCTTGTGAGAATAGGTGGTTATTAAGCGTTAGGTCAATCACATGACAACAGTACTGTTCTTCAAGGTGTCTCTGCCCTTCAAGCAGCACTTTGGTCTTACAGTCCCTCAGCAGCAGGGGGCAAGCACCTGTCAATGGACAGAACCAAGACAGCAGGTAGGGGTTAGGGCAGACTGGGGGGCTAATGAATTGCTAGAGGAAGTTTTGAAAATTTTCTTCCCTGCTATTCACCATATGGGTTAGTTTGTTAACAAAACAGCTGTCCTGTGTTGATGACGACAATGTACTGTATTTGAACTGGATGTAGTGTTCTGTGCTATATGGCAGAGAAAAAAATCTACTCTTTTTGCAATTTACAGAAATATGGAGATTTTCTTAGATGATGGTAGAACTGTTGTAACCAATATCAGCAGGAAGCCGAAGACTGATGGGCTTCGGAAAAGCTGGAGAGAGAAAACCACAGACCAGGTTTCATGCACTTTCTCCAATGTACTCATATAATTCTTCTGCATGTAGGATTTGAAATTTTATTAACCTTTGTACATTGCACTCTTGGGGCAGCTAACAAAGATTATTAAGGACCTTGTGAAAAATAACGTTGAGGAAGTTGAAAGAGTCTTCAACAACCTGGATGAAATGAACACCAGAAGACTCTCTCGAGAAACTCTGTATCAGCTGTTGAAAAGGTATCAGGTTTAGTATATTATATTAAACTGTTTTAATGAAAAGGCAATTAGAGTATTACTTCTCACTATAGTTAACTTCTAAGCTGTTTTTTTCTAATATTGAAGTGCGACTTTGTTTTATGTTTGTTTATGTTCTGAGTTTGGATGAAAGATTAAATCTTTTTTTTTTGTTCTGTACTTTATGCACTGTATATAAAATAAACCTTTATTTAGCTACAGAAATCAACTGAGAAAAATCCATCCCATTCCAGAGAGTTACCCATTCATATAATATCCCATTGTTCTAGAGAACTCTCATGAGCTCATGAGAGTAACAGCAGTGGCTCACCTGGGATATGAATCCATGACTTCTTAGTTATAAGTCCTTTTTATGCTAGAATACACTGTTTTCTGTAAAATACATACTGTATTTTAAATGCCATTTAATTAATGCCTTTTTACTTAAAAGTCACACTGGAAAAATGTCCACAAGAAAAGAAAAAACTTGTGAAAGTCCAAAAAATGGGATTCCTATTACAGTATGCAATGCAAGTTGTAGTCATCGCCACCTTTTTGAAATGACTTTTTAATTTGAAGGCTTTTATTTTTATTCAGATTTAACATACAACCCCATATCTCCAGAGAAGAGGTCGGGAAGCTCTGGGAGACTTTAATCACGAATCAAGATGGCACCCTTGATTTCCACCACTTTGTCCGCCATTTTGTTTTTTCTCTGTCCTCTGCATGCTATCCGAGTTCCAAAAGAGCCCCCCCAGTTAAAGGGGACAGTGACTTCCTGTTAAGATCCCGAAAACTCAACTCAGATACTGAGATAACAATAAGCCACCTTTGTGCAAAGGTAAAGTACCGTTCATTCCAATACATCCCATAAACACTATATGTAAAATCAATTTACGATTTCTGGTGTTTTGACTTCACACACTCTTATTGCAGGTTCAGCTCCGGCTTGATGACCTTCAGAAGCAGTTTCAAGAACTTGACCCAGTGGCTTCAGGAGCTGTGACCAAAGAGGAGTTTCAGGATGTGCTGACAGATGTCTGTCCAGAGTTAACAGACTCACAACATGAGGCGATTGCAAGGAAATTCAGCTGTGGAGACAACAGGTTCCTCTATTCCTTTGTTTAAATGCATTGTAGCAATAATAATCAAACGATGCACAGTACAACATGATAAATTGCAGAACAATTTACAGCTTTGACTGGGATGTCATTTTCTACAGGATGTTGAGACTTAAGACAGCAAACAAAGAAAACATTTTTTCTCTAAATTTCTTGTCAATTTCACTTTTTCTTAAATCTCTTCAATAATTTGTACTTTTAACCTGTACTTTAGCATTCAAACTAAAATTATCCCCTCTCTTTGCTGTGTATTATTATAAAATTACAGAATCCAAAAGCGACATTTGTGATTCATTTTTGTTTGTCTGCCTTTCTTTACTTCAGAATTTCATATGCAGATTTCTTACACCCATTTGAACAAAAAAGGACATTGAGAACTGATCAATCCAAAGCTTTAACACAAAGGTCCGTAGGAAATCCCCCCGTGTACAACGAGATCACCCTGAAGGGCCTGAGTGGCATCACCCAACAATTGCGTCAAAAGGTATTTTTCTTGGAACCAGCTTTGTTCCTTTCTTACTGCTTAGGAAAAGAGATTACGTACAGCTTTTTTTTATGAGATTCCCATTTAAGAACAATTTTCAAAAGTGCATTAAGTGATACCTGACGGTTATTCCTTATCCATGTTGGACATATGTTGAAAATGGCTTCAGACGTGTTTATTTTATCAGACGTGTTTATGTCCACCACCTGGTCTCTGAATCAATTAGTATTTCCCTGCTAAAGGTAAGCATTTTTGTGTTTGTGGTTCCAATATTCTTATGGATTCTGGCAATAATCCTATAGAATTATATCAGATGACACACAGGGAAGGTACAGCCAGTCACTGTAGCCAGCAGCCATATCACTCTGCAACTCACAACTGGCAACCCACTGAAGCTAAGCTGGTGTGAGCCTGGTCAGTACCTGGATGGGAGACCTGGGAAAAACTAAGGTTGCTGCTGGAAGAGGTGTTAGTGGGGCCAGCAGGGGGTGTTCACCCTGAGGTCCATGTGGGTCCTAATGTCCCAGTATAGTGACGGGAACACAGATGTAAACAGGTGCCGTCCTTTGGATGAGATGTAAAACCGAGGTCCTGACTCTCTGTGGTCATTAAAAATCCCAGGGTGTTCCTCAAAAAAGAGTAGGGGTGTAACCCCGGCGTCCTGGCCAAATTTCGCATTGGCCTTTACCAATCATGGCCTCCTAATAATCCCCATCTATGAATTGGCTTCATTACTCTGCTCTCCTCCTCACTGATAGCTGATGTGTGGTGAGCGTTCTGGCGCACTATGGCTGCCATTGGTGGTGGTAGAGGGGAGTCCCCATTACCTGTAAAGTGCTTTGAGTGGAGTATCCAGAAAAGCGCTATATAAGTGTAAGCAATTATTATTATTACTGTTCACAGGAATCACTTCAGGATATCTGAAGGATATTCACAGGAATCACTTCAGGATATCTGGCATAAAGCTTTATGCCAGAAAATCATGAAATGTGTTTTAAAAATGATGTAGGATTTTATATTATGTGTGGGGCTGATCATGGCATCCATGAAAACAACATTAATAGTAAATTCATTGAGTGTTAAACGAACCTGTTTGTGTGTTAAAGCTGGGTGGAGACTGGAAGTCCCTTCAACAAGCTTGTAAGAAGCTGGACTGGAACAGCTCAGGATATCTTTCACTGTCGGAATTTCGATCTGTCCTGAAGTTTTGCAACACTGTCCTGGATGAAGAGGAATTTTATCGTCTCATGTCTGTTTTTGATAAAAATATTACTGGGAAAATTAACTATGCAAAGTTCATTGACTATGCCACAAAGAATAATGGTGCACCTCACGAAACAAACCAGAGGAGAAAAATACATTCCATATCCTAAGCCGTTAATGCTGTGTACACTTGAATTAATCTTTTAATGTTTCAGAACTGGGTGTAACAGCCCTTTTGGTCCTGTATGCATAACTAAAGTTATAAAAAGTAAAATGTTACTGATTTACACAAATTAAAAAAATGTATAGAATATTTTTAATATTCTATTAAAAGTGAAATTTAAAAATTGAAATTTAAAGATATTCTATTCTACGCGTGTTGTTCTCCAATATTGAAAAACTATGCACTATGTTCTTTAGTATTGATACTTTTGTATCAATGTGTGTTCAGATAACATCAGATAATTTTGTAGGGAATTTTCTAAATCCTTCTGTATGTATCTGAAAAAATGCCTGTTATAAAAATGCTATTTGCAGTCTTTGTGTATATTTGATTTTTAAATAATGTGCATTTGTAACAGTAATATTTTGAATCTTTTTAAAACAATGAATTTGTGGTGATACTAATGTACAACTTAATGATTTTAATTTCAGTTACATATTTTCCATTCATTTGTTTTTTTAATAATAATTAATAGTAATTAATAATAGTTGTTAACAATTATTACATGCTTATTATTGAGTCTGTATCACAGGCAGCTGTCTGTTCCCTACAGGTTGTTGATTATCTAAGGAAGCTGAAATCTTTACCTGCCTCGGCTGCACATGTTGTGAAAGGTGATCAATCTCCCATTACCTGACAGTAAAGGGCAAGCTTCTCTCACAGGGACTCCACTCTTTCCTGCTCAAGTGAAATCATGCTTATTCAACACAAACTGCATTGTGTTCGTCTGCAAAATTTCCATGCCGGATAAACGATTGATTACTTTTGGGTTTTTTTTGTCTATATCAGAAGCATAACACTCATTCCATAAACTGGTTGTAATTCTATGCAACAGCATTATACAGTACCATTTGATAATTTCTTGACAAGAAAGCATCAGGTTGTGCAGCATGATTCCCCCACCACCACTAGATTCAAGCTCCTTAGTCACAGAAATACCGATGCTGAAAAGTTTATCACAAATTATATTCTCATTTGTAAACCAAAATGTAAGTAAAACAATAAAGTATCAGCTGATTATAAATATGACTGGATTTTTTTCAACTTGCTCTGTAATTCTTTTGCGTTTTGATTAGCCTGTATATGATTTAGCCAATCTTGGTCATTCAGTAGTTTTGTAGCTTAGTAAATCTAAGATTTTGTCCAGGTGTTTCTTAAAGGTCTTTAGGCCTCAGCTGCTGGGAAGTTTGCTGGGAAGCCTGTCTCTGGATACCCACAAAAATTAAAGTAAAGAGTTATTTCCTATTCTATGGTAATTACTAATGTTATTCCAATTCTTCCTTCTATTCTCATTTCCGATTCCTAAATTAATACTCCGTAGTATAATACCCATTCTCCTGGGTTGCATCCATCTACTGTGTATCCCTTAAGATTTGCTTGTGATTTTGTGCATAGTCAGTGTAGGTGTCTTCTACTGTATAAACTTCCAGAGATATTACAAAATGTTTGAGGGGACATCATACCAGGTGGAAATTGACTCTTTCTTCAGAGGCGAGAAAGTGTTAAACGTGTCTTGTGATGCATAAAGAGATATAGAATGCATACATGTACAGATTTACTATTATAATTAGTGGTATTGATTCTAAAGCCATAACATAAATGGAGAGAGAACTTTTAACTGGGGCAAAACAGTGAAAAAGATAGCAATGAGTGTTTAGAAAGAAAAGTGTTTATATTCTGGCAAAATCAAAAGAATTAAGACAAATTGAGATCCACGAGCTGGAAATAAATGCAATAATTGGGTGGATTTCAAGCACATTCTGACGCAGGATTATATAACTGTCCAGTTTTAAAAGAGATTTAAATGTTGCTTCCTCAATCATAATAATCAAGATAATTTACTCTTTAGGGATTGCGATCTTCCCAAGGAAGCTCATTAGCTTTTTTAATTACCTTACGTAACAACAGAATCTGGTGGTTTTTCTGACACTGAGCACTCCCCATTATCTAGTGAAAAAGCAGACAGAAATGTTATCTACCTGCTGGCAGGGCCAGTATACTGATTTCTATCGGGTGTAAGTATTAAATGGACTTTGCTCTAAATGCATTCCACTGAGTTTTTATGTTAATGCAGATGGCAGCATCCACAGCCATGGGGATCAATGTCTCCGCAAAGACAGTGAATGTTTTTGTACCGTTTGTTACTGAGATGGTAAGCTGAAGGAAAAGGATCATTTGAAATATTTAGATATTAGAAGGCATAATTTCAAGTTGACATCAGCCTTTTTCTCACCCAGTGTCCTCCATCAATTTGCTTTCACACCCTTTTGACAGAGTTTATAGTTATGTTAAACATATTTGCAATGGAAATGTGTTTTTTTTCTGATTACATTGACTTCCCTTGTTTTAAGAGGGTTTTCAAAATCAATAGCTTTATCATTAGCATGGCTTTACAACAGGGATTTCCTAGATTAACAGATTAAGTGAGTAAAACAGACCCTTTAGAAGTAGCAGGGTTAGAGTATGCTGCATGTTTTAAATAAATAAGCTGTATTTATTTTTTTTTAAATGACTTCAAATAACAGCTCATTTTTTAAATTATGTAAATAATATATACTGTACTTATTCACGCACTACAGTGAAAAAGAGTATAATATGAATCTCAAAATGAATTGCTTATAGCTTTCGTAAAAAAAATATCTGTTGTTTAAAATTATACAAAATATATTAACAGAACTGATTTACTGTACAGTATATGAGGATTTAATTAGTTAAATTAGTTTAAAACACAAAGCATGCCTTAATTCTAATGAAACATTATTTGCAATAACAATAAAAATGGATGGACAATGACCCCCTGAACTCATTGCTCTTAGCATCTTTACTCTAAAAAGTACAAGTACAGGTAATTCCTGCTTCACATAAGTGGAAGGGTTTTGGAAAACAGTACCTTTATTGAGAAAACATGCCTCTTCAAGTATTTTATAGGAAGTCCACTAAGTGAAACTGAACCTCTGTGAATTTTTCAGAAAGCAGAATCCCACAATTTCCATAAGATGACAGAACATTTGAAAGTCCTTTGTCTGGCCCCTGTATCAGATTGTTGACCATTGTGAAAATGGAGCTGTACGCATTTGACACTCCATTTCGATAACCTGTACCTTGATGGGTGCTCTCTCTTTCTGCCTTACAGTGAAGATGGGGGTGACTATACATTCCTGATCTAGTTTCCACTCTTTTAAATTGGCCCCTTTCTTTCTACAGTGTATCATATTGGTGGCATTGTCAAACATCATCTACCTGTACAGCTTATTGTATAATACATGATAGATTTAGCCTAGGTTGGTTGAGTTCAATAACACAGCCTGCTTCAAGGATTTCATGTATTTCACATACAATACAGTTACAAAAAAGGCTTCACTTTAAATTACTCAAAAACTCTTTGAGTATTATTATGCTTATCTTCATGTCAGATGCTACTGTATGAATTGTTTTCACAGATTAAACTTATGTATCTCTATACTGTACTGTATGTGTTCAGTGTCAGTTGCTCTTCAGTTTGATGATAGATACAGTATCTATGTTTTCCTAAAGCCAAGTTATCAGTAACCATTTCAGCACAACACTCTGTTAAATGTTGGTTTGACATACTGTGGAAGGAATCACCTCTCAGAAACTCACTTTGAACAAAAAGGATTCACTAACTGCAACTATTTTTAATTAAAGAATGAAAAGCAGAATGCTTTCATGTAGAATATACAGTAGGTTCTGGTTTTGATTTGTAGTTAACAAATCTTGTCTTTTCTAAAGATATGAAAGGAAATCTTTGTCACTGTATATACTGTATGGTAACTCCACTGTTTGACCTGGTGATGTATTTTTTTTATTGTGGCTGTTTTAAAAGCAGACTAATGCACTCTTAATGCATGCACTCTACTTGAGCATCTTACTGAGTTCAAAGAGTTCGACAATTACACTTGCAATCAGGTAACCCCTAGGCACTGCATTTTAGAAATGAACACCTGTGTCTGTGAATTTAAAAACAAAATGATGCAATATCGTGTGGCTAGGGCTCACTTTTTGTCAGAAGTAATCTTTACTTTTTATTTTTTGGTAAAGCAAGATATAAAAAAATGTACACTAATTCTACATTGACTTCAATTGAACGTCAGTGCTTCGCAGGCAAAAATATCACCTGAGTAAACCCACATTGTTTCCATAATTGTAAAAATAAAAAGATCAAGGAAATGGAGCAGCAAATGGAGTGACAAAGTCAATGCTGATTGAGACTCTCGGCCCTGGAGAGGTAGCAATTTGAATCTCAATGTCTCACCAGCACAGACCTCTTTTGTGACACAGTTCACAAAGGCACTTTATGAGTGATCACTCCAGAAGGGACTCTTTTACAAGACTAGCTATAAATACTCTCAAAGAGGCCATGCCATTTTTACTACAGACATAGAGTACCCATAGTCACTAAAACATCTACTCATTGTTGATGTTCCCCCTAGTAATTTTATACAGAAGCTATGACCATCTTCTCTTAAAAATTATTGGACATCTTCTCTTCATATGGTGCTGGTACAGTATTATTTGTTTTTTTCTTTATTAGAGCCTTTTACATTTATGGATACACTTTAACAGATATACAGGATATAGCTACATATAACCAAGTTTATTTTCATTCCAAATCTAGAATTCTCATATTTAGTGGTTTACTAAATGTAAGAAATATATTTTTTTAAACCGATTAAGCCAATGTAGGAGTATGATGTAAGAATCAGGTAATAGTAAATAACTTTGTACAACAGCTTCAGATACATACATTTTAAAAAATTAAAAAAAAAAAAACTGAAACACATTCTAAAATTATCTAAATCTAATTAATTATGAAGTGGAAGATCATTTGGTCTAGTGAGTGACCACTTTAAAATTTGGATCTTTAAGATCAAATGCTGACATCTGAAAAATAATGTATTGTATACATACTATTTCACCTTTTTAAGACTGAAGATCTACAAATGAAAAGTAAAATACAAATGTATGGCAATGGGAAACACTTGTTTAGACTGTATACTTTTCCTTGTGGCATACTTAACATTTGTCATATTAATACTGTCCATAGCTGCTTTCCTTTTTGACTTAGAGTTCGCTCAGGTAATAAAGGAGTAAATGTCACTGTATGCAACAGGTAGTAAATACAAAATTACTTTGATGTACTGTCTCACAAATACCCGCTCCATTTTCAAAAGAAATTATCCAAACATAGTAAAGAGTTTAAAAAATCAAAGCTAGCACAGTGCAAACCAGACATATACAAAGAACAGAATCAATGCTAGATTTTTCTCTCAAATGTAGCTTTGGAAATTTTGTTGATTTGAACCTGGAACGTTTTTGCTTTTGTAACCACAAAGGTCATAAAATATCAGTTGAATGGTATTGACAATTTCCTCAATTACAGGAAGTGCATGAACAATGGAAAGAAAATGCTGGCAATTATGTGTCAGAATTCTATTTTTTTCTTTCATCTTCTTTTTCCCTTGTGCACAGTGGTAAGAAATGGCTTTAGTCTGTGTTGGTCTTCTGATAATTACAGTGCCTGTTGCATGGACCTGTCATCCCCAGAAAGTAGGTAAGTCTTAAAAAACTGAAATGCTACCCAGATTGCTGTCTACAAACTTTCTCAGTTAACCGTCCTCATATTTTTGTTGAAAAACAGCTAATTGAAATCATTTTCTATGTTAATAACATAACTAGTGTTCTTTTATTTCTTACTAGACTTTGTCTTGGTCACCTGTTTTCCAAATGCTATTATTGCTAATGTTCCCGAGTGTCCTTATGGATGGAAAATCAACCAGTTATCCCTGGGAGGTGTGTGCTACAGTGGGGTGAACAGTGCAGGATATTTCCGTTTTGCTATTCCCGATCTGACCCCCAAAAACAATTCATACTGTGGAACCCAATCAGAGGTAAGACTTTCACAGACGTGAAAGAAAAGGACACAGGTTAACCTGTGCAATCTAAGACTGATGTATGACATGAGTGCCAAACCGATTCTTCTGTGTAATCAGCTGCTTGATTTGCTTACATATACAGTATATTAAATAATGTTTATGAAGTATTCATCTTAAAGTTGAGTGTAGAGTGTTGAGTGTTTAGAAAATAGCAGATCCCAAAGCTGGGAGCAGAAAAATAAAACTTTCATGTTTTGTTTCTTTCAGTATCTCAGTGGCAAAGATCCCAAATATGTTTTCTACAACTCAATAGTTTCCAATGACACATCTCTCATGGTCAGAAACCAGCCTGTGAACTATTCCTTCAGCTGCACCTACAAAGCTTCTTATTTGGTGAGCAATGCCATCTTTAGTCAAAGGTAAGACATTTGCATGAAATAATTTGGGACAAAATGTATTTAATTACACAGGCATTCTCACATAATAACTTGCAGTGTTTTCACTAAACCATCTGCTTATTCCAGAGTGGCGACAGTTTATGTCAACAATGGGAGCATAGGCTCTTTTAAATCTCAGCTGTCTATGAACGTGTTTACTGTAAGTATTTAACTGTTTTCTTTATCTTTATGGAATTGAAAAATGTCATTTTAAATCAATGTGGGAATGGTAATCAAAAGTAAAACAGTGCACAAAGCTTCAGTTTGTCATGCATTGTGTATATTTTTAGAAAGCTACAAAGCAAAACATTTTTTCACAGGGTATATCTTACATAAACTGATTAGTGTAGAATCTTTTTAAAACATCCCTTGGCTTGTATCAGAGTTGATAAATATACAATAAATTCTAGAAGTCTCATTATGTTTTTGAAACAAACGATCAAACAATATCTCTCTTGAATTCTGGCCAGTGGAAAGCATAGACAACTTCTTATTAACCTATGAGTTATGGGCATTCATCTTTTATAAAACGAAAAGTCTAGTTTTGAAAGTTTACAGTTTGCATTGTAACTTAATGATCCTGCTGTTTGAAATATGGTGAAAGGATCCTTAGAAAATCAAATGAATGTGCTAAAGAGCAACCATTTGAACACTTGACAGTTACTTAGATGTTTTCTGTTGGACATTTTTTAGCCTGTACAGTATTGGTGAGATCACTTGTTATCATCCTTAAATAACTTTTGGCTTTATTTTCGGTATTGTCAAGGATCACACAACGTATTTCTGCCACGCTAAGTGAAATATGAGGAGAAAGGAAGACACTAATTTTCCCAAATGTAAAAAGAAATCCATATTTACATTCTGAAAGGTTTTTCTTACACTTTGAAACTGTGATGTTTCTCTTCCCTTAAAAAACAAGAGTTAAAGGTGTACTGTCTACATAAGGTATGAGGTTGTGGAAGTGATTATTATACAATAGTTTTAAATGTTACTTTGATATGAAAATGTTCCAATAATCCACAAGAGATATTAGTCAGCCATGTCAATAAGGTTCAAGATTTTGAAATTAGTTTCTTGTACCTTTTTAAAGAACGAAGTAAAGAATTCAAATTTTTTATTTCTTATATTCATGTTCTCTTAAGCCTACGCAGAAAAGATGTTTTAAATACTATGCAGTATATAATATATTAACCTTAGATTACTTTGCTGTATTATAGATGGGTTTACATTAATTTGCTAAGATTTCTCCCTTCTTTTAAAGAATTCAAAATTCTTACATACCATGGATGTCCCCTACACTATTGATACATCAGAGATTGGTTCTGAAGTATTTATTGGCATTGAGGCAAAAGGACTGAGTAACAGGTATGCTCTCACTAAGTAAGGATTTCCTTTTGAGTAGACATTGTCTTTCTCTCTGGCTATAACAAATAAGCTCAAATTCAATCATAATATAATGTAATGTAGTGACTAAGCCTTTGGACGCATCACTGACAGGTTGTGAGTTTACATGCGGAAGGTATCTTAGCAAAGTTGCTCCAGTCTACCCAGTTGTATAAGTGGGAACCAGCATTGCTGGGGAGTCATCCCTGTGATAGACTGGCATTCCATCATAGAGTCTACATGCTCTGTAGTCTGCTTAACACTTCAAAAACCAGGATGATCTCTGGCCCGATGAGCTTGTGTCTCTGGAATTGACTTTATCTTTACCCTTAAAAATGTAAATATACAGTAGCACTACTGTAAGTAGTACTTTTAATATGTTTGAGCACTGTAGAATGCAGCACAGATTCGTTTCCTCAAAGGAACAACTCTTCTTATAGACACAAGGGGATACAATAAACTCCGCTTAAATCCAATTTGCACTGCAACTGTTTTGTTGTTTTGTGTTGTATTTGTCTACTAGGATTTAAGGCATACTAGTTGTTGAATACAGTTGTATCACATGTAGCTTCTGTATTTGTTTTTTAGGTTCAAAGTTGTGATTAAAAACTGCTGGGCTACCCCTTCTCCCCAGTTCACTGACAAAAAGAGATGGAGTCTAATTATAAACAGGTGTGTTTCGTTTGCAGTCATTACATAATTTTTCCACTCTAGAAAACTGGATTTAGTATTGATTAAAATATTTCATTTACATCTTAATTTTTGTTGTTGACAACCTGTTTTGCATTAGCATTTAACATTGCTTGTGAAGGTGTGACTTTTCCATACACCTAACAGATGAGAGATTCATAAGTGCTCTTTTTCCCACAGTTGCTCATCAGACCATACAGTGACCATCTTTGAGAATGGAAAAGACAGCAGGTCAATGTTCAAATTCAATTCATTCAGGTTTCGGCTTCTGGAAAAAGTGTCAACTGTCTGGCTGCACTGCGAAGTCCACATATGTGACAGTGAAAAGCTTTTTTGTCAACCAGTAAGTAAGACAAGGATACACAATAGTTAAACTAAGTGCGAGACACCTGTCTTTAGTTCCACAGTTGCTCTTTCATTCTTGTTTGTGTGTGATTATTTAATTAAAGGGATAAAACTAACTGTATCTTCAGACATGTGCATCATTGAAACCATGGACAAATCATTAATAGACCTTGGAGAAAGTAAAGGTAAAAGTTAAATATGTCCAATTGAACCACCAATTGGCTAAACTATTTGGGAGTTGAATTTAGAACCAAAACAAAATGGATTCTACTGCCTCCCAGGTACGTAGACAACCATGATCTTAAGAGCTGAAAAAGCAAAATGGGCTCCATTCTGTAAAACCCATGGATTCTTCACACAATTAAATTTACTGAACCACACTAAGGTTCCATGATGTCACAAATTTACAGGAGGAAGAAGATTCTTCATCTTCATGAAGCTTCTTCATGTGAATGAAGTCACAAAGCAACATCTTAGAATTACACTAAGTAATCATAGCTAATTCTAGTAGATTATCATGATACAGAGGTGCCTTTTTCTGATTTTGGCAAGCTATAATCCAAAAGGATTTTGCTCATTAACCTATGAGTATAAGGCTTTGCAATATGAGCAAGGTTTTGAATAATTTACTGAGTTAATCTATTGATTTACACCCTGAAGAAATGCGGGATGTTGTCATTTCAAACTGTCTCTCAATTATTTAATGAAACAATTGCCTTGTGTAGGTGGTAAATTATTGTCTGGCATGTTCTGTGTCCATACCATTGCCACTGTGCTGTTTGACTTGATACTCACCGGGTACTCACTGGGTAGGATTAAAAGATACAAGCCTAGCACTGTGCCCTTGGAGTGGGGATTAAGCTGTCAAATTGCACACCACGCTGTGCCTACAAATTTGAGTTGCTGTTCTTCTGCAGAATTTCTAAATTCCCCTCAGCCACCACCATTTATCCACCAGAACACCACTTTTTCTTTTTACTTGTCTTCAATGATATGACATGTTGCTGTGATGGCACAACCTCCCTGTATTCCTGGCAGGGAGGTGTGTACAGAATGTCTACAGTATATATTAAAAGTAGGAGTTGTTAGTCCTTTTGTATTCTCTTATTTTTTCATTTTAAGAGTGTTCCATGCAATTTAAGAAGTCACCAAACTGATCCAAATGGAGGTGTGCTAACTGCAGAGTTCCGTGTTAAAGGTATGTTATATTGTTGAACTAGGTAACAACGTACATGAGTGATGAGAATCAAAACACATAAATAAATCAGTTAGTCCCATGTACTGTAACAACATCAGTTGATCAATTTCTTATGCATGTTTCCCTACCATGTTCCTTTACTGGTGCACTCCCATTCTGTGGGTGTTTTCTGCTTGAGTGTGAGTCATTCAGTGACATCAGAATGACTTCATTTCTTGTATAGCCGGTGCCATCATAAGTGGCCAGAAAAATCCCATAGCATTTTTCTGGAATGATGACGGTTTTTCAGAGATAATTACCTTTTTGTTTCTTTTGTTCTTGGCAGCCATTGGCTCATCTAGCAACAGAAAACTTGCAGGTAACTAGAAAAGTGCAAACAATTTCAAACTTTCATATTTAGAAATGAAATGTTGCCCATTTGACTTATTGTGTTTTTTTTCAGATATGGCTCCATACTGCATCTTTTTCATGCTCACAGTGAACACCCTGTTAGGAAGTGTGCTTTCTTCTGTAATCTAAAAAAGGGCAGTATAAGAGCTTAATTCATCAACTGTTAAATCTATTTGTTTTATATGCCAAGTGTGAAATATAAAATGGCATTAAACAATGTTGTACATGGTTTCACACTGTGTTCAGGAGAGAGGAACAAGATGCTTCCCCATGTTTCATACTGTGGTCTCAGGGAGATTATTTAAGGTCTCCCTTTCCCCCTCTTACACGTTGTAATTCAGACAGTCACAAGCATAGTGTTTTTATACAGATGTTAAACTTTCATTAAAAAATGCAAAGCATGTTTTATACAAGGAAAAGCATTATTTTATGATTGCTTCTGGGAAAGTTTGAATTTTGGACAACCTTGATTTATTTTTCTGAGTGGAAAAAAGGACCTTCCTCACTCTTAACACTAAAAACTGCAGTCTGAAAAAAGGTTTAACACTTTTTCTATTACTGACAGTTTTTCAAAAGGAACACAATTCATACAAGCATTAGAATGCAGTAAGTCACATACACTTCATTTTATTCAGTAAATTGTATGTATCATTCTTTGCTGATTATAAGACTTATGTGAATGTTTTTGCCTTCCTAAGAAAACTAATAACATACAGTATTTGTGAACAATGCTTTGTGAACATAAGTTGTGTTTCCATGAAGAGTTTCTGTCATTTTTATAGAAATGTATATATATAGACGTGCGTTCTGTTCAAATTAAGTATGCCTTTGTTCCATCTTATTTGTCATTCTTTCTAACAATAAACGTTTTAAACATAAAAAAATTACTATCCATGACAAATTTTCAGACATCATTCAGATTAAGTAAGCATACCATTTGTTAGGCTTGGAAAACTACCACAGTATTGCATTTTGAGGAAAAAAACAAGTGATAAACAATACTGTATGTAATTATCATGTTATAAATATAATTATGTATGTAAGTTTTTATTGTTATTATAGAAACAGCCCCATTGAGACATAGAATCTTTTTCTTAGCACATTTATTGAAAAATTACATCAGCAATATTGAATACATTTCATTTTTAGGTTAGCTAGGTATTTTTGTCCCTTTCTGGACTTCATGTGTTGAACTGAGTTTATAAGTAAAAGACTTTTTAGTTTATCTATAAGTTTGGACTCAGGTGAGACTGGCTGTGGACTTGGGCTTTTTCGTACTGTCTATCTGCGGGCAAAATATTAATCAGCAGGGTTTCACTTTGCCCGCTATCCTCTCTGCTGCATCCCTGTGTCATTCTCCTCTCCCTCTTCTCTGGATCTTTGGTTTTTATTCCATCAGTCCGCTTCTCACTGTCCTAATTGAGAAAAGAATTCCACAACCACAATAGAGAGCCAGGTTGCTAAGATACACACACACTCTTCAAAATCCATTTTGTCACAGATGAAGAAGTGGACTCTACCTAGATTGCTGTTTTATCTTGATTAAAAAAAAACAAGAGGGTCTAAATACCCACATTCCCCTGCATTCATTACATGATTCTGTTTGTGCTATTCAGGTTTGCATTGTTACAGTTTTTCTTAGGTTTAGGGGCTATGGAGAAGATTTCATATAGAGACAGGCACATAATCTCAAAGACATTAAAACCAAAGTCGTTGTCACTGTGTGATTTGTTTCTGCATTGTTAAAGTCTTCACATATTGGCTTTATAAAGGAGTCAACCTGGCTTTTTAAAGGAGGCAAGAACTTGTGTAGATCGTACTGCATGTTGAATGAATTGCTGCAAAATGACAGGTGGCTCATGAGACCTGAGCACATGAACAGAAACTGGAAAACAGTAACACTGCACAAGGAGAATTTATCCCTATAAAGTGCTTGACAATAACAAAAGAAACCCCACTTTAAACAACACAACACCAGCTAGCCAAATGTCTGTACTGTATATACCAAAGTCTAAATTAAGCCCATGTGAGAATGTGACTCTCTGCTCTCCACCATTTAAGACATTAATCAATTTATACAGTATAGGCCTAAAAGCCTCTAGTGGCAGGTCAGTTGAGATTACTGTTCTCATTATTTCTGACCTTTCACAATCACATTCACCATTCAAACTTTTCTGTTAATGTGTTTTGATTTTTTTTTTTTAAAGCAAGTGTTTTGCCTGGAATACTGAAAGAAAAACAACTGGAACAAGAATAAATTACTAAGTAAGGGTATGGCTTGATATTTTGCCAACAAACACTGCCTTTTTTCAATCTTTCTGGAAAATCAAGGTTAAATACCTTCAAAAGATTTTTGTCGGATTTTCCTGCAGTACTTGCAGAGTCTGGTAGGGGCATCGTAAATCCTTTTTTGCCCTTTAACCAATAGGTCTTCTGGGTTCCTTTTCCCTTTTAGTATTACCAAAACAACACAAATTAGTGAAATGCACTTTAGATACAGTTCACATTTATTTAAAAATGTACATAGTACAAATATCCTACAGTATATCCACTCTGTAGCTGGATAGCAAAAAATGTAGTCTATTGAAAAACAAAGTAAACTGCAAAAATGTCCTCAGAACTGCTTCAAAATAATAAGTCTTAAGGAAAAGAGCTATGTACATGTAAAGACAGTGATAATATTCAGATAATTTGACACTATTTCAGTTATGCAGATAAAAAAGGTAGACTTCATTTATAATTACAAAAAGTAACTATCAGAATTATAGTAACCAGAATGGATAGCAGGACCTGTCATGCAAATGCCTACTTTGTGTGATTTTAAGTTGCACATTAATAAACTTAATTGTGTGTTGCAGGTGTATGAAGCTTACCTTGATTTCAACGTCTCCTCTTGCTTCTAATTCAAATTTGCCAGTCTTGGTTAGAATTTGTGCTGTGCTCTCAGACACATGAATCTTCAAAGCTGTTTGAAAGTAAAACAATTGTATCGCATTAAAATATGTACTCATTTTACAAAACAAAACATATACCTAGAGGTACTGTATGATGCTATTTTAAATCCAGGTATTAATTACCTTAGTCATTATTAATAAGGTATTAATTAAAGTACCTTGTCTCACATTGTGACACTGAAGCAAATACTCCACTGTATTTTCCCAAAACGCCTACCTCATATCAATCAAGAGATTATGAACTGTTTCAAAGCTCCCTTTTTCTGTCAATGCATATTTTTCCAGCTTTTAGGCTCTTTCTTTTTACTAGTCCAGCTATATCCTTCTAATACTGCAGTTCTGTGCTGTTTTCTTAATATACTTATATTGATACGCTTTGAAGGGTATTCTACTTCAGTGCCACAAAACGAGGAAAGAAGCTGCTTAACCCAGGTAGACGATGCTGATTATCAGACTTACGCAAGCTGTTGCTTTCCATCCTTGAAGCTGTGTTAACTGTGTCTCCAAACAGACAGTATCTTGGCATTGTTGTTCCCACAACTCCAGCCACAACAGGCCCTGCAGAATCAAGGGAGTGTAATTAAATCAGTGAACTACTATAAAAATACTCACTTACAACAGTGTGTCCCTTAGCTTCAGCTTTATACAGGTGATCATAAATTCATCTTGAACATATACATTTTAAAATACATTCACTTTGATCATTTAAAACAATGTTTATACTATACAAGCATTATAAAACCTACAGTATACAGTATTTGCATACTGTAATGCATATTGTGGATAATTGATTATTTAAGTATTTGTTTTAAAAGTAAAGGTATCAGCGGTTATTTCTTTTTACCTCTAATAGCGAATTAATATGTTTTTGGTCACTTCAAATATAAATAAATGTATAACTGCACTGTTTTTTTTTACATATATTATTTTTCAATTTCTTGCTTTTTACAAGTTTACAAATACAAGCCTACAGAGCTCACAATCCATGTTGAACGGAAATGGGTTTTACCTGAATTAATCCCTATGCGAAGTTTCAGTGTTTCGTCTGGAAGGTGCCTTATTTTAAACATCATGATGGCACTGAGAAAGTGCAAAGACATGGTGGCTATTTCTTCAGCATGTTTCAAGCCATTGCTAATGGGAAGCCCACTTGCAACCATGTATGCATCTCCAATAGTTTCAACCTTACATGGGATTAACAGAAGAAATTAAAATGCAAGGCTGAAGATCTTGCACAGCAGCATGATCTTAAGAATACACATGCATCATAGAAAATTAATTTGTATGACTAAACAATAAGTAGTTTACTCCTACCCTGTGTATATTTTTCAAAGCTTTGCTGTACTTAAGTATCCTTAACGATCTTAATGACCAGATGATCTTAAACAGTATATACTTTAGTCACAAAATGAGTTTAATGTACAGAAGATGGATTAGGGTGAAGTACTGTACCTTATAGACATCATAAAGCTTAATTATTTCATCGAACAAACTGTAGAGGTCATTGAGTAGGCTGACTACCTCCAAGGGAGAGCTTATGGAGCACATACTGGTGAATCCCACAATGTCAGAGAAGAAGATGGTCACTGTCTCATAGCTTTTGGGCTCCACGGATCTCCCAGCCATCAGCTGTTCTGCAATGTATCTTGTAGGGGAAAAAAATCAAGTACAGATTAGAGTACAGATTGAAATGTGTTGATAGTGTGTTTAATGGGGCCAAGGGAAGTCTTTAAAAGGAGGTGGGTAAAAGTTGCACTTACGGTACCTGGGCAACATGCTGGAAAGAAGTTTGTCTGTTCTTTTCTTCTCTGCTGTGAGCTGGTTTGTTCTCTCCTCAACCACGTCTTCTAGATGGTTGGCATATTTCTCAAGCTTGCACACCATGTTGTCAAGAATACTGACATGACTGAAATATATAAATATACAAATCCACTGCCAAAAAAAAAAGCATTCCCACAAAACTTCAAGGCTCAAGGCGTTTTGCATTCACGTCAGTGTGTGATGAACAAGGACAACCCACCAGATGTGGTGTTTGTGTCTTTGTATGTTTGTTATGCTACATCGTCTTGTTACTTAAACTAGTTATTTCAAACAGCAGGGATCTACACTGTAGTGAAAAAGTGCTTTTTTTTTACATTTTGTATTGTTCTGTTCTTTTCATTCATTATTTTCATTTCTTTATGCAGAAATAATGATCATCTACTTGTATTTTAGCCACTTTATTTCAACAGTTTTTTTATGATAAATGGAGTTTTTAATGAAAGTTCGGGAGGAATGAAGGCAGCCGAGCTCATTCGACACAGCTGCTGCAATTCTCACTAATCCTGACGTAAGCAACCGGTCTCCATATATATCAAACGTCTGTCTCTCCTCTTCCTCGTTCGTTTTCTGCATTCCTCCTCCACCCCCTCTCCACCTTTGCAGCTACCCAATTGGTCGCATGGGGGTCCTATCCTCCCCGTCCAACGGCCGGGAGGTGGGCCCTCAGCCAAGCGGGTTACGCCAAATCTCCACATCCCAATAAACAATTCTAATTTCTCCCAAGCTTTCGGCTGCTGTCATTCCTAGTGAAATGAATATTATTGAATACAAAATGAGGCCATTTCACTTATCGAATGTTGAAAAAGGAAATAAACCACGTTAATTACAGGGAACACTTTACAATGAGTCAGTTTTGATTGTTAATTGCGATGGATTTTCTGCTTCAACACTTCCTGTCAGCTGCTCGTGTATACTGTACAGTTCTTGATTTTGGTTGGCTGGGATCATGTTTGTGAGGATTCTAAACCACAGTATGTGAATTAAAGATGGCTAAATGGCAAGCCTGGCATCTCTTCACTCTCACTAAGGTGTATTAATAAATTAATAATTCAAGTTTTTATAAAGGTAGGAACTACTAACTAGTGGATTCTTTGAACATAATTGTTGATGGTCATTACATACATACTATATATATATTACCTCCTGTTTGTGTGCAAGACTTTTGCTACCCTGTATGCTTAATATTTTTAAATGTTTTGCCTATAATTTGATGCAATCAGCCACCCCTTCTCAAACTAACCTTTCAGGGCTGGCTTCTCGTAATCGTCTCCTGATGGATAAAAAGGTGGGTCTGCGCTCCGGATTTTCATCCCAGCAAGATTTCAGCAGGGCCGATATCCCCTCATTGACTTTACCAATGGACAGGGATGGCCTGAATGGTTGATCTGAATGAGGAGTTTTTATTCGTTCAATAATTTCTAACAAAAAAAGCTTGAGTTAGTACTTTAGAACATTGTGTAAAGAAAACCAAATCATTATCTTGATATACAGTATGTAAATAGTCAACTAAGAATAATTTTCTGTGCAGAACATATATATTGGCAAATATAAAATGATATTATATGTAATCCAGCATGACCATATCTAAATTTGAAATCAAAAAGCAAACACTATATGGAAAAAAAGCATATCTGTGTAACAAATGTAGCATTTTTGTTATACATACACAACTATTTAAAAAACTTTCTGTTCCTCATACAGGAAAGCTTTCAGTGAAATATTCCAGTTTAAGGTTAAAAGACAATGTCAAAGTAAAAAGTGAGAATAAATTACCTTCAGGTTCCAGTTGGACATCATGGTATGGGCCCACCTCACCATCACAGATTAGCTCCCGCATTATAATGGCAAAGCTGAAGATGTCCCCTTTTGGGGTTCCATTAAATGGGTGCTGCACAAGTCTTAATAACTCGGGGGCTGTCCAATAGAGTTCTAAAATATAGCAGTCACTTGTTCATGTGTTGCTATAAGGCAGAATTAAAATCTTATCTGTCCATTCATAACACAATTGTCTTCATTAATAACTTATCTCTTTTAGACTAGATGGTTAGCTAGATGGTTAACTAGATTCACAACTAGATGGCTAGTTTTGCACGACTAAAATAATACAAAACAAAAGGGGAACATAAAATTACTTATTTGTTTTCTTTCAGATCTGTTTTCTTTCAGATCTTTTTGAGTAAATGCTGTACAGTGCGTAAGAGGTAACTTCTTCAAAGGCATAAAAAGACCGATATTTTTATTTTTACTTAATTTAAATGAAAACTCCTAACTACTTCAGTAAGCAGAATATTTTACTTGAGTATATCAAAATTATTTTCTAAGAACCCACCTTCATATTTTGGATTTTCCAAAGGGATCACCCTATGTTTGGTTCCATGACGGAACTCCCACAGGCCAAATCCAGAAAGCTTGACCTGCATGCGACTGTCCACCAGACATGTAGTTGGCTTCAGATTTCCATGGGATCGGAGATTACTATTGTGAATAAACACCATGCCCTAGTGAACATATTACAAACAAAAGCTGAAACAACCACTTTCAATCCACACATGATTTTGATTTCACACTGCATGTACAAGATCTGGGTGGTGCCGTGATGCAGTGTAAGCCTTCCGGTCTCGTAGCTCTAGGACCCTGGATTCAATTCCGGACCTGGGTTGCTCACTGCGTGGAGTTTGTATGTCCTCCCTGAGTGCACGTGGGATTCCTCCGGGTGCTCCGGTTTCCTCTCACAGTCCAAAGACAGACTGCTACTGTAAGTTACTGTAATTGGCTTCTTGAAAAGCGGGCCCTGGTGTGAGTGTGTGTGTCTGCCTTAAGATGGACTGGCGTCTTGTCCAGGGTGTACCCCCTTGTGGCCCCCTCATTGTAGCCGGCCATTGCCTGCCAAGACAGGCTCTGGCTCCCCCGAGGCCCTGAACTGGAAGAAGCAGTTCGAAACTGGATAGCTGTTCAAGATGTTATACACATCGTTCACCTTCTGTGAAGTTAGCACTCACTAGAAAAACAACAGTGATGTTTTATACATGGGGCAGCATATTTTACACCATGCAAGCAGAGGATTCTCCATCCATGATCCCAGAGGCTTATAACTTCTCAGTCTCAGGTCGCAGTCACTTCACAGAAACAATCAGCCTCCAATTCCAGAAACTGGTTTAAGTAAAGTATTACACAGGAATTGTTAAGTGATAAATCATAGCCCTGCTGTTATCACAAAAACCTACAGTATACAGCTTTCTCTGTGAAAACAATGATGTTTGTTTTCATATCGTTGATGAGGGAATTTAACTATACAATGTATTAAATTAAAAAAGCTTTTATATACTCTAGTGTTACACAACATAATTTGTTTTAATTTGGTTTTATAAGAAAAGCAGGGAGGAAACAATGTGTGTAGTTCAAGTACATTAAGAATAAGTAAGATTTCTAAGAGTTAAAGAATAAGATATTTTTGAAACATTATTATTGGATTTTTGTAAAAGTACATCTTGCCTATGAGAGAGTATCAAAGTGAATAAACACAGGGAATTAAAACTATTTCAAGTGTTTAAGAGTCCTCTTATCTAAACTCCCTTTTAAGCTGACTGACATTTTGCTGTAAAATAGTTAGCCCTGGGAAGAGGAACTTGAAGGAGCTTTGTCTCCCCATGAAATGTCTTAAACACGGTAGATTAAAGAACTTACTGTAGTTACACCAGATGCAACATGAGTAGCTCATACTCACATTAACAATGTCATAAGCGAAAGACAGTTTGAACATCCAGTCCAGTTCAATATCCGAGTTCCTCAGAACATCCTGGCAACATATTATTAAGTTAAGCAAAACTGAAACTGCAGAATCTGGGTCATTTGCAACATCTCCCACAAAGAAAAAGGAATATTGTACCTTTATGCTTCCCTTTCTGCAGTACTGTGTTACGATACAGACATGTGGTGGTTCTATGCAAACCCCAAAAAATTGTACCAAATTTTCATGCTTCAGTTCACGCATCTGTAGTTGAAGATAGAAATATAACATGAAACATGGATGTGAAGTCATTCATACTAATACATTTTAAAAAAGTAGGCCTTGCATATTCAGCTTACTAGAATTCTTTGAACAAGGAACAACAGTAATGAATACACATACTGTAGGGCATGTGATGTGTGTATTTCGATAATCAGGTAACTTGATAAAGTTCCTCATAAATTATTAATTCTCAAAATGCAGACAGTAAGCATTCAGGAAAGCATATTTGTTTAGATTGAGAAGTGGTTATTGAATACAAAATAGAGGGTACACATAAGGAGTGAATGCTAAAATTGGGTGATGTAATTAGTGGAGTACTGTACTGTAGGGATCCCAACAGTTAGTACTGGAGGGATCTGCACTATACCACTGTTCTTAATATACAATATATCAGTCTAGATAGCAGAATAATTAGTAAACTGGCCATGTTTGCAGATGATACCAGATTAGGAGGATCATCTCACATTGCAGAAGTAACTGAAAATAGATAAAATTCAAAACTGGGCAGACACAAGTCAGATGACGTATAATGTAGACAAATAATAATAATTAATAATAATTGCTTACACTTATATAGCATCTTTCTGGACACTCCACTCTAAGCACTTTACAGGTAATGGGGACTCCCCTCCACCACCACCAATGTGCAGCATCCACCTGGATGATGCGACGGCAGCCATTGTGCGCCAGAACGCTCACCACACATCAGCTATCAGTGGGGAGGAGAGTAGAGTAATGAAGCCAATTCATAGATGGGGATTATTAGGAGGGCATGATTGGTAAGGGCCAATGGGATATTTGGCCAGGACACCAGGGTTACACCCTTACTCTTTTCGAGAAACGCCCTGGGATTTTTAATGACCACAGAGAGTCAGGACCTCGGTTTTATGTCTCATCCGAAGGACGGCACCTGTTTACAGTATAGTTTCCCCATCACTATACTGGGGCATTAGGTGAGCACCCCCTGCTGGCTCCACTAACACCTCTTCCAGCATGCAAGGTATTGTATGCATGTAGGAAAAAAAATGTAAACTATATATCTAAAATAGGAAATGTTGAGCTACAGTAGAAGAGACTAGATATGAAAGCGATTTAGTAAAAAGTAGTTGTTTACTGTATGTTGACACTTCTTCTAAACCTGTACCTTATATCTAGAAACACAGTATACCCTACAAGATTCACATGTGCTATCCTTCTTTTGTAGGTTTCTGTTAGATCCTTTATTTTCTTAAACTAATAAAAATAAGGTAAGGTAATAAATAAGAAGGCAATATTTACCACTTGAAATTCTTCAATAATTGATGGTTTTCTCATATCACTAAGAATTTGCCTCTTAATGTATTTGATTGCAACCTCATTACCCTGAGAGAAAATAAAAATGAAAAGGTTTTGCTTCAGAAAAATTATTGAGACTTTAATCTCAAAATACCACAGCAAACTTATGCTCTCCCCATCACTCACAGGAGCAAACCACTGGAATTATGAAGCTGTCTAAATAGTTGTTTCACATAGTTGTTTTCTATCCATTTATGGTACAGTCAGTTTCAAAGCATTGTTTCACAATTCATCATTTACTTTTCTGCCCACGCATCATCAACAATAAACAATTAGAAAATTCCACATATTTGAAACCACAAAGGTGATTGGAAATCACATGGATTTGACAACTTAACTTTCATTCCACTCAGGAATAAAGTGTTATTTTTTTAAAACAAGAGTAAAGATGAATAGAGGGACCTTAATTAATTGCTTGAATAAGTCACTATGATCCCTGTTGAAAGAAAATGGTTTATGAAGTTTTGGTGTTCTCTTATGTCTTGTGTTGTAAGTCATGTGAGAACCTATTTCAGGAATTTTGCATTCTATTCAGTGTGAATCTGTGCTTCCAAATGGTATAACAGATATCTGAAAAGGTCTTACCATGCCAATTACTGTTGGGACCTAAAAGTAAAAGTTTTCATGTGTCTTCCACACCGTGAGAATGTGCTCTTTCAGTAAGAATTGAGACTGTGTGATTGCTTGTTTCAGGGAAAATCTTTTTGAAACTTTTTCCTTTTAAAGCAGGGCTGGCGAATATCTGAATTTTTTTTAAGTAGCTTAAGGAAACTTTATTTGATATAATTAAATTACTGTGTTTCACGAGGAATGACAACGCCCAAAATCAAAATTTAATGAACTATTGTGGAGCGAATGTTTGGCTTAACCCGCTTGGCTGAGGGCCGAACTCCTGGCCATACTATAGGACGAGGAGGCCAGGACCCCCATGCAAGGTAACCAAGGGGTCGCTGCAGAGGTGGAGTTGGGGGTGGAGATGGGATGCAAAAGTCGCAGGCGAGGGAGAGAGATATCGCATTTGGTATTTATAGTATTCGGTGGAGGAAGGACGAAGGGAGTGATTGCTTATCACTGACAGCTGGGAATGATTGAGCGTGGTTGTTGTCATCCCTCTCGAACTTTAGTTTAATAAACTCCATTTCTTAAGTTGAAAGATGTAGGAACCAGACTGCAAGTGTGTCCTCAGATACAAGTCCAAGGGTACCTAATGTTCAAACCTCTTCACTTTTGGCCTCCTACCTGAGCATCCGCAAAACTTTGTTTGTTATTATCTAGTGAAGAAACGAGCAGCAAGTTCCCATGTATGTAAACAACCCCATCCACAAGAAAGAAAACCAGAGGGTAAAGTGTAAAGTGTGAGCACTGAGAGAAAAATTGCCATATCACACAAAGTAATGCACTTACTTTGTATATGCCTATTGTTGCATAAACAACTTCTTTCCCCATTTTATCTCTCAAGCCAAAACTATTGCTGCTAGAAATCAAAGTCTGGGTTCCACAACTTCCATTTTCCTTCATTGTAGGTGTTGTAGCTACAGACAAATTGTGGTTTCCCTAAGAGTGAGATAGAATGAAGCAGAGTTAACAATAATTAGCAAAAACAAATGTTAATTTAAAAAAAACCCTTGTCTTTTAATTTTGCTGTTATATTTTCAGAAACGTTAAGGATGTATATCAATATTATATACTGCCTTCCAAAAAAACTAACCCTAAAATCAGGTCAATCCACCACCAGCATCAATTACAGCTGTAACATGTTACTGTATCAAATTCAATTGACATTTACAGTTGTCTGTGGAGGTTATTTGTGACCCTTCAGTGGTCCTCTTACATGGTCTTAAACCTGCCATCTCTCCCTTTACTTCAATACTTTTTTGCCGCCTAAACTGCTTGCTGTTTGTACTTATCTTTTATTTTTAATTTCTTTTAATAACCACTGTCTGGAAACAGCAAGCAACAGCCGCAAGGCTGGGTACAGCCTAGACAGGATGCCAGTCATTCACAGGGCAGACACTCGGACACAGACACAGATACATTCATACACTCACACGAGGGCCAATTTTCCCAGAAGCCAATTGATTTAGTATGTTCTTGGACTGTGGGAGGAAACCGGAACACCAGTAAACAGTAAACATGGGGAGGACATACAAACTCCCTGTAGATAACATCCAAGGTCTAGAATTGAACTTAGGGCCCCAAAACCACGAGGCAGCAGTGCTAATCACTTCAGCACTGTGCTGCCCCCTATGGAGCATGTAATCACTTAATATGTTGGTGGAGAAATCTATGTAGGTCTCAATGTATTTGGTTATTTTTGTAATTACAGGTACCTCCTTTTAGTCAATGCTGTTTCTTAATGAAAACATAAGAAAACTTATTGATTTTGGTTGAGCTCAGTTTTATATTCACTTTCTACTGAAAATGAACCCTTTTTTCTTTAGCAGTGGTACATAAAAAGGGCGGCCATTTCAAGTGTTAATTATGCAATATTTCCAATTTTTAAATAAGTCATTAATTTGCCTAGACTAGACTCTTTTGTGTTTTTCTCATTTGTTTTATTCATTTATTTTTATTTAACCAAATAAAAACACAGTTTTTCATTTGTTGGCAAAAAATAACACTGAAAGCAGGAGTAAAGTCCTGAAAACACAGTAGTAGTTTTTGTCTTTTCTATAAACTGGAGAGATTGAAAAGGGTAAGCTCAGTTTGAAATAGGACACTTTTTCTTATGTTTTCCTATGAATGCTACAATGTACATGTAAACAATGGGGGAAAGATCAACCGAATTTTGAGGGAGAACGGAAAAAAGACTTACCTTTGGATCTTTTACAATGGTGATGTCGTTATAGTTTATATGCCACCAGGCATCACCTAATCTAGTTTTGAGTCTGTATTTTTGCACCATCAGCAAAGTAATAAATGATGCCCCGAAAAAAGCTGTGACAAGCAGAATCACCACCAAGATTAAAACTGATAAATCTGCAAGAGAAACATTCAATGCGCTGAGGTTGGTTGAGTGTCCATTTGTGAAACAGAAAATAAAACTTTCATTACAAAAGTGACATATTTTTGTATCATAATGAAACGTTACCATTAATTAGCAGTCCACACAGCTCATTGTCAAATCCACAGTCTGGTTTATCTGCTGATGGTCTGCCACTAGGCCAGGAAATGTAGGAAAATTCAGGAGTGGGGCTAAAATGGGAAATACTGAATAATTACACATGAATTACAGGGACAAGAAATGATTTAACACTGTTATACTGATGTATTTAGTGGCTACAAAGTGATGATACGCAGTTTGACATTCAAGTACCGATATAATTGCATAATCACCACATTTAATGAGCAAATGTGGTGAATTTTTTCTTATACAGGTACAGTACACTGTGGTCTGCTGACAGAGTTTCAGTCCTGTGGAAAAACACTTTTAAAAATGATAAATTACCTGACAGTGCTTTTGAAGCTGTCATACTGTAAAACAGGTACAAACTTGGAAATGTTTTTAGACAATTGCAGATCATACACAGCATAATCCATATTTCTTCCTCCAGATGCATCTAGTTTCACAAGCCCTGTTGCACCTAAAAGAATGACCAAAATGTTACAAAGAAATTGCTTTATATTTCTAAAACTACAGTCACATTCTAATCAGTTTTTAATATTTTCTCATACCTTTATGAATCAGTTTTTAAAATCCTTATTCCTTATTATTATACAAGAATTGCATACCCATTTCAGGATATTTGTGGAGGTTTTAATGTCATCTTCCCAGGTATACCTTTCAAAATATTTGACTCCTGTACTAAAAAGTGCAAACCTTTTGTTATATTTGTATTGAGTGCTTCTAAACTTGAATTATTCAAATAACTATATCATGAGAAAAGAGTACCATAAAGCAAACAGAACTGGAACCAAGGGAAACAAAAAAGTCGATAAGAGTACATTGTTAAGGGTGCCTACACAGTTCCAAAAAAACAAAGGAGTGGACCCTGTGCAGGTTCCAGCTGATAGGGAAGTCTAAAAGAATGTATATAATTCGCTGTCTGCAACGGAAATCTAGAAACAGACTGAAATCAAGAACCAGGTACACTAGGCAGTCCTTGGAGACACAAAGCTCCTGGAGCAGGAGACAGAAAAACAGAGAAACCAGGAGGTAAAATGAGAAAAAAAGGACTGAACTGACAAGGACAAGGAAGCAAGGTAAGGAGCAGAATACTAGAGGCAGGGAAAAAACAGGTAAAGGTACTGATTTCAGTGTAGAAGTAAACAATACTTAAAAGAAAAAAAAATTAAAGCACAGTTTAAGTAAGGCTGAGGAGAGGAGGCGTGGAGCCCTAGGTACACTAGTCGATTCGTGATTGGCTAACATTGTCTGCTTCGCCAATAACTAGTGCTTGAGGCTCCCTCTAGTGGCAAAACAATGGAAGTGCAACCAACCAGACGGAACTGTGCAATCTTAAAGTACCGTATAAAGTCCTATAGACATGTGTAATGTAAAGTTTTGGTGTCATTCAGTTGTTAAAAAAGGTAAAAATTCAATAGCTCCAAAACAGACAATATGGAAGGCTCACTGTAAGAGGTATTGCAAAAACCATGCAACCATAGATCTGAGGCTGAGATCAAGAAATTACCATAGAACATGATATTGCTCTGGTCTCTCAAGAGCTGAACCAGCTCCCTGCCATTGCGTGGATCCTTGCCTGCTTTAACCATCTCCTTGAGGCCCGTCCCATAAAGCAGAACTGCATCATGGAGAAAGGCTGCATAGGAGCTGACCTGGAAGACAAACAATAGCAATTAAACAACAGAGCATCATTGGATTTCAGCCTGTATTTGGTGTGTGGGACACTGAACATCAGAATGCAGTAGAGCAGGACTGTTAAACTCCAGTTACAGTATAGGGGGTCAACAGCATCTGGTTTATTTGTATCGTGGATTTGCAGCCACTTTTTGGATCTCACATGTCCTTCAGATCTTACGTGTTATTTTTCCCAAAGAGTATAGGACCTTGTGTGAGACTTTGGTACCTGGAATGAATGATGAAATGCTTTTAAAATTACGATCAATTATATTGCAACTTCTGGCACATGTCTGCATGTGCTTTGGCCATGTGCTATTAAATGGAAATGATGACGAAAATTAAAACCAGATCTTGTGTTGCTTCAGTGCTCTTGGCGACATGCATGATGAAATGGGGTGTGATCAAAAAATATTATGATACTATTTTCTTACAAAATTCTTCTTAGTGGATAGACTCCTTGCCTCTTACAAATAAAGAACACTATCAAGCTGTAACATATCATCGGAATATTTCTTAATATAATGCAAAACACTGATAAATGAAGGTGCTTAAACCTTTTGTCATAGGTTTGTATTAAATTGTTCTCTATGATTTTTTAAGTTTTATAATTTAGTTTAAGTTTTACTTATAATTGAAAAAGTGATGACATTTCACATACATTTGTATATCCATGTAGCATATGTAATTCTAAATTCCATGTTTCATCCAGTAAATTCCTATTAACTAAAACGATATGTTACCACGTAAC
Organism: Atractosteus spatula; assembly: GCF_055471065.1. Taxonomy (NCBI): domain Eukaryota; kingdom Metazoa; phylum Chordata; class Actinopteri; order Semionotiformes; family Lepisosteidae; genus Atractosteus; species Atractosteus spatula. The sequence goes on along the minus strand of NC_142710.1, from coordinate 37,393,220 downwards.
ATTTTTAATCAATGGAAATATAATTGAGAAAACAATGATGAATGGTTGAGGTAAAATGAAAGCCATTCAGAGATACTATATAAAGTGAGAGAACTATGCTTGTTTAATATGGGTCTTATTCCTACATAGAGAAATAGAAAACAGAAATAAACATGCAACATTATTGCAGAAGAATTTAAATGTCTCAAACGTAACAATGAATCTGAAAACTTTATTATGTTTTTTGTTATTTTATGACTTATTACGCACTTGATTTTATTTGGGTTTCTTCAGTCAAGTGGAATAATTATTAAACAATCAGCCAATTTTATTCTTTCAGTGTTTCAGCTTTTCATAGGACAAATTAAAATAATTATATTTTGCTTTCCTCATTTGATTAATTATAAGAGACATACCTCTTTCTCAGAAGTTAGGTTGCTGTAGAATGGAGACCCTTTCAATCTCAGATAAACTTTTTCAAGGAAATCATAGTAGTCATATCCGTCATAGGATTTCAGAGCAATCACAAATGCCATGTCAAAGGCTTTCAAAATATCTTGTCTAGTCCCTTGTTCTGAAGCATGTTTCCATAGGTAATCCTAGCAAAGAAAACAAAGACTTCATGTTTTTACTAAATCAATTTCTGGATCTAGTTGTGAGAGAAATAAATAACAGTAGTTCAATATACTGCATATGAAAGCAAGGGTTTTTGCAGTTGAAGTACTACATACTATACGTACTGTAAGATGGCTGTAAATACATTTCCTAATGCTTTAAATCTAGAGCAATTCTCCATTTTTTAAATGGATAACATATCAAGAATGTGCAAGTGGACAGGCTTTTTTATCTCATTTCCTTCTCAAAGTTTTTCTTTTGCAATACCCAAAAGTTTAAATTTCATATTTGTTAATTACATTTCCACTACATGTACATACACTACTGAACAAAAGTTACAATGCTGCAAAATAAGTTTGATCTTAACTTCCCCAAAAGCTGTAGTTTTTATTTCTTAGCCAGAATCTCGTGAACTAGAAAGCTTTCAATGTCTTTTGCCCCCTTTGCTTTCAATCATTAGCCTAATCTCAAGAACATTTGCATACTGTATGTAATCCTTTGATTTGGACTCATTAGTACTGGTATGTAAGTGATAATGAGTTGATGTTGTGCTTTATAAAGTAGCAAAAAAGTAATTAAAAACCCAGGTAAATATAAAACATGTAACACTTGAATTGTACAGTGACCACTAGAGAGCATACTTTGGTTAAGTGAGTTCTATGCCTTTTAAAACACCAGTGGTTGAGAATCTGTCTCTGCATTGTTAAAAGAAAATAATATAATCCAATAAAAGTAACCAGTGCATTTTCTCATGTTGCACCTGGCCTTAATTTAGAACAACAGAGCCGCATGTAATTAGTAGGTACTGTAACTTATGATGGCTAATTAAGCATTATTTTTAATAATTACTTTTGAGATATAATTAGTGATTAAACAAGAACAACTGCATAAGCACTCTTGAAGTCTTCAAAATCAATTTTCTGTATTTATTTGAGTACTTCAGAAATTAGCCATGGTCTTAAATGTTGTTGTTTTTTCTGTTTATTTTACTTGCAATGCCTATATAAAAAGATTAAATAATTCACAAAATAGCATTAAAATTGGCTTTGGCCATCATTCTGACTGGAAGAAATTAAGGTTCACTGAGTAACGGGTTATTTTTTGCACTCATGAAGTTCCAACTTGTTGGTGACATTTCATATCCCAAGAAGGATAATAATCCCAGACGTGAAAAATTCAAAAACTGAATATTAGTTTTACATTTAAAAATGGAAACTAATGGGAGAAGCATGTTAAGCACATCTTGCTTCTTTGGTAACTAGCAGTGCTTCATGGATATCATATGGCTTTTGCCTGAAACATCTTCAGAAATCTTATTACTGACAACTATAGCCCTTTGTATAAACAAATGTTACTATTGTGATTTCCTAAGTATCTTCTTCATTCTTGCTGTTGTACAAGAGAGACACGCAAAGGGAAGACCTGGGTGTGAGTCTTATATACACAGGAGAGAGAAAGGGTCCAAGATTGGGATCTAACATTCCTCTTGAACTTCTGTTATAAACTCCATTATTGAAAATCTATGTCTCTAATCTAAGTCTGAATATACTGAGAGAAAAATATTAATAATAGCAAGTTTGTAGAAGTTTAAAAAAATGCGAAGGACTCTAAAAATAAAAATAAAAACAAAGTGTGATCCAATATTTTTTAAATATTCTGAGTAGAGAACTAACTTCTCTACTAAACGTTGGTGTCAAAATGTCTCTAGAAAGATAGGAACTCCTGACAAACAGACAATTTGGGGATGTATCTACAATATAAACCTTCGGTCACGGATGTCGGAAAGGCATGCCGTGGAATGGCCAGAAGAGCAAAAAAAACCCTACATGTAGTGGCAAAACGGGGGTTAGTCCGGGCTCAGGAGGTCAGACTATGTCGGGTAGAAACCTATGTCCTCAGGCCGCGGAGGAGCTAGGCGGGTCTCAAGACATCCGAACCGTCAATGGTGAGCAAGGAGGAAAGGGTAACCCGGAAATATATAGCCCCACACAAAACACACCGGAAGAATATGTAAAGCACAGGGAAACTAGGAGCAGGACAGAGTAGGAGAGTAGAGGGCATGACACCTTCTTTTAAATCTAACACTAACAGAACTGTTTTGAGGTCTTTCACCTCATATGGGGTTCATTTCATTTCAGGAAATCTTTCATTCCCAGTGCAATTAAACAATTGAACAATTGAAAGTAACTACTTTGTCTCTTGTTTCTTTTCTCCTGTAACACTACTGTATTCTCTTCCCTTTTGGTGATGTTTATTTGGCATTGTGTTGTGTTTGACTGGGCCGTAAAACAAATTTCCCCTAGGGGACAATAAAGCTTGAATTGAATTAGAGACAGTAGTGAACAGAATGGGAGTCAGTGGGAAGTTCCCACAAAGACAGAAAAACTAGTGTACAGTACATGTGTATAGCTCAACTATATACTGTGGCACGAAGTTCTGTGGTATTTTCATAAGTTCCCAGCATCTCATTTTTCTAGAATATACTCACCACATAGCCACTGACCTCAAACTGCTGGATAATGAAAAACACATACTGTCCGTTCACTAACTCCTGCTTTTCAGCTTCCAGCATCAATGAGGTCACATCTTCAGAATTACAAATTACAATGATAACTGCAAAAAAAAGGTATAAGAAGTTAGAAAACCGTAGCAGACATGTATGGTTTTCCCTCCTTTTTCATTTCAATGGTCAAGCTGAAGATTGAGTGAGTGTGTTGAAGATTTTTTCTGTTGCGTTAAATAGATAACACCTGGACCCTGCCTATACAGTGTTTATGCTGTCTGCATGATGATTTACAGATGAAACTATTAATAAGATTTTTCACATTGTGTTTTTGAAACACGATTGTCTCTTAACCCATTCCCTTTCAGACTAACTGATCCAGGAATGTATAATTACGGATAAGAGGAAATAGCTAAAGTGAGCAAAACTGGTCTCTGTTTGGAAAATATCTTGACTCTACACCTTAACTAACCATTCAGCTTGTTCCATACCTTTTGGAGTGTTTTTAAACTCAACTACTTGTTCAAAATCCAACTCAATCATGACTGATCCTAAACATGAATTCAGTAGCTTGGATAGATTTTATCGATTGCAATTAGGGGAATATCAGAGTATTTGGCTCATCTAGATGAGGGAATGACAGCCTAGATGTGAGGCTAAGGCTGGCCACCCCCCGCCCCCACTATTGAAAGAAGTGAGCTAGAGAGCTGCAAGGACATACAGTAGATGGAGCAGCAGGAGAGATGCAACAGAGATACAAGAAAGGAAGACCTGGGTGTGAGACTTGTGTGCAGAATGAATTAAGATCTTACCTCCCTCCAGAACTTCTGTTATAAACTCCTTCAGTGGAAATCTACATCTCTATCTAATTAATTTTTAAGTAATATCAGGTTTGCAGAAGTTTTAAAAAAGCATGAATGACTTTTAAAAAAATAAAGAGCGAAGTGCTTTAAGAACCAGCATTTTTAAATATTGCTATATTACCTCTAACACTAGCATCCCAAAATTCAAAAAGGAACTGGAATCAGAAAGCTTTTGTTCACTTATAATAAATCCTTACATTTATACAGCACTATTCTGGACACTCCACTCAAAGTGCTTTACAGGTAATGGGGACTCCCCTCCACCACCACCAATGTGCAGGACCACCTGTGCGATAGCAGCCATAGTGCGCCAGAACACCCACCACACACCAGCTGTCAGTGGGGAGGAGAACAGAGTGATGAAGCCAATTCCTAGATGGGGATTATTAGGAGGTCATGACTGATAAGGGCCAGGAGGAAATTATGGTCAGGTTGATTTTTCAACACACCTAGGATTTTTAATGACCACAGAGAGTCGGGACCTCTTTTACAGTATACTGTCCCCGTCACTATACTGGGCATTAGACTCCAGGGTGAGCGCCTCCCTGCTGGCCCCACTAACACATCTTTCAACAGCAATCATAGCTTCCCAGGAGGTCTCCAATTCAGGTCAAACTACACTGATTTACTAAATTAAGACTTCTTGACGAAAGACTTTTAATGAATAAGGTATAAACGTGATTTCCTCTCACAGTCCAAAGACATACAGGTAGGCAAATTGGCTTCTGGGAAAATTGGCCCCGGTGTGAGTGTGTATGTCTCTTTTTGTGTTAGTTTATGTCCCACGATGGGCTGGTATCCTGTCCAGGGTGCACCCTAACTGGCGGGCATTGCTTGCCAGGATAAGCTCTGGTTCCCTAACGCCCCCGAATCAGAAGAAGATACTTGAAAATATATGGATGGATAAAATACATCCTAACCACCCAGTGTGGAACTTATCTGAACCCTTGAAGTTGGTCTACCCAAACCATTGTTGCAATGAGAGTAACCATGAACATTCCCCAAAGCTACAAGTATTTTTGAGACACTTGCACAATTGGGTTAATATACTGTACATAACCAAACCTGGGCTGACTTTCAATTTCAACAACATTCTTATAAAAATACTAAAGGCACATAGTACATGAAGATAACAAATAATTTTTTAATTGCTCCTATAAAAAACAAGGAGAGCAGTGTCTGACCATGAAGATGTGGAAACCGACATCTTCAAAATGTTGCACCTTTTATAAAACAAAAATTACAATATTATTTTTAAAAATGGCTTTTCTCTTTCTGCGTAGATAAATGGCTCATTTATACACTTTGATAGCTTCTACATCCAAAAGCTTGTTTAAAGGATATCAGATTATGGACATTAAGGACATCAAGCCTGTTGGGAACCAATAACGTTACATCACAGAACAAAAATGTTTTCTAAAGTTTTTTTTCTAGTTGCAAAAATGAGTAAATAGATTTCAAATATAGCTTATATTTTAGCAACTTGTTAGGAATATTTTGTTAGTTACATGGAATATTACTTTTCTTATCAAAAATACACATTGCCCTTTCATCACAGAAGCAGATTAAGTCAGCATTTTAATTAAAACAAAACAACCCCAAAGATTCTGAATCAGTTGGAAAAAAAAGTGTGTACTTACTTCTAGCAACAGTAGAGATGTACTTAATGTTCTTGTGGGTGAGAGCAAGGTTGCTGGTATCATACTTTATGCTAGCTGTGACAATGAATTGTGATTTCAACTGCCTCTCCATTGACATCCATAGCTCATTAATTTTGTCCCAAGTGCTTGAGTAAGAACCCCCTCCAATCATTGCCACATATTTCCAGCCAAAGTACTCCAGTGTCTTAATCAGGACCTCTCCTGCTTTATGGAGAGGGGACACCAGTTTAATGTAAGTATCATATACAGCATTATTCTCCAGTTTGGGCGTCTGACTGGCATAGCTGAACATTGGGATGTTCCATTGAGATGCCATGAGACCTGTTACCTGTTAAAAGAAAACCAATCACCTCTGAAGCTGTTGTTCAACACAAGCAGTCTTTGGGTTTGTCAGATACAGTTTATTCTAGAGAATATGATGGTTAAAACAATTTATTAAATAGAAAACTTGCAATCTCATAAACTTCAGGGAACATTTAGTTTAAAATGAACCTTAATGGCAACTCTGACTTCAAAACTGTTCACAAGATAGCATAGATTCTTCAGAGTCACTAACTAATATATAAAATAAAGTAAGGTATTCTTAGGATATGGTACAATGTGTAAAAAATTATTCATACATTTTACCCATTTTTCTTCAGATAAAAAATTTCATTACATGGCTCAGTAATTAAGCAACCCATTAAACTACTTCAGAACAAAAGCAGGATATAAAAGCTTGCTTTTTAGCAATCAGTTTGCTTTTATAGAAGTCAAAGGTGTCACAGAGAAACTCATGTAAGACAACATAGGCTTACACAGGATTCAAAATGTCAGGATTCAAACAAGCTTATACAGCACATTTAGTATCAAATTTTACCTCCTTACCTCTGCTTCCTCTGCACAAGGAGGACCAAAGAGTGCTGAGATGTTATACTTCCACACTTGGTCAATGAAGGAACTGAGTGAAGTCTTGGAATCGCAGTTTGAGTCTGCATACACAAAGTCCAGAGTGTAGTTTGTAAGGAAGGCAGGATTAGAATTTAGCTTGTCTAAAGCCAGCTGCATTGCAGATCCCAGTCTCAATACACTGAACGGATAAGAGAGATTCCTGGGAGCTTGCAACCCCAGAAATAATCTGGTCTCTTGATCACCACTTCTTACACTAGAAAATACTATAAGAAGAATAACAAAAGATAACAATGCTCTAAAGCTGAAAGAAAAATTTCCAGAACAATAAAGCATCACCCTATTAAACACCCTTTCCATCTTTCCTGATTGGATCTTCTCCAGTGCTAGAGAGACGCTTGTAGTTCAGGTGATGAAACGATTAGCCTTTATACGTTGATAAGAGACTGAAACACGTATTAATTCTCAAGGGTCTATTCCGGTGTCATCCAGAAAGAAACCTTTAATTAACAGGACAGACTTTAGCCCAGCATCACTACTGTGCTGATTTTCTCTCTACACCAAAATCAGCTTGCTAAAACAAAGTCAATTCAAGATGTTCACTTTTCAGCTGGTCAGAGCAGAGCCAGGTGTTTGTCTTGCAAAGCGACTTACTAAAAAAGAATTATGTGAATTTATGGAAATCTAGAGCCTTTTTGAAGCTTAATTTATCATTGAATGATCTCACCATGCTTGATGTTATTTTGTATAATAATAATCCTTACACATATACCACTTTTCTGATATAAAAACTCTTTACAGGTCATATGACTCCCCTCAACCACCACCAATGTGCTGCATCTACCTGGATTTTGCGACAGTAGCCATAGTGCGCCAGAATTCATAGATGGGTATATTAGGAGGCCATGACTGGTAAAGGTCAGGGGGGAATTTGGCCAGGACAACATCTTTAACACCCTTACTCTTATCAAGAAACCCCATGGGATTTTTAATAACTAAGGAGAGTGAGGACTTTGGTTTCACATTCTGAAGGAAAGTGTCTTTTTGTAAAATATAGTGACCCCCATCAGTATACAGGGAAATTAGGACTGGCACAGACTTCAGAGCGAGTGCTCCCTACTGATCCTCCTAACACCTCTTCCTGCAGCAACCTTAGTTTTCCCAGGAGGTCTTTCATCCAGGTACTGGCCAGGCTCATATCACCTGAGCTTCAGTGGGTTGACAGTTGTGAGTTGCAGGGTGATACAGCTGCTGACTTAGTTGGGGAAATTTAATTTTTGTTCAAAACATAAATGCACTTATGTTTTTTTGTTTGTTTCTATGTTTGCTCTTAAATACAATCTATAAATTGTGGATTTCTAATAACTTGTCTTCCAAAACCAGTATTGTAAAATATTTGTACTTGCATGAGGCAATACAAAACAATGCTATTCAACCAATTTGTTATCTTTATCTGTACTAAAATTTAGATGACAGATAAACTGAGATATTTATTTGCTATAATTCTGATAAACTTATTTGGAATTCACCACGGAAAGACTTTCCAAATATTAAGGGAAAAAGTTATAATTAGTAACATCCCCAATTTCCAACTACCGAAATGGCCAGATTAACCTGAACTGTGTCCTATGAAAACAAGTCATATCATGTTTTAGGACAAGGCCTAAACCTACAATCTGCAGGTTCATTCCAAAATAAGAGCTTATCACATCAAGCAGTTTATGCTACAATCCACAATATTTGCTAGTGCTCTCTGATGCAAGTGTCAGTGATGCAAGTGATAACAACATAAATCAAAACCTTGTTAGTAAATCTTCCTTTCTTAGAGTAGACATTGTGACATACTGTACAGTGCAGACCCTAAATATACAGTAAATGAAACCTGCATGGTCACTATTATGACTGGGTTTTGTGATTTCTGCCCGTGTTCATGTGGGTTTTCTCTGACTGCTCTGGTTTCCTTGATCTACAGATCTTTCAATGCTGGAATAAGTTTCACTCAGACAATGTATTTCAGGATTGCTGATAAAAAAGGAACTTATCACATCCTCTTTATTTTGGACATTTGGAGATATGTGGATTAATTGATCACTCAAGACCTAATACACTCAAGTGACTTTGACTGTTGCATAAGAACTAATCCAGCTCATTAGTGAAAGTTGAGAGGTTGCAGATGAGGGGATTTAAGCTGTTGAATGTGAAGCCTGTTGCTTACTGTCACATTAAGCAACCTGGCAGATTTTACACCCAGACACAGTCTATCAATGGTTGGCCATGATCTGGAAGACCGCAAGTCATGACACCTTTCCAGCATTGATAGGGAGATGTCCAGCTGTGACGGTTAGTACAGGGGTGTCTAGTTGTTACATACTGTATCAAGACTTGTAATGATTGATGATATACTACTGACTACAGGGTGCTACAGTACATTGTTCAAGCCCTGGGACCTTACTCAGTGCCTTTCCTGTGACTTCATCCTAATATAACAACATTCCAACAGAACATCACACATTCTTATGCTGTTTGTGCAGCAATGGCTTTCTTGCAAGATGAGAATATGAAAGCTATGGTGTGGGTCTTCTATTTCTCACACTTTTCTATTAAACATTTGTGGGGATGCACTGGAACAGTGTGGGGCATCTAGGGCTCAAAGGTTAATGATCAGGTGCAATGCATCTGTTGCCACTGTACGGATTATACTTGTGGTAGTGAATGCATATACTACGTACTGTAATTCATGATAATAATATAAATAATATAATCACTTAATTAAGTGTATTAAGTAACTTTCCAATAGATTTGAGTTTTTGCAGGCAGTGTGATGGTGCCTGAAGGTAAAAAAGGGTTATGTAAAAAATAATCCTACAGTATACCTATACAGTGTAACTATGTTAGACATTTACCTGAAGTGCCCTTCTTCTCTTAACATAGTCGCTATTTCAAAGCAGTCACAACAAATTGTTATTTAGAGATAAAAGAAAATACTGCGAAGTCCAAAGGGCTTTGAAAATGTCTGGCAATAAAGGCAAAGGAGTAAATGGAGCCTGCAAGAATTTCTGTTTCCCCTTTAGAACATCACTTTAAAAGTGAAATTGAATAACACAGAGAGCAATGCCCTTACCAGACAACAAAGACAACACCTAACACAGTACAAAACCTTCAGGATCACTCTTAATAAAAGACATAAAGAAAGATATTCTGAATTTCACCCAACAGCTTTTTATTTTGGGTAACAGGACTATATTAATTCATATAGGTAGTCCAATGTAGCAATGTGTAGTCAAGTCATGTTGAAACTCAAGAACACCACAATAAAACTATTATAAAATCATGTAATGGGCATTTAATGTGGAAAAGTTGTTTTAGTGTGTGACAGCGTTCTGGAATTGATTGGTAAATAGGAGTCAGGGCATCCACTAAACTCTAAAAAAAATTAAGCAAATTTAAGTATGCTTTAAAATAATAAAGTATATTGAATCCCATGTTGCTGTAAATTAAAATCCATGTGAAACTCTTCTTGATAAAATGCAGGTCACACCATTTTGCTTTTTCCTTTTCCGAGATCATGAAACAATATGAAATAAATATTACCCACTCGACAGTCCTGCCTCCTCAGGTTAAATTTAGAATACCTATAGTAAATTAAGCACTGGTTCTCACACACATTTACTTAAAAGTATTGTAAACCTTGGTTTTATCAGCTATGGAAACCAAACTCCAAAGGTGCTCGTTATCTGATAATATCCATCAATGGATGGGGCAACAGTCAGAGTTCACTTGGGTTGTGTTCAATAAAGCATGCTCCTGTACTTGTGTTTTGTACTCCAAGAGTGGAAGCAAAGGTGGAACTAACATTCAGTAATACTGCACAGCATGCAGTGGATCGATATTGTTGTATTGGAAAAGACAATATGCAATTGAAATATAATAATTAAATATAATGGTTTCATGATTAAATCAAGTATGGCATGTAGTTTAGTACTGTGAAGTTCCTACTTCTCATTAATAAAACCATCCAAATTTCAGTGAGGCCCGAAAAAGAGAAGACATATTCCAGAATGTTTTTTTTTCTGTGTAGACAGATAAGATCTTCTTCAGTAGTGTGCTGTATAATTGTCACGCTCTGTGTCAAGGGAAATGGTTTGCTAAACTGGATGAAATGAACACAGGACCAATTTAATTTGTTGATCGGTAATCTAAATTTGCAGCCTCTGACCAATCACCACCTATCAATTTTTCTTATCTTTGAAGTTTTGGTGATACATATACAGCACATGTTTTAGAAAACATCTGAAATATATCAAAATAATAAAATATGTACTAAGAGATGTGACTTTGTAACTCTTTTAAAAGCTCCCTTGGAGAAAGAATGAGATATGAGTTGGGTTCATTGGTTCTATTCCAGTCTGGGGTCCCTTCCATATAGAGTGTGTATCTCCTCCCTATTTCCCTATTTCACATGAGGTGCTCCAAATTCCTCCCTCCTCCCAAAGGCATGAAGGTTGGGTTTGATTGGCTATTATCCCTCGTTCCTCTTAGGCAACGAAACATGGCATGACATGCCGTCTCCTGCCCACACATGCCATACACAAGATTAATTATTTCAAAAACTAACAATGAAGGTAAGGTTGGTGATAGTTAATTGGACACATCTATAATAATCCCCATCTTTGAATTGGTTATTTATCACTCTGTTCTCCTCCCCACTCATAGCTGGTGGTGTGTGGTGAAAGTACTGCTGCACACTATAGCTGCCTTCGCATCATCCAGGTGGATGCTGCACATTGGTGGTGGAGGGGAGTCCCCATTACCTGTAAAGCGCTTTGAGTGGAGTGTCCAGAAAGTGCTATATAAGTGTAAGGAATTATTATTATTACATTGAGTGCAGTCTACTACATCCTGTAAGCCTCAATCTGTGTTTCTGTGAACTGATGTTAAATATAAACTAATCCAATTTATTACCTGTACACATTTGTATACACTGTATACATTACCTGTACAGTACACATCAATATCGAGAATAGTGACTTATTCTAATGATAGAAAATTACCAAGGGGTTTGGTTCTTGGAAGATAAAACAGGCCAAGCTATGCTACACTGTACGGTGTTTATGAGATTGTGATGTCTGCTGTACCTTCTGATCTTTTTTAATAAGGGTTAATGATCCCAGTGTGGTAAAGAAACAAGCTGATGTTTGTTAATAAGCAATATGAATCTCTGATGTTTGCAGTGTTACAAGTAGGAGGTGCTGGACCGCACAGCTCACAGCCCTGATTCCCAGTAATTTCCATCTCTTTGGTCCCTTAAAGAAACCCCTGTCCAGCAGACAACTGGCATCCAATTACAGCAGGCATTTAAGCCTTGGCTCCCTGATCTTTACACAGATTTCTACTACACTGGATTCGATGAGCTTGTTTTGTAGTCAATGGGTTTGGAGACTGGAGAAGCATTGTGGTGTCACGATTGTAGTCCCTCCCCCTTAAGGGCACTCCGGCTTGTTCACTTTTTAGTTGATTTTGTGCACCTGCTCCCTGTTCCAGCCCACCTTTAAAAGCCAGACGCTCACTCTGTTCCGGGTTCTGCGTTGGAACACAGACGCCCGGAGGCTCGCCTATCACCGAATCGCCCTATGTCCGTGGCTCGGGTGGTATTCGCCTCCTAGGTGTCCTGAACCAGCCGAGCCCGGGACCAGGAGCGCCTGGTTCTGTTCCCCCTTTTTCCCCCCGACCCTTCGCCAGATCCCTCTCCGGTTTTCAACTTTGTCTCGTCTGTCTACAACCCCTCGCCGGATCCTGCTCCGGCTTTTAACTTTGTTTTGTTTGTCTTGGATTTATCACCCAGTTCTGGACCTTTGCCTGCACTGGACTTCCCTTTGGACTCCCTTTGGGACTGTTCGCCTGGACCACGCCCCTGGAGCACCTTCGTCACGGTTCCTCTACCAGCCCACTTCCTCGTCTCCCCCCTGTGTGTGTTCACTCCCTTCTGGATTGTGTCGTCTGCATAGAGTCCTGAAAGATGCTTAGTAACATGTGGTTCGTGGGTTTAGGGGCTAACAGCTTTCTATTCATACATGCATTACCATAGCTGCTCTTTTTACCTTATTTGGCAGGATTTATTGCTGCTCCACTCTTTAAGTAGGTAAAGCTAGGCCACTTTCATTTGTAAGGCATTGTCAGTCTTAACTGACAGCCATCTCCCAAATCGCATGCAATACGACTTTTTCAGCATGCTAGGAGTCATGCACTCATGCAAGAAGATTCACGTTGTAGGGCAGTCTTCATATGGGCTCGTTCTCGTCTCTTGGACGTAGATCTCAGTAAATTTCAGAACTGTATAGTGCAATCTATTACACAGATACACACAGTGAGGCACGTTAAGAAGGCCAAAATAATTTCTCTTGAGCCAGATTCTATCCAGAGCTTGCAAAACAAGTAACAGACATTTCCCCCTAGAAAGAATCTTGTCATCCCTTCATTTTTGGCAATTTGTTTTATAACTTGTCCACAGGTGTGTTTTTTCTCATTAATGCATTATAGGGACTATTTAAAAGACATCATTTTTTTAAAATGGTTATCATAAATAATTTATGAAATGCAACCTAGAACTTTGAATGGAAAGTTGACAGCTGTAACACATCCAGGTATCCCAGATGTGTTGTCTAAAAGTGGCCTTTGTAACTGACAACACATCAGCTTTTGTATTTCTCAAGTTCTGCTGTGTACAAATGTCAGAGCTGTAAAACCCTTTTATTATTACTGCGCTTGACCTTTCAATCGTATCGAAACATTAAACCATGAAATACATACAGCAATCAAGGGACTGTATATGCATAGTACTGATACTGCGGCAATAAACTACAAATGACAAATTGTGTTACTGCTATCCAGTCTGATTTTCAAAGGTTTAAACATGATACAAATTTGACATTATCTCTCCCCTCACAGGTGGCATTTATCTACAGGGGAAAGCCTTTCTTCAAAGACTTTTTCCAGCACACTCATATCTGTTTCTTTCATTTTTTTGTATAGGCAAAAGTATTTAATTTAATAACTTAGAAACAACATGAGAAAAGTTACCAACTGGAGAAGGACATTTAGCTCACATTTGGTCATTAGTAGTTTACTGACATTGATAGAAAGATTTTCTTTCATGAGGCTTATTTCAGAAATGTTTTATCTCTGTATTCAGTATTATGCAACAGTTACATTATATTACTTGATTCTGAACAAGATAACTACTGTAATTAAACATGCTATTGACCACATGTTCACAAATCCACCAATTCATGCATGTTTCCTTTGTATGATTATAAAGAATCAGCAATATAGTATGTTTTTTATAACGCATCCCTTATTATGTCTTATTTATATTTTGACATGTAGCTAGAATGCACTGAGAGTCTGTTAGTTCATTTTTTATATTTTTAAATTTATTTTTACTTTATTATTTCTTGCAGTGATCCTCCCTCCAGCTCCCAGAGAGCCCCAGGGTTTTCTGGTTTTCATTCTGCCTAAATTGTTAATGAACAACCTAATTCCAAAACCAATTTAATTGATGTGGATTATGCCTGGTTCCACGTTTTTAGTCAATGAGGTTCACTATGAAACCTGCGGTGCAGGGCTGTGGCCCTCCAGGACCAGGAGTGATGATCACTAGGTTATTAGGTAAAAGGTTACTCCGGCAAAAGTTGAAAGTTGAAACATTCTGGCCTGAGACTTACATCGTAGACAAATTATTTCTTTGTTTTTTTTTTACAATGAAACGAGTAATCACAGTGTCAGTAAAATGCTGAAATATGTTTTCCTTGACGTGTGTAACAATGCTTAAGGATGAAGCAATGAGAAGTACTTGCCTCAGCTGCATTTATATATGGTTAAATATTAATAAAGCAATGTATGTTTTACATTTTATACAATGTAAATATTAATTACTCCCCAAAACAATTGCTCATTATGCTTGTGCAATGCTGTGTGGTGCTTCCAGTGAACTCAGGTGTTATCTTTGAAATGATTGCAGCCAAGGTTCAAAGTTTGTGTGGCATTGTCAGCTTTTTATGAACGCTGTCTCCCATGTTCCTCCAGTTGCAGTCTGGAAACAGTGCCTGGAAGAGGAATGCGCCTGCCCAGTTCTCAGGGTGCCAACTAACAGCTTGCAAAACAGCAAGAGAAGATTATTGTCAGCAAAAGGGTATGGTAATTGTCTTGTTTTTTTTAATATTAGAAAGATTTTTCTAGGGAGAGAGATGTGTTACCTTGAATGGCTTTTATTTTCAAACATGGGCATAATCCTTTGAAAAGCTGATGTACAGTATATACCGTATTAGTCACACAGAGACACACAGTCAAGAGACAGACAGGGAAAGATTTATGTGAAATACTGTACAGTATGTTACTACTTGACCGCTGTACCATACTGTACAGTGAAAATACTGTATAAGTTGTACCAATACCCTCTGCAAAACACGTTTCTTGTCTGTGATAGAACTGTACCAGCATTACAGAGAGATTAACTTTACTGAATTAGAGTTACATTCATTATTATTTGAGTAGATGTGTATTATTTGATTTCTTTTTGATTTCTCCTGGTCTTTGTCCCTGTAACTTTTAGTTTTTGGTCCAGCCCTGTTCTTAATCATAGTGTATTTAGTTTCAGTTTTGTACTGTATCTGAGGCATGTTTTTAAAATTGGTTTCAGATCTTAAAAGGTTGAAACAAATGGTTGTAATTGGTAGTAATCCTGTACCAATTTCTGAGTTTCAAGCCTTACCCTTTTGAGGCATGGAAGCTAAATGTAACTAAATGAACCTCTGCACAAGATAAAAAAACTCAGTGTGGGAGTGTTCAATCCTGTGTCATTTCCACCTGTGTATGCTTTATCATCTACATAGAGGTGTGTAGACAGAAGTAAGACAACGAATTGTTAAGAAGAGATTACATGAAGTTCTGCATGTTGAAGAGAGTGGGGCGAAACACTTGAAATATCATATTTTTGAAACTAAGGACTGAGTGCAGAGACAGTTAAACAAACGTTTAAATAGGCAAACAGATCAATTAAAAGCATCAATTTACACCAGTGATTAACTGGTCATTTGGAACAAAAACTAGATAAAACTGGAGTCTCCCAGGACCAGGCTTGGGAAATACTGGTCTGAATAATATTATAAATCTATTAATTATTTTTTATGGGAATCTCAAAGGTGATTCTGAACAGGAAGATAAATATTGCCCAGCTGCATGTGTATCACACAAGCACTACTTTTCATGCCAGCACACATCTGGGTACATGCTACTTTAGTATGGTTAGGTTCAAGACCATACAAGTGTACTGTACATGAAGTAAACTAATAACATCCTAAATTAAGAAAATGTATATATTCTTGAGGGGCATTAAACCACAAATTAGGAATGTATACAAGAATTATCTCTATCAAAAATTACCTATACTGATTTCTCAGCAATAGAATGTATTGAACTTGGTTTATTTACAAGAATAGAGATTCATGTCAAGAACCAACTACGTTCTGTAAGCTAGTAGTTTTCAGAAGAGCTAATCAACCTCAAGACATGATCTTTATAACAGACATTTCATTGTAGTGGGACTTTGGAAGCACAGATACTGTATGTCAAGTCACAGGTATTGCATTGTATGAGAGGAGTGAAGAAGATTCAAAGTTCATGTTATGCAAAGTTGTCATAGCGCATTTTTTTTTACTATGAAAGCTTTAAGAGAAAAGGGTGATAGAAAAATATTATGAGGAGAAAATAAACATTTGCCCATAATACACTACTAATTATGATGGGTGATAGCTGTACCTATACTGAGCTTCTGAAATCCATCCATCCATTCTAACTGCTTCTTCCAATTCAGGGTCAAGTCAGAGCCTATCCTGGCAAGCAATGGGCACAAAACAGGATACACCCTGGAGAGAACACCAGTCCATCGCAGGGCAGACACACAGACTCACAGTATACACTCACACCAGGGCCAATTTTCCCAGAATGCAATGAACTCAAAAGTATGTTTTTAGACTGTGGGAGGAAACTAGAGCACCTGGAGGAAACCCGTGTGAACATGGGCAGAACATACAAACTCCACACAGATAACACCCCAGGTCCACAATTGATCCCAGGGCCCCAGTACAGCAAGACAGCAACGTCTAGTATAATATACTATTTTTCTTTCTTATAGCATTGTTTAGTGAAAGAGACCCACATAAAAACGTAAATCGAAAGACCACTATGATAGTCACAATCATTTATCATGCACCTTTTTGAAATCATCCTGAAAGACATGGTGATCTTAGCATTCTGAAAAGCCAAACTCAGATCTAATTTTAGGTCATGGCTTAGAAGAGTCAGTGCTGGCTTTATGTTTTTGGATTCTTTAACTATTCTACAGTGCTGAGCACACTTGCATTAATTTACAGCAAATCATGTTTACAATGTAATTTATTATTTAGCAACAGCCTCGGTTCTGTAACCATCTGTATTATGCATTCCAGACTTATTTTGTGTGTTTCAGTCAGCCAATTGTTATCATTTTCCTATTTCAAGAATCTTTATTTCATCAGGCCGTATCTGGAAAATGAAGAACTATTAAAAATTGTGCATGCCTACAATGAAAATGTCACAACTAAGATTTAAATCAGAAACCCGATGAGTTGGTTTGGGACAACAGGTCACGGATTTAGTTTTGAGTAGTTTCAGCATTTAATTTGATGATCATATTAAAGATTAGGAAAGGTAAATGTGATGTACACTGGCAATTAAGGTCAGAGGTAAAGAAAAGCCTTCTGTTGCAAACAGAAGAGTACAAGCCCTAACCAACAGCGGTATCAATTTGTGAATGTGAGGTGTTGGCTCTGCATAGCACACTCCCACCTAAATTAGACAAACTGTGATTTTACTCAAGCAAAGGTCTTCTGATTTCATCAGTTGTTGAGTCATTGTGTGTAGGTGTTGTAATTTGACTTTGATATGATTGTGCATTCTATCTCTAACGTACTGTATACAATATCTGTCACTTTCACCCTCTTCCTATCTTAACATTACAGAAATGTAAAAACAGAAGCTCTAATAACGTTCATAAATAGCATGGATTTGGAACTAAATCCGCACCTCTGTTATACATTTAATATGCAGTATTAAGCAAAGCAAAATGGATGAAAATGTGAATATATTACAAAGTTCACAGAAAAAAATGTTCTAATTATGCAATATACCACTCTTATGAAGATCTGATGTCTTCTTTGAGGCTTTGTGGTTTCCTGCACAAGAAGCCACTAATTGCTGCAAAAGCATATACTGCTGATGAAAGTGCACCTTTGCACTTAGATCAATGTTTAGACATTTCCGTATCGATGAGTTATTAATAATTACTCACATATTGTATTGAGACGTCAGTTCTAATATCAACATAAAAAGATGCAAAGTAAGCAAGGGAATGGGCCTTTCTTGGATTTTCTGTTCTGTACATCTGCAGGTGACCACAACTGTCTGAGACTTACTGTTTGCGGATTTACTTCCTCTCAGGATCTGAATTACATCTCAGGATGAGTTGCATTCTTCAGTTTTTGTTTTCTCCACTGCCGACTCCTGCCATCGCTGGTCTCTTCACCTTTGGCGCTGGTATCCTAATCTGGCTGGTGACTCGCCCCAAACCCATCAAGCTTCCAGTTGACCTCAACAGGCAGACTGTGGGAATCAAGGTACAGTAAGTCAGTGTGTTTTGAAGACCTGTACAATAGGGAAAACTCCGTGGTGATATTAAGTAGCCCTTTCCATGCCACGGATCAAATACCCCTCAACTCCAGAAGACTTGTATAAACCTCCCACCTACAAGCGATGCTTATAAAAGGTGGAGGTTTGTAAAAACAGCAATAAGGGGGGAATCACTCTAAATATTTTTACCTTTTAAAGTCATCCTATTGTATGTGACCTTTGTTTTGCAGTGGTTCAGGTTTTTTTTTCCACATAAACTATTAAGCAATTGGCGCAGATTCTGAAAAGAAACACAAAGATGAGTCTTACTTCAAAAACGTGCTTTAAAATCAAATTAAACGGGAATGGTAAAAATCTCCAAGGTGACTTTAATACAATACAAAGTTTACAGCCACATATACAGCATGTCCTCATTTGTCTCATCTATTGTCAGATTATGAAGAGCATAATCTAAGCACAACCTTTACCATTAAATAGACCCTATAAAGATCACAACAATATCCTTTATTAAATACAACACAATAGTAAAAGAGACAGAGACAAAGAGACCCCAAACACACAACCAAAGTTGGGTTTGAGTCAAGGGGAGTCACATTTTGCAGTGTACATTGTGTATTTCGTTGTTTTATCTAAATTATCTTCAGCAACACTAAATTATAATGCAGATACACTGTAAAGCAGTGGCCCCATGTACTGGCGATTTCAGTGCTTCAACGTGTCTCTTCCATGCACTCTTGCAGGGGCTACATTTCCCATTCACCATGGCCATACAATATGACATGAAGTAAAAGCTTTTTTTTTGTATGAGTGAAATAAAGAAAACAAAGAAAAACATGTTACAGTTGTGCTTTATTTTTTCCCTGATGGGCAAAAAAAGTGCCAATGACATGCAATTCAATGCAATTCAAGTACTCCATATCTACAGAGCTGGCAGTCAGTCTGGCTGCTTGTAAGGTGTGTCCTGCAATTACTAGGTCGTTCATAGTGGAAAGGCTTTTTTATATTTGTTTGCAAAAGAGGCAGATGTTGAACCCAGAGTCGGTAAGGAGTTAAAATCAGTGTCACCAGTTTGGTTTTTTATGTTTATCCATATCTGAGAAAGAGTATTGGATTGTTTATACTTGAACAGAGAACCCTCTGTGAGCACGATCAGATCCACACTGGCCCCGTATGGCTACACCATCTGTGGTCCTACAATACTCAGTCATGTAAAAATTAGCTCACTGTCCATTTTTCCCACTGTATTTCCACCTTTCTCTCATATTGTGTATACTGTATATATGTCCAGCATTATACATAAATCACAACATTACACAGTTATACACAAGTCACAAAATTACTTCTGCTTTTTTGTACTTGATGTTGTGCCAACATTGCTCTAAAAGTACCTAAGATTGTGCTAAAAGGCTAAAACGCATTGCAATATTGCTTTGAATTAGTAGAATTGACTTTGATATACACTTGGCAATTATTTCACCTTGCCAGTCCGTTAAGTGTTTGTATTAGAAATATTTACTGTATGTACAAAGCAGTAAAATCTCACCCACTGTACAGATATGCAGCAGTAATATATTTTGTCAAAATAAAATGTTGTCTAATGCACAATTGTGTTGACATGGCACAATGTGTTTAGTTGCCTGGTAACTATTCTGACTGTGTCAAATCAGCAGGGAGCCGATATAAGTACAGGGGATTATGTGATTTTAGAGTATGACACTTGTGGCAAACTCAATAGTTCCTAGGAAGGAAATTAGACCCGATGTATGGATATACAGACTTCACCTATAGAATACAATGTTTTATCTAAAGAAGGTTGATAACATGCTTGACCCTGCTCCAAGTGCAAGACTCAGCAGAGGGTGATTGAAGTGATTGTGTGTGTCTCTGTATCAACCATTTCAAGAGACCACTTAGTGAGCAACAGTGTTGCTCCCCTGTGCAAGTGCAAACAGGATTCACCATGGACAGGACACCAACCCATTGCAGGGCACACAAAGACACAAACATGCACACACTTACACCAGGTCCAGTTTTCCCTGAAGCCAATAAACCCACTAGTATGTTTTTGGACACTAGGAGGAATCTGAAAAGCCACTCAAATATGTGGCGAACATAAAAAACTCCATGCCGATCGTGCCCAGTAATTCAACCCAGGGCCCCAGAACTGCAGGGCATCAATGTTAACCACTGTGCCATGCTGCACTCTTTTGAACCATATTGTCATTGAAAATTATTGTGTAACTTCCGTAAGCAAAGCGATCAGCCACGAAATGTGTGAAACATTTGGAATATCAAATGCTTTCTTTCACAAACAGGATGGGGCAAGGAGAAGTACTTTGCTCAAAGATGATAAACTTATGTCATACTATTATGAAGATGCCCGGACATTGTATGAAGTTTTCCAGAGGGGTCTACATGTATCAGGTATGGATATAGAAGGATTTGCTTAAAATAAGTGCATTATAGTAAAGGTGCTTTCAATATCAAGTATTCTTTAAAATACTTTATTCAAATCCCTTTTTTCTTGTTATATTTCAGTGTTCACTTTACAATTTTGGGCTTCACTGCGGTGCTTATGAGATTCCTCTAAGATTTTTTTTTTAAATTTCATTTCCAGGAAATGGACCGTGTCTGGGCTATAGAAAGCCAAGGCAGCCTTATCAATGGCTGAAATATAAGCAGGTAACTAATTTGAGAGCTGTCGGTAATTATGATTGTTATTTCTTAGTCTGAACTAATCTTGTGACAGTAGCATCTAATGTGTTTTGTACCCTTATCAGGTGTCTGACAGAGCTGAATATTTGGGCTCAGGATTACTACACAGAGGACTGAAACCATCTCCTGATCAATTCATTGGCATTTTTGCCCAGAACAGGCCAGAGGTACTGTACATTACCAAGGAAAGGAATGAGTGATCATTTAGAACACAGTGAGCATAAAGTAAGCATGAAGTTCTAAAAGGAAGATGCATCAGAACATGTCAAAGTGCTGTAAAGTAAAATTAACAGCTTATATGAATAAGATACAACATGATGTTCTTCATTGTTTTTAGTGAATTTTGAATCCCTTTTTCTTAAGATTATTGAAAAACTCCCTTATTTTCACATGCAAGTCAAAACAAACCCTTATGGCTTGTTGTTATAAGTAACAACGATTTCTGATAATTCTGTGTCTGAATTTCACAGGATGCTTTTTTAAGTGGGAAAGTATTTCACAAAAAGCACACTTATTCACACATAAAATTGTGAAAGAGTGAAACAAGCTGCCTATCCATGTTGTTAAAGCAGATATGATTTATTTCTCATTAAAAAACAGCTGAATAGGATCCAATTAACTAGTAAAAAGGCAAATGAGTTGGCTGAAGGGGGCTCTATTAACTGCAACCATACTTACATTCTTATTACATTATTTATTTATATTATGTGGAATTTAAACACTGTTTTGTGGCTCATTCATTAAATTCCCTTCAAGGCATGTCAAAGTTCTAATTTTAAGGTATTTAGGTACTGTCTCCTATGATAAATGATTCCAATGTCAAGAATAGACAGGACATATTGCAGACTATTTGAATTTGCAGATTTATCAGTTCAGGTTTATAAATTACAAATACTCTGGAGCTAAAATTAGGTGCTTGCTATCAGGAACTAGTCCCATATGGTATTCATCTTCAATGAAAGCAAACTGAATAATGAGCATGATTAACCTGTTCTTTCTGAAGCTCAAAAACAGATTGTAGCAGATGGTGATGGGTTGGTTTTTCTTTTTCCAGTGGATTATTTCTGAGCTTGCCTGTTATACCTACTCCATGGTGGCTGTTCCACTTTACGACACACTGGGACCTGATGCACTGGTATACATTGTTAATAAAGGTAACTAACTGAGGTTTAGTGGTCATGTTCCGCTTTAGATTGCATAGCACACATTTGTCAAGTATCCTTCTTGTTTGAAGCCAAAATAAAACATAAGGACCCGGTTTGCATTTATTCATACAATAAATGTATACAAAAAATGAATATCCAACAAATACAATAGTAGAAATCGGAGGTAATGATTTATTTTTATTTTTTAAATGCAAGCGAGTGTTATCACACTGTTAAATAACTGAACCAGAGAAATTAGTGTTACCCCTGGGAATTATTTCGCAAATGTCCCAACATTGGCCAGAATTTGTTGAAGGCAAAGATTAATACGGTACACCAGTACCTCTTTTTACAATGTACTTTTATGAAACTAAAACAAACTTTTATGAATTGTTACCCACATTTCGAAAAACGAAAACCAACTTTGGAACTACCAATTCATTTCGAAACCTCTGCCAAATGTAGAGAATGAAGAGGAATGTGTCATACAACTCCTTTCATATTGTGTTCGTTATCACAGTCCACTACCTAGTGTGGGTGAGAGCTAGCACAGAGCCTACGGAGCGGCAGGAGAGACGCGTGTGATACAGTTCACCTCGTCTTGCTTTGTGTGTTGTTCGCTATTGTATGCGCTCTTACTTCCCCTGTAAGAAAACCTGGTTTAGACTATCATGGACCCTAACTGTGCTAAGATAATAAATGAAAATTGTAAGAGTGTGTGTAATTACACAAAAAGCAAA
Source organism: Atractosteus spatula (assembly GCF_055471065.1). Lineage (NCBI taxonomy): Eukaryota > Metazoa > Chordata > Actinopteri > Semionotiformes > Lepisosteidae > Atractosteus > Atractosteus spatula. The sequence continues at coordinate 37,370,390 of NC_142710.1, read as the reverse complement.
TGAAGTGGTTACTGTACAGTACTGTACTTAGGTATGATTAATGATGTCTAACTAGTTAAGCAGTGTTTTTTTATTACTAAAAACAAACAGTATGAAGGTTTCTTTTGTCACTTTTTGGGTGAAAAAAGTAAAAGTGGGAGTGATGTTTTTTTAGGCCCCGAACGGATTCAAATTTTTCCCCATAAGAGATAATGGAGATAGTTTTTTCTTTTTATTTTTTTTTTACAATAAAACGGGTTTCTTAACTCTTAATAAGAAATACGGTTATAGTATTTTGTTTGTTTGTTTGGCTCTTTATGTTTCAGCAGTTTTTGATTAAAGCCTTGACCAAGCTGTGCAGCAAAAAACAAAAATGTGTGAGTCATTCATAAGTGCCCCATTCCTACTGCCTCCCTTTTCTGATTAAGGGTCTTATGTTAGAAAACATTTTTATTTCTCTTTTAGCTGAAATATCCACTGTGATATGCGACAAACCTGACAAGGCTGCAATTCTCCTGACAAACTGTGAGAAGGGCCTGACGCCAGTACTTAACACCATTGTCCTCATGGACCCTTTCAGCACAGATCTGAAGGATCGAGGCATGAAGTGTGGGGTTGAGATACTTGCTCTCAAGGAAGTGGAGGTATAAGGGTCCAAATTTTGTTTTGCAACAGAAATTGTACTGTATGTGTTGGCCTTTTTCATGGACATTTGAATACCAACTCTGAAAGGATTATAACACAACTCAAACTCTTCTACCTCTATTATTTTGATTTAGTCAATGTGTATTTTGAGAGAAATTTCCAAAAATTACAGAAGAATGCAACGCTGTTGTGGTTTTGCTTCCATGCATGCTCGATGATACATTTTTTTAGATTTGTTGACTGCAATGTTACTTAAATGTTAAATATTGATTAGACAGGATAAAGCCCAGGGGAAATCAGTAATGAGAAGGAGAGGTCAGCAAAGCTAAGGTTCAAAATAAAGAATTTACTTGACAAGATTACACAAAAGAAACAAAATGAGTTACATAACTTAAAACTGTTCAGAAACATAAAAAATCCAGTGCTTTTACCAAAGAAAGGAAGAGCAAATGAACTGTATCTCACAACTAACAAATGCTGTGGGGTTTTATAGCTAGTGGTAGGTCAGTCACCAGGATATGATTGATTTGTTGATTTGTTGACTGGGGGGTTGACTCGTTGACCATGGAGAAGCAGTATCGTGCCACATTTCAGCAAAAGAGCAGAGATTAAATATTGATTTCATAAAATGAATCACTGTATAATAATGTTTTACATTTACTGTTCCATGCTTGCTTAGTGTGATTTTTCTTTTTTTTTTTACCTGCACAGGCCATTACTTTATTACTTACTGTTAGGCTACTATCAGCATATGTGAGGGATTGTGCCCAAGCCAACAGATAAAATACATGTGCTTTCATTGGGAAGAAAAAAAGAATACAAGACTATTAAACACAAACAAATCCCATAAGACCAGGCAAATCTGTCAACAGTCTTATAATCCTGTCACTAATTATATCCCCTAAGTTAGAGGATCATGTTTTATTCTTGAATCCAGATAGCGGCATAATTATTAACTTTAAATTAGCCAGCCTTTTTAATTTGTGTCTTTTTGTACTTAATCTAGTAACTTGATCACTTAAAATTTAAATTGCTGTTCCTTGCTTTTCAGACATTGGGCAAAAATGATCTGAGGAAACCAATTGTACGTACTGTGAATATTTGTTTAGTATGGTAAAACTTTGTTGTAAACTAAATAGCATACAAGTGTGAGACATAATAAAATGTTAATATGCGGTTTATTAATTATACAATTTTAATAGATGATTCATAAAGTTAAAAACTATTAACTAAGCATTACAGGTGATCAAAAAGTCATAATATGATTTCCAATGATTTCTTGCTACCATAAAGTGCAACGTTTGCATACAATTAGCTAATTATATGTTTCCAATTGTCTGTATCTCTAAATTCTCTTTTTAACTCTATAATAAATATGTATAAAATGTATATACGGTGCTCACTAACATTATTGTATATCACTTGTATATTAATAGATTTTGGTTTATAGATTTTTGTTTTATTTTGTAGTCTAACTCATTATTTTAACGAATAAATTTTGCTTTCTTTACTTGCAGCCTCCTAAGCCAGAAGACCTCAGTATTGTGTGTTTCACAAGTGGAACAACAGGTATGTTCTCTGTCAGTGATTTTACAACATTTTACAACAGTTTAGCCTAAATTCACAATTTAATTCAAATAATATAAAGTCTATATAAAGTACATTCAGATCTGACATTTTACCAGTTCATTTAATTCACACTCTTTGCTTTGAGTCTTTTCACAATACAACAAATTCATTGTAAACTGAAGATGACTGCTTCCATATTAATTTCAGCTTTAATCAAAAGCAAATCTATGCAAGGAAAGTTATGTTATTCCCCCTGTACTCACAGTCTTCTGTGCCAGTGCTATTGTACTGTGGCTGCAAAAAGAGAAGTTTCCTCATGAAGCCAATACTATATATGTTTCTTCACTTTAGGTGATCCCAAAGGAGCTATGCTTACTCATGAGAATGTAGTAGCAGATGCTGCTGGTTTTATAAAAAGCACTGAGGTATATTCATCATCATCTTCTTCTTCTGCTTCTTTTGTGAGCTTCTCAGAATACTTTAACATTGTGAAAGACTGCTGTAATAAAATCAGCCGTATCACTAATACTGAGACAAAGGATACAATCTATTAATAAACTAATATGATGTGATAGAAGGCACAGTGTTTAAAATGAATTCTGTAAAGGTTACACTGTTTGGTAATCAGTGGGAAAACGTTTGGGTTTTATATACTTATTTAGTTATTTATAAAATGAAAAAATAAGGACTGCTGGGGCTTCAGCAGAAAACCTCAGTAAACCTTGGTGGATTTTGTTTTCTGTTGACGAGAATTTCATGCTTAAATTCAAGTCTCTTTTGCTGTTACACGAAGCATGCGGTAGAGAGACTCCTAAACTAAAGTAAAAGTAACACCCTAAAACAATGCTCACACTGTATCATTAGTGTTCATCATTTATTTAAATGGTAATACATCATGAGAGAAAAGTTCATATAAAAACACAGATCTTTGTTCCATTATCTAGTATCATACACTGGGCCCTTCTTGAGGTATGAATATTTGCTTGTTATTAATCTGAGTTTAATGCCAGTGCACTTTCTTTTCAGTCAGCATTTGGCCCTGTCCCACAGGATGTCTCAATCTCATTCCTACCACTGGCTCATATGTTTGAAAGAGTAGTTCAGGTACCGTAAGATATCCTACCATAAACCCTAACAGCTTGACTGACATTTATTTTTTAGTATAAACATATACATTGTATTTTGTGAATATGTTAAAAACTGTTCGGTTTATATATCACTAAAGATTGCTGAACTTGTTGTTTGCTTGTCGGTGTAATTATTGGATTTTGCTTTGCTGTGTGTGTATTTAGACAGCCTTTCTAAAAAAATGTAGGTTCTGTGTGGGTGGGTTTTAAAAGATTATTGCTCTTCCTCTTATTCTATAATCCATATTTTATTTAGCCTTGCAATCATTTATAATGTTCACAATTACTGCTTTTGGGAATGCCAGCTGGAATGAATTGGTTCTATATGTTATGCACTTTTTATTTTTCTGTTTGTGTAAGATTGCATTGATGAAACCATGCAATTAAGGCAGTGTCTACTCTTGCCTGGTAACAGCCTGGTATCTAGGCTTTGAGTATTTGAAGTCTCTTAAATGAGGTAGTAACTTCCGCTATAAAGATAATCCAGACAGTCTCAGCTAGCAATTTGTTAAATCTTCTATTTTTCCAAGGGCAATTAAGGACATTTATGAGAAAGACTATATGACCTAGCCCCCCCCCCAAAAAAAAGACCTAAATTTGCCATTGAACTATAAAGCACACTGCCTACTGTAAGTGTTGTGGCTGGTTAAGATACACTCTCAGGGATGATTACAACAGTATATGTGGTCATGAATTCTATTCCTGGTCTTGCAGACAGTAATGTACTCAAGTGGAGCCAAGGTGGGGTTTTTCCAAGGAGATATCAAACTATTGCCTGATGATATGAAAGCACTACGGCCAACAGTGTTTCCAGTTGTGCCCCGGCTGTTGAACAGAGTATATGACAAGGTACCAGTATGGGATATTATTTAAATGGCAAAGTGGGTGAAGTTCTGTGGACCTTTCTGGATCTTTCCTAAAGGTCCTAAAGGTTTTGATTATTTTTTAGAAAAATAGTCTGCACAACATCACTTAGGGGAAACATCAATCTTTATGTGAAAAGTAAAATAAGAGATCAGATATGCCCAGAAGCATCTGAAGAGGCTGACGTTGAAAACTGCCATGCCAAATTCAATTCAATCTGAATGAAAAGTCCACATTCTTGATAGATTTGACTGTGTACCAGATATTAACATAGACAATATGTCTTGTTTTATTTTCATGTCAGGTTCAAAGTGGAGCCCAGACGCCTTTCAAGAAGTGGTTGTTGAACTTTGCAATTGAAAGAAAACATTCTGAAGTGAAGCAGGGAATCATAAGAAATGATAGCATATGGGACAAGCTTATCTTCCACAAAGTTCAGGTATCCCTCAGAGAAATCAATAAGCCTCATTGTGCTAAAACTCACCTTATGTTAAGGTCTAATTCTGCAGCCTGTAATAGCTATAATTATTCATATAGAAAGTGAAAGTATTATTTTCCCGCTGACATGATTAACAGGGAAGATTTTCCATTTTTTTCAAAAATAGTATGTTAAATCTCCATGACTGAGAAGTGTGAACATTTATAAATATCTTTGCTGTCACATTGAGGGTTATATTCATAAAATGTCTGGCACCAATCTAACTTTACACCTTTACACCTTAAATTTACAACTCCTGATAAGAAATTGCGTGATGTACTGTATTTTAGGCATTATAATTTAGAGTTTCTCTTGACACCTTATAATATTTTCTTTTGTTTCTAGAAACAAACTGTTAATAAAAAAATATTTCTTGTTACTACATCCTGTGCAAAATTTGCCTCAGAATTAATAACCAAACTAAATTTTAAGATTCTACCCAACTGCAAAATGCAAATTCCAATTGCAATATGTGATAGTGGCCTTCTATTACGTAAAAACAAGATGCCACTTCCAAACATCAAACAAAAAATCTAAAATTCAGTCTACATTCATTGGATTTTCTAAGCCTACAATCCCTCTTTCTAGATTTGTGCCTGTAATTGTCCAAAGTATTGAGAAAATGGACAACAAATATTGCTCTAGAGGAATGAGTTGAAAAAATAAGCTTGAAATTGTTGTAGAACGTTTTAAGTAAGAGGACAAGAAGAATATGAAGCAAGTACTGTATAATTTTTCAATGTAGTTCAATGTAGTTTCAATGCAGGCAAACGAATACTGTTTGGGCTAATGATCTAGAATCCACTGGTTTTTGTGGATTTATATCCCCTGCACTTAGCAGCCTCATTCTTTCTTAAAGGAAACCATGGGAGGACGAGTACGTGTGATGGTAACAGGGGCAGCCCCCATTTCTCCCTCGGTGCTTAGTTTCCTCAGAGCATGCCTAGGGTGCCAGGTAAGCTCTATTTCTATTTAATATGCATTGACAGTCAGTGTTAGACATCTCTTTACTGACTTAAACAGCATGCTTTTGGGAAAAGTGACTAATTTAACATATAAACACATGTAATATCCAAAAAGGTCTATGATATTTTGGATAGCTGTGTACTTGAACCTCGAAATTTAAAACAGTGATTCAAGGAAAACAGTGTTAGAAGCATGTTATAGCCCCACAGTCTTGGCTGGGAAACCTTTGCGGTGAACAGGAATTAAAACATGAAATGCCTCCAATCACTGTCTAAGCACAGAGGAAAAGGTACCTTCTTTAGTTACAGAAGACTAGCCCAGGGTGGCTTTACAACCTATTAAACACATTGTGAGCTGTGGGCTTTTATTACATTTTCTTTTGCTAGTATAATTTATCCCTCACCCTCTCGAGAGCAGTCTGATTAGACCCACTAGCTATACTCACTGGTCTTGGAATAATGCTGAACTACTGTAATTGCTTGAAATTTAGAGTCAGGTCAGGTTGAGGTAAGATACTGTACAAATGTTTTTGTTTTATCCTCTTAGAAAGACAGCCAAAGTAATCTTTGTGCCAAGACAAAGTAAATAAAACCTTCACAGGCCACTATATTTTGAAATATTGAGTTGAAAAAACAAACTGTACTGTATATCTGTGCATTTCTTTTTAATTTTATAGCAGGAGATTTACTGTTGAACAAAGTTGTATTAACCCTTTGGTATAAACAAAAAACATTACAGGAATTTAGAAACATTCTAATTAACGTGACAAGATGACAAATTTAAAAGGATAGTGTACTTGATATTTTAATATTTAGCATTAACACACTTGTAAGGTTAAGGCTGACAAGCACCCTCACAAGGAATGAACCAGGGACGGTGCTGCAAGAGTGCAGAAGGGTTGGAGGGAGGGGTGTTGGAAAAATGCCCACACAGGGCTTCTCAAAAGGTGAAATATTTATTGCATATGCATTAAAGTGGAAGTGCGAGATTATAATATGACTTCGTCCTGAACGTCTGTTGAATATTAATGTACTCTCTTAAATTTATTTTTGTTATCATTATTTTAATATACAATTGAGCTACAGTATGGGGACTGGGCATGTGTGTGCCTTACAATAATTGTCAAGGTTTGTTTAATCCAAACAAACATATTTCACTCTTTCAGATATTTGAGGCATATGGCCAAACTGAGTGCACAGCTGGTTGTACCTTTTCCATGCCTGGTGACTGGACAACAGGTAATTCACTTGCACCAAACACAGAAACAGGCTACTTTTTACAATCAGTACCCCATCTCTGTTGAGATAAAAATAGATTTATTATGTAAAAGGTTTATATATAGTGAACAATATTTTGTGGCAAATAATTCCTGGGACTCATTCATAGAATGAGATGCGGGTAGCTGTGCTAATTTCCATTGCATACATCTACAGTACATTAATACATATCTATGTTATTACACTGTTAAAATGAGATAGAACTTTTAGGCATCATATGTAGACAAAAAATTATTTGCATCAACAACAAATTACAAAATACAAAATTATGTATTTTGTATGTAAGCTTGAAAAGTAGACTTTCAAAATGGCTTTCCTGTTGCAAATTTAACTGTTATCTCCTAGTTTCATTGTTAACACTTACCTCACAAATCAAAGTTTGTGATATGTGATTACCAACATACTGTACAACAGATACTCAATAATGGGGTTAAATGCATTAAGAAAAAATTGTGTGTTTGTTTAAAAAAGTAAATTTAAAATGTATGGTACTGTAAGTTCTGTATTACAATTGCTTGACAAACTCATTAATTTGAATGCACAGGCCATGTTGGGGTTCCTGTCCCGTGCAACATTGTGAAATTGGTTGATGTTGAAGAAATGAACTATTTCGCAGCTAACGGGGAGGGAGAGGTAATAATAACCTGACACAGGTGTCCTGTCAATCATATTCTACTGAAACACTAAATATCACCGAGGAAAGCAGAGGTTATGATTCATACAGACAATTCTGTTTATGATATGTACTTGTTACAGCACTTAAGCATGATGAATTATAGGAACCAATGCAGTGACTAATAGATCTCAATGAAAGCAAGGGGAGGTAGAAGGAAAGTCTGATTGTACTTATCTGCATCGCAGTTCAAGAATCATGGTCAAAGACAGGTTCACTGATCAGGAAGCCAAAGGTTCAAAAGCCAAGTAATAAGCAAGGAAATCTCAAAACTGAGACAAGGAGCTCCACTTGGTGAAAACCAATAGTGAGTGTTGAGGTGAAGGTGGTGAGATCTCAAGTATTCCAGGAGGTAGCGGGTGAGGTGATGAAGGAAGGATCTGATTGGTTGATAAGTTAATGCGATGCCGTTTGCAGGAATTGGATAGACTGGAGTCTTATTAGGAACAGAGCAGGGTCATTTGTGGGAGTTGCGTAGGGTTGGATTCTGATTATAAACAGCTGTGACAGTACTGTATAGTGTTTTTATGCAGAACTGTGGGATGGAAGTGTCCTTTCTAATCTTTTAAACTTTTAAACGTTTTGCCTACTGAGCACCCCCTTTACTCTTCTTCCTCGCACGTCTCCCTCCCTGTTTACTGCTGCCTGGCCCATTTCTTATGAAGAGGGGTGTGGGGTCCTGCCAGCTTCGTCCTCAGGGCAGGCTGTAGCTACCTAAGCCACGCCAGCTACACCCAACAAACTTTAATACCTTTCAGACCCAATAAATTATGTCTCTGCTTTGCTTTCATTAGGATTTGGCCAATCTATTGAATTTTTAGTAACAGTGTGATTTAAGAGAATAAATAATTTTTTGCTTACAGAATAAACATTGCATTGCTATGCTCACAACGGGGGATTTGTGCTCCCTGTACTGTAAAAAAGCAGTGATACCCGAAAGCAGACACCACCTCCCACATATGCTCTGATATCCCACTTGCTTGCTGTCAGCCCTACTGCACATGCAGACTCTAAATAGACCTGTGAGCAGGTTTCAGCCATTCTCACAAATACACTTAGAGTGGGGTCACAGTGTGGGAACAAGTAGGAACAAAATTCTTATGCTTATGCTTATTCCATATACTGTATGATGACTATATTTGTTTCTTTGCAATATAACTAATTTAACTTACAAATGTTTCTTTTTATTCTCTTAGAAAGACAGCCAAAGTAATCTTTGTGCCAAGACAAAGTAAATAAAACCTTCACAGGCCACTATATTTGGAAATATTGAGTTGAAAAAACAAACTGTATATCTATGCATTTCTTTTTAATTTTATAGCAGGGGATTTACCATTGAGCAAATCAGGTTGTATTAACCTTTTGGTATAAACAAAAAACATATATTTATTTGACAATATTTGTTCCTTTGCAATATAACAGTGGTTCCCAATCCTGGTCCTGGTGGCCTACACACCAAACTCTAAACCTGCTAACTTTCATTACCTAATCGAGGCCTTAATTGGACTAACAAGTTGATTGATTCTACATTATGTGTTAGTCTATGAGTGTGAGTGTGTGCAGTGAGTGTGTGCAACATGACACTGTCATACTGTATGCGTCAAAACACCATGTGCAGACAGTATGAAGCATGGCTGATGTGTACTGTGTACCGTGTATTGTGTGAGATGTAAGTTTCTACATCTTTAAAAATATTGACAGTGGTAACAGAAAGGGGCTGGAGTTTTAATGTTTTAGAGGACCCTAAGTCCAAGTCCATGAGACTCATTACATAGATGTTTATTGGTTTTCTTGTCTCTTAGGTTTGTATCAAGGGCAGAAATGTGTTTAAAGGATATCTGAAGGACCCAGAAAAAACCTCTGAAGCTATAGATGAGAATGGGTGGTTGCATACCGGAGACATTGGAAAGTGGCTTCCTGTAAGAGCCTAACTTTATTATAAACCCAATCCTGACTGAATTCATCTGCAATGTCTTTGTGTGCTTGTGTGTTAAAATTGGTCTCTCCCTGTACAATCTGGAGAAGCCACAAAACCATGGAACACCAGCAGGACCAAAATGTATTACAACTTCGTCCTTGAGAATTAACATGTACTGCTCTATTTTAGACTATTTCCTGTTTAACCATCAATTGCAAGTCAAGTATTAAAAAGCTTTTCAAAACTGACAAAAGGACTGTACAAGAACCTATTCACTTTAGATTATGTCTTCATATCTTGCTCACTTTTGTATAGAACTGCATTTATGCATCCAAATTTCAAATAGCATACCTGATCGTACAACAAAACAATGACATTCAGAGACTGACATTATTAAAATCTGCTGTACTGTATATCTAATAACGTATAATACATACCTCTTGAGTTTATTAGTTGGACAAGGGGCCCTGGATATTGGAAATGTTAATTAATTTTACTGCTTTAATGTCTCAGTGGGCATCCCAGTTAGTTTTGTTTGGCTACTAGACCTGTTGCTTTACATTAAGGACTTGCCCTAGCCTGCTTGGAACTGCCTGTAATTAAAAACATGCCCGACACCCAGAAACCCATTTCCTTAGGGACAGGAATTCAAACAGAAAAGAATTGTTTGTTGGAAGAAGAGCTTACTACAGAAAAACGTTTTCTTTTTAATTTTAATATTCTCAATTTGGCCTCTTACTGGGGCCTCAAGTATTCCTATTGGTAATTCATTTTTCAGTTTCTGCAATAAAATCATTATGAGGTCATGCTATACCACTGATGTTACTAACCGCTACTTTATCCTTGAAGCCAAAAGAACATGTTGTTGGAAGACAATTCTGGCACAGCATTTGTCCCTCTTTGGTAATAGTAAAAAATATAACTTCTCTCCTTTCAGAGCGGAGTGCTTAAAATCATTGACAGAAAGAAGAACATCTTCAAACTGGCACAAGGAGAGTATATTGCTCCTGAGAAGATTGAAAACGTGTATGTGCGGAGTGAGCCTGTGGCTCAAGTATTTGTGCATGGCGACAGCTTACAGGTAACACACTGCTGGCTTGTTAGGTTATCCTTCAGTAAAGTTTAGCAAACAGGGATAGGGCTTCACCTTGGATGAGTTGTAGACTTCAGATAAAAGCTCATACGTTAATTCCGTTGTACTAATGTACCACCTACATGCTGTTCCTGAAGTATTTTTAATGTCATGTAAACAATTTTCTGGAGCATTTCTAAGTGGTGATATAGAGTAACTGGTGCAGTCATACATACTGTATACAACACTGACATTTTTCATGCCAGCCTAAAATCCCCATTCAGCACTTGTTGTGTTTGCACTAATTTAGAAATGGGTGTCATACCTTGCACTAAACTTGAAATTGTACATGAAATGCCAGCGTGCTAATGCATAGCATAGCTAATGCAGCATCTGATATTCATGGGATCATAAATCTTCTCACACTGTTTTATATTTCCCTTTATTGTTTTTTAGTCCTGTTTGGTAGGCATTGTGGTACCAGATATAGAAGTGCTTCCAGATTTTGCAGTAAAATTAGGCATCAAAGGTTCCTATAAAGAGCTCTGCATAAACAAGGTACAGTATGTAATTAAAAAAAACATTTTTTTACCTTTTTACTGCTTCGTTTTTCTTTCTAACTAACCTCTGGTCTGGTGTTCTGTGCAGGAAATTAAAAAAGCAATACTTGCAGACATGGTGAGGCTAGGAAAACAGGCTGGGCTTAAGTCTTTTGAACAAGTAAGCACCTTGTTTGTGTTTCATTCCAATTGAGGCTATGGCTTTTTAAATCAAAACTTTGAGTCACTCAAATTAAAAAAAAAAAGTCACACTATACAATACTCAATGGTGGATTTTTTGGTAGCCAAGAAACCTCTGGCAAACAGAAAATCATCATCATGCAACATTTCATATTTGGCTTTGTTGCGTATTCCAATGTTTTGGTTTAATACGACCCAGAATAAAGAAGAACTGCTCACACACAATCAAAATGTGAAATGTGAAACTACAGTATGTGAAACCCACATACTGTAAACTATTCACATTTCATAGTGAAAAGAATTAAAAAATGTGCTCAGACATCTTCATCAGAACAGATGTTTACACTTTTTTTTTTACAATTTTGAACACTTTACTACAGTGGGGAAATTCTTTTAAATAGTTGATACTGTATGTGTCACTTTATAAATCATTTAAATGTTATCAGGCACTTTTTGAATGGAAGATTTGTCCGGCATTTCTATAATAGATTTCCTCTTCTTTTTAATCCAGGTCAAGGACTTGTATCTCCACCCAGAACAGTTCACCATCGAAAATGGACTACTGACACCTACACTGAAGGCAAAGAGAGCAGAGCTGACCAAGTTCTTCAAAGACCAGATTGACAGCCTCTATGCAGCACTCCAGTGATAATCTTAAGGAGTGCAGTGTTTGATTTATCTTTGTGGACTCATGTGTGCTTCAAAACAAAAAAGAGCCACACTAAAGAACTGCGGCATTCCAGAGGAATGTCACAGTTATATGCTGTAAAATATGACCCTTCATATCTACTTATCGTCCCCCTAACAGGAAAGCATTTCTTTATGTTTGTATTAGGCCTCTGAGAACACATTTAGAAGATATGGACGACTAAGATGAGGTTATGAGATAAAATACCCAAACCAGTACTTACTACACAGCCATGACATGTCACAACAACTGTCAAATAGATGAGGTACTGTAGCTGTATGAAAACCCTAAACCCATGAAAGCTACCACTTTTTACCTGCTTCTGAAATGAGCAATAGTTATGGGTAATAAAAGAGTTTTCTTATTAACACTTTTGCTGAAACAACAAACAGTTTCAGTACTGTATGTCTGTAGTCCTGGAAATCTTAAAGAGAACTCAGAGAATATGTAAGCCTGGATTCTAAAGTGGTAAGCTTTAGAATTGGAGAGCAGATGCTAACAACTTTGTACCAGTATAAAGGGAATCAAAACATTCCTACTCATTGGAAAAACACAATGAAAATGTTGTATGAAAGCTTTTGTATTAACTCAAATTGTCATGCAAATAAAAATACAAATTGCAGATTATTTAAAATCTAATTATGTAAACTACCCCCAGATTAATTTATGTGATGTATAGCCTCCAGAGATCCATTGAAACTGATGCTGTTACTGGTATTGTAACAGTATTGTATTGTACTGGTACTGTGGTTGCAATTCAATTTCATAATGCTTCATGAAAAGCATAGTTAAAATAGATGTAATTTAATTCACATAACTGTGTGATGAGGTTACATTTGATTAATAATTAGCTCAGTTACAGAAATAAAAAGGACAATCACTTCCTATCATGTTATTACGACTTTAAATGAGTAGGCAACATTCAAAAAGTTGAAAGGTTGTTCCTGAATTGGATTTTTCCCTCATTGAATGAAACTAAAATTAGACATTAGTGAGAGTTATACATGTAATCAACAAACTGTCCAGGGGTGCAACATGATTTATTTTTTTAAAATCCAAAGGCATACAATGGAGGGTTGTGTTACAAAATAGAATAAAAATGTATTCGCACAGTACAAAGAAATACAGTTAACCGCACAAAACCCTGCTTCAAACAAGCAGAGAAATTGCATAATTCAAGAATAACAGAGAAAAAGGTTCAAGTAAGGGGTTCTGTCAAAAGAACATGTCAAAAACCACCAAATAAAATGTGTCCAGATATTAACCCCTCTCAATATCCCCACCAAAAAGAAAAAAAAAATCACTTCTCCTTTTTCTCCTCATTCATTGCTGCATCGTTTGCTGTGTCATAAAGGCATTTCTCAACACATCTCCGTGGAAACCACCCTCGGATACGAACTCCAGCTAAAATCAATCAAACAAATACAAAGTTAAGAATCAATATTCCCAAGAAGGTCCATCACTCATCTTAACAATGCACTGAAATAAAGAGAAACATAATTAAACATAACGGGGGCTCCAGGTTTCTGAAGAGCCTAGAGTCTTCTGCTTTTGTATCAATCCGAGTAGTCAATTAAACAATTAACCTAATTTCTTTGTTGGACATATGTAAGATTTTTCTCATGGTCTTTAATGATTACTTAAAACATTTATATCATTAATAAATTACATCTATAAAGCATATACTTATCTAGCCTCTATAGAACGATTTACATAATATATCATAAAGTTTATATATAAATAGATGATTTGTAACCTGCAACTTATTTTCAGTAGGTTTACTCCTTTCTTTCTAAAATTATAGGTCATGTAACGGTAGCAACCCTATCAGTTGCTGCTGTTACATGACTTATATGTCTATAAACAGGCCAAAAAGTCTCTAACGCCTAAACAATTTCTTCAGTGAAATCAGCAATGTCTTTTTAAACACTGTTCATTATATCGCCTGGGAATACAAATCCAGTTTAAGCTCTACCTTTTGTCTGTTCCTCATCAAGCACCTTATCTCCATACATCCACCATCTGTAAAATACAGAAAGAAAACACTTCCCATCTTAAAATGTCCTGGAATTCACTAGTGTCTATGGAATTATGTATGGCGATGAACTACTCATCAATTCACCAGTCAGTAGTATATTTTAGCACACATGTTAAGCTAGATAATTTTTGCCAGGAATTGAAATTGTAGTATGTGTTTTGAGATTAACAGTGAGCAGCAAACGCTGCCCAGCACTTCAATGAAGGTTCTATGGTTGAAAGATGAGGATAAGCGCTCTTATCTGTCACTTGTCAAGCCAACGGCCATAAAGTAGCCAAGGTCATCTAACAGAGCCTTCAATGAGAGGGCACTATCACTAAAACAAAACAAGCCTCTAATAAAGAACTCTGTATATTTACCTTGAAAGTGATATTTTGTCTGGTAACTTTAATTGATCTAGACAAAAAAGTAAGTGTACAACTGCTGGACAGCCCATGTACTGTATTGTTGACTGGGAAGGTGATGGAGTCAGGAGTAGGAACCGAAAGGATATTTGCAGTCTGATTGGCTAGCTAGCACAAAGTGTGTTTCTTTTTCTAGCCAGCACTTGTACATTAATCTTGGCAATCTTGAAATTGTCAGGACAAGAAATGTTTTTTTTAACCAGGAAAAAAGGATGATAGATTTTGAAGAAAATTATGAAGTAACTGTTAACTAATATGCAACTCCCTTGGATAAGATGCAAGCAATCTGGCTCTTTGTGCATCACAATTTGCAGGCACTTCATTCCCCACCCCCTTAAATTTAGGTATTAGTTGTCTTTTAAGAACTATAACTACTCAAGAGAAAACAAGGCAAACCAATTATTAAAAAGAAGATGTTTGCATTTCTCCAATAAGAAAGCACAGAATGAGTAAGAAAACCTATATTCTTACTTTTAAATGAGAACTTAATTCATGTCTGAATAGCTGTGACTATTAACATCCTTAATGGGTTGAATGAACTTACTTTATGCTCCTGGTGGCAAAGATCATCTCTCCTTTAGTCAGTTTAATTCTAGGCTCCTCAGTGCAGGGGGTTGTGAAGAATGTTTTCACTCCCTTACTGAGTGGGCAACAAACACCATTATAGTCTTCGATCACTCGATACTGTACCTGTCAATACGGGGAAAAAAAAGCTTGTGCTTTACATTGAAAAAACAAAACTATTTTCTTTAATATAATCAGCAATTTGTTTTCACAGCACTCGTGAGATGACCGGTATTTTAAGCAAGAAAGTGGTTTTCTCCCACTGCCTCATTTGTTTTTGGCAAAACACAGCATTTGCAAGTATTCACCAAACCAAGCTGCTGCCTCAAAACACCTCCAGTCACATAACAAAACAAAAATAGCTGAGCTGTGCTTGAAATCGGCCTACATACTGTATACATTGCACAAACCTTGAGAACATTTTTATTTAAGCTGCACAGAGTTCTACAGCCCCCTGCTGTTCTAAATTTAGTAGCGCAGTACTTACACTTCTGACTCTTTTATCAGCTTTCTGTTTCAGTTGTTCAATCTGCAAAAAAACAAAGTTATGGTTCATTCACTTTGCCATACAGTCATGAAATGTCATGGCGTAAAACATCCATAATGAATCAGTCATACACAAACATTAAAGACTTCACTCATCACTGGAATGCAATTAGCTCACACAGCACCCTTGCTGCAGTGCTTCCATGTGATTTTAACATTTTTGCCAAGAACTGCAGTGAGGAGTAATAACTAATGTCTACTCCCATTTCATTCCACTGATTTAACATGACAAGCAGGCAATTTGAGAAAGTTTTTTGTTGCCAGATGCCATCCCTTGTCATGACAACAACTGACAGTACTAAGAAAGGAAACATTGTTCCTAAAGATACATACAGACTAGATCCTCTTTTATTCATGCACGACTCTACTATATAAAAACTTAAATGTTATTTTAAAGTTGGCTTCAAAATCTCCCTGTTATTAATAAAAAAACCTGGGTTCTGCCATCTCCATCTCCTCAATAAACATTAATAAACTCACAACAGCCTGTATGTATCCCCTGAATTTACCTGCATGTGGTTTTTATAGGGTTTGTTCTCACTGTTCAGAGTAGTAAATTGCCTTTTCACTAGTGTAGTGCAGCTTGAATATGAAGAATTTTACAGGGGTGATACCCAGCTCAGATTCAGCATACCATAATATACAGAAAGGGTTGGGGTAGACAAAAATAAAAGAGGAAAAAATAAAAAAAAATGCTTTCAAGAAGTGCACAAACAACATGTTTAAGTAAATTGTACTTATGCTGAATATGATATAGTACAGTATTTTAAACAAATGGGGAAAGGTATTTATGAATTGTTGGATTTTATTAAAGCCCTTAAGTAATGCTTAGGGATTTTTAAAGATGGGTTATGTATCAAATTTAATTTGAGCAGTATATACTTTTTACATTCATCCAAACTATAATTAGATGCTGAAAAAACACATTCCGTGTGAAATACTACCCTGAATGATCATTTGTTTTTACCATATCAGACACTCTTCATGTTGTACTATCAAGTGTGGTATCAAAGCTCTGTTCAATTTTTAACTTTTCTCTAAAATGATTTAATCTGAAGTTTAAGCTGTCCTTTGAAGAAGCTTTTATCTCTTTATTGCTTGCGATTTCTACTGCTATTACTTTCTCCATTTCCTCTGATATACAGTACGTAACACTAGGAATATTAAGTTATTTTAATGCAATGAAACAAACAGCCCAACATACACATATATATATATATTTCAGAAGAAAAAGAGATATTGTTTTCAAAATTCAATTTGAAAATTGTCCTTATTGTTTTAAAATGCAATACGTTAAAATATAGATCCATCAAAATACAACAGGAATTTAGTAGACAAAGAGAGGTAGGTATCTTTTTGAGTCATAAATAAACTTTAAACATCATCTTACTCTACTGGGAGAAATATTTTATTGAGTGTATGGTGTTACTGGATACATCTAAAGACAACTTGTTTTCCCAGTGACACATTTCACAAGCCAGCACAACAACAAGCACTGACAGAACACTTACTGTTAATGTGTGCTGGTGACATTTCTCATGAACTGGCCACTCAACACCATCTCCTTCTGGAGCACCTGACCATGTAAATACTTGCTTGAAATTCTCCCACTTGCTTCCCAGGTCATAGGGGAAGATGAACTCTTCTCCTGTTTGGTAATATTGTATTCTGTCTTTGGCCTGGAGAGACATGTTGGCAGAGTTATTTATGAAAAAAAGATCACAACAAAACAAAATTAAAAGTACAGAAAACATGCAGAGGTTCTGAGAGTCATAAATTAAAAACAATACAGAAGAAAAATCTGTTTTTAAAATACAAATAAAATACAAAGCAAATACTGGTTATCAAAAAACAAAGAAACAAAATGATGTACACACCTTTTCCTCTATCCAAGCTTCTATTGAGGTTTTATTTCTTAAAATCACTTTCATCTGTGGATTAAAATACAGCAAATTATACAACATTAATTTATACAATATAAAACTGCACACACATAGACAAAACACTAAGGAGCACAGCAGAGTCTCTAGTACCTGAATGACAAATAGCATGCCAACTGCTATTGTGGTGCCAAGTGCCAGCCCAAAGGCAAACAGAGTTGCAGCAAAGGCTGAGACGCTAAAGGGAATGATGGGCCGATGATCTCTTTTGACAGCACTCATGTCGATCCTCACAGAGCTCCACCCAAACGATATCTGTCACCACAGGAAACAAAACTCCTTACGAATGTTTGAAGCATCATTTCATCACATAAGCTATGCTTAATAGTTCAGTGGCTAAGGAAAGAGGTTTCTTCTTTGCCAGGAACGCCAGTGCTTATCATAAACTAAGATATTCTTGAAAGTGAGCTTAATGGTGGAATAAATGACAAAATATAAGTTTCAGATGCATCTAATACATGGTATTCAAATTTTTATCTTGCAGTGGGTGTCAAGTCCTACAATAGGTGTTTCTTGACTATTCAGAACTGCAAGTCCTTATATAATGCAACACTGATAATGCCCTGAGTGCCTCTTGCCACGAAGAAGCTTTGGGGATGAAAGCATTTAAAGCACTCTAAATATTGCAACCAATAGCGTCCTTTGCAACTGCAGATCAAAGAAGTCTGTAGCCCAATTAGCAGTGAAGTAATCTGGAAATTTCTGGTTAAATTATATTTTAATTACTCTATCAGTTTATCATGCTAGAAAGACCTTCTTAACATTGTTTACATTCAAGGTTAAATAAGAATGTTTTGCTATAAATGTGATAGAAATACTGCCAACAAAAACAGTATATTCAATAAAAAACTCTGAACTGATGATCCTGTTGTTCATTACAAAGAGGTTTAAGTATTAGAAACATTATCCCTAGTCTGAAACCACATACTACATCTTTGTTGAAGACTTTCAAGTGAGTTGTACCAAAATAATTCTAAACCATTATAAATAATTGTAACTATTATAAAAATAAAATATTCATGTTTTACTTATTATTCTCTCAGTGTGATTACAGAAATAAGAAGGGAATTTTTTTTTTTAATTCTTACGATGAATAAACTCTCTTGATGCCTCTTACCCTATCATACAGCTGTGTGTACATGGTCATTATAAAAATAACAGTAGCATGGATGCACCCAAGTGGGGCCAACAGCAAAAAGCTAGTAAAGTAGGCATGGTTGAGGTGACCGCAGCAGTTGTTAATCCATGGACAATGATGATCCATCTTCATCACACACCTGAAAAAACAAAACAAACATAATACATTTTAATTATGTCTACATTTAAGGTCTCCAGAAATCTGGAACACGGGTGTTTTCAACCTTTTCTATATGTAGAACCCCTTTTCAAGAAATTAGTCTCCATAAGGACTCCCACTTTCATCATATGGTCATGCTAACGGGCATATTTCTTTTATATAAAACATCAACAGCTTCATATTTATTATAAAAAGATCAACAGCTTCACTATAAGTTGTGTCCATTGTGGGAGACTGATGATTTTACACACTTCTAAGCCTGTGAAAAGTTTCCTTTTTTGGGGGGAATCCCTTAAGACAGTCTTAAATAATATCCAGGCTCCTGAATCTAAACCTGTCTTGAGTATATACAGTATATATATTTATTACCCCACTGACTGTACATTTCACTTCTTGTGTTTTCAGATCCTCCATTCCATTTATACTGTAGAGTCTGAGCTGAAATTGCACATCTTGAATTTTTTTATTGCCACAATTCAGAGATGCAAATAGTTAATCAACTAAGTTTCTTTGCAAGCCTGCAAGTCCCCCAGTGCGCAGGAGAGTAATTAATGACTGAAGGAGTAATGCAGCTTTCACAGACAAGACTGCAAGCTCACAGGCACCAGGCAATGCACAGAGGTATCTGCTGCATGGCCAGATGAGGATACTCTGGTCAATACAAATTCAATCAGCGTTTGTGGTACTTACATTGGAGGAGTCTATGTCAGAGGGAGCTAAAGACATATTCTGGGGATCTCTGGACTATAGGGATCAATCTGGATCCAGAACAAGTGAGCACAGCGATTGAGTCAATTTGTCCTTACTAAATATCTGTTTTGGATAATATATAAAATGTGGAAATATATCATTCGGCGCCGATTTCTTTCAAGCAGACACAGATTTATGTAACCAACACCATTCCTACATGGAATTTGCATTAAGTCAAAACAGTAGTATATTCAGAAGGAATTTCAAGTAGGTAGTTGCGTCAGCATGCGTAGGCTGCAAGGGAACAAGTATAAGTTTATTCCACGGTGAGAAGAAAAGAAACACAACGTTTCGGCTGTAAAAAGTACCACATCAGAAGAAGGCTCAGGAGCCGAAACATCGTGTTTCTTTCCTTTCCTTTTCAGCTTGGTATATTCAAAAAGCGTCCTGCTTCTGGGCTCCAGACACAAAAATGTGGTCTGGAGCCCAGAAGCAGTTCTCAAGCACAGAACGTCAGACAACGTGCATTTATTCATTTCTATCGCAGTAGAGCAGTGAGATGCCACGCCATGACACCACAAGAAGGCACACCTAGCTGCTTCAAAAGAAAAACAAATCTGATTTCAGAGTTTTGAAATGTTTGTTAGGCTAACATACTTCTAGCCAAAAAAGTACACAACTAAAATATAACAGTTAAATAAAACTGTTGCTAAATATTACCATTCATTATTAATGTAACTATGCCAACTTGAAATTATAGAAATAAAAAAAATTGAAATTTTTTACCTGAAGATGTTAAATATGAGTCACTTTATTCAATAACCTAATAAGCCTAAAATTACCTTTTAATAATTTATGAGGTCGTGAGTTTGTCTCAAGTTTTCCAGAATATATAATAACCACTCTGGAATTACCTGTCTGTAGCTGCCTGTAACATATCCTTACCTGTTACACTTGCGACAGTGATGTGACCTTGGGGCTTTGTAACCTTGGCAAACTCTGCAGAACTGTAGGTAACACATATCCTGTGGGTTCTCCTATTGAAATAAGAAGCAACGCAGTCCAAGTTTAACATGAGGTCAGAGCACAAAATACATGCCCACCAATTTCCCTCAACTGATTACACTGTTTGGAGGCTTAGTGGACCAATACAGATATCATCTGAGAGGTTTCTTAAACCTAATATATGAAGTGAATAAGAAACTTCATACAAGTTCTTGAATGTGAGGAAATAATATTCACTCTCAAATGACCCATTGTATGCAACCTGGCAAAGTTTCCTCATTCTACTTAGTGTGACTCAGCACTGAATTGAGAGCCCAGTGTCCTCAGGCCCCAGAGGAAACCTAATTCCCTTCTATGCCTTTTCTCTTTTTTTCTGCAAAGGAACTGATTTATACAGTACTTATTTAGTATTTGATCTTGCTTACTTTTACAAAAGCTAAAGCAAAGGGTTTAGAAGGAATGAAGTAGAAGGAATGCATACAATTAAGGCTAATAAAAGGGAGTCACTGCTTCTACAAGAGAATGTTTGGGCATATTTGAAAATTTCTGCTTTAACAGACATTATTCTCATTAATGCCTGAAAATCTATTATGTTTTCTGTTTAAAGCTTGTGTGGGTTTGATTCTTACCATTATAACTGCAAAAAGTCAGAACTAAATACTTTATTTTTACCTGATAAAATAAAATTAAAGTCATGTTTTTTCACATATTCTTGATAACTGATAGAATTTACTATGAAAGACATGGGGCAGTAAGGGGCAGGAAAGGAATAGCTTTAATTCCGCACTTTGAGAATGCATATGAAAGGACAAGTTAAAGAAAACTGAATCAGCTCTGTTGCTGCATCAATTAGATACATATTTACTTTTCAAGTGAAAATTCTGCAGATGAAAAGTATTACAAGCAAACTCCACTCAGCATGCAGCCTACAAGGTGCATTCAGTTAGCCTCATTTTAAATGAAGCAACAATAAAAGCTACTGTAGAGATAGAGTGATGCCTTCTCATGAACAAGGTATTAAAGCATTTAAGCTCAGTTCAACAGTCTCGTGATCATACTGACTACTGGTGTATACATATACTACATTTATACATGCTGTACTTACATACTATTATATCTAGCATGTAGATACTTACAAGTAACTGAAAGTGAAATAATGATTATCCTAAGCATTTTAGAGAACCACAGCTTCTCTAACATATTAGGAAATGTAATATGATGAGAAGCGACATGCAAAAGAAGGACTGTATTTTAGTTTGGTAATGTGGAAATTAAGCTACCAGTCCACCTACTGGTTTATTAAACCTGTGCTCATCAAGTTTAAAAGCAAACGGATTCCTATTTCCATATTCACTGATAAGTTATGCGAGTGATAAGAGTGGCAGTAGGAATTTTGCTGAAAAAAAAACCATACTGTTCTGTATACTGTACTTCTGTCATCACAAAATCTTTTTTATGGCCAGCTGCATGCAAACATACTACTCCTACTTTCATTTTAATGCAAGCAATACCTGCAGAACGTTGGGCAATCACAAATTCCAAATAAAAAAATGTAATTAAATCACATTTCTTCAAGAAATCCACTAAATACAACTAAGTGGATTTGTGTCCTCGATGTTCTTACCGGTTTCCATCCTAGGGGAATGTAGCCAGGACCTACAAACATGGCATTGAAGTAATTATAGAGGATAAGAACAGTCCAGTTTATCAACATGATAAAATTGATACTTCCACCAGTGGAGTCTAAAGGCCAAAACCAAATGATGGAGTCCAGAACAGCCATTGTTGAACACACAGCTATTACTGTCAGGGCTATGATAGGACCCCAATGGCACAATCGCTTCAGCTCATGTAGATTTTCAAATTTAATGAATGAAGACAGAATACTCATTTTTTTTAATGGCAGCTAAATGCTTTTTGTGAAATAAGATCAGGTGGGTTTTTTCCCCACTTTTTCGTGGTTAATCCCCCCAAAATCTGATGTGCAGTTGTTGGTTTTCCTGCCAAAGATCCAGACTGTCACATTCAAAGTAGTCTGAACAGTCCAATTCTCAGTGCATCCTCTTAGGGTAAGGTGTAGCATTCTTCTTCACAACTTGGTGAGGGTTAGCTGATCTCCTAACAGAAGAACGTGCTCCATCTAGAAATAAAATAAAACAGTGATGTTTTAAATAATGAACAAGGCTTCTTGTAGTTCAATATATGAAAGGGAATGTGAATTCCATACAGTATACAAAAACTTAAATTATATGTAACTAGAGAAATATTCATTTGCCACAGGTTTGTTTGTAATGCTTCACTGAGAACCACACCCATGTAAAAAAATGGCTCCTTTACTTAAATAGATGTCAAAACTAAGGTACCTGTAACAACAGTTTCTTTCACATTTAGATTGCCTCACAGCTACCTGTTTGACCGTGTTTCCTACAGAAATACAATATATATTATTAAATTATATATTAAATCCTTGTTTCAAAGACTGAAAATCATTTTAAGATACATGTTTGGACAATAGCCGTATTTTCAACGGGTATCTTCGCATTCTACGATATCTTTGTTGTTGCTCTACTAAGCCACCTGTCAAACCCCAATCTTATTTAGTCCCTCCGGAGAAAGCACACAGTTCCGCCTGAGCTGAAACATTAAACTATTTTTAACTGGGAATCATCTCCAATCCCTTTCCGAGTCCGGCTAACAAAGGCGTGAGTCAAGTCGGAATAAAGGCAACAGTACAATTTATTTACACCAATTCGCCATTTCATTGAAGTGCACACATTCAGACAAAGGTCTTTAAGAATTTTACAAGATCACTCAAAATCTTCCAACTGAGGCACACGTGCGACTTTCATAGTTTAAACAGCTTTATAGACATAAAAATACATTGTACTCACCGATAAATAAATATAAACTACCTTGTGATTTTTTAAACCACAAACCACATATATTGTAATCACTGATTTATAAGCAAAAACTGACCTTGCATTGATGAAAAACAACAATACTAAACGGTTGGATGAATTTCCAATACGCCTGTAACGTTTCCTGTTTCAGTTTTGGGGTTTAATTTATTCATAAAGATTAAAAATATTTTTAAATACTTTTGTAAGATCCATGGCACTAAACGCACAACTGTACTGCACTCAGGAAGCAAGGACTACACTAGGCAGCAACTACAGTACTGCTGCTATTACGAACCTTCTGTTGCAGAATTCCTTTTTCTGAATCCCATTATATCGTTAACTTGTCTGAACTTTAAAATCTCTAATTGTCTGCTTTTTAAATATTGTGTTTGGAACTGAATTATTTGCAAGATCGTCCTATTTCATCGCAGTATCAAAACCGACCACTTTCTTATCTTACGCTTCATAATCTACGTACTGCTCTAACTCCTTCAGACCTCATGATGATGAAGCCAGATTCTCAGTACCTACAGCCTTGAGGATCGAAAGAAAACATGTACGACAATAAAATAAATAAGTGAAAAACAATTAGCAATTCCCGCTCATTTCCTGAAGTTACAATAAAGTAGACTGAATGGACAAAAGCTCATTTTTAAAGTGTTGAGCCATTAACTGTCTCTTTAAGTCAGACCCACCTCCCTTCTCCGCTTCCTAGCTTCTTTCTGACACTTCCTGAAGGTGTTACAGTATTACAGCACCTCCGCCCCCTGTCAATCAGTGTACTTTAAACTAAGACTGGGGAGCGTGATCAGTTTTAGCTAGTCTATACTTTCGGGGCTTTTACATTTTCTCTAAACTCCTATGAACTGAAATGTAAATGGAAAAGACAAATATTTGCTGAGCGCTAGATTAACGTAGAAACATATTTAAAAAAGCACATACAAAGAGATTATTGCAGAAAATAACGTCTGACATGCTAAAATATACATTAATTAAGAATGTCGTATTTATTAATTTCTACTTTTGGACGTGAGCAATAAGTTGAATGTTACATTTACGTAACATCCCAGGAACCCGAAGTATCATCCTTCTGTTTCCACATCGGTAGGAAATAGTGAGGATTCAACCAGGAAGTGACGGATTTGTTGTGGACTGAGGAATACACATTTCTGGGCTCTTTAATCGTTTTCTATCGTTATTATAAGATATATGAGTGAAGATGTCTTCGGATTTCGAAACTTACGAGCAGGACTTTAGCACGTTGACGGCAGAAATTACTAATAAGATCGGGAAAATCCCCAAACTGGGAGGAGGTATGTAGAAAGGTTTTAAAAACCTGCATTTGTCAACAGAATCAAAAACTTATCTGTAATTTACTGCCTGTCATGAGCATTGATAAAAAAAAGTGTGTAGTGTCTTGTCCCAGATTTGCGGAATACTGTTTGTGTTTATGTGGGATTAGTTACTAGCTGTCAGTTTCACAATAAATGTTATCAGTAGTGAAGCCAATTGCCGGTTGTATGGAGGGCTACTTTACTGTTGATAGCACTTATGTTTTAAATTGTACACAGCTTTATTAAAGTGCTTTCTGATTTGACATTTGTTTTGACATTTGTTTTTTTTTTTGGAGGCGTGCTTTAAGGACTAAATATGTGTTGCATGCTGGTATTTACTATCCACTGGAGACTAATGTAGGATGAATCTAGGGTTGCATTGTGTGACAAAATAATAATTTGCAAGGGATTAAGTCAGGAGTTAAATCAAGAGAAGTTCAGAATTAGATTGATTTATATACCTACAGGAGGCTACCACATATATCTCAACAAATAAAAGCCCACTCAGACCAGACAGCCTGGAAGTGCAACTAATATTGTTTTATCTTTAAAACCTGTTAGAATGTAGTATGCATGAGTCATTCATTCCTTGTTTGTTAAACCAAATCATACCTCTTTGTGATTTGAATTTTGCTGCTGTTTCATGTAGTGGAAAGTACGTCATAAGGTCAGGTACGAAACAAAACCATGTAGATCTTTGGTGTAACTCATGCACGAGAAGTACCACAGTTGCGATTTTATTCCTTATAAAGTAGAAATGATATTGCTTACATTCGCAGATAATTTAATGGCCTTTCATCCTGAATCTGATAACAAAAGGGCTAAAGGTGCCTGAGATAACAATCTGACCTTTGGAACAATTTTAAATGAGATTATGAAGGACTTTTGGTAAAGTAATTGACTCAGTAATCTGGTCTCATTTATGGTGTTGTAAATGTGCAAACAGGAAGGCATTATTGTTGTTTTGGATATTTGTATAAAACTAGAAAACAGTTTTGACTTCAAACAAGAGAAATCAACAAATCTATATACATCTGTAATTATAATTGAATGCTTTTATAATTACATTGTAATTGCAATGTAATTGTTTTAATGGTTTATTTGGAAGTAGAGGGTAATAGTGCTAACATCAATGGGGCTGAATTTCAATTTCATGTTTGGAAGATTTTTTTAAATTGCATATATAGTATTTCACAACAGTCCCTATTTGCAGCTGTATTACAGTTATCCTAACAATGGTGATAACGAGGATTCATTGTTGTTAGATTTATAATGTGCACCATTCTGGCTGGTAATAAATGTAGTACAAAATTTCAAATTTTCATTACAAAACTATGAATTTATAAACTAAAAACCCAAAAATGCATATAGTCTTTATATAGAAAGCTTTTATAGGTTTGTAAGGTACTGCTGACTCCTCATCTTTGTTATTGCTAACTTCAAAAATGGATTCTTGAATAGATCTGAAGCAAGCACTCTACCTCTGCTAGTGTTTCATCATTCCTTCCATAGCTGTTGCCTGGCCATCTCATATTTTTCTAGAAAAATGCAGAGTTCAGAAGTATTTCTCTTCCTGTGGTGACCTGACCCAAGGACCAAACCCAAGTGAAAAAGTGATCTTAACTAAAAGAAATCACCCCGGTTTCAACCTACGTTTCAAGACACTACGATCATGGGGTGTATCCTTGTTTAACTTGTAATGAGTATGGCTTTTGAAAACAAAACATTAGGAGCCCCTAACCAACTTCAGGCAAGTTTCCAGACTAGTTGTTTTTTAAACTTAAACCCATACCTTTCAGGATTTAAATTCTGAAGTGTTAATATTGCAGTAAGATTCCCAATTTTGTAAACATCTTTGTTTTTACATACTCCCACTGGTCATTAACCTCCTTTGAAGTATTAATTTCTGTTTTTACTAAGTGCAGTTGAAATAACTGACACTGGAGTGCAAATTTTACAGCACTATATACTAGTACCTAGATTTTAATAATGGCAATATTTGTGCCATAACTAGCTCCCATGTCTTATACTGTATAGTAAAATGCATATCTATTATTAAAGGAGTGTTTTAATTTTTTGGCTGTGTTAAAATTGCCAAAGAGCTTGTATATTGTAGTGTTGAAGCATAATTGGCTATTTTTAATCATTTTAATGTCATGATTATTAGATTTATATTATCTGTTGTGTATGTGCAATAATTTTTGAATGCTCATGCTTGATCACTTGTTTTTAGGAAGTATTTATTTCTTTAGTAGGCCCAGTTTAAGGCCTAAACCTTTTTTTTTTTACAACAGAATCAGATGGGAGGGATGATTATGCCTTGTAATTAACAACCTATCAAGAGAGCTGTAGATAAGGTTTGTGGTGTCTTGTCACAGATTTGCTGATTACCATTAAATAACATTTAAGATATTGGCAAGATCAACATACCACACAGGCCAAGTCATCTTTTTTTTTCTCACTTTTTGCGCTGTCTTAGTTTAAATCTAGAATAAACGGTGACAGGGTTTGATTGCAGTGGCACTAGATGGGATTATGAATGTGAGTGCTGGGTGTTCTTTGTCATGATGAGACAAAGCCCTCTCTTTGTCGAGTTTTAAAAACTACAAACTGACAGAAAACACACCAAAATCTATTGGAAAACCTAAGTAGTGTGAGGTTTGGGTAGTTTCAAATGTGTCATTGTTTCAAAGCAATGTGAGTTCCAGTTTTATATTAAGGGATTCTTTGAACATGCTTGTGCTTATAGGTTTTCTTCAATCGGATTTGCTCCCCCAACATAGCTGATCTCTGCAATCCATCATTTCACCTTCTGCCACACAGCCACGGTGATTGAATCTCTCCGAGTCCATTATTTATTGGACTCCTCCATAATAAACTGTTTTTATTTCATCTTAAGGCTAGGGTACAAAATAAAGGAATTCACAATTAAAAGTTAAAAGTTTGTCAGTGTACAAAAAACAATAAATTCTATAACAATTTTTAACTGGCACTATGCTTAAAGAAAATGTAGGATTTAAATATTTTTAATTACTATAATTTTGTTACAGAAACCAAGATTTTTTTTTTTAAACGATGGTATGCAATTTCACAATAAACTGAGCAAGACAAAATATTATTTGTATATATTTTTCTAAATAGTCAAAATGCTTTGTTTGGAAGTAGAGGGTAATAACGCCACCAACAATGGGGTTGAATTTCAATTTCATGTTTGGAAGATTTTTTTTAATTGCATATATAGTATTTATTTGTCAACAGTCCCTATTTCCAGCTGTATTACAGTTATCCTAACAATGGTAGCAGAGGATTCATTGTTGTTAGATTTATCATGTGCACCATTCTGGCTGGAAATAAATGTAATGCAAGATTTTAAATTTTCCATTGTCATTTTTCTGAAGCATTCAGCTTTCACCTGCTGAAGCAAATGGCCTTTGCCTTTTCAGTTGCCTAAAAAGAAGTAGTACCTCTGGCACAAGGTCAGCTTCAATTATGTACAAATGTTCATTTTGGAGTCAAATTTAGAATAGCTGTGTGTGTCTGTCAATCACAGGTGATTAAAATTTGAGCAAAGATGTCAAAAGATTTTCTGCTACGATTCATTGGTTGCTTTTGCTTACCAAACAAAACAAAAAATTGCAAATGTGCTGTATCTCTAAAATTGGCATGCATATTTTAAATGCTTACAGCAAGGAATGGAGACACAAATAAATAGAAGAGTGTTTCATTCTTTGCATCATGCCTCAGGCTGTTTATTGTGTACGCACCATTGATGTGTACACGCAGGTTTTAAAAATGCATTTGATGACCAGCATGAGCATCGCACCTGAGGGCAAAATGAGGATTAGAAAGGCTTGGGATCTGTTTTAAAGATGTAGAATTCTCATTAGCAGTGTTGTAGCCCTTTTGATTAAGGTCCGATTGTAAAAAACAAAACAAAACTTGTATAAGTTTTTTTATTCTTTTGAATTATTAGGTGTATGTACAATTATTAAATTATGATCTTGGCCACCCATGAGATATATAGTCAGAGTAGTTGCCACCGACCTGTTGCATTCCTGCTTTTCCACTGTGAGTTGTTATTCAGTGAAGAAAGTGCTACAGTGCAGATCAAAAGTAAGGAAAAGCAGCATTAAGCAGGGATGGATATACGTGTGTTCAAGAAAACAGATCACTATGGATTACGGATAAAATGCAGATTGACCTGTTTATCAAAGTTAGTAAGAGAAGAGTCTATAGGTATATAGAAGAGTCTATATAGGTAATAAGCCCAGTAATTACAATAGATCTGAAACTGACGTTTTGAAGTTATGAAACCGTTTCTACAGCAGACATATCAGATGATGAAGTTTTGTGAATGTGGTAGGTCACAGGCTTCATGAAGTTATAGCCTCAAAGGAATAAGCTCTGAAACGTACTTAAAGTGAATGTGTCCAAATCCATTTAAATCACTGGATTGAGCACTGTTTTTGTTCTAATATGGTCATTTGTATACATGAAATTATGCAGTATTAAATGCATTGTTTTGTGAAGATGTTTTGATTTCATGATCCCATACGTCACTTGCTTAAATGTAAAACAAAAGTAAATTTTAATGTTGCTGCCCCAGTACATTTGGATGGCATTGTATGCTGTCTCTTCACAGTGTATGCAATTGTATGTGTAAAAACAAAGTTATTGTGTATACTGTTTGTTTATTCTACGATATATATTGATATTTGAAGTTAAAATTGATGAAAGTTTCACAGACCTTTCTAAATCTATCTATGCCTACAGTGGCTTACTAACAGTGATACTTTTTGTTAATTTGTTTTTTTTAAGTATTGATGTAATTAAGTAAGAAAATGGTTTTATATAACCATTGTCTTCTTGTTTGAATCGAAGAGCTTGATAAGCTAAAAAATATAGGAACATATATTTTCTTTAACAATTCAGGTTTGTCATAGAGTGAGGATTAGCTCAAAGTTTGTTTGACATTTCTCATGGATTCTGATATCTGGCTAGATCTGAGAAAATCCCTAAAGGATAGATCATCTCTATCTCGGTGCATGCATTGCATCGCTTTTCCAGAGTTTAGTGTGGCAAAGTCTATTTTTGCTACAGTAATTGTCATTAAAAGATGAAACTGGAGGCACAGAAATGGAAAAAAAAAAGATTAATGAATTCACTTTTCTAACTTCTAAGACATTCTCAGTATAAAGTAGGGACAGCTCTTTGCAGATTTCAATCAAGAGTGAATGCAATATATTGCTGTTTCTTGTAGCTTACTGACCAACGTCACATGACATTAATAATGCATTTTGGACTACAGAAAAATGATTTATTTACAACCTTGCACACCTTCTGTGTGGAGTTTGCATGCTGTCACTGTTTTCATGTTGGTTTTCCTGTCACTTTCCAGATACATTCTGGTTGGGTTATATGCTGTGTGTAAACTTTCCTAATGAGCTTTTGTCTGTGTATTGCACTTCGGCAATAGGCTCTGGGTTGCCATGGCCTTTACCAGGATTTAGGAGCTTTCTGGTGATTGTTTGGATGAATGAATTCTACAGTGATTTTGATTTGCAGCGTATTGGGTTTTTTTATTTTTCTAATCAATTCTCAGACATATATGTGACAATGACAGAATTATAATGTATAAGACTCAACACTTAGTTTTTGACTAATACTTCGTGAATGAAGTGTTGTTTTTTAGCAGTTATATTTGCGGTTTGTTAATCAAAAACCAGAAAGTGAACATCTTGCAATTCATCGCTGTTGTTCTGTATTCCCTTTCAGAAGAAAAGAAGCAAATGGTTCTAAATGTCGAGAAACAGCTTGAAGAAGCAAGGGAGTTGGTATGTATTTGATCAGTGTTTGGTACTCTTAAGAAATCTGAGTTGTAAGAAGTACAAATCTTCATCTGTGTAGAGACCTGTAAGGAACAATGATCCATATTTATCAGTCATGGGTACCTGTACTATATGTTTTGCACTTAATTAATAGCATTTTAGAGATGGAGGAATGTTAGCTATATTCATCACTGAATTCTATTTAAATTATTATTTATGTGCTCCTCTGATGACAATTTGTGAAAGCACAAACAATGATATTATACCAATAAAGGGTCTTGTTATCACGATCATTACTAATCTTATTCATGAGCAAATAGTATAGCATGTATATTGTTGCAGCTGTTTACTGGTGACAAGGTCACACTGCCTGAGAATGTCTACCCAACTGACAATTAGCTGGCAATGATGATGACTCTTCTGGAATGCAGAAAGTTAATCACACAATCTCCCTTATGTTTGTGGTTGTTACAGCACTATCACACGCCATTAACATATAGAGGACGTACTGTACATGTATGTATGTGCCTAGATCTATTTTATCTATAAACTGGGGGAAAAACATCCCCTTGTTTATTGTCTCTCTTTATCTTTTTTTTTCTGCAGAATATATTAAATCAATCTTTTATGATTCTTATAAAAATGAATCATAGGTAGATTTTTAGTTTAGATAGAATGCACAATTGGCTGTCATTTCTGATTACATCACTGTATATATCTCAAATAGCACACTTTCTCTTTCTGTCAGAATTTGAAAACTTTTTCTCCCTAGAGACACCTTCAATTTATGCTCGGGAAAACAAACTTTAAATTCATAACTACAATACAGCATATGGGATCATATGATATTTTGTGAGACACATTTGCCATTATATGGTCTTTTAAGTGCATTTTAATACCTTTTTTTGATTTGGAGCAGGTATGTACATACTGAAATGGCAAAGGGAGTATGTGTCAGTTCAGGTTGTAGGGAAGGGAGGCATTAGAGCCTTTCTTCTCAAGGATGAGTAATGGTTTTCTAATGGGGTCAGACAGGGATCAAGTTCTGGAATGAGAGAGATGCATTTACATAAAGCAAAGTTTATTAAGTGGATGTCATTGCTGCCTCTCATCACTTGGGCCCTGGGTTCAACCCCAGACCTGGGGTGCTGTCTGTGTGGAGTTTGTATTTTTTCCCCTTGTTCACGTGGGTTTCCTCCCACAGTCTTAAGACATACTAGTAGGTTAACGGGCCTCTAGAAAATTAAATGTGAACCTAGTTGTGAGTGTGTGCATGTCTGAGTCTGTGTGTCTGCCCTGCGATGGACTGGTGTCCCGTCCAAGATAAACAAGTTCAGGTTTACCCTGAACATCACCTTTTTTAAAAAAAATCTGAATTCATTACTGGCACACCAATTAAATGTTTAGAGATTGCTATTGTAATAGCTCGTACAGACCCCTTGCATTTGGTTTGGGGCTAAGCCACTAACTAGTGCCAAAACCTGTCATAAACCAGCACCCAGAAGGCTGTATTATTCAGGAAATTAGCTGAGCTGTGTCCCAGTTTCCTTGGCAGGGTCTACTGGTGCTCTGCTTCGTTGTGGCTCTGTAAAGAATTTGGAATGAGATGTTATTTGCTTGTTTGTAATACCAATGACAAGTATGTTGTGTACAAACCCATACTGTATATGTATAAACAAACAGAAAATATACGTGGGCAATATATCCTAAAGCAGAATTAGGAGGGAGCTGACTTCCTTAATGAAGTGCAGGTGCACAGCGACCTTTGTTTGCAGGAGAACAACACTTTTTATACATCTTAGCTTTCAACATTGGGAAGTACACAAAATAAAATGACAGCTATCATTCCAATGGGAAGAAATAAATGACAGAATTCGCCTGAAATCATCGTACAAGTAGCATTAACTCACATTCTATGCAGAAATTCTGAAAGTAGTGGTCTCCGTGATAAGGGCCTCAAGGTTACTATAGCTCTCTACTAGGTTGGTTATAACTGAAGGAAATTGTGTACTATGCTTAGTTTGAGCAGAAAAAACAAACATTTGTGGATGTTGTACCACTTCTTTGTACGAATGTGATCCTGTTTTGATTTCTACTCTAGTGCAGCCATGAATGAAGGGTCAGGAGACAATGTGCTCTGTTGGCCTCGTTATTTTTCTGGTCCTTACAGATGCCCGCAGGTACAATGGGCCCACAGAGTGACACGTTTTGACAGCCCGGTGATCAATCACTGGCTATGAAAGCAGCCTTTGACATCTCTTTACTGTCAAGCAGCTGTAGAAATTGCAGCCTTACCTGCGGGAGAGGTTGTTTTAGCTGCCTGGCATTCTGGAAGTGGGAGGGGGATGAAAGAACCTTTCACTTTGTCTGGAATTTTGCAGCTGGAGCAGATGGACCTTGAGGTACGAGAGATCCCCGTCCAGAGCCGAGGCATGTACAACAGCAGGCTGAAGAGCTACAAGCAGGAGCTTGACAAACTGGAGAAGGATTTCGTAAGTCTTTGAATCGCAAACCTGCATTCTGTCATGGGCTCACTTTGATGCACAACCAATCCACAATGACTTAATGTCCCAAGACACCAGGGGTTAATTTCCAAATCTTTGTATTATTTAAATCAGGTCCATTGCTAAGCACATCTCACAGTACATGTTTTATAAGCACTGTTAATCCTGACATGTTTTTGTTTCTGCCACTAGATGTCCTTGTTTATTTATTTAATGGTCTTCTGTTTTGAATAGTTCTTTATGTTCAGCTATATAGGGAATCTCAAATTTATATGCAGTGGTCTTTCCTTTTCTTCCCTTTAGCTGAAGGATTTCAAGTGTCAAGGTTATTTTGATCCTCTAGGGGGGAAAAATACCCTCAATATATGCTGCTAATGTTTTCCTAACTTTTTTCCTGCTGCAAAGTCTGCAGAACATGCATAACTTACTTCTTGTTGTGAACTTGTCTGACCCCCCGGAGTACAAACAATTTATTTAAAATAAAACTCCATTCTTAGGCCTGATAGACACAGTGAACATTCACGGCATGTTCATTTTGGCTACCTTGCAGGCAAATAGCATGGACTACAGATACAATATAAAAGTCCAAATATGTAACAGTAGGTATCGCTGAGATCCATTTTCATCCTCATAGCAGGATTTCAGTGAGTGCTAGTGTATTACAAGCATGTGATTCTGTACTGTCACAATTAGTTAGAATCACACTCCTTCGTTACCCTAAATCCAGTGGAAAATGGCACAATGTTAAAGGGTTACTGTACTTTCAATAACTAGTAATTATACAGCATAATCCCCTCTTCTTTATTTCAACTGGCAGTGTGTTGTTCTGTTGATGGTATACCCTGATGTCTTACATAGAACCACATTTTGTAAGATTTCTTCGCTTCATTGGAGCTTTGGCTAGAAACTTTGCTCTGGAATGTTAAAAAAAACAAAACTTTGTTCCTCCACTTGTGTCTTCCACATTTAAAATGGCATTTTCAGCGGGATTAGATTAAATGACTGCTCAAAAATTCTCTTTGGCAATGTCAAATTTGAATTTTTGTGGTTAGATACTATTCCATATGTTGAATTGCAAAAACAAAATGCTTTTAATACATCTTCTGTTTTTTTTCATTTATAATGACTTCCTCAGCACTCTACAATCACTGTGCAATTTAGTACTCCAGGGTGTGTGCTGTTTTGGAATATCACCACTTTTGCAGCTTGTTAAAGGCACGCAAGGAGTGATGATATCCTGCGGTACCACACACCCTGTCCTGCCAGTGTGCTTAATTAGCAACTCATCAGGGAGCAGCTGGTTACTACCCAGTGGTTGAAAATCACTTTGTGGGAATCTTCAATTTAGAGCTTTAAACAGAGGTGCAATTTGGCTTCAGGGTTTTCACTAATTCATGCAAGTAGGTCCCAGTAAGGCGTCCAAAAGTGAGTCTGTCTTGGTTTTAATGTGCTATTAGAAATGAAAAGACTCCATATTTAGTAGATTTGTTTTTTTCCGGAGGACTTATTTTTGTGGATCATTGTACCTTAAAAAAAGTATTTTGGAATTTTACTTGTTGTTTAAATGGACAATTTATTACTCACTATTGCAACGCTGCAAACAGTCCAAAAGGCTCATCTACACTGATATCAGTGAAAGCATAGACTTGCATTGGGCTTCAGAATGTTTAAAGTCAACCCATTTTTATATCAAAAACACAGAAAAATATCTGGACATATACCATATGTCTTCGTTCAGTTGTTGTTGAGTTGTTTAAAGCCTTTTGCATATTGGAAGAATAGATAACTTTCCCTGTGTTTGATTCACTGACAATATCAATGGTAAGTCTCTAATAAAATGAAGATAAAAGAAATGCACATAAAACAGTAAAATTATAAAATTCTAGAAAAAAGGTATTTTGCGTCACAATCAAAAATGCCTGGTTTAGAAGGAGTCGCTTTCCTCATGGTGGGCATTTAATTGCTAGATAATTAATCTTTTGCTCAGCACACTTGACTGTTGCTGTGGTTAATTAACTAGCAATTAATACCCACTGCGTCAGATATGACAGAATATATGTAGTCTGCACAAAGCTTTGTTTAGCTTAATTACACCAATTATATGTGAGGTGACACTTATTGTCACCTGTTAGTTCCTTACGCTTCAAAGGAGGAGAAAAAATAATTTGACTACATTTTCAATAAATAGCTCAGTTTCCACTGTACCACTAGCATACAGGCCAGTGAGAACTGCCAGTATGGATATTTTCAGGCAATGATTTTAACTTTTTGCTGACATCTTTATCAAAGTGACTTATATTTGAAACTCTTAACAGTGCAAAAACACATAATATACCATGGCATAAACTAACAAAAATAGGGTAATACAAGGTTTTCTCATGATACTGCGAACTAAACAACACACAAGAATCATTGCAATTCTTGAATGCCTCAGTGGATGTAAAAGTTGAGTCTGCAGTAATTGAAACAAAAGAAAGTGATGATAAAAGGCATAGAAGTAACAAGGATAAATCATATGATATAGGTAGATGTGACAGATTGCCCAAACCAATATTTTTGCTGGCATTCATAACTCAACCCCAGAGAAGAGTCCAAAGCCCTTTTGTTTTCCACATTATCTTTGCCACTGTTGATAGGTTTAGCTCCACAAGCTTCACAAGAACAGCTCTTCCCTCCTTTCCATCCTGTCCTTCTTTTGAGCCCAGTCAGGTGGCAAAGAACTTTGACAGGGAAATCAATGACTCGCCCCCCTGAAGCTGGGCCCCTTACCCTCTTTCATATATCTGTTTGCACCCCATTCTGATGTTTGCTGTGCCAGTTGAGTCACCAGATTGCACTTGGCACCCCCCCCCCGCCCGAAGCCCCCCGTGTCTCCTGCTCAGGGCCCAGAAGGGGGCTGACCCTAAAACCGGATTGAACCTTTGTAAAACTATTAAAGCGACATCCCGAAGGTGCATTGTAATGATAGGTTCATTTTGATAATGGGCATGCAATCTTTAAGCCGGTAACCCCGTGGAGACATTGTATTAGACAAAATAAAAAAAAAATTGTTGGAGATGATTCTTTTGATTGGCCTAGGAACGGCAGCGAGCACAGGGACCAGAATGACATGCCTCTTAGCGATCCCTTTTATCTAGCAGACGAGTATCAACATTGCGCGCTTCCTAATGGAAGTGTAATTTAATGAAATCTATTGGGTAAACATACTTCAGATCTTCAAAGGAGGTGACAAAGTTTTTGCTGGCAGCCGGGCGCTGGCTATATTCCAGCCTCACAGTAGCTGTTATACATAACGCCATTGAGGGAAACACTATAATACTTGTTGAGTTCAAGAGGTGCATGTATTTATTATGTTTATTCTAGATCCCCTCCCTTCTTCCTCCTTCTCTTTAATATTTTTAACGTTTAGTTCATATTGGTTGGCTGGTCTAGAAGTGTTCGCATTTAAGACTTAAATAACGTCAGGTTACTATGCAGATATGCATTTTCTGCAAAGAAATAAACTTTAGTTAATATGTTTAGAATTCTTGCAAGTACAGGAAGCTTGCATAATTTTGTGGAGTTGAATTTGCTATTATCTATTAATAATCATGGATTGAAAAGCCAAATTTAATGGTGTTGTGTCAGTTTTCCTAAGCAAAAAAAAACATATTAATGAGACTTTGTTTGCAGCAGTAGGGAATGTAGAGAGGTTTCTGGCACATAAAGCAATTGCTCTTCATAAGAGAGTGGTATGAACTGAGAGGTTTAAAGTTATCATCTTTCTGTCAGTTACCTAACACCTGACTCATAGCACAAGAGGACTTGAATAGAAAACCACGCAGGTGTGAAATGTATTATAAAAAAAAGAAAACATTATTAATGGGATCTAAATTTCACAGTTCAAAAGAAGGACAGCTTTGTGGTTACTCTGACTGTGCATAATTGGCCAGAACATGTTCAAGGTATTTACACATCATTAAAAATATCAATAAACTTTATTGGGTATTTTTTGTATTGAGTACAGACATTTTTTCTAACCGCCAGCACAAAAAGACAGATTGTGGCATCCAGCAAATGTAGTAGCTGACAGTTTTAAGAACACAGTAGTCCTGTCTTTGTCTGCACCTGTAGTGCAGTTTTTATCAATACATTTCTCGAGATGGCATCATAGAACAAGGCAGCGCCTAGACATTGTCAGTGCATCAGAGAACTGTCTGAAATACCCTGGAATGTTGGAATCTGTCATTCATTCCTATGTTCGCCTTTGCTTATGCAAATAAATCCAATGCAGATATTTTCCCAAAAAGCAAGAAGTCCCTTCTTTTAACTAAACACTTATTTGACAAATTTCTCAAGCAGATTCATGAACATTCATGAACCTGGATTCCAAATGAACGACCAGAAGCTGTCCTATTACCAACCCTAGTGCGGTTTAAGGAAGTATCATCTTTTTCTGTATTGTTACACAGTCAACAGTCTTAGAATTTAGTTATTCTCTGATTCTTCTCTTAAAATATATCCAGTACCAAAGATGGATTGTAATGAGCCCTGCTATCCAATGACAAATTCACAAGGACGAATATTCTCATGCAAGTGGTGTTCGTAAAGTCACCAAGGACGGATTGTGTAAAATAAGCAAAGTCAGGATAAAAGCAGGGAATAGCACATGCATTCAGACTATTCGGCTGTTTGAGTAAAAAGTGGGAAGTTTATTTGTAACAGTCTGATAAGCTGATATATTATTGTGGGTAAAGTATTATTGTGCATTACAAAACAGTTATTTTATTATTATTCACCTGATGAACTGTTGGTGAAGTGAACTGATGTATTATGGTTTAATAGTATAATTTTATAATTTTTTGTATAGAAAAGACTTAGGAACCTACTTTCCCCACCACTAAAGACCAGTCATTGTGCATCAGTAGAATGGAGAAGTGAGAAATAACTCTACCAGCTGAAGTAAGGAAGAACTTTAAGGAAGACAGATTGTACAAACCCATAGTGGAATTAAGTCGGGACACCAGGGTTAAAACACCTACTGTTTTGAAAACTGCAAAGGGATATTAAATGTTCAAGTAGTCAGGACCTTGGCCTAGCATCCCATATGTGCATATGATGATGTATAAGTGCACCAGTTAATTTTCTGAGCATGCTTTCTAGCACGAGATGATCGTGCAGCTTTACTGTGAGAATTTCTTTTACATTTGTAGTCGCGTCCAAATGATTATCCATCTCAATAAATACGAACAAGAAAAGGCTGCATAAATATGGAAAAATATGGAAAAGCCATGTTCTTGTATTCTAGTGCAATTGCTTACAGAAAAGCTATTTGTTAACAGTTTTATTTCTCAAAAAAGATAGGTTAAGAAATTATTGGCTTCCCTATACAGTAGACTCTTTAAAATAAAATTAAACAGAATTACTGTGACTGTGACCTTCCAAGGCTTCCAATTTCACTGGGGGTATATAAAAGAGGTAACACACATGTAAAATCCCTTTGTCACCCTCACAATGGAGAAACATAGAGACCTCACAAATGAGACGAATGGTTGTTGACCTTCATAAATCACGTAGTAGGTACAAAAATAAACTAAATATGCCACTTGCCACTATTAGAGCAATAATTACAAATATTAAAACCACTGGAATAAGTGGTACTGTTGCCTGATGGAGGATGGAAGTATATCTTGCCCCCAAGCACGTTTGAGTTTGCTAAACAGCATTGGCACTTGGATAAAGTGATAAAAATAGAGCACTTCTTACACCAGTGAGTTTGGCATCAAAAGAAGAATGTGTATGCAGAAAAGAAAATATGTAAACTATTTTTAAAAAATACTTAAAATGATGCTGGTGGGGCTGTTTTGCTTCTACTGGTCCTGAGGCCCTTGATAGAGCCATCAACATCATGATGTCTACCATGTACCAGTACTTTTAGCCAAAAACCTGGTATTCTCTGCCAGGAGTCTGAAACCTGGTGAAAAGGTGATCTTCCCGCAATGACTCCATGAACGCATCAAAATCCACAAAGAAGTGGTTGCTCTACCCCAAAATCAACATTTCGCAGTGGCCATCTCAGTCTCTGGACTCGAACCCCATTGAAAACCTCTGGATTGAATTGAAAGGGGCACTCCACTCCATAAATACAGATTAAAGGATATCAGGAATCTGGAAAGATTCTGTATGGAGGGATGGTACTATATAGAATCCCTACTAATGTGTTCTCTAGTCTCATAAAACCTTATAGAAAAAGGCTCTGTGCTGTAATCCTTGCAAAAAGTGGGTGCATAAAGTACTAAAAACAGTGGAACTTATTTTATAATAAAGTAAAGTATATTCCACTTGTGGTAAATACAGCTCATTAGCTGTGGTGCTTGTTTTATACAGCCCTTTTTGCTCATCTCTATCAAGGGTGCCAATAATTGTGATGGTGACTCCAACACTCATAGTAGAGCAAAGAAGGTGGTGAGGCCAGAAATGACAGGTCTTTCTCCTTTCTGTCAGTGGCTGTTTCCTCTTCTGGTGCCGTTCCCAACATTTTGTAACATTTTTAGATGAGTTTGTTTGCTTTGGCTGAAGGCTAGTCCTTTCAGAACAGGCTCCACTTAGCCTGCGATAAATAGACATGAGCACCCCGGAGCCCGTAAAGATGTTACTTTTCTGAATTAGCTCCACGCAGTTTGTTTGAAAAGGCTACCTGCCAAAGTGGGATGCCGTCTAAATGTTAGGATTACATAGTCAACACAGCTGCTTTTCTTGTGACTGAAATCGCTGCCATTTGATTTTACTTTTAAAGATCACCAGCAGCATGATTTAAACTATTGAGCCCCCGGCATCTGGTGTGCGGCATCCAGCCAAAGTCAGACGGGGAAAAAAAAACAACAGCAAAGGTCAGGAACCAGTTTTAAGAAGAAAATAAGGCGACAGACCCATGTGTTTACTATATCCTCTTCGGAGTTTGTAGGTCCCTGTCCAAATACTGGTTGGTCAAAAAACAAAAACAAAAACAAAACTGGCAAGCAAAGAAACAAATTAAACCAAAGCCTTCATTTTGTCCCCCAAAACAGAGGTGATGGATATGTGGCCAGACGTTAAACTCAAACCCACAATAATCAGGTTTGCCCTTCCCGTTAGGGCCTTTTTTTTATAGGAGGCCTCATTTGAAATTCATGCACTCTTTTTTTTTGTAACAAGCTGCCGAATTCAAGGTCTCAGATGCTGTATGAAAAGACGTCCAAAATTAAAAAGCAAGATTTCTCTTCTAACTAACCCTCTTCAAGTCACATAATTTTAGACAACTCGGGCTTTTTTCCTCCCTGGCCATTGAAGGCACTGTGGAGAAAAATCTTGTTTAGCCTTGTAGAGGCATGCCAATTAATGCTTGTTTTTGTTTTAGAAGATTTCAAGAAGCAACAAATGGTGCAAGCAGAGAGCAGTGGCATCTCTTTTTAAAAAAGATTTTGAGAAAGGCAT
Source organism: Atractosteus spatula (assembly GCF_055471065.1). Lineage (NCBI taxonomy): Eukaryota > Metazoa > Chordata > Actinopteri > Semionotiformes > Lepisosteidae > Atractosteus > Atractosteus spatula. The sequence continues at coordinate 37,329,892 of NC_142710.1, read as the reverse complement.
GACATGGTAAACTGAAGGAGTCATTTTGATTTATATGAAAATGTAAAATGGAAATATAAAAAGAAATAAAATGTAACATTTACCTTGCTACACCCAACCTTAAAAAAGTTAACACAATGGATGGGGAATTCAAGTTTGACCGTCTGTACTGCCTTATTGTGACAATTCTGCAGTTCTGCTCGAGGCTAATGTCGTTACAGGAGTGAACTAAAGAGGTGTCTTTACTGAATTTGTGATCCCTAATTATTTTATTACTAATTCTTATCTGGTGTTCAGTGTGGGGAGCAGCTTGTTTTTTTCTTTAGCATTGCAACATAAACAATTCTGCAATTCAGTAGTAGGACATCAGTAGTAAGGTTTTTCATTGCAAAGACATTGTAACTCATTTTTCTAGTGAGATGTGGAAAACCTAATATACGTCTGTTTTGCATGCAAAAATTGCACCAGTTTTAACCATCTTCCTTGCTTTTTTTAAACTATCCTTTTGCTGAAAAGGGGGCATCTCAATACCCTAAAAAATTCACTTTATTTACCTGCATGGTAAATGGCAAATGCCATTATTGCTGAAGAAAAGTAATACCATAAACTGCACAATAACATAACATTAGCTGTGTTTGATTAAATACGTTATCATTTATTACACTGAAGGAAACATGTCTCATTGTAATGCGATATAGATGTCTTTTTCATTTAATATTGAGGAGCTCAATATAAAACCAACTGTCTGAGGTACTTAAACTACTGTTATAGAAAAAGTGCATTTTTAGTATAATGTTTTTAGCTTCCATTCATATTCATATTTTAAAAAATATTTTGCGAATATTCTTACTCTCCAGTATTTATATATGTGTGGCTTTTCATGGACCCTAAAGATGCTTTTGACTGCTTTTGTACTTTTGGAAATGGTTGCAGTGCAATGCTTCCTTAAAGGATGCTCTGCACCTTCTCCTCTGTACCTAAGTTAAGAATTTTAATTCCAAACATTTCTGTACATCTGATACTCAGTGGAGGCATTGTCGCCTTACATTAACAGGAGCTTTTTTTAAATAAGTAGCCGCTTCCCATTTTTTTTTTCCAAAACACATTAGTTCACAGTGGGAGAACCAGAAATCAAAACCAGTAAATCCAGACGTTTCTGTCTGACCCTCTCTCTTATTACATTAGCATAACATTTGCTGATATCATCTAAATTTACATGCGCATTTGCTTCAGGTAATGGGCTAGTTTGCATTTGAAATACATCTCAGAAAAAAAATATTTTTGCCTGAGGTCCTTGTTATTTGCTGGGAAACTTTTATTTCTTTGCAAAATATTTTTTTCTCCCTATTTCCAGTTTTTTCTTAGAGTACTGTTTTAGCAACCACTAGGCTACCTTTCTGCTATATGCACATGAAGATGAAGTTAAGCCAGTTACAACAATAGGTATGTAAGGAAAGATACTGACAAGTGTTTTATGAAGAGCTGTGTTCTTTTTAAGTACCCCCACAGTTAGGTGATTCACTGTCCACCTTTTCTAGATCCTCCTTGTTGTTGGAAATAGTACAGAAGGAATAAAAAGAGTGGTGAGGGGGAAAATGAAGATCAGACCAAATAAAAAAATACTGAGTAAGACTGCAGAGAAACGGTGATGTGTTGAGATTGCCTTATCGGGTGGTCGACAGCGCAGCCCTCTCTGTCTGAAGGAGCTGCTGGATCTTATTAAGGCAGTGACAGACTCAGCGGGTCTTTTCTGTTTGAAAACCCCAGAACATGTGTGATTTTGCAAGGGAGTCAGAAGAATCTGTAATCCAGAAGGCACAGCTATAGGAAAAGAAAACATCTGCATTGCTTCATACTGATGTCAATGAGAAATGCTTCAAGGGAGAGCCTAGAAAGCTTTCTAGAAAGGTTTGATTCTTGAGATTATGGGTTTTTGTGTCAAGTGACAAGCAGTGACAAGTGATCCTTGTCTCCGCTCTAAAGTGAGAGTTGATTTGTGCCCACTTTGGAGGAAAGGGAAGAGTGGGCTGTGCTGCCTGCCTATATCCAGCAGGTGGTGATGTTGCTTAAGGAATTTTGGCCATGCGCTGTAGAGCAGCAAGACAGTTTGATCAGGAGAGTGTTTTTGTTTGGTAGAGGTTCGTACAAAGCCGCTATAGAACTCCTTGACTGCTTCCGACCTCATTTTATTTTGAGAAGAAGGGAGATACAAGTAGGACTGCTTCGGAGATGTTCCATTTATATCTTTCTTCAAAACACCTGAATAAAAGAGATGCGTCTATACCTACAGTGCAGTACATAATTCATTTCTCATATTAATTTCCACAAATATGTTTCTTAAACCATGGAAACATCCAGTTCTATGAAAAGGACTTTTGTGATTAGCAAAGAATGTCTTTTACCCACAGTCAGTTATCATTGTTCTCTGTGCTTTCTCTTGCTCTTTGTTGTACTTGTGACCTAAAAAGAGCCTTCAGTGAAATGATAGATAAGGAACAGATTCTACCTAGAGAGAATCTCATTGTCTCTTCCAGTGTTACAGATTTTCATTGCTTAAAAAGAAAGTTAAACATTTCTGGAACACCACTAGAAATGTAAAACAAAAACAAAACTGAATTCATTAGGACAATAAAAGCGGTCTCTCATTGGTTTTGGGCAGATTGTGAAATAACATAAAATAGAATACATGCATTAAATATAGAAATTAAAATACAGTATATTTTTATTTATTTATGTTGCAAATAAATCAATTATTGAAATGACACTCAAGTGTCAAAAGGCTTAAATCAAAAGCTTCCAGTTTTTGTTTGCTTTTGCCTTAAATGAGCTTTTTAATATTAACTTCCTGATCTTTGTTTATGGTATTAAAATATAAAGATGTTTTTTTTCTTTAACATTCTATAAAATGATGCTAGACTTTGTGACTATGTAAATAACATTAATTTACTAAGTGGTACTTGAAACTAAATGTGACAACTTTACTGTTTCCCGCAGTACTTAGAAAACAGTCCTAAGTTTTTGGAGAAACTTCAGGAACTTCATGAGAACATTGTAATGGCTACTGAGGAAAATTTTATCCATGCAGAAATATAAATATATAAGTATTAATATACTAGGTCATACTACTGTATTTGGTTAAATAAAAAAATTGCAAGACCAAGCCTTATTCTTAAATATATATTTTAAGATTAACCCAATTAATTGATTTACTGGTCTAGACAAGTACGATTTAAAAAAGATTTCAGTATTATCACAATGATTTGAAACCATAATATTACAATATATGCTGTTTGTGTATGGTATTAATATTGTTATATTTCCTGCGATATGTACTGTATAAAAATATATTAGTACATCTTAATCTCTGGAAATATAATGTTGAAATAATACTGTGACAGTACTGCATTATATTTTGCAAACGGATCAAGAGCCTGTTGTAATGTTTTGGCATCATTTAACTTAGAATACAACCAAAACAAGCAGATTGGTTTGCAGACTCCATCATCAGTTTATTTTTTTTTATTTCGGACCTAAGGGAATTATTTTTAGACTTGACTGATTTTTAGGAATGTGAAAAAATAAGGGAATTATTGAATTTCCGGTACCATCTTCCATAACCTTTTCATAATACTTTGCAATTTGCATGAAATAAAGAAAATGAGCAAGCTGTTAGTCATTTTGATCTCCTAAAATTCATACTTTGCCTTAGTACAATACAGAGCTGTTTTGCATGTTCCAAACCATTGAAAAGTTTTGTGGATTATCCTTTGTTTTCTTAGAGTTTAACTACCAGTTAGACATTCTGATCGAAGATTGCATTTATTATGGAAATCCCTAGGATTGAGGGGGATTTTTTTTTTAACCAGGACAGATCTATGGCGTAAATACAACAATCTTTTCTGTTCTTATGAATTTTGCCTTTTATTTTTAAGTTGTTTTACATCATGCTGTTCTTCCACAAATCTGCTTATTACTGCCTAAAAGTCAATAACCAGTTCTAAAAGATTGGTTTTACATAAAGATTTTATAATGGCTTTTTCAGATCAAGATTCTGTCATGCCTTTTCTCACTTGTTTACAATTTAAATAAAAATGTAATCTGTTAAAAAGACTAGAGGTGAAGGACTTCAGTTTGTTTGGTATGAAGGAGAAAGAGAACCCTTTGTAATGGCAGAGTATAGCACAAATTACACAGTGTGCAACATGGATAAACTACATTGAAATATGAATACACGTTGACTACTCTGTATCCAAAATAAGTATTCTTCACTAACTTAAGTCTGATAAATATTCTTTGTTAAACCATGCTTATTTGTCATTCATGCTTCTAAATTAATTAAATACTCATCTTAGCAAGTGATAACACATTTTTGTGGATTAAGTTATATAACATATGTTAAGAGTTTGACAGTGTTTAATAAAATATTCTGCTTAATTAATGAATAATTTGCTTAAGACACAGGATACAATTCCTGTTTCTAGAACTCTGTATTTTATCTACTGTATTTGCCTAGCTGTCTCTATTGTGTGATTTTGAAATGGTTGAGATGTACTTCTGTAACAATGGTATAATCTTATTTTTTCCCCAATAAGAAGAAGGAGTCACAAAAACACACAAACTGGAGTTACTGCACCAGCAAAGCCATTAGTTCTTTCCGGTTAGATCCTGTGGTACCTACTTGTGGTTCTTCCCTTGACAAACTTGTGGCATCCAGGCTCATTGCAAATTTAAGTATAAGCCGAAGCTGCCATGTGGCACCATCAGACAGTGGTAACTGACAAGCAGGACTAGAAAAGGTGACAAAAATTCTTGATTTGCCAGGCTAGTTTTGGGGTAAATTCATAAACTATTTATGAAATGCATTATGAATTTGGTGGCTTCAAACTGCGACTCTCAGTCGCTGACAGTTGCCTCTCCAACAATCACACACTTCCTGTTCGCTCAATTTCTTTACAGATTCACACTGTGAATTGGATGAACCCTTGCACATCAGCTTGAATTTGACTTCTTATAAATTAACAAGCTATAATAAGGTACACAAAAGAAAAATAACAATTCTTTAAATGTTGCTTGCACGTGCTGCTTCTTATACTTCACTCTAATTTTGAATCTTGCAGCTGCTGGTGCTGCAAAATACTGCGGGGTATTTGTATTAACATGGATCTATAAAATACACACTGATTTCTTTTAAAATTCATTATCATTATTTGATATTGTCATCTCTAATAGTAATTTTAAAATCAATCGTATTTTTTTTAGGATCGAAACATTAATTATATCACATGCACATATTAAAACATCTCTGATAAATTCCTATCAGTAAACCTGTCCTCATATGTTATTTAGCGTTGCAAACGTAGCTCTACAATCTGGTGATTTTGTTCACTTAGGTAGTGGATTATAATGTTTAAAATCAAAGTTATTAACATATTTCAAAATTTAACCAGAGTAGGAGATTTTTCAGGGTGCACTTTCAATACAGATATTTTTTTCTGTTGTTTATTTTTTGTGGTCCCATGATACTGTATATTGTTTACCCTTTGAAGTATCATAAAGCCTTTTTGAGGAACTGTTTTTTTTAAACTGGTAATTTAGCTGATGTAGCACAGAGCAAATTTAGATGTGCCAATTTTCAAAATACAAGAAACCATTTTGGAATCCAACAGTAGACAGAAGACAATGGCACATTTTGACAGTATGTGTTGATTGAAGAAAAGAGATCATATTTTCTTCAACATGTAATGCAGGTGATGGTATGATCAATGTTTTTCACCTCTTGTATAAACTGATCAGAAGTGAAGTTATTTCTGGGAACTCTAAAATTACTTTGATCAGATTTGCCTTCACTTCACAATTCAAAGCGCATGCCCTTTGTATACTGAGAAAATACACTGACATCAGTAACTGTGCTACCTCATAAAATACTGTGTATCTTGCTCATAAAGAATTTTTTTTCTCATGAAAGTGTATCATGGCTGGTTGCTTACATTTGTCCAGAACATACAATCAGGGAATGCAAAAGCCATTTTCCTTTGTTTTTAATCTCTTGATACCCCAGTTAAGTATGCTTATCATTGGTACTATTCTCAGGAATGTTTCTTACCTCTGTACTTTTATTGTACCTCTGTGTCATGTTAAGACTTTACTTCTGCTACAAGTCAATGTCAAGCTGTAGTGTTTTTACCTGAGGATCAATAGCAAGAGATGGTATTAAATGTTTTTTTTCCACAACAGACAATTCTTAAAGCTTGACTGTTGCATATTAAAGGTGTCAAATTTAAATTCTATCTTTTTTCCCCCCTGTACAAGTCCTACACAAAGCCTAGTTTCTGTACCATAGAGGCGAATTTAAAGGGATGCCACAACAAGTAGTAGCCGGAAATCTTAAATTGAGTTTGAAACTTGGTCTGCGAAAGGTATAAATATTCAGCACTAATGATGTGGTTAAGCCCCTTTTGCATGCTACTGTATTTTAATGCAAATGAGGTAGGCAGACAGCATAAAGAGAACCTGAATAACATAAAGAAAGGGAAGACTTAAAAAAGGTTTTTCTTCTTTTTTTTTTAAATGTTAGCAGCTGAAAATAAGCTTTAAAAAAAAAAGTGCCAGTGCTGATTTCTGTTTAAAATACGAGATATAAAAAATTGCCTGACAAGTCCTGAGCCTTGGAAAGGGTTAAAAGTGTGCAAACTGTTCTTTGCAGGCTAGAGTTCACTGAACCATATGTAGGTAGCCACAGGCTAATGGGCAATTGGTCCCTCGCTCACCAGGTATCAGGATGGAAGTACCCCCCAGAAATCCCTCCTCCATTTCCCTCTAATCTCACCTTTTCTCATGTGTTGACCCAGGGAGTCCCACTTTATTCCCCACTGCATGCCAGAAGATACTGGTCTGATCTGACTAGGACCTTCTCTGGTTATTCATGTGCTTCATCCCACCGGCTCTTTCTATTGATTTTTTTCACATGTATTTCTGTTTTGTTTCATAGCAATACTGGCATTCCAACTGCTAAGTATTAATGTCGAGCAAAAGAGCTTTGATTTTTCATTAGAACTGCTTCCATATTTTAATATTAGGTTTAATCTGCTTTCATGCCTTGAGAAATAACAATTCAGAGTGAACCCGGCCTTCAAAAAATATATGCTGCTTCTTCAATCAAAGTAACTCAAATTTGCACTTTCAGCTGAAGCTCAGTTCCAGACCCTTCTTGCTTTTTCTTTCGGTGAGCAGAATTGTTGTGCTGATTGATTGATTTAACAGCCCTACATTTTTTTAAGAGTAAGAACTTGACTAAAATAAAGTAAAGATGTCTTTCCTCAGACTGCAGAGAATTTAGTTGTAGTCCAGTCAGCCATTGAAAAGACAGTGTGTGAGAGAAACGAAATTTGAAGCGTGGTGTTTGGCTTAAACCTTTGTTAAAAAATATTTTCTTTGATTCAGGATTGCAAGATTTACATTTTATGCATGGTGAATGGATTGTTTTGTGGTCCTAATTTTTTTAGTTAAAAGATCCAGACTTTTTTTTAACACAGTAGATTTTCCACAGTTGGTCATTGAAAGGGAAAGCAAAGGTCAGTGCCCAACTCCCCAGGCCTTTTCCTAGGATTTTTTATACGATAAAAAGAAATTCTAGATTAGAGAGGGTTGTATTTTATTTATTTTTATCAATTCTATTTTGAAAAATATAACAATGGTAAGTATTTTAAATATATTTTATTAATTTTTCAAACACAAATGTTTACTTTTTGTATTCCTTATAAAATATGTTAAATGTAAAAATAATGAGGAGTATTTTTAACCAGAATGGATGTACCTACAAATCCATACTTTTGTACATATATTTTATTTTAATTTTTAATTACATATATACACAGTTCTACATTTATTAAAGCACCTTATTCTTTGCCTTTAATGTACCACACATGCAGTTCATTTAAATAATACATTAAAAGAGCATGGAAGAAAAATACAGATGGTAAAATACAGAGAGTTTTACATTTTTGCCTTATTGTAGAACACGATTTTATTATTGCTCACTATTATTTCTCTGTTCCAAGAAGGTAGAAGGTGATGTCGTAAAATTTCATATTCCAAAGACGTGATGACATTGAACACATTTTCAACAATTGTGAGAGTGTGTTTTAGTTTTTTGTTAATTTAACGAAAAACAAATATTCTTAAATGGATGCAAAACTAAATCTGCGGCTGTTTGCTGCAGTGTATATCTAGGCATATAATGGCACGGGTATTATTTAACTTATTTCGAAATGTTTCTGCTTTAAAAAAAAATCTTTCTAAAATGTTTTCTTTTGTGGCTGGGAACTTGAACAGATTGAGAACTGTCGAGGATGCACACCATTTAAATAGTCAGCTCATGTTTCCCTGATATGTTCAGTATCGGTTCAGAGTATTTGCTGTGGGGCAGGTGAGGTGCACTGGTCGGAGCGTAGGGGTGAGAAGAGAGATCCAACAACCAATGCAGTCAGAAGTTCTTGGGAGCCACACTTTAATCTGAAGCTGATGAAGGATGGATAGACTCAGAAGTGATGAATATAGTTCATTATAGTATGACAGGAGCTCTTAGGTGAAGGCACAGCTAACTTACACGATCTCTGTTAAGGTAGATCTTTACCCTGCATTGGAAATCTATCTCAGATATATTCAGCAGCTCAACCAATGAACAATCGGCTGTTTTGGAAACTCTGTTAATTGTTTTGTGCCGTCTGAAAAAGTCAGTTTTCCCACCAAAGGCCCGAGGAAAATCCTATCGTACAGATGATGGACAGTAAAAGGGACCCTCAGTGTTGTGGGATTCGGCGCCTGTCAAGGAATAAAATGGAAGCAGCTCCACAATTGCTAGCATTTGCCTTGATTTGATATGTATCAAACAAAAAAGGAGCACTTACTTAATTGAACAACCTCCGCCAATTTGTTTGCTTTTTTTTTGGTGAAAAGAAGGGAAAAACAAAAATAATCTCGGTGTGATATTCCTTCTCGCCGCGGAGCGTTTTAGCCCCCTGCCGTGATGAAATGAATTATTAAAGAGGCTGTTCTGATACCACTGCCTGCTTAAAGGTCTCCTCTTTCTTTAATGCCACACATTACCTCTGCCTGGATAGTCTGAAACTGCCACTATTGAGATTTCAAAACCTGACCTGTCATCCTCATCGGCTACACAATATTTTAGGGGGGAGGGGGAGTTTATAGAAATAGTGAAGTTGTTTGTTTTGGGGGGGGGGTTGTGTCCATTTTAGCTGCTTTAATATTATTGATCTTGACAATGTGATATTGCCATTATAATTATAATATTAATAATTATTTTAATGCATTTTTACCGTACAAATGCAGATGTGTCCTTTTGTGTAATGTGGAAGTACCCCAGTTCCTCTCTTATCTGAAGTTGTACAGCTAGAAGAAAACTTCCTGTAGTTGTAGTGAGAAGAATCTCGAGTTGATTTGCAGCTTTTTGGATTCTTCTTGTAACACTTCAGATATAAATGCCGATTTCATCTGACAGAAGAGCAAAGGGGGTTAAGCGGCCATTTAATTCCTCTACAGTGAAACAGAATTGTTAAGTAAATCCAGGACTGGGCTCACTTCTTCTAACAGTGAATTTCTTAGTAAAATACTCTTTAGAAATTAAATACTGTTAATTACCCTTCACGGTACACCACCAACTGAGTTGGAAATGGGAGGGAAAAAACAAAACACAGTTTCCATACCAGTTGCAGTTCAATTTTAGGGAACCTCATTAAACTCTGCCCCTGGGTATTTTATGCCGTATGTTAGAAATTTAATGAACAGTTTATATTTTTAGCTTCTGATAGAAACAATTATTTGTACTTAACCATGTCACCTTTGTTAGTGCAAATGGGAAAACATCGTGATTATCATTTGATTGGGAATAATTAATCTCGTAACAGGACTGTGGCTTTCTCCACAAGTAATAGATTATGCCTCCTGTCTGTCACTGAAGATGAAGAGTAGAGTTCTCACCTTCAGTTTTTTCTCCTGTTATTGACCCTCACACCTCTGACAAAGAAGACTGTATGAAACAAATGTGGGTGTGCACAAGCAAACAATCTGTTTTCAAGGAGTGTTCTATATTTTTTATTCAGTGCTCCTGTTGATCATTTTAATATATTACTATATGCAACTTATAATTATAATTATAATTGCATTTGTGCAGTGAGCAAAATTAATCTAGATTGAAAAAGAACTTGTTCTGTAATAGATGTTGGGTGGGGGAAACTTTATATAATTGATATTTAATAATTAAAACTCATAATGCCTTCAGAAATTAGTGTTTTTACTCACCAATTGTAAAATGTACCTACAGTACACTAAAAAAGTAATTTTTAAATTTGACAGGGTGCGTCTGTTTAAGAGCCACAAAGCCCATTTTACACAAAGTTAAGAAAGGCCTTTGTACTTTTTTGTGCTTCTGGGAATAGAAACAAATGCATGCCCAAGATTAAAAAATGTGACAAAGGAACTTTTCAAAAGGATTTCTTTTCTTTTCTCTTTCTATTGCAGTATGGTATGGTATCAGTGCTCATTTTTTTAGTTAAATTTCAAAGACATCCAGCTGATTTCTGCTCCAACCTGATCTAATTTTCTGTGGTTGTAATCTGAGAAGTCAGATGACTGAATACAGGACTCATAATGATGAAAATTAGATATGTGTTTTATTTCTTATTCTCCTCTTATCTTCCCCAAAATGTTTCCTTTGAAAGCAATTGGTCATTTTAGATGAACATTCCTGCACCTAGAGCAAAAGTGTTTGGCTTGGTGTGAAATTAGTTTTAGTTGAGGTTTTTAATTGTATTAAAACAACATTTCCAAATTTATTTTAATTGCACTAAGAAAAATTATGATTATACCAATAACGATAATAACAAAATAATAATATAATAATAAAATGTATTTTACACTTCTCCAGACTTTCTTGTGCTGTTATTAAATAATGCTAAAAATGTGATTATGGACCTAGGCAAGATTTTTGTTTAAATGGAAGTAAACATCGATAAGACATTTGACACAGGATAAATTACTGGACCAGTAATGCTGGGAAGTATACAGTGTGTGCAGTATACAGACAAATATTTTTAGATGTACCAGTATTTTATTGAACGAAGCACAAAAAAGTCATGCAAGAGAACAATAACAAAAACAGAGTATGTAGTACAGCTACTCACTTTCAGCATGAAATGAATGGGGAATAATCATTATCAGTGTAGAATTTTACTTGAGGGGAAATTATGCTGTAAATGAAATAAGAAAAGCTACAGATGTCTGTTGAAATGTATATTCTTTGTTTCAGTCACTTTTTTTTGCTTTAAGAAGAATAAAAGGCGCTGTTTTTCCATTGTTTTTGTTTGCTAAACATTTAAAGGTTACTTTGCCAAAGCTGATAATATTCTCAACAGTAACAAACAGCAATTTAGGAATACTTAAAATGCAGCTATTTATACCCCGGTCTGAAGAAGATGTCAATCTGCTGATTTAAATCAAACCTTCTCTGATGCTTCTAGTCTCAATTACCTGCAAGCCAGCATTCCCCAAAGTTGCAGAGCAGCGCTTTAAGATAAAAACCAGACAAAAAAAATGGAATATGTGGGTGTTTTCCCAGGAAAACGGTAGTGTGCTTGAAATATTTTTATCTTTGTTTATCCAGAAAATGAGAGTAGTTAAAAAAGAAAAGAAAATGCACATTAAGTGTAAGTTTGCAATACTTAACATCTCTGTATCGTGAAACCACCTTCCCACAAAAATGTCAATTACAGACAATTTGCTCTTTGAAAACTGAAAATAGGTTGTAATCAGACTTGACACCCGTCTCAAGTTTTTATGGCCTTTGCTTGTTCGGGTTGTGATGTTTACTAGGCAACTCAATTGTAAATTGGAGCCAAATGTAAGTTTTACTGCAAAATAAACAACTCTAAGAATTGAGTTATCAATCTGCAATAATTTTTTTCAATCAAATTATACTTTTTGTATGGGAGCTATTTGTTTTTGTTGCTGTTAATTTTTGGTTTTAAAAATTTTGACTTACTGCTAACTTCGGAGCTCAGATTAAATTGCAGTGGCCAATAAAATTAGTATTTTTTATTTGTATTGTCACATACTTATTGTAGGTCAGCAGAACACAGTGTATCTTTAAATAGTTTTAGAAACCAAAATTAAATGTTAAAAATTGTAAATTTAGTAATAAAAATTATTATTTTTGTATCTAAAAAGCATCAGTTAATTAATGTCTGATTGTTTGATTTTTCAGTTTTTATTAAAGAGAATGTAAAATTTAAATGTATATTTTATTTGTAAATGTTATAGTTTCTGTTTAAACCCCACTTTAAGTATTTTGTAAATGTGTGACTCTCTATGCTTTGTGTGCAAATATATATTTTTGTGAACATATCCTGTTTATTTAGGTTACAGCTAGGAGTTGTGTTAGCACTGGTGCTTCAGAGGATTAAGCAGAGATTAATTCCGTATTCAAAAGTAGAGACTAAAAACAGCATATCAGCAGGGGCACACCTGAAGGTTACAAAACTGAAACTTGTTTATTTTCATTCTGTTTTTCAGTATGGAATAAACATCTACATAGAGTATTTCTGTTTATTTCTGTGCTTAGTACTAAGCGGAAAATTGTTTGCTTGAATTTAGTGGCACATTTAATAAATTGCACATGCAGTTTTTAAAATTGAAAGGAAAAAGAAACACCCTGCCATAAACATATGGTCCTTTTTAAAAAGTTTAGTGTTGGATTGTGTTTACCGAATAAATGGAATCATGTATCAGCGTTTGGTCCTGTATTATGGAGCTGCGATATTTTAGTCCAACTTGCCTTTCTCTCAAGAGTACACTTTTTGGAGTAATAATACTTAATTACAACACATATGAAGACAAGGTTTGGGATTTTTTTTTATTACTTTACCCTACTTGTAACCATTTCTACTGTCACCATTATGTTGAATTTGTAAAAGGACTGTACTGAATGTGATCAGAGTCGCATATTGTAATCTTTACATTTTTTGTTTTATGAAAACAAAACACTTAAACTAACCCAGCACTATATAATGATACCAGTGGCATCTGCTGCAATTCTATCTGATGCTTGTTATTCTTAGGACTTAAGAAGTGGATTTTTTAGGATATACTTAAAGCTTTCTGCTTTTTTTCTTCCAGGATCTCATCAAAAGGTGAATTGTAAATGTTTAAAGTTAAAAGACAAAATAGATGTCCACAAAATATGTACAATTAATATTATTACATATACGTGGTTTTAGAAATCTGACAGGGAATTTTTAAATGGGAAATGGTAAAAGGAAATTTCGACTCGTCCACTGAAGCGCAGCTTTGAAAATCTCTGTATTTGTGTTTACATTAGCGGTTCCTTCCTTCTGCCTTTGTTTTCAGGCATTGAATATGTATTTCGGCAGTTACACAACAAGAGTCTCCTGCAGACTTGTGGAGAGTTAGCTGTGAAGGCCTTAGTTTCTCACCATGTGTGAGATATATGAACTTGTTTGAATCAATACATCTATCATTTAAACTCGAGGGCTTTAAATCTGAAGGTAGCAAAAAATTATTTACTTGTAAAACCACCATTTCACTTGTGCCTTTTTCAGTATAAATGTAAACTGTTTTCAAGATGATTCGAAACGTGCAAATGAAAGCTCATGTGTTTTTCTCCCCATATGTTTTCTTTCAAAAGCATGTGGAGCCACTTTATATGTGTAAACAAGCTATACATGGCTCACCCTTCTTAAAATTCCCGATCACACTCAAAAGTGTAGTTTGGACATCACATTATTCGCTCTTCCTCTAAGTGCTGTTGTAAGAGGGGAGCCAAATCTGATGCAACGCCAATCACAGCCCCAGATGATGAATTATTCTCTATATAGTCCTGAATCCAGATTATCACAGAGGTGTAACAATAGTGAGCTGACAGCAGTGACACATAGGAGAAAGGTTTTATCATGGCAAAGCAGTACTTTTTTTTAAAATACATTCTTATATATATATTTTATTATTTACTGAAGGGTTTTATATTTTCATATGAAAGAAACACCAGCTCAGGTAAGGGGCTCTATTTTACATAAGTTCCGTTAGGGGGCCCTCGTGTTTAAGAAGAACCAATTATTTTAAGACCGAACTAAGACTTTTTTTCTCTTGTTTTTTTTTTTCAGAAAAGGTCACGCATCGCCTACAGTGACGAGGTGCGGAATGAGCTCCTGGGGGATGATGGGAATTCCTCCGAGAGTCAGGTAGGCCGCTAATCAGGGAGTCCTTGTGGGTGGCTGGAAGGTGAGGGAGGTCAGAGCTGCACAGGACAGCTCAAGCTGCTCACTAACAGCATTGGCAGCAACTCATGTGGAAGAAATACTGTTCAATGCAAAGCTGAGGTCTGAATCAACCTCTCCATCTTAGGGCACAAGATCGCAAGCTCTCCTTTCTCATAGCTCCTCACTGTCTGTCTCCTTCATTTCAGAATGCTCTTTTTTGTTTTTTTTTCCCTGCTGGGAAAGTACCCCATACCTACAATGGGCTGAATCTAATCTTCCAGCCCTTAAAAGTAAAGCAACAGAAGCCAAGCTACAATATGTCCTATTGTATATGCGTAGCCTCGATGAAATGTGTGTTTACTGTCTGCCTGATGATCGACAGTACTCGTATAATTTTGGTTTAAACGCTGACCTTCCACTTTGTAGAATAAAACAGTAATTAACCCACGGTGAGGAGCAAACAAGTATTTGTAACAGGAGATGCCATATTCACTGCTACTTACTGTTCTGTTACCTTAGATCATTTTATTAAAATATATCTGCATTGAACTGTACTGAAATAATAAACTAAGGATCAAATTCTAAATAATGTGATAATTACTTGGGGTTCCATCATGTATGCTTTCTGGAAAAATCAACATCACTACAACTACATCCATCAAATCTGGTACATTTTTAGTGACTATGTAGGTTTTAAATATGATTATTTGAATAGCCATTAGCTTGTATTGCTCTTTAAGTAAAACTTGTAAAAATAACCCAGTTTAATTATTTAAACTTGGACATAAATTACATATTTTTTCTGAATTGATGTTAAATACTTTCAAATGCTATTATTCTTCTTGTTAAATTGGAATCAATGCATGTACGTTTTTTTGTCAAGAAAACATGCTAAAAAGTTTAATTGCAGAAACAATGTATGTCAAATGTTTAAATGTAGATTTAGTAGTTCTGTCATATTTCTGAAGTGCTGAAGCATCAAACAAGCAAAAGCACTTCACTTCAATGTGTACTGTCTGTCCTTCACCTAAACAGCTGGTCTTCAGAACTAAGCTCTTGGAGTTCCAACTATAGCACTTTGAATAATTACATATTATATTTTTAATTATCCTGCCAACTTTGCAGTTAAATAGTTAAAGTACGTCATACAAATTGTAAAAGAAGAATGAAATTGTCTGCAGCTGAACTGTCTTAAAATAAAGTTTGCTTTTTGATATCCCTCTTATTACCATTTCAATACTAACCTTTGCACCACACATCTTACAAACATATGTATCGTTAGCTGAAATATGTAATTGATATGCATATTCCCCTCCAAATTAGTGAAAAAACAACAATGGTGACATTTACTATGGAAGATGGGGGGTTGATTTGCTGCCAGAACTGTCACATATAAAAAAATGTGCTATCAAATATATTAATAACAGTCGGGTAACCCACATTTTGCTCATTTTGCTCATAAAGTCATTTTTAAATAAAATCTACTTTTCACAAAAAAATAGAACAGATTGGTTTTTTAAATGTTTAAAAAGCATTCTTCCTTTTTTAATCTTTAATTAAGTGGTCTGTTATTATTTCAAGTGAGGGATTATTTTGCAACCCAATGAATTCCTTATTTATTGACATGTAAATCTCTGACTGTTGTTTTTTCCTAACAGATCTGATCCTGTTTCTGTTCAGGAGTTTGTTTTGATGTATATTCGGTGCAGTATGGTCACTGGTATCCTTAATTTTTGTCTTGGTGTCTAAATTATTTATTATTTAAAAGAACAGTCATACATGGATGCAAGACTTATTTTTTCTTTTAACATTTTTACTTGCATTCATCAGGGTAAAGACATTGGGGAAAAAATATCACAATTAAACAAACTATTTTTGTATTTAAAATACTTATGCTGTGATTTATAGGTCAATGCTAACAATATCTAAAATTGCTCGTGTTTAAAATGTGTGTGAACACGTACTTATCTGTAATCAGAAGAACATCTAAATAATAATAAGAGAAGCTGGTTTAACTTTTAAAACTGATAATGATCATTAAGACCAGTTTCAATACATTGATTTTGTCTCACCTTTTTACGCCCTAAATCTTTAAAGAAAAAAAAAGATTCACTGTCCGAACTCGCATAGTTAAACCCTTACACGATGTAAAATAGGAAAGCAATGAGTGGCAGTTTTTTCCTGTTTTTAGATGCTGTATTTACTTCATTTCCATCTTAAAAACTTCTGGTGATAATGCGAGACTCAGTCTTGCTGTGTATGGAGTATACGAACTTCAGTTTTTATAGAACGAGCAGGGTGATGGAAGGGAGGAGGGCGAGGAGTGGTGGTGGGGGGGATTTGGGGCAAGTCGGTCAATTTAATTCCTGAAGATCTGAAAGAGGTCAGGATCATTTCATATAGCCCCGGCAGAGCAGATCATTACCAGACACAAATCTGTTCGTTACATGCCAAGGATTTATAACAAAATAAATAGGGAGCCTTCATAAGTTCTGAAAATGGCGTGTTTGCCCTGCGATAATGTGTAAAGGCCGGTTTAATAGAGTTCGGCATTTATTCGTTATCTGTATGCGGACAGAGACAGAATTGGCGCTATCGCATTTTTTTTTAATAATTCGGTAGTTTACCGTTGCACGTGTTGGGGCTTCACACACAATCGCACACACAGGTTTATACTGGCGCGCGCGCACACACGCACACGCGCACACACACACACATACATTCACAGAAAAAATACTCTGCGGCATCGTTTCGATTTCAGTCACAGCAGAAGGCTTGGCCACAAGAGATTTTGCTGGTTTGAGCCGGCGTGGACCAGATTTAACAGGCTACAAAGGAAGATTACCACTTGTATCAAATTCCGTGTTGAATAAAAAAAAGAGTCTTTGTTTGAAAAACGCGCTGATTATCATAACAGAAAATTGCAGCAGTGCAATTTTGAATATAGGCCGGTCGAAGCAGGAGCATGAAAAAGTCTAATTATAACATTTAAAAAAATACTTGGCATTCACTGTATTTAGCTTGTTCTTTTTCCCCGATAATGTAGTGTTAATATTTATCCATATATAACCTGGCACAAGAAAATGTTGGGGGAAGGTGGAAAAAATCTTGGTCGTATTGCTTTCTACAAATCCTTCATGAAGCCTTGCAGTCGACCATGCAGCACAAATGAGATAGGGCAAGTTTTGTTTGGTTCCCTATTGAAACCAGTGGTGGGCCTGCAAGTGATCACTGCTGATGGCGGGTTGGAGAAACTCTAAATAGCCACATCTGTAGTGTAGTTTTAAACCTTGGCCCGTTAAATAATGCATTTAACGTAGGGGTGGTGACCTTAAAAATAAAAGACAGTTCGCATCAGCAGTGGGCTTTTTACTTGAAGACAGCCGTTCTTAATGGCCTCCCTATTTAGTAGAGAACACTGCTGAGGTTTCCCAAGCCATTTTCTGAACCTGGCGTAAAACTGCTTCCCTGTTTCGCTGGTTTTACTTTTTTTTAAATTTGTATTTGAAGCTCATCTTCTGAAACAATATGTGTATTTGTAGAAACAAGGCCAGAGATTTGTTTTTCACTGTGTTTAATGGCCATATCTCTGTTTGAAATTGTCAATAGTAACCCTTTGAAATTTTGTGTCATCACAAAAGCACTACCCTTCCTGGAAACTAAACATATGATCGAACTAAGATTTTTGTTTTCTTAATTTACCTTTCCAAAAGTGCTTTTTTTTACCTCTGTGGCAGACCATTGGAACTGTACACATTGATAATCAGCAACGTTCTCCCACATTCAAAGAAAACAGAACTAAGCATGTTTTTTTTTAATTTTATTTCTTTGCTTTGTTGTTCTTGATAAAAATAGCTTACTGACACTAGAACATTGTATTGGTTGTAAGTGATGCCCTCCTTTGTCTTTGGTTTCAAGTAAAAATCTCTGAAATCAGGGAAAATGTTGAGAAAAGATCAAATGTAATTTAGGATTAACAAGAAAGCATATATTGTTATTTCTTCTTTAGGGCTGTGTAATATAAGAGATAATGTGTAAATGAAAAAAAAAAGTAAAGGAGTTTTGTATTATAACCCCTGATGTATTTGTTTAATGTTTTTTAACTTCTCTTTCTTGAGACTAATGACTGAATGCCATATCAAAAATATTGCTGTTTTATTGATATGGTATGCTCTATCATTCCTTAATGTTTTTACTGAAGATTCAAGAAATTCTTGTGGTCATCTCATTGTATTACATTTGCAAACACAGACCAAATGCGGCTCACTGTGGCTGCGGCAGCCATTTAACTTCAATTCCTGAGCCACTGTCTGGATCGAGTTTATAATTTGTGATCCTTGTCCTGCCTTTTTCTGGTAGATTTGCAAATTATAAAAATAGAAAATTCAAAATGACCAAACAGTACAAAGTAAGATGAGAAGAGGCGCTAATAATGGCCTTGAGCCTCCCCTTAGATCTACTAACCTTTAATCTTTCAGAAAATGTAGATAAAAAATTACCTGCAATGACTGACAAATTAAGAAACTTGTTCCCTTCTCTTGCAGAATGTATTTGTCTTGTAATGCATGATAGCGTAGTTTCTGTATGTTTCACACTCCAGGTGTGTTTGTCAATGTATGTTTATATAAAGGGGAGCAAACATAAGCACAATTAAATGACACTGTCTTGTGACATTTGTCTGTATGAACTATGCACATAGAGATGACTTTTTTAAAAATAATGAGATAAGACAAGCAATGTTTTAAACTGAGATTTTGTTCTGCTTGTCCCTTTTCTTGTATTATAATGCTGATAATCATGCAACATGCATTCAATTAAAATAGGCTCTTGGCAATGCAACAATAAGTATCGTATGTATATTAAAAATGTGTATATATATGTAGATTGTACTCTTAAAATTAAAATACCTATCTTTACCAGAGGTATAGCTAACAAAATACTTTATAATGTGAAAAGCATTATTTGTAAGACTTCAATTTATTTACGTTTTCATTAGTCATGTAAATGTGAGATGAATTATGCCCTGTAGATCTGCAGTAAGAAGCACTGACAGGTTTTAAAGGCATTTAAGCAGTTGTATTATGGTTATTAAACTGAGCACATGCCTGCTACTCTAAGCCCTTGCTTTACTAGTTCACTGTTTTAAAACTGAACAGAATGATTCTTGTTTTTCTCCTTTGCCATATTGAGTGCTGTGATGTGACTTGGATTTTTTTTTCCTTGATGATGATACTTTAGATGTAGTAAGAAAAAAAAAAGAGTAGAGAATTCCATTCCACTCTCTTTGTTTAATGTGACAGCGCAAGAAGTGATCTTTGTTTGTTCAAAAACTCTGCATGAATCTGTGTTTAGCTTCGTTTAATGTGTTTGTCTGTGATTTCTAAATGCTAAACATGCAAACAGATAAATCGTCAAGGTTAATTCTGTACCCTGCCGCATGACTGATCTCTTTCCTGCCATTTCTTTCCTTTTTATCTTTCTCTGTGCGTTCATGTTGCAGTTGATAAAGTTACGTGAAGAGGTAAGTACTTCCTCGCTAGCTATTTTAGTCTGGCATTCCCTCAGAACTTCCAATTGATTTTTTTCCCCTAGTTAGAAAACACTCTTGATTGCTCCTTCTTTTCACAAATTACCTCATTTTGGACCATTGCTTGAACTGCATCACGTTTGTTCAATTGTGCTTTGTATTTGATTTAAAAGACGTTGGGGAAAAGAATATTGTTTTATTTCTCCTTATTTCAGACATCTGTCCCCTCATCCAACAGGTGAAACAGTTTAGCTAGTGCTCAAATGCAGCTTGTGTTATGTCGTTTAGTAAGCATGTGCTGAAGTTTAATACCAAACCCAGAAGATTGCTCTTCAGTACAATTTAGATTTTTTCCTTATAATAAAGGTATTTAAAGGTTAGAATTTTCTGTGCACTTCAGTACATAGAAAACATGGCACAAGAATAGATTATTGATCTATGCCTTATTGATCAACACCTAAAGATCTGCTGTATAGATTTATATTGATCTATTCATCTGCATTTGTTTTTTTTCCTTTATTATTGGGCAAAAAAATAAAATCCATATACTTTATGTCCCAGAATATTAATTTTAGTATAGTTCTATTTTAATATATTAAGTTTAAATTATTTAATATTTAACTTTAATTGCAGCAAAAGGATTTAGGAATAAAATACACCATTTAGTAGGTTTCATATTCTGTCTTCATTAATGCAATAAAAAATTATAGTTACACTATATACATGGACAGCAGTTCTGTAAACAAATATGATTAATATGCTTTTACAAAAAATATCATATCTAGATTTGCATGGGGGTAGTGTGACTGATAGTTCAAACATTGTTATTATTGTTGTTATTATTTATGATTATAACAGTTTGGAAGCAAAAAGATTGAAATGTTTTTCTATAGTTCTGACAGCTAAACTCTAATGTTAAAATTTTAATTAAAATACTTTTGAATACATTCTTCTGATAAATTAATCATATCTATTGTTAGGAGGAAACATAAGAGTTTAGAAGATTTGAAGACAGAAATATTTTACCATTCAAAGATGTCTGGTGCTTCAGGGACATGCTTAGACATTATCTTTATATTTGGTTGCTGTGATAGGTTTTCTCTTTGTTTTGAGCTGTCCTGCAAGTTCACTGAGACGTATTTTGCATTTGTTTCCCTCTGTGCCTGTTGAAAACTTTGGAATTTCACAACTACAGGCGTATCATCAGTATGATCATTCTTTCCCCCTGCCAGCACCGCCTTCAACTTTTTTTCCACAAGGGTTTGCTTAGCAGCTGCTTTCTCATGGAATAGATGCAAAGGGCAAGATTTTCCGTCGTTTTTTTTTTTGTAAACACGAAAGAGTAATGGGCTGACGTTTGTCTGTTGAACCAGCCTTCACTGCCTCTATACCACGGGGTATCTGTACAGCTAAAGACTAGGAGAGCAATTGTTAGTTTAGTATTCACAGACACAAACAGATATTGTACATAGTGGAAGTCTATATCCCAAGATCTCTTCTTTGTAAAACAAACATGTCTGTGCACCTCCAATGCACTTACTGGAGAAATATGTATTTAATCCATCGTTTATTACTTAATAGAAATATGTCTTTTCTTTTTATAACTAACTTCCTGCACTGTAATCTTCTGCATTTTTTCTTGTTTAAACCCAGGCGCATAACTGTAACCTTAAACAATTACACAAATCTCTGTATTTTTCCTTCATTAAGAATGACGTCCACAAGAGAGAATTTGTTTTTGTCCTAGACATATTGTAAGAAAAAAATAGATTTTGACTGTTTTTTTTAAATATAATTTTACAAGTTATGTATGAATATTCACTGTGATCAGTTTACCCTTTAAAAATTCCCAGTGGGCTAAAAGGCCAAGGTTCTGTCTTAATGTTGGCCTCATACAGTACATGGATGTACTGTAAGTGCCTGATTTTCTTATCTGTGTTTTGTAAATATCTTTATATATTATTAATACACACAAGCTTATATTTGGTATGCATAATACTGTAAAGAAAAGTCAAGCTATTGATTGTATTCATAGTACTTCTACTGATTTTTGCAATAGATTTTTAAGGATCTGTTTTATTCAGTCTCTGTGTGTGTTCATAGGCATTTTTCAGCTTTCTCTTCCCATCGCAAAGAAAATGGAGATAAATTATCCCAGTCATATAAAAGCTGTTCTTAAGTTCAGAATTTAAAAATATCAGAAGAGTGAAATCTTTGGTGTTTTTTGACTTGTTTTTATGTTATATTTTGGTGTTCTTTCTTATACGATGACACACAAAGGGAAGAGTACATCAGCCATCAATTTTTCTGGAGCATTTTTACTTTTATGAGTTTACCTATTTATTTGTTATTTTTTCATTTTGAATGTGCAGTTATTTAATTATATTTTGTTCTTCCCTTTTCACTGTGCTATTTTGTTTCTTGCAGTATCTTCATCAAAGACATTCAGCTTATATATACTTAGCTCTCTTTTAAAAACTATACTTTTTTCTGCTGAAAAACATGTTTAAATATTTAGCACCCATATCCACAGCTGTTTGACACTTGTAATTCCTTGTCTTACATGTTCCAAACAAACCCTGAGAAGATCACATAGTTAGGATGAATCAGAGCTGTCATCATTATTCAGTTTGACGCTCACCCTCATTGAAATAATAAGGAATCATCTGTACTTTTGAAAATTGTGATACTAACCAGTGTTTGATATTAAAAAAGGGAGAAGGCAGAAAAATCTTTGAGCACAGCTGCATTGTTCCCTGCCTCACTCTTAATAACTACAAATGAAATAGGCTTCTGTCTAAAAACCAAAAATTGAGTATTTTAGTTTCAGAAACAAAGGTCTTCATTTTGATATATATGTATTTCTATGAAAATGCAGGTGCATATATCAGTTTCTGGGAATATACAGCTGCATAGGTTAAGCATGTTAAGATGTGGACTATAATTGCATTGTGAGTCACGATAATAAGAAAAGCGTGCCACAGTTGTTTCAGCGTGAAACTGTTGTAGTCGTCTTGATGATTATAGGTCGTCTTTGAAAAAGAAAGAGCCACTCCCGATAATATAGCCTACACTTTTCATGGTCAGAGACATGCATCACTTTCACATACCAGACAACACTAAAATGTTTAAGAAAAATGAAAATACTTCAAAGACAATACATTTTTTATTAGTATTAGTATTAATGTTTGTTGAAACATAACATGAAGATATCCCTCCGAGTGGTCTTAGGTTTGGAGTGCTGTTCACTCCATAACACAATGACAAAGTTTAATCAGAATGTCAAAACCTGTGATTGGGTCCCTTACTAAGCAACTGTTGTATTTCTCTTTTCGTTGATTTGATGTCATTTGTGAAAGTGCTTTAGAGTAAAGTTAGTATTAGGACATTCTCAGTAAGGAGCTATTGGAAAAGTGCTTGGCAGAGATCGTTCATGGTGACAAAGTTAAGAGAGCAGTCTAAGCTTAGCTTGGAGTTCCAATCTGTATACTTTTCATTTAAATTATCAAAAACTGAATGACAGTCCTTGGTGTTTTATGCTACGCCTGTGTAGTTATTAAACATGAGTATATGGCTTCCAATGAGATGCAAGATAACAATACCACCGTATTTTCTTTTATCTCACTAATGCCTTTCCATTTTTGTGTATATAGAATGTTTAAGTATAATATATGTATATATCTGTCCTATTGTAGAATAAGACTTAATTCATGTTTATGACATCAGAAAGATGTGTGATTTTCTGTGTAGTATTTCAAACATCATGTTACCTATTTATAGCAGGTGATCTAAACTCTTTTGCTAGTTTGCATGTGGATAAAAATTGAAAAACAATTATGTTTTCTGAAATGTAGTAGGAGTTTCCATTTCTGAAGGAAAGATCAAAAACACTTGATTGTAATCCATTTGTTCATATACAGTATATAGATGATATTTCAGAATTAGTCATCTTTGCTTTTTAGTCAGTCGTGAAACCCCGGTTTGTTGCACCAACTTTTTTCTGTTAAATGATTTGGGAAAAGGATAAAATAAAGTTCCTATACACCCTGCTACTGCCTGCTTATGATGAGTGTCATTTCTACCACCTGTTCCATACACATTTGATGGGCTTTTTTGCTCTTAAGTGCTTCCAGTTTCCTTAACTGTCTTTATAAACAGTCTTTCTTTTTCTATTTATGATATTGATGGGTGGTTACCGGATTTGGTATCATACCGTTTTCCGAAGGGTGAATGAGAATGTTGACAGGTCAGTTTGTGAGAATGCTAACGATATCTTTGGGACTTTGAGGTTGTAAAAAACCCCTCTTCTAACTTGAGTCATTTTCAAGTGAAAGATTTTTATGTGTGGGGCAAAGGGGCTGCTTTAATGCAATATATTTTAAAACTACTGAGAGGAAGCACTAGTGTATTCTAACACTGTACAGTGCAGTCTTTCATTTCATTTCTTTGTTTCATTTTGCTCCAGTTAGCTTACTATGCAGTAATGCAGTCCATCCTATCCTGCATAAATCTAACACATTTCCAGTTTCCTTAGTGTGTTTGTATTTGTGTGTATAGGTCCACACGCATGCACGCACGCACACACACATGCTGTATGGATACATATACAACATGTGAGAGTGCTTATTAATTGTTATAGAACCTGTATGGCTTCCTTGACCTTTACATCAGGTCCTGTCAATGCCAATCTGAGCACATTGTTCTAATGATTTCTCCCCTCGATCACCCCCCAAAAAAGAAAGAGAGAGAGAGAGAGAGGGAGAGACAGAGAGAGAGAGAAATTCAAGGAAAGCTTTGAAGTGGCTTTCACTGCTACAGTCGGCTGGCCGCCTCTCCGAGATGTGTCACCTTTGCCGAGAGGGAATAGGGAAATCACGTTTCGAATGGTAATGATAACATACTAATCACTTGAATTCTTTGAAGATGGGAGCGAGATACTCTGTCAGTATCCCTGGCTGCCGGTGCTCCGAGGCACACAGGCATCATGGTCTAGGTGTATTAGCTTAAGCGTGCATGTCAATACTGCCTGCATCTTCGCAGATCCATAGGGGCTCATTAGGGAGAGCTGGCTCATTCTCCCTATGTGCACGCACCCCCCTTTTTTAAACTATTAAAAAGTATTTCTGCAATTTTAAATGACATCTGTCAACGGTGGGGGGAAAAAAAAAGTTCAGAGGAGGTTTTTTCTCTTTCTGATTGTCAAACTTTGAAACCGGTTTTGAAAAGTGGAACATCGTCTTGGCTTTTTTTTCTCCAGGAGTGATTAGTTTGTACATCTTTTGACAGCTTAACTAGAACTAAGGATGCAGTTCTTTTGCTTTTTTTCAATGAAAGAAAGCGGGAATAAAATTCTCTTAAGAAAAGTTTGTCTTATTAAAAAGAGGAGGATGTGGCAATGTGCGAGATGAGAGACGGGAGTCCACTGTGTGTGTTTGCGTTTGGTCACAAAATATGAAAATAAAATAAAAAATGTTACGCACAGTGGAAACAACAATTGCAGTCTAATACGTGAAGTGCAGCAAAGCACACTCATACTGTGATGACCTGAATTATCCAAAATACTATTTTCTCTTTGCAGTAAAACTTGTGAGTAATCATTCCGCAAAAAGTGGAAAAAATAGTTACAAATAGTTATAAATGCATCACATCTGTTCAGTCAGGCACAAAAACATTATTGGAACCTGACATGAATGAAATATCTGCTAAATTCTGTTCTTCATTTAAACTTGAATATATTTCGATTTTCTACTTATTTAAACAGCTTTATAAATACCCTGTATCCTAGCCTATGAGTACAGAAAGCCAGACCAAACAATGTTGGGTCCTATTCCATTGTTTTCAAATTAGTGGTAACTAGCTAGTTTTGTAGTCTGGCCTGTTTACTGCAGATTGTACCTAAAACTGTCTCAAAACCAACTCTCGTACAATTATAACCATAATTAATATTGTATTCTCAAATTTAAAGTTAGGAATGTGACTGCATGACAGTGCCATTGGCTTTTTTTGTGAAGAATTTATAACCTAATGAAGTTAATGTTTCTTAAAATTGTGTTGTCGCTCATCATCTAATTATTAAATTTAAACCATTAGGTCTTAGTCATCATTTAGCCCTATTTTTGCTAGTACATTAAACATTGGTGTTTTTGTTTTGTTTCTGCGCTTTAGCTGTATCCAGTCCCTTCAGTATAACACGTGCACAAATTAGTTATTACAAAAGTAAAAGCTACCCATTTAATTGCTTTGTGAAATGTGTTTAGCTCTCTGATGTAGTGTGCCATTCATAAAACCTTATCAACTCAGAAAGGGAAGATTAATTAAGTGTACAACACATTTTCTATTTGGGGATTGTATATTGGTGTTTTATCTGAGCACTACCTTCTAAAAATTACTTTAAAATAGGCTAATGAAGTACACTTGAAAATCTTTAGGAGCATAATGCCCTGCATTGCTTTACTTGTAATTGTGTTTTAAACCAGTGTTTACACTGATGTGATTATATAGTATTATCGCAAATCAATTGCTCTAGTTTTGAAAAATAGGCACTAGCTTATACTGAATAATGTATGATACTTCTTAAGAAGGAAATGTTTTTCCTAAATCATTTTGTTTTTATCTAAAGCCACAAATATTTTTTTTATCTCATTTACCCTTTATCAGCTCTTGACCTTACACTAAACACAAACCATAGAGATGAGTTAAATATACATTTTTATTTATTTTTATATATTTTGTTGTTTATATATTTGCCATAAAAATGGAAAGAATATTATATCACGTAACGAAAACACTGCCGTAGAATTTTTAAGACGGACATTATTTGCGTTAAATGGATACAGTTAATGGGAAGTTTGTAGAAAATATGTGAATTAAGTGAATAGCTACATAAATTGGTGCATATAGAAAGTAAAATGTATGTGATGTCAGAAGATGGGTAAAATACTGAGAAACTGTTTTCTAGAAAAATACTATCAGTCACTATAAGTTCAGAATATGGTAAATACGTGTTTTAAAAAATATGTAGATCAGCAGAATATGTCCAGGTGAAATTACCTAGATGAACGCAATTGTAGGAGCTCAGTATCCGGTAGGTCTGTGCTAGTGTCACCCTCAAATGTTTTCATCTCTCTCAATCTGTGTTTGTGTTTCAGAGAGCACATCTGCTGGATAACACAGAGAGGTTGGAAAGGTCATCGCGAAGACTAGAAGCTGGGTACCAGATAGCTGTGGAAACCGGTAGGCATTCTTAGTGCAAGCAAATTGTCTTGCTTATGCACAGCAGCCTTGACGACACATGACATTTCAGGAGCACATCAAAGGAACAGCGCAGACAGTCGCTCAAGATGCAGTTTTACATATAGCGTGCACCATTGCGAGCTTATTTTCGCTCATCCATGTATTTTTTAAACTTAAAAAAGACAGCGGTCTATTGGAATAAAATTCCTAAGCATTCTCCTAGATCTCTAATTTTATAAGTCAGAAAAAATCTTTAAAAATAAGAATGCCAATATAAACGTAATCAAGTCTCTGACGGTGTTTTTTTTTGTTTGGTTTTGCTTTGATTTATTAAATATAGGAAAATTATCTCATTTGGATTAAACAGATTAAATATAAAGATTGACGCTCTTAGTTTGCTGTCACCACATTATTGATGCTCACTGTATTCCTCTGAGAGGTATCAAAGCTCATTCTTGAAGTATCATCCCACTTTCTCTTGCTTCCACTATAGTTTGAAAAAGTTTATTAATTTACACTATAATGGCAGCGTGGAATCCGTACGGTGTCGACAGATTTAATAATTCAGGTCGAAGGAGGACTGTGGAGAAGGTGTCTGTTTGATGTTTTCTTAGTTACACTGACAAATGCATAAATACAATTTACATTCCTTCTTTAAAAATCTACTTAACAATGGATTCTGAGAATAAGAAACTCATGTATTTTTATTTGACTGGGAATCTGTAGACTTGTGGAGATTTTCTTTACCCCATTAGCTCGTGTTTAATTTAGTTGCCCAATTCTTGCCGTAAAAGGCTTTCATGATATTGTATCTGTTGGCACTTTGAGGGATAAACCAGAGGCTTTTCATACATGCATCGGGATTTTCTATCTCTTAAGAAAATGTGCTCCAGAGGAAGGTGCTTTATTGAGTAACGTGTGAGAGAGAAGAGCGATTGTTTTTCCGGTGTGGCCCATCGGAACGGCTGCCTCGCGTGTTTTATAGTTGTACAGGCTCCATCTCACTGCACGTTTTAAACCCGGGACCTCCCTCTCTCAAGGTCCTGCTTGACTGCACTGCCTGTGATGCCTTTTGTGAGTCAGACCTGCAAGTACATAAACAACATAAATACACATGAACGTAAGCTGCTAGGCTGCTAAGCGAGAAGACTGAGCACAAACATTAGGCCTTTTGTTTGAGACAGCGGCAGGAAAGAAAAAGCTCTCAACAGTTCTCATGCTGAAGTTGAAAGCCTTGCTGTTGGAGGCCTTCCTGCAGGGCGGTGTCAAGCCAAGCTCTCAGACTCTCCTGGTAAACGGGGTGAAATTGGTGGGCCTGTTTCACAAGCTGTTGTTCTGAAGAGCTTTATTAATTAATTATTTTATGTTTTGTCTCCAAAGGTCTATTAAAGCTAGTGAAATGGAAACACTGGGTGTTATTTGATTCAATTACAATAAGAGAAAAGAAGAGTGATTCCCATTGTCAGAAAAAGTTGTGCTGAAACACTCACATAATTAGCTGTAGTAGGCAGCTGTAACTTCTGTGATGTACTTCATGTCTTTAATATACAGTAGCAAATAGAAATGATACGTGTTTAGGAAAAAGATTCAGTAAAAGCATTTACCAACATTTTGATGTATAAAGACTGTGACTAAATGCAAACAGTTGGCAGCTGTAGTCCTCTTTTTTCAGTATATGTATTGTGCACTTTTTCTTTTTCTAGAAAAGGATAGATATTGCATTTTGTTTAATTTAAATGTTAGATGCACAGTTTTATCATTTTAAAAACATGGACCTTTCTGTTTATTGTATGTATGTCTGTTATATTTCATTATATACATAATGTTGGTATATTTTTAGATGTAATATAAAAACATAGGGACCGAATTCAATATGAATTTAATACCAAATAAGTCTGAATTAAGGGCCCTTGATTATGGTTTTCTTCAAAACTAAATAATGTCAGTGCATATAATCATAAATACTACTGAAAGCAACTCCATGCTAAATGATTAGTATGATTAGTTGAAACTCAGGGATGTGGAAAATAGCCTAAAAGTTTGCATTAATGAAAATTGCTAGTAGATTATTAAGTCATTCTATGTAATTAAGATCACTTATCATGCTTTTTTGTGCATGAGTGTGTAAACCAGTGCAAAAGATATCAGTATCTTCATTATATGAATGAATGTCAGTATATTTTCAATATATTCATTGATGTGACGCAGTTTTAAAAAAATGGACTCAACCTTACCAGATGCAATAATATGTTGTAAAAATGTCTCTCTCTAAGACTCAGGACACGTTTTCTTAGTAATTGAACTGTTGTTATATCCTCTGTGATATTGTCCTGTTTTTCATCGTTGGGTTGCATTTGACCGAAAAGGCGAAACTGTCACCAGCTGACACATAGTGAGAAGTCTGTCTCAGTATCATGACAGGGTTCATGAAATTAAGGAGGGTTTATGCTTTTTGTTAAGCTACAGGTACAGTAAATGAAAATCGGGGCCTAGCCAATCTCTTGTTGAAAGGTTTATTTAACCTCATATTTCTTTCAGGGGGTGCAGAGACATAATCTTAAGGAAAGTTCTGTGAATTTGTTTTAGAAACATACAGTACTATAAAAGAGGGTACACACAAGTGGTGGCCATTCTAGTTACTCTTGTAAAGTCTTGGTACTTTGCAACTATGTGACCTGTGGATCTCGTGCAGCCCTTTTGTATTGGAGACTAGTAACTTCAGGTTGTGTGACCATGATTCGTTAGAAGCAGCAAGTCTGTACTCTCGTGACTCCTTTCACCACCTTGTTATCCCCATTACAAATATCTCCACTACTCATGTACATCTTCAGTTTCTCTTACGGGTGCAGCTCATATAATGTGTCTCACTGGGTGTTTATTCCTCTTCTTAGCAGGAAACCAGTGCATGGCCAGTGAGATAATTGTTTTGTATTTCTCTTTAAATATGTCAATTGCACATACAGTAGGTGCAAAGGACATGCAGAAGGTGCTATTCTACAGTGTTAGTTATTAGGGGAAGGGTGGGTGTGCTTGGAACTTATTTCTTTCTATGTAATGATTGAATTTTGAACACACTATATAAAATATTTAATGAGTATATTCATCCACTAAAGATGGAGAGAGAAAATGATTCACTGATTATTTTCTTCCAATAAAACTTGAATAAATGGCTTCTGAATGAAGCAATATAGTTAGAAATATTTTAGCTGTCATTGAATCACAATCAGTAGTAAAGGCTGGACTTAAATGGCATTTAATAGCTAAATAATTTTCACAGAAGTTAAAATATACTTTTTATGCAGGGGATTTTTCAGGCACAATATAGTACAGTATGTTTAAAACAACCACAGGAAATTGAAAATGGTTAACGGACACAGTGTGCTGTTATCCACAAGACCAGCCAGGGTCTGGCACCTGAGCTGCTTGCTGAATTTCTCATAAATAATTTAATGTTATTACTGATGAGTGCTTATATTATGTAAACAGTATATTTGGGGGCTACTTAGTAAAAGGAAAACTTAGCAGATAATGAAGTTGGCCTTTTTTTTTAAAGATATAAATTAGAGACCCTAAGCTGCACACTTGGATTTAATGCCCCCACAGAGCATGTTTAAATTAAACAGATGCATACTAAAATCATATATAGAGAGAAGCTGTTGCTTGTTTAATGGTAGATTCCTAATTAAAACATTAAAGTAAAGCTGTGATACCACTTAAGAGCATTTCCATCTCATCTATAATGTATTACAGGAGCCAGGAACCAGCAGCAGCTTAAAGAATAAGAGCTAGTTTTTCAGAGCATGTGATACACATTACGCAAAAATTGCAGTAACAATCAATCAGAGATTTAACAGTTCTCCTAAGTAGGACTAAGTGGTTGAAAAGTTGGATGTCAGTCTGTTGGACCTGAAATAATTCTGTAATATTAATTATAGAATTAATGATTTCTAGGTATCCTCAATAAGCTGGCAAAGTTATATTTGCCTAAAACATGTGTTGTAGAGTTCATGGTGTAAATGTGAAAACATTTTCCCATAATACTGTTTGTGTTTTTTTTATCCTTCTTCACACTGAATGCTTTTTGTACACACAAACATTTTGACTCATTACAATTTATGTGATTTCAGAACTAATGTAAGATGTCAAATAGTCTAGTGCTTTCATGTAGAAATTTAAAGCTGGTGTGCAATGTACTAAATGTACTTGTCTTTTATTTACACCTGGTATCTTTAATTTATCATCTCAGTTTGTGCTATTCATATTAATTTAATAAAAATCAATTAAACGCAATATTCAAAAATCCTCTCAACTCATTCAGAACCTGAAATCAGTTTTCTAATTGATTTCTTTACTGAAACAGCTGTCATTAGTCTAGTGTTTTCAGACCAGTGTGCTATGAAGGTGTTGTATAACTTAAGGTTGGTTGCACATTGCATCAGCGAAGTCCCCAGTGATGTACACTGTTCTAATGCGACACTGGGTTGAACTGTGTGTGAAGTGAAATCACCAGCCTGAGAGGCAGTAGTTGCTGACTTTGTTAGGGTGCCAGATGTAGCAAATGTGCTTGCGTTGGTTCCTGGATAGGGAGGAAAGTCTGCAGTGCTTCATTTACATGCATTGCCACAAGGACCTGTACTGAGTTGGTTCTGAGTGATGTCAGGCTGATACCACCTGAGTCAAAGGACATTCTCCAGGATTAGTCTTCACCTGACCGGGGTTACTGTGTGACGGGAGTTTGCATACACCAGGGATCACGTAGGTTTTTAACAGCACGTGCAATGAAAGAGGTGTGTGCAATAAATGTCTAATAAGCCACAAATAAATTGTTAAAAAATGATTAAAACTACGTTCGCCTGTTCTGTAATTCTCTGCACCATGCTACCTAATAAAAGCTCTCTGGTGTAGAAAATAACAATTCACTTGCTTTATTTACTGCACTATTTTTGGTGTAGGCAGCCTATTGTTTTCACACAAAACCTCTCATTCCATGCTGCTGCTAACATTTTTCACACTCAAGTGTAAAGTCAAACATTGTAAAGCCATGGGAAGGTTTTGGCATGGTCTGGGGATTGTCTTGATGCAATCAAGATCTTTTTGTCAGAAAATGGTCAATACTTCCCCAAACTACACAAAGAAAAATGGGTTACAAAAGCTAAAGTTTCTAGCCACCATCACCAGACATATAAATAAACCCAACCTCCTCCCACAGGGTGCAGATCAATTTGTTTTAGCTCTTTTCAAAACATGGAAGGCATTTCTTGCAAAACGTGCCATTTTTTCCTGGGACATTGACACCTCAAATCTCCTCTATTTCCAACACCTTAAAGAACTTTCAGTACATTGCACAATTCATGTTGCTGAGCTTGAAGTGTACGTGAGAACTGGCATCAGACTTTTATACCAGATTTCAGGATTTTCAACATTTTGGCCTGTTTTTTTTTTCTTTCCTGATTAAAACAGACAGCTTTGATACCAGCAATATGGAGTTTTCAGTGTTTCTGTGGATGGATGTTGAGGATTTTGAAATGCACTACAATGTAGTTAGCTTGAAGTTCGATATTCACTTGATTTTCATTTTTTGGAACTTTAATAGCATCTTAATGAAACCACCTAGAGATGTCAAACCTTGTGTTTTGTTAAGGGTGATTTGTGATTTTTTTCACAACTTTTACTTTAACATCTTAATGCCTATTTATTTTTGGGACATTTCAGATATCAATAACTGAGAGGAAAATACACAGATTTCAAACCAATAATGTTTAAAAGATAATTTGATAATTATTTCAGCTTTTGGATCAACATACTGTACCTCTGTAAAGCAGGTTTTAACACATGGAGTCAGTTTAGTCTACAGTAAGTAGTGCTTATTAATTCATTTTATATAATATAATATTTTAATACTTTTTTTATTAATTAAAATGTAAGTAGGGCTATTATTGACATTACAAAATGTATCAATAGCACACAAATCCTTAAGAACAAGTGCATGAGCTAACTGTTGGCACGCCCCTTCTGAAAGGTTGCCCACCCGGCATACCCCTGTACAAATCTAAACATGGCCTTACCAACTTATAAACTAGAATTATTTCACTGGAAATTGTATTAATTTGGTTTTCTAAACTATTTGTAATGCTGTTACATAGTTTGTCATTCTTAAATTTTGCACTGCAGTGTTTATTCTTTGATAAATCAAGTTATAAGAGTAAAAACCGTTTATGAAGAACTATACAAAATGACAAGCTGAAAGAGCATGAGAACTGGGCAATACTACTTTTTAGCAGATAACATTAAGAATCACTATTTTTATTTATAAAAGAAGCAGGGCGCATGGTACAATTTCACAGACAAGGCAATGTTTAGAAAGAAATCAGTTAAATAAGATCCTTTTTTATGTTGCACAAAAAATTTCTTAAGGTTGTTTTCTTTCTTAGTGTTTTTAGCTAAATCATCCTGAACCGAGAACATGAGAACTCCCCAAGCCAAGCTTTTAAACGGAAAAGTTTTAAAAAGCCCTTCAACATACCGTGTACCATCTTAATTTACAGACGTGGTGTCAGCGTATTATTTTGGTGGTAAGGAGAACAAAAAAGAACCCCAGTTATTCCTTCGTGCCCTTTTTGAAAACACCCAGCAACATGATCAGGGATAGACCAACTGGGGTCAGTCAGGCCTGTTCCTCATCTTCAATCTGAATTGATCTGAAAATGAAATAGCTCATTAGGAATTGATTTCAACCAGTTTAGATAAGCAGAGAGAGCCTTAGCCTGGCCCTGGAGGCTTTGGCTGCTGAAAGTTCACTCAGTGCCAGGTACAGAACAGCTCCACAGGCCATCAACTTTATTAGTGCAGAGATAAGCTGATTAAGCCTTGTCAATCAGAGGTGCCAGGAGCTCAATTGACAGTCCCTTCTTTTTTTTCTTTTTTTTGTAATAAATCATTGAAGCGACCAACAAAGCTTACAGACGTGCGGTAAGCAGCCCTGCAGTTGTCACCAAGCAAGACGTGAGGGCCCTATGATGATGTGACGACTATATTAAAGAGTACATCAATTTGTTTAGAGCGTTTTGATTTCTGCAGTGGTATTAAGAGAGGGGAGCATCGTTGGTACAGCTTTACTCGAAAGCAAAGTGTGATAGAATAAAAAAAAAGTGAAAAAATAGTCGCTTTTGAAGCCTACCGTGGCTTTGAGACTTGCTGTGTCAGTCAATGGGTGCTGAAGTGTCCCTGTAACTGGTATGCTCTGATCTTTATCCCATCTTATACCTACCTTAAGTACTGATAAACAGCAACAGAAATGTAGATTGGGATAGACTGCATTTAGCCCGTGTTAATGGCAAAGTATACTACTTATTACATGTAGTTAATTTTTCTATTTATACTTTCTCACTCTGAAACACTCTGAAAAAAAAAAAGCCATACATTTGACTCTATGTTAGGTGAGATTAATTTTGAGGTTGCACTGGTCTAATTTAAAAATGACCAAATTGCTATTTAAAAAGTTTAC
Source organism: Atractosteus spatula (assembly GCF_055471065.1). Taxonomy (NCBI): domain Eukaryota; kingdom Metazoa; phylum Chordata; class Actinopteri; order Semionotiformes; family Lepisosteidae; genus Atractosteus; species Atractosteus spatula. The sequence goes on along the minus strand of NC_142710.1, from coordinate 37,295,361 downwards.
TTACTTTGAACTCTTTTTATATGATATTTTGGTGGGGTTTATTTTTTCTGTAAAGTGGGAAACTGTGATTTGGTTCCCTGGAAGGACTTATAAAACTTTTTTGTTTGCTTTTTTGTTGATTACTCCAAGGAAGGTGCAATTCTCAGATTAGCGTTCGAAAGAAAGCACTTTTAGGAAGAGCAATTACAAGAAATGAGGAAAGAGCACATTCTCCCCACACATTATATAAATCATCTGTTTTCTTTTTAAAATAAAATTGAATTAAAGAGTTGGCAATGAGCTATGGCTTTTGCTTTACAAAGTATGTCCCACATGTACCTTTGATTTATCAATTTATCCTTTGATGCATCCAGTGTTTCCTAATGTGATTTAAAAAGGTGCTCTGCCAGTTGCATGAAGTTGATGTCTGATTACCTAAGTCTGTGTCTGTCTTTCCGTCAGAAAGTTTCGTTTGTCTACATTTTGTATGCCGTATATTGAAGTGTGTGATTTTTTATTAAGCTGCTCTCCTAACGTTGGGCATGTTCCTGTCTTTTATCTTTATTTTTAATTTTAATATTAATTTAATAGGACTTAGCTGCAAATACTGTTAGCATCCCTGGACAGGAAAAGCCTTAGATAAAAAATTTAAACAAGACCCATTAAATCTAATATAATTGACAGAAGCCTAAGGGTTTGACAGAGTCTTGAGGTGAAACCAACAGAGTAATGAAGTTTTTTATATATATTTATATTGTATGTCTGTAATTCAGTTTTTTCTGCATCAGTATACTTGTATATGAGTTCTCTATCATTAAATTTCACTCTCAGAAAATTGTATCCATCACATCCAACACAACAATGATTATTGTATAATTACAGTAATTAGTGAAAATATTTAATTCATACATACATTTATGTAAATGTAAAAGTTTGATTTTACTACAAAAAATTCCAGTTATTATTTTTTGTCCTGCTTTGTAAAGTATTTATTTTATTTTTTTGTATCATTGTTTTTTACACAGAAATAAACCTCAGAATTAAATTAAACATTTAGGCAATATATGTGTTTTTTTATTAATGATTGTTAATACCTTTAGTTTTAAACAGGAACAAGTGAGTGTTTGAGTAATTATCAGTACCTTTCTAGTTTTTATGTCAGTTTTGAAGGAGTGTGTCCATAATATACAGTATACATTATTAACTTAATTTGATTAATTTTGCTACAGTATTTGGTAAATTTATATTTAGGAGAATAATTAAAAAATTAATAAAATATGAATTAAACATCTCACATTAATTACACAATTAAAATATCAATTACACAATTCCTATCTGTTAGGATATAATAATAATTATTATTATTATATATTAGTGCTAGAGCTACATAAATTAATGAGTGTAAAAACTAAAGTACATTTTGAGAAAACTGAAAATACAAAAATCTTTTTATTCTGCTTTCGTACTTGCAAAATTAAACTTTCATAAAGAGTATTTGGAAAACAAGGGAATTTAATCTTCATATTGTAAAGTTACTTAATTGCATTATTAAAATGGAAATAAGACTTCAGTCATCTCTTAAATGTTCACTTATAGGCAGACGTGAGCACAAGTTTATCGATACACGTATGTATATATGTATTGTGTGTGTATGTTTTAAAGTTTTTGCCCCCATAAACCCCCCCGAGGGTGAACTGTTTATCGCAAAGTCCCTGTCAGATGAAAGAAAATGTAATAATAATTTTTCTCCCTAATCGGGCCTTGTCAGCAAGGTGTCTTATCGTGGAGAGTAAAATGACACCGATCCTATCGAAGAGACTGAGTTCGTGTCAGCGCCTTCCCCAATCACAGCGACTCAGCCTCCATATCTAGTGCCACCACAAACGGCGAGTGCCGCTTTTTTCATCTGGACTTCAAAAACCGAGCGAGTCATTAAAATTGCACCCGCGTACAGCTGCAGGGATCAGCCACACTAGCGCAAAATGGGATGTGGGAAAAGTGTCTCGCTAAATGTGCTAATTCTGCCATCACATGTTCACGGCTTAATTTTAATCGGTGAGTTGGGGGGGGAATAAGAAAGCCACACATTGCAATAAATCGGCATTATCTTTGACACCGTAGGACTCAGCTGGTCTGCGGATTTAGAGGGTCGTTGGCAACAGTATATATTGTGACACACAAAGTATTTTTACGCTTGAAATGTGGTAGCTAAGGTGCAATCTCTGGTTTAGTCTATACAGACAAAGAACGGGGCTCACACAATGGTGAGCCAGCATACGAACACTTTATGCCAGAACCAACAGAACACTACACTCAATAGCATTTATGAGCCTGAATTCAGCATTATAATATTAGCTCGAGTTAAGTGGAATTGCCGAGTGCTGTTTCAGGCAGCAAATAGAAAGATTTTTTGACTAAGCAAAAAAAACATGTTGCTAGCCTGAAATTTAAATTGTAAAAATTTTGCTTGGTTTGTCAATCTGTTTTTATTCCATCAACTCAGTAATCAACACACTATATCAGCTACTTCTATGTTTCTAGTATTTTATTGTATTTGAACACTCAAAGTAAAATGACCTGCACTTCTCAGATATAGTTTAGTATCAAGTGATGCTTCTGCATTTAAGTCTTGTTATTCTGCTTTGCGTAACATCTGAGTACTTATACATTGCCACAGACATTTTGCAAAGGCTATGAAGCAAATGCTTTGGATGTATACCCTACTTAAATACTCACCTCACAAAATCAGAATGGCTTTGGTCGGACTATTAGTCTTAACTAAGTATGGGATTAATTTCAACAGACATCTCTAGAAACAGGTTGTAGAGCTTAAGTAAAGATTATCAGAGAAGTCCTCTCTAATGAAAATTTCTTGTCAGTTTTTGTTGCATATTTAACTATGTGGTGCTGGGGGAGCAGGCCTCCAGTGGAAAGCCAATATGTTTGTCACTGCAAGGAAAATCGCTCCACAGAAACACTGTCTTATAATCATGCCAGTACAGAAGAGTCTTCTTCAAGGAAAAAAAAGCCAAATCAATCAAATGCTCAAATGCTTATTTCTCTTCTCTAAAGGTGTCAGAAATAAATAAGCCGCTTTGTCCCCCCTACAAAATAACAGCTGTAATGACCTTTGGGTGACATGCGGAGTGAAAAGAAAAAATAACTCGCCTCAATTCTGTTTAATAAAGTGTTTTAGAAGGAAATGGGAGACAAAAGGAAGAAGTGGAACCCCATGGGCACTTCCTTATTGGCGCATTAAAGAGCTGACAGATCTAAGACAGTGAAATTCAAAATGAACTGAAATGAACCAAAGGAAAGGCGAAATATACGCGGTTGTCACTTCGGGATTCAGATCATAAATGTTAATCATGTGATGAAAATGACACACCACTGACAGTAGATTGATAGCAGTTAAAGTACATAATTAAATAACGAGAGGGGGGAAATGAACACATGCGGTGGGGATGAGATGCACAGGACAGCGTGGCTTGGGAAGGAAAGGTGTACACAGCTTTGGTATGACACCCATCTAATTACTCCGCAGTGCTTCACTCATTACCTCGGTGTTTTTCTGTCCTCAGGTGAATTCTCGTCATTATTTCATGATCTCTAAAGTTATCACATCACTGTATTTTGGAAGGCAGATTTAAGATGATTTTTTGTAGAAAAATAAATGTTTTTCCTCTTCTTCTTCTTATTTTTGCTGTACATTTTGGTGTAGTTAGTCATTTGCGACTTTTATTCCCAGTCATACCGATCTTCATGTGCAAGCAGAATTATGAGGTGCTGTAATCCTGTCGACTACATGGTGTCCTGTCATTTGTTTTTTATTTAAGTCACCATTATTTGGGGCCTATCTGTCAGGTCTGATAGGCAATCTGTCAGCCATTGAATATCACAACAGTTTTACCTCCAGCCTACTTCCCTGCTTTTTGTAGCTCTTGTTGCAACAACCATATCAATAATCAGTCATTTTCCTCTGGAACCTGAACCATCTTGCCAGGGAATGGCGCTTGTTTCCTGTACTTTGCTCGGACCTGTGGCCTGCTAAACAGCCTCCCTCTTCACGCCTTCAGCCAGTCGCCTGCACAGCCCGTTTAGAGGCCGGGACAGATGAAAGCCTGGGCTGGAAAGTCAGCTGGTTTGTCCATCTGTCAGTCAGCAGGACAGCACCACTGCTGTCAGGGGGCCAGTTGGTCCATCAGCATGAATGGCATCGGGTCTGAAATGACACACCAAAGTTAAACCTATCTGAAACTGGCTTCGTTTGGCACTGTAAGAAAATGGTTATGAGTTTGTATTTGAGGGGAATCAGCTCAACTTTGTGTAAAATTAATGCTGGAGTATTTATTTCTTATTGAAAAGACATTTATGTAAAAATATATATGTCAATTTATGTACACATGAATATATGCATTTACAGCATACATGCATTAGAAAACAAGTAATGTGTATATGTAGAGATAATATATACCTAGGTTTTTAATTAAGTTAATTTTTTTAAGTTAATTTCCTTTTTAGTTGTCATGTGAAAATCAAAAACAAGTCCTTCTTTCTTTTAATTTTCTTTTTCTGATTATTTCTACTTTGTAAATGAGCCCTTGTTCTCAGTTGACTCATATGGTTAATATAAAGGCTTATTATTTCTGCATTTCTCTTCTTATTTGCAAAACACAGTTATTTTTCTTTTATGCATATTTTGTGACCAACATATTCTATTCCTTTTCAACCACATCCTTGTTACCTGAAAGAGTCTTGAATTGTTTTTTCTTAACAATACAGCTTCAGACACTTAAATATGATTTACTTTCTCTGGACGTAAGGTGTGCTTTAATTATCTGAGCATCTTTGTGGACTGCCTCCTGCTGCATATTTCCTAATTTTGAAATGGACTAATTTAAATAATCACATATTGCCTCTATGCAATTCAAACTTTTGAAATCTTCAAGCTTGATCCCAGAAAATGAAAGTGCAGTCTTATATTTCACAGATAGGCTGTGCCCTTGAGCCATTGTAGGAGGAAATTAGGCTCTCCAGCAACAATCTTTAAAAAAGAAAGCTTTGGGTCCATTCACACTGCAGCACTGTGTTTAAAATCGTGGCTATTTCCATGAAGATGATTCCTGAAAAGAAACATAACATTTATTTCTTTACCAGTAATAGGCCTTTGTTTGCCGTTCCAAGCCTGTTTACTGTATACTATGAATATAACTTTCTGTTTGTTTATTGTGTGTAGAGCATCATCATTTCTTCTTTCATCATTTTCCCTCAGCAGTACCTTATAATAGTGACAAGTTTACCATAGTAATTTTCTCCTGTCCAGAAATATACAAATGAGGCTTACGCTACCTTTGTAGTTCTGGTAGTTTTTAGGGTCAGTTTCACTGAATTTTAAAGAACAAGACTGCTGTTACTGATGCATGAAAACACAGAATCTCCTTCTCTGATCATTGATTAAAGCTGTAAGTTTATATAAAACCTGTAAAGCAATGGTTATATTAACTGCACATGCAGATGTTGTTCTTTTAAATGTATACGGTGCTCCAGGAAATTTCTAACTTTAAGAATTACTAACTTAAAATGTACCATAAATCTCTAACATTGATCTGTATGTGATTGTTGTGGAGGATGTAAAAAAGCAAATATATTTTTTTCATCAGATATAATCACTCTCTATATTTTTTGTAATAATCTAACAAAAGACAGAATCTGCAAACCGCATTTCCGATTCTTGGTGTACATTTGTTTTTTTTTTTTTAAATGAACTGAGTTTAACCAAGAAAAATATATTATCCATTTGTCCATTTATCTGCCTGTTTAGATGGTATATTACATTCAGCAGAGACAAAAGTCAGCTAGTATAAAATAGATGTGAAGTGTTGCACCTTTTTCACTTATCTTCCCCCTCAGCAATATAATCAGTTCTTTAAAAAATCTGTATGTGCTATATAGAAAGCATTTGTAGCAGTAGTAACAATTTAAAAGGATATGGTGATATATGAGTGAACCCAAGTTTTAAACATAAATTGTGATGTTATATTGTCAGCACTCTAAATTGATGTGCTTCAAACAATTCAGCATAGCATTTCTAAACTTTGGTATTTTCCAGAGTGAGTCCATAAGTCAAAAGGAGCACTAATCCTATGGTATTTGTGAACTTTAAAGATGTTATAACAACCAAAGATGAAGATCCCCTTTCAGAATGTTGAAACTTTTTAATCTTATTAAGGGAAACTGGTTTCAAACATTATCATCATTATGTTATAAAAAAATAAAAAATGCTTACATGGTTAGCAAATATGAGATAAAGAAATGAGCATAATTCACTGACTAGGTTTGGTCAATTTTTTGCATTTTTTTTATGAATGGATAATTTGTTTAGAGCATCGGAGAGAATGAATGACTAGAACAGTTCTCTACACCAAGGATGGGCAGCCCCGGTCCAGCAGGGACTGACTGATCAGACCGACTGATATGTCAGTCTTGTCTTGTCAAAGCACCATCACTTAAAGAGCTGGGAGAAGTTGCTCATCGGTCCCGTTAAACCTCTAATAAGGTGATCTAGGTCATCAAGAGAGCAGTTGGATTGAAACCTCACAGACACCCTGGCCCTGCAGGACTAGGATTGCTTATCCCTGTCCTAGGCCAGATGGACTGTTGCTGTAGTTCAGATGTACAGTGTAAACCTTAGGGGGTCCTGTATTTATCCTGCACAGTTGTGAAATACATTTGTCAGGTTTTACCTCAATATAATATTGTTAGCAAGGGGTGCTACAACCACAGTAGCATCTGCCACACTAGGAAGACTCCTGTAGAAAAAATACAAAATGCAAGTGTGGATTTACATCTGAGAATTGTTGGAAGCAATGCATAACATCAGTATTTGCTGGCAATTGAAACTCCACCATTGTTGCAAATCTGTAAGATTTTTTAATGGGTTAAGAAGTTTCAGTTTTTCCTCCTGGCAGGTAGTTCTGTGGAAATTTACTTTTTCTGCATTTTTGCATTACAGTGCTACTAATGTAATAATGAAGTGCAACCTCAATCTGTGGTTATGAGCACAATGAGCCAAGCATATGAAGTTTTTTTTCTTTTAAAAGGGTTCTGAAGGCCTTGGTAGTATGTCAATAGCTTCTAATGCACAATGCAGTTGCTTTCTATCTGCATTTCACTAAAAGATCTACTGCATGTAAACTGGAATTGCAATAACAACTGATGTGGGAAAGGCACTTCAAGATTATTACCTATCTAATCATATTAGTATATAACTTTCTGGTAAGGTTTGCCTCTGTATGTATGTTTGAACCTGAAAATAATTTTATTGTTTTTTTACTTTACTCCTCTGATGCCAGCAGAGCTCTTAATAAATTAAGTGGCTGGAAATGTCAGTTTTATTAGAGTTTTTTTGGATTGCACAGCATTGACATAAATTCTGGCTGACCCATGGCTAGCTCACCACAGCGTATTTGTTTGGCATTTTGTGCCGAGAGACTGTATGTTGGATAATTATGCTCTTGGGCTTTTTCTCATCCTGTGGAGAATTCCTTACTCATATGCACTTAGAAAAATTCAAATACAAAGAAAAATGATTAAGATCAGTACATGTACACATACAGAGATGCACATTGTTTTTGTGCTGCAAGTATCTGAAACCTGCTGCTTAAAACTTGTCAGATGGCAGCTTTGTTCCATGTGTCACAAAAAAGTATTTAACTTGAATTAGGACTTTCTATCACAAGGGTTTTGGCAGTGGCTCCATTTGGGTTCCCCTACAAAAACAATTATTTGCATTGTGGATTACATTGATTGAAAGTTTCTCCTTAGGCACCATCATTTTTGTTTCTTGTGTCATGTTAACATTATTATTTTTTGTTCCCCCTCTCTTGAGTATTTAAATTATTTAAAGAAATCTAGTTCACATTAAAATATTGGTATATTTTTGTTGTGTCTTTCACACAGCCCTTCGCTTGTCAGACTCTCACACAATCAACAAAGATTATTGCAAAATTAATAATAAAAATCTGCAGAAGAATATTAATAAGACAGTGACACAGAAACAAATTTAAGATCAGGATAGAAAGAATGTTTGTTTAACTAATCACATTTCGTGCTGCTAAGATTGTTTTTAAAGATGAATGTCATGTTGTAAACCGCAGAGAAAAGCATTTTGCTAGCAAAACTGAATAAAAGTTTATGTTTAAGTTTTTATTACACTGGCAATATGACTTACTGGAAGCGGTCTACAGAAAGTTAGAACTTTTTCTCTTCTGTATATGTCTTAAAAGTATTTAACTGAAACTTAGTAATGTTAAGGTGTCTTTGTTGACGTCATTCAATTACATTTAAATTACAATTTAACATTTAAGCAGAGATGGCCGCAAACACCTGCACAGAGAGCCGTATAGTGACCGCCTAGTAAGGGTTAATAACAAAGAAAAAATGGAAATTATTGCAACTGAAATCTTAAGGTGTTGGTAATAAAAGATCAGTGAATCATTACTGCAATTAATAATGCAAATTGTTGTAAAGAAGGATTATGAACACGTAAATGCCATTATGATTTCAGTGGGGTTCAGTTGCTTGAATGCTCATTGGAATTCAAAACATTTTGAGAGATCTATACAGGCCACAAGACAACCATCAAGCTATTTAAATATTGCTTTTGTTATGGCATTATTGTCTAATTATATTTTAGCTTTGTTCGATTGTCCCTTCAAAACAGCAGACTTTTAATATTATTCCTAACTGTTAAAGAATGAACCGATCTAAATCATGTGACGTTTCACATATATACAGTATTTTGTTTTGAAAAATTAAATTAACTTACCCGAGCAAGGAATTTTGGGGCCAATTTTAGCTACAGATATTTTTATTTTCTATTTTAGTTGACCAGTGCCAAAAGAGAGCTTAAGAGGCATTATGGGAGACCTTTTTTTTAAAGAATTTAGATTGCCTGATATGTGTTCATAAACTTCAGATAATTGCAAGACCAGGTTTGTCAAAGTCATAAATGTAACTTTCTGAAAGACCCATATATATCCTTGATTTAGATCAAGTATATGTAAGTCAAGATGAAGGAAGGCAGATACTCCACATTGAAGAGATTACGCCAAACTCACAAGAGGACAATAAATTAAGCATCTAATGTGGGTCGTCAGCTGACTTATTTCAGTTTCTCTTTTAAGAGGTAGTTTTGGGTGAACTTTTCAAATTTGTTTCTTTAATTTTTTTCCCCAATTATTATTTTATTTTTTGATGGATATGGACTTATGAGTCACTGTTGTAATGCATGGCACCTGGATTAATTTGAGCAGACACAGTCCCATGTCTGGCCAGGTTTTCCTTGAGGAACGCGGTGAACAGAAGGCCTTGTTAGAAGTGACACCTGAGCTTTTCCCTAACCGGGAGAACCTTCATGTCCTCTCCAGCCATGCTGTGTCCTAGTTTTCTGTGTGCCACGTTGAGAAGCTGTGTCTTTGATTTGAGCTATTAATACTTTCCCCCTCAACCCCAGTCCATGTTTATATATAAATTTCATAAACCAATAAGTAGTTAATACTCACTGAGACATTTCTGTCTGTGAAGATAGTGTAAGCATAATGTAGATCTCATAGACGCCAGGCACGTTTCTCCTTGGAACTCTGGTGTTTTCTTTTCACACATCAGTCTATTTTTGTGTTTTAGAAGTATTTCTCCTCAGAATTTCTGGAAATAGGTCTAATATCGAAAAAAATGTGAATGAAGAAGTGTTTTTCTGTTTGTGGCTTCTTTCTGTGAAGCGGTCAGAACAGGAGAAGTTGAAAGTAGCTTTGTGACAAGACATTAACACAGGTACTTGGGTTCCGGGCAGTATCCGTTTGAACCTCTAGATCTTCAAAATGTAAAGTTAAATACTGAAAGTACTAAACAGTGACCTTCCAAAACTAGGCACTATGTGGTAAATTTAGAAACTTTTTTTTAGAAATTCTGACGAGTTTGTACTGTAAATATTCTACCTTTACACAGCTATTTCTGTAAAATGAATCTATACAAAAATATTACCTACAGTACAGTACAGATCATTTCCTTTGAAGATATCTTTCAGATCTTGTATAAGTTAAAAAAACAACAACAGTGTATTGATAATTGACCTCAAATAGTGTAATTTTGAAAGAGGAAGTCACAGATGACTGATACCCAGTGGTGGTCTCTGAGGGTTCATTTAGTTACAACAATGAAATATGACAATATCACCATACCATGCCAAGAGCAAAATATTTTCCAGTTTGAAGAAAACTGTACTGGCTGTATATTTTAAAGTAAACTGCAGTAGGTGTTTTCTGCTAGGACATCAATGCAGATGTTCTTGGGCACTTTGCTGAAGAAGATGCAAAGCCGAAAATTCGCTTTTATCTTGAAATATCAGCATAATTGACCACATTAGTGAAGCTTTTGATGCAATGTGAAATGAACAGGGAACATTTTGATAGCTGATGAATGTTGTCTTTCACAGCATCACAAAGCTTTCATGACAGCATTGTGACATATGGCTCTTCCTCTGCATTCCACCCATTCATCCCCATGTTTGCAAACAACAACTGATATTCCCTAACAGGCACCTTAAACTTGAATACTTTATTGAAAACTAAAGGTTTAAATTAAGTCTGGGAAAGAACACATTTATTTTAGAGGGTTTGGCATGCTATGCTTTCAAAAATACGCTTCTTCCTCAAGCTGGTGGAGGAAGTTTCACTCAAACTGCTGAATCTTCTGGCAATAACAAACTTGTTTGTTGAAGAAATATATAACTCTTTTGTTATTTGCAGTGTTATTTTGAAATTCCTGAATTAATATTCAGCCCAACTCAGAAGGGAACCTTAGGAGTTTCTGTTAATTGTAGAACCAAGTGTCCCTGATCTCCCAGTCATGAAGAGTCTCAGACAGTATAATATAGGAAAGGTGACCAGTGACCATTTTGCGATTATTGTCATCATATAATAGGCCAGTGGTAGTGGCAAGAGGATATTGCGTCGTAAGCAATGTTTAGAGAACCATGCAAACTGCCTTTGCAACTACTGCTGTACTGCTGCGCATCATTAATATAACATTAATTTTGTTGTCTTAATTAAATTATGATTATAATTTATTATTTTAGTGTTCCTATCTGTTTTTATATTTAATAATCGTTTAATCATAAAGGGGTTTATATATTGCGTGTAAAGTGTTAAATCATATGTAAAGTTGGAGAGAGACGGAAAATAAGTCATGTTGCTCATTTCTTCTTTGAACACCTACATATATTATAGCTACAGGATGTGGAATCTCAGCATATACTTTTTTCTGTGTTTGCTCCTGACAGAATTGTGGCCCTTTTTTAACAGCTTTAGAAAGAGATGGACATAGCCTTTAAGCTTTCTTTCTTGTCATCAAGAAACAAACAAATAATAAGGAAGTGAAACCATTATATGTCTTTAATTGCCACAGCTTAGTGAGTACTGTCTTGCCAAAATGTCTGACCTTGTATGTTTTCCAAATGTGAAAAGTTCATTTTTTCCACCAGGTTCATTTTCACTATCACTTTTAATTTAGCTGCACCCATTGCTCTGTCTGTCAGTCATGAATTTCTGTGTATGTTACTTCATATCAAGTGTCTCACCAATTTGAATAATTAGAGTGAGATTTTATTTAATGTATTTTTGTCATTGTTTAGCTGTGAGTTCCATTAATTAAGAAATGGTGTGTTTGCTCTCACCTTTTGTTGTCAATTTTAATTATGACTTTAGAGCAGTTCTAGGCTGGAGCCGGATTGCAAACATTACACAAGGTGCTGGTAGGAGTATGTGTTGTACAACTGTGCCGTTATGGCCCTGTCAGAGTTTGCCCTTTGCTGACAGGCGAGCCCATGGTAGAAATGTGGCCGCTTGAGAATAAACAAAAGTATAACTAAAGTGTAACAGTAGCATCACTTTCCTCAGTGGAGTCAGAAGAGATAGCTTCTTAGCCTACTGTATTGCTGAATCATAGCAGATTGTTCATTTCAGTAGAACATGCATTTGCGACATACCATGATTTTGACCGTTGATTGTAAGGTAATGAAAAGCTTAGCAAATGCTATTGTGTGTTAAACAAATGAATAAAACAAAACACACAAAACAAAGTGTCTTAAGAAACAGAAAGTGATTCTAATGCATTTGAAGATGATTGGAGAAACTGTGGTGGATTGAAAGTTCTTTAAAAATAAGACACTTTATTACATTTTAATGGCATTTAAAAAAAATGCCAGAGAAGTGAACATTCACAGGAAAAAAAAAGTTTAATTTTTTTTTGTCAGTTTGGGCCAATGTGGTCTGAAAACACTGCAGAAAAGTACACTGCTTCTTTAATACAAAGAGGATGCCTAATCAATTTTGAAGTTTCCTTGCTCTTACTGTATCGATCGGATTAAGTTGAAATGGGTTGGAGCAGGTGGGTGGCATGTGTTGCCGAGGTAACCAAACAATTATAGTATAGACATTTTTTTTTCAGAGGGGGTTCTCTGGGAATACATGAATTACACCATAACTGCAGTTACGATCACTTCTGCCGTGTACATTTATTGGACTAGTAAAAGAATCTTCAGCCTCACCTGATAGCTAGAAAGTACTCCAAGTTGTAAGTTGGCTGTGAAATATACTTTTTATTGGTTTATAATTGGGAAAAGAGTGTTTTTCTGGTTGATACCACATCATTGACCCATATATCACAAAGACTGTGAAACCTTGTGTAAATCCCTTACTCCTGAAAAAAGTCTGATCACAGGATTAGATTTGTAAGAATAAATAAGTTTACATTACGACATGGGTTAAATCTCATCCTCACTCCATTCGCCAGCATGAATTCCAAATGTACCTTCTGATGTCAACTTTCTGTTTACCAAAGAATCTTCTTGTGTCTGTCTTAAACCTGATGGAAATGTGCCTTCAACATTTGGCTATGGAATTCGTTTAATACAATCTAGGCTAAAGAGATTTTTTGGGATTCCCCATAGTTATGGTTCATTTTTAGATGATAAACCTTATATTAGGTATCTTAACGCTCCTTTCGAAACCAGATGACACAAAACAGATAAACGATTCCTGTGCACGTTTGTGTCAGGAAATGTACATAAGGGCATGTGACAGGACCAAACCATTTGTTGTAAGTCTTAAAGATGCCTAATAAAGAATAAGATAAATATTAACTGATACACAGTTCAGTTCAACAAAAAAAACAAACATGATTTTGTGTTGGGACAGGCTTTAAGTAATTTCCTTGCCAGACTATCAGTCCATCTCTTTGAGATGTATTAAATAGTAATTAGAGAATTGCTTTGAGACAGAGAAAACACAACCCTCCATGTTTTATACTCAGATGGAGGTTATATTTTCAGTGACAACTGGACCACAGTAATCAGAAAGTGTTAATAATCCCATCAAAGGGAAACACTACATCAGTGCTTTCCTAATCCCTTGTTAATGGCACAGCTCATTGCTCCACCCGCAGCATTCTCAGCTCAGCTTCAATTATTACCTTAACATTAAACACGTTGGAGTGTAGAAGTTGCCAGTTTAGTTTTGCTCTCTGAGGTTCTGTAATTATAACAAAGTCAGTTATTTATTGATGTTACCTTTTTGTTCTCATTATATTGTTTTTAGCAAGCCTAATATTTCTCCTCATATTACTTTTCTTCTTACTGGTGCACTCAATGAAACAAATCAGAATTCATTGGAAGTATTGTTTTTCCTCCAACTGTAGAAATCAAGTGGTGAATCTAGAATTCCTTCTGCCCTAAGACTGCAGTCACACAGGTATTAAAAGCAGTTCATGCCGTACATCTTGTATTTTAAAACACTTCAGTATGAGACAGGTTATAAACCGAACTCCAGCAGGTGGAGGGAATATTTAATGTACTTTTCAGAATTTGATTTATATACTGCGATACTTTCTGTTTGCTCTTCCATCTTCGGAATTAGAATTTATGAGAACCATGGTGTGAAAAAGTCAAAAGTAAATTAAAGGACTACCAAAATAAGGTAAAAACTTATTTTTACACATTTTTCAAGAGTAATTGGCATCATCATAATCTCAATGAGAAGCATTAATGATATCTTAGATTCCTGTTACAAAGCTTGAGTTAAACATACATGCTGGACACATGGCCATTATACAACTACGCCTGCTTTGTACAAGAAATCACCATTAAGTGAAAAATGTTATAATCAACTAAATCATTTGAATAGCCAATAGCTTCTTCAGTGGCACTACTACTACATACTTAACCCACCAGGTTTATTTGGAAAATAGTGATTTTTCATGAAGTCATTAATAAACAATGTGTATTAACATGAAGTCACTGTGAAATGTATTGCCATTATTTACTGTCTTCTTTCCATCTCATGTTGTGTAAATCATGTGAAGTCTTTGCAGTTGTGGTTCATTACTGGCTGATTAATTGCTCATCAGAGTTAATCACTTATCTGTGATTATCTCTTACAAAAAAAGCAAATTCTGTCCAAACTAAAAATACTCATGCTGAGTGGGCAGCAATGACACGTCTGCACCTACTGTAAATTGCCATTCAGACAACTGCAGACCTCCCATGTAGGTAGAACCAACACCGGTTGTCGAGCCTCACTTGCGACTGTGAAGATGTCCCTTATTTTGCAAGAGGCATTTAATTGAGATGTGTCTTCCTGGCACCCGGTTTTATTACTGTCTGCTTTACAAGAGGCAAGGCTTTCAAAGAAAGAAAGAAAAAAGCCATCCCAATTAAGCATGGTCAGGAGGTCTTGGTGTTTTTGCTCTGTGGTGAGACCGCCAGAATATCAGCAAGGGCCCACAGGCAAGGATGTGGCTGCAGTGCGGCATGTGGCTTCAGAAACTGAGTGGAGCCAGGCTGAGTAGTTGCGAGAAGAATAGGCGCAGCAATCACAGTAAACACTGCCCTTGCAAGCCAAGGTAATTACTCAGGCCTCTGGAAAACCCAGCATTTTGAAAAAGCAGGATATATAATACACAGTGGAGTTATCTGTACCACTGGATTAGCTTTCACGCCAGGAACTTTCACTGCTTCTTAGCCTGTGTTGCTCCCTTGTCTTATGATGAGCTAATTCCTGCCAGGAGTGATGCTTTATTTAACCCAGGGTTATTTATTTATAGCGCCTTTTATGCCAAGTCATTAGGAAGTGCTATGCTGAAGCATTTCAGGGTCAAGTCGAGGGTTACTAGTTTAAGGTTACTAGTCTTACTAGTGTCCTTGCTTGGGGAAAAAAATTATACCGAATGCAGTGAGGCAGTATCGAAAAGCCAGTGTTCTGAGGTGCATTCTCGCCTTTTCCGATCAAAAAAAAATGCAGGTGAAATATTTGGATGGTTGTTTTAGATTTTTTGTTTGTTTTTTATGGGATTGACACAAAACACAAAATAATAGTGAATCGGACTGGCAGTAACTGGTTTCAAACTAACATTCATGCGAACAGAGGCAAATATGGAGGGGATAGCACCCCAGGAATTGAACCCAAGGCCCCAGCGCTATGAGGCATCTGTGCTAATGCCACCCAACACTTTTAATATAAGCAGATATATTTTTCATTTTGCACACTAGAATTGGTGCAACAGTCTACCCCTGACCATCATTCTGCAGATCAAAATCTTTCACCACAATAATCTTTACATTTTTTATGTGGCTAACAGTTACATAAACTGTTATTCTATGACAGGGGTCTCCAACCCAATAACCTTAATAGGTCACTTTAAATCACTAATTTCTAAAGATTAGTAGCACTTGTGGGTAATTGATTAAGTGACCAAGCCATTTTGTTCAATTAAGGGGAACATCTGCCCTAGATATTTAATCTAGAAGTTCTATTTTTAATCTAGAACTTCATTGAACAAATCACCTGGAGCTGACCACACATCATTTTTCCAGGTCTTATGATTTAATGGTCACCTATGAACTGGCTGCATGGAGCCCTTCAAAGGCAGGAGCAGAGATAGCTATTCTGTGATATAACCAACTCCGTGAAATTGATCCAGAAAACAAAACAAACCTGCTTCAATTACAAACGGTTATGTCAAGCGACCAATGAAGCTACAGGAATGAAAGTGGTCTGGAGGTTAAAGCAATCAGCACACCACAGACTGGTTAATTATACTGTCCCCAAACAAGAGTACAAGAATGTTTATTCTCTGTTAGAGGCATTTAAAGATAAATCAGAACTATTTGACCGCTATACCAAATACATAAAAAAAACTATCTACCTAAAAATGTCTCTCTAAAAACAATTATATATGCAACCTTTTTTCTTCAAAGCATTTGTGGTAAGATGAGCACATTTCTTCAGTAAACAGATCTAAGCATATCACTGCAACATTTTTAAAACATTGGTGAATACCTACACTGAATGATACTAAATCTGCAGTTAACGTGTAAATGTTGTATATTTTAAGAAGACTATTTCTTCTTTTATTTTGTTACTCACTTTGTTTCTGATAGGTTGTTTATCACTCCAGTGTTTATTCGTTTACCTGTTTAAAATAATAATGCAAAGCTTATCTTATACCGTTAGGGTTTTGGTCTTGTTACTGTGGAAACTGTATGTGCTAGCTATCTGTGTGTGATCAAATGTGGTGGTGACAGTTCTCACTCTTCAAGTGTCCTGTTCTATGCAAAATACCTTTGTACATGTGCGTGTGATTGTGTTTTTTTTTTATTGGTAATGAATTTGCCATTGTTCCTGTTTTTAACATTTGTCATAAAGAAGAAGTGTTTGATTTTTTGCAATAAGTATATTTTGATTTTATGCCTTTGCCCATTTCTCCCTAGGTCAACCTCTCTGTATATCTAGACTAAACGGATCGGCATCTTGTTCAAGTATGTGTCTGATCCATTTTCTTCCAGTCATAAGAACCCAAGAAAAGTCACAGATGAGAGCAGTCCATTGACCCCATCTAACTTGTTTGGTTGCTAGTAGCTAATGGTTCTGAGGATCTCATCCAGCTGTTTCTTGACAGAAGTCAGAGTCTCAGCTTTGATATCTTGTTCCAGTCTCCCAACACAAAAAATGCAAACTTTGTTTTTTATTGAATGATGAAAGGATTTACAAATGCAACATATGCAAGGTAAAATAATTTACTGCTTGCTGTTCTTTTTTTTAAACGTACTCCCCCATAGTTTCTACTTCAGGTCCCTGGTTTGCATTGCAGCGTTGATTTCGAAGAGGTTAATGCAATTGTTTTAAAAACAAGAATGTTTTAAATTCCTAATGCCTTTAAAAAGTTGTACACTATATACACATCTTCACATTTTTTACAGAACTGATAATAAGTGTCAGAATACTTTATTTAAATAGCAAATATGTTTTTGTCGAACCTCTGTGTGTCCCTGGTTGCAAGTTGGCTATAAGCTGATGAGGCTTCATTGACTTTATAATGATCGTTGGTCAGCCCCATGTGAAAGTATGTGGAATTCATGTTTGTGTTTTTTTTTGTTTTTGTGTTCTTTTTTAGCGAATCACTAAATTGCTAAAATATTGACTCGGCTATATATCGTTTTAGGCCTGGAGGCTCTCTGTCAAAATCTATTAGGAAAACTTTAATGTCGGAAGTTTTTTTTTCTTTCTCTCTTCCTCTCTGTCCAAGAAAGGAAAAAAAAAATAACCTCTGGCAGCATACCATACAGTTATATCACATATTGATTTATATCCCTTTTCTGAAGTCCCACATATTTCAGGGCAAAAATCTTTGAATTAAGTCTTCGAACAGTACGACCTCTGTAGATTGTATTTCTTATGTAGATTATCCTGTTGTATGTCTTGTATGATTGTTTTTTCAAAAACCAAAGACATTTTTAAGTTCTGTATATGGCACAGATAAAACACTAACTTGTTTATCATAATTTTTACACACTTTAATACATTTTGTACTTTAATTTGTAATGTATTCCTAAATAAAAGAGTTTTCTATTTAACAAACTCTAATTTGTTTTCCATTCAGTTTGGCACATGGTGAGCATTTTGTCCTAATTAAGTAAGAACAATGAACATTTAACAAAAATTTAGTTCACGGTTTACTTGTTGATAACTTTGAATCATGGCACAATGTAAGAATTTCATCATCTCCAGGTGTCAGTTTTTTTCTGAGGTCTAATGTCCACTGTAGCTGAGTTGCCAGTGGCAAAGTCTGTTTACCATGCACAAACTACGTTTATGCAGAAGAACTAACCCTGAAATGTGCATGTTCTATGGTATTTGACTGATGAAAGGTATAAGACATGGGTAGCAAGAACACATGACAGGAGTACAAAATGTGCTTTGTCTAATACGGGTGAGGGAATGTTACATAGCCACGCTAGGAGCAATATCAGTTTTTTTGGAAGGGGAAAGTAAAGAAATAACTCAAAACATGGATATGTTTTCTGAGTAACAGAGCAACTGTGATTGTTGATTCAAGAGCCAGCGGCTGCTGGAAATCTCTCCACACCTGGTGGAACTTGAACATAGAAATGATTAGACTCGAGGCCTCAGAGTGACGACTGATCAGACGTTGTCATCAGAGATTCTCTGGGGCTTGAAATTTATCGGTCAAGTCAACAGAGTGTACAGGTAAATCTGCATCATGTGTATTATGAGATATGTTTTTCATTTTATTGGAACAAGTTTCCAGTTTTTTGTACAATCTAGGTCACTGTGTATCTAATGAAAGGGACTGATTTTGTTTCAAGTGTAATCTATGATGATACTTTGTAATGTATTTATTTTAAAATCGTGTGTAGTTTGTAATGCAGTGCAGACAATACAAGTGCGTAGTGAAAGTTGTTATCTTTTGTAGTGTTAAAAGATTAATTGTAATGCAGGGATACAAACAAGTCTAAAGAGTACGGAGCAAAGGAACAAGTAATAGGTTTATTCTTCAGGTGTGCTCCACGGCTGAAACGTGTTTTCTTTCTTCTTTTTTTCAGCATGGAATAAACCTATTACTTGTTCCTTTGCAGCCTACGCATGCTGACGCAGCTACCCACCTGAACTACTAAAGAGTACAAAGTGCCAATGGTGTATTATGCCATATTGTACTGTGCCTTATGTAAGAAAGGGACTGTGTACAGAGCATTTAACTAGAACTGATTGGTCTACAAATAACAAGGTGACAAGCAAGCTTTACAAATAATAGACCTGTTTATCTCTCACCTTTGTCTCTAAGTCTGATAATTAAAGAAAATATTTTAAAAAGTATTTTATACCTTCAGTAAAAAACATACTAGTTTAAAAAAATGAAAGTTGCAAGTCAAGTGTTAACTGTTTTCACCTGATCTGATATCTTTAATGCAATGAAGAGCAATGCAGCAATTTGACATGTTTACATTCACAATGTTCCCTTGTTCTCTCTTAACTGATTTAGTGTTTAAGTAGGCCACTAAGTCCTGCTAAGTCATTTTAATTATGCTCCTTAATGGGAAATAGGTCATTGAAAACTTTTGTAATTCTGCTTTTTTGAAGTGGACAAACCTCAATGAAACAGACATTTAAATGGACATTGTCCTGTGTTATAAGATTGTTTTACTTTGTGAGTGTGATACAAGAATATCCTTAATGTGGGAATAAAAACTAATTCTGTAGGAAAAGGTATTTCACTCGCTGTGTTTTAGAATTATGTAATTGGCCCATATATAATGAGCTCCCATATGAGTGGACTCTCTTAGTGGAAATGTGTGGTTTAGTTGGGGAGCACCAGACAAGACTTACACCTCATTTTTAGTAAAAAAAATCCAGATATCTCAGTCCTGCTATGAACCATCTGAATCAGTGAAACATGCAGTTCATTCCCACCCATAATCCCATACTACATTCACATCAAAGCCACTGTTATTTTTGGTAGTTTTTCTGTGGCCTGGGTTAAATTCCATGGATGCCGTCTGCATGGAGTTTGTATGTTCTTCCCATATTCACATAAGTTTCCTCTGAGTGTTCCGGTTTCCTCCTACAGTCCAAAGATATACTTAAAAATTTATCTTATTATATCTTTAAAAAAAGGGGGTGGTGTGGTTGCTCTGTGGCTAAGGATCTGCGCCTGTGGCTGGAAGGTTGCCGGTTCGTATTCCGTGTCCGGCAGAGGAATCCTACTCTGCTGGGCCCCTGAGCAAGGCCCTTAACCCCCAACTGCTCCAGGGGTGCCGTATAAATGGCTGACCGTGCACTCTGACCCCAAGCTTCTCTCCCTGTCTGTGTGTCTCATGGAGAGCAAGTTGGGGTATGTGAAAAGACAAATTCCTAATACAAGAAATTGTATATGGCCAATAAAGTTATCTTATCTTATTTTATACTGGTAGATTAATTGGTTTTAGGGGAAAAAATCTCTGGTGTGAGTGTGTGCATGTTTGTGACTATGCGTGCCCTACAATGTATCCTTCTTTACTCCAGTTGCTTGCTGGAATAGGCTCTGGCTCACCTGCAACCCTGCATTGGATAATGCAGTTAGAAAATGGATGGATGGAGAGTTTTTTTTTCTGCATTACACATTAGACTTTGTCCTGTGTTGCACTTACTTTTATGTTGTGTATATCTGATGTCCACAGACAGTCTTACATCTATTGTATTAAATTAGTGGCCGTTCAAGTAACTGAACCATTTGGAAAATGCTGTGGATAAGACATTTGTCAATATTAGCTTGCAGGGTGCTAGTTTTCAAGTTATTCCCATTTCTGGTTCAGTTTCACAGAGTTGATGGCGCTCATTCACAAATCTTGAACTAACAGGCATTATATATGTGGCAGAGATCTTGATAACACCTCATGGAGTCTGGAACAGATAACCATGACAGCTAAATCATGAACACAATTAGGTTTGTGTCTGTTGTATTACAATGTATTGAAAATGTCTTTAATTTATCCCCTGAATGTTTGTGTGCATTCAGAATATTGCTAGAGCTTTTGAAAATCGTGTAAAAAAAATGGATAGAGCTATACATGGCGTTCTACAGACGATTGGGAAGAAGAAGCAAGAAAAAGCCAAGTAAGAGCTCCCTGAATAAAATGATCTCTGCACGGCAAACTTTTTTAGTAGTCATTTTCCAAGCCTTACAAGTAGATATGCACTGGGTATCGTTTTCAACCAGACATTAAAAACTAAGCTTTGTTTTGAATTCTCAAAGGGGGATCAGTGGCAGGATGTGTAACATATTGTGACAGAGGTGATGTCTAAATTAATCATTCATGCTCTTTCACATGGCTATCCCCTAAAATATTAATGCTGGAATATATTTTATTCTTTCTTTCTGATTAGAGCCTGCACAGTGTATGCATGTTTATTTATGCCCCAGAGATATGGTGAGTAAGGTCAGCTTTGTGCAGTTAAAGGAGCTTGATTGTGTGTTACTCCAAATATATCCTAATTGTGATTCTGGTATGTTTTATTTTCATTGCACTAAATGTTTTGTTCTCATTCATCTACTGACGTTATTGGCGTTGTATGTGGTAGCAGTTGTTGTAGTTTAACAAATGTATTCCATATATTTTAGAGCATAACACTTTAATTTTGTATAACACCTTTCAATGAAATGAGCTTTCACAAATCACACAAGGTTATAAATAAACACTTCAGTTTATCTTGCTTGTTTGATTGGAAGTAGCTTTGTCCCTTAATTAAAAGGTTCCACAGAGTCTGCTTCAACCGATTGGACTAGACTCCAGTGATCCTTTGTCTAAAATATGTCGCCATATCTGTGTCTTAAATGCTTCTAAACTTTAATTCCCACTTGTGTCTCAAAGTCATTGTAATGCCACGGATCTTGAAGAAGTACCCTTAGTTGACTTTGCCAATGGTTTTCAGGATTTTGAATACCTGAAATAAGTTTCTACGTTCTCTGTTCCAGGCTAGAAAAATTCAGTGTCCGTAGTCTTTCTGAGTCTTTCTGACAGTCCTTTTAGACAGGGAATTAGACTAGTTGCTCTCATTTGTACCACCTATAGAGCAAAAAGTGCTTTGTTCTAAATGTTTCTTCTTATATCTAATTTGCTCTTTTCTCCAGTCTTTATTATGAGGTATTGCTTTTGCTTTTTTTCTCTGTAGGCATGATGAAATTATCCTAGTTGATAGGTGTTGTGTAAATAACTGCCTTCATTTCTTTGAACAGTAATGGATATACAGTCATGTGAAAAAACAAAGTACACCCTCTTCCAATTCTATGGTTTTATATAGCAGGACATAACAAAAAATCATCTGGACCTTACCAGGTCCTAAAATGAGGTAAATCTAACCTCTAACCTAGACAAACAACGCATAAAAGATTCCACTATGTCATTATTTATTTAAAAAATGCAGAAGCCATGTGTGAAAAACTAAGTATACCCCATGATTCAGTAGCTTGTAGAACCACCTTTAGCAGCAATAACTTGAAGTAATTGTTTTCTGTATGAGTGTATCAGTCTCTCACATCGTTTTGGATGAATTTGGCCCACTCTTCTTTACAACATTGCTTCAGTTCATTGATGTCTGAGGGCTTTCGTTTATGCACAACTCTCTTAAGGTCCCGCCACAGCATCTCAATGGGGTTGAGGTCTGGACTTTGACTTGGCCATTCCAACACCTTGATTCTTTTCTTTTTCAGCCATTCAGTTGTAGATTTGCTGGTGTGCTTGGGATTATTGTCCTGTTGCATGACCCAATTTCGGCCAAGCTTTAGCTGTCGTACAGATACTCTCTAGAATACTGTGGTATAAAGAGGAGTTCATTGTCGACTCGATGACTGCAAGGTGCCCAGGTCTTTGAGCATTATACTTGGGGTGAATTTGCTGTGACGCCCACTCCTGGGAAGATTGGCAACTGTCTTGAATGTTCTCCATTTGTAAATAATCCTTTTCACAGTTGAATGATGGATTTCAAATTGTTTGGAAATGGCCTTATAACACTCCCCAGATTGATGAGAACCCACAATTGCTTCTCTGAGTTCATTGCTAATGTCTTTTCTCCTCGGCATGGTGTTAACACACCCCTGAATGCTCCAGGCCACCAAACTGCCAAACGTTCTGCTTTTATAGAGGTGGTCACACTTCCTGATGATCAACTAATCAAGTGCATTTGATTAGCAGCACCTGGCTGCTAATTACCTTCTTAATTCATATGGAAGGGTGTACTTAATTTTTCCCACATGGTTTTTGCATTTTGGCTTACTTTTTGTTGAATAAATAATGACATAGTAAAATCTGTTATGTGTTGTCTGTTATCTGAGGCTAGATTTGTCTAATTATAGAAGATGGTGAGGACCTGACGATTGTTATTTATGCCCTGATATGTAAAACCATTGAATTGAAAGTGGGTGTACTGTATACTGTATGGCCTAGTACAGGTATTTTGTTTGTTTAAAGTTCTCCTAGACCCTCATGCACTGAGACAACCATAAGCCAGCCATTGATCCTCTATAATAGACCAGTTTGAATCTTGTTTTCTTGTCTAATCTTTTGCTATTGTATTATTGAAAAAAACGCCCTTGACATTAGTTTACGCTCCCTTTGCTTTTTCACTTTCTATCTCCCTCTTGACTCTTCTGAAATCTTAGTTTACTCTCAGTCTGAACTTGGTCTCTGTTGCATTCTATGTAAACCATTTTCTTTCTTCTTAATCTTTCTATTTGTTTTTAGCAATCTGTAAAACCATTTAGGTCAATGTGTAGACCCTTATGTGTTAACATTTATTTATTTCTCTCAATTTTAAAAATTGTCTCTCATTCTCTTAATGTTTACTAAAGTGTTAAACAATTCCATTAGACTTACCTTTCTCACTCTTGATCATGTGAAAAACTCAGATGAGGCCCTGATACCCTGGACAGGGCACACACTCACACCAGGGCCAATTTCCTTGTAGCCAATGAACTTATATATATATATGTCTTTGGACAGTGAAAGGAAACTAGAGCACCTGGAAGAAACTTATGTAAACACGTGGAGAACATACAAACTCCACTAAGATAGCATTCCATGAATTAAACCAACAGCCTCAGTGCTGCAAGGCAGCAATGCTAACCACTGCACCATTGTGCCGCCCTTCTGAAAATTGTATTCCAACTAATTATAAATTCATCCCCATCACACTCTGTAAGCTACATTGCTGTAACTACTAAACTACCATAGTTGCTTGCTAATCCTGTTGCTTCTAAATCCAATATCTTGCTTCTAATACTTCTGGTATTGAGATAAAGGCCTCCTCTGTGTGTTCCACTGGTTTCTTCTCACACAGCATCACCCTTCATCGACTGTGTTTTCAGCCTTCCAGTCTCTACACTTTCTCTTCCAGACCAGACTGGCTGATTTTACTTTCACCCTGGGCCATATCTAAAACAGATGATTTAGCTTTGATTGAGATCCTGCCCCCTAGTCCCAAGAGGTCTTGCACCCAGAATGAAATTGATTTCCAAAGAGATCAAGTTTTAGGATCTTTTAGGAAGGCCAGTTGTCTGCAGAAACAAAGAGCTAGTGTGCAACTGTTGTGCGTGTTCATTCTTTCTTTCATTTAGAATAGTAGAATTGAAAATGCCTGGTAATGTAAGATGTTATATTTATGTGCTTGTTCATTCTTTCCTTTATTTGGAATAGTAGAATTTAATTAATTTTTATTTTTTAATTAATTAAGATTGAATTAAAAACAGATTAATACTGCCAGGTGCCATTGTTGAATTTGATTCCTTTTTTTATTATTTGTAACGCCGATGTTTTGGAGTGTGTTTTTAGTGACATGATCAACAGTTCCCGAACGAGGAATCTTGTAAAAAGATGTTCTGAGGGGCAGCACTCTAATTGAAAGTGATTTAATGCATCTTTCAGTGATAACTATCAGTTGTTTATGCATTAACATGTCGAGGCAGAATCGCTTGCTTAATCTGTCAGAGGCCCAACAGCATGCCATTGTAAACAACGTCCAGTAAGCTTAAGTGAAATGTATTCACTGACATGATTCACTGACTGGCAGAGTGGTGACGTGTTAGCTTCAGGTTCAAGAACTTGTCTGTGTTTTATTAACCTTTACAGGGATTCTGCTGTACTGATATAAAAACCAGTTTTATTTCTTGTACTTTTCCTCATACTGCTGTGGATTTCTTATCTGTGTCCATGTTTTCAGTTTTATATCAGTAGTGCAGTGATGTACCAGGAAGAAACATGGAAAACTAAAACCCCAATGGGCTTTAGGATTTGCATTTTTACGGTGGGAGTTCCTTTCTGATTCATGTTGGTGTCTGAGTTATTTGCAGTCTTTCTTCTTTAAAACCTGTTAGTCCAATTTGTATTCTTAAAGAGAATGTTTCTTTAGTAGAAGAAAAGTAAAAAGAAGACCCTTATTTCTGTTTGGGGGGGGGGGAATGGTATGTTGAAAGATTTCTGATTCACCTTTTCTTTTGTCATTTCAAAAGTGTATACATTTTGCGTTTCTGTCCCTAAAAATAAATGGGACTAGTGAAACACGTTGAATGTAAACAGCACTTAGTAGTGTTTGTGTAACCTGGAATGTTTGCAGGGGATCAGTGGTGCAAAACAGTATTTCCAGAAGAATTTCTGTCACACTCATTGCAGCCATAGCTGGGCCTATCCAACGGGCTCTCTGATTGTCTGCATTCTGTTTATTGTCACAAACGTTTTGTGTTTGGTGGTAAGATGAACAAGGTTATTGTCAGGGTGGTTTTGGGGAAAGTTTTGTTGGCTGAAAATGTTTTATCTGAGTTTCAGAATAACTGCATCCAATGTATGTACTTAATTGCATGAACCTCAAACTCAAACATGAAATGCAATTGTATGTTTCTGATATTTTTAGGTAAAGCTAGCTATTTTCAGAAACTGTACTTAATCATCTTCTTTATTTTGCCTTTAACGTTTTGTTTTCATTTGTCAGTTATTTTGTAAATTCTGATTTATTTGTATCCTTTTTAATTTGTGAAACATAATGATTTAGTTCTCATCAATAAAAATAAATAAATCCCTCTTTATATACCTTTTATTTCATCATCAGAGAATGTCATATGTGCATGAAAATGAAGGATTTTGAATACATACTGTACATTTAGCAACTCGACTTTTGCTAAATGTTTTGGAAGGAGTGCAGTTGCCAGAACTTCTACAGATGCTTTTACAGTATTACCCATCTTTAGTCAGTGTCAAAACATCTTACAAGCTTAGTACAATGAATGATGCAACTTATATAGTTCTTACATCAGTAAATTTATAAGCTAGATAATCTTGGAGGGACTTGTAGCAACAGGGTTGTTATAATTTTGTACCTCATTTTGTTTGTTTGGTTGGAATTAGTTCACTTAAAGCCACTATAACATTTAAACCAACTTTTTTTCATCTTGGAGTTGATACAGTAACTTGTAAATTTACTTTCCTTTGCAGAATGGAGATTGTGCAGAGATAGTTGGTTTGGATAAATTATTTTGACATTTAACAAAAAGTGCAGGAAACAGGGAGTTTTTACTGTAGTAGTTATGAAAAGAGAGGATCGATGTCTCGGCAAAGAAATTCCTCAGAATGCATTGAAAATGGTAGTCAAATTGTTTAATTTTCTTTCTCTTTTCTTTTCCCCACAATTAGCAAGACATTCTTTTAAAAACGTTTTTACAATGCATAAAGAAAGCACACTTTTTCATTTTGTCAGCCTTTCAAAGGGCAAGTATTTTAATAAAAGAAGGTTATAAACTAAGGGCATTTATTCAGCAATAAAACAAATGTTGGTAATGGATGGTTCCTTGAAACAAGGAAGCATATTCAAAACACTTTCTAATCTGAAGAGTTCCTAAAGAATCTGAAGCAGTTTGTGTTATGGAAAGTGCTTCTGAATTGCTACAAAACACAGGCTTCAGATTTTGCTAAGGAATTAATTCTAACGATGTAGGCAGGATACACAGTAAATGTCTTCCTTGATCGTGCAACATAGTTAAATACATGTTAAATGCATACCACTGCTATTACAGAACACAAGGTAAAGACATACATTGATGAGAGATTGAAGATGGTGAGGGTTTTTGACAGTTATTGTTTATCTTTTAAATCTCTCCACATTTAAAAAAGTGTCTCTTCTAAATCCGATTCATGTTGAGTATTGTTTTCTATGGCAACTTACATTCATAACACAAATATAGGAGAGGCAGTGAACGAATAAGATTTGAGCATTGAAGAACTGTTATAAATATAGCAGCTCTGGAAACATGATTCCACATCTCATAGTTCAGACCTTTCACATACATAATTTGTTATCATCAAAATGGAAGTTATGTGACCTCTCGTTCCCTTCTTAATCTATGGATACAGAACTGGATACTTAATTTATAACACCTGTTGGATCTCTTGGACTTGTCTAAAATCACAAAGGAGTTTACTGAAGTTTTTCAAAGATAAAAATGTGGTTAATCTCAATATATTGCCTTTTAACAGCATGGTGATTCAGAATGCCACAACATTTAATCCATTTTTAATTAACTTATCGAGTGCTCCAAATCAGTGTTAGAATAATAGATTAAGCATTGTGTGAATGGAGAAATTATTTCTAGTCTGCTGTATGAGTGCTATGGATGTGGACCTGGATAGAAATTTGAACTTGAAAATACTAAGGTAGAACAGAAAAGATTTAGATTTGTTCGTTCATTTCTCATAAATTGATAAAAAAACAACAATCCTGGTTATTGACACATAAATATAAACATCATATAGCCACAGCAATATGCTCAGACCCACAGTGTCTTCCGTTAAGGAAGTGTGTCTCTGTACTGTTTGCTGGAAGGCTTCTCTCTCTTTGCTGCTAGAAAAAGGTCAGTCAATTCTTTGTGGCACGGAAACAGAGAAGATAATACATATTGTAGATTTCTGTCAACCTGCCTTCCAAACGGAGCTGAGAATCAGATTTGAAAATCACGGCCATTCTCTGACCTCGATCCCCTTGGGGTGTGCCAGTATTCCAGCTCTTTTGGTCTCTCTTGCTCCATGCCATGCAGGCCAGGAGATTGAGAATGGCTGTGGAAGCCTGGTATTTTAATCTCCACTATTTGTAATGACAGCAGTCCCAGCGTGGGGGCACTGACAGGTGCTAATCGCCGACAGGAAAAGTAGCAGAAGAATGTGAAGCTTTCTCTGGCAGCTTTCCAGAACTACCTGCTAGGTCGGTGAGTGTGTCCTTTTCTGAGCCATCAGCCAGATGCTGAAAGTCTCTGTATGAAGCACACGCCAGTCCAAGCCCCTATTGTCATCACCATTATACTTCATTTAAGCTATTTGTCTGTCACCAGCCCTTGACATGTTTAAAGATTGTAGGTCCTGATTCAGTGCCCACTCTACTCAAGGAGCTACCTGTCTAATACACAATAATGCAGAAGCCTGAATGGTGTTTGACGAACAAGTGTAACCTTAGAGAAGGCAATGAGAATGCTCTTTTTTTTTGTTTTTTGTTTGAAAGAACAGAGGGAACAAAGTGAGTATGTGGGGCGGTCTTTCCTCTTCCACATGAATGCAACTAAAAAGTTGGAATTTGCTTCTTAAAATTATGTTTTCTAAGATGTTGTGATGGTCAGTCCCCATTAAATGAACTCTAGACTTGGTACATGCCACTGTCTTCATAATGGTACAATTCTTGATTTTGAAAGGAAAAAAAGAACTTCAATCAACACAAATTTATCTTTCAATTTAGCAATAAACTTGCATTTTTACAGGTTAGAGGCTGAAGAGAAAAAATTGCTCTCCTTAATTTGATTTGATCAGAATATTTGGTATAAATGGAACAATGAGCAAAAGTAAAAGTTTTCTGTAGGTTTTGGTTTTATGGCTTAAATACAGTGAATGCTCCCTGAAAGCAACTCTACAGTTCTGCTGAACAAGCAATTAGCTGCTTTGTGAGGTTCCAACTAACTTTGAAATAATAAGAAAAAAGGAGTAGATGCAGTGTAGTGTGGTATGTAAGTGATACATCGTAGAATTTTCAAATACATAATTGATTAATAAAAATTAATGTAAAAAGCAGATTTAACCTCTTCGTTATTTTCTTCCTCATGTGCTTCACTTCATCAACTCCCCATGTGAATGCGTTAGAGTGAATTTACGATCAAATAAGCCAAGACTGCAGCGTTATCCCACTGGTGTCACTTTCACTAGAGGAGAAAAAAGAAATTGAAATAAAGAAGATGGCAGTGGTAAATTAACTATTCACTGGAATATTAAATGTTATAATCTGTTATTTCTTCATGGCCCACGTAATCTCTTACCTTTTGCCAAAACAAATGAGGTGCTAAAATATAAATAATAAATAGTTAAGTAAGATTAAAAATGTATGTTCATCTACTTTTCTTTTTTAAATTCAGCCCACATGAGGGTTTTCAAGCCTGGTACTGGAGTACCCCTGTGTCTTTTGCCTTTCCTTCCAACTGAGCTCCAACTTAATTCATTGAACCCTGCATTATTCTTTAGTTCTTTTTTAATTTTTATTTTCAGTTCTTAAACGAGTGGAGATGTCTCTGTACCTGTAAACGTCTGTAAGTACAGTTTCTTCAGAAAAAGCATTTTAGGAGATGTTTTGAATGTTAAACAGATGTTTTTTTAGGTAAGGTTCCAATTAATAAATCTTCATTTGAGTAACGGAGAGCACAGAAGGAAAGGAAACTGTCAAACGCAGGGGGCATTCCACAACTGGGTTTGAAAATGCCCAGGCCTAGTTGAAGGCCTTCTTTTTGTATGTGATGGCAACCAAAGTACCCTGTAACCCCGGGGAAGGTGGACTTAGTCTCCCAACTAACTAATGGCAGTGCCATTTCATTCAGGTAGGCTGTGGCAAATGCCAGCTCTTAGCATTTTTGGAATCATGTGGCCCTGGGTGTGTTGCTGAAAGCTAACAACTTGTCCAACTGTTCCATAGCCTTGGGAGCTCATTAACCAGGGCCTTTCATTTTATTTAATCAAATTTTTATAAAACAGCTATAATCTTAACTAATTTAAGTTTGAAGTTGAGTGTTTTGTATGTAGCTCAGATCTGAATACATGTACTTTTGTTGTTTGGTTAAGTTGACTGCTCAAATGAGCAGCTTCCACTCACATTTTCTTTACCCCTGCCTTGTGGGCAAACCGCATGCTTAATTAGATTCATTTTAATGATGTATTTGCTGTTAATGACATCAGAGATAATAAGGCTTTCCGTTTTTTAATTTTTTCCCCTCTGTTCCTTTCCTTAGAATGGATCATGTCAGAATTTAAATTGTAAAGGGAGATCTTTGGAAGAGGGTGTAAATGACAAATTTCAGACGTTTTTGGCTCCAATTTCTGTACACATTTGTGTACTTGCTTGTATAAAATCACAGAAAGCAGTTTTTGGTGGGACCTTATCTAAAGTGTGAGTCTCCACTGTTGTGAGAGAGTATCTAAAATGCCACACTTGGGCAGCACTAGTCAGCATTCATACTTTGACAGATTTGGGTGGTTACGCTAAAACTTGGGATGAATGTTCATTATGCGAACTCTTTAGAGAAGTAACCATAAACAGAAAGGAAGAGGTACTGGAATGTTGTCGTGAACAGATGTTATTTATGTGTTCTTCACATGCCAGCGTCTGTGAGATCTGCCCAGCAGTCCAAATCCATGATTGGATGAGCGTTTATAAGACTGCTAACCCTGTGTTTAAAAACAGACAAATCAGAAACACAAGCTGTCATCAACTTACTCGCACCAGCAAATATTGAGCCAAAGGAAATACACAAACTCATGTTCAAAGTGTCCTTTAGAATTAAAAATAAGATGGAAGTTTGATTTATGTATATATGTTCTGCATCTGCTATGGCCCACACATTTAAGTCATCCCAAAAATATAAATTAAACCCATCCAGAGCAGTGTCACTCAACCATTTATATTTTAACACGACAGCAACAGTCTCCTTGATGTTTCCTTTTGTTTTTAGCCTCAGAAAATTTTAAACTGCACTTCTGTTTGTATGTTTTTTCTCTGTAGGTATTGCCCTGCCTAGATGTAAATCCAAGAAAGAATTTTAGCCTAACAAATGGAAACAGTTTTATTTGAAAAGAAATTCTGTTCTTCTAGAAAGATATTATTTTCACTGTCTCACTGAACTTGTGGTTTGGTCAAGAATTTGGAGACCATTTGTGATACTTTGTCTGTGTCATGATTTGGTTACTGGCACCAGATTAAATTTATGTTCTAATCAAACGGTTCTTAAAACATGATGAAAAAAAGTCCAAATTAAAAAATAAGCTCATATTACAATGCCAAAAAACTGTTAAGGATCTCATTCATTCAATGAAGAGTTTTGTCCTTACTGATATCTAAAATGTACTGACATATCGGTTCAGAATGATTTGGATGAACCTCCAAATATATGAACTATTTTTAACATACAAAGCGCTGATAT
Organism: Atractosteus spatula; assembly: GCF_055471065.1. NCBI lineage: Eukaryota > Metazoa > Chordata > Actinopteri > Semionotiformes > Lepisosteidae > Atractosteus > Atractosteus spatula. The sequence continues at coordinate 37,264,014 of NC_142710.1, read as the reverse complement.
ATTTGTTAATTGAATGTCTTCAATTAATTGACTTTTTCCCACAAAATTATAGTTGCTGGAATTTATAGTGTGTCGTTTATCTGTTGAGAAGAAAATGTAATTTACAATTCCTGAATTGCTTGGTAAGGGTTCCCTTTACAAACTCTCAGCTCTGGAATCATCCCTATATTTGCTTTGTTTTTTATTTAAAAAATGGAATTTTACCATTGTTGATACATTTTCTTTGGTTGTGTAAAGTTGCTTAGTCATTTCCGACTAATATTTTGATTCAATTAAATATATTTTCCTCTCAAATGCGTGGACGATTGTGGAAACTCTTTGAAGCCAAATCCTTAGCTGGGGTTAGGGTTAGGATTCCCACAAAACGAAGACCATTTTTGATTGGATGTCTGTGTTTTAGGACTGTAATCAAATTTAGGAAAAGTGATATTTTAATGTTATCTTTATGTTTATTTTTTTACATATGGCTGTCTACACTGCATTGCCCTAAACAATTTAAAAGAATTGTTCATTGAAAAGCAGTTTTTATTTTGTGTTTGTTTCATGAAAGCTACAGGTAGTGTCTGTCGAAGGTGCTGTGCTGTGTAAAGTTGGATTCTCACATTGAGGGAGTTGGATGCAGTAGAATTTTTAAACAATAGCTGCCCTCTTCATTAGCCTCCATGATATCTCTTGACAGGCAGACTGTGCTAACAGTGGCATGCCATGCCAGGGCAGGACCTAGTGCCATGCACCATTTACCCTCTGTCAGCGGCTTCTCTTGGAGACCAGGCAGCGCTGTACACACAAGTCTGTCATGCGTCAGCCTCAATTAGGCTCAGCTTTGCTGCACTTGAAAATAGAAGCGGATGCTTTTAACCATTTTACTGCTGTGCTCACAGCGGGCATCTGGGTGCACCTATGCTAAAACCAAGAACATGGAGATTCTTGTAAAATAAGATATATTTGTTTAAGCAGTAGCAACAGATTTAGTCTTATCTTCTTCTGCCAAAGCACCTTATTCTAAACAATCTCTCAACTATGCAGGGTTTATAATAGTGTGGTTATGACAATAACTTCATTTTGTTTCTCCCTTGTTCCAGAATCAATCATATCAATACCCAGGAAAACTCACCTTTCTTCTCATGTCTCTTGGTAAGGAGAGTCCCAAATCACACAATATTTGTACTAATTTTTCAGAGCTCCTGTGTTTTGTAGTTCCCAAGATCCCCCAGAGTTTTTTATGTCAGGACTCATTTCTGATGCAGCACACGACGATCTGTGCGCCTCGAGAGACCTGAGAATGGCAGGGGGGTGAGAATGAAGGCCATGTGCTCTCAGTTTCAAGACCCCCTTTTTTGCAAATAATTATCCAAAGGGCCATACAGTTGTTCCTCACTTCATCCGAAGTGTGTCTGAGCTGATAAACAAAGACGTCTGCTATAAAAAAAACTTCAAGAAAAGGACCATTTTATCAGGGTTGTCTTTTCGGTTTCCTTTCACACAGGTGGGTAGGGAGATTTAGTTGATTAGTAGATTTAGTTTCTTTAGAAAACGTAGTAAGATACGTTCCGTCTTTAAATTTGTTCAACAGATGAAAACATCAGAAAAGGCTGCAGTAGTTAATCCACCTTATAACAATATTACTGCGAGGTAGGACACAATCAAAATATAGTTTTCCATTAAAAATATTTCCTTTTGAATCTGATAATAATCTGACTCGAGACATTCATGCACTAAAATACTTGTAGAAACAGCTTTTCATGTACCAACAAAAAATACTACTTGTCCACTGAAGGCAGCCTCATACTCTAATGTGTTTTTTATAATGTAGTTTTTGCAGATTATTTTGTTCTTACTCTCTCCTATAAAATATTTATTTTTGGCTTCCTGCCCATATAAGCTGAGTTGAAAGAGGGGCTCTGTGTCAAGTATACAGTATGGTTTGTTATCCATCTCATAATGTCTGCTGTGAGTCCATAAATTTAAACCGTGATAACAATAGCACCACTGTACAAGGGACTGACAGGCTCTTACAGCTGTTCCATTTCTTTATTGAAAGGTAGTGCTCATACAGTATGTACTGTATTATGTGGTTCCTATGCACATATATATAAAATATCAAAAGAAACTTTTTCAGATTATGCCTATGCAAAATTTTGCATATTATCTCTAAAACAAACATGCATAAATAGAGTGACATCATTTTGATTGACCAGTTGTGAATGTAGAACGAAGCGAAAATCAAGAAAAGCACAGAAAGGAACCGGTATACCTCATTTATCAAGACAGCATTGTCTTTGCCATTGGTACTGTACATCAGAAGATGGAAAAGTGCACTTATGAGATTTGAAGCCACGTAACCTTTAGTAATGAATCATACACTAATTTTTATGTACCAAAGACCAATAGATGTCGTTGTGTTATGGATTTGGCAGCCTTGACTAGTCACTACAGAATTCTACTTGTTGTGTGATTGATCACAACTTGACTGTATGGAGCAGTAGTGAGTCCTGGGACCTCACTTGCTGCCTTTCCTGCAGGCTTATCCTGACATGACAGTAGTCTAGTAGGACAGCATATATAACCATGCTGCTCCTATGCAGTCTTGCAAGATGGGGATGTGACTGTTATACCATGGATGCTATACACGACAGACTTACGCCACATGGAACATGTGTGTGCTCAGAGATCAGTGAACATGCTCATATTTGTCATTTGTCCTGTCTATATGAGAGAAATGGGACAGAATCCCACAAGACAGTATTTGCAACCTGGCGCAAAACATGCATTGCAGATGTACAGTTTGCTGTTGTTCAAGTTTTGCTTGTTGTTCAACCGCATTGATTGCAAACATTAATCAGTTAATTTACAAATGTAATGCCTGTTCAATAAAATGTAAGTACACCTGCTACAAAAATATTTTTTACCTGATACTTTGTGAACTTGTTGCAGTTGTAAGTTTTTTTTTTGTTCCTAAGTATACTGTACTGTATATTACATCTTTGTACTTTGTATTATTAATATGGCAATGTATGACTGCTTCACCATTTTGTTGTTGAATTATTCATTATTTTTATTAAATTATTCTTCCTATGTGTATACCCAGGATGACTTACCATTAATAATGCAATTGAATTAGGAATAATGGAATGTCATGAATTCATAGATAACTGTTAAAAAATAAGTCTAATATTAATTGATGTAGCATAAGAAACTACAGTGCAAGGCAAATGAAATGCACTGAATTGCACAGGCCAAGGTTCCAGGTTGTGATGAATTGGTCTCCCATCCAGTGTATCGTCTCCTCTTGCATCCTATACTTCTGTGATGTGCTGTGTGCTACCATGATTGTTACTAGGAATAAGTATGGAAGGTTCGTGATGAGATGCATATTAAGGGATATATACAACTGCGGTTCGGTTAAATGAAATAGAAAGCTTTGAAGTAACATTAGCAAATGAATATGTTCAGTCAAAGAGAGAGGAAAGGGGAGGGTGTAATAAGAAAGTGAGCAGTCAAAATTGCCTTTCCTTAAGTTTTCAACCTTGCACAAACAGAAGATTAATTTCCAGAATATCAGTCCGGGTTCCTTTTCGCTTGATGACCAACTGGGAAAGCTGGGAAAGAGAAGCTTCTGATTTTGTCTGGTTTCACCTTTCTGGTTTGGGGTGTGAAGTTGTGTCTGTCCACACTATATTTTCTCCACTTGTATTCAACTTCAGATTGCAAGTTAAGTGATTTTGAAATTTGAAAAAGAAAAATAATTCCCTTGACTGTGAGTTGTTTGCTACAATTGTAAAACAACATGCCATGTGTCTGTCATGGGAAAAATGCAAAGTGCCATTGTTTAATATTATGATTCTGCTGAGATATGAGATGTTTTGAATTATCACAACTTACATTTTTTTCTAACTTTTAAAGCATTTTCAATCAATTTTGTTAAAGTATTGGAAATACCAATAACATGATGAGTTAAGAAAACTTCAAAAACAATGCGAGAATTCAGTAAATGTATGCTGTGGTATGAATGAGGTAGATGCTAGAAGCCTCTTTATTTCACCTATATGGATAGCTTCAAAGTGCTTAGGGCATTTGATTATTTCCTTTCAGTGAATATCAGTTATGCACAGGTCATGTTGCATTGCACTGACATACAACTATTTCATGATCCACACCGTACGCTCTGCTGTTGTAAAATATAACTCATCATAACGGTGTCCAGTGATCTAAACAACATAAAAAAAGGTTGTCTCTACAAGACAGCATGTATTATTTATAAGCAACAGAATGGTATCCGGGTTATGTTATTATTATCACTGCGTCTTTGCCTTTTGTGGTTTTGGCCTGCTGAAGGATGCACACACCCGTGGGGAGTGAGCAAAGAGAAATTCTGCATACTGCCAAGAAGCTTCAAAACGTGGCAAATTATTTGTCCGACTACAGCACAAGATGAAGTGCAACGCTCAGTGATAGATTAAACGCAAATGCTCTACAAATGAAAACAAGAAACAAAGAGGATTATCAAAAAGGACATGGTTACCGTGTTGACAGTCGAGTTATTATATCCCATCCTTTATGAATAATTAATTTGGTTGGGACGGAGGCTCAGAGGTTAAATTAAATTAGTTCTGCTGTGTCTAAAAAGTTAGATACGGTTCGTTAATAAATGAAGGGGTGATAGTTGGTGAAGGATTGTTTTTTGGAACCAAAAGCGTAAAGGATTTGAGGTTAGATTGTCTTTACTAGATGGAGAATGTTTTTGTTATCGTGAAGTGATTTACTTAGTTATGTTAATAACATTAATGTGCACAGTGTTCTTTGTGGTTCAGATATTTCACTTTGTCTCATGTTTTTTTTGTCATTTTACTTTGGATTTGCAGTTTTTTTCTAGACCTGATGAATCAACTCATCACCTGAATCCAACAATAACTAGTAAAAATGCCAGATTATTAAGACCCTACCTACGGTGTCCCTTGGGTGAAATTACTAAAGTGATGCAGTTCCAGTTAAAGTCAGCCAAACTTAAAGAGAAAAGAGCACAGAAGGGATTGTGTGTGTTGATTGTGTAAGTATTCAGACCCATGAACTCAGTATTTGATTAAAGCACCTTTAGCAATTTACAGCTCCAAGAACTTTTGGATAAGTCTGTATCAGCTTTGCATTCCTAGCCTGGTGCAATTTGCAATTGGTGCAAAACAGCAAAATGTTAACAGTTGTATGCTAGTATTTGCCTATTCTTTGTTCCTTCCATTTTTCATTCAGCCCTAATACGCTTTCCAGTGCTTTCCATAGCCTGATGTTGCCACCACCGTGCTTGACTGTAAGGATGTTGTTGAATGGGTGGTGTGCTGTACTGGTTCTGTGACATATGGAATGCTTTGCAATTACAACACAAAGTTAGGGTTTTGTCTTGTCTCAATACAAAACCTTTTGCCACATGTTTGCAATGTTACATAAATGCTATGTTTCAAACAAAATGTGGGTTTTTGCATTGGGTTTGCCACTCTTCCATACAGTCCAGCTTTGTGGAGTGACCACGACAATGCTGACTCATGTACAGTACATTTTTTTCCCCATTTCAGCCATTGAATGCTTTAGAAAGTTTCTTAGTCTACATGGGTGAGTCTTCGCTTTTTCTGAAATCACGAGAATGTGGGTTTGCCACAGCAATACTTAGCAGTCATAACATTGCTTCTTTCTTTTTAGTTTTTGGTGTAAATATGTACAATAGGTTATGTATATAACACATATTACTACATCAAAATGTGAAAGCTTTGCAAGTGTATGATTAGGGATACCACGGTGTGAGATTTTGATGGTACGATTATAGTCTCAGGAAATATCACAGTTTCACGGTTTTACTATTATTTTATCAGGTAATTTATTATGAAATAAAATTGGAGGGCATAATTAAACATTTAATTGTTTATTGTTTTTGTTCATAACATTCTTTTGGTCCTTCAAATAAAAAATGGAAGCCTTTATATTAAAAACATAAATATGATGGGGTAAAGTAGGCACATTTACTGTAGAATTTACTGTAGCTGCCTTTAGAAACCAAAATAATACAGTATCTATAAAAATTAATTAAATTAAATATTTAAGTTATATAAAAATAAACTAAATAAAATTATATAAAAATAAAAATCTGTATCTACCTTTTGAATAAAATAGTCAAAGGCTGCAGGACCTCTTTTTGTGCATCAGGATTGTTGAACAGAACTTTTTCCAGACTATTCAGTCTATGTTATGGTGCAGAAATGTGAGGATGTTCACATTTTCAGTGTTCAGTCTTGACCTCTGATGGGATTCGATGTGGCCACTCATACTAAACACCCTTTCAGAAGGCACGCTTGTAGCCGGGATGCATGTGAACGTTCTGGCCACTTTGAAAAGATGTGGAATTTCTTCCATGTGTGCCAATGGGTTCGCATCAGCACTGATTGCAGGCAGGGACAAGTGCAGTTTCACCTCAGGATCTATTTTTTCTCTTGGTGAGGACAGTGGATTTGCTGATGCTGTCCTGTTCGGTCTTGCATTGTTGATTTGCTGTAGTAATCCAGATAGACGTGAGCATTTCTTCTTGGTGATGGAAGGGGATCTGTTCCTCCCCTCTCCTTCTCCATTGTCATCACCTTGTGTGGTTGCTGCTGGAGGCTGTTCTGTGTGTGGAGGTTATCTTGGTACAAGTGCCATAGCTTCATCCATGCATGCCTTCACTGAGTCATCAAGATGCTCAGCAAAGTTTCCTTTAAACTGGGGATCCACAAAACGGGAGATGTTCAGCACCGTTTTCATTTCCTCTGTATACCTTAGCTGTAGTCACACGTCTTCTTTTATTATCTGCTTCATCTGTTTGGTGAGTGTACTGTCTCCTTCTTGATCTCTGACTATTTCACTGTTGATGTGCTCCAGGACTGGCTTCAGGGAGGACAGGGTGACTCATTTCTCTGAGGTCAGGGCGTCAGTGAAATCATGGAGAGCGCTCAGGAGCTGGTTCACATCCTCCAGGACACTGATATCATTGTCTTTGGGCATGAGATGCCATGTGCTTCTGTCTCCTGCTAGCACTCCACAGATGGCCTGCTGCTGCTCCAAGAATCTAGAGATCATTTCAAATGTTGATCCCCATCTGGTGACCACGTCATGCATCAGTGAATGCACAAGGATGTTCAAATCTGCCTGTCTTCAATTCTCATTTCTGCTTCCAGCTTCTCGAAAACCCCTGGATCAGGTGTTACTATGCTCAAATGGCAGATTCCGCCCTTTGTATCTTGAGGACTTTGGAAATTGGAAATTGGAAATTTTCAAATGCCTTCTTCATGTTAGTGGCATTGTCAGTTGTAATTCTAGACAGACTTTCTTTATCTTCCATTCCTGGAGAATGTTTTTCACCATTTTTGTGATATTGTCTGCTGTGTGGTCATCTGGGAAATACAGCGTCTCAAGACAGTGAGACTTTAGTTGCCAATCAGAGGAAACATAGTGAATCGTAAAGCTCATGTAGGGTTCTCTTCCAGCACCACCGCTGGTCCACAGATTTGTTGTTGCACGAAACTATTCACCTTCTTCCAGCTGTTTCTCCACACTAGCTCTCACTTCTTTGTACATCCTTGGGATTTTGTTTGTGGAAAAGTATATTCTTACTGGAACTTTTTATTGTGGCACTGCCTTTTTCATCAGATGAAGAAATCCAGGTTTTTCAACAATTTGAAGTGGCATCATGTCCTTGGAGATGAAATACGCCAAAGTGTGAGTCAGTTCTTGGGCTTTGTATTGATGAGGGAGTATATTTCATGTACTTGGCAAAGGACTCTGCAACAGTTGGTTGACCTGCAGCAGGATCAGAGGTAGTGTTAGGCTAAAAGTGAATTAACAAGTAAGATAATTAACCTAATCCATGTCAGAAAGTTTATAGCAGATTTAATGATTTTAGAATATTTCTAATATAGCAAATGAACCAAAATATTATCTTCATCAACTATCCAGTGATTTTTATACGGTAACTTTTGGCTACTTAGAAATAATTTATAGTGGGCAAATGGAAATATTCAGAGAGGTCAGAGTCTCAGCCCGTCCCTCTCCTCACTTGGAACTTTGCCACTCGTTGTCAGTAAAAAGTGTATTTACTTTAACGCCAGGATCAGTGGATGGACTGGTGGCGAGCACCAATTATAGAAAAAATGTTTATAAGTGATAGAGGTATCCCCGCAAAATCAGCCCGAATGAAAACGTATCTAACGTTAAACATGCACAGAGGACTGCTCTGCTGTGACCTGCTCCAGCCAGAGCGAGCCCTAACTTCAGCTAACTAATGTAACGTTAACTAGTTTATTTTTTTCCCTTGACTTGTGTATAGAGGGATGGATGGTGAGCACAGAGTTGCTGAAGCAGATTAGATGGGTTTGAGCCTTTGGCCGCCACGTTTCTTCGGCACGTTTTGCAAATTGGATATCCATCGTCTTCTACTACCCCCTGATCATTTTTTAATTATCCAAAATTATATCCCAAACTGCCGATTTAAGACGCTTTTTTGGTGGATATAAAGCTGAGATGTCGTATCCCTCTGTCATTTTCACAGCACGTCTGCCCTCTGTAGGCTAACTAAGGTGTTGTTTGACTAGCCAGCTGAGCCGAGCCAGGCACACCGCACACACACGTGACTCACTCACGAGAGGATTTTTTCAGGGCAACATGGAACGCAATGCTTCTAAAATAGAATTTTACCATAGCTTCTAAAATTCTCACGGTTTGAAAACCATGACGTTTTTAATCGTGGTTAATAGTGAAACCGGTTAATCTCAACTTCCTGAGGTATGATTACTTCTGAAGACAGAATTTAAGTTCCTTTATATTAGAAAATTAGACCCTGTGAAAGACACTTAAAATAAATTGGTAAAGAACGATCAAAAACTGCAGAACATACATTTCTTTGCTACTTAAAAAATGCAAAACACTGTCCTACAGTATTTGCACGATTCTTTTAAAGCTGACTAATAGAACTACAGAAGACAAAAGGCCTCAATTGGTTAGGTCCAGAGTTTAAAAAAAATACATTAAATTGCTGCTCTTATGAACTACAGTAGGCTGTATATTGCATACCTGCTTTTATTTACTTTCACCTTATGGGTCATCCTTCCTATTGGTACATCTAAGAAGATAATTAAAGTTCTTTCATTTGAAAGTCTTTGTGGAAGGCCTGCAATAGGTTTGATGTCAAGAGGTTGCTAACGCTTTCCATAGCAACGTTTGAAAGAGACCAAACATGAAAACATTTGGTTCATTGTCGAGATATGCTGCATTTGTTCTCACAAAGGCATTTTTGTCATTTCTTCATAAAAACGCTGATACTTTCTAAAAGTTGAAACAGAAACCAATAGCTGAATCAAGCATAAAAAAGATAAAAGTTTGAAATATTTTATTTTCTTTCCTTCCTTTCACCTGTGGGTACTTTCAAAATTTGAATTCACATTGTCTATTGAGAAAATAAATTAGATAAATCAATTTTCTTTATTCATCTTATATTTACAGTATTTCTGCAGTGACCAAACTCTTTAAGAGCCATATGCTGTTTTACAGGATATAGCCATATTGTGTCTAAGAACACACCTGGGGCCCGATTTTGAAAGTCATTGCCCTAGATCTTGAGGGGAATGGCTCTGAGCAGAATTAGCACCCAGGACAAATGAAATGCAGTAAAATAAGTTTGTGCAAAGCTAGTCACTGTAAAGTAGGAGGGCTAATATGTGGTAGCCAATTGTAAGCCAATAGCATACAATTTAAGAAGCCATTAGCTACAACTATCTTCATTCAAAAGAATGAGCCCAAATAAAATAAGCCTAAATATGCACATTTGTGTCTCTACTATTAGCTGTATGTCCACACGTACTAGTTTAAACATTATACCGAGTCACTTGGTAAATGTCACAAAAGATCCCGTATTACTTTTTGAAGGAGTTGGACTGTTCACCCAGTATCCTGGCAAAATTCCGCTCTGGGTTTATTCCAGTCTGGCCTTCCTAAATGTTCTCATTAATTCAACTGGTGAACCTATATGTGTAGTGGGGCTGCTGGTGCAAAATGGCTTCCATGGGTCACCTGGGGAGGTGCGGTACTGAAGTGGCAGCAGCAAACCACTTTGGCATGCTTTGTGATGAAAAATGCTCTATAAATAGAAGGAATTCTTTAATGATTATAAGTAAAGTTTAATTAGAATACTGTCTTGGTTACAATGAACATTTAATGTTTAAAGTTGTCTGCTATTTAATGTAATGATATTTTAATGATAATGGTACTCTACTAGTAGTAGGCATGTAAACAGAATGCGTGCCTTTATGATTAATGTATCTACGATCAATTGCAGTGTGGGCTCAAGGGTGCCGAGACTTATGAAGGATGCTCTTGAAGCTCATGTGATAGGAAAACAAATGCCCAAGCATGTTTCGCTAAAGCTTCAGTAGCCTATGGTTAAAGATATGACTAATCTGACTGGTGAAATCACCTTTCATGCAGTAGGCAATACACTATGTGTATAGTGGCTTGCAATTGGTCTCCACAGTTGTTCACACTTCAGAGGTGACATAAATATTCATTGTCTGTACTATTTAACAAAAGATGCAGTTTCTAATTTGATTATGATTTGAATATGTTATTTCAAGTATCTGTTCTTTTGATGCATGCAGTATTCCCTGTAAAATACCAAACTACCATCTTCTCTTTAGATACAAATATAGTTATACAGACTGTACAGTATATGCCACATATACTATAAATAGCCAATATTTCATCACACATGGATACAGACCTAACCCACAGTAAGTATTTTATTCCATTAGCTTTTACACTCTACTCTTGTTTCATTTCTAATCGATAGTCGAAAGTTATTAGCTTCTTATAATTGATAGTTATCAGCTTCCTGTGTTCTTAATTCCAAACATTTCAGTACCTGCATTTCTAGCCTGCAGAACTGCTTGTACACAGAGGTGTGCTGAATAAAAGCCTGCTCGAGATGGCTCTATCACAGCTCCTCTTCGCAAGGAAATGCCAGCGAACCCCCGCCTCAACAGACGTGTTGTCTGCTTGCCCCAGCTTTGAGTCTGATACTGTAAGTGGGTGTTAGGACTTTTGTTCTCATTGTTGCTTTGCCTGGTGATCACAGTCACACCTCGGAGGTTTGTGGTTATTTCTTAGTAGTGGTGTGTATGGCTCTGCTTGCATTATTGTATTCACATGTGGCCACTTCGTTAAAAAGCAACAGTGAAATACTGTAAAAGAGACATAAATGTGTAAGATTATTTTTCTTACTCTGTTTTGCATGGTGCTGTGTGACATTCAGTGAGAAAGAGGGGTTTGCCATATGTTTTCTGTGCTAGCTAGGTTAAGTGGAATTTCTGAATTGCCCCCGTGTGTGTAGTTCTGTCCAGGGTGTAGTTCCAACCTGTGCCCTCGTGAAACTTGTGCCCTGTTTCTGCAGAATCTGGATCTGGATCAGGATCTGATTGCCCGTGACCATCATCTAATTTGTTTATTCCTGTTTGAACTCTTATGACAGGTTTTTCGAACATAGAACATGGGACTAGATTTTTCCAGATTTTGAGCAATCCGTTTAATATTCTCAGGCTTTTTTTACATCAGCCCATTCATAAGACTGACTCGCTTTTTGTGCCTGTCCAAGACGAGGTTCTAAAAGGAGGAAAGGAGGTATTTACATATCCAAATGCATGTGGCTTACTTTTCGAAATACAAAGCGTGTATTCTGCTGCTTGTGTGTGTTTTTTGAGGCTTCTGATCTCATAGCTGCTGCTTTGATAGGAATACATGGAAACAACAACTTAGAGAAATTTCCAAGGCTGACTTTAGCCTTACAGCAAGTGTTGTGGCAAAGGAAACATTTGTGAGTCTTGTAAAGCTGCCTTTCCTTAAGAGCAGACATTGTTCAGTCTTGGCTGTTGAATTTATTCACATTAGATTCAAGAAATGTAAGCATTGATATTAGTGTAGCACTCATAGTAGATAAAAAAACGCCAACTGTATTCACTTTCACAGGAGCCTGCATTGTATAATATCTAGGATACACTAATACCCAGTCACTCTGTGTAATATAAGAACATTTGAATATATGTAATATACAGAAAGCACAAAATCCCCAGAAAAATCTTGATCCCACCAAAATGGCATTTTTCATTTGGGTAGTTTAAGAGTATTGCTCTTCAGCTCATGATCTGACTTAAACTTATTTAAAAATGCAGTTGCTCTTACAGGTGTGCATATATTTGTTTGAAATAAAAATAAAAAGTAGTTATTTTTTCTGACACAGAACAATTCACCTGTGAGTTAAGAGAAATAAACATCGCATTGGTCTGTGGCGTCTCTAATTAGCAAACTATATCACAAGTTTGTGATGTGATTGATCTTTTGTAGAGGCCTTTAGGCAATGTATTGACAGAAAGGAACAGTCCCCCTCCCCCCGTCCCCACCCACCTAACCCAAATAATAAGTTTGGAAAAACAAATTTTTAGGATGATACTCTATCAAATAGAGAGCAAGAAACTGCACTAACATTTCCCTTCAGTCTCTGGTACTTTGACACTAGTGTTATGGTCATATGTTGATAATGTTGAAAAGGATCAATAAGTAAAAATGGGAGGTAAATCTATTGCTTATCTCCTTTATACTAACTGGTTGCTAATTAATTGTTGAGGAACAAGGTAATTCAAATATGTTCCTGAAAGATATGAGATACTTTGTCTCTTTTCAAAACCTGGAATTTATATAGAACTGAATTCTTAGATGGTACAATTGACCATCAGGAATGTTTTTTTTTCCTTTTTTTTTTTGAAGACAGGTGGGAATTACTCTAGTTTCTGTCCCTAGCTTTGTCATTTGCAATTTCACTTCCATCTGATCAGTGGTTTATCTTTCTTTTAAATTTGTAGGAAAAGAAAAAAAGTATGTATTTCATACAAGGTTGAAATCACACAATGTACGCTGTATCATTTCCGTTGTAAATGCTATAAAACTAAAAGTTTAGTTTAACGTATTTCAGCCTTAACTCCTAAAATTTATTTGGTACAGACATCTGTAAGTCAGGGTCTTTAGTTTAGTCTGATGTTCTCTGTAGGCCGAAACTCAGTCTTTGCTAACATTGGCAATGTGGGAGAGAAGACCACTTCTCTGGAATGCTCTGACCTTCTTTTTTTATGGTAGTGCTGACCACTAAGCACTTCTTTGGAAAAAAAACACAAAACAAAGAAAACAGCGGTCTGCTCACTTCCATCCTTGTATCTATCTCAAGTACTGTACTGTCTGCTGAACTCCGGCGATGATATAAATCAGTACAGGCCTGAGCTTCAGAAGATGCCCTCTTCTGTCTTTTGTGTCTAGCACATTTAGTTAAAGCCAAACGCTGTGGATGTTCACTATACACACATTATGTTTAAAGCAATTTTGTGGTTATACGTAATAAGGATGAGGGCAGGCAAAGTCTAAACTTTAGAGCAGTCGAATGTTCAGCTGAGTTCAAGTGCTTGGTTTCTATGAATGGATGTTATGATGACTATTTCTGTGGCTTTCAGAGCAATTGTTATTTTCTTTCGTGTAGTGAAGATGAATAAAATCTCTCTATGTATATGCGTATATACAGTATGTACATTTTTGAGTAAATTACATTAGAACAAACATTCACAAACGCAGGCCTAAAATTAGAAAACCCATTCGGTCTTTTTTTTTCCATATGCCTTGTGTTGTGTCAGTTTCAATGTTTTTTGATTTGCCTAGATGAAGTGGGATATATTTTAGAGATGAGAATAAATTAAATACAATCAAAAAGCAATTGCTTTTGGTGTGTGAAGGAATTTGATAATTTTGTCTCCCTCTGCTCTGCTCCAAGCCAATTGGTGGCCAGGCCTTTGCCAGAGCTGTCAAAACATGGAAATTACAATGACAAGAGTTTCTAATAGAATCTGTTTGACAAACGTAATTAAGGTGTTTCGATTTAAAGCCTATAATAAAGACTACTGGTAGGCTCCCCAAGGTCCTCACTAATTGTGTAGATTGCATTTTAAGCTTTGAATAGTTTTATTGGATAATGAACTGTTAAGAAGTGTTAGATCTTTTTTCTTAGCAGAATGTAGAGATAGAGAATGAGACAGGCCTGAGGTGTGGTGTTGTACAGATAATTAAAAGGCAGATTTAAGTTACAGGCTTTGATCTTGCTGTCAAGTTTTGATTAGAGCTGTAAATTCTTTAATCAAGTGTAATGTTGTTATTAACGTTCCTAACTGTTAAAAGAAGAGAAGGAACGTCAAGTTTCCTCAAGTCCATAACATTAATCTCACAACTTCGCCTCTGTGATGTTTTTATGTGGATAATAAATTGTCTGCAGTAGGTGATTAAAAAAAGTGAAATGTTTTAATACATTCACCTCCTGCTGCCTCCGACAACTCAGTAAATAGTTTGTTTCAGGGTGAGGAATACTTTTTTTTCAGATGTAGAATAAGAAGTTTTGCTGTGTTCTTTATACCATGATTACTGTATTGGCAATAAACCCAATTTGTACAGTGGTTTTACATTGGTTTTCAGATGTGTAAAAAATTAATGAATAAGCCAAAAATATCAGTTAATATTACTACTACTACTACTACTACTACTACTACTACTACTACTACTACTAATAATATATGTAAACAGTGTGAGTGATCCATCTTTTTTGTATTGTTCATCTAGTTTCTTTTCACTTAGCACAGGGCGTGTTCTGAGCTCTTATTATAGATGAGAAAGAAGTTGAATGAAATTAAATTATGACATTTAAAAATGTCTTCTCAGAACATATAAACTGGAGGATTACCTATTAGCCACACGACTATGACATTCTACGTATTACTTTTTCATGAGAGACCTGGGTTGTACTGTAGCTTTACAAACTGGAAGAATTGAATGCAGAGAGTAGGCCTGCTGAATTGTGAGTAAGATCTATTGAGTGGTTTTGATGGGTTTTGGTGATACGTAGCATTTAAAAAAAAAAAGTAAATCCAGCTACTCCCAAGTAATTTCAGGCATTAATTTAAAAGATTTCTAGGCTGTGGTCTGCATGTGAGGTAATACACAATCCTGGAGAAATTCCATTAGTTCCGATTTGGATGGTTCAGTTACACTAGTTGAAAAAAATAAGTCCAAGAAATTTGCAGCAAGAAAATAAAGGCAATTGGGGAGTTGTATTTGGCTGCTTATATAGTTAATATGAAAATGTATACTAACCACATTGTAAGTTACCTGAATTTGGCCAGTTGCTGTTTTTTTTATTGACTGGAAGCAAATAGGACATTGGTAGTATTTAAAGGGAACCTTGATTTTTTTAAGAAACATTAATTACAGCATAAACAAGCTGTTGATATATGTCTGTGCAAGCATGTACAACCCATAGGCTAATGTTAACAGTTTTAAAAAAAAAGCTGCTCCTGTGTTCCTGCTACTTTTCCCTCTAATTTAAAATGTGGAAAAAATGTAAAAGGGCATTTTGTTTAAGTCAACGGGAAACTGTTTTATTGAACTAAAAAGAGTCTTGAGTTGAAGTGGAAAAAAAGCAACTAATTTATTTCTTCTCCCGCCTGCTTAAATAAATTGTTCTATTAGACTCTTGCAGCCTTGGTCATTTATACCTATTAAACCTGTGTTTTATCATCCATTACTGACTTTCACGTCTCTGGGTATACTTATTGTCCGTAATAAGCATTTTAAACAGCCACTAAAAATTGTTCAAGTCATATCTAGTGCACACTGAAAGGGAGAATGAGATTTGCAAGTGATAAATGGGAAAGTTGACTAGCTAACTAATAAAGATTTGTCTTAATCAAGTATGATTTGTCAGAACAGGAGCGCAGTGGGGTCAGGGCACAGGCAATGAATAATAGAGCGCACACTGGAGACTGGGACCATAGAAGAAAGGCCTAATAAATATGCTGTGATTACCCACTGCTAATTCATATTCAAAGGACGGATTTTGCCTGGTCAGCCACAAAGATGCTGAGCTGATCACCTGATTGTTAAAGATTTCTTGGTATGACCTCTTTGAGAAACACATTGACACACACTTACTCACACATTGGTGGCCAAAATATTCTGTTGATTCAGCATTTCGAATCACTTTTAGTGTAAACTTTAATGATCATATCAACCCCCTCTGTTTCATCCCTGGTAATTAAAAATCTTGCAGAATATGTTTAAGCATATTGTACCTTATCCACACATTAATCGAGGTCAACGTCATATCAGCACTGCAGAGGATGAAACATGTAGCTCTGCCATATGAGAATGAGCAGTAAGCCACCCCCTAACTTTAAGAAATTTTCCAGTTTTCCTCATTAAGTATCCCTACCCGTAGTATAAATATCAGTCCAGGCCTCTCAGGTGCACACTCAGGTGCACACTGCTTTGTCTGTGTCTTGATGTTGTATTGCAGTCAAACTATGAGTAAGATTCCTACTTTATTACAGCAGGATTTCTTGCATTCTGACTTATTCAGGAGATTAACATGTGGAAAAGATTCCAGTAGAATAGTGAAAAATGGTTTCATGCTTATACTTTTGGGGATAATAAAAAGAAGACATAAGCTAAGGAATGCTGGTATAAAGTAAAATAAATAATTCTGTTTAAAATGACATATATACAGTACATCCACAACCAGCTTGCAAGCTTTATTCCATGTGTCATCATAAAGGGGGCAAACTAAACTTTTCACAACTTTGTCTTTTTTTTTCTTGTCATCATTATTGCTTTCTCAGGGTAATGGAAAATTAGCAAACGCCGCTAACACTGGTTCCAGATGTTCATCTGAAAAGTGTGTAAATCTTTTATCTGCCTGTGTTTGGCTCAGTTCAGGGTAGTGTGTAAAATAAGAAGTGGCTGTGAATGATAACTGGTTGAATAGTATACTGGAGAATATGAGTTTCATTCATGTGATAAACCTTATTCTCTTCAATATTGTCTCTCAATGTTTCCCAATGGACAGATAATATCATTACTGTCTTGACTGTGTGTGCAGGGCTGTTCACTTGTTCTGCTTCTTTTTTGTCTTCCCACCACAGCCATTACACAGTTTTGTATCCAGAAAGACCAGATGCTCAGTTAATGGATCTTACAGCAGTAGTTCATGAACACTAATTGACCTTTTCCAAAGTCCTGTGAAAACAATAACCAAACCTTTGCTCCTCTTATTGACCTGTTTGTGTGTAGTGTTGTTGTATCAGGAGAGAATCGTGTAGCAACCTTCACTAAACTTAAAAAAAATGTAACGTACAACTATGGTGTCACCAAGTGTCGGGGTTGGCCTTTCAGCCCAGGCAAAAGAAGGCCAGAGATCTCACAGTGTGTAGATGGAATGAAACAGTTCTTGTAAAATTGATGATGTCTCCAATTATTTATCTGTAGAGGGAGTCACTGGGACAGCAGATGCCTCCATTGTGGGGAAGCCTGCTGCTGGTTTAGATATTAATGCACAGAAGGTTGATCTCTGAGTGTCAGAAAGACAATTCATTCTGTAATATTCCAGCAGGCGAGCACCTCTTCGAAAGATTAAGAAAGGGGATAAAGAAGAGAAAAAAAGATGCAATTCATCAAAGTGACAGTGTTTTATACCTTCTATTTCAGTCTGGCAATATTGTCAGGTTGGTTAAGAAACATACAGTCGAATCAAGATGCAGTTTAGGGCATGAACAATTACAGTGGAGAGAAAGCTAAGAAAACTTAATGTTCAGTGCAGCATAGTTGCTATTGTGCTATATCCTTCATTAAAAAAATAAAAAGGCATCAAGTAATATTGGTTGTATATCGAACAGACCACTTTGCAAGAGCATTAACCAGTTCAGTGCAAAAGTAAGTGTAATAGTTTGACCAAAGAATCTACTGACATCCTGTACAAAGTAGTTTTCTGTTCATGGTCTATTGGACATTTTCTGATACCATGCTTCTGTCGTGCTATTTATTCAAAGGCTCAAATGGAGGACAGGTTTCTGTCAGTGTCAACCTAGAGCTCTGGTGTAATAAGATCCTGTTGGTATTGTATAAAAAAGCTAAGAGACTGGCAAGAAGTAAAACAGTACTAGCGTGTAGTATATCATTTTAAAATACAAGTATAAAAATATTGTACCACATTCCAGTTAATTTTTGAACAGAAGCTGTTTTTAAAGCTTTAAAGTCGTTTAGAGGGATTTTTGCATTTATTATTTGTACAGGGAAATGGCACAAACATTAACACCTGTGTTTAAGGGCATGTGGAAAGAATACCATTCACATTACTTAAAACGTTTAACAGCGTTAGTTCTTAAAAGTTCAACAATCTCATGCAGTTTTGTGCAGGATTGAAATGAGCACCCTTGTCTGTAAAAGAAAAAAAGGTGAAAGGAGATTCTGCTTCAGATGCTACTGTCACATCTCAAAAAGATATTTTTAGTGAAAGATGTAAGTTGCTCTGTTTCAATGAAAAACAAAATTAAACAGAAGATCTGACTATTTTAAAATGAGGACAAATAAAATCATTAAAATAATACAAATGTATAGTTTAATAGCTGTGGTCACCTGTTAGGATGTTGCAATGACTGTTACCTTCCATCAGATTTACTGCTTTAAGGATATATCTCTTAAATAAAAATGTAAATCCCATTCCATTTAAGAGCTGTACTCCATTGGCTTACTGGTAATGTAACCCTGGAACCACACCATATACCACATTTCACCTTTGGGAGGCATTGTATATACAGCTAAACATTCAGCAGGGAAAGCCAGCAGGGACAGGGAAACATAATGGGAACATCAATTTGTGGTCAGATATCTAAGGGAAATATTTATCTTTCTGGTACTTGGCAAGGGATGTTGAAATTGGAGCTTCTAATGTATTTTACAGTCTTTGGCTTGGATGGGACTTAATCAGCCTTTGATGGATTTTACAGTAAAAAAAGTGATTAATTTTTAAAATATTTTGCATCTATCTTTATTACTGTAGGGGGTCTTCAGTTTCTTCATTCTTGTTCTCCTGTCTGTGAGTACAGTGTATTTGCACGGCTTTGGATTGGCAAACCCTTCTCTGTGAAAGTGATAATGATTTTTTAATACAAGTTTGAAATCAGAGATTTTGATTATTTGTTCATGAGTCATACTGAAGCCTGATTATTAGCCAAATAAAAAAAAAACATTATCAGTGGTGCCATTCAAATAATTTATCCATGCTTCATTGACTGAATGTTCCATCTAAAAAATGACTGTCAGATGAATTTATGTCAAGTTACTAGGATATTTTCATTTTCAGTACCCCCACATTTCAGATTAACTAATAATCCATTCATTTTCTTAATGCTTCTTTTAATTCTGAGGTCACGGGGGACCTGGAAGAATGGATGCAAGGCAGAGTGCACCCTGGACAGGATGCTAGGCACACAGACACGCACACACCCACACCTGGGCCAGATTTCCCAGCAGCCAATTCACCTACCAGTATGTCTTTGGACTGCTGGAGGAGGCCCACGCGAACACGGCGACATCATACAAACTCCGCACAGATAGCACCCCTGGAATTGAACCCAGGGCCCCAGCACTGTGAGGCACCAATCCATGGCGCCGCAGTGACCCCAATTAACTAATAACAACACCTTTTGTTTTTTATATATTTCTGTGTTCTTCTTGGTGCATGTCCAAAGGCCCAACACAGCTACCTTGACACAGGAAAAAGACACATACTGTAGACCACAACACCAGTTACAAAACAGAGCTGGCATAAACTGCTGTATCAGGTCCTGATACAGATTGTCAAACATATGTTTTCTGGGAGTAATAGGCAATCCTCTTATTTTAAAAGTGTCTTTAAAAAAAAAAAAAGACTGGTCTCTGTATAAATTATCCAGGTACTATCTGTCTCCTGTGTTCCCTATGGGAATAAAGAGAAGAAGCTAATGTGATAATGTTTCAGTTTTTGTCTTCAGTGTTATACAGTAGATATAATAAAGTTGGAAATAATATTTATCAGTGGTTTTCAACCACATGGAATTTCCTTTTTCATTCTCATTCTTTTTTTGCACAACATATTATCTGATGTGAATCCTGTGACTTATCTACAACCTCATAAAATGTGGTGATTCCTTGTAGGGTTGTCCATGTCAGGGTGCAGATGAGATAGATGTGCATTTAAAGCAATGAAAGGTTTTCCTGTCTTCCATTGTTCATATTATTAATCTTTGTGTTCATTCTTTTAATCTGGTCTATCTGTCATATATCTGTCTGACTGCCTTATTTAATCTGTGTATTCTTCAATCTGTCTGTCTCTGATTACAAATTAATGAAGGCAGGGATGCATTTATCCACACATCAAGAACAAAAGGACTGGTGCTCGTAACACATTTTTTTGGTGTTTGGAGATTGTATAGCTACCAGATGTAGTCCATTGTGTAGCACTTCCACAAGCTGTTTTCTGCACGTGAGCCCTTTTGCATGCAACACCTGTATAAAACAAAAATCATGAGTGCAGCTATTTATTTAGGATTGCTTAAGGCATTTGAAATGTTATTTTTGATCAACTCATAAATTCTTGATTTGTTCATTCTTGTAGTTTTTTTCTTTATTGTGATTGGTGAATACTAGTGAGATTTTAACCATTCAGGAACTCAGCTTTGCTTTATTCTTTCTGTTTTTCTGTTACTTAGGACCAAAGGACAAATGTGAGAGACAACTGCAGTGCGTTCTAGTAAATGCATGGATGATGAATTATATTTGAAAATGTGAAACTCTCTAAGAATATAAGGTTCAGACTGGACAGTCTAGCACATTTGAGACACTTTTCTAACTAAATTAAGAAATATGAGCAATACTGAGGTCATAATCTGTTGATTAAGACGGGTATTTAGTTACAAATAACAAAAAACTAATTCTAAATGCTGTAATAAATATGGATAGAACTTTTGAATTTTGCATGTAATTTTAGAAGCTGGTGCTTTAGTTAAGTGTTGGTTGTGAATGTTAATTCAGGTTTTAGGGTATTTACAATGCACTAAATACAGCTAATACAGGTTTCAGTTTTGAAAACACCTTATACTTGTATTTCAGATTAAAAGACTTTTAGATTTAAGTTTAATACACCATGTATTAAATAAAATCATTTATAATGAGATGTCATTGTTCATCGAGAAGAAACTCACATTTATAATCAAATATTGAATTACTTCGTGTTTTTCTTCAAAATAAAAAAAACCTTTTTAAGGTTATTAAGTGACTATCACAGATTTTGTATATAGATATTTATCTAGATATATATTGTATATGTTACTCCAGTAGCACAGTGGTGCAGAGGTTAGCATTGCTGCCTCGCAGCACTGGGGCCCTGGGTTTAATTTCGGACCTGGGTTGCTATCTTCGTAGAGTTTGTATGTTTTCCCCATGTTTGTGTGGGTTTCCTCCCACGATCGCGAGACATACTGGTAGGTTAATTGGCTTCTGTGAAAACTGGCCCTGGTGTGAGTTCGTGTTTGTGCCCTGGGATGGACTGCGATGACATCCCCTCCAGGGTGTTCCCTGCCTTGCTCCTGTTGCTTGCCGGGATAGGCTGCTGCTCCCCAGCAACCTTGAATTGGAAGAAGTGGATGGATATATATTTATCATAATATTAAATATCAGAAGCGTCTTTCTTAAATGAGAAATGTTGGTTAGTTGAGACCTTTTAATCATTTATACCAAAGTGAAATTGCTTCTGTCCTAAACAGTTCCATATTACTTAAATTTAAGTCAGGGGCGATCTTCACATCTCGTAATTCTTAAGCATGACTGCTACAAGGATCTCAATTGCTGTTAGATATCAGGTTAGACACTGAGAAGGTATCCAAAGCAATTGCATCTTTAACATATTGTCCAGAGATTTTAAGAGGAGCATTGGCAAGTGCCCAGTCAGGAATTGTGTTTCTACAAGCACAAGTTCATTTTTTGTCCAGCCATACAGTATGTATAGTTCAATGCTTATAAAACTTAGAAGCAAGAATAGTGTTAACTAACTCCAGGAAACATCTTGTACAAAGATGAAAATTGGCTGTGTGCAGACAGAACTAATGCAATTAATTAATTCTTTTTGAGGACAAAAATGTAAGAGTGTTTCTAATTAACGCTCAAAAGAAAATGTTGCTTGACAAAGGCAAAATTGAAATACAGTATGATCTCACTGGTGGGACCTCAAATTCAAGCTTTAAGTTTGGATTTATTTTATTATTCTTATGTTTGTTTTTACATCGAGCCATACCCGGGTTAGTATAGCTTTGCATCTTAATACGACAGAGGAACAAGGAGGTCAAGTTTGTTTTTATTTTCTAAAGCAAAAAGTGTCCCAGCTTCCAGACCTAACCACCTGGATCCAGTAACCCCTTAATATTAAATAACCATGGAGCCCTTTGCATTTTGAGACCCCTTTGCCTACTAGGAATTGCTTTAGCCCATGTTCACCAACTCTGGAATGATTTCAGCAGTAATCCTGTGAGAGCCAGAGGGCACAAACTGTGAAACATCAAAAGGGCCTGTTGGCTGCTGGACAAATTCTGGAAGCCAATTTTTCAGCCAGTGCACTATGCCTGGGCGCCAATGTTTTGTCCCTTCTGTGTCAGAGAGGTGGGTGGAGGGGGTGTGAGTGGATTACTTTGCACTGACTGCTGGTTGTGTTGAGACCTGAACTTTCAGCTTAAGATGTGCCAAGTTGTGTGCGGCACTTTGCTGGTCACCCCATCGGGGAATCTTTGTTGTCAGCGACTGGGTGCAGTTGTTGATCCTCAGATATGTGGTAGAGATGTCGAAAATGTCGGCAGCTGGTTTCTCCACAGTCCTCCCTGCTCCAACTGGAACCAGTCAGGAGGTGGGGGCTGAGGGCTGCAAGCAGCTTTTTTTTCATATGGTTCAACAGCAGCTTAAACCTTGCGCACATAAAAAGTAATAGAGAAAATAAAACCGCTTTGTTATGTGCTTATGTCACTGCCGGCAGCTGTAAGCACAAAGGTTGAATTCAGCGCAAACTGTCAGCAGGCCTCACGCGAAGGTGTGTGATAAAAATGTTTTCATGAAGTGCATTATGTGAATGTTTGTGTCTTTATTTTCTGAATAAACTAGCCTACTAAAGCAGCAAGCCCTCAATATTAATCTTATTTGCTAAATACTCCTTTGATTTGGTGACATTGAAACTGGGCCAATTTAGCCAATATATCTAAAGCAAATCAATGAGATAAATATAATTCTGAAAGCAACAGTGATGATGACTGTTTTGCCATTAATCAAAAAAATATTGTGCTTACATCACGAGCCTCATGTTCATAGATATGAGTCTGTGTCGGCCTAGCATTTATGATCTCCTTGTGGTAATAGGTGTGTAAAAAAGGTTTTATGTATTATGTCTTTCGGTATATGTGCCAGCAAAACCAAAATAAGTAAATGGAATTTTGTTTCCACAGACAGGAATACTCATGGGTTTGTATAGGTGCTACCTTGTTAATTCTGTTTTATTTATTAGTTCATTTTCATATTTTGCAGAGCAAATTGGCCAGGAAATTTTAGAAAATCTCCACCTTGACAGAGAAAAAATACAGAGATCCAGAGACCGGGTGAGTTTCTCGTCTATTGTATTTCATGTCTAAATTTTTCTGTTTAGGGGGTTGAAATAAAAAGAGCTTCACACAAATCCTCAGTACTAACAGTTGCTTAAGATGTAAAATATAAATATGTTATCTTCTTACTATGAAGAAGATATTATGTTTCTGTTATTATATTATTGTAGTTGTTTTCCAGAGGGAGAATTGTCCAAAGCTGCTTTGGAATATTTCTCCAAACTGATTTGATTTTTAGGCCTGCTAGTATTATCCACACATGCTATACTCTGCTTGCATGCAGCCTTTGCAGTCAGACAATTTGTAAGGAAGAAACGCTATAAATTCAGTCTGATTGTAAAGGCTTGTTTCATCTCCACCATATTTGATATTTGTTCCTTACACACTTAATTTTTTACATAAGTGTGCAATATACAGCTTGACAGAATAAGTACAGTACTTCAGTTTTAGATTCTTTATGGTGATTTCTCAATACATATGTAATTTTCATCATTTAGGAATTCTGCTTTGCTTTTTTTATTTTTATTTCCTTTTGAAGTTTTTTTGTTATTCCTTATTTGTTGCATGTCCACAGGACAGTTGTGAGAGTGCAGTCTAACTAATATAGACTATACATAGATGGTGAATTAAAATGTAAAATCACAAAATGTTCTTTTAATTTGATATGTGAAACTTTCCAAGAGTACAAGATGACTGTCTAGCACATTTGAGTTACATTTCTCAATTGAGAAATATCAGAAATATTGAGTTTAAAATATGGTATTTAAAAATGTATTTATGTATTACAAAAACAAAGTCTAAAATTCAGAAGTAGATCTGGATATACTACTGGATTTTGAATGTTCGATTATGACTTTGGCTACGTACGATGGATAAGAATATCTTCTTCATGTTCATGCAGCAAGAAGTCACTTGTACTCCAGATATTTTAGCTCAAGGTCTATTCACAATATATTCATATACACAATATGAAACATGAGCCTACATTTGAAAGCCCCAACTTGCATTAAGCTATTGCTGTGTTTCTCTGTCTTCCATAACACTTTTTGATGAGACACGTGCTGTATTGGCACTCATGAAGTAAATGTGGAAGCTTTTGTCTCATTGAGTTCGTAAGGGGGGAATCAACTGTGCATTAATAACTTCTGGTGCAAAGTCACTTCCTTTATTTTACTTCTCAACCAAAAGAAGATAAGTAACTGACAGTGAGTCAGCAGTAGGGCCATAGTACACAGTTTGAATCGTATGGACACAAGACCTTTTCTTAGGATCTGGGGTACATAGCCTCATTTATAAATTAATTTAATATTTTTGTAGAAATATGAAGAAACAAGTCCCAGATTCTAAACCTTACCACACTGAAAGAAGATGGTTCATTTGATAGGACTGTTGTGAGGTTAAAATAGATATTTAAGAAATTAGCATTTCTGTTTCAAATAAAATTATTTGTGTTTCTTTAACCAAGACATTGATTGTGTATTCAGTCTTATTATTTGTTTAATAGTTGTTTAGCTTTTATTGTATTTTAGTTTGGAAATGTTTGGAAATTTTCAAACACATTTGTAAAGCACCACAAAACAAACGATAATCTCCAATCCCAATTTTGCAAAAAGAACAAAATAAAAGTGATACTATTGAATGCATGAAGCATTTTTATCAATATAAAGAGCACACTCCCTAAAGCAAAATAATAAGTAAAAGAATAAAATAAAATCTGATTTTCAGGAAATTACGACTGATGCTCTCCCCGTGCAAATTAAATTATTTTTTTAATGCAGTTGTGAAATTGAGGTATTGAAGGCTCATACCATGGGTGAGAAGGCTCATACCACGGATGATCATGGCACATCAGAGAAGTGATATTCTCTCTGAACAACTGCACGCCTTCTCAAGCATTTCTTCCTCATGTAAAACACAAGCTAGAGTCGTCCACTTTCCATATTGTGGTATGCTCTTAGAACTCAGACATCATCTGCTAACAGTGGATTCATTCTCCATCAGAAGAGAGATCCAATCCTTTTGTGATATGTTTCCAATAGCTGTCCTTACTAGGCAGATGTAAAATTGTCAGATCCCAGTTAGGGGCCATCTGAAATGCTTTTTATGAAGAACGGTTAAAGATCACAACATGTCAGTTGGCATTGCAGACTATTTCAAAGGAAATAAAACATTTCCTTTCAAAGGTCTGCTGTCTACAGAGAATAATGCACTCCCATGAGTCTAGGCTGGCCCTCCCCAAAGGATGTTTTGCCTGGTAAAAATATAAATGTTGCGATAGAAGTTGTAACATGAGTGTTAAACTGTATGTTTTGCATCTACAGTGTGTAAAAAAACAACATAGTTAAGGCAGTAGTGTTCAGCAGCAAACATAACATTTGCTGTGAAATGAACATTCTTACATTAATATGAAATGAACATTCTTAATGGAAATGAAATAATCTAATATAGTTCTTTAGAAGATAGTGCAGGGAATTCTCAGAAGATAAATCATACAGCAACATTTTTTTAAATGTTGACATGCATAAATAAGGCTTTAAATTGAATGTTCTTTTCAGCATTGGTTTTTCTTCTTTACTGTATATAAGGTATATGGCTCGAGTTGTATTAGTGATTGTGATTTTCATTGTAGGGAAACCCCATAGTATAACATGCATTGAATGAAGCCTTGTATTTAACTTGTGGAAGGTTATACGTTGTGAAAAATACAATCAGAGTGATAGCAAGAGACAGTGCTATGCCTTCCAGGTAGGCATTAAAGTCAAATGTTGTGACCAGCTTTTCAGCTAAAGTCGGAGACAATGTAGGACATAGTTTGGCAATATTTCTGAGATGGAATAATTATGTTTTTACAATATTTTGTACATGTGGTTCAAATGTCATGTCTGAATCACATATCACCCCCAAGATCTTCAATTTCCATTGCAATTCAAGTGCAGTGCCATTAGACAGATAGGGTTACTGCGTTAGATTTACAACGTTAATGGGGGGTGCTAAGAAGCATGACTTCAGTCTTATCACAGTCATGTTGTTACATGTTGTTTTGAAGCTGGCTCAATGGATCCATCATTATTGTATTAGGTGGGGTGAGTATGCAATGCAGCCAGACACAAAAATTAGGCAAAATATTATTTTATTTACACACAGGACACAGGTTCTTCAATATAATCAAGAGCACTTTTTCATCCCTATCTGTGGACAATCAATCTGCTATCCAACTCTCAAAGTCTTTTTTTATTGAGAAATGACCAGTCTTGCCTCTTGTATCTCAGTGGTCTGTGTTTCATCATCTTCATTCCTGCTCTTCATTGCCAGCTTTGGCCTCCTTCCTCCCCAAGGAAGTTTCAATTTTTCTTTTCCTGTTGTCCATCACACTGTCTGATCCCGACGGCCAGCATGAATTTCTGTTTGACCCCTTTTCTCCTGTCCATTGGAAAAAAAAACTTTTTGTTTTCCTTGAGTTTATTTGCCTTTCACATGACCCCTGACTCTCTCTCTCTCTGCCACATGAGAATTGGAGAATCCTGGAGTTTGTAGTTCTCTCCTGGCTCTTCCAGACCGCTGGCAGTGACATGGCAGTGATCTCTGACTCCACAATGCTTGAAACTGATCTAAAAGATTGATTCTTACGTAAAGTTGTGTTGGACATGAAGTGTGCTGCAATGATCAGAAATGTCTGATTGAATCTATTTGGCTCGGAGCAAAATGCAACGCAGGTGTCAGACTGTGCGTTTGTAAAGATTCAGATTTTCACACATTGAAGATGTGAAACATAATAAGAATGTTTAGAATTAGTATTTTAAGCCATTCTAAAGTTTCTGAATGAAACATTATTGTATATATTAAATACAGGCTTATATATAATATTATATATATTTTATACATAATCGTAAATATGGGGTTAATAAAAAGAGCATACTTTGACTATTTTATTAGAAAATTTCATTTTAAGCCTTTAGATTTTATTAGATGATTATATCTTGTTCCATTAGTAATACATATACAAATAGTTGTTTTTTTCATTTTGCTGAATAATGAACATGTAAAGAGGTATGCTGCAGCAGGAAGACGTGCTTTTACCAAACCTAACTGCTAGATATCCATATCCCTGACCTGCAAATGAAGTGATGCCATCCATGCTGTAGCTGTTTCTATAATGTTAATATACTGTAATATGAAATAAAACATATGCCCCTTTGTCTGCTGGAAGTGTCCTTCACCTTTCTTGGCCTCACTTTTTAAGGCTTTAGCTTAAATCTCTGCATACGAGACAATATTAAATAATTGTAAATGCCTGCGCAACGATGCAGCCCATTTAGAATCTGACTCCATCGCAAAAAAGCAAATATAGAAGCAGTCTTCTGGCCTTGTAGCTTGTTTGCTCCTTCGATACATGCAGGCCCCTGCAATTGCTGTTGAGGGAAAAAAAAAGTATTTTTAGGAAGACTGGGAAGTCCCTTGGGATGTATCTATCCTTGAGAGCAAGATATCAGGCGGCTCTTGGACTGGCTTCTTTGCCAAAAACCTAATTCCACCCAAACCACATCTGTGGCGAAGAAGCTGTAGACCAGCGAGAGCTGTCTTGGATTTTATCTCGTGCTGCCAGATATTTTATAGTGCATGACGCCCTGTGGCGTTTTGAAGAGAACTCCTCGCATTTTCACAGGGACGGTCCCATCACAGAAAGCTGATTACACTGAGAATTTTGCGGTTCCCTGTCAGCAGCACTGTCAGCGCTCTTGACACACACATTTTGAGAGTATTCTCTCAGGCGCACCTCCCCATTCAGACCAACCTCAAATAAACTGTGATCAGATAACCTCCATTTAATGGTGGAGGACACTGCAGCTCTCATCTCATGAGGTCTGAATACATTAGAGTAGAACGGGGAAAAAAGAGACGCAGCATCTGAGACCAGGGGTTCTCTGGTACATGTCAGCTCTGGGGCTCCCTTTCACGGCAGTCAATAGTTCGGACATCCCTCAGTGATAGGAGAAAAACGCATTTGATTAACGCATTTAAAGCGATGGTGTATAAGAGAAATGGTGCCATTTTTTTAATGCCAACCAGACTTTGAAATTAATAAAGCTGTAATGGTTTCGAGCAAGCAGCATTCGTTTCAAAGTCCAGTCAGTGGCTGACCAGACTTACTGAAGGTCTTTGAGCTTAAAATTTTGGTGGAATGCATTTTGCAGCAGCTTACTATCATTTCTGTTTCATTTAAAATCACACATGAGCCATTCATCAGTTAATGCTTTGAAAGCTGCTAACCACACAGCCACAGCTCTCTTGCCACCGGCTGTCAAGGGATGTTCAAGAAGACCATACCTCTTTCCATCTGTCCTGGCAGTAGTCATCATTGTCCCTGTTACTGCCTCATGTGCTGAGCATCCTTTGAAGGATGTTGGTGCTTCACCATTATGTGAACTCTAGCCTTCTAAATATGGAGCAATTGATCTTGTAGTACCACTAAAGCCACCATATTGCATTACATAGTTTAAAGCATTTATATGGTAGGTTAAAAAATAGGGTACAGATGTCCCCTGACATTTTTCACTGTTCTATGCCTGAACCATGCTGATATGCAGACAGCGAGCTTAGGAGTGGATCTGTCATAAGCCACTGAAAAGAAGAGTCAAGGTTTTTCAAGATTTTTATACATGACCAAGCTTTTGTGACTAACCACCTTAACTATTGTAATATTTTGTTCCTACAGTACATTAAAACTCTTGTTTGCTTTTTAGATTGTTTTTCTGTCAACACTGGAGGAATGTTTTGTTTGAGGTTGTACAAGATGTAGGGGTGTTAAGACACTGACTTGAGGAGATGCTGAGAAAGAATCTGTTTTATGTATTTTCAGGATGGGTCTACCACCTATCAGCAGCACAATGTCTTTTTCTTTTTCTTTTCTTTTGTAGCTCTTGGCGAACATGGTATTATTTGTCAATTTTGGATGTAGCTCTTTTTAATATTTCTTTAAAAAAAACAGTCTGCCTCTCTTGGTAAGCAGTGGGCACAAGGCAGAGTACACTGTGGACGGAACCACACACGTCCACACACTCACACCAGAGCCAGGTTTCCCAGAAGCCAGTTAACCTACATTCCTCTGGGTGCTCTGGTCAGACAGTATGTCTTTGGACTGTGGAAGCTTACCAGAGCACCCAGAGGAATCCCATGCGAACAAGGGGAGAACATATCATCTCCACGCAGATAGCACCCCAGGCCCCTGGCCCCAAGGCAGCAAAGCTAACCACTGCTCCACCAATACCTATTAATTTTTTAATGGGTAATTTCTTCATTAAACATCTGGTGTAGCACCTGATGCTTACACAGGGAGTTGATACATGGTGTAATGATTTTGATTCAGCAGTATACAGTTTGAGAAACTAATCACAAGTTCCAAAATGGATCTTCTGAGTAGAATTGCTGTATATTGTAGATCCTTTAGCGGGATCTGGTGAGTGCTTTTCTTCAAACATTTATTAATTAACAAACTTACAAATTAATTGTCATTTTTACAGAAGATATTCAGTTGCATTGCAGTCTGCTGTCCCACCGTTTTATTCTAATTTTCACTAAAATCTGAAGAGCTAGACAGCTGTTTATTCTAATTTAAATTAAAATGTAGCGTTATGTGTTAATATGCCATTATAAGGTGTTTACATATTTTTACAGATGCTTTTCAGTGTCGTTCTAATATATTTGATAAATTGTACTAAACCAAAAGGATTTTTAATCATGCTTACTAAGTTTTCATTTTTACTATATTAATTTATATTACTGACTGAGAAAATGTGGAAAATGGAATTATTAATTCATTCTGGGAAAATGTCCACTGATGAGCTGGTATATTATAATGGATGAATTTCTAAAAGCGCATATCTTCTGGATAACCTCCCTACACTGCCATTACTTAGATTGCAAATGGGGAAAAAGCACTCATTTTCCTGCAAAACTATCATCCCTTTAAATTCTACATTTCCTTCTGAACTGGATTTTACCTGCATTGACTTGGAATAGTTTTAGCTCTTGCACAGCTCTTTTCCACAATTTTCCACCCATTTTTTTATGGACACTAATTAAATGTTTCACCACAGGCATCATTAAATCAAATTTTAACTCATAGTAATACTAATAGAAATTGTAAATAATATGATTCTGACCTGAATGACCTTCCATAGCCTCTATACCAAATCTACTGTAAGTTCCTAACATGTGCCTTCCCAAGCTTTAGTAATGAGATAGGATAGATTTAAATGAGTGATTATTAATGTAAAATGCTTAGTTTCCCTCTTGTCTTCATTTTAAAATTTAAAAAAATGAAAAGAGAACAGCTGCTGAGGCCGAGGTTGTTAGCTGATTCGTTTTTGTAGAGAACTTTGCTGTAACCACAGTTAGAATTCCCGAGTTTCTGCATCTTAATGTTCCCTGTAGGTCCCATGTGAAATGTGACATACTGCATCACAAACTCATAAAACGAAAACAGATGTACAACATGAAAAGAAATTAAGTGAATACTTGCAATTAAAAGAAGACGCTGTCTCCTTATCAGTATTTGATCCGATTCAAAGTCTTTTTAAAATGCTAACTAATGACAGGCAGTAGTACCGTCAGAAAAGACACATTAAGAACCGCACCTTTTTTACTTTGCAAGCTTTTTGTCGTTAAATTAATACCAGTCTGGTTTAAATCTGTTCAGGAAAGGATCATAAAAGGCAAAAGGATTTGTTTTTAGATGGTCCTAAAAGATGATTTCTAGGCAATTTCCAAGTGTCACACCTCCAGCACATCTTATGAGTGTCAGGTCGACCACCTCTAGTTTGATTTCTGGCATAACTGAGCTCTCAGTCTTACCTGGGGTACTGATGGGAACCTCCAGATTGGTGCACATGCTCTCAGGGATCGTTGAGGTGAAATCACTTGGGGTTGATTTTTATTCTGCACCACAGAAACATCACTGTGCAGATCTCACTGAGAGTAGAAGGCCACCATTGGAGGTGAGGTCACTGATAATTTCAAAGTGGGGAAAATAGGGGGAATTGGGAACAGATTATGAACTTATACCTATATAGAGAACAACATTTCCTTTTGTGTCTCTGTCTAAACGCTGTGTACTTTTTGTTTGTTTCAGAGTGTGACAAGAAATTAGGCGTCCTCAGTTTTGTTTTGTGTTTATATATTTTTTTTTGTTTTTGTTTTGTGCATAGCTTCGTGAAACAGATGCAAATCTGGGGAAGAGCTCTCGAATCCTGACAGGAATGTTGCGCAGGTAAGAAGAAGGTAGGGCCCTTTCCCTTTTTCAAAAAACAGTGACATTACTTCCCTATGTGCTCTCCAGGTCATAGTTAATGAATATTCTCTTATGGAAACAGATAAAATATCTCTCTATGGTCTTTAGTAGGTTGTACTTTTATATTTTAAGTTTAAACAGGCCTCTTACTAAGATTTTGACAATTTTACCAGATATGATTCTTGCTTTGACTGTTCTAACCACTATATTTATAGATACATTGACAATTTATATTCCATGCATGACAATTCATATTCTTATTTGCCTCCAACATTGCATTAATACATGAGCTACACTGTTAAAAACTTTGATTTCTATAGTTTATTTTTTATTTTTTAAGTGAATTAACACAATAACTTACCTGTCAGATATATATACAACCTGTGTGTTAACTAAAAGCAAGTATCACATAATACATCAAGAGGAGACTGGTCTTTTACCCTCAGAGTTGTCCATTTTTTATTGAAGAACAGTTAAGTGCATGATCTTCTGAGGCTTTTTTTGTTGCAACAGGAGAAATAGTTAATTCTTTCATTAAGAGAAAACAAGGAAAAATCCTGTCTAACACTACAAGAAGCCTTCAATATATAGGAGCTATGCAGGTCTTTGTAGGCTGGTAGAACTTCCTTGAGTTTCACTTCAGAGGGAGGCTTTATCCTTTTCTCAAAGCCTAATGAAAAAATAGCTCCACACAGACAAGGGAGGCTTTAAAAAAAGCAAAAAAAAGGTTCAGTTTAACGTCTGTCACGTCTCCATTTTACAAACCGCTTCCATTTCTGTCTCTGAACCGTAACGTTAAATTTTTTATTAAGAGTAATATGTAAATGACACCAGCTAAATTTAAAATCCAGGGCAGAAAGGAAGTAGCAATTGAAATAGATGCTTCAATGCTTGTAGACAATCAAAACCAGCACGGCTTGCCGAAAGGCCCCCGGTGATGCGGACTGTAACCAATATTCTGCATATGTCTCCATTTTGTCAAATCTCATTAGAGGGCCTGCCTGCTTTATGTCATTGGAGCTGTCCAGAAATCATTCATCATTTTTAGTGTAAAGTAAATAACATGCAGTTATTTAAATAATATCATATTAATGTTAAAGTTCAGCTGTCACTTAATGGGACGACTTAATCAGACGTAGCATTTAGAAATATACGGCTACACATGGCTTTGCTTGGCTTTCAGGTTAGCGGATTCAAATCAGGATTTATGAGTTTTCTAGCCCAATGCGTTTCGCTGCGTTTATGCTTGATAGAGTCTGCCTCTCTTGTATGAAAGCAGAGACGAGCTATTTTAAATAAAAATAAAGCATTTCTTAATATTGAGTTTGTATAGGTTTTCAAAGTCATTTATAACTGGCAAGCACAAAGAAAACAAACTCTCCCATTGTCTTTTGTTAAGGCTCTCTTGAATACCCCTCTTCTTTCACATTCATTAAATTGCATGCATCTGTGAGGTCTGGCTGTTTGATTAATATTATTGCCTTTTGCTTCTGTGTTTTAGGGCTAGCTTCATTTTTGTTTTGGTTATAAGGGTCCAAGCAGTGTATGAAATGTTATTTTATTTTAAAGTGCATAATAAGACGGGGGTACTGTACATATTACATTGACTTCACCAGTTCACAGTAAAACCACAGCTATTTTGTGCCACAGAGCGTATGTGCATGTAGAAATAGTGACTCCCTTTCCTTCAGATTCTTTTGTTTCACGGCATCACTTAAGCTTCATGTAAGCATAAAAGTACCATGGACTAACAAGTTAATTTTGAAGTACTGGTGCAGTAGAGTGCTGTATGGTAAAAATTCTTATTAAGCTGCAATGGAACATAAAGTGCTTGAAAAGCTTGTGATTTTGAGTAACGGGTGGTCAGGGTTAGGGATGGGGGGCCCTAATGCTTAAGTCTCACCGGAATGAGTTCTGTGCCTTACAGGCACTTTTGCATCTATTTTATAGGATGCAAATGAACGGAACTGGAATATTGTTTTGAGTCAGTGTGTGCATGTCTGTGTCTAAATACTCCAAGTTAAAGTGACTGTAAAGCAGACAAATCCACAGAATTGCTTCCAGTTCCACCATCCTGCAGTCGTGCGACAAGGTGGAGAAAAGTGCCTTTAGCGCTTATCTTATATAAAATGAAACATGGGCTGAGTTATCCCAAAGGGGCTTGCAGACTCTGCGAGCAGACCTCAGAATCACAGAAACTTCTCAGATAGGGACTACAAAGAGTATTGAACTCCATCAAGTTATTTATAATGTCGATGAAAGTGGTGCCCAGATGACATAAGAGCCTGGCTCTTTTATTTTCCTTCCGCCAACATGGAATGAGAAGCATTAGGAGTTTTCAGTCATTTATAAGAAAAAGAATATAAGAAAACAGTAAGAAATGAGGTGAGGTTAAACTATTCATATGAAACAAAAGGTCCTGTGTTCTTTGTATATTTATATGATGGCCTTATTTTTTTTTCTTCAATTTGTCTGTAAGTATGAGGATGATGGTTGTAATTATAAGGTGATATTCACACATTTTATTGCATTACTTCAATTTATTTAACAATTGTGGTGAAAAGTTTTAGAGCTGGTTACTGTCTAACCTTCTTCCTGCTGGCAACACCGTTATTCTTTTAATTATGATTCAGAGGACTCAATAAACAATTTAATATAGAAGGGGACAAACCCATGTGCAGGAAGAGCTCTCAAGCCCCACAGACCAGTACCAGTGCCTTAGAGGGATGAGTAGTCCTGGTACGACCAGTGAATGGACTACACAATGTTTTTCTCTGTTTTCCGTCCGAGAGCGTTAAGACAGTAGAGCATTTATTTATTTGAGCCTGATACGGTTAACTTTTATGTTTCTTAAAAACAGGGTTATGTGTGGGAGAGGACTTCACAGCCCCTGTGTAGTGTTTGTATCTTATTTATTTTTCATCATTATTTATTTAGGAAGCGTAAAGATTTGGAGTAGGTACCAGCATTTGAAGGGGCTGAGCAGCACAAGCTCTCCTGTGTCCCCTCAACCCCCTTGCCTCCTGGATCACAGCGGCGTTGTGTTTTGAAGGAGTGGGCGCATGCTCAGAGAGGGCTGATATAGCATGCAGGTGGTCGAGTCAGTCGCCACGCAGATCAAAAGTCAAATCCTTCTGTGAATCTCCCTTTGAAATGGGTATGTGGCTGAGACAAGGCAAGCCTTATCTCTCAGACAGACTGAAAAAAGGCTACATACTGCACTGAAAGAGTTCCATATTCATGGTGTTGCACAAAACACCATGATTTTTTAAAGAACTGTTGTGCGTGAAAACAAATAAGACATCAGTGAGCACATGTATACAGAATATGATTTCTGCAACCCGCATGCATGCTGTGTTTGTAAGTTGGTATTTTTATTTAATTATAAGTTGACATTAGAGCTGAATGAAACAAGTATTCAATTATTCAGGCTCCATTTGCAAGGAGGAGTTAAAAATGATTGATTGTCGAGAGTTCGGCCAGTCATTTTACTGTATATTCATTGTCTAATTCTTCCAAATACACAGTCATGTGAAAATGACTTTAATTAAAAACAGTTTTTCTTTTGATTAGGTTCAACAAATAGACTCTCAAAACAGAGTTATGTGAAGAGTTCCATTCCCTTTTCTGCAGATTAATCACTTTCTCTCATTTTTCCTACCAAAACCTTATAATTTTACAGCTAGTTATTTAGTTTCAAATATTCAATATTCATTTCTCTTTAACATCATTTTAACAGTTTGCAATATATATACAGTTGTAGATGTAATTATAGATGATATGTAACTGACCAAGACTATTTTTAAATTTCTTAAATATAATATTGTGTTGTGATCTCTAATTAATGTAAATGTTATGTTATATTTATCATTGACACCTTTTGAATGGTAACAGTGTATTTTCTAAAATAATATATGCCTTTGTTTAATAATTTACCAATGCACTGTATATAGAAACAATTTAAACACAGCAACTTACAATTAAATTAAATGTTGAGAAAAATTAAAACATACAATAAAATTTAACATTGAGGAAACCTAGAGCATTAATATGTAGTTGTTTCAATAGTTTAAAAATACATAGATGAACCGTGATTTCCTTAGAAGATCATTCCAGAGTTGTGTGACTAAACATGAAACATTTAAGCGCCTGACAGGGCAAGAGGTTGTTTTGGAATGCATAGGAGGTTGTAATCTACATTTACTGTACAGCCTTCAAGCCTAATAAGTGGTAAACATTTGAAGTGAATTACAGTAGATAATTTAACATACAGGATACCAATATCTCTATCTACAACTCTGTAGACATCTCTTGTCATGTATCTATGTATGTGTAATCTACATATAAGTGTGAGTACATAATTATTGAAAATTAAGGGTCATTATTTTGTCTTAAAGGTGATAACAATGACAACGTTTAGGGTGGCATATTCTATACATAATCATGCAGATATGTTTTTTGGTTTACATGAAATTGTAAAGGAAAAGTTTATGATGTCACGTTGATAGCATGAAGTGATGCACATTAAATTTTGCACTGTTGTTTGCCAAGTCCTTTAGTTACTCACAAATTTGCAAACAATGTCAGGAAAAGAGATCAAAGAGCATAGCCTGGAGACATCTGAAAAAAGATGATGTCCTGAAGATTTCCAGATTTAGACTTCCTTAGTATTGGTTAGGTTTGCTTTTTCTTCCAGCTTGGAATATTAAAGATCTGATATGTAGGTCATATAATTAATGAAATGCAGGAATTCCAGTGGGTTGCAGAAGGATGCAAATTGAGGGAGTCTTGGGGCCTTCTTCAAGTCAGTAGTGAAGTCTAACAAAAAGATTTAATATTATTTTTAATTGGAGCTGAAAGATATAACAAATTATAGTTCAGTCTGTTTTTATTCTTTTATTTATTTAGTTTCCTTTTTTTCCTTTATGTTATGCTGTGCACTCATTAAAATGCAGGCTTGGAGTGCAAAAGCCCTGGGACTGAAATGTTGCTTAGGTTGGGTATAATGTGGCAGGGCAACTGACTACAACTGAGAAATCATCAGATCATCCTAGTTTCTTATTTTACTTAATGTGAGACAAACCGATACGATGCATACAATTGTACTGTAGGTAAAAAATACCCTTAATCTTAAAAGCAGTATTCATTTGTTTACTTTAGGCTAAAATGAGTGGGGAAAGGTGATTGGTTTTACCCACATGCGAATAATTCTGCCATTGTCCAAATCACAGTCCAAAACAGGTAATTATGATGATCAAAATACTGACCACTGGCCATGTATTATAAATTCAGCTTCAAGAAATCAATTTAAGGAAGAGTAATTCTAGAGTTCCTCCGTTTTTATTTCTTTTTTCTCATCTGATATAGATTAATCATACAATATAAGACAATAAAATCATGTGGTAACTGTCAAAAACCAAAAAAAAAAATCCGGTTTAAGCATAGTTAATAATGTGGATAAAAGCAAATAAATTTTACTTCCACACCACATTAGCATGCCAGTATTTTTTTTAAATTGAAGAACAAAGTAAAGATGTTGGATTGGGTGCCTTGCTATTAAATTAGGATCAGCAATGGATAATTAAATGCCATGGAAGACATTACAAATAATGGATAAACAAATTACCATTTTCTTTAAACCCCAAGGCATGAACTCCATAACCTTTATTTAGTTAGTTTACCGCAAGCAAGAATTTGCTAACCACTGATAGATTTCATCTTGACAGCATGGCTTGGTTAAGGAGACTTATTGTATGGAAATGGCTTAAAACGTATTCAAAGGTTGTGGTAAGGAAATTTTAAAAAAGAGAATAAAATGCATATGCCTTCTTTGTCAGAAAAATTGAGAAACGTATTTTTGTTTTGAATAAAATGTGTATTTTTAGAAGCAGTTGGGTTTAGAAGCGTTCTCAACAGTGGATCAGACTGATCACTGAACTGCTAATTTTTAAAAATCTCACTGGAGGATGGTTCACAAATCAGCTGTAGACTGTAGTCGCTGTTGTTTGTTTAATGTCTGTATTTTCATATTTCTGACAATAACTATTTCATGTTAATGCTGTATAAAAGGTATTATTCCTGATTGTAATGAAAGTGTCATATTTTATTTTTGTTTTCAAATCATACTATCTTTTACAGGCATGTGTATATAAATATCTGATATCTGAAAAATCTGATGTCACTAAAGCATAAAAGCTCTCCACAGAATACTTCTGTAAGTGTGCTGTAAGTACTGAACCCTGTATTGTAAGGAAATTAGAAAATAATTGCGCAACTAAAAGAACAATGAGTCCCTAATTTTTTTTCGTTGAATACATTTCTTTTCAAAATTACTTTTAAATTAGTAAGTCATTTCTCTTCTTATTATTGCCAAAGACTGAATCTAGCTTTTTCTGATGCTATTTTCGATATTACAGTTTCCTGATTAAATTTCTTGCAGAAGAATAGCCAAAGTATTCAATAAAATACAAATAAGGCTTTATTGTTTGTTTCTTATCTTTAACTTATTATTCAGCCAAGCAGGTTTATTAAATGTGTATTAAACTCAACTTTATAACCAAGAACCAGGTGAGGAGAATCTTATTTTATTAAAACCTCTTCCCCTTGGGTGGGTTTCTATCCCATAGGATATTCTCTCACAGCTCGCTCTGATCTCTTTCACGATATTGATGTAGATAATTCCTTGTACTACATTTGTACTCTTCCTTTCTATGAATTTATTCAGTATCATTGATATATATCATTGATATCTTTACCTCGTGGTCTTCGGAGACTATCAGTCTTAACTATCGGTTGTCTGTGAACATTTTAACATTTCCTGGCAAACAACCTGAAGCACATCTGTCCATTTATCCTGCAAGCTATTTCATTCAGCTAAATTCCAAATCATGATGCAGTGCCAACAGCTATGTGTTAAAAAAAAGTTGCAACTCTTTGTTGAACTAATTGGCGCTGTTACAGATTTTGACTTTTGACTGAAACTAGAACTGTTGCAGAAATGTGACATCATGGTGAAGTAAATGCTCAATCCCTGTGATGCTGTGTGAATCCGTTTGAGTTTTTTTTCCGTTTTATGGAGTTGTTTTGTGTTTTTGACTCTTAAACCTGTTTTCTCGGATTTAACGTGCTTTGTGAAGAAAAGAATCAAATGTATTCTGTTTTTCAGATGCCTGTTTATTATTCAGAGCAAATGCATTACCTCACAGTGGTGTCGTTCAAATTCCAGATCACTTCACTCACGCAGGTGCACACTGGTATCTGTCATTCTTTGTTTCATTAATTAAACCTCTGACCCCTCACAGACAGGTTTCTGGTGTCTTTTCTGCCTATTTTTGAACTTCTTTCATTACTTCTAGTTTCATTTTTATTTATAGGTCGTGTGTTTGCAAAAGAAGAAAAAAATACCTCTAGAAGCACTAAACTTTTTTTTCAGCATGATACAAAAGATGAAAGGTCTGCAGTGTTATTATCCTCAGGCTGCTTGCATTTTATCCACTGGGGCTGCAGTTCTTGAAGAAACAGGCTGCTGCAGAAATGACATGTTATTAGAAAGCCTGTATCTGAAGCCTTGCAGGCTAATTATGTGTTGTAGCCACAGAAATAATGGCATTCATTTCCATGACACATGCTAAAAGCAGGGTGCTTTTATTTTACTTTCTTACCAGTGTAAGTTATATGTGCATATTGGAGAAAACATTAGGCAGTTACTCTATGTATGTAAAATGTACACCAATGAGTTGGTAACAAGGTCAGTTTAGAAAAAATATATTGTGCACTTTAAGGTGACTTTAACATGAATGGAAATTGTGATGTCATAATTATCACAAAGGATTGTACATCTACAGTATGTGTGTATTTGTATGTGAGAGCATTTCTGTTGATTATTTTGCATAACTAGTATTATGCATAATTTTATCATAATTCTTAAGGTTGATTATGGTTAATTTGATTTTTATTAATAACCTAGCTATTACAGTACCACATTTATAGAACTTATAAAGATAAAAGTATTGGTTTGGGGTCCTTCAAAGCTGATTTTTTTAGATGATATGATTATTAATTTCATATGGTGGCATAACCTCAAAGAGCCTATATTTTTTTGAGACCAGGTTTTGGCACAGATACTGGCTACCATTTCAGCTCTTCATTTTATTAACTGGTTGTACTACTTTGAACCAACATTTTTACTTTTTCATTTAACAGTTTGAAATAAAAACTTAAATTACTGTTAAATATGCACATAAGGTCATTTTTGGTACATGTCAAGACAAAGGTCATGAAACTGCTTATATCGGTCGTCGTTTCTGATGGCAAGAAAGCAGCTACAGAAATAGTTCATAACCAAGAGCACACAAGGAATTACCTTAACCAACAGTAATACAAACGCAAATTACTTTGCATATTTCCCATAATTCATAGTGACATTGTACCCTGTAACTGAATGCCGATTCTCATAATTAAGACCAGTTAAGGTTCAACTATACCACACTGCTGAGCCCTAATAAGCAAATATTGTTAGCTTACCTTGACTATATACTGTATATGAAGCAGAATTAAAAATGTTTTTTGACATTTATTTTTTAATTTTGTAAAATTAGAAACAACATTCCTAGCAACAGCAATTTAATTATTGTATTTCTCGTCATTTATAATAATACAGATATGTATGTATTTCATGTTTATGACACTAAAGTGAAGGTTTATTCACCCATGCATTTCCTGATTATTTGATTGTCTGCAACATGTGCACAGGCCTTCACATCTGTGACATTAGATCAGTAGTATCTTCACTCTTGAAGTGGCTAAAGTGCCACTCCAAGGGTACAGATACTATTGATCTAGTGCTGAGTGACTGACAAATCAGAGCCACTGTAACCCCCCGTGGGGGAGGGGGTGCATTAAACCAGAAGTTCCAGTAAGACACACAAGTACTGAATAACAGTCGTGAGTGACTCTCTTTCTTTATAGCGCCTTTCTTGCCAGACACATCCTAAAGTGCTTGAGACTTAGAAATAATAGAAAAGCCTTCTTGTTCCAAGGTTAAGGCCCAGATTAAAATGAAACTTCAACCTCCCCTGCCAATCATTAGTATCAAAGGCATTTCTGGGGGGGATTGTTGTCTATATGAAAAGAAATAATGACGCAGACAATTTAAATGTTGTTAGCAGTGCGAGATTACCTTTGACTTTAATCCAGACTCAAACAGTGTAAAACAAAGCACTGTGTAATTGATCATTACAAAAGACAGAAACTGGAAACACTGAATCCACAAAACATTCAGGGAATGTTTTTATTCCCTAAATAATATTAATTATTCTTAATTATTTATTTTTCTTTTTTTATTTTTAAAAACATTTTATGGTGATGATGCTATCATTTGCTTTTGTATTTTTTGTCACTTTAGGACGGATGATGTTTTAGTATTTGGCCACCTAGAATAAACTGTGTACACGCTGAATTGTTCGTTGAAGAAATCCCCTTTTGTGCACTGTATGATAACTTATTCAGCAGAGGCCATTTATATGAGGTTGCAGTTGGGCAGCTGTCATGATGAAATAATGAGGCATAACAGTACAGGAATCACAGTGCTAACTGTATACTCTGCTTCTGTATATCACGAAACTATTTAAATAGATAATAGAGGTCCTTCTGGACATTTTGAAGCAATTAGAACCCATCACACTGTCTCTGTTGCCTGTCATTAATTTCAGAATGCCATTATGTTTTTGGAAGATCGAGTTAAGCAGTCATGAAGCTGTTCCTTGAAAGCGTAGAAGCATTGCATTTAAAAATAAAAGCAAATGTCATTTTATTTTCATTTTGATACTGCATCTATGCTTTGTGGCCTTTTTTCTCTATTTTCAGTGTGCTGTGTGCATTCTAATCTCATGATACTGTATGAAGTTATGACGCTACGCTGAGTCAGACTCAGGTTCACTATACAAAACTGAGTAGTTGTTTGTGCCATTGTCTGTCTGTAAAAGCTTGACCTGCTTTGCCCAGTCACTTCAAGCTACAGCATTTCTCTCCAACACACAGCTTGGTATCTGTTGCTTCATGCTTCTGATTTTCCCCTGTACTTCTGAGCAGACCTTATACCTAGTCCTGCTAAGTTGCTGACTATCGGGCAAAAATTTGTGATGGACTGGTTTCCTACAGGCAAAACATGTACCTCTGAATTCACTACAAATATTTCTTCAAAAAAGTGTAATTTGGATAGGTTTGCTATGGAGGTATACATTAGGAGAGATCCTCCTACCCTATTGTGCAACCCTGCACAATGCATTAATTAAAGTTTTATACTCTGTGTACAGACCCCTCAAGCTCTGTAGGCATTATCAATTCAAATGGATGCTTCACTTGTGTAATGTGTCTTGTCCTTGCTTTAATTTACTAAGCTGTGTGTTGTTGCCTGGAATTTTTTGCTACAACAGGTCAAACTTTAAACGTGACCTTAAATCAGAAACCACAAAAATGGCAGGCAGAATTCTCATCATTACATTTTAAGGCAGATTTAAAATGTTCAAAGCTGTTCATAGTTGAATTTCATTTAAGTTGCGCTGAGAACTTTCTGATTTGTTTCTGCTTTGTTGTAAAGTGTGAAACATATACTAGCTCACTGTGTTGCAATTTGTAACGTGTATCTCCTCTTTACTGCACTCAACCTGTCTGCCTGTTCTACTTGTCTTAACAGACCAAGATACCTTTTAAAATGTCAGAGTTGTAGTGAGTACAATGCTACAGTTAGGATTCAGGAGCTCTTGATGTACTCTTCGAGATACAATCTTCAATGGTCAACTTAAAGACTTTTATCATGCTGTGTATAAAAGTCCAAAGGTTATAAAATCATGTGAATACTAACACACTATTCTAGAGATATGTCCAGGAAACTCTATCATAAGACTTTTTGTAGTTTTTTTACTAGATCTTTCAACTGCATGAAAGAAAGAAGTCTTAAAAATACTCTTGTACATGTATGTTTAATACTCTTTCGCACTAAGTCATGTTATTAATATAGTTAATATTTGTGAGAGGATTACATTTTTTGTTGCACAATGAAAAGCTATTTTGTCCAATCTTGTTTCCTGTGCCTTTTTCCAAAAATAGATGAGCCGATCAGTCTGTCTGATACACACATAGCTTGAGGAAGTTCCTCCGCAACTCAGCCATACCTCAGACAGCAAAAAACGGATCTCTTACACAACCAGGTCAAGTAGGTGAGGGTGTGTATATGCGGACAGTTGTTTTACTCCTGCTTAATGGAAGTTTAAAACTAGGACGGGTACAAGAACAAAAACAGAGAATTTGTCTTTACATTTTAACGAAGAAAAATGTCAGTAAGATACAGTTCAGATATTAGCAGCTTCCAGGAACACCTGGAAAAAGTCTTCTAGAATGTTGCAGATCTTTTTTAAACATATGCACTGTAGCTCTTCAGGCTGACCACTTCAACTGCATCTGTGGACAACATAGCAGAAACAATGACATACAATTCTGTTACTGTCAGCAAAAGTATGCCGTAAAAACACATCTGCATGTTTTAAGACTGGAAATGATACCTATTAATATTAGAACTCCTTTTTTTTTAATCAGATGTTTTTGTGTTTGGTCAAATTTCCCCAATTGGCCAAGATAAAAATTTGTGTCCATTATTGAACTTTGTAATAATTGCAGAGAATGAAGAAGAAGTCAGTTCTCCAGACGCATAACCTGAAGACTGGGGGGTTCAAATACTGGTCAAACCCCAGCTGGCCACTGTCCTACTGTACCCATGGCTAGCTAGGAGGCCTCTAATTTCTAGCTAGGCCCCTTTCATTCATGTTCTTGTTTTTGTATTTTGGAACAAAAAAATTGGTAAGTACTAAAATACAGAATAAGCTAGCATATCTCTAGTTGCCTCACAACCATAACCATAAAATGATTTTTGTTCACTAATTATGTGCTAACATAAGCCTTAAATTAACTCTGAAATCTAACTTGTCACACACCATTTGCCCTTTAATGAAACAACCATTTGAAAATTATGGCCAGGTACATGGAATGTCTGCGAGAGAGATTATGGAAAAGCCCATCGAGCAGTATATTGTCATCTGTTCCAGAAATGTTGTGATGGCACTGTATTGGCAGCTTGAGAGTAGTGACAGTCCAGAATTCAGTTTTTTTCATAAAGATGATATCTTTATCATGCCAGGGACAGCAGGTGGTCTGTAAACCCATAGAAAAGAAGAGTAGTAATCCTGCTTTTGTTGTGGTTTAGTCAGTGTAATCATTAAGCTAT
Organism: Atractosteus spatula; assembly: GCF_055471065.1. Lineage (NCBI taxonomy): Eukaryota > Metazoa > Chordata > Actinopteri > Semionotiformes > Lepisosteidae > Atractosteus > Atractosteus spatula. The sequence goes on along the minus strand of NC_142710.1, from coordinate 37,219,859 downwards.
CATTCAGTGACTGTGGGTATTCCCCATTTGCTTTGTATTACTCACATTGGCCTTGATTTATGATTCCACTAAGATACAAGTCATTGTGTAGTGTGGAAATTAATCCTTGGGTATTTGAGTTTAGAGCTTGTGCGTTTCATTATGTTCTTACCTAAACAGTGTACAGCAACACCTTTTGTTTCAGATGAGACTCTGTTTTAGGTTTGTAGCATAGCTGCTGAAATGGGCTTTGCATGACAGGGAACATTATAATGGAAATATTGCTTTTTAATTAAGGCTGCCTGATAAAATGTTATGTTCTAATTGCTTAATCTTTATCAACTACAGCTCAGCGTGGATATGTAAAGGGAAGAGCCAAGCAAAATATATGCGTGGCACTTGTGACTTGATTCATTCTTATTTCTTAATGAAAGAAGCCATCCGCCACTAGCTTTCACATTCATTTAACATGTCTCTGGCACACAAAGGTAGAGCTTTCACGAATTGTCTTTTCTTTGCCCTCAGTTTCCTTCTTATGTCTAATTAAAACTTTTTTGTCTTTAAATTAATGACTGGGTGATAGAATACAATGTCACTTTTTTTTTCGGTTACTTTCTGAAAGATATTCAGCAGGCAGGGGGAGTGCATTTGAAAAGATGTACAAGGACACAGACTTTCAGTGAGAGGAATCTGAGCGCTTTAATGAAGTCTCCTTTTGTTTTGAAAAGAAAACTAATTGGTAAAAAAAAACATATTCTGAAAGTCTCAGAGATAAAAAATGGTGCTTTCCCATTGTTCCTGTGTTGGCTATTGTTTCTTGTAATTGCTGTCTTTTTTTTTAGGTTAACTTTAAAAAGAGAACTGGGGCCAAACGGAAAAGCAGTAGCTTCCTACTCATTCAGGATATTGTGAAAGAACTCTGGGGGCTGCAGGAGAATACAAGAACGCAATAAATCCATTGTTATTTTCTGTAAAATTTAAAATAAGAAAAATTATGATTAGAAGTATCTCTTAAAATATAGCAGAAAGACAAAACACCGCAAATGGTCACAGTATAACAGAGAAGCGTGAAGGCCAAAAGCTTGTTTTTTTGTGCCCACAAAGCAAATTAGACCCTTTTCAGCACCAGCCACTTAGATGGTGAAAACAAAAGTACTGCAGGGTATGTGAGAGGGTTAGACAGACTAAAAAGCGTTTCCCTTTGTCAGATTACATACCCAGAAGATTAAAAAGTATAAGACCCTAATCCCTCTCCTGTTCATGTACAGAACTCTGTCATATTTAGTTTCCTTCAAGGATGTAGATGAATTTTTCCCATAATACATCTGCGAATGAGGCTGCATAAGGTCAAGCTACCTGGCACCGTAGTGTTTCTCTCCATTTTGTGTTTGGTGTTGTCAAGTGCAGTGCTCATTTTAATTTGGCAGGGTGTTTTTTTTTTTCCCCCACTGTTAGTTGGTCTTCAGAAAATAGCTGAGTCAATATTACCGTACTTTCAACTTTAATAAGCAAAGAGGAATTAAGGGGCCCCTTGTTCAGTAAGTTGCATTCGGTTTTCAGTAGGTTGGCAAATTACACTTGCACGGCTTCTAAGAAATGTGTTGAGCATTGGGGGATGAACTACTGTCTTCTTGTTTTAAAGTAGTTGAGAGAAACACTGCTGCTTCTGTACAGTATTTAAAAATTGCTTGATTAACTTTTTTCAATCTTTCGTTTTTTTTGTCCTTAATGGATTTCTTTCTAAAGGGGTTTTGGGGAGCTTAAATTAATAAAAAAGGGAAAAGTGTAATTAACATTTATCTAATGAAACCTGTTTATCACTGATTATAGTTTAAAGATTACATTTAAAGACATCTTGTGCTGTATATCAAAATATTATTTTTGTTGAAGGAAATCCAGTTCCATAAATAGGACCCCATCTCACCCCTTGCTTATTGGTGCTTTGAGAATCCATGTATTTAAGTAAAGTCTTCTAGAACCTTTACATTATTTGATAAATAATGGAAACACAATGAATAATAACAGCATTTTATTTTTTAAAAACATTTTATTTTTTATTTTGTCTTTATTGTACATTGAGACAATATTAAATTTGTGTAAATTTGTTCCATGACATTTGAAAAGAATGAGAAGTACATTTATGTTATATCAAAGATATTGCAGCTTAGTGAACATCTAAATTAGAATGGAAATAAACACCTAAGTAGCTGATTTCAGCTTTTTTTTTTGGAGAGGAAAAAATTCAGCCTTTTGCTTGTTAGAAAAATAAAAAAGGACAGTATGAATGTTATTTCATGTCAGCTAATTTCATTTCTGTTTAAACTTTTTAGACATGAGCTTGCTTCTTCACTTCAGATTAAAAAAAATGTTATTTTTTACTTCTTTTCACAAATTACTTCTCCTCTTTCACTTCTGGGCAGATTAAATTACAACTGTCATCTTTTTTATTGTTTTTTGGCACATTCGTTCAAATGAGTGAAAAAAAGACCTGTTGCAGCTAGCTAATGCAGTTACACCGCATGCATCTCAAACTGTACAAACAGTGACTCTTTTACATGGCACTGATGTTCTTTTGACAGGAGTGAGAAATGAGACGGCGTATGTAGTTGGCACTCAAATTACTGTGCATACTTTTGGACTACAAAAGAGGTATTACTGTTTCTCTCTATATATATAAGTACATATATACTGTATATGGTTTGCTTGTTGTTTGTTTTAAGTGGTAAACCACTGTGCCAGATATAGATATAAGATTTAGTTAAACCACTGATTTTTTTTAGAGAGAAAGCTCTAGCTTTCTTTTACAAGCGGTAAAAGAGTACTGCCATGTAAATCTAGCATTGTTGGCTCTGCTTGCTCTGGCTGTTGTCAAAGCTGAATGGGCACAGTTGCTTCCAACATGGTCCTCCTGCCTCTCCTCCTCAATTCACTGGTAATTCTGATCTGCTTCAGCCAGCTGGCCGCAAGGCTCCCTCACAACTTGTACTGGTGGAGCGGGTGCCAGCCGTCGGTCAGCCCAGTGTTTTTTACCAGCACTCCTGGGCCTGGGTCAACACCGCCCACCCCCCCGGTACGAGCTGACATATCTGAGATTCGCAGGGAAGTCGCAACCCACAGGGAAGTCAAAAGGCAACAAAATGTTTATTTCACATGTATAGAAACATTTGCATTATCTTTCTTGAAAGGATGGGGGAGCAGTGCTCACACACAAAAAAAAGAAAACAGCCTTTTCATGGAAGTTGAACAGATTCTACATAACTCAATTATTAGTCACAATAGCCACCAAATGAGAATTTTTTCTTCTGCTCATGGACAAAGGCAGTTGGAGGTCACTGGCTAAGCTTGGAATCTTTGGGGCCTTTCAGCAGTCTATAATTATTCAGACTTGCTCCTGAAATTACCTGTATTCACCAGAAAAGTCCTATTCTCCTATCTTTTGTAATTAAATATCCTTAATGATTTAAATGTCATTATTTCTCATCAGAAATGGAAACATACAGGTGTTCTGAAAAAAATAGCAGCAATGTTGTTCATAGAACAAGAAACGAAACATAATAGGGGAGACAAAGTAACACTGATGCTGAATTGATAACATACATCATGTCAAAAGAAATGGACGTGGAAGCAAAAGAAAAATTGAAGACACTGACTACATTCTTCTGCATTCAGTCATTTCTTGTTGTGAACAATTGCAAAAGTATTTCATTATGTAATTCTACAAACCAAAAGAACAGTTTTCTTAATGTCATGTGTTGAGGTCCTTCTGTGATTAATGTCATTTCCTTTGTCCTACAGTCCTACTTTGTCCTTTGTACATTTCTTGTCTAAACCAATACAGTATCTGTACACTACCAAGACTATTTTAATTATCTATCACAGTATTTCTCTGGTTAAATCTCACCTTTTTGGCATCAAATAGCGAATTACTTAATATCTATCAACGATCACAAAGCTGTTTTGCTTAGCCAAATTTTGTGTTTGCACAGATAGACCACAGCATATTGTCTGATATGGTGTCCTTGTTACAACTTACTGCAAAGTCCATAAAACCAGATTCCAGTTGAACTGCACACATCTTCAAACATGATAGACATGATGTGGTTATGTTTTGTTCCTTTTGCCAGACTGTGGGACTCGATTTGTTTTTATTTAACAAGCCATTGATATATATGATCTAAAAACTGCTTTGTGGTCAAGTATTTTAGGATATGCTTGACATAAACAATTTAAACACTGGTTTCCTTCTTGCAAATCTTTTATTAAATCTTTGGCAGATGTTCATGTTTGGTAAATGTGATGGTCACTACAAAAACAAATTGTATGATATAAGTTAAGTAAATCAGAGCGGTTTCTGCTGTTTATTCTAGATTTTCTTATTTGGTTGTAAAGCAACATGTTTTTATGGGGGATATTATTTGAATCTTAGCTAAAAATAAATACTTTTAGGACAGTAAAATGGCATATACATATTTAATTTCCTGGACGCCTTTATAAATAATTAAAATCTTGATGAAAGTGATTGAAAAGTACAAAAAAATAAATTAAGAAAGAGCTGTGATTAGTATTCAACCATGTTAACCTGCTGTAGCCCTCACATCAGCCGAGGAGAGGTGATGAAAAACTTGACTGGTGTTTTCAGTTTATTGGTTGTTTAACCTAAAGAGCTCACCTCAAAGAGGCGGCCTAAAAGACTTCCTTGTTTCTAATTTTCTTTCTTTAGGCCATAGATCTTTTATTGGCATATTCAATACAAATATGTTGTACAGAAATGATTTTTAGAAGCATCTAACGATACCAATAAAATCAACAGAATTACACCTCATACCTTTTGTCCTTTAGGAGGCACTCATGAAATGGAGTGTTTATTGTAGGAATCAGGGATTTCACCCAATTCAACCTTAGGGATGGATTATAATTCAGAGTAAAAAAAGAACTCAACATTAAACATTTCCAAAAAAATATATAAAGCGAGGAAAATTCCTTATTGTTCCAAAAGCAAGTGGTTGTCATGGTCAGATTCCTATTTGCTGTTTGTACTAGGGGATGCAAACTCTGGCAGCAGGATCGTGGGGAACCATGTTGTCACAAGGAATTATTTCCGCAGGAATTTTATATTGTGTTCATGCCTAACCACCAATGGGGTAAGAGTCAGTCCACAAATGTATATTTTGAGATGTACAGTACTGAAAGGCATGTCTGACAGCTGAGTGAGCTGCACTGAAGTTATATATTTAGACTGGTAACATCCTTTATAAAGGTGTTTTCGAACAATCAACCAGTGAACCAACAAAGTCTAAAAAGCAAGGTAGGATATTTATGTTTTACTTTCAGTGTGGTCATATGCGGCCTTCAAGCAGCAAGGTTTGTTTTGTTTTGGAGTCTTTTTTTTGTTGCCCGCATGATAAAAACAGGAATTCTCAGAGTATGAAGTTGTACATCTGTGGTGTTTAAGGGATTAAGGAAGGATCATTTCAATAAAAGATATTTAAGTGCATTTCAATAATTACAGACCATCAGATTGTCACTGTTAAAATCCACTTTGCAAAGCTGAAGGGTGTTGCTCCTTCTGTGGCCATTCCTGAAATAGCCTTTTTTTTCCAGAGTTCTCTAGCATGTCTGTAAGGCTGGGAGCAAAGGAGCATCCTTTTCTAATGCCCTGCCATTGACCGCGTGCAGCTTGAAGCAGTGTCTCGCATTGAGCCAGGGCGCACAGGTTTTAGTGCCAGCCTGCTGCACTAGGGAGACACAGGCAGCCATGCCAGACAGCTGAGGAGGACAGCACACACATTCCTGGCTGGCGCCTGAGCTGTGCTACACTGCCTTAGCTGCCACCCAGCTGAGCTAGGGCACACACAATTCTGTCTCAACCAGCTGAGCTGCGCTGCCCTATTGCTGAGTGCAAAATTGGACCAAAGAACTGAACAGAAAAAGATACCTTTCCACTGTGTTGATTTTTTTTTCTTGAATGTTCTAGTTTGAACTTCTTCCTTAATGTGGTCCAAACCAAAATTCTTTGATTTCAGTGTACACAGCACTTTCCAGGAAATAGTCGTCTGTGCTTTTTGATTTTTTTTTTGTCTATTCTTGGAATGGATTTTTTGCTAACCGTATCACAGTTTTCCAGGTATAGCATCTCCCATCCCTGTCCTTGTGATGTCCATGCTTTCTGGTTTATTCCAGCTGAGCTCTCATTCACATCATTGATTCCTAAACTGAATGAATTGTTGTGTAGCTGAAATTGGGAAAAAAAAACATTTTCTGGTTCCTAGAAATGACTTAGGTTACAGAGTTTTTACAGAAGACTTTAACGCTGTCACAGCTGAAAAAAGTTACATAATAAAGGTTTTTTTGCAGTGGTAACGAGGCTTCACTGTGTGAAACTCCACACTGACCATTTTAAAATGAGTTCTTGGGTTCTTTCCTTTTTAGATTCCATATATATTTTGCCCTTTTTGTCTCATATTTTGTCAAACACAGTTTCAGTCCAGGCCCAAATAAGACTTTTAGAAAATAAATATTTTTTTAAAAGGGATTGGCAAATATTTGTATCATATTTTCAACATTAGTTAAATAGCTGGAAATGATCTTGCTCAGCTATAAATAATGAAGAACTAAATCCTGCTCCATTATCGTCATCAAGCTAATTCTTGCCTTGATTTTAAACAAAAATTATCCAGCCAAAAACATACACTGATTTTTCTTTCTTTTGTTGTTGTTTTCCATAGAGACCTAAAGTGTATCTACATTTACAATTTTCAAGGCCAAACAACAAAATAGATATTTATCTACTGAAGATACTGTTGCCCAGAGTGTTATTGTGCGGCTCCGCATTGTATTGACTTCCAAAGTTATGGCAGGGGACGGCATAAAAGCTTCGCCCTCCTGATCTGAATAGCTTCTAACGCAAGTTCTGCACGAGCTAAGCGACGATCTGTGTAATTTTGCAAAACCCTTAATTGATTGCCCCCTGAAGTGCAATAAAATCCCCTGGCAACTTCTCTTCATAATTTGCAACTAATCCATTGTCTTGTCTCGAACACACTGACCCTGCATATTCATGGCGTTAAGCGTTATTAAAAGACTCTGCTTCACCAGTGTTCAGGCACTTTTGTTTGCACAGTCCAACTGTTGTACACATACTGGCACAATAATGGTAATTATTGAGGTTTGTGTCTTAATAACTTGGCTGAAATAGACGGCTTTCTTTTGCGGGTTGCTTGACAAGCATTTTATTTATTGTTGGTTTTTGTTTGTTTGCCTTTACTGTTACGAATACTTTGTGGCTTCCTCTGTAGAGGCGTTGAAAAGGATTGCAGTCTCTTTTTATAGATGCTTCAATAGTCCTTCACCAGTTGCGGTTGGTGAATTGAAATTATGTAGGAGTGCAGACTAATGGGTCCACATATACAGTATTATTACAATATGAACAGTGGCATTGTTGCTACAGTATAGACAGACCCACCTAACAGCCTGCACAAAGAGAGCATTGAAGAGGTCAGCACACACTGTCGATCTTATAGCAGGGAATGAAGGGATGCTAGTCTATAAATAAAAGACGTACTGTATATAAAAAACAAATTTGTAATGATTAGATTTGCATTTTCTGTTGTGTAACTCGCTTCTTATGTCAGACTTTAATAAATAGTCCTTTTCTTATTCACTTATGTGTACTTAAGTTGAATTTATTTTCATAGTAATGGAAATAGAATAGATCCAGCAGCTCAGCAAATATTCTAGCACAACCACATTTTACATTCAAAGGTGCATTCTGAAGTTATTCATGGGTGGTGCAATAAAATATTACAGTGAGAGGACCTTTTGACATTGAAACGTTGCCACAGATTTTATAACCTTACAAATCAGTTTGCATATAGTTGCCACATTATTCGACTTCAAAACATGCCTTGTAGCTTAGCAGATCTGAAAACTTTCTTTATTCAGACAATACTGAAAACTATCTGAAATTCTGTAAAACACATTTATCTGTGTGAAAAACTGTAAAATTGTGGAAGCTCAAGTACTTAAAGTCTCAGTGTAACACCATAACGCCATAATGTTTGAATTGATTTTATCACGGGAGATTAAATTATATTGTGTTACACTTGTATTTTAAATCAGGAAAAATCATACACATCTTGCATTTTCCTTTGATTTCTGTTCAGATGTAAAATTAATATAAATTCAGCTCCTCTTCATATAAAAACAGTATATCAAAATACAGTTGATGTGGAATGTTTGAATTCTCACATAAATTGATTTCTTATGAATAAGAGAAAGCTGAGACAGGAGAGCTGGTTTGAATAGCTAGGAGTGTTGCTAGATTTATGTAAAAAGGTGCTTTGAATTAAATGATATTTTATAGCTACTTTACTTAAGTTAAAGCTTTAAACCACCTCTGCTTCTCATTGAAATTTCTCCCAGAGTCGCAAATAAATGTGGTAAAACTAACCAGATGGCCCAGTTGTAGAAATTTTATAGCTTGTGTGTACTTTAAGTTAAAGACTACAAATTACTCACATTAATACACGTCACAGAGTGACAAATGAATATACACTCTACTAAAGAGTGGATCTAGAATTGCTTGTTTACTGCGTTAGACATTCTGGCGTCGCTGAATTAGAAGGAAGCATTTTAAACAGGAAGCAAAGTATTGTGCACTTAGTTTGTGACAGGAAGGCAAGGCGGCTTAGGCATCTGGTTAAAGAAATATATTAAAAACAGCAAAGTGTGCATCTGAGAATTTAATTTGTAATCTGTAGGATTCTTGTGTTGGGTTCTTGCTCTTACAGTAACTGTTAGCTAGGCTAGATCGATTTCTTTGCCTTTGAAGTGCCTGGCCACATTAAATCAGATGGGTTTTAATTGGCTCTGAGACATGTAGATCAATACATGTTGTAATTGACTAACACAAGGTAGGAGGGACTTATTATCATTAATATTTAGACATGAAGTGGTGAATCCCACTAAGGTTAAATGTGCACTGCAGTAGATGTCTTTGATCTCTTAAATAAGCAGATCAATTCAAAATAGCAGGTTAAGAATAAGAATTCACTTCACTCTCATTTTTCATTGGATTTATTTGAAAGTTTAGATACCGTGAAAGTTTAAAAGATCCCCCATCTTCCTCATATCAGAAGGAGTACAACATTTCAAGGGGACGAGGTATTTATTTTTTATTCTCCCTGGGAGAACTACACCCACCTACTGTTTTCACTTTTTATTTAGACGATATACATCAGTCATGAAACTTTAAAAGGTAACAAAGTATGCAAGTATAGGCAATGTTTTTACACATTGTTTGGAATGCTTTACATTGCAGAACATATGGGCTAAAAAATAGGTTTTCAATTTTTTAACAGGAAAATAATTGGAAATGATGAAGTGTCTCAGAGACACAAATGGAAAATGTATCGATGATGAAAGGGAAATGGCTGATGTATCAAATCCATGTTTCACTCAGGTGTTTACCAGGAAGAAATAGACAGGATGCCTCAGGCACAGCGAAGTCAGTGTTCTTTATTAAATAGTATTAGCATAGAGGAGACAAAACTGTTACAAGTATTAGAAGCACTTCAGATAAATTTACAGGGCCTGATAGTATTCTGCCAATTGTACTTAAGGAAACAAGAGATGTACAGTAGTTTAAAGACCATTAACACAATTCTTCCAGCAACGACTGAGGATAGAGGCAATACCTACAGACTGGAAAATTGTGAAGGTGGCACCCATCCAAAAAAGGGCTAGAAAACTGAATTAATTACAGACAGTAATTACAGACAAATAAGTCTTACTTCTACTACATTTAAGGTTGTGGAAATGATCATTACAACTAGAGCATAATTTGTATGGTAGTAGGATTATAGAGCATAGTTAACATAGATTTCAAAATTTAATTCTTGCTTTAATAACTTCTCAGACTTTCTTGTACAAGAAACAGCAGTAATGGATACAAGCAGAGAGATTGACATGATATATACTGATGGAAAAAAGAAACACAAGGCCTCCTCCTCCACACTCTGGCCCTCCCGTCTGCATGGAACAGGCTGAAGTGTGACTCATCTGTGAAGAGGACCTGATGCCACTGCTGACAAGTCCATCGCAGCCTCTGTCTGACCCAAGCCAGTCGGGTGTGACGTCTAGGAGCTGTTAGCAGAGGGTCTCTGACAGGTCGCCTTGCTCTAAGGCCAGCAGCATGGAGCCTCACTGTCCTGTCACTGATGTGGGCATTGTGTCTGCTGGCAGTTTCAGCAGCAGTGCGGGTGGCAGATTTGAAACGATCTCTCAGATGGACCAGTCGGATGTGTCCATCCTGCTCTGGTGCGGTCACTCGAGGGTGACTGGATCTTGGACGATCATCTGTCCTGCCGATCTGCTGAAACCTTCTCTGCAGTCGGGACTCCATAGTGTCTGGCAACGCTGGGACATGACATACCTGCCTGCAGTATGCCAATGGCCCTCTCCCTTGCTTCTGGTGACATTCGAGGCATTATGGAATGCACAGAAACTAACTAAGTGTGGCCTTTTTCTTGCAGTGAACTAAGCTTTGAATTAAGACCTTTTTAATGGTGACCTGATCAGGCATTGTTCCACCTGGACCTCATTGGGTAAAAGTGCACCTAATGAGCTTGCATGTGATTGGCAGGTTGCAATGCCTCACTGCACAAGCTGTATTGCTGGACAGAGGGCTTAAAACAAATGGACAATTTTTTGTGAAAGTACGTAAGCTATAACTATAGTATTCTCATTCCAGAAAATGTTGTGTTTCTTTTTTCCATCAGTATGTTTAGATTTTCAGATTGGTTTTGATAAAGGTCCTCATAAAAGATTATTGCTTCAATGATGTCCTTTGGGGGTAGAATTCCAGAGCTCTGGGGCATGGCAAGAGAAGGCCCTGTCACCCATAGAGCGTAAGTGAGCTTGGGGGACAAACAGGAGACAGAATCAGACAATCTAAAGTTGTGAGGTGGGGAATAGGAAGATAATAAGTCACTTAGGTCCTGAGGTATGAGTACTGAGTACTGAGAATTAATATTTTGAAGCTAATAGGAAGCCAGTGCAAAGACTCCAGGACAGAAGTAATGTGATCACTTGCATGCGACCTTTTCAGGATTCTGGCTGCCAAATTGTGGACATACAGAAGTTTGTTTAGTGTGGATTTAGTTGCCCCATTGAGTAAGGCATAGCAGTAAAAAAACTCTAAAGAAGACGAATATAACCAGATTTGACCAGATTTTCTGCTACAATCAGAGACAACATAGGACAAAGTCTTGCAATATTGCTGCCATGGAAAAATTATGTTTTTACAATATTTTGCACATATGGGTCAAACGTTAAGCTTGCATCAAATATCACCCTCAGATTCTTCAATTAAATTCACTGGCCATCCACAGACCAGGGATACTGCATTGGTTTTGGATAAGTGACGGGAGGTGCTGAGAAGCATGACTTTAGTGTTATCCCAGTTTAAATTAAAGACATTTTGAGTCATCCAGGATTTTATGTCAGAGATTAGAGTGTGCGGAAACAGCTACTTCAGTGTCAGGTTTAGTATGGATGTAGATTCGAGTATCATCAGCATATAAAGGATAATTCAGACCATGTGATTTTAATCAACTGAACACGTAGTTAAATTTTAACAAGGGCAGTTTTCTGTGCTGTGTAGTTGTTTGAAAACCAAATTGGAGGGATTTGAAGAGTTTGTTTCAAATGAAATGGTTGTTTAATTGAATTGCAGCAGAACATGCTAAAATCTTTGCAAGATAAAGTAGGCTGGATATAGGGCAAAAATTATTGAGATCATCCAGAGCCATATTTGTTTTTTAGCAGCCGTTTTAAAGGCTGTTCGTACTACTCAAAAAAACAAGGACTCATTTATTATGTTGAGGACAACAGGACAGAGGGCAGAAAAAAACAGGATTGAGATATAACAGTAGGGGTGGGATCTAAATAAGACAGGTGGTTGATTTCATACACAGTACTAATTTACTAAGGTATGCAGTGTCAAGTTGAGAAAAACAAGAAAGAAGAGAACCAGCAAAAATAGGCCTGTAGGGAAGGCGTAGTAGTAACACGCATGGTGGAGAGAATGTGATGCTGGATGTTGTCAATCTTAGAAGTAAAAAACTCTAAGAAAGCGTTGCAAAGTTGAGATGAAGCAGGTAAAGTAGTAGGGCAGCTTGGTTAATGCAGTCTGTTAATGGTGGAGAACAGGTATCTAGGATTGTTATGGCTGTTTTCAATGATGTGTGAGACGTAATTGGATCTAGCAGGTCTTGCATTCTTTTATTCAATGCTCCTTCTAAGATGTACATTCAGGCCATAAACACACTAGCTACATTATAGTTTGTGGGAGACTGCTTTCTTGAGTGCAATTGGTCAGTATACCAGAGCTGGTTCCAGTTTTAAGAGGAGCTAAGCTGTCAAGAGTGGTTAAAAGAGAGCCTTTAAACACTTGTTCCTCGTCTTCCAGAGTATCAGAGTTAGAAAAGCAAGACAAAGTAAGACAAAACAGAATCAGCAAACCTAGCCTGGTCCACTGATAGCCAGTTGCAAGTATGAGACAGAGAATTCAAGATCAAAGAGAACAACCAAGTGATTTTTAGCCCTGCAAAAAATAATGTAGTAAATTTTTTTCTATGCCAAAGAGCTTTCATTGGGTAGCCTGGTGTAGAGAATAACAGGATATTCAATTTGAGTTTTTATTGTTTGTAACTTAATTTCTTTGTGGCTTATAAAACTTTTATTGCATGTACCACTTTCATTGCACATCCCATTAAAAATCCTTTTGCGTGCCAATAATGACACATGTGCTGTAGGTGACCAACCCCCAGTGTAGACAGTACAGGCCTGGTTGAGGGCTTGAATTTAAAGAAAGACCACAGCCCTTCTTAGTTTATCTAAGTGGTCCGGATAATGGTATATTCTGCAAAGTATTTCAAATCAATGATGATCCCAGCATAGGAGGATCATTTAACACTGTAGACACTTCAGAAGAAATTTATAAAGATTAACCAGTATTCAATACTAGGAAAACACTTGACAGGTGACATTAAATGTACAGTAATAAAGACTAAGTGCTACATGCAGGTTGCAGAAACAAAAACTCTTAAGAACTGGATGGGAAACAGTGATTCTAAAGAAGCTACTTAAGAAAAGACTTAGGTGTTTATATTGAAACTTTAATTTTTTAGATAATGTGAGGAACAATACAAAAAATAACAGGAGGCACTTTTTTCCATGGAAGGCTGTCGGGTTCTGGAAAAAGCTACCCAGTTATGTTGTCAAAGCTAATACTTTGGCTTCTATCAAGATAGAGCAGGGTGAGATCCTCAAATCAATTAGCTACTAGCAACTAAACGAGCTTGATGGGTAGAATGGCTTCTCTCATTTGTAACCTTTCATATGTGCTTATGTATCTGAGAAGTTCACTGGAAAGTCGTGAGAGAGCAATTATAGGTAAATGCTGTTTAAAATGCAGGTGCATATCCTATTGCGTAACAGGTTTTGACCTTAAGGATCCCACAGCTCAGATTCTCTTGTAAAAAAACGAATCGGAATTTGAAATCAGATCTCTGGGAGGAGAGATAAGTGAGGGCCTAGCAGAGGTAAATAGTGTAACCCTCGTTCACTGCCACTGTTACCTGATACAGTGCTTTAGTCCCATTAATAACCATGAGCCTTTCACCTGCTTGACAGAATGATGACAATAGGCCATCAAGCCTCATCCCAGGGGAGATGTTTGCATGGTGCATAACCTAAGGGACAAACACATTCACCTATCCGGACTTTTCCATTTTTGCCAAAGGATTAGTAATGAGTTATTATACTTAGTCAAAGATTCAAGTGTGTTTTACAGAATGTGCTAATTTTAAATATGTTTGAAGACTTCTTATTACTTATTTATTCATATACTGTATGTTGCAGTATAGACATTTATTATAGGTACATATTGAAATTTTTTGGCAATGTGTCATGTATCTTCTTTCAAATTTTTTTTTTAACGTAACCTTTACCTATTAACCTGTTGAGGTATGAAATTGTGGGAGGCTCTAATATATGTCTGTAGAGCTAACTTCCCCCGTAATGCACTCTGTCTCACCTTGTAATAAATGAAATGACATGAATTGTGAAAAGTTGAATGGGAAGAAGTTTGAACTTGTTGGTCTATGGTTGCCTGTATGTTGTGGGCATGCATAAGCGGCACAGAGGTGATCTGGTTTAAGCCACATTTCAACAGTGCTCAATAAAAGTGCATGCATACTCACTCTCACAACCCTCAACAGGAAGAGCACCTGGTTACTGCTTGTAAGAACCCAAAGAAAAGACTTTGAAGAGGTTGCTTCCACAGAGATTTTGTTCATATTTTCTTCTTTTTAAATTTTATTATTTGGCTGACAGTTATATCTAAACCTATATCCGTTTGTACTCATTAAGTCAGCTGGGCATTTTACTGAAGAAATCTTAGTGAAGTACCTTGCACAACTATTCACCCTCTTCCAGTGATCTCCAATTTTGTTGAATGACAAATATTGTATACACGTTGTATACACATATTCATAAAGTGAATATTTTCACTTTTCAATTCAGAATTCAATACTAGCAAACACTTGGCAGATGACATTAAATGTAATCAAGACAAATGGGACATGCAGGTTGCAGAAACATAAACTCTAAAAACTGGATGGGAAACACTGATTCTTTCAAGAAAGAGCAGGGTGAGATCCTCGAATCAATTAGCTACTAACGACTAAACGAGCTTGATGGGCCAAATGGCTCCTCTCATTTGTAACTTTTCATATGTGCTTTTGTTCATTTTTATCTAAATCATCGTCCATTTGTACTCATTAATACAGCTGGGCATTTTACTGAAGCAATCTTAGTGAAATACCTTACAAAGCTATTCACCCCTTTCTTTCAATTTTTGTTAAATTACAAATATTGTATACACATTTTTAAAGTGGTACTGTGGCTAAGGATCTGCGCTTGTGGCTTGAAGGTTGCCGGTTCAAATCCCGCAGCCGTCAAAGGAATTCTACTCCATTGGGCCCCTGAGCAAGGCCCTTAACCCCAACTGCTCCAGGGGCGCTGTACAATGGCTGACCCTGCACTTTGACCCCCAGCTTCTCTCTCTGTCTGTGTGTCTGTGTCTCATGGAGATCAAGCTGAGGTATGCGAAAAGACAAATTCCTAATACAAGAAATTGTATATGGCTAATAAAGTGATCTTGTCTCATAACATGCGGAATGCTGAAACCACCATGCTTGACGGTAGGAATGGTGTTGACTGGGTGATGTGCATGTTGGGTTTGCAACATAACACTTTGCCTTTTAGAAAACAAAGGTTTCCAATTTTTCTCATCTGGCCACAAAACCTTAAATAAATGCTTTGTTACAAACCCCATGTGGTATTTGAGAATGGCTGCCACTCTGCTATATTGTTATATCATGTGTATTTTCACCCATCTCAGCCATTGAACTCCATAGTTCTTTCAAAGTCTTGTGGCATGCATACCCGGTTTCCTCCTTGCTCAGTTGGTCAATTTGGAGGGACTGCCTGCTCTAGGAAGTGTTTTCTTAATGATTAACTTTACCATGCCATGCATGATATTCTGGATATTCAGTGTCTTTGAAAGCTCCTTAGACTTTGTGGTTGAATATTTGCTTGAAATTCACTACCTGACTAAGGGACCTTACAGCAACAGGTGTATTTATTTCCAAATCATGTGAATCTCTATTATTGCACAATTTACACAGCTGGGACAACTGAAGCAATGGGATAAAGTACCAAGGTACAACAGCAGTGTCTTCAGCGGGGACCTGATCCCACAACCCATCAGTTATGCGTCATTAGACTTACCCACGTTGCCAACTTGTTAGGTTGCTAGTAGAAAGTTGATCTAGTGATCTCATCCTCAAAACAAAGCCGGCCACCCACAACCCTTTGTAATAAAGTGCCAACAAATGTCAGAACAGAAATGGAAAATTAAAATTTTCAAGCTGCCTGAAAAGTTAGGAATAGCGAGCAGTAGTTAGAGGGAGACTTGGTATGGGCCAGCTGGACGCTTTATGCATCACCTCTGCAGCCAAAAAACAAGACAACAAAATGGGTGATAGGTTACAGAAACAACTTTCAAAACTCAAAACTGTTCATATGGAAGAGGAGCAAAAGTAATAAACAAATCAGAAACAGTCAGACAGACTGCTGTGGCAAATGCTATCATTGAAAGCATTAGAAATGTAAAATCTTATATGAGCTTTGACAATAGGCTTAACCCAGAATGTAATCCCACACATAACTGTAATGATCCAGTAGCAGAGAATTGTAGGGCAATTTTGCAAGCACAGGAACTGCAAAATTCAGCAAGATTTGCTCTTTGCTTCTCTATCCATTTCCGGACAAAGATTTAAAGTTGTCTGTCTGTTAAGTTGAAGCTTTTGTCTGTTTGTCATGATGTGACAGAGGAATTATCATTTTGTGGTTCAAATGAGTCAACGTAATTGAGTTGAAAGATTTCCCTTACTCCAAACTTCAGCCTCAACCACTATAGTGAAGTTCATTTGTACAGACATTACAGTCAGCACCTTGCTGATACAAAAACACAAATCTATACATTTAGTTAGCACTGATACAATTATCATATTAGGCATCATCATATTAATCACACAGAAATTATATAATATTTTCAGCTTTTCCCATTAAAAAGTCCATACAGTTACCAATTAGTATGTTGTATTTTCAATGCTATCATGCTTTCACATGATTTGCATTGCAAATGATTTGCATTGCATTGCAAACTCCATACAATTGGAGTTTTGTCTGTTTTCCCTGCAATCCCTTTGCGTTTCTTGCTAAAAAACACCCATTTTTGCTAAAAGCTGATCTGATCTTTCAGTGCATCAACTTCAAATCCTTTCTTCCGAAGTGGCAAAGCTGTTAACCCCCTGCTTTTTTGTTTCTTGACATTTAAAACTTCTAAAACTTGCCAACCAAATCTGGCACACCAAACCCAGGATTTTGCCCCAAAAACATTAAACTAGTTACATAAACATACATTATTTCACATAAAATTGTTCTTCTATGATAGGTTCCATTCTGGCAAGTGCATCTTGGATTCAATCACAGTTGCCCATGGCCTACACAGTCTCACTCCCTAGACAGTGACGGACTTCACTCCATTACAAAACCAGGTCTTTTGCTGCGGAAAAATTCTGTGGTGTCTAGGTTACAAGGGGATGATACCACCTACTGTTCCAGGCAACGTGCCACCAAGCCCGGATACATTTCATTGTAATTCTTTCAATTTAAGAAATATGTTCATTTGTTTCGTGTGTCTAAAGTTGGTTTTCAGTGTACAGCTCATAGGCGGGTTTCCAAAAAACGTTGGAAAATCGCAGAAAACACTGTTTTTAAGTTGAGACCTGCTGATGGAGGATCATTTGTTCTCAGGCTTTGGAAACTCCAGCTTCTCCTCCCTAATTATTGCAGCCCTTACTAGACCTGAATTGCATTCATTATAATGGCCCATAGTCAATCTTTACAGCTGATCAGTAAAGTAGAGGTATCAAGATTAGAAGCTAGAGGTGCTGTGATTTGTACACCCAACCACTCCCTGTATCTTCAAGCCACCTGTGAGATGCCACACCAGCCTGAGACAGGACAGTTGGAAGAACCTGATAATCTAAGGAGAAAAGCCTTAGAAAGAGACAGTAGGGGGCTGAGGTTTCATCAATACTTTAGTGTTGTCTTGATATTAATTTGATAGAATATACAGACCCATACTCTGTTATAAAGGCAAGAGCATTGTTGGAGGGGTATAAAAATGCATGTTTCATAAGGAAACAAAAATGTGAAAGAAACATTTTGTTTAATGACAGTAGTCGTTAATTTATGAATTCTCTCACTAATGACGGGTATTAAGTTTACCATTTTCTGAATGCATAAAAATCTAAAACTGCACTGTTGTTTTTAACCCTACATTATGGTACCTCTCACTATCATTATCATTATTAATCCATTAACAAACATCCTCCTCAGTATTTTGAAGTCTGTATCCCTGCCCAGCTTTTTTTTTAACATTTCATTAAACATCACCAGCCAAACCTGAGGTTGAACATGAACCCTTAGCAGTTGCGTCATCCACTCCCACAAAGTGTTTGCCAACTATAGAGTCCTTTCTTGTCTACTAATGGAGAAGGATACCACAGGCATTCTCACAGACTAGTGTTTAATCAGTCAGGTTGCTGAGGTCTGTAACACTATGAGCAGGCATCACACACAGTTCTTTCTTCAAAGTCTACCCCCCCTATTCTTAAGAACTGGATCCCATGTACATGAGTCACTGGTGATCAACACATGTTGCGTTACTGCGTTTCCAAATGGGCTTAAACTTAATTGCAAACAATTGCAGTCATGTGTGATACATTAGTACAGCTTTACCACCCTCAGTAATACTGTGAATTTGCTACTTTAATAAAACTGATCAGTGCTGTATGTTTAAACAATATCATGCTTTTTCACTTTTTACCTTTTAATAGTGATGAACTATCTGTTCATCCAGGGAAGGGGAACTAATTAAACTAAAATATTAGTTTGAAAAGTACAATACAAAGAAAGGAAAAAGGATAAAATAAGTATAAACTAAACAATTGCACTTTCAAATTGTATTCAAAGCGGCATCTAAAGCCTAGCCTTCATCTGTTGGTTCTGTTTTTATTGTTCATGTTTATGATTTTAAAACTTTTTGTAAGTATTTTTGCTTTTGCCGTTCAGATTTTTTTTTAATTTACCACATTGTAGCTCATTTTCTCTGGATATTTTAGCATATACAGTGAATATGAAAAGTCTATACACCCTTATTGAAATTGCATGTTTTTGTGATGTAAAGCCAGAAATCAAGATAAATCATGTCAGACATTTTTCCATCTTTATTGTGACCTTGCAACCAACAAAATTCAAGAAAAAAACATATAGGTGATTATTAGGAAAAATAATTAAAGTTAAAAAACCTACAACACCCTGGTTGCACAAGTGTGCACACTCTTTTATAATAAAACATCTACGGGATCTTATTGTTGAAAGGTACAAATCAGGAGAGGGGTATAAAAGAGTATCAAAGGCATCGGATGTACCATGGAGCACTGTGAAGACTATCATCAATAAGTGGAGAAAATGTGGCACAAGGACAGGACAAGGAGAAAATTTATCAGGGAGGCTACCAAGAGGCCTACAGCAACATTAAAGGAGCTGAAGGAATTTCTGGCAGGTACTGGTCTGTGCTATGGGGTAGGGTACATGTCTGTGCTATGGGGTAGGGTGGCAAGATGGAAGCCATTTCTCACAAAAAAAGAACATCCAAGCCTATCTAAATTTTGCAAAAAAATGCATTCAATCACCCCAAACCATTTGGAAAAATGTCTTATGGTCTGAGGAGACAAAGGTTGAACTTTTTGGCCTTAATTCTAAAAGATATGTTTGGCACAAAGACAACACAGCTTATCATCCAAAGAACACCATACCTACTGTGCAGCATGGTGGTGGAAGCATCATGCTTTGGGGCTGCTTCTCTTCAGCTGGGACAGGGGCTCTAGTCAAGATAGATGGGATAATGACTAGCTCCAAATATCAAGATATTTTGGAACAAATCCTGCTGGCCTCTGTCAGAAAGTTGAAGATGAAGAGGAATTTCACCTTCCAACATGATAACGACCCAAAGCACACATCCAAGTCAACCAAGCAATGGCTTCAGAAAAGGAGGATCTTGGAATGGCCCAATCAGAGCCCTCAATCCCATAGAAAACCTGTGGAATGATCTAAAGAGGGCTGTGCACAGGAGATCCCCTGACAATATGAAGGAGCTTGAACTTTTTTGCAAGAAAGAGTGGGATAAAATTGCAAAGTCCAGGTGTGCAAAGTTGTTAGAAACTTATTCACAAAGACTTACTGGTGTAATAAATGCAAAAGGTGCTTCCACAAAGTATTAGTTGGTGGGGTGTGCACACTTATGCAACCAGGGTGTTATAGGTTTTTGAATTTCAATTATTTTTCCTAATAATCACCTATTTGTTTTTCTCTTGAATTTTGTTGGTTGCAAGGTCACATTAAAGATGGAAAAATGTCTGACATGATTTATCTTGATTTCTGGCTTTACATCACAAAAACCTGCAATTTCAATAAGGGTGTGTAGACTTCTTATATCCACTGTACATAGGTATTTTCGCTGTGTCTTTAAATTAGGTATACAGTAGAGGTTTTTGTTTTTTGGTTATTTTCAATTATTTTATTGAAGTTTGCTGCTTACACAGCAGTTTGGGTACTTAAGGCTTGCTAAAAATGTGGAATTTCTAAGAATACGGAATCTGTTTTTAATATTGTTTTTACTATCTACAAATATCTTTCATTGATTAGATAGAATAATTTAGAGTTAGGACACCATGTTTTCAGATCAAACATTCTATTGTTCTGTTTAATTGAAACTGCTTTATGAAGTGTTAGGGCACATGGATCCTGATCAGGTAGATTAATGCAGTTACCCTATAGCTTATTTTATGTCAGTGACGTTAAGACTGAATACCTTTGCCTGAATGGTGTTGACTGTTCTTCAGAGTACGTGGCTTGTTGTTATATTTGGGATCAGTGTTGTAAATGATTTGTGTTTTTCTAGAAAAAAAGAAAACAAATAATGCTGCATGCACAAAACACAGAAAACTTTTGATTATTATTCTAGGAAGTTTGTACATAAAAGCATACAAAATTAAACTAAATGGAACATGCCGTGGTTTGTGTTTAATCTTTCGTGATATTGGGTTGACATGAAGAGGTCTTGCCTTTGAAACAAGCAACAATTGTTGACAGTTGGGACTTGGTGCTGTCAGAAGGCATATTTGTGTTTTGCTTGGAATAGGCATCAGATCTTGCTTTTGCAGGTTGATGTGAATCCTGTCAGAACTATTCCTTGTTATTGTGTTTGATCATATCAGAAGCTGTCAATAATCTGCAAGAGATTAACCAGCACGTTAAACATTATGTTAAGTACAGGAATGAAAGTCTTTTAGTTCTTTCAGGGTATCAATATTTATTATTTATATGCAAATCCACTTCTAAAGAAATGTTTCCTCATATTTTACTGCTTATTCTTATCCACAAACCCTCTCTGTTCAACCCTACATAGAGATATCACTGTAAAAATGTTGAAATGCTGGAAGCATACGTAGTCAGAATGTTCACAAAAACATTAAGGGTGTGGCTGTCATTAGTACCAAGTCGATGATTGGGTGTACACTCATAATCCAGATAAGAAATTGAAAGTTTTTTGACTAAACACCTAAGATAACTACCTTTTGCCATTATCTGATAGCTCTTTGATTAAAATAAATCTTTTTTTCTAACCTCTTTCTTCACCCCTGGTTGTTCAGAAGTAAATTGCATAAGGAGTTGTTATAAGAAAGTTGTGAAAAAATACAGATAAAATTAAGAAAAGTACCAAGACAGTGAGGAATGAAGCAAAGTTTGATGGTTTTAAACCATCAAACTCAAATTTAATTAATGGTTTATTGGATTTTTTTCTGTAATTTAGGCTTTTTCCTAAAAACAAAACCAATGCAATCCACTTTAACCAAAAAGTGAAATAACTGCCATATTGAAAATGTTAAATTAGTAGTACTGTACTAATCATCATCCTTGTGTGGTTTTATATCCCTTGTTGATTTGGCAAAATATTGTGTAGCTGTATAACCTTCTACAGTCAAGCACATTGCAACTAAAAACCCGCAGCAGAAGCAAAAGGCACCACTTCTGTTCCATTTCATTGGCATTAGATTATTTAAAAATCTTTCAAATTCAAGACCCACAACAAAGTATTTTGCAAATGTCGCGTGGTGTGTAAAAACACACAGAAACTGTACAAGAACCAAACAAAAACCTTTGAAGTTGGATGTGCATGTGACCTTAAACCTCCCAACTGGATACAATCAGGCTTCTGTACCATATAATAATCCAGAGGGTATTAAAAAAATTCATCAACCTGAGGTTTTCCTCCTTACCTGCCTGAATGGAGGTCAGTTGGTGAATAATTAAACACATGGAGACAACAAGAATGTAGCACGGTAGCGTGGCACTTGACACTCCTGTCTCATAGTTCCAAGTTTATGGGTGTGATTCTGGCCTCTGTTATCTGTCTGTGTGGAGTTTGCAGTTTTCTTCCCACTTGTTTCCCCCTCCCAGTGATATACACTACTTGGTTTGATTGGTTGTTTCAGATTTTCTATTCCTCCATGGCCCTATGATAGGCTAATGTCTTATGCAGGAGGTGAACAGTTCCGTGCTGTCAGAAAGCCTTGTGCTCTGTGCTTACTGCTTGCTGCGACCCTAATAATGGGTGGTTGAGAGTTAGAATAAACCAGGTGATCAAACTCATATACTCTCGTTTCACAAGTTTTTGTCACCTTTCACCTGTGAAATAACTGCAGTACAAAAGCGCATTAAGGAGAGGATGTGAGATGCGCTCAGTGGTATTCAAAAATAATATAGGCTGAAAAATCAGTTCAACAGTTGCAGTTTTAAATTGATACTAATTAATACTTAATCACCAAAGCCCCTCTAAATAATTAGGCAGCTCCAAATTTGGTTTAGCATTACTTCCACCTCTTGTCCTTAGGAAGAAACAGTGCCAAGTGTTTCTGAACCTACCTCTTCTGCGTATTTTTTACCTGTGGGATGCAATCCAAGGGACTTGTCAGCTCATGTTTTATCTCAGTAGTCAAACCTTCTGGAATAAGGTACCAGAATTCTTGTCTTGACAAATGGAAGCACACAAAGTGAAATTCAAGAAAGAGCAAATTTCAAAGTGGAGTGCTGCATGACTTCGGCTCTCTACAGCCAGCATGCTTTTTTTTGCAGATGAAACAAATAGCTTTAGAAAATGATCCAATAATGCCATAAATATATAAAAATCTTTATATCAGTGCCAACTGCATGTTGTAAGTAAAGTGCTTAGTGTGTTGTAGTATTAAAGTGACCTGAGGATTAAAATAAATAAGAAGGAAACAACCCATATTTAATTGAATATACTTACCTTTGGATAACCTGCAGTTAGTGAATATTTATGTATGTGATCTAACCTAACTCTGTCTGTCACTCTTAAGGCTCAGAAATGTGCTGGGGGAAAAGGAGGAAAACATCAAAGAAAGTGAATAAAAATCTGCGGATTATAGATTTATTTACAATAATGAGACAGCTGAAGATCAAGAAAAAAGTGAAAACCTTACAAGGGAGTGTGGATGAGCAGTGAAATTAATTAGTAATGTATTATGCAGATTTAGTTAATAGTTTAAAAAAAGTTGCTGTGAAAAAGTCTTAGACACAATCAAGCGTTCCAATATATGTATTTTGTGAGCATCAACAATTTACTCAAAGCCTCCACTTGTTTTTTCTAGTATGACATGAAAATTAGAATCTTGTTTATACAGTTTTCATTATGTGAAGAGACAGCCATTTAATTTACATTCAGCAGACAACTCCATATAAACTATACATTTTAGCAGTCCACACAAACTGTTATTGTAGCTTATCTATCACATTACCAATCATGTTAATTAAACGATTTCTGCATCATTAACATATTTGTTCCTTTCTACACATCCATAAAACTAGAAGGATAGTTTTTGTACTACAAAATACAGTATTTATCATGATCAACTGTTTCTAAAATTATAAAGGCTAAAGTTAAATTAATCACCAAATAATAATATTTCTGCAAAAAGAAGGAAAAACACTTGAGTATAAAGAGTAGAACAATGAAAAAATTCTGACATTTTTTCTAAAAAGTGCATTTAAAAAGATGTAAATGTATTGAATTCAGGGTTTCAGGAATTAAGCCAATATTAGTATTTTATCTATGCATCAATTTTTTTACCAATTATCCGATACAGGGTTACAGGGGTGCCGGGAGCCTACCGGCAAGCATAGTGCGCACAGCAGTATGTAATAGTAGCTGTTATTAACTATTGTGTTATTGCCTACTGGCAATAGATATGACTCTTTTTTTTCACCATTGAATTTTTTTAACCATAGGTTAAGTGAAAATTTAAATCAATGCCATGCCCTGTAATGTAAAAATTATAAGTGAGCAGTTGTCTGATTTTAGAATTTGATGATGATAGAATTTTACGCCAGAATTCATAACAAGCATGCTAAAGTTAGAGATGATAAGGTTTGCTACAAATTTTAAAGCAGCCATCTGGTCTTGGTGTTCTGTTTGATCAGATATGTGAAACCTGAAAAAATGACAAAGTTTATACTTCTTAGTAATTTTTTAGTTATTTTAGTGATGGCCACAGTAGAATTTAAACTTGTGGAAGAAATTATCTCTAAAAAAATCCTTTGCTATAGCAAAATAATTTAAAAATTCTTAGAAAAGAATTCCCCTGGAGAATAATTAACATTAATCATTATAAATATTAACAGATCATAGATGGCTATCTAGCTTGTCTTAAAACCTGTGTACTGAAATGCCTTCACTCATGTGGTATTAAAATTAATAAGACCCCATTATTAATTCCCTAAGTTAAAGTTCTGTTCGGGGTGTACTGAATACTTTAAAGTAGGTTCTCCTGAGTTGTGTCAATTTCCAGTCATGCTGATTCAAGCTTGGAAAAGAAGCACTTTGCAGCAAGAGAGTGCTGGATACACAGCACATTTTAAAGTGAAGTGAAGAAACAGCACACAGTTCAAAATAAAGCCAGCAAAGCAAATAAAAGCCTTAAATTAGATTTTCCATAACACAACAGGCTCTCTCATTAACTAAAATATGTGGTAATATACTAAAATAAACTGAATTGACTGAATCCTATTTTAGAGTGACATGGTCATTTATACTGGCAGGTTTTTTTAATGGTACCGTAAATGCCCAAAATCCATTTGGTTATTCTGTACCGAGTTGGTCGAACATTGGATTTGCTTAAGCCTTTGCGTTTCATATGTGGTTTTCCTGTTTTTCCCACTGTTTTCCACCACTGCAGCAGAAAAGGGGCGCCCCATTCCCTCCTCCCACATGGCATAGTTGCAGTTTTTTTTTCCAGCATCTTAAAAACAAAGGGTTTACATGTGACTTAAATCAAATCAAGCCCAGCATGTTAAACAAAGATGTATCAAATGAAATTTTGCCCTCATATGCTGACTAACATTTTAGACTTGGTTCCTAAAAGTAATTCAAACTTGCATTATTTATAATAATAATACACTTATTTTATATAGCGCCTTTAAAGGTGGGCTTTTCAAAGCATTTTACAGAATGACAACAGCACCAACAACAATTAAAAATAAACAAAAAATACATCAGATAAACACAATGAGAATACGCAGAGGAGACAGTAGGTGGTGGTACTTAATACAGTAGGAGCAGAGGGGTAAAGAATGGAACCAGTTAAGTAAAGAAGAAGGTTTTGAGTCTGGATTTGAAGGAGTTTAGAGAAGGTGACTCTCTGATTCTCTGATATCCTTGGGGAGAGAGTTCCAGAGCTAAGGGGCATAACAGGAGAAGGCACTGTCACCCATAGAGTGTAGACGGGCTTGGGGGACAGTTAGGAGACCAGAATTCGAGGAGTGAAGGGGAGTAGGGCGATAATAGCTCAGATGGGTACTGAGGTGCCAAGCCATGCAGAGCCTTTTAGGTGAGCACGAGGATTTTGAAGTCGACATGAAACTTGACAGGAAGCCAGTGCAAGGACTTCAGGATAGGAGAAATGTGATCACTTGCACTAGATCTGGTCAGGATTCTGGCTGCCAAATTTTGGACATACAGTAGTTTGTTCAATGTGGATTTAGAATCCCCAGTGAGTAAAGCATTATAATAGTCAATTCGGGAGAAGACAACTGTGGTGATCAGCTTTTCAGCCACAGTTAGTGATAACATAGGGTGTAGTCTAGCAATATTTCTGAGGTGAAAGAAAGATGTTTTAGCAATATGCTGCACATGTGGGTTGAATGTTAAGCCTGAATCAAATATCATCCCAAGGTTTTTCAATTTAGACTGAAGCTCAAGTACAGTACCATCCACAGATTGTGTTACAGGATTGGCTTTACAAAGATGATGGGAGGTGCCTATAAGCATGATTTCAGTCTTGTCACAGTTAAGATGAAGGAAATTTTGAACCATCCAAGTTTTTATGTCAGAGTTGCAATAAGATAGAATAGAGACAGCTACATCAGAATCAGGTTTGGTATGGATGTTTATTTGAGGCCATTTGATCTTAAAAGCTGACCAAGTCAAAACATATAAATGCTGAAAAGTAGGGGACCCAGTATCGAGTCCTGAGGAACACCAGACTTAACTAGACCAATTTCAGACCTAAATCTGCCAAGAGAGACAAAGTGACAGT
Source organism: Atractosteus spatula (assembly GCF_055471065.1). Lineage (NCBI taxonomy): Eukaryota > Metazoa > Chordata > Actinopteri > Semionotiformes > Lepisosteidae > Atractosteus > Atractosteus spatula. The sequence continues at coordinate 37,193,508 of NC_142710.1, read as the reverse complement.
GATCAGTGACTTTTTGAGAGCAGTGTCAGAAACTCCAAACAGTCTCAAGACAAGAAAATAAGATGTAATGGTTAACAGTGTCGAAAGCAGCACTGAGATCAAGAAGAATGAGGATAAAGAGAGAACCAGAATCAGAAGCTATTAGAAGATCATTAGTAACTTTGACCAGGGCAGTTTCTGTGCTGTGAAGTTGACGGAAGCCAGATTGGAGGTGTTCGAAAAGGTTATTTACAATGAGGTGGTTATGTAATGGAAATGTGACAGCACATTACATTTATCCGTTCATATTAACAGAGTGTAAAATAAGGCCTGGTACATCTAAGACCAAAAATCTAAGACCTAATGTGTAGAATTAACCTTGAACCAATTGGTTTTGGAAGAGCAAGTTGTTTAAGTTCCAGGAATAAAAGTAAGACTCTTTTGCATAGTAGCCATTTTGTAGGTATTTTCAGCTGCAAGATTGTTCTAAAACTGTACGAATGAAGCAAAGAAAGAAACAATTTCAATGCTATTTCAATTCTGGTTCTGGTTTTGGAAATTTTCTGAAGAAAAGATTAAAATCCTTAAATGTGGCCCACATTTTTTAAACTTAATATTTTGTTTAAAACCTGAATTCTTAAGCTGAAACTTCTTAGGCTAAGTTATGTTACAGTAAATGTCAGAAAAAAATAAAGAAATATGTTCATTGCAGATGTATTCAGACACAAGGACTAATTATTTGGTGGAATCACCTATGACAGCATTTAACAGCCACAGGTCTTTTTAGGTAAGTTTCTACCAGCTTGGTGCAATTTCCGCCCACATTTTCTCTTGGCAGGTTTGTTCAATCACTCTCACATCAGAGCACATCACAGTTATGGCTGGCAGTTTTAAAGTCTTTCCACAGATTCTCAGAAGGATTCAAGGACTTTGACTGGTCCACTCCAGTTTAACTTCGGCCTTGTAATTTAAATCATGGCCCTGCTGAAAATTGAATTTTTGTCCCAGTTTTACAACTGAAACAGGTTTTCCTCTAAAATTTTCCAGTACTTTGCTCTGTCTATGCTCCCATCAGTCTTGATAAGTTTCCCAGTCCCCACTGATGAGAAAAACTATATCGCAACGCTGCCACCACCATGCTTGACAGTTGGGATAGTGTTGGCTCTATGTTGGGTGTACGTCAGTTGTACACTTTGCATTTACCAGAAAGTTTCAAGTTTTGTCTCGTCTGACCACAAAACCCTTTGCCACATGTTTGCAATATCACTTAGGTGCCTTGTTGCAAACCCCATGTGTGATTAGAGATTCTTTCTTTTCAGTTCCTTGTAAGCTCCCTTTGTGGAGTAACCAGGATATTATTGACCCATGGACATTTTTCCCCATCTTAGGCCCTTAACATGTAATTGAAATTATTTCTCAAGCCAAGAACCCTGCATAAATGAAGTGATCAACGAGTAGATCCTTAGCTGAAAACAGAGAGAGATATCTATATCTCTATCTGCCCTTTAGCTCTTAGCAGGCTTGCCAAATATAATGTGTGGCGCACATGCGTCTTAACATGCAGACACTAACCAATACAAGCCTTGATTTAAAAAAGTTGTATCCATAAGTTTTGATTATTTTCCAAGTTTGAAAGGGTTAAGTGCTACAATATACGGGCTGGAACTTTTACAGATGTATACATTTCCAACCGTGTTAAGGCTATTTTCCCCATAAAGGCAATGAAATGTGATCTTAATTTTTCAGCAGTTAACAGAGGGGTTACTAAGTATGAAGCATATACATTAAAAACAGCTTGGAGCAGAAAGTTTAAGTTGCTTTGGACAGGTGGTACAAGTCTGGATAACTCTCTTGATATGGTAATCTTCAATTTATCAAATTTCAGAGTTAGTAACCGCATGTAGTTAGAGGTATTTCTTTTTTGTTATCAGCATGCAGAGCTTAAAAAAACATGCAAGACAGAGCAGGAAGCAATTTTGAATGATAATGTTAATAAGAACAATCAAAATATTCTGTTATGTCCATTGTTTTTTAATACATACAGTACAGTAAGTTAGGTTTGTCCCTCTTTGCTCTGTATTTGATTTGCTTTTTGTTACTGTTTCTCAGTGTAAAGCCTGTGTATTTTAATGACCGTTACAGCAATAAAGTGTCTCCATTTTGTCATATGCAATGTCAGGGTTTCCTCTGTTATTCTCACAAATGATGAATGTGGGCCCATTCCAGAGTAGTGGTTAGGTAGGACTCATACACGTAAGGTTGTAGGTTCAAGTCCCTACTTTGGACACTGCTGTTGTAAGCTTGAGCAAGATCTTTAGCTCCAGTCACTCGTTTTACAAGCAGTGCAGGGGGTAACCCCTGATGGACTCGGGTCCCATCCAGTCATGAGTCTTATACTCCCAAGCTGCTTAGGGGCACAGAAACCTTGACATGCTCCAGCCTGTTAAGACCTCTTACTCAAATTTGAGCCTTCTCATGAAGTGCTCTCTTTTCGATTACTCTATATATTACGGAACTTCTTGTAATGATATTCGGTGTACTTTGAAACTTTCTTTGTAAAAGAAAAAAGTTAGAAGCATTTCAACACTTGCTATATATATTTTCTCCATGAGCCACCACAGAAATTTAATTCACTGGTCAACCATTAAGAAAGGGTTAATTGATAACTGTGAGAAAGACAGTGTTCGCCATTCTATTATGATGTATTTTATTTCTATTACATTGGACCTGTTTCTCAACTTGCCCTGTAGTGTGAAATGTGTCTGCCCAGTTTCTCCTTGGTACTCTATACTAACAATAGCATGTAAATGATAGGCATAGCTGAAAGGGAACATTTAAAGGCTTTGCAAAATAAATGTGTTTGTACTGAAGAGACTTATGCAGTGTGTTAAGTTGCAGGTATATGTGGAGTGGGAATTTAAAACATACATGTTTCCTGAGGGAGAATAGTTTAAACCTTTATTTTGCAAAGATAGTCAGGTTTACTAAATAGAGCATACCTAACCTGCTATTCAACCTTTGTAAGAGACCTATATATGCATATAGATATATAAACATATACATTTGAATATCTACAGAATTCAAATACTGTGTACACTGTAGACCAAGCATTTTTTGTCAACCAAAGTATCTTTATGTACTATGAGTGTTTGGGTTGTAGAATGGTATATATTTAGATATAGAAATGAAGAAATGTATCCAAATTCCTCTCTGGTTTTTATAAGACACAGGGTCTGATTTTCAGTGCACATCTTAATTAGATAGATAAACTAATTGTTCACTTAATTGGACCAATTAAATAATTCCCAATTGTTTTCCTGCTGGACTATGGCTATCAATGTCCAGACTTTAGGAACACCAAAATATTGAATCAAAGGGTAAAGACTATTTCTTTTTGTAATATAGCTGTTTTTTGACACTTATGCCTTTTTCTTGTTGACACAAGCAATGATTTATACTAAATGTTCTGTTATATTTTCTTAATATTTTGCAAGAAAATGCATAACATGATCCAGTAATAAATATTATTGTAAAACAAAAACACATACAGTATACAAACACGCAGGTTTTTAAATAATTTCACACCCTGCCAGACTGTATCTAATACAAGTATTGTTTGTGGAGGTTTTGCCACAAGGCATTAGGAAGTTTCTTTCAGGTATTAAAAGATTACACCCAGATAGTATAAATGTCTGTACAAGATAGGTACGTGTTTTACTGGTGAAGAAAAAAAATAAATCTACAGTGTGAGTTAATTTGGTGCTGGGCCAAACAGGTAATTTTCCCTTCAGCATATTTTTGGGTCGACTAAGACAGGTTGGGCAAGCACTGTAGTCACCCTGTCTGCACATTCTGGCATGGCTCGCATACCAGGAGTACAATTTTCTTCCTGGAGACAGACAGCAAGATGATCTGATTGGCAGGAAGCCAGAGCATGCTCACAAAGACGTCTTTGACTGTAGGTCAGTTGGTTAACCAAGCACCGAAAACTGCTTTTTAACCTCCTCCTTATCCCTTTCACTTCACAACTGTTATAGTGAAAAATTCCTATGTATAGTCAAAGCACACAGACGGGCTATAGAAATGTATTTTGGTGTTTTCTTTTTTTACAACACTATTCTGTCATTCATTCTCATATTTGTGACTCATTTGCAGTTAACAAACACCTGGGTCCCTGTGGCTGCACAGGGTCAAAGTTCAAAGGAACTCTAGGGCAAAAGAAGAATGAATCTTGACTTTCAGAGTGTTTGTGCTCTCATGGCTTAACACAGATTGATCTCATTTTAACATAAAGTCCTTCTGCTTGAGCATGAATATGATCTTTTTTTCTTATTTTAAAGTTTCAAGAAGGGTATGTAGGAATCCATACAGTAAATAATGTATCACATAAAAATTGTGAATGATTTAAACTCTACAAGAAAAAAGAAGTATGAAGATATATGAGTCATAGAGATCAGTTCAGGTCTTTACTTATAAAGACTGATATTATTCTTTTTCCATATCTCCATCTTAAAAAGATTCACAAGGGGCATATGACAAGGCGGCATGCAGTGAAGTTGAAAGTGGTATTATGTCATTATTTAATTTCTACCTGGTTTTGCTTTGCACATGGGACAGGATGTAGGATGTTTCCATCATCATTTGTGCACGTGGCAGAAAGTAGCCATCTGTTGGGCATCAACAAGGGGTTGTTAAACTGCATTTCATTTCATTGCAACTCATTCTTCCAGCTCATCTAGAATTATAAAAGGGATTGGAAGTATCTGGGCTGATTATGCAATTGAGGATCAATTTCGGGCACCAAGGTTGGCCACCCCTGACAAAAACATTAGTGCATGTACCATGCCATAGCTTAGAACTGATATTCTAGGTATTCTTGCTCTTCTGATTATTTATTATTCTACTTTCGGATGAACAGAAAGACTTGGCACAGGTTTTGTATTTATTCCCTGTATACTGTGGTGTTTTGCATATGTGTGATGTTTAAATGTTGCATTGTTACTGCTCCTGAGTTAACCGCGATTGGTTAGCCCTTTGGTGACCCAGAAGGTATTTGCTCGTTTGATCACCAAGCAGGACTTCTATTAAAATGAAATACCATTGATTTAAAAAGGGAAGGAAAGGTGAAAAAAGCAGCAGTATGGCTGTCAAGGGGGATTATTTGAATATCAAATCGGCAGCATTGCCATGAAAGCTCCTACCCTCTGCCGCTTCCCCGGTAGTGAGAGGAGAGCCAAATAAAGATATTGCTCAGTATGGTCAATGCCTAGAGCCCCTTTCATGATGTTAGGGGTCAGATGTGAACTTGAGAATGGAGATGGCTCAGATTCTAGTTTTTGCGTTATAGCCCCTGAAAAAGAACATGCATAAAAAGAGAGAGAGAAAAAAACCCAGTGGTTGGTTGTTTATAAAAGTCATAGAAGGAATAAAGTAAAAATATGCATTTCATGGCTAAGGCTATGGCATGTCTTGATGCCTCATCATAAATATATGACCAATAAACATGACATCTTTTTTTTTTCAAATCAGATCAATATGAAAGAGCAGTGCTTCACAACCGTTTACACTTTCTATAATACCCGAGGCAGGGCAGTAATCATAAATCTTGGATGCTGCATTTTAAGTAGTACCTTTAAGTAAGACTTTGGGGCCACGTTTTGCCTGTGGGCAAACTGCAGGTAAATTGCCCATCTAGGTTATTTATTACAGAGTGGGCAGCTTGCCCACAAGGAAAATAAGAACCTTTAACACTTCTTCATGTTACAATATCTATATTTTGTTTTGGGTTTTTTTTTAGAGTATCTGCAAGTGCAAGTTCAATTGAAAATGTGGAAAACATGTTTGCTTCCTTGGAAACCCAGAACTGAGTACTGTACATACAATTACCATCTATCATAGAAAAAGGTGTGATTTACATAAGGCTCAGCCCTTATCTAATCAGAATGTTCAAATTCTTAGGAGCACAGGCTCCTTCTGTTTGGAAAGCTGTTGACAATGTGGGCCAATATTTACACAGAGAATCCATATATACAGATGTACGTGTATCTATGATAAATGTTTACATCTGTGCTTATACTGTAGGCCTATGCTCATGTAAATCCCGGGTCTGTTTCCCCTTAATTCTTCCCCATTTTCTTGCTTGAAAAGGACAAAATCTGTGCCTGAGAATAAAATGATTGGTGTACACTGTGTATGCGGATTCTGCAGCCTTGCCCTGGGATCTCATTTTTGTTGGTGCTGAAATAGAGAAATTAAACCACAGCAGCATTATAAAAGCGAACATTCTCCTGTTGTAAGACAAGTTTTCTTTTGCATTAGGTATTGTTCGATTTCATTATGTCCTCTTTTCTCTCAAATCTATTTCTGGCAGTACATGTGACAGGTAGCAAAGTCTTACCTAGAAGAGGCTCCTGGAGGCGTGCCTTTTCGATTTCTGCTGGTGAAGTCAATGGAATGTTAAAGTGAAAAAAAGAAAGAACAGAAATATTCTACTTTGGAACTAAAGCACCCATAATAATCTTAAAAAGCAAACAAATACATCCAAGCAAAGTGTGAAAAGGAACTGTGTATACTTTAGAATATTTAACTAAGGTATACTCTTAAACCAAATGAGAATATGATTCTGTAAACCTCTCTTAAAGTGCTCAAGTTTAGATTGCTCTTAGTCAAGTACATTAGCATTTCACATTTAAGAAGAATAAAGCCAATAAAGAAAAGAAGGAAAAGGAGACCCATAAGATGGCAAAATGTATCAATAAATTCAGTATTATATTTGTCCATCATTCTTGTATTCTATATTTAGATATGCTCAAAGTCTCTCCAGCAGGTCAGAAATAAATTGTGCTGCTGTAACTATTTTCCATTCTCATAATGATATTTCTACAGTGTAATTCAGTGACATATATACATTATTATGCAGATTACAGTGTAAAAAACAAAGTGTATATAAAAATATCTTTACATACAGAAGAAGGAGGCCGATCTAAAACTATCTGCAAAAATTCCTGTGCATTTCTTTCAAAATGAAAAGGGCATTTAAGTCTTGCCAGTGCAGGTTCCTTTTCTTTGTAGCAGCAGCTCAACAATGCAACACCCTTCCTACAAACAAGCCATATCCAGATTACACAATTAATACCACAGCGCTCAAAATGTTGCAGCACCCCCTGACCCTGGGTCACAGAGATGGATAAATAGATATGTATAAACCACCCACCCACTGTGCCTCAGTAAAAAGTTATGTGAAATGAACAAAAAAAAAATCTCTTGTCAATTAATTTTTTGCAGCTGCCAGTGCAATCTTCTGTATTTTCTCCCTCACTCTTCCGTGTTCAGTGCTCGGCTGTCATAGATTTTCTAGCACTTCTCTGGCCCAGCCCCAAGAAAACCCTGGGATTTATTAGTCTGATGCAGTGCAAAGTCTATTGATTGTGGCCTCCAGGGTAATAACCAAATAGAGTCAGAGCAACAAGTCAATAACGGCGTTACTGCAACAAACTCCACTCACTTGTGGCACTTTAAATTGTTTTACAGGATTGCGAGGAGCAATCATGGGCAAATCAGCCTGTGTCAACGCACACAGCTCCCCATCCCTGACTGTGCAGAGCCAGACTCTGTACGGGGAACGTTAAGTGAAGAGGCCCTGCAATTTTAATGCAATCACATAGATTATTTAGAGAGACTAAAACCTCACTTGTAGTGTCAAATGCAGGGATGTAGTGTAATCTTTTTTTTGTTTTTAAGCAGGGAGACCAACTTGCAAGAACTTTGCAAAATCCTGGTGAGGTCAAGCACACTCCAGCTGGCTTTTAACAACAAGCACAACTTAGCCTGTTTGTGTTCTTACAACATAAAATCGGTTTAAAATTCTGACTTAGTATTGCAGGCCCATTAAAGTTTTTCTGACATTTGAGATGTCCATTTCCTTACCCTATTTACAAAAGAGAGTTTCTGCATCTTTTACATGTTTTACTTGGAAAAGTATCTCTGTCCCTCTTTGTGCTCGTCTGGCAGTTTGTCCGCAAAGCAGAATCCAGCAACTGCAAGTCAGCAGGAACATTTTCTTTCTTTAGCTTTCCTCAGAAACGTGAATTGCAGCAGAAAACATGAAATTCAAACTAAGCTACCATAACATATTATTCATCAAATAAGACAATGTTTGCGACAGTAGTATTTTTAACCAGTGAGCTACTGTCACAATGAAGTCCCTGAGGCTCTGATAAGTGCCATTTGAACCTAACGTAAGCAGAGCAGCTTTTTAAACAAAGTGCCCTCCATTTGCTCAGCAATGAGTGTCATTTACTGTTACATTGCAGTTTCTCACCTCCATCCCAGAGATTCAGCTAAAGTTCAACTACAGGGTGACAGCCGTTGATAGTCATATTGATTATGTGCTGCCCTCAGGGTTACAGGTGTGGCTGCTCACACATGTTCGTAAACTGGTTGTTGTGTCATGGTGTAACTCCATGTTTACATAGAATGTTGTTTTTAGTGTGATTTAAGAGGGATGAATACATTTTATTTTTCTCACAGTTATTTTGTGGATTTTTATCAGGCAAAAAACTGTACAATATATACAAAAGGCATACAAAATGGGAGTTTACTTTTAATAGAAAAGGAAGGGGGGCCTAATTAAAGATTTTAAGATTAATGTCTGACCATGCTATCACGGCTTTTCTATTAGCTTAGTAGGTTTTTTTAAAATTATTTTGTTTTCTTATTGTTTTGTCTTTTCACAGTATTTTCTGTTTCCTTGTCATTCTATTCATATACTGTTGTATATAGTCCATAAATCTTTGTGGCTTTTTTGCTGTGCCCACTAATTATTCTGCCAAAATCAGATCTAGAAAAACAAGTGTTGCAAAGTATTATGAACCAAAAGGAGATCTCTGGTTCAGGCCTATTTCATAGTTTTAAACACTATGTACCCTAGAGACCATCAGCCCTGAGCCCCCATTCTTTAAGATTTTATTCTGTAGAAGTCTTTAATTATGGGCTAAAACTGCCTTCTAAGTTAAGTTCAGTTTAGTTATTGAGAGCTCAGCTGCAATGAAACCAGGAGACCGTGCTCTAGGACCCCAGGTACCTCCCAGTCCTCCTCCCTGCATGTGGATTCTTTCATGTCACCTGCTGAAGACGCTTAGCAGTCTGTCACAGTGCTCACATTTCACTAGGTTCCAGAAGAACGTGAGTTTTGATGTAAACACTGTGTAACTGTAAGAGTCAGTAAAAACGTTTGGACTCTTTTTTTTCTCTGTCAATTGCAGTTTCTCACGTCCATCCCAGAGATTCAGTTCAATTACAGTTTAATGACTAATTGTTGAAGGGCTCTGTTGTTGAAAATCTGCAACAAGAAGCAGGCAAGTTAAAGCTTACACCAGCAAAACTATAATTGTTTTCTTGAGGGAATTATTGTGTCGTTTTAAAAACGTGAGGTTTTTTCATATGTTTGTTGTACATGGCAGAAGTGTCCCCTAGACTAGCGGGAAGACCTTTGTGCATACACAGTGGGAACCCACAAAGTGTTGAAAAATACTTTTTTATTGCTCAGACAAATAACAGTACAGTAGGTGCGAGTGGTACAAGCCTACACAGGGTGTGGGAGAATATCTACCAAGGAGCAATTCCCTCTCCTAGTCGATAAATGAACAAAGCAGGGAACTACTAGAAAAGTGGCATGTAGTTTGAGAGACAGTGCGCTTGTGAAATCTTCAACACTTGAGCAACAGAGTGCTGTACTGAGAGATTATACTTCCTCACTTTGCTTCCTTGGACTGAGAGCAGAACAGTGTTACATTTAGTCAAGAATGACGTAAGGTAAGGAGGATCCACTAATCAAAGAAAGCTCTCAACAGAACTAGGAAACATAGTAAAATAACAGGAAGAATCATTTTCTGTAAAAATAATAGAGAATGGATAATATACCATTTTTAAAAAAAATTAACATATGTCAAATGTGAAGTGGGACAGTACTTAAATATTGAATAAGAGAATTTTAAATCACCCATTTGACATTAAAACAAGCAAGCAAACTTTGTTCTAACAAATATTGTGTGTATTGTATACATTTGGTAATTGTAAGTAAATCTCAATGTTATAAGAAGGTATTAAAGGGTTCATAGCTATCTTTTTGTAGCCTTTTTACTTTTGCAGATTTCGTCTTATAAAATCAGCGTACATGCAAGAGCTAATTTGTGAGAATTAAAAATCCTAATCTTGAGAATTAGGTCTAAAGGGACTAGTTATAGGAGAGTAGTGTTTGGCAGTTTGCTGGGGAAAAGAAAAACATTGAGAAATGTCTTGATAATTGTAGGTTTATAAAGTTCTGACTAGTTCTTTGTGTAACAATTGTGCCTTTTGTAATAGTAGTTATCTGTGGAATGCCCATGACCTTGTAACCCAACAGAAAAAAGCAAGCACACTGCCTGTATATCCACCAAAGCAAACATTTACAGCTCCTATAATTGAAAGAAACCTACAAATGGTTTTATGTCATGGAATCTGTTATGTATTATACATTTTACTTTTGATGTTTTTGTGCTGTTTATACATTTGTTTGGATTTTTCAAAAACAAACCCATTTAAATTGAAATGCAAGTAGTGTGGTGATAACTGTGAGCCATTTCAGAGAAACAGTGTTCATATTTAAACATTACATGTAGGACTGGCAGAACACTGTCAAATCATACTGTGCGTTATATCTGCCCTTCATAGCACTACGGATGGCAGGATTGACACTTCTATTGTAATTTTACTATTTAAAAAGGCATTTAGTTTTACATTAAGAAAAATAAACAAATACAACCCATGTATAGACTGCACAAGCGATGACAGCCTTTCAGACACCAGGCTGAGAAGTTAAAATGCGTAATAAAGTTGTATAAAAAAACACATCACCCAGATTTGGCTAATGACGTGTATAGCAGGTCAACTTTTTTGTTTTTTGCTTGCTGCAAGCGAATGGCCAGCTCATGCCGATGAATTATGAGCCCTAATGAGATTTCAATACTGAACAAACAATAAAATTTTATGTACATCATAGTTTTAGTGGCCTATGGTTTCATGGGTAGTGTTACACCCTTTCAACAACCTTGGTAATATAATACACAGCTGGTCCTGAAAGGAATGCACTGGGTTTTGTGTTGGAAATCTTAGCAATGAATTGAAATTGTGAGAAATAATGCTCAACTTTCTTTGCCTTAAACAGTGCAATATTCACAATCATCCTGGAGCACTGCTAATATTACATTTTCTACATCATAAAATTCTGTCTGGTACTCAGAATGACTTAAGTACTGTATTCCAATCCATGACAAATTTAATAGCAGGCATTTTATAACGCACTTCAGATTTTTCACATTGCTATAGTCTGACAACGTGTATGGATTACCTAGAATCATGGAGTTCCCTGGTTTCATAAAAAACACAAGTCTCTCTTTAGCACACTGATCACTCACTGAAAATAGCAGCAATTGTTTGCCACTATTTTGCTGCTTCTTAATGCTCATGAGATTTTTCCCTTGTGAAAACAAGAAGTTTAAGAACTACCAAATAAAATATCAAACCTTAGAAAACAACAGAAAAACGGTTATATATGAAATGTACCTGGATTTATGTGTATTTATGTGTGCCAAAAGAAAATGTATGGATGCTTTTCAGGAATATAAATGTCTGTTTTGATTAACATGCTATCGAAGACTTGTTCCATTCCTTTATATCCTTTGTCTGGTTACATCGTAAAGCATTTATTAAATAATGCGACCCCATTATTTAGGTTACTTGAAATACATTTGAAAAAACGGATTTCCATGAAAGTAACATGTACTAATAAATGTTATGTTTTGTTCAATTAGGAAAGTTGGAAAAGTGTACACTAACTTTGTGGTGTTCCTAGGCTTACATTGCTGTTTTTTTGTAAATATTTTATTTTATAATGGAAAGAAATTCAGCCATCTGTGTTTATTAACTATACACAACCAATACTGTGCTTCAGGTACAGAACTAAAAAATACACATTAAAATTAAAGAACACAAGCACTGTGATTTTAAATGTGCTTCTTAAAACAACACCATTTCCCTGTTTCTTTAATTTTAATTTCATGTTAGTTACTTCCAGTTATGCTACAGTTTTGTAGGGATCACTTGCCATGCAGTCACAAGACCCTTTCCTGCTTTCCTGACCTGAAGAAACCATGAAACATTGTGGTCACATTATCAAACCAGCTGTCTCTTTTCACACGCTGAACTGGCACAGACAACAGGCAAGGTCTAAGTATGCTTTTGAGGACAGGCAAAGCAGACACTTGTGATACCCAGTCCTGCCACATGAGCTGCTGTTGAGCAGTAGTCTAGGGATCCTCCCTGGTGCAGGCTTCTTCCAATCCAGTTCAAAATGCTGTTCCACAGTAACTTCCTAGTATGTAAAAGATTCCTCTTCTATAGTAATTGGCTGCATGTTGTTTTGTCAACTGTGAATGGAAGCCACAAATTATCACACTGTTGTTACCCCTTTTGGGTCACCCTCAGTTATGGACTTGAGCCTTGGCTTCAGACCTCTGCAGTACAGTATATAATTGGTGCTTTTCATAATTTTCAAAGGAGTTCAAAGCACATTTGTTGACAAGGACTCCTAGTTTTTTGGTAAAGAAAAAAAAACATGTAGACATATTCCGTGAAATGTCATCTCTGCAAATTTTCTGAAGTAAATATAGTCACCTTTTCATTTTGATCATGTGCTCTTTCCCTGTAGCCAGTAGCCTTAATGAAGAAACCTCGATTTTTTTTACATGCAGGACCTCAACAAGTAATTTATTTACTAGCTTTGAGACAATTGGTGCCTGCTTCCCTATGAAGCTTATACAGCTTGTAAATTTTTCACAGATCAGAAACAGACCCCCTCAGAGAAATGTGGTTGTCTCTTACATAGAAACCAGAGGAGCTAATCAGCCACTCTTATAAGACCCATCTGAATGTTTTTTTTCAGCCTTTTCCTTAGCCCATACGCCAAATTTGGCTTTACGCAAAGATGTGATCAGAGGTGCATTAAGTTGCTTAGTAAACGTACGGTATTATTTGGAATGAGATTCAAATTTTCTTTTAACAACTTAACCAGCAGCGATTAGAATGATGATCTTATAATAAAAGTAATACTGTATTGTAAACTTATGGTTCTTTTGGATACCAAATAAAATGTATGGCACAGGTAGAGCCTAGTCGTTATTCCAGCTAGGAAGCAGTGGCTTTATCTTAAGTTAATAAATAAAGGACTGTGGTGTATAATCAGTGGAGCAGGCAAATTGAAGAGTTCAGACCCTGTGCTCCAGGTTTGTTTAATGTCTTGTGCACTCAAGTTGGCTAAGGCCCTTGTCTTTCCATCAAACAAAAGAGGGGAGCTACCACTTTGGCTGGGAGCCAGAAGAGGTAGTGATCTGTATATATAAAAATAAAAAAAGCCACCCATATATCATGTGAAGGGGGACTACAGCTGTGAAAATGTGCTGTAGGCAAAAGTTCTTGAAAATCCCAGAAAGTGCTGCAAACAACACTAAACAAGGTGTTTTTTTTTTTCTCCAGCACCTTTCTCACCAAAGGTCCCAGTCCCAGCCTAGGCAGCTAGTCAGATTGTTAGCTGCCAAATAAAAAATTTATGAACTTGTACAGCAAAGGATTGTTCCAGAGCTCATTTTATACATTTCCGCGAGGCTCGTAAAAGATCTTTTTGACATGTAGAGTCAGTTTTCTGTTCACAGAATCTGACTGGCTCTAAACGTTTCAAATAAAACTTAGAAAAATCTTTTCAGGGTTTTTTCTTACTCTGCAAACATACGATTTGGCTGAAGGAGAAATTAGACATTATTTGATTATAAGGACTGTAAATGATGTGTGTGTGATTCTGGTGATTTTGTGCAGACATTCTAATTGCTGTTTATGAGATAAGTATGAAATAACGCCTTCAAGACACAGTGCCCACAGCATTGTAAAGTACTAGTGGATTAAATGGAGTAATTGCTGGATGTTAAATGATGCCAGATATTGATTCAGAATAAGGAAAATAAAAAGAGACTACAAAAAAGAAAAACCCCAAAAAGTTCTGTACCAATAAATAGTCATTCATACCTCTTGCACACATGCTGAAAGTACCCTCTTCTTTTTTTCTTTTTCTTTTGTGTGTATATATAATTAGGGCAAATATTACCACCATAGGGCAATCAAGATATAGCAATGATCGCCTTGCAATGAAATTAGATAACTTATCAGAGTGCTTTTCGCAAGAAGGCTTTTATACCCCCAATACCAGTGTTAGTGAAGATAATAATTTTTCTTTTTGTTAGTTATTATTGACAAGCTAGAGGCATTGTACAATAGCATACTCATAATAAAAAACACAACTAAAATGAGAAAAAAGAAAAGCATGTTATATTAAATATAATATTAAAATAAATAATGTGCTATTTTTACACTACACAGTGTCTTACTACCCAGTATTTGAACCCATAATCTTATACAAGTTTAACAATGTGTTAATATTGTGGCTTAGGAGTAAGTAATTTTTTTACCATGGTCGCAGGATTTGGGAGAATTAGAAGTCAAAAATAACATATTGGCATTTTATCAATTAGTAAATAACAGTAAAGGGCCAAAGGTGTCTTGTGTACCATGATACTTTGCCTTTTTTCCTGGGACAGCTAATGATCCTGCATGTTGTGCAATGCAGAGATGAGACAGGTGGCCTGTTCTGTCATCTGAAGCATCTTCAGTTTGTACTGGAAATATTATAAGACTCAGGATTTTCACAGTATTGATGTAACATATCAAACTCTTTGGTTCTGTTTGTATAGATTGAAGAGGCATTTAGACGTATCAGAAAGATGTAGGTATAGCACTGGGTTCACATCTTATTTATCCACTGTTGACTGATCAAAGTCCTCTTCAGGTGCAATTGCCTACAACCTGACTGCATAAATCTGCCTATGACTTTGTCCACTTTACTGTCTCTTGTAGTCTATTATTTATAGAGAATACAGCACTGCAAGCTTGCGTGCTAAAATGTATTTTTTTTAGTGCAGCTGGTAACACAAAAGGTAACTTTGAACATCTAGGAACCCCCCAAAGCCATGTATTTAAAGCATTATAGATGCCTGCAGCCTGTACGAGCTGCAAAATAAAAAAAAGTGAAATGTTTGTGTGAAACAGGAGGTCTTCAATCAGAACCAGAATTTTAGAAATCAGTTTAGTGTGCTGGCTTTGGATAATTGGTAGCCCAGGAAGTGATGATTTATTTTATTTCATTTCGTTTTATTCATATGTATCGAACCCTGCATTGATGTACTTTAAATGTATTTTTATAAAAGGTATCACTGTTTGTCGAGTGACTTGCCACAGATCACATACAGAAAAAAAGGCTGTCTTGACAAGTACAAGCATTCTAGAGAAAGAAGAAAAAAGGGGGAAAAAAGACTAATAAAAAATTTATTTTTGTTAGTCTTAAAATTACAAGCAGAAAGGAAAGATTAGCTGCGGCACCTTCTAAACAACCTCCCAACTTTGAGGTGGATGGATAGCAAGCTGTCCATCAGTCAACCCATTTGTGAATACATTGATCCCTCCGACGTTCATTTCTTTCTTTCGTTTTTTTTTCTCTTTACTGCTCCATTGTTACTTATTCCCAGGATTTTTTTTCCTTGAACGGGTCAGACAGCGATTGATTTTTATTTGTTTTATTGGCCTAGTGGAGAAAAAAAAAATCAGAGTGCGCAACGTGTTATTGTCTGAAGCAGTTTGAGCTTCTGTATGTGTGCGCATAGGTGGGTGAGTGTGTGTGTACGCGTGTGAGTGTAAGCATGCAGCAGTCAAACCCCTTGTCTTCTACCTTTAGACCAGGAGGGAAAGAGGTGGGGGGAGCTGAGTTTATTGCATACAACAAGCCTTCACATTGTGGAGGTGTATTGCTGCCCTCATTATAGCTGGTAATAAGGGGTGCTGAAAAACTGCTGAAAAAAAATATTTTAAATTTTAATAACGCTGGTACAATTTTGTAAATCTTTCCTGACAGAAAAGTCCTCATTATTTTTATCCGTCTCTGAGGAATTTCTTTTCTACCACCTCCCCTGTTAAACGGCCTTACTTGGGAGTTTTTTCTTTTATCAATTTTCTGCTGGATTTATGGGGCTGATTTTCTCTCTCTTCTTCTTCTCTTTCTTGGACCTGGCGAATGCTAAGCACTTTATCGCATCAACTTCATCAAAGTCCTACGCAGAATTATTGGGGGGAAGAAAAGGGTAAAGTTGAGTTGCCTTTTGGGTTAAACAACAGGGAAGAGTTTTCATTTAAAGGGCTTAGGCTGGCTTTTTAACATGATAGCTACCTCGCGCAACCATCTGCAAACAATGTCATTTAACTTCTTTTACTTCTGCATGGTAACCAGATGTATCACTCTTGGGGGATTCTGCAATGGGAGAAAAACGTCGATTTTTTCAATCTATATATAAGTAAGCCAGGACTTAATAGGGGTAAGTTCTGAAAAGTCGCAACAGATCATCTTTTGATTCTGTGGAAGATCCGGTAGAGCCTGTCACTATTTATTTGATGGGATTCCAGTATTAAAGAAGAGCAATAAATGAAAAGGAGTTGAATTAGTTCAGAATTATCAGCAATGGGCAAAAGCTGGAACCCAGAGCAGTGGCAAAAAACAAAGATAAAGGAAGAGTGCCAAAAAATAGTTTATGACCAAATAGATTTCTTGGGGCTCTCTCTGAGAATCTTTTATCTCCCATGGCTTTCCGCTCACACTGTGTGTGATGTCATGCAGCAGAGCTCCAGTAGTGCAGTCAGTAAACAGCTGAGCTGCATCAGGCAGGCCTAGCTAGCTGCAGGTTTGCCATCAGCTGGGCTTGGGTGCTACATTGTGTTGGTCTGCCCCAACTGTATATATATATAAAAATAGAAAGCATTAGTATGAAATGAAAATAGAAACTGATGGAGTCAGTGAAATAGCTGGAATTTGACAATGCCAAGTGTTCTCTTATTGTCTCTTCTGTATACCTGTCTTCATATCGTAATCTTCATTCACACATTTCCACATCTTCACAATGCTGGGTGTCTCTTTTACTTATTAATCCTATTTTGAAATTTAAGAATTTCCTTTCCCGTACATCCACCCCATATTGAAATTGCTAGCTCCTCGGCTCACAGTGACAAGCCCTGTTCCCACACAATGGGAGTGAGGAATTTCAGACAGGCTCCTCTGACGTTGATGCTTGGGGAGCCCAAAGTGAGCCAGAGCAAGCCACTCAGGAGACTGTTTATTTTATTATTAGGAATAATAATATATTATTATGACATGCTGAATTTATTAAATAAGTTGTGTATGGTCATTTAGAAATGTAATAATGTTGTAGTTCATTAATGTTTTAACAGGACCGCGGAGATTTCAATATTTTCCATCCTGAAAATAACCCATTGTTTCAATACTTGAATTAACTGGTAAATTAAAGCATAAAAAGGGTTAAATAATGCTTAAATTAAGAAAAAAAATCATTTTAAGGAAAAAACATAGTGAGAGGCAATTCGTTCTTCAGGGTTAATGCGCCATACAGCTGTTTTGACTTTTTTTATGAGTCTCAGTTGTACTTTTTTATTATTGTCTATACTTAACCACATGGGATCCATTATAGTAATACTTCTCCTAGTCTGCCCTTCACAGAAAGAAAGAACACTTTTCCTTCTATATGGTGTAACTGACATTTGGGGTTTCGATGCATTTGATGGCTAAATATTTTAATGCACTATTTCTAAATGTTTAATTTTTGGGGTTCAGATATTTCAAAGAAAGATTATTTTAATGTTGTTATTGTCTTTGGTATTGTGTATGATATTGGCTGTCTGCTTTCTCTGTTCCCTTTTTGTTAGATTTTAAATAACATGCTCACAGCAGGGTATTCATTCCGATTCTTTCTTTTTTTGTTGTAAACCAGCAATAGAAAGACAAAGCCACAGAAAGGAACTGAAAACTTATAAATAAGTCCGTGGTACTCCCCAACAACCTCAGAGAAAGTCACCAGTGATGGGCATAAGACTGGAGCAGCAGCTTTAATAAAGCAACACACACCTAGCCTCACTTAATAAACGTGGTGGGTACAGGTTAAAACCCATAACAGTGGATTGCCAGTTTAGCCTCTTTGGATGTTTAAAGCTGAGGAATGAGTCAGCTTTTGGGGAGTAAGGTTAATTCTGCTTACTGTTAGGGCGAAGCTTAGAGTGTCACAGACGACATTTATATCTATTTAAACATGCTTAAGAGAGTATTACTCCATTTTAATCCCTTTTAAATTAGCATTAGGGCTGCCTTGGGGCCCTCCTTCTACCTATGAAATGGTTGTCAAGCCAGCTGAACTACAGGAATATTAATCTATATTACTGTAGGCAGGAGTCTGATGGGCTTCACTGCATTGATACAAGATTAATCCACTTGACTGCCGAGTTATCTTAATAACAACAATGCTATTGGGTTTTTTTATATGAAAGGACTTTTAAGGTGTTGCAGGTTTAAAATAGTTGATTGAGTTCATTAAATTTGCCAGGTTGCTATTAGCCAAACCCATTAGTCTTGTCGGTTAGTACATTGAGATCCAAGATACCTGAAATAAAAGCAATCCTTTTAGTTAAAATACAGTTTTAATAAAAAAATAAAATACTTATGATACAGTGTGGTATTGCAGGTCTTCTTCTAAATTTCTTTGAGTTACATATCAAAGACAAACTGAATAAACAAGCTCCCTGTGACAAAATCAAGTTAATAGAAATGCTACTTAATCACTTAACGGTGAATTGCTTAATCATTGGAAAATAAGTTTAAACTGAAATCTGTCTACAGTGTATCTAGTCTACAGTGAATTCCAACATTATTTGTTTACAGAATGCCCTATTAAGTTGGTTTGTACCTTTGTGTACAACTCTTACACAGTTTGCACTGGAGGCACATTCTTTTTGTACAATAGGTACTGTATTATTACAATGTCAAAAGGTAGTGACAAAATCTGTATTTTTATTTAGGAATAAGTTTTAACAGCTTGATTGGAAGCAGAGATTCATCTGCTATAAATTCTCTGTACATACATTTAAATGATTTAGAACTATAACACTAGATTCAAAATTCAGTTTAAGACCAGATAAGGTTAGGCTTATTTTTACAGTTCTTTCTTGTTTTTGCCTGAGAAATCATTCCATCTTTTCTAAACAATGTTGTGGCAAGAAAGATACACATGGCACGGGTCAAGTAGTTCATTCAAGCCAGAAATCCCTACTTTAGAGCTCATGGTATGGCAGAGACATTGAAAGACAACCACATCTACAGAACTCAGCCCGCAGACACTCATTCAGGATGATATTTAACAGCAAAGCCTTGCATAAAACTGATCCCGCATTGATTCAGAAAGCTTTGCACAATCCTGTGGCCATGTGGAGACAGGCATGGTAATACAATAAAATAATAAAATTTGGGTCTAAGTGTCCGTACTATGAAGTTGTGGAAGCAATCCCTCAGGTGGTTTCTCTGAAAAAGTCAGCTCTGTAGTTGACTGTAAATACAGTACCTAAGTCTGTGTCGGTTGCAGTGTGGTAGGACTGGTGGAAAGTAGTGATGCCGATTGGATGGACCCTGAATGCCTTAGTGATTTCATAGTGCAGCGTTCCTATTCCACACTTGTTCCCTCTCTTTTTCACAAAGCCATTGCATTGAGACCATGTGATTGACACAGCCTGTGTGTGTATTGTTCGTGCTGATATTGCCTTTGCAAATTCATATAAGCACATGTGGTAGAATGTGTTTTACCACACATGAGTTCTCACACTTGTCATTTCATATGCAGTGTGTAATGAGAAGAAGAAAAGGGAATATGAGCTCTGACATTTTCTTCAGACATCATAATCTCCCATAATATCACATTTAAATGAGTTAATTGGTTGGGATTACATAGTAAATAAATGTTTCTAAGTTTTTTCAGTGTATCCATCTGTGTATATGTATATGACTTTAAACTCAGGAGATCTAAGTCCTCAGCACTGGATTTTTTTTCCATTAGTGTTTTGGGCCTCTGAGCTACAGATGGTCACTGTCAAAGTGACTGGACTTAATATTATTAAGTGCACAATTTTCCAGAATTGTCAGCTGTGCTTTGTGGTCTGCATAAGTAAAGGGGGAGAGCTTTTTTTTTTTTGGCGGGGGGGTGTTAAGGCTGAAACATTGAACAAGCGACCCAAAACACAAGTGGATCGGTTTCCAATATTATAATTCAGAATTTAAAAGAGAACAAAGCTGATATGTTTTTCATTGCAACAGATTTTACTCCTGTTTATCTAGGATTGGAAGGTTTTTGAAAACAAAAACATACAAATCATCTTCCTAAATGAGTGTGATGCTGATGAATATTCTTCCTAGGTCCTTTGAGAGCTGTAAAACAAATGCCCTACTGGTAAGCTGTTCTGTTAATTTCATTAACATTATATCCCATTTAACTGCCCTGTATCAACAGGGGCTTGACACAGCTGACAGTGCACAGGAGAAGCAGCTTTGGTATACAGTAAACAGAAACTTCTAAATGACAGGCCACCTTTAAGGCTGTTCTTGTACCTTTAAAGGGATGAGAGAGAGAGCAGTACCTACTGCCTAGCACTGAAGTTGTTGCCCACCTTTTACAGAGAATTTTATAGTGATAACTGGTAGTATATTAGAGGCTTAATCAAACAGTTTCTGCCTGGACATATGGATTAAAATCCCAAAATGGCTCCTTAATAATGGCTTCACCCTAGGGGGATCCAGTCCCTTCCTGTCCCTGCACAGCAGTCCACTCAGCTGTAAAATTGGGTACCAGCAGGACCTCACCACACATAAAACTTGGCATCTCTGGGAAATAATCACCCTAAATAATGCATGAAGATTAAAGAGACATCAGGGAGATAGTGGGTTTGTAACATATGCTGATTTCTTTTTTTTCCCTTTTTTTACTTTTACATTTTAGACTTGACGAGTTTTGCTGGTGGTGGTGTAGTACTGTCTGGACACTTCCGAATGTCTCCTGCCAGAAAATGTCTTTCATTCTCATCCGAGACTAGTGACAAGTCCAGCTTTGTTCCGTTTTGATTGTTTAACTTCAAATTACAAGGGGTTTACTTTAAATAAACACCTTGCCAAGCTGAGAGAAGCAATCAAACCATGCATTAAGCCACTCTGAGCAACTTCATTTAAAAAAAAACAAACCATGAAGCCCATTCTTAACTTGTAGCAGACTGTTTGAAAGTATCCTCTAATGGCTGACACAGGACTTGCAAGATTTTTTTTGTACACTGTAACATTTTGTGTTAGGAAGGGAAGGATATGCTGTAAGTGTCCAGTGTATGAGTGATGAATGGTGATAACTTAGGCCATTCATCTCCTGCTTAGAGAGTGGACACGGGTGCTGTTTTTACCAGGGCATGTCAGCAAATGTGATAATTTTGTAATCTATCAAGGAAGATCCGGAGACAACATTTGTTCAGTGTGTCATTGGAATAACTGCGTGATTTCATGCTTTTTTTGTCATTTAGGATCTTTGTTTGTTGTTACTTTGTTTGGTTAAAAGGTCTCTTTTTTTATTTTAAGGAAAATTTAGTGTCTAGTATTTAATATGCAAAACTTTGTTTTTTGGGCTAATTCCATTAGTCATTCGTTGATTTTAATATTCCTAGGGACTATATGAAGTACTTTTTTTATTGTACAGTAAAAGAAGAGGCTTACAAGCCTAGCCACATTTGTTGTGAGTCTGTGTGTTGCATTCTGTGGAAGATTGAGGAATGATCTTGCCTCTCAAGACAAGCTTCATTGAAATAGTTATTACGTGTTGAGCGTAAAATGCTTTACATATATTTATTAATAAAAGTGGTAATGACTGCCTCAATGAATGTTTGAGGTATGATTTACATCTTGGTCTACTTTAGTTTTACAGTTAAATTAACATTTGTACTTGTTTTCATTGTAGGTCAAATTTGTTTTTCCACTCCTAGCCAAACAGTTTGTTGAAGTAATTGTTTTAAAAGGCATACAGGACATGTGCTGAATTAACTTTTTTGATAGTCATATTTGTAAAGGAAGTTTAATGCCATGGTTGTTGTAACTCACACACTGTACTGCATGTCTAATTACGTACACCGCAAAAGACACTTTGTTTAAGACCTTGAAAGACACGCTCCTTAATCTTATGACTATGAAGTGACTGTTGTTCATTCTGCTTCATTTTAAAGGTTTTATATTTCCTTATGGGTTTGTTTTTTTTCCTTTTTTTTCAAAAGGTGTGTACTTAATCCTTTTGAATCATACCTTAAAATATCCTGATCATAATCATAAGAAGAAACATATAAATATATATAAATATATTTTAGATATATATAATTATTATAGAAGATAGTGTTGTACCATTGTATTTAAAATACTGTATAGTTAGGTTATTCAAAAGGCTATCCTTCAGAGACTGTAAGTTTGTTGATTTCAAACTTTCTTTAAATTCATATTTTGGCAAATACAAATGTTACTAAGTACCAATGCATTGGCTGTGTTTGTACGGTATGTTTTAATATGTGCAGTGTTTTGTATAATTTCGTGTTGTCATATCCTTTGTGGCATGTTTGCAATTATATTGTGTTCACAGCATTCTTTAAAAGAGATTATTATTATTATTAATAATAATAATAATAGTAATAATATTAATATTATTATTATTATTGCAAGACTGAAACAATAGTTTTTGTGCCTTGTGTCTTGTACCATAGGGAGTGCTTGAAGGATTTTCATACATATTATCCATGAGTAACTTTTTTCTCTTTTTTTCCTACAGAATCATCCAAAATCGTGTCCTGATGTTTGTTCTGGGGGCTATCATCCTTTTCACCATCGTGCTGGCTATTTATTTTTCTGTCAGAGGACACTGATTCGTCTCAAATCCCAGTGTGATTAATAGCGACAAAGCATTCGTTCGGAGTAATTAGGACAAATTGGTTACATGAATCATTCTTTTGCACTGACAGAACTCTTTCCTCCTAAGCACACATTGACTCAGGTGCAAGTGCAGTTAAGGAAATGTTGTAGTTTTTACCATTGCATGGAATCCTTTTTACCAAAAGAATTGCTGTGGTGGTTGAAGGCCTGAGAAATTTTGAGAGGTACAGAGTGATCAGTGAACAGTGGAACCTGTCTATGGGTTTGTGGATTGTATTTGTGACTAGTGTGTAAGTTTCAATTCTTCCAGTTTTTTTGTCTGTGTGTGTGGTCGAAATAAGAATAACATTGTAGTACCCGGTCTAAATTGCACATAGAAAATTTAGATAAGGCGACTTCAAATGATCACCACCATTTTGGTGGTTTTCATTATGTACAATATTAATGTGAGCACCCATGTACTTTATGAACACCATCAAACTTAATGCACTGGTGTTTCATGCACTTCTCAGCATACAGACATTTTAGTGTAATCTGAAAATTGTAAGCAGTTTGGCCCGAATAAATGACAAAGGTCAGTGTCATTAAGAAAGAATGTTTCCCCTCAAATATAGCCTGATTGCCTTGCTAGTAAATAAGCTATTAATGAATGAATTGTCTGTTTCCCATTATTACCATGTTTTTAATTAGGTAATGTGTAGTGTCCTTTTTAGGTGAGAGGTTTTTCCATTTAAAAAACTGAGACCACGTACCAGCATTTAGCTACTGTATGTGTATGTGTGTTCCAACAGACAAAACAAAACAGCTGACTTGGTTATTTAATAAGGATGGAAAGAACTAAATGATAAATGTGGCCTGATAATCCTACTCACTCTTCAAAGTGTTGTTTAAAGACAGATATAAACGTACATTTGGTGGAGAAAGTCAGAGACCTAATTGATATATATTAGGAGGAATTAAATACAGTACAGCTGTAATAGGACCAAATTGTAACTATCCTGTGTGTAAAATAGAGAGGAGTGTATTAACATATTTTATTATCATGCCTGCAAACGTGACTCCATTTTCCTGTCAATTAGTGTGTCATCATTGTTCTTCTCTCCCTGCAGTTTCATTCATTTCCTTTTATTTCTGATGCTTGATGTTAACATATTTGTTTAACCTGCTGTCTAGAGGCAGCAGCCTGTATGTAGAAGGGTATCGTTCTCGGAGTATCCTTCTGCTGATCAAATCCCCTTTTCTGTCTTCATGCCAAGAAAGCAGACTTAGAGGGGGGTGTACCAAATTATGAAATCTTGCAGTTGAATAAAAAGTTATTAAGATTTTAAACACTTAATAACAGAATTGTGTGCATATGTAAAGAGGTTGCAAAGGATGTAAAGAAAATGCTATCAGGCTGACGTCAGCTGTAAAAAGGCCATTTGGTATTCTGTTTAAGGCAGGCCGGATTGTCTTATTTTGGAACCAGCTTAGTGGGGGGCTTTCTTTGCTGCAGCTTCAGAGCACCAAGCTTCAAAGGCTGAAATTAATGGCGAACAAAATTGTGCAGCTCTGTCCATCCCATGCGGGGCAAACCCGTTGAGAGGTATCATTAAGTTGAGGAATAATATAGGGAAAAAAAGGAGAAGAAGAAAAAAAATCCTGACAGTATGAGAAACCTCATCAGATAATGACCTCGGTGATTGGTTTTTCATTACCTTACAGAATTGAGAGATTGTCTGCCCCATAAAGAAAAAAATGGCTTTTTTGTGTGTGTGTGTGCATGCGAGAGTATGCGAGTGTGTGTGCATGCTGTACTTTTTTCTCTCTCAACCTGTCAGATCATTTCAGTATTTCAAATCCAAGGAAAACAGCGTGGCTGCTGCTGTATTTGAAGTTGTAATGGTGTCAAAAAGTCACGACTGACTGACAGCCGTCAGTCCCAGAGGAGCTCATTAAATCATAAAAACTTGACAAGGAAATAATTGAGCATCACCGACAACTTGGCGCCCGTTTAGATGTTTTTATTTTCTTTCATTATTAGTCCCCGCTATTATGTTCATTAAGAAATTGCATTAAACAACTGTTAGGGGGGCTAATGATTTGTTTATATCCCCTTTTTTATTATTTAAACATTAGCTGTGTCATGTGGTACCTTGGCAGACTCTCACTATCATCTGGTTGAATTTTTTTCTCCCTCTTGGAGCTGCGGGTGCCTTTGGAATATGAAATAGATTATTCATTACCCTCCTCCTTGCGACTGATTTGGTTTCATGTAGCGTCTTCCATGGAGAAAGATGAAAACTTGTCAAAAATAGGTTATATCTTATTCTAAGGGGCAACAATAGCAGCAGGTACAGACACACTTTAATATTTAATTAAGCTTGATGTTAACCCCTATAAGTGACTTTAGCTGTGAGTAACATACAAGTGCAGGAGAGGAAATAATTACTCTTAATTTGCAAGCTGGACCACAAGCAATCTTCCCTGTAATCCAACTGAATGTATGGTATGTGTCACCAGATAATAAATTATCACAGGATTAAAAATTAAGACCTTGATTTATTTGCACTATTATCGATAATGTGTTCCCGATCATAGCCTAAACTAAGCTTTCTTCCTCTTCTAACATAAATGGAGAAATCTAAAAAAAATATAGCAGGAGATTATTATGCTAGCAAGCAGTGGTAGTGTACTGATATGATTATTAGACATAATGTAGTTTTGTTGCCGGTTCTCCCTGGTTCGCAGTGAGAAGCAATCCTAGACAGGTATTAACATCTCTCATGTTGCAAAACTTGATTGTGGCTTGACACGTTAGTCTAAATTAATAGTACATTTTAAAATGTTTGTTAAGGTGTACTAACTAACACGCTTTAAGGTCCAGCACTCTGAAAGAAAAAAGCACAAGTTTGTTTTTTCTGAATTAACAGCATCATATAGAAAATCAGTGGCGGCATTTTATAAAAAATCAAGTGAGGCCATAACAATACTAAACTGAGTGAAACCGAGAATCGTTCAACAGCCAACCCCTACTGGCATGAGTAAGTGTCCATTATTTGTTTACAAGCAGTCTACTCAGAAGTCTCCTCTTTATATGAGTGACGCACATGTCCAGAATGGACCTAAGTGATGACGGTACTTGACGGTGCAGATCAGTTTGCGTCTGTTGGCTTTCTTATCCAGTTGACAGCAGTTGTGAGGTTCCCCGCAGTCTGAAGCTGGAGTGGAGTTCTTTTTGTACTCTGTACATAAGGAAAGAGTTAAACAGGCTCTCTTTTCTCTCTTTGCTTATTTTGCTCATGAAATTATAATAACTACCTGTCCTTTTGCAGAAGATGTGTTTACAAATAACCTAAATGGTTTTCTGCTAAAAGTCATGGAAAAATTAAAAATGCACCACAATTAAAGTAATTGAAATGAAATAATCTACTGACTCATCAATAATGTATTGGGTATTTTGTGTTGTTCTGTTCTGTTTTTTTTCCAGTTTTAACAATCCATGTAACACTTCTGCTCTCTTGTGTTTATAATTTTAACCGTATTCAGTAGATGCAATTCCCATTCTAGACTGTTTTACCTTTAGTCATGAATATACTAGATCTGTGGAATGCGTATGTTGTACAGTGCTGTCATTAAAAGCGGTATTGTGTTAAGTAAAAGACAAGAGGCTCATGTCTTTTTTATGTTTCATAGTTTTCATTTTGGCTGGTCTGAGAAGCGATTTTCATTTATTATCACCCACATAAAACCACAGTTAGATAAGAAAGTTGGTTTACATTTTTTTTGTTTCATGGCTTTTGTTAAAGGGCTGAATACTAAATACTGTCGCCTCAGCAGGTGACAAATGGTGGTATAATATTTGAATACTTTGTGTTTGTAAAAAATAAAAATGATAAGTAGCCTGACTGAAGTGCATTTTCACCAAGGTGACAGAGAATCCTAATTAGAATGGCCAGGCCGTTGTACACCATTGGTCTTGCTTAGATTTACAATAAAACCTTACTTATAACAATGAATTATAATTTTAAATGAATGCCAAATAACACAGTTTGTCTGACAATCAGAGAAAGGGTCTTTCAAGTAATTAAATTCAAAATAATAATTGTGATAGTGTTTCAAATTAATAAGAAAATATAATATGTCATCTCTGTCTCAGGATGTCAGCTTCATGCTCACAGAGAGCAAAGAAATGCATCTCTGTAATTTGTTTCAACCCTGCCAGCTCTCAACTGCCCAACAACCAGAGAGTCACTGGAAAAGTAATCCATGTGTTTGGCATTCAGGTACATTCAGTAGTCAGATTTGTGGTAAAGGAACATCTGCTAACGAGGTCAGTCTACAACTTTTAAATTTCTAAAAGTTTGTTTTTCTGATAACTGTTTTGAGTGAGGTTCTATTCAGAACAGACTAAGAGGGGGAAAGATCACAAAACTCGTGGAAGAGGTTATGACAATGGAGAAGAAATTCTGACTAGCAGTTCTGATCTTCAGCACCTAATCGGCATTGCAGCTCACTTATTCACTGTCCGGGCCTATGGCTGTTATTCTGACTGCTGAAGTAATAATTTGTTGAAGTTAAGTTTTTTGGGGTACATTGGCATGCATACAATAAAATATTGGTTTCATTTTTTGTGAAATGATTTAGAATTCTTAACAAATATGAGAAAAATATGAGAGAAAATGTCCATTTTTCATATTATCGTGCTCTTGCATGAAGAAAATGCAAATCTGTTAATTTTATAATTGAAAGACAGTATCCTTTATTGGATTAGATTTATACTATATTCTAGGGTATCATTAAACCAATCTCTAGTTTAAGATTTTTAAAAAATGTCCCTATATGTTTACAACTCAATTGTGTTGTCACATGCCATGGATAAAGGCATCAACCAAAAACAAAATATTGTTAATAATAAAAACTAATATTTCATATTTGAACCCTAAATGAAAACTGCACCAGTTTTTTTTCTATGATACACATTTTTAACGCAAAATTGCCATATCGGATATTCTCTTGTATAAACCCTACAGTCATTATATGATGCACCTAAAAGGAGTATTACTTTATTGCTTTTAGATATTTATGCTCACGTACAAAGCTATATCAGCTTTAGGTCCTGTTTCAGCAACACACAACTGCTCATCCTGATTTTAACTTTACAGCCATTAGAAAATGCTGTGTGAGGCTTGAAGAATTCTGTCATTTTGTAGCTGTGTAATGTCATACACATCAGTGGAAGCCATGTCATCATGTTCTTTGAAGAACACTAAATTCCTTTTGTCTTAACTGAGTGCTTAGATGAAAAATGACTATTTCTCAATGCACTTTGTACAGGAGCCTTGTGGTGCCTGGCCGGAACTTGGTAAAAGCATGTCATTTGAATTCCATTGTACAATCTACTTTGCATGTGATGACTAACCAGTGAAGTCTTAAATGTCCTACTGGGAAGTCTCAGTGAAATCTGCATCTTCAAAAGGCAATATCATTCATGTTTCTGGAAGCTTGAGATGTAAGCTTATATTCATTACCGGGGACATCCTTCTGGAAAAAGGAGTCAATCAGTTTTGATGGAGTGGTCCTGCCCTGATTGGCCATTGAAGAACGTTCTAATGAACTGGGCGGGTGCTTCGCTTAGTCTATGAGTACCTAAATGAAAGGGAATGGGATTGTGTCTTCTATTGGTCCAAGAACATAAGCATCAACGTCCATATGATTGTGCCTTCATGAAGAAAGAGAGAGTTTCTGCGGCCACTACTGTTGCTGTCGTACTGGGGAGGGCAAGTGAAGGAATCCCTGGTGATGCTTCCCAGACAGTGCTGAAATATGCATGAAGAGGAATCCAATCGCAGGGCTCCTGTTCTGTTTCACAGGGAAGGAAATGGAATTTGATTCACACAGAGCTCATATGGGTTGGCATGCAGGGTCAAGTGAATGGATGGTTCAAAGGTTACCGGTCTGTGTGATGTCCTTTTATTCTATCTCTGTAACAATAAAAGCCAGCTGTAATAAAGCTGTGAAGGAAATCTTAACACACAGCAAAAAGGTTTTGTGTATCATGCTAATTTGTCTGAGTTTGACAGACTTTATTCTATTCTTTAGTCTAGAGCAGAGGTGCCCCAACCCAAGGCCTCTTAGTCCACAGTGCTTCTGGGTTTTGTTCCACACTGAGTGCTTAACTATTTGATGTGACAAATCATTTACATAAAGAGTTGCAATAACTATCTTTACCAGGTCATTTGACAAACGGCAAAAAAGTATAAAACCCCTCTCTCTTTTTTTACTCTCTCTCTACAGTTAGACAGATTTGTACCTGTACATCTTTGCACCTATATCCATGAGAGAAACAATGCACATTCAGTATATAAACGAACTAGAGTGTGTATACCTCAGTGCAACAAAATGTACAACTTTTGTTCATTTCAAGGATTTTGATCGCCCAGGCGAATAGACATGGTCTATTGATTTTTCCCTTACAATGACTCCTGGATTACCTATTTTCTCATTCATTTTTAAAGACAACTCATGAGATTTTACAGCAATTCTGCCCAACCTTCTAATATCAAAATCCCTCCTTGACCCTGAAAATTGTAATTCTGCTATAGATCACAGCTGCTGAATATTACCTTTTACTAAAGCGGTTAAATAAAATATGTCCAAATCACTAGATCCCACAAGCCGCGACTGAAATTCTAATTAGAACAGCATGGAGCCAGCAAGGAGCTGAAATATCTGTTCATATTGCTTTAGAGTTAGAAAAAGAAAAATATAAATTGAATGAAAATGCAGCTAATACAGCTAACACATGTCAATAAAGAAAAAGTAGAAAAGAAAATGTTTACATTGCAGGGAGTGCAGGAAGATTGTCTATGTAGTAAAACTGTCAGGTACAGAAAGTAAAATGGGGGCTAAAATATAAGATGCATTGAGAAACCGTTTAGGTTTGAATAGAAAAGCATTCATGTGTTTCTCCACAAGGGAAATATACATATGGTATTATTCTAGAGGACTTTTTACCCTCTTAATTTCCATTTCACCCAAATTCAGATTACATTTTTTAAAGTTTTTTTTCCTGATTTTTTTTGGTAAACATTTTTGCTTAGCTGTATGAACCACAATTAAGTGAATCTACTTCAATGTATATACTTCAAAGTAAAAAATATGAATAGAGAAAAGTGTGCACAGCTTTCTGAAAGAGGTTTTCACAGTCTCTAGAGTATGTTCTTCATTCAGAAAGCATTTATTACAAGAATATGTTTTTGTTTCTTTATTGATAATAAGGTTTTTTTTTTCATTTCCACCCTTTCAGTATTCCTTTCTTTGGTTTTTGGCAACTGTTTTTCTTTCTCAAATACCCACAAGGTAATAATAGTACAGTAATTTCGAGTCCAGAGGTTTCCCAAACAGATAGGCCCCTGGATAACCATTGAGTAAACAGAGAAGTAATATTAAGACATCTAGTAAAAATAATTGAACTCTTAACTATTTAGAATTTGGAAGAGATCCAAATGAGACTTCACTATCCTTCAAATGTACCATGCAGCACAACTAAGTGAAGAGTATTACCATCGGATTTCATTCCAATCCCCAAAGGTATTGCAGAGTTTTGAGCTATACTGCCTGATTTGTTTAGTTGTTTTTTGTTTTGTTTTGTTGTTTTAAGAAAAAAAAATTAATGTTGATTTTTATTTACAGATGAGATGTCTAGTTAGCATTGATGAGATGACATATGAAATACTATTGCCTCGCTTGGTGTCAAAAAAAATATTCCAGGTGGGTTTGATTCTCATCGAAGGTCTTTATCACAGTACTGAATTGCTGCAGTGTTGCACATCAAAACTCTGAGGCCGGCAACCTGTGAATATATTTTTAGTTTTAAATTACGTGAGTGAAGGTTAGAATATTTTTGACTTTACTGCAACATGCAGCATTTCAAACACTTCTTTAGATCTGAATTCCTGGAATTCACAGATGCCTTGATCAAAAAAAATTCGAAAGACCTTCAGAGAAGAATGCCTTTCTAGACAACAAAATGCTCCATGGCTTTTTTTTTGTTTTCGTGGGTGCCTGTGTGTGTGTGCTATGCAGAACCAGTTAGTTCTCTTTTCTTCACTTAAATAATTCCTTCATTAGTCATTCTGGGGTCTATTTTCCTCGAGTCAACTCATTTTACGGCAGCTTTCCTACATGTGATATTATTTTACTGAATAAACGTGGGATTGGAAATGCTTTCTTTTTCTGTCCTGCATCATGCATACTTGCAGCAAATCATTTTTAAACAGTTGAAGAAAAAAAAACGAATAATAATGATAGTGGTGCAGATAAAGTATATTCATTAATCATTTATTGTAGCTAATTTCCATATTCCCTTTTTCCTGGCATGTCAAAGGATCGTTTGGCATCCGTTTGGACTTGTGTGCGAAAACGATGAAAGTGATCTAGAAGCAGTGGCGTTTGGCCCCGGGGGAGCCATGCGTGTTGGAAGGGGGTTAAATTCATTATGCTATTATTTGTGTTTCTTCTTTTCTGGTAGCATAAGTGGTGTTCCAATCCCAATTAAAATGTAAGTATATGCAATCCATTAAAAAGGAAAAAAAAAACTCTAGTGGCTCATCACAAAGTTTTCAAATTTTATGTGTGTACAACTCCCCCTCCCCTGAAAAAAAAAAACCATAGATCTATATTTTGGTGCTTTTCCTCAAGAAGATCATGCTGGACTCCTTTCTCCCATTCCTCGCTTTCGTGTCTTATCTATATTGTAAAATAAAAATAATCGTTTCCTTGAGGTTTGTATCAATAAGAATAACTTTTCAATTGTTTTCTATCCTGCAGGACAGGAATCCAATATAAAATAGACTCCTTGCAGTGTCAGACTAACCACAGAGCTATTGTAAATCTTGACCAAAATCAAAGGGCTACCTTAGCTCACTTTGTGCTGCATAAAAGAAGAAGAAAATTAAGGAAATATTAAGGGATTGTCAATTTAACTAATCATTCACTCACATTTATTTTTCCCAGAGAATGGTAGGTATTTATGCAGTTACACAGTAAGCAGCTCATTGGGACTGATGTGCACTGTATGTAATTAACTGACCAAGTTAATTTAAGCATGAGGTATGTCTGTAGATGCCTTGAATACATGTATGTAATAGCCAGCAAACACATACTGTATACTTGCTCATGTGTTTGTTGACTACAGGTTTTTCAATAGGCTTTCTTTTTTTTTTCATTCCCAGCTTCACAACAGCTCACAGAAGTTGTGTGAATCAGACGTTGTTTGTCATTGTATATGAAATTCTGCAATTATGCACAAAGGAGAGGGAAACTTTTGGCCTTCACTATTGATTAAGTAAAATAAAAGAAAACACACAAATGACAAAAAATGTTTTAGAAACTACTGCCTGCAGGCATGTTCAATAGTAAAATTATTAAAATAATTCAGATTGTTTCACCTTTGTTGCTCTTTAGTCCTTTTTCAGGGAAAACTATATTGGTATAAATAATGTCCCAGTTCAAAACCTTGCATTTATATTTTATAGGAACAGTCCCCTTTCTGCCCCGGGTCTTTTATAGCTGTACAAAGCTACATAATTGCTTTCTTACTGGATATTGAATAACTGTGCATTGAACTTCAAGAAATCATACAAAAATGTACAAAAAAGCTGCTACACAATGTAACAAAAAGATTCCTTTATGCAGGAAGACTTACAATAAAGAAGATTTTCTTTGTCCAAGACCTGAAAAACATTGCATTAGGAAATACAGTCCAGTCTGTATCATCCTGAAATGCCAGGTTCCTGTTGCAATTGATTACTAGGTGAATTTTGAGATTTGTACATCACTGGTTTGATGATTATCCAAAAATTATCTTGTTTAAAAACTATAAACAAGCAATTTATAGTCATAACATATTTTTTTTTTGTCCTATGGAAATTGTGGTTGTGGTTATGTTTCACACATGTAGCATCATTAGTACGGAATGAAAAAAGTTGTAAATACTCTGCCCAAGAGGAATAAACTGCCTCAGTTTTAAATGACCCTATATATATAAAAGCACATTACTTCGATGCTTGTATTTTTTATCTTTGCTACAATTTAGTTGAAAAAAAAAATTAACGACGTGTTCATAGATTTCCCAAGCATTTAATTTTCTCTAAGATCAAACTTTGCTTGCTATTTTAACCTACCTTGGAAAGACAACTCTCTGAGCAGCTGTGATGCTGCTCAGGTCATTTCCATTAACAGAATTAAAGAACTTGTTTTGAGAATTGTAAAACATTGCTCTCTTTATTTATAGCTCAGTCTGCAAATAGCAAATGGGAAAAAAGATTGGTTTTAAATCAATTGTAATAATAGATTAATGGACCTTTCTTTCACCGATAAAGTTGAAAATAACTGTATATCTGAGAAAAAATTGCAAAATTGATGGATAAAAAGATATAAACAGAGGGTGTCCCAAGTGCAGGTTGGTCCATGGTCGCAGGACTGAGCCTAGGCCATGTAGGTAAACCCAGCTGTGATCAGGATTCCCCGAAGCAGTGAAACACTTCTGGCTGACTAGTGACCCCTGTGTCCTCCGGGGCAAATGTAGGCATGGGGTGCTGTCAGTGAGGGACAGGCCTCTCCAGCAATCAGTGCTGAACCTCCTGTATCCACCTGTGCTGCCTATAATGCATTAAAAGACAACTGGCTGAAAGGTGGGCGAGTCAAAGAACTTATTGACTGTCTACACCTCCTCATTTTCCCCTGTGTGCAGTTGTAAGGTTTGTAGCTACAGTCCAAGTCTTGAAAAACACACAAATGGTTCTTTGGATGAGTATATCAAAAATAAATAGTGGTTCTAAACGGAAAAATGGCTTTACGAGCTGTACATTTTAAAATCTAAAGTTTGACAAAGACTTCGACTTTCATCACAGATGAAATTCATCATGCATGCATTCGTGTACATTTCAGCAGAACACAGTTCTCATGCCAATTAAAAACAAGGTGGTGGCAAAGCTTGGAACGTCAGGTAAAACTCTTTGATGAGTTTCACTTAGCCCTTCATAGCTACACTTTTGGATGAGTCTTCATGCACAACTATGTGCAATGCTACAACCAGGTATGTTCATTTACCATTTCGTTGAACTGTTCTTTGTTGACTGTGCTAAGCTGCTGTTGCACTGCAATAAATAAAGTATCTACAGTATCTAATTTTGCCTTCAACATCCTCTTCATAATAATAAACATGCATACCCCACACCTCACCACCAACACAAAGTTAATTGAAGAATGACTGAAAATTAGGACAGAAATAATCTATTTAGGAATCACTTGTGTGGCAGCTTTCAGTGGGGGAGGAGGTTATGTTTTCCAGATAAACACCATCGTTCCGCCTTCTAAAAATTGCATCCTGTGATATATTTGTTTTAGAAACACGAGAGAACAGTCACATCTGCACGTTGCTGACAACACAGAGGCAAGCAGTTCTGGGGCTCGGCCTGAAAATGGGTTACCTTGGCTTTACCGAGATGTCTTCAAAAGAAGAGGGCACGGGTTCAGAACTGCCTGTGCTACACGCGACTGATTGATTGCACTCCCTGCAATGTTCAGCTCCAAAAGCCCTCACTTGAGGAAAGGCCCTTAGAAAAAAATAAGCACATCAAAGGATCTTATAAGTTTAAAAACAAAACAAAAGGCGTAAAAGGGTTCAAAATGTACATTCAGTTTACTCCCAGCTGCACTTACTACTTGGAAAAAATTCGGCTTTCATCTGTACCAGGAAATGAGTTACTTCATTTGAATGTGAATTAGAAATAAAACCCAATTAAGGATAATTTTCTTCCTTTTCTTTCTTTCTTCCTTTTTTGACAAAAGACCACTTACTCTTCAGGGATTGTTATCAGCACCAATACTATCTACTCAAGTAAATGTGGAGATATTGAAATATTACCACTATAAGATAAAACCTGACCTTACCCTTGAATTCTAACCATGTATTTTTACACTAACGCACACAGGCATATGTTTGAGTTCCGTGTGCTGGAAATGTCACTCTCTGCCCATCTTATTTTAGGCATAGCTGTGAAATTGTAAGAGAATCTCTTATGTTCTCTTTTTGTCATAAAGCGCACCACACAAAACACTAAAAATAATCACCTCAAGGTATTAACATATCTGGTTCTGCTGGTTTCCCAAGTCAATGTCAAGAGTTCCTAGTCTTTAAACTGGCTCTGGAACTATGCAAAATGAAGCCTATGGAAACCTTATTTGAAATACAGAGACTTTCTGACCTAGCCTTGAAAGCTTCAAACCTGATTCATGAAATATTGAGCAGTCCTAGGGTGCATAGTTTTTTTTTTGTATTTGTTTTGCACCACTCCACCTGCCAATGAACTGTTTAGCCTTCCAGTGCTCTTGTAAGAGATGCAGAAAATACCGAAGCTCTACCTACCATTACTGTTGCACAGGTGCCCATTCAGTTTTCCTCCATCAGCATTCAAAGTACAAAGTCCAGTTCCTCAGTCTGGTTCAGTTAACTACAGCTGAAAGAACACATCAGATTCAGTATTTTTAAGGGAGTACGTAATATAGCTCCTTTAGCTTTTAAAAACTACTGAGGCATCCATCTTCACTTTAAATTAACTTCAGAGAAAAGAGATTGACAGAAACACAGAAAGAGCTCAACTGTTTGACTGAGGTTCTGTCAAAAACTGCATGGCAGCGCTTTCCCAACCATTTTCCACCTGGTGCTTGCCTGAATTTTTGTTTAAACATATCGTAATTACCAAAAGCACTCCAAGACTCCACTGACATGTCACATTTTGAAAGACAAGCCAGCTAGTGTCTTTTCAGACCAAAAGTGAAGGGCATTGCAACAGAAAAAAAAACAATGAAACAGGCCAACAATGGCCAGAGCTATAATGCATAGACTAACATTGACCTATAAGCCTTCTGTTTCACTCTATGCAGAATGTTTGCTTATTCATGATGTGGTAGCACCACACCTTAAAAATTCCCTCTGAACAGGGGCCAAACACATATAGTCTGCTGCAATAAACTACAGAAAACATTGCCAACTTGTACATAAATACATATATTATCTACTGACAGGTACAAGCTTAAAATCTATTAAATCTGAGTTTGAAAGATGAAATAGAGCAATGATTTCCAACCCTGATCCTGGGAAACTGTTGTGTCTACTGGTTTTCATTCCAGCTTTAAGTCTTAATTCCTGGTGCTAATTGATGCCTTTAATCGATTTGTTTGCTCTGTATATTAGTTTTGTCTACATGTTTCTACACTGAGTCATTAATTATGAAAATACCCCACTTCAAATATATTGTATTTAATACTTTCAACATACAAAATTTTAAGCAGTCTCTGCTCGGCTTGTTTTAATTGTTTTCTCCCTTATCTCTGGCCGAATAATGATTTATAATGAACTGACACATGTATGAATGAGAACACATCAGTAGCACCAACAGTGAGCACTTTATCTCCTCTTTTACAGGTCAAACTAGCTAAATTTCAAGGAAAATCACCTGAATGAGGGGCATTCTGAATCACAGACATTGGAACAGGCTTGATACCAATAACAAATCCAATTAAAACCCCATTTCAAAGAGCTGAAAGGACATTTAAAAGTATGCCTAAAAAAGAAACTTTAAATTATTTGTATGTAAATACAAACTCAGCTGGAACAAATTCCAGAGGTGACAGTCCCAAAGGACCAGGGTTCATACCTACATAAAAAAGAAAAAGAATATGATATGATTTTTTGGGGGTATGGCCTTTAACACTCACAACTCTGGGGTCCTAGTTCAATTCCAGACTGGGGTGTGAGGTTTATATGTTCTCCCTGTGTTCTTCAGTGTTTTTCACAGCCAATTTCCTCTCACCCCCCGAAAATATGCAGACAACGTTATCTGGTGTCTAAATTATTCCTGTGTAACCTGTGATGGACTGGTGTCTCACCCAGAGTGTAGTTGTACCTTGTGCCATTGGCTTCGATGATAAGTTCTGGGTTTATCACAACCCTGACCTGAAAAAAGCAGCTATCGAATAAAGAATGAGTGCATGTAAGATGATATAAGACGAATCTGGTACTTCCTCAGAAGCCAGATTTAGATTCAGAATCTAAAGGGTTGTGGAAGTATCAAAGGGTTTGTGAAAGTATGTACAAGCCTGTTTTTGTCCCAGTGTAGGTCCACACTGAGAGTCTTGATCAGGATGGATTTACTAAAAAAGGGATCTGTCAGACTGATTGTTTAGACACAGCAGCTCTTAGTGAGTAATTAGCACTCAGAGGGAGTGACAATACATGAAGGAAAATAATGGGTTTGATAGGCTCTGTGAGTGATTGGTCACACCTCTGAGCTAATTGTGATGCTTATAAGAGCATCCAGAAGCAAAGACTCACGTTTGAAAGAAGTGGGTATATGAGAAGTTTACTAGTGGGATTGTTCAGTTCTGGGTTGAGCTGGTTCACAGGCCTGTGAGATTCAGTGACTGTAGGATACTTGAGAGACAGTAAGGCTTAGGTCTGTACTGAGGTGCCAGACAGGTGGTCTCGGTTTGCCAGGCTCGATGGGGTTGTAGGGCATTGCAGAAGCTTGGGATGGGCTGGAAGGAGGCATTATTGCTTGGAGTGTGTCCTCCCCTTTATAGGTGAGGGGAGTGATGATACTGCAGGTTGAGTACTCCCTGGCTTTACCATTAGCAGCCAGAAGAGTGGCCTTGGATTGATTAGGAAACCTCAAACCAGCTGCTGCTGTTAAAGGTGCAACTTCAAGATTGCTGTCCCTTGCCAAAGAGGATCAGCTGGCACAGCTAGTGAGAGGAATTAGTGGTTGCTAATCACGATCTGGTGCTTGGTAATGAGATAGTTGTAGTGCTGAAGTGCAAATAAAAGGTGGACCACTGTTCGATCCCAGAAGGGGGTGAAAGACAAGGACAGACCATGCAAATGTGAAAAACGGATACTACCAGTACATTTTAATGTCATGCTGAGCATACTGGGGTCATATGAAGATCCAATGGCCACACTGTTGGAGATGTGTGGCTTAAAACATTTACAATTTCACAATTGATATAGTGCTGACCTAAATTTCCAGGATTGGATAACCTACTGGGACTCAAAGCAGTAGTCTGATCACATTTGGTACCCAAACAGATGGACCTACCATCCTTCAATAGGCACAATATGTTTGAAGACCAAGTGTTCACTGGGGTACTGTGAGAGGATGCAGCTTTTTAAAATTGCCCTGAGAAAGAAGAAAAATTTGACTTTAGAATTTACTGATAAAGTAACTAGCTTTTATTAATTTTATGGTTGAATTCCAATAATTAATTGAGCTGGCTAATATATAGAGGTAGCGTATTTATACTTGGATTCTAACTCACCTGGCTGAGGCAATGAGTGATTGGAGATCTAGGCTGTCACTCTTCATGTACCTAAAGCTCTGCCCAATGTGCTTACTCAGGAGAGATTTTGGTGTGCTACCGTGAGGACCCAAGCATAAGACAAGTGACCTTCTCTAAATTGTGAATATTACTTCCTCCATGACGGGTCCAACCTTACGTTTAAGAATTCCTTGGATATAAAGGACCATTATTATGGATTCATTCTGCGGAAGCTCTTCAAAAGGCCACATTGTACCTCACAGAAATATATGTCAATGACAATGCTATTTTTGGTAGAATAAAGGAGTTTGTTGTACAATATCGAAAAGGAGCAACATTAAAAAATAAGGTAGTACAACATACAATAATGGATAATGGTAAAATAAGGCAGCAGGAATGAAGCAGTTGAGCTGTCAGGGGATTTATTTGTCACAAAGCAATAAAAAAGAAGCCATTGCGTTTATTTTCTTTCTCTAAAGAATTGCAGCTCTTTTAATTTTTTTCCTTAGTTTTGCATTTTGTATGTTAAAATATTGACTCTACAACAATTCAAAATTAACCATCTAACAGGCATGACACTCCGAGGGCAGGTATAAGCTGTTGCTTACAGTCAATCACTAGTTGCTTTCAGTCTTTTATTGAGGTTAAGTCTGGTTGTGAAATGCTTTGGAAGAGCTCTATATTTCAGATGGTAGGGTCTTAGGGATGATAAAATCAGTGCTTGATTTGATTCCCGAGCTTCTTATCATTCCATGGTTTCCTACAAAATGTCTCTCTTCCTGCTTAATCAACAGTTGTGCTGCTCCTTACAGACCCTTGTTAACACCGTAGCTACTAAAATCTGAGACTGCTTCAATGTCATTTGGAAATAGAGGTAGTTAATGTGAAGAAGATCTAGTTTACTAGAGAAACTGAATTGTGGTGAGTGTCCTCCACACTTAAGGCATTTCTAGGGTGCTGGTATTATGAAGCACTATAGTGGAGCAAAAAAAAGGAATTCCAGGTCAGTACCTTCCTTTTAAGTTGCAGAAGGGTAAAAGATACAGTGTCGATCTGTACTCAAACTAAAGCAATGAAAACAAACTTTTGTATTCAGCTGAATGGACCTTGACAATTTGTATGATGTCACTTCATCTATACTGTGTGAATATAAAAAGCAAACTAAAGGGGGGTAACCTTGAGGCTGCAGTTCAGTGAATGACATTTGACATCTTTATAATTAACTTGGAAGGGCTAATCTCAGTCTTCAAATAACTTGTAGATATATTCCATTTAATATGCTTATAAGCAGCATGTATTATTCAAATATGCAAATCAAACATAGTTAGAAAACAGTCTTTCTGACACAGGTTTTCTGATTATTAGGACTAGGCTACACAAGATGGATAATAAGAGAACAGTTTATGTACAGGAGCCAAAGTCCTTCTGGAATTTGACTTCACCCCGCTCATCACCGGTGAAGAGGGTTAGTTCTCACATCGATATATGCTTCACTCCTCTTCTTCGAAGGTCTTAGTTTACGCCTCGGAGTTAGAAAGTTTTAAAAGACTGTAAACATGAAGTAACTGGTAAAAAGAAAGGAAGGGTGTTAGACACCTCAGATTTTAGTAAAGAAAGTTCTTTTTTATATTTGACTAGATATAATATACTAAACAGCAAAAAATCCAATCAATTAAGGTCTGTTTTAACGGCTTTCCACAAAAGCAACATAAAATGGCAGCACATGAACGTGAAGGACTTGTGGTCTAGGAGACTGTAGATCAAGGAGCAGATGGTTAACTCGTTGTGTTACTGCTGTTGCCAAGGGACATGTTTATAAGACTCCACATAAATAAGTTTAACAGTATATTCTCTTCTGAAATGTGAAAGAAAGATTTGTGTATGTTCAGTTTCTTTGAGCTTAGCAGCTTTTGCGGTTAGGTGCCAAGGTTAAAGCTCTGAGAGAAAACAAAACCATACACAGAACTGCTGTATAGAGATTTGTATTGCTGAACGTCATTTTGTTTTTAGGAAAACGTGATGTGATCTTCTATATCGGTAAATTTAAAAAAAATGTTTAATAATATCTGAAGATATAAAATTAGTGGAAATTTGCCATTCAGCAATCTTTATTTCTGGGGATCTCTCTTTTGTTTTTCATGCAGAGTCAGATGTGTAACCAAGCAAGTCATTAGCACAATTTAGTCAATTAAATCTCAGCACATATGCATGTATGCAGACACAGGTGTATTTTTTTGGTACAGTTTGGTACATTTTGCATATTCTCAAAACAAAGGCAAAGAATGTAAAAATGCTCCATTATGTTTGATACTGATACTGAAACAAAACATATCAGTATAAATAAATACTAACAAAGAGACCCAAAAATCTATTGTAACACCTTCAGGTTTCGTAGCTTTCTTCTTTATTCATAGCCCCCTTTTGCCATATTGAGCAGTATGAACGATTTCTTTTTTTCCTTAAAGGATATAAACATTTGTAAATTATCACTCACATACGTCTGCTTCTATCAGTTTTCTCTCTATCCATTGGGGTTTATTGAGTGTGATATTGTTGATCTACTAAATAAATCCCCCCTTGCTCTCTGATGCCTCCAGCAAGCCCCTAGGTCCTCCTCTCCATGCTCCGCTCTCGCCTTCTCTCTCTGAAGCTGCTATCAGATTTGACTCCCTCCTTTGCTTCTTCTTCAGAATGTTTAAGACGCAATTTTTTGTGACTTATTGGCCACCAGAGACTAATATGCGAGAGCTCATGTGAAGCGAGTGAAGGAAGGCCAATTAAATATAATCATCCACATTGTTGCAGTGTTTAACCAGGGCTAATTCCTTGGTGATGCATTTTCTTTAAACAAACACAGCTATCTCTACCTATAAACACATTTGTTATCATAACAATTGCAAAAAATGTATGTGCAACACCTGCTGGAAAGTATATAATTTGTACATAATATACTGTAGTAATGAATTTATAAGGGTATATAATCCACAAATCCATTTTCTAATCATTTAATCCAGTTCAGAGTTGTTGGGTACCAGAGACCATCCTGGCAAGTAACAGACGCAAGGTGGGGTACACCCTGGATGGGACGTCAGTGTAAATTTGAAGTCTTTGTGTAATTCATATCTTTCAAATATTTAACTGTCCATTTGACTCACAACTTCACCTCTGTGCTAGCACAGGGGAGACAAGAACTGTATGTGCCCTCCTTTGACATTCCAGTTTGTCCTTTCACTGCTGGCATTCAAGCCTGGTTGCTCGTGGGCTCCAGCCCTACATGTAGCCACTGACTAGACAGTAACAACTCTGGAAAACTCAAAAGGCCAGGTTATCTGCCGCAGCAGAGTTTTACACTCAGAAGGGGGTGACATCAGTTCTATAACTTCTTCTGTGCACTGAGCGCTGTTATACTCTCCCCCTATAAATTTCCCCTTTTCCTTCAAAGCAACCTCGGTGAATAATCCAGGTCAAGACACCCATGTACCAAGTGCAGGTTTCCCTGGCCTTTCCTAGGATTCAAACACAGTCCTTTGCTGGCCCTGAGTGTGCACAGTGCCACCCTCTAGACAGTGGACAAGCCCATCACAGGTCTGCACTGTCTAGACTTCAGAGGGGGGTGACATCAGTGCACCTCCTCACTCAGTGCACTAAGTCCTGATACGTAAGCATTGACTGCATGACTCGTGCAGCTCTTGTGACAATACTGAAAGTTCGCAGCCACCCAGAAAACCCCAGGGGTCATGGTTGGGCAGCAAGCCAAGGATATCCTGGCAGCTTCGAGCCCACCCAGTGATGATGGCACCTGCTGTTTGGGGAATTTCACAGTCGGCTGCAGACTTGCAATGTCTAGACAATAGGTCTCCATTCCCACTGACAGCAAATGCCTTCACTGGGTAAGATGCTCATTCCATTGGCTTGCATTCTTCCTATTGGCACTGCCAATAAAGGCACATCATTCAGTATACAGGCCGGGCCCTCGGGTCCAAATATCACTAACTCTAATCTGGGTTGCATAAGTGAATGTGACTCTACACTGTGGGGCACAACTAAAGGAACACTGCCAGGGCTAGGTGGCCTTCCTCTGGCTAAAGGTGATTACTGGCCTCAGTAATTTTTATTGTACTGACCCCTGTGTGCTGCCAAATGCCAGCAAACATGTAATGTTATGTGCAGAATATGTGTCTGTCCTCCATTTGATACTCTTTTGTTAACCCATTGCTGCTTTGTGCTTGGAGTATGGATCAGAAGCAGGTGGCCTGATAGTACATGTTTTATTTTTGTGAACCTATATTTATTAGATTAATTTTTAGAGTATAACAAATGAAATACAGAACAAAAAGACCCATTAACAGTAAATATTTAATATGCCACATACAAGTACTCAAACAAGGAAACATGAAAAGAAAACAAATCTGGTGTTTCTTAATGTGAAAAAAAAATCTGCTGACATTTTTTGGAAATCTCA
Organism: Atractosteus spatula; assembly: GCF_055471065.1. Taxonomy (NCBI): domain Eukaryota; kingdom Metazoa; phylum Chordata; class Actinopteri; order Semionotiformes; family Lepisosteidae; genus Atractosteus; species Atractosteus spatula. The sequence goes on along the minus strand of NC_142710.1, from coordinate 37,150,744 downwards.
CATCTTAAATAACCAAGTCAGAATGCAAGCTAAGATAACATAGAAATATTCCAGCTATTGGTATAAAGGTGTGGATTATTTGTTTTTGCTGACTTAATACCACATGATTAACCTCATTATTCAAATATAGGTACCAAATATTGGGAAATTTAATTTTGGACAAAACTTCACAGACCAACAAAAAAATGGAAGAGCCCTCCAACTCTAAATTCTTGGAAGTGGGTACAGCAAATTTGATATAATCTTGATTTTAATATAATAAACAAGAATGGAATCGGAAAATCATTTTCCCAAACAGTAAAGGTAAAAATAGTTTGATCTGTATCAGTATTGACACTGCATGCCATATGCACAATACATAATCCATTACCACAATATATTGGAGAAGAAACGCAAGGGAAATACAAAGGCAAAAAATGGCATAAAAGTACTAAGAACAATAGTTCAAATAAAATAAAGATTATATTAATATTCTGAGAAAAAATGTGACAGTCTTAGAGGGTGTCTATTAAAGGTTCTGGCAATGTCTCTACCCTCTTTAACTTTCTACATTTCAATTCTGTAGTTCTAGGAGTTAGACATTAGTGGTGTGACTACATTTCCCAGCTGGCCAAAGCTTATCAAGTGGGATGTTTACTCCATTGTTTACTCAGGTGTTAACTCGGCACAGGTGTTGACAATAAAGACTTGTGCTAAGGGTAGATAAGGGCGGAGCAAAGGAACATGACTTTTTCATAGGGAGCAGATTGTTATACTCAGGCTGGTTTGGCAGTTTGGTGATGACATGGGGAATTCTTGAAGAAAGTGTATCAGCCGCAACTTTCCATTTGGGCTGGAGAAAAGTATAGACAACCTCAGTCAAAGCATCAGGTTTGTTTTCTTGTTTTGTAAGGGTGGAAATCTGGGGATATTCTAAAATAACCCTGCTAGTAAAAAGGAAAATAATGGGATATCTTCAGGATGGACATCACCTGTGAACAATTACTTCTATGTTGCTAGAGGATAACCATGATGTTCTAAAACAGAGTAACAAGGGCAAATATAATATTAGTGGACCTAGTTTTTTTCTGTAAGAACAGATGGAACAAAGATATGGCAATGTAGCATGTAAATCAAAAAGATCTACATGCCAAGAACTTAGACTTAGACTCAAATGTGAATCACATTACTGACAAACAATTAGGTGGGCTTAATGATGTTGGTGGCCTATGGGCTACCAAATGCAGCCACAGATAAAAATGCATTGTTCATTGATTTCTTTAGGCAATCGAGTACAAAATTTATGTAGCAAGGAAGAAGACGTCTTGACGGGGAATTCCAAATTTTTTGTGTGGATTGGGAAAGTGTATTTGTGAGGAAAGGAGCTGACTCTAAAATGGTAGAAATGTTTTATTGCTCATTTTGTTGGCAAAATGGGGGTTATCAAAATAGAATTAAGAGAACCATCGGGGAACTGTCATCACAGCATGATTCAAGATTTCTTCATTTGCCATACAAAACAAGTGTATTGGAATGCGTACTCGTTCAGCTGTACCCAGTAACATTAGTGAAAGAAAATAGGCACAAATGACAAACAGACATGGACAATAAAATTAGACAATAGATGTTATAATACAGCCAAGACAGGACATAGTGCAAACTGTGCTGTAACTTAAAGTGCAGGTGCTAATTTGAGTTGTTTATGATGCGGACTGCTTGGGGGAAGAAACTAGTTTTGAATCTATTCGTCAGTGCTCTGATATTGCGATTCCTCCTACCAGAACCCAGGGGTGAAAACAGATTGTGGCCAGGGTGAAGTGGGTCCCAAAGTATAGCTCGAGCCCAGTTGTGGCAGCGGTCGAGATATAACGGGTCGATGGAGGTTAGCTCTGTCCCAGTGATTTTCTGCACGGACCTCACAACCCTCTGTATGGCTTTTCTGTCCTGTACTGTGGCTCCACCATTCCACACCGTAATACCACCGGTCAGGACACTCTCAATCGTATTACGGTAAAGATTGAGTGTTGTCTTGCTCATCCCCCATGCATCCCCCATCTTTTGCCATGCAATAGATGCGTTCAATCCAGGGTTTACCCTGCCTTGCACCCATTGCTTGCTCTAGCTCCACCTCAACCTTGAATGGGAAGAAGCAGTTAGAATATTGATCGATGGAATTGCAGTTTGATTCAGATGGGAACTACCCTTGATATCCCACCTGCAACGTGGTGGAAAGTAATGGTTTACAATTTTAGAAAAGCCCACTAGAAAGACATGAGTCTCACTGCTTGTGGCACAAAACACATGCAGCCCAGAAGTTAGTAAAGTGAAGTCTACATAATAGTGGCCAAAATGGTTTAAGAGTTTAATTAAGAAAAACATCAAGAGCAAGAGCACGTTCTGCAGAGCATCACAGGAGTTCATTCAGCTGCAAGGTCAAATCAGAAAAAGACATTCGAAAGGCTAAAACAGAGGTAGAAAGGAATATTACTATATTAGTTTTGATCTCCATAGAAGAGGACTTTTTATATTACAATAGCAGAAGAACAATGAAAGATAAAGACTTTAAAAGATAATAGAGGAATTGTACACCCTGAAAAGAGATGGCAAATATTTTAAGTTGTTTTTTTCACAGATTTGTTACTGTGATACAGATACTGATATATCTTAGGTTGAAATGGTAAAGTGTTCATTTAAAACCGTGGCAGTATCACAGAAGACACTTAAATACATCACAAGGATCAGATTACCTTGAATCTAGGAAAAAATGCAAATGTTTCAAATCTACAAAAAGGAATACACAACAGTCATCCACTTACAGACCATTCTTGTTATATATATATAACATGAAGAGTTTACACTGGGTTATTGTAGTAACTATATATTGTAGAAGGAAGAGTGATGGTCATCTTGGGTTTAGAAAAGTCTGATCCTCTTAACTTTGCTAAATTACTTTGAGCAAGCAACAGTGTTTTATGGATACAAGGAGAACATATGATATGGTATATTTAGACAAACAGAAAATATTTACACCAAAAATGTTCACCTGGAAGCTGAAAGACAATGCAGGAAACAAAAGGGATGTCTGTAAATGGCTGGAGAATATAAAACAGAGACTAGTGAGATGGAAAGCCTCAGACAGGGAGTGATGTTTCAGTGGATTACAACAGGGAACTGGATTCATTCTGCTGCTCTACCTGCTCAAGACAAAATCTTCATGTAGTTAATGAACTTGTGAAGTTTGTAAATGATACAAAAGTAAGAGGAGTGACAAAACGTATAGAAATAATTAAGGAAATGCAGAATTCCAGACAGGGCAAACACCTGGCCAATTACAGGTAAAGTAGTGCAAAATACTACATGCAGGTACTACAATATATTAAAGGGGCTGAAGTACATCAGCTTTGATTCATTCAAGGATTCATTCATTCAAGGACCATTCTTCCAAAGCAGTTCAAAATCCAAACTAATTCTAGGACATATGGTGAAAAATGTAGAATTAAATCCATGGTGGGTTACTATGTACTAGTTAGACATCTCTTAGAATGTAGTGCACACGTCTGGGTTGCACCAGGATATTGGTGTTCTAGAGCAGTGGTTCTCAAAGTTCCATGGCCCTTGAACCACTTACACCAAGTTACAACTGCAGTGGACCACCCAGGTCTACGTCCACTTCTTACCCTGTAAAAATCATCACCTATTAATGTACTAAAATTAATATGGAATAAAATTTGATGAAAGTACTAATATTTTTAGAAACAAACTTGCATATTTTGCAAATGCTTTTGTTACTTTAAAAGTTCATGTGAAGAATGGAGCTGCTTAGACTTGCTTTAAGAGAGGTCAGCCCGAGGACCAGCTGGCGCACGCTTGCGGCCCACCAGTGGTCCGCGGACCACACTTTGAGAACCACTGCTCTAGAGATAGTTCAGAGAAGAGTGACAAGAATTATTCTGGACTAAAATGGATTGTCAGATACAAACAGCTTAAAGGAACAGATCAGATTTTGAGGAGATACACATATTGAAAATTATTCATATTATAAATTTGTTGGATCACATTGTCAAAAACTGTTTATCAGTAAGGAAGCAAAATTAGGACTGAGATTAGGAGGCACTTTTTTGATGAAGCTGAATCATTGGAAACTTTCAAGAAATAGCTAGATGAGCCCTTTGGATCGATAACTTACTAGCAACTAAATAAACTGATGGATCGAATGCCCTCCTCTCATTTACAACCATATTATTTTACAGTCTCATACAAAAATAAAGTCTAATAATTAAAATAAACCTGGAGAAAATCCATTTTTATGTTCTTCTTATGGTTAAGAACACATTGACTTGTGTTCTCAATTGACTCCAAAATATTATGAATGAACACGTTGTGCAGGACTGAAAAAAAGGAGCACATTTCGAAAAAAAATGTCATACAAGGTTTTCAAGGCAGGATCTCAGTCATTGCATTTCCTACCTTGAAACGTTTGGAAAATACAAATGAGTGAAACACTTTTTTCATCTTATTAAGCACGTGGATTGTCACTGTTATTTACCAAATATAGTCTGACAAAGAAGAAATGGGAATTTTACTGATTGAAGATCAAAGTGGTCAAATCTCCTCCTCGATTCCCTCCTCCTCTATTAGACACCCTTAAGAACAGAGGAAAACATCAATTTCTCACACTTCAATGGCAGCTTCATAATCAATTGAAAAAGACACTTGCATAGGGATGCAAATCTTATCTTTGTCTTATTAAAGCTTTTAGAAGATACATGTAGGGATTTAATATTATTAAATAAAAGAGGTCGGTTTTTTAATCTAAAGATGCAGAGGCGTTAGTAATGGGCTGAATCAAAGCACAGGGACTCTCTTAATTACCAGTAGAGTTTGCTATTCCTTATTAATATTGATAAAATATACAGTATCTGATCTGTAAACTTATAATGTATTTCTGTGCCTGTTAATTAACAAAAAAAAGGTAGACAGCATATTTGAGAATAACTGGTATGTGGTAGGCCTTAAAAAAGCAAAAATTGCTAAAGTTACAACACCATGTTATGCTCTTTTCATTTGCTCTTTTTCTGACAGGCTACACTAAGCTTTTTTGTGATTCTTGTATGGCACATATGTTACTGGAAATTGACATTTTTTCTTTTTTTTCATAGGGTAACCTTGTGATCATTTTTTTTTCAGTCTGGAATTCTCCCATTGCAATTCTTATATGTTCATGTTCACCATGAGCTACAGTATACAAGTATTGAAACTTGAACTAAAAAACAAAAAAAAGGTTTGAACAGGCTGAAAAGTCTGAAAAATGAGTACACTCTTACAAATAAATCTGAAAAAAGGATTACACAGCACATTTTTGGTCAAAGTAATTGAGTCAATGTACTGTTAAACAGCAGACATTGTACTGAAATGTATTGCATCTTCAAAACTATAGATTTGGGTGTTACATTTCTGAAAAAAAGAATTTGTCACCTCCTATGCATTTGCAGAATATAAATGAATAAGGTATACATAAAACAGGCACTAAAGCTGCATTTTACTTCAGAAAATAAATTCAATATTTTTTTGGTTCATTTTGAATCCAAAAACCTCTAGCGATAAGTTAATAACAAAGAAAAAATGGACTCTTTGACTGCTAGTGTTGTGGCTCCTGGAAATCAATTGATTTGTCTTTTGCTTGAAGCCGTTATGAATGTATTGGACTTTATGAAGGGCAAATTGATTTTCAGGTATTAATTTCTTAATTGAAATACCAGGATTAAATCCTATGAGGTACTATTTCAACATATTGGAAACAGAACCATGGCACCTGGGACCATGTTTTAAACAAGCCCCTCACCTATCAGCTACTGTTGTTTCTAATTTTGCTCCAGTGAAGAGTCTTTTACACTCATGTGACATAGTGTAATGATTTCTGCCTAAACAACTAGAAGAAAAAGCAATCCTGGTACCAAGAACGTGTAGCTGGAAAAAAAATCATTCTATGATCTTCAGCATTTCTCTTTATTGCTGTTTATTGAACGATCCTTGGTCTTTTTAAATTTCTTTTTCAGCCACATTAAGAATTTTGCTGAATCTTTTTTTCATAATGTAGTTTTAATTTAGACAATCAACTGCACAAACATCCAAACCTACAAAATGTCATCAGTTCACATGATATTATTCCATTAACAAGAACAAACACCAGGTTCTTTTCTCAAGGCTGTTGTGTGATAATGAAAATAACAATGAATGCTTCAGAGCATAACAGATAGTGTGGTTCCTGGCAAAGAGACTATTAGAACACAAAATTATTAACAAAACCCCAAAACATTCATGGAACATAGAAAACATAATGAAGGCTTACATAAACGATTAGAAATCTGACTTTCACTTCATTGACAATGTTACCTCCTTCTCTGTTGTTAGTGTTCATAGCTTATGGACTAAAATGTTTTCAGTCTTTGTTTCTTTAAGAAGGAGCCTGCCATTCACTACTGCTCAGACAACAATGCAGTAGTGTTTGACAAAAAATAAGGAAGGCAATGAAAAACACAAGAAAACAAAGAAAGGTTATAGAATACAGCAGCAAACACACAACATTGTGTCGAACAGGTATGTTTAAATGAGGTTTTACCCATTTTGACAACTGTACAAGCCTTTGTGTTCTTGAAAATTCAAGAACCTCAACATGTCTATATTAAAAATACTTTGTTAGATATTCAGCACACATCTCAGCATTCTGCAGCTTAGGTACAGGGTGTCTGATAAATCAGGAGGTTATACTAATTACATTTCTGTACTTAAGAGGTGTAGTTTTCACTGAAGAGGTCTGTTCTGTCCTACTGTAGCCCAAACGTTGAGAGCACGCTTAGAGTGAGCGTTTGCTTACTGTAATGTCTATGCTTGTTAAGTGGATCAGATCACTTTTCATTGTGAGGACTAACAAACTGTCAATGATTAAGACAGTTTTATTTATTTATTTATTTTATTACTTTAAGGCACAGTGTTGAAATTTTACATCACTGACATATTCCATTGTGTGGTCTCGGCATGAATGATCATTTATTTGTTTTTCAGAGAAAAAGTATGTTTAAGGTACCTATGTTCATCTTTTCAGTCAGATTGTCCAGTATAAACTTGTGGTTGCCACCACTATCATGATACAGTGACCTAAAGAGATTTTTTTTTTAATAATTTGTGTATGTCCATAGTTTTTGTTCCAGCTTTGTCCAGAAATGTACTATCAACTCAAATGCACAGCAGTATGATACTTCCTAAAAAGTTACCCTCTGTATTTTGAAAACGATTTTTATCAAGTATAAAATTAGATAAAAATGAACACCATTAATTAGAAGTAATTTAAGAGCCATGTTCACTAAAGAAGAGGACTGAAAGCTCAATTAGCATAGTTTTACAAATACATTCATGACAGTATGTCATAAGTTGCTCTGGTTGTCATCACCTAATATAAGAAACAAAATTGGAAACTCAGGGGTACCTGCAGATGCATACAAAATGTTTTCATACAATGTCCCTGTACTATGCCATTAGCTTCTATAGATCTGTTTTATATCTTTATGGACATGTGTTTCTTTTGAATCATTAAGCACTTCCATACTTTTTCGCACCTATCTCATTTGGAGTCAGGAGATAATTAACTCACCTTTGTCTCTATGAACATCATAACCTGCTCTTACTGTTTTTCAAACTGCAGGTCTCACGATGCGCACGAGCAGAGTTACAGTAGTACTGATTGGAGGGACAATGTGAATCTCAAGTGTCTGACAGCACTTCATGCTCACAGGAACCCTCCAGTGTAGTGTCTCTCAACATGTTTGTACCTGGGATCAGCTCGCTAAGGTCCTCCTTCCTGGAAGACCACTTAGACTAAAAAGTGGTCCAGAGCAAGAATACAGTTTTATCAACAATAAACATCAGTTTATGGCAGGGACTGGTCAGCATTGGTCCAGGTGCTGGGTCACAGCGTAGGGGTTAAGAAACTGGGATCTAGTTGACTCAAACACAACCATCTCTGGCAGTGCTCAGTCAGTGGTGAGCCATTACTTTGGAAATCCTGGCACAGTCTGTCAATGAAATAACCCAAACCTCAACCACAGATGCATGGACTAAAGGAGCTTTTACTAGTTGAGTCACTCTGAAGCCCTGGTTCTTTTTAAATGGAACATATTTCAGCTGGACAGACTAACAGGTCTTTATAAGGTATTAAACACTTAATTGTTCAGCAAGATGTCAACACAATGTCTTAAAATATGTTTACTCATGCAGAGGAATGTAATAATCAGTTGGGAGTTTTGTCTGCTCTGATGTTCACAAAGGACTGAGCTCCTGATTCGCTTCAGGAACAGTGTTGGCTAAGGTGTATTTGAAATCAGTTATTCCCTGAATCTGTCTCTCACTGCTGTAGGTTTCATTTCTGTTGACCTGCTCCCAGTCTCTTCTCCTCTAACATGGGCTTTCATTCAGCCTTGCTGGTTCACCTCAAGGATTGAAAATTTAGGTAAGAAACAGGTTCTGGAAAAACAAAGAAATGGAACGGGAAAACTTGTTTTAATGCCATATTTGAATGTGACCTATTGTTATTTTGTCAGACTTACAGTAAATAATGATATCTGACCTAATCAGCAGGTTTATATGTGGAAGCTGCCAGCTTCAAAGGCAGCTGCCAGAGATTCACAAATACACTGGTAAAGTATATCTGTAAAATAATGAATCATCAATAATGAAGTTAATTTTGCTTTTCCACACTTGCCCCAAGACCCTAGGTCATAGGTTATTGGAAAGTTAATGTGACAGTGAAAGTTTCTAAACACTCCCTCTCTTGCAGTTCTGTCATTCTCAGCAGCCATCTCAAATATTCAGTAGGTTATGGGTACTTTGAATTTTCTGACCTTAAAAGGGCTTACCTCCCTAGTTGACTGTGGTACTAATACTAACATGCATCAAGACAACGTGAACCTCATTTGAAAAAATGGTTTTCAATTTGCTTTTTGTAATCGTAAATAGACATCATAAAACTAAGAATGCATAATGAAATAAAGCTGAAATCAATTTTCCCATTACTGCCATATACATAATATAAAAACATTGCAAGCAAATAATGGTTGGTTAACCAGCATACTATTAATAAGATATAATTCATCTGAACTGGTGTAAGTGCTTTCTGGATAGAGTGTTAAAATGTTTAGTAAAGCTTTCCTCACAATGGGGAAATTTGCAATTGACTGAATTCTAGAGGTTAAATGCCAAATTCCACTTGTTAGGAAAGAGAATTTTATATCTTACTCTAAGGGGATTTGGCACAAATCATGAAGTAGTAACTATTAAAAAAAGAGCTTTAAAATGCACAGATTGTTGCTATGAAATTAAAAGGCTAAGCCATTAATAGGCCCCATAATGTTCTAATTAAGAACAGAAATATTTCAGTGAGGCTAAATTTGCATTGGACCACAACTGGATTTCACTATTAACCATTTACACTTGATCTTATTTGGAAAAAAAATACTTCAGATTATCTTTTAAAGTTCCTCTCCACATCTTTTTACGATTAGTTTTGTACCATTTTGATACCGATACCATTGAAAGAATGATTTCTGCATTGTCTTAAAAGTGTTTTTACAATGGCACTTTAAGCAGTTCCAGCAAATGTACTGAGTTTGTAAATGGTTGGATTTTTTTTATAAAGATCATTAAAGTACTCATGGCTCAAACTACAAAAGTGAAACAAAAAAACGATTCAAACTGTGATTCAGACTATGTGATTCAAACTATAATCAAAAGGAGTTTTTAACTGAAGAATTATTTGACAAACATATAGAGCATTACATATGCAGAGCCCTTTCACATCAAAACAATCACATCCCGAATACAATTCCTGTTTTATAACATTACCTCTGTACATGAACATCAGCATCAGGCCCTGCATGAGTCCAGCCTTTAGGATGTGGATGTTACCATACGTGTTCCCTTTTGTGCTTAGTATTTTGTCCCAGCTGAATTAACATTGATACGAACGTTGTGTATTTTAACGTGTCAACACTCATTGCGGCTATCAGTGCATTTGGTTCTTCAGACAGCTGACATGTTCGCTTAACTTCTGAAGAGACAAGGTCCAAATCAGGCCCAGATAACCAATCGGAATGTTTTGTTTTGTCTCAGCCTCTCTGAAAAGGATAATAAGAGGAAGTCAGAAACAAACAGAATATATGACTGCACAGCTCAATAAACTTTGGCAACTGTTTTCAAAATGCCAAGTGACCAATAGTGCTCCCTTTCACCCATTTGGGTAGCCCCCAATAAACATGGGCAGGGATGTTGTTTAAACAGCATTTATTGATGTTCTTCATTGAGAAGAAAAAATCCGTTCCAGAAGCATAACTTTGGAAAGGTGGTTAGAGAGCAACTGAAGACAGGTCGGCTTTAGATTCCACTTGGTGATATACTGTAGGATGCCGGTGCACTCAATGAAAAAAAGACACAGTAACAGACACTTTTTCAAATGTTTAATACAGTGGGTGACGGGTGTACATTTATTTTCTTGTCACCAAACACATCAAGGTTTTGGGAGAACTCCAATTAGTCCACAAGACTTTCTGGTATGGAGAATCCAAGCAACACGGGATCCAAACACGTTGGGTATGTCCATTTGGCTACCTCTTCTTACCTTTCAACAAGTATACATACAGACAAAAAGAAATCTACCGACGTCACCTAGATAATTTGTGCTGTCACACCAGATTTATTATGTCCCTAATTTAAAAAGAAAAAATAACCATCATGAGATCACAATACATACAACCATTGTGTACTGAAGGTGAACCAGCAGGCTAAAGATTCCAAAGCATGGTCAGGCTACCTCATTCCAAGCAACCAGTTACTGATCATTCCGTACAATAATACAGAGCATCAAAACTGTGACACTGCTATAAAGAGCACCGAGCCTTTCACAGTAAAACAGTTTCAACACACGTGAGGGAGGTTTCAGATGTGATGACAAGTATAGAAATCAATGGTGGAAAGCCCAGTATAGCGGCATTAATTTGAAATGTAGGTTAGTGAGATGATATAAAGTCAGGATGCTGACAGCTATGGGATCAACATGCTGGCTTTTCTGAATGCCTTTTGTTTATCAAACCTATGCCTAGTGTAAATGTTGCCCCCACAGGTATTTCATTAAAATAAATCACTTAAAAATTGCATTTATTTGGCAGCCTAGGTTAGATGCAGAACATGGCATGCATTCGTATTGGAGCATGATGTTTGTCTTGGTAGTTCTCGACAAATGCTGAACTAGAAATAGTTTATGCTATACTTTGTGCCTATACCTTTAAAATCATATTCGCAGAGCAGCTAAGCAAGTGTCAGCAAGTCACCTTAAATTGCTTATTTCCAGGCTGCTTATTTAGATTTTTTTTTTCTTGCACACAAACTGGTTTTCCAGGGTCGTAAAAAAATTATGCCTTCGATTCTGTAAAAAAAGCCTCTTTTTCATGAAATGCAAGCCTGCTTTCCTTGATGCAAGGGATATCATAAACCAGCAGAGAGGAATATTTCTCAGTTTAAGTATTTGAAAACAAATTTATTTTTCTTTTTTTTTTTTACAGTGGTGACTCATGAATCTATGCTTAACCCTGAAGGTGGACTCATGTTTTTGCCAGTTCCATAAGTATCAAGGAAAGTTTCAGATGTGGTGGAAGCACTGATGGTACTACTGACCAGAAAACTTAAAAGCTTAAAAACTTCAAGGGTGGACACACTCGAAGACAAAGCAAACATAACGGTACAGTTGCGTTACCAAGAACTGTTTCTTAAAATGTACATTTGTTCAAAAGATATTTGAAGGAAAACAATCAGATGACACATGACAGAACATAAAATTTATTCTTACAGACATTTTTTTGGCCTTAACTTGCCTGGATTTATAGACATCATGATTCAGCCCTGAAAACCATTTCCCTATTTATTTTCCTGCTGCTCCACATCGCCCAATCCCTCCTCCAACATACCACACCTTCCCCTCACAGTGCAACAAGACTCCTCTTTATGGCATACCTAATGCAGCGAAGCTTACACTTGCCATGAGATTAGTTCTGTTAGCCATTTCCTCCTTTTTCTGTCCATTGTGCCAAGTGGCAAAAAGGTATTTTTCCAGGTTTTCTCCAGTGATCTTGCTGACAACACAGAAAAGTCTTGGCGCTGACTCTTGCACACAGAGAACACAGAAATACATGCTGCATTTACCTTCCCTCATTAGTGATATTTTTAAAGGCATATTTTATTTGAATCCTAATGAATTACATATGGTCTGTATTATTACGGCAGAAATAATTCTATAATAATTTCTAAGAATACATTTAATAGATGGAGGGGTTTCACAAACGGGTTTCAATTAGTAATATAAGGAGCTTAACACAGTCATGATTTCTAATAGTGGCATTTCTTAAGCCGATCTTTGGAAATCCATCACAAATGATTCCTACACAAACCAGTCCCCTGTTCATTTATTAATGATATATACAGGTTAGTCCCAAGACCTGCCGAGTCTGATTAGCCCTTCGCGTTGCGCCCGTACTGCACTGTATTCAAAAGACCTCAGTGATCAGTGATGATCTTCGAATCCCTCTCGGCTTTTTCCCACACTTTCTTTCTAACGCACCCTTTTATTTTTGGCGATTCTGTTGAAAAATACCAGTATGCAAACTTTCTATTTCGCGCTCACGAATACAGAAAATGAAACGGCAAATTGCGATATGGTATATTAAATCATTTTACAGCATTTTGCAATTTTATATAGGCCCGTATAAAAGGTAATAAAAATAAAGGTGTTGTTCTTGTGCGATTGAAGGGTATTTACGTATTAAATTCAGCATGCATAGTAGACGCGTATTTTTGTCCAGATCTAGGAGTCATCTTTTTGATTAACAAAAGTTACATTTACATAAAAACATTTTGCAAATGTCCAAAAAATGAATGCCTCTCTTTCGTTTCGTTTATTACAGAGTGTATTGACAATGCATGACGTCCCTTTTCCTTTTCTTTATGGGTCCATTCACAGCTAGAAAGTACAAATCACCAAGTTGGGTACCTATTGTTAACGAATGGTTTTAAGTTATGCTGTTTAAATAATAGAATGTTAATGTATACAGTGTACACAGCTTCCTTCAAAATATAAATAAAACAAATTAAAACAATTGATAAAAGGGAAATGCTTTGAGTAAATTTTAAACAAAGCCAGCCTGAAATAAGGTTATTTTGTGAAGAATTCTAATTATTTGTACATACCACAGTTTTACAACTAACATGATACATTCCCTCCAAATTGCAGAACTAGAATTGAACTCCAGACTGGAAAATCCGAAAAAAAGGGGCATTTTAGGAACTCGGGTTTTGACTAACCAATACCGCCCAAATGATTTTACTCGTTTTTTCTAACTACCTTCCGCTTATTCTGCGATGCTTGCACAAAGCAAACAGAAGTGACTTGCTTTAGCTCTCACGCTTTTCTCAAAACTGTCTTTTCCTCACTTGCTTTTCAAAACTGCACAGTCGTCCGCCAGCTTTCTCAAGCCGTTTTTTTAATACTTTCCTGCCCTTCTCTATTTATGAAAACGTCACTTCAAGTCCCTCCCTGTTTGAATCTCATTAGTTTCTTGTGTGTTTCTCCCTGTCAATAATCCCGAATCCAGACTCTCTCTATTTCCATCCCTCTCTATCTGTCAATCAGCGCCGCCTTTGAACTGAAAACCACTCCGACCAACTTCAACTCACTCAATCCGAGCGGCTCAGCTCCATCTCCGGCTTCTTTTTCTGCCAAGATTCCCCTCTTTTTAGTTTGTACAAACCGCCAGTCCTTGGAAAACGCTAATACAGACCCTAAAGTTTAGCTCGGATTCGGAATCGCAGAGATCAAGGGTTTAAAAAACTTTGTTTTTTGCCCCCAAAATTGCTCGGGAAAATGCCGCAGCTTAACGGCGGTGGAGGGGACGACCTGGGGGCGAACGATGAAATGATCTCCTTCAAAGACGAAGGGGAACAGGAGGAAAAAATTTCGGACAACTCTTCAGCAGAAAGGGATTTAGCAGATGTCAAATCTTCTCTTGTAAACGAATCAGAAACTAATCAAAACAGCTCGTCAGATTCAGAGGTAAGTAACAAGCAACGGGGATCGTTTCTCGTGTACTTTCCATTGCATTCTCCGTCTCTGTATAGTTCACTTTGCAACCACGTTGTTCCCGAAAAGAATCTAACTTTTTCTTTTTTATTTTTAATGCAATTCTTCTGTTTCATTGTATTTCAAGGCGGAAAGACGGCCTCCGCCTAGATCAGAAACTTTCAGAGACAAATCAAGAGAAAGTCTAGAGGAGGGTGAGTTTCTACTTTTTTTTAACTCACACACAGACTTTCACACTAAAGCACCATGTAAGCGTGCCGCGTGTTTTTTAATGGATTCTCGGATGCTTAAAAAAGTTTTCAAGGCACTCACAAAAGTTTTCTTCTTCTCCCCCGCCATGTTAGCTGCGAAAAGGCAAGATGGAGGTTTGTTTAAGAGCCCACCATACCCGGGTTATCCATTTATAATGATCCCCGATCTTACGAGTCCGTATCTTCCAAATGGATCGCTTTCCCCAACTGCACGAACAGTAAGTTTTTTTTAAATTTAATTATCCTTTTTTTCCCCGAAAGTCACACATAAAGGCAGTTGGCTAATTATGCATGCATAGGTGTGTTAATACCGAAAAAAAGTTTCGCAACTTTTTTCAAGTTCTGTGCAATGGCATGTATTTACCTACCATAACCATTACGTGTTAACATTAACATTTGCATCTGGTGATTATCAAAGCAAGTGTTTAGTTTGCTTTTCATTTGTCTTTTGTTGTGTTCTGAATGTTTATTTTACTATGCCTGTAATGCAAATCATTTGTAAAATTTAAATGTAAATTGACATGAAGTTCGAGTTTTAATGTATGTACACACGTGTAAGTATATACATATATATGCATTTGAAACACCTTGAAGAACGTAGTAGACGAATCGGAAAACGTTTTGCTTAACAAATCAAATGTTTTAAAAATGAAGTGTTTTTACCATAACAAATTCAGTCGTTGTTAGAGAGAATGTGTCTTGCGTTTCACTGAACACTTTTTGTATGTTGCAAAAACAACGTTGAAATACATTGGTTTGCTAATTTACAGGAGCCCATTGTTTTGTTTTTAGTATTTCACTTATTTTTAGGTCAACGTTGCTTTTGAAAACTTTTTTAGAAGGGGTATTGTTTTTAAATATATATTTAAAATGTTTCCTTATTATTTGTGTAATGTAGTTTACTCTACGTTTCCCAAAGAAGTCCAAGACGACGTGTTGCTTAGTTTCTTTACCGCACACAATTAACGCGAAAGTTAATTATTACTGAAGCGGAAATTTGTTTGCAGTGCCGTAAGATTTTCACCTTAATAAAAATTCTAACGACCTAATCATTCATCTAATTGGGAACTTTTTTTGAGCTCCTGTTAATGACAATAATACACGTATTTCGCTGAATGTACAGAAGCAAGTTTTTGACGAAATTAATGTATTTTATTGTATTTGTGCTACGCTGATGTTAAAAAAGTGCAGTTTTTAACTTTAAGGCCGTCAATATTTTGGTATGCATTTTTGCAAATAGCCTGTCGCTTGTTTATAATAAATTAAAAACAAAAAAAATGTTGCCCTCATAGACGTACAGTGCTTTGATTTTTGCTTTGTATGGTCATAGCATAGGAATGATGTTTGTATGTTTATTTTATCTGCCTAGATAAATATTACCACTTGTTGTCATATGGTGGCGTTTATAATGTGGCTTTGTTATTCATATATTTTTAAATATAAGCCATTATTACCTTCCTAGTGTATGTTTAAGTACTGTAAATACTGCTGTTTAGGAAACATTACCATAATAACGGCACCTCTTTAAAATCATAAGCTATTTAAAAAAGATGATGCTTAATTAAGGTATTCATACAGTATTTAGTTAATAGCATCTATCAAGTTTGCTTATGTATTTTAAGCAGTAGTTGTAATTATGCATATTTACTCGTTATCCCACAGCACAATAGCAGTCCCACTGGGACAATATAAATGCAATTGGGGCAATTTTCTAAACTCAGTGGTTTTTATATTTGTTTCTAATTACAAGTCCCTGCTTTAGAAACTGTCATATCGTATTATAGGGTAGGTATAGCAGCACATACACAGGAAAATATAATAGCGCTGTCCTCTTCAGCAAAGTCACATTTTTCTTCATTTTCAATGCAGATGAATGCACTTTATTTTCAAAGTACATTAAAATAAATTTAATCTGCATTTTATTCCTTCATATTTTGAATACGTTTCCATTTCATGGATGCTTTTAGAATTATCTTTAAAGGTGTATATTATCTACAGCAAGCAGGGGTTGTCTATTAACATTAGTTATATCCCGTTTAATAGGGGGTGTTATTTTGTTTGTGGTTTGTTTACTGTTTCTACTCCTTTACTTCCCCCTTAAAACTAAAAATAGTAGACAGATTTTAGACATGTGATTTTGCCGCATAATACAGAAACAAATGAACATAGACACAATGGTTGCATATTGTGATATTTCACCAACACTTAGGCCTTAAGCAATTTTAACATGCAAAAAAGCAGAATCGAGATGGTAACATCAGAGTTACGTAAAAAAAGAAACATTCATTTATATATTTTCAAACTGGCATTTTTATTTGCAAGAATTTTAACTTTATAAAATATACTTAAGTATAACAGGCTTTCAGATTGAGTCAGTATTTTGACTTGTCATGTATGCTGAATTCTTCCTTATCCATTTTCTTGTTTGCTGGTGTCCGTTAAGTTGGACAATAATGTGCATATTTACAGTATTGAATATAGACCTGTGTAAATCAAGTTAGCATAATTTTATATATAATGGTATAAATAATTTCAAATACAAGTGAATAACTGCAGCACCGGAATCTTTATGATAAAACTCCAAAACACCTGCAGTGGGGGACAGAAACAAATGAATGTATAAAAAGTGATTGTTCACCCTTGTGAAATGTTGTAATAACAGGGCATTTGACACATTCCAGATTCCTGCCCTATATTGTAGTGTTAGTGATCGTTATACAGGCCATTACATCTGAAAAGGAAATTGGTAAAATCACACCATTCTTTAAAAGCACAGGTGTTCTTTGGGTTTTGTTAAAAAGAATGCTGAATTACACTGGTTCTGCCTAGCACGCATTTTAAATTTTCACTAGCAGATACCTTTTTTTGGTCTCTTCAGTCCTTTTGTCATCCAAGGTAGACTTTTTCTGCACTTTTATGGGGGGGGGGTTCATTCAGTAATGAATGAATCCATTTGAACTGGTTATTCTGGGCTTTATTTACAAGGGGGTATAGTCAGTTATTTAAATGTGGATTCAAATCCATGTGGCTTTCAATCATTTTCTAATGACTGGAAATTAAAGCTGAAAGATTGTGGAGCTGTGGACCTCATCAGCCCGGCATCCCTTTTTACTAGGCTGAGTACAATAGATAATGGTGTGTAGATTCTCTGCCAAGTTCACTACCTTTAGAGTGGCTTTGTGTAATACCATTAAAGCTTTGAACACCTATCTGTGTTGTGTATATATAAATAGGTTACATAGTTAAGCATAAATAATTTAGAAGGTGATTATCTTGCAATAAACATTAGGACATTATGAAATAGCTCGTAGGATCATTTAAAATGTGTGCACAAGATTATATTAAAAAAACAAAATTATAAGACATTATTATTTCCTGCTAAATATATGTGAATGCTGGTGTGATGAACTTTAAATTTTATTTAAACTGCCTAATAACAACCTTATTTTTTCCCCTTGGTTTGGTGGGTTTACCATCTTGCTTAGGCAGAGTAATGAATAGTCAGAGCCTTGCTTTGTACGGTACTTGGGAAGCAGCATTTGTTTGTCATGCATTTTCCTTGGGTGTCTTATGCCTTATTTTAGATTGATTATTACAGTGTTGGTATGATATTTCTCTTGTTTGCTTAGCTGAGGGCTAATGGTAGTTTCTAAAAAGACAGGTTAAAAAATGGTTTATTTAGCTCTGTGTCTCATCACTAGCTGCAAAAGTAATATTAATGACAGTGGTTTTGGCTCTGACAGCTGCAGATTTTTGTGATAATGCGCATTTCTATACTGTGACTAAAACTCGAAGGAGATTTTTCCAGCTGTCCATGGGGCTGTATTTTAGTTGGATATTGTCTGGCTGTTCTTTGTGAAGGGGAGGCTGGATTTAACATGCTTCCTGCTGTATAGTGACTATATGGCACTTTTTTTTTTCCTCGGGGGCAGGGGTTAGAGAAGGGTGGGCTGTCTAATTTGTCTGACCTCAGAGGCTATAACAACTGATAGTTTGTTTTTCCAACTACCTAAGTCTGAAGTGTTTCATAATTTAGTATCGTTTAAACAAATTGACAGAAATTCCTGTCGAACAGTGTTTTTCTTTTCTAGATAAAGACATTCTATTTTGCTTTAGCGGGTTCCATTTCATAAGTGGACGCAAGTCTCGTCTCTCTGTTTATCTATGTGTCCACATTTTCTTAAATGCAGAGCAGGTCTAATGGCTAGATTATAACTGCAATCCAAAGGTAAAGGGTTAACTGGGCTCCTTCAGGCAAAAATCACACCTCAACAGGTCTACTGAAAGAAATGTGCCACAATCGTCTGCTGGCAGGCCGTGCAGTGTTGTAAATCCACAGGGTTTATTTACAGCCTGGAAGATTTAAGAATGTTAAGATATTTGACGCCACTCTAACATTATAATATCCAGGGTCTGGAGACTCTGGCAAAGGGTCAGGTTTCCCTATATAATTATAAGCAGTTAGAAATTAAACAAAAAGAAACCACTGTCTATAAATATTTTAACTGATATCCAAACCCTAGACTTTTAATGTATTTTTGTTGGTCATTCTGTTGTTCTCTTATTTGTTCACTACTGACAATTGTCTTTTAGCATCCCAGTTTTTTACTTGTTTTGTTTGTCCTATGTTGTGGCAGTTACTCGTCTCTGAAATAAAAATCTGCCCGGTGAAGGAACTGAGTGATTAATGAAATAAATGTTCTGCTTTTTTATGAAGGTAATTTTTTTTTTCCAAGTAGAAATAAATTCCATTTAGCTGAGAAGGCTATAACGTTTCTGCCAGATTTGGACTAGAAGCGTCAAACCGTGTTCTTGCTTGTTTGTAGATATCTTTTTTTAATTTACCGGGATAAGCATAACAATGGAATGTGAATTGTCGTCTGGATTATGTGTGTTTTTTGGTGCAGCTTTAAACTGTAGTGCCTCAGAGGTGAATACGATGGTGTAATAAGGACTTAGGAAAGGCCCATACCTTATCAAATTGGCTTTACATGTTAATGGTCCCTAATTGCTATCCGCAGGGGTTTAATGGTAGTGAGTCTTGTTTTGTTTAAGTTGCTACAAAATACATGCCAAGCTTATTTAGAATGTAGGCAACCTTTTGTTTTGCAAATTACTTTTGTTTATGAAACATGGTTTAAATCCTCCAGTTGCTTTTAGGCCACCTTTTCATGTTGTTGTTCACATTTGACACATATTGGGGAAAAATCCCTGTTTTATTATATTTTTCATCTTAATAAACACTAACTAAAAGGTCTGGTCTGGATTTGAAGGAGTTAAGTTCCTCACTAAAGTTTGGCACCATTAAAATAAATTTGAGGCCTGGTAGGCATTAGTGGGGCACAGCACATTTTCAGAGCTTAATTAGTCCAAACTGTAATTGTTCATGGTCTGCCAATAGGAGTAATGTTCAGGAAAAGTGGAGTTGCACTAAATCGTCCTACAGTTTTTAAAACAATAAATCACTTGCATATTTGTGTAGTGATTCAAATGGAGCCGAGTCCTCTCCCATCTCAACATGTGGTAAATTGTAAAGTCAATGAATTGCAGATGTAGAGTACAGTAAGGTTTTGTAAGTGTTGGTGAATGAATGGAAAAGATTCACGCTGTAAATATTTACTGAGATTACTGGATCTTTGCTAGCTGGGCTTAATTTTCTTGTGTTGATGATGTTGGCAGACTGCATTATTTGGATGCAAAGGAAAGTTGATCGTTCTGATTTTACATCTTGCTTTGTTTTGTTGTGTATTTGTTTTGTTAAACGTTTCTGTTGTATAAAAATGCAGTGGTTTTATTTCAGCAATTAGATAATCCCTATTTGTTATTGAAACTTGAAAGGATGTACCAGAACTCAAGCTGTTTGTGGTTACAACTGATTTATTCAGTTTTCTTCAACCTAAACATATTTTTCCTCTGCAAATAAGTTCTGTATTCTTCTTTTGTTATGTTGGGTGGGTGCACTAATGAATATTGATACTCATTTTTTAAATTGTATTTCAGTTTTGTTTGGTTTACAAGTAGTGTAAGGGGAAATGATTGTCTATTCTTAAGTGTTTCATGTTGAAAAAGAGGGTTTTATTTAGTCAGCAGGTAGCTTCTAAAAATTTCTTTGGTGTGATGCCCCTTTCTTTTTTTTTTGCTGCGAGTCATCATATTGGGTGTGAGATCTTACAGTTTCTTTCAACAAGGCACTCGTAACAATATCGGCACGACATATGTGCTAACTTTCTTTTTGAAAAGAAAAATACAATAATCTCTTCTGTTTTTCACCATCCTTTAACCTTAAATTGAAGTGGATTAAAAAAAAAACAAAGCACAGCAAAATGCAAATCTTAATTTGTTTAAAGGCTAGCCTATATGTTATGGTGGAAGCGAGGATAAAATGAACAAAGAATCGATATGTCAGGGAGTTGAAAGTGTGTTCGGTGTGTCTTGAGCACTCAATTTTCCTTAGTCTTTTGTGTTTCCAGACTCTGTTTCACTATCAGTAGGCCACTGCAACCTGGTTTTGCTTCTTGAAACTAGCATTAGCTTTGCAGCTGTGCACCGGGCCCCAGTCTAATGCATTTCCATAAAGCTTTAAACACAAAGATTGCTCTGTACATCTGGAATGCAACTTTTGTCATCTGTTAAATATAGTCCATAGGCCCACTCGGTTCCTCAAAACTGGAACATGGAAATTAAATTATTCACTGTATGCGTGGGGAACAAAATGCATACCCCAAGACTCCAGGTGGAAAGATTCCAAGATACGTTTTTTTATTTATTTTTAGGATAGTTATTTAAAAAAAAAAGTCAGCAGCAGTCTGATATTCCAATGATATTTTTAAGAATTTTATTTAGTCATTGATTGCCTTTGTTAGTGTTTCCTCCCCCCCTCCCCGTATGAATAATGCTGTATAATTCCTGGATTGTTGGAAGAAATTTCTTTCAGGTTTTAAGAAATTAATAGGTCTGTGTTATGCACTATACCCTTGCTGTGGCAACTAACATATCTTAGTGAAGATGTCAAGGTTTTTCAGCTGATGGACTCAGCTCCTTGTCAGTAGTATCAGAATTCTTTTGTAGGCTAACTGTGCGGAACCCTGAGATGAGCTTTTCATAGACTCTAAGGTTATTGTACATTGGAGATTGTGTGATGAACTTGAAAGGATTCATTTATGTGCACAATTAGCACAATGGTAATTCTGTTATGTGCACTGTGTAACCTAATTTTTATTACTGCTATTTATATTATTAAAATTTATTTTTGTATGAATCTGAACTAAAATGCAACTTAGTAGGTGGTTGATTTATTGTTTCCATTTGTATTATGTTGTGAGATTTTAACAGTTAACGTTACATATTAGTACAGAAAATTAACGTCACTTGTATAACGCTACAGGACATGTTCTTTCAAAGGCATGATTATTTTTTGGGGAAAACAAAACTTCAGTTTTGAGGGTTATATTTAGAATTTATTGAGACTGTTGTTTGAAATGTGTTTAACTCAAAAAACAAAAAATATATAGGTTGGAAGTTTTGATTTTGCATTTTTGTGTTAAAACATTCAACATCAGTATGTTTAGTAGAATTATTGTCTGTAGCTCCAGCAATAATTTTTCTTTAGGGAAGAAAGCTTTTGCCTAATTCAGCTTTAACATGTTAGATTTGAAATATAAAAAAACCCAGCAGTGACCACTGAGACAACTCACAAATAAAACTAGGAAAACCAGAAGAATACAACAACTGAGCAATGCTGTAAACCTGAATTTATTTAATTTATACCTTGCTTACTGACTAGAAAGACCTTTGGGATTTTTTAAATACATAGTACAAAAGTACTTGGACAAAGGCAAGTGCTTGTTTCTTCAGGAGAAACTTGAATAAAGTGATGAATGGACACCTGGATTGAGAGAGAGGGCAGAGAGGCCTAGTAGCAGGGGAGAGAGGGGTTGTGGCTCAATGTGTTGGTATTTTTTGTCAGCAGAACATGTAGAATGCAAAAAACGCTTTTGAGAATCAAGGAAAATGGAGAGGCACCGTATCTAGTATTTTAATGTTTAAAGAAAACGCTTTTACAGCTCTTAAAAAAATGAATTACAATTTGACACTAAGAATTCTACAATTGTAGATTTTACGAAATCCTTGACATGCTTCCATTTTTTTTTCAAGCATTCAAGGGGCTTTCAGTTAGTAGGGGAAGAGAATGAAACTAGCTGGGACAGAAAAAAGGGGACTTGTTAGTGTTGCGTATGGACTGTGGAGCTAGGAGCTGCTTTCAGGGGAGAACAGTTCTCAGGCCAAACATTTCAAGCTCGCAAAGAAGCCCGTCCAGGACACAATAGGTGTTTGAATGGGGCGCATAATTGCTGTTAATGTCACGGTAATGAGAGCGGGTCTCAGTTCCTGGTTAGATGTCCAAAGAATAGGGCCTTCAGGGTTCAGATTTATCTTTTTTTTTCACTGGGCGAAAGGGGGGGGTGGCAAGTTTATTGCAGAGCTTGATAGACAAGCCATGTGTGTGGTTTCTTTTCCTCTGATTTTAAATCTTGCTCTTTCCCTCTGCTTATTGCGTACAGCTGGATATTTTATATCCCTCCTCCCCATTTAATTTTCTTTACTCCCACTACCTGTCAGCATAAGTTCTGGGAGAAAATGGAAAAAGATGACAGAACAGTGACATTCTGTTCATGTTGACTTTTTTTTAAACTTCTTAAGTAATCGGGGCTGGTGTTCTAGCTCAGGACATCCAACGTACTGTGTATAAAGGGAGCAACACTTCTGTCACCATTTTGAGACAAGCATGGCAGGGTAGTGGGTTCCAAAAGAAGTATGAGGGGTGAGAAGATAGGGGACATCTTTCTTTTTTTTTCTTTTCTTTTGTCCACTGTTATTGCGTCTGATTTCCTAGAGTTAGACCTGGTAGTTTCTCTATTTCAAATGCATCAAGAAGCACCTGTGGCTCAACAAGGCCCTGTACCTGAGCAACTAAATTCATAGTTCAAATTCAGTTCTGTGCAATAGTAAAAAAAAATCATCAGAATTTACTGTGATTTGTCATTCATTTAAAAACCATTTGAGATTTTTAACAGTATATCATAAATCTACTGTAAAATGTGTCATTTGAGACTGAAAAAGGGTTTCTGTATATCTTTGTGTAATCTGTTGTCATATTTTAATGTTAGGTTTTTACTCAGGAGCACAGAACTAGATAGTGCAGTCTAGTAAATAGTCTTTTTGCTTAGAAAAAAAACTGAAGGTGCTTTTCTATACTGAGAAGGCCACCAACCTAACAAGCCTTGAAACCCTATAGCACCATTTATAATACAAAAAAATTAAAAACATTTAAATCACTAAGGAAATATTTTATAGACTGATGCTTATTTTTTACTTTCTGTAAATAGCACTTTCATTCTTAATAGCTTTTACATTCAGTTTAGGTTAGATATGTATTTTTAACATACTGTATATGTATGGAAAATCATTTAGTTCCAAGGAAAATTAATTGAAAAGGGGGGTTTTAAATGGCTTTATAATGTAAAGCCATAAAAAGCTGCCAGGTGCAATTGAGTTCTCTATATATTATTAATCCTCTAATTAAACGTATTAATTGTTCTGTGATTAAATCCAAGGACAGATGGATGATTATGAGATGATTGTCTGTTTGCCTGTCAAGGTGCTACATTCTTATCCACACAAAAGGTGAAGGATCTTGCTTTGCCAAAGCACAAATAGATTAATTTACTAATCGTGAGATTATTGTAGGATTTAGAACAAAATGTTGCGAAGATTAATGTGCATTAAAACTATGATGGCTAATGAAATGCAAGCCTTTCAGTCTGACACTGCACATTGAGTGCACTCTGAGGTTTTTTAAATAAACTCTTGGAGATAAAATGTATGAAAGAATGGTGTGTTTTGGTTTTAGGGGTTGGTTCCTTTAGTTTTCTATTAATTAAAATTAAAAAAACACAAAATTAACTTTTACTGACATAGACATAAATTGGCATTCATTCTTAGTCTGAGAACTTTTTACATTAAATACAATTCTTACACTTCTTACACTATAACTCCTTCATAGCTCCTGTGTAGGATCTTTGGGGACATACAATAGATGTATTTTAACATACACTTTATTAATATCCCACTTTAATATCTGTGTAAAATTAACTTTTATTGTTTTATTTTTATGTATAGTCATAATGTACGTCTCTGTTTGGTGAAAGTTTTATAGTGTGGTCAAATCTAATCTTAAGCTGACATTCCTTGTTATACCTCATAGTTCGGTCTTATGATAAGGCCAGGATGTTATTTTGAATGGCACTTCCTCTAAACTTGTTACTACTGATTTGACTGAATATTCTGCATTTCTTGACCAGTTTTCAGTTGGTGTTGCATTTTCAAACACTAGCAGGGTTTAGATTCAAAGGGAAATGACGGTAGTTTGGAAACAGCAACATAGGCAATGTTTGCTCAACATGGAGAAATAAAGTTCTTAATTTTTGTGGTTAAAATTAGTTTACTGAAGTTGCAGTATGTGATGACCCTGAACCTAGAGCATTGATTATGTTTTTTTTACTTTATGTGGTGGTGTGTGTTGCTGTGACTTCCAATACTCACTGTATTTTTTTTTCTGTGAACATCATTAGTTTGTTTTTGTTTATATGTTTTACATGTGTACAATTATATGGCAAATTAATTTTCTACCTAAAGCGTTTGAAAGACTGTAAGAAATCAGATCTCACAGCGCCCTCCCACCCACCCCCAACCTACAGATCAGTGAGGAGTGTTTCCTGACTAAATAAATCCTTTTCGTCTTAAAATCACAATCATTATAGCGCTTGCAGGGCCTACATTTAACCCTGCTGGAGTGCACAAATGTTTATTATAACCAGATTGAGGAATGCCTTACTGTTTGAATTGTGTACAGCTCCAGAGTTGGTATGAAAAGGAGGAAGTTACTTTTTGTTTACATAGCTGAATTGTTCCTTCAGCCTTTGTGTGCCTAATGCATTACTGTTCAAACACATAGAAGCAAGGGGGAAAAGATCCCTTGGCAGTTATATAAAGGACCTGGGTGTTTGTGTGTCTTTACATACCTGTTTTTTTCACTTAGTGGCCCTCTTTGTGCAGGCCTGCATATTCAAAAGCCTTGGTTGTAGCCTGTTTTTCCCTTGTACAAGCAGCCACAATTGCAGGCACACAGAGGTGGCGTACATAATGGGGCTGCTGGCTTTGGACTGTCAGCTGTTTCGGTCAGCATTGTTGATGATTGAAATTGAAGAATTGTGAGCACAATTCATCTTAGCGAGCAGGGAGCAGAGGGTCTGAGCTGTGCTGACTGGGAGCAGACGTTGACATACGGGCAGTCATCGAACTAATTGTTGTTTGAATTACCTGTTATGATCCGATGACAAATCTCCTGCGCTCCCGCCACTGGAGCAGAAAATGTAGCTCGAATTGGCATGATGTTAGCAAGTGTAAACTGTACTTCAACAAGATGGATAAATGCAATTATTGGGCAGACCTGGAGAGAGAAAATCCATTTAAATCTCGTAATGTTAAGCAGAGCCGTGGTTAATTCATTTGGCCAATTTGTGGGTGATGTACGAGTGTCGGAGAGCATTAGTCAGAGAGGGGGACGGTCTGGAAGAGATGCACTGTGGCAGTCTTAAGCTGTATCCTTGGGACAGCAGCAGAGTTCCCCCCCCGCCATTTCAGCGGATAATATAAATGGATCGGCTGGTCTGAAATGACAAAAAGATGCACTAACTGCAGTGCTGGAGGATGTGCTGTGCAAATGAGCCAATGAAAAGTCCATGAGGCAGAAAGAGTGTCTCTATTGTCTTTAACTACTATTGTTAGCTTGAATAAATTGAGACATGCCTCTTTGCCTCCACTTTATTATAAGTTTGCTGACATGTTGAATGCAAAGTACTGTAGTACTGTGTGAATTGTTTGCTGGTTTACGTTCAGAGTTGTCTCTGTGCCCGTTTGCCCAATATTATTGACCCAATGTGGCACTGATACTTCATGTAAACTTATGCCTTGAATTCCTGCGTTTTGCAGTTACAATTATGTCTTCTTGAGGCTGCCAGGTAGAGTTTCCCCATTGAAAACAAAAAAGATATACATCTTCATTTTCACATTGACTATATTTGTGAGTGAGAAGCTGTTAGGACTTTTTGGTCTGATAGTTTATTTTAAAGAAGGTGAGGGTCTTCTCAGTGTTGGCTAGTCAAATCATGAGAATTGAAAGTCAGCTGTGGACAAGAAAGTTGGATTTAGCTGATACTTTTATTGCACATGTGTTTTGGCATGAAGAAATTGCCCATGTTAGTGTTTGGTTAACCCTAGTTTGTTTCTTTCGCCTGTTATATATTTTTTTACAAACTGCTTTGTTTACATTATCATGCACAAATATCTACCTTGTTCTTACTGTAGGAGAACAAAAGCACGGGCCGTTTTCTCATGAGCATCTGTAAAGGTGCAGAACACTGCCGCAGCAGGCTGAGAGCTGCACAAATACTCTGGCACTGTGACAGATTGCAGTATGAAGTAAGCTGGCCTGGCTTTTAAACTGTTTTAGTGTTACGCAAGAGCAGTATGCAAAGCAGTGGTTAGTGTAGAAGAAGCAACAGCAAGGGGAGTCGGTTTACAGCTGAAAACCACAGATTCGAAGTGTGTAGGGTTTTGATTTCTGAGAGATGGGTTTACTATCAACAACAGATGAAGTGAGAGGTTGTTTTTTTTTAATCTGAGCGGTACAGTTTGTATTAACTGTACTCTGGTTGAGAATTTGGTTTGTGGTTTTCTATGCAAAGAGCTGAGCAGCATACTTCACTGGAGTTACCAGCTGATAGGTTAAGAAAAGCAAAGCCACTGGGTAGGGTTTGCCAGCCCTAAAACAGAAGTGGAATCTGTAGTCTTTAGTACAGTTTCCTTCATTGCATTTGTCGAACGTGCATATCTTTTTCAGAAATAACGTGTAGTTATGTGAACATAGCATATCGTTTGCCCAATTAAGTATAAAGTGTCATTTTATAGCATTTGATAGCTGATAGCTGTTGTTTCCTTTTTCGTGAGCCAGTTTTCGATTACACAGAACAAGCATCCCCCCCCCCCACACACTTTTGATAGTCTTGAAGCTTACCTTGAATATCAATAACACGTTGCATGTGTTGTAATTTTCAGTCCTCTTTTTTTCCAGAAAAAGAGTAGAATTCCTAGGTGGGTACGTACAGCCATGTTTCTCAACCCCTGGTCCATTGATAAGGCACCATTCCCTGGACCAATGGTGGCCAGTGAGCCACCATTACCATTACTTAAAGTATTCTTCCTTTGGAAAGGTTTTTAGCCTAATCATTCCCTTTGTTCCAGAACTTAGTACAAAAAACATTGAGAAACATTGATATACAGCAGTTTGTCCCATGGTGTGCACGAGAGCAAGAAGGGATCAGCACTGAAATGTAAGGTTCTGTTGTTTCAGATAGGCTGCTCTTGTGTTTTGTGAAAAACAACAGGCTTTTACAAATGATCTGTGTTCTTGAAATTTGCAAGTACGTACATTTCATATTGGCCACATTTACATTGTTTGTTTTATTGTTAAGAGATTGAGAAAGTAGAGTGATTGAAGAGAAAATGACATTGACAACATGATGTCATGGTACTGTAGATCCTACAGGCTGGATTGCCTCAAGATTTGCTTTTACAAAGAGCCTGCTTGCCTGTTCACAGAACATACAGGTCATGTAGGCTTCACTTTCTTTAACTGTCTGTTACTTTCAAATCATTTGTTTTGTACTTAAAATGTCTTAGGTTGTTAAAATCAGATCTTCAATGAAAGTTACAGAGAGGCAGCTCCTAATGAACTGTTATCTTTTTCTTTTGGAACCTCTTCACTTATGGTTTCCTGTGCCACCACTTGAGCTGGTATTCCTCTTGGGATGTTTTGCTACCAGATCCTGTTAACATAAGGACCCAGTCCTCAGCTTGTATCTGACAACAAGGGATCGGCTATAATCCCACCCCCCCTTCTCTGAAGAACAACTGCTAGCCTTGCTAGTTAAGCCAGTGGAATTCCACAGCCTTTCTACAAATGCCTTTCTCTGCTGCCATGATTATTATTGTATCCACAGTGGGCTTTGAATCCACAGGACTGTCTTCTACTGTCTTGTGTTTAAGATTAGCAAGCATCTTGTTTTGATTTGTTTAAAACAAATTGGGGAAAAATTATTTGGAAATGTTCATTTAAATAAATACATTTACAGCAGTTGTGATTTTAATATAATTTGTTTTGCTTTTGTTTTAATCTTGTTGTATGCTTTCCCTCGATGTAAGTTCTCTAATTGTAAGTATTATTGTAAAATGAATAATAGTACTCATTCGTTTTTTGTAGTTTTCTTTAAAGGAAAGTAAACTTGAATCTGTTTAAAATCAATGTGGTCTTTCCTGCTGTTCAGCGGTCTTTTCTCATTGAGCTCCTGGCAGTTCTGCATAATCTGAAGTTCTGCATGAATTCTGTTAATCAAGGTGCTACACTCTGTTTCATGGTAATACAGCCTTAAGAAACGATGTAGTCCAACACTGCTCGGCACTGATGACGTTTTGCTCAGAAATCTTGTTATACAAAGTTATGCAGAACCTACCGTTT
This sequence comes from Atractosteus spatula, assembly GCF_055471065.1. NCBI lineage: Eukaryota > Metazoa > Chordata > Actinopteri > Semionotiformes > Lepisosteidae > Atractosteus > Atractosteus spatula. The sequence continues at coordinate 37,121,706 of NC_142710.1, read as the reverse complement.
TGCAAAGGGAAAATATTCATGATCTTATATTATGCTTCTGCTCAGATGGTCTGTAGAGGTTTTATTTTCCTTTTTTTGCATATAGATTTATTACACTTACATGGCTGCTGGTGCCTTTCTCCTCAGTAGTGAGAGCTCTGGGAACAGTGTGCTCTCTTGGATCCCTGTGCTCATTTTACTATCCCTGTACAGTTGAGCAACCAGGCCTAACCTAGGGGAAATGCAAACTTTAGGTGGTGAAATTAATCAGATCCTTACCTCCTGTTTCAAAGGGGTGTGCAGCTCTACCAAGACATTCAGATGGTTCAGCGATTGGAAGGCAAGCTTAAATAATGGGTGTGCATTTCCTTATTTCTTTTTTCCACTTCTCTGCCTGAGGTAATACACAGTTCCAGTTCAAGGCAGAGGGATCTTTTCCGTATCGTGTCCTCTCTGCTGTGTATTCCTCCAGCGACTTGGGAGAGAGGTCTGGACAGAGTTGATTGTGATTTACGATTTGTTGCCTAGGACCTGTGGCCTCACATTTTGAAACCAAGCCCTAATTGTTTACAGAGGCCATTGGCAGCGCATTCATGTACTTGAGTAACTTGTGTGCAAGATTAAGCCTTGGGACAGTCCCTGAAGACATTGTGGTGAAGTGTGAACTCTTGGGCCAAACTTTCTTTTTAGAAAGAAACTTATTTTCGTTTACTTCTTCCACTATGCAGATTATGTAGTAAATGGAAAACTATTTGTAATTAGATAACACGCATGAAATTGAGCCTAGTTTTGAGGAGCACTGAAGGACAGTAACTGCCTTCTCTGCTTTTTTCCTTTTTTTCAGTACATTATGGCTTGATGGAAGTGTAAGGGTCTCTCATTTATAGTTTTGATTATCCTCTTTTGTGTATTTTTGTGCATGTCAGATAATTCCCATAATCCTCCTTTGCAAATAACATTGGTAATAACTTAAGAGGGCTTGGAATAGTTGAGCGACTGTGTGTGTTTACCGTGTCTCCTACAATACTGTGTCTTTATAATTAAACTCTTGACCCTGTGACCAATAAAGGAAGTTTCATCTGCAACACTGTTAAGTAAAAAAAGGGAAGTGACAGAAGGTTTTTCTGTTGTGAAAAAGAAAAGGCCTTTGGTTTCATTTTTAGGGGCTTCTTTTTCTACTTCTCTTACACGGAGCAATGAACCAATGCTCATATTTGTCTAAATTTGAAGTCATTTGGTAAGAAAGGTGGGGGAAAATGGATTTAGCCTAATCTTTGATATGGAAAGTCATTGTGATCCCGGGGAGCAGCCACTGTAACTGGCAGTCCTGTTTTAAGTCAGATTTCACGTGCAGTTTTGTTTTGACTGTAAGGATCAGTTGCCTTTGGATTAAGTCCAGAACCTACAAGTCTGTTTTTTTTCAGCCTTCTACAAAACCAATATGAAGGCCCTGTAATTCATAAAATTGGATTTCAAATTTGATCTTGTTGCTTATGGTAAACAGAACATTAAAGGGAGTGAGAGGCTCTAATAAGGGCGTCCATGTGTTTTATGGAAAGCTGCATGTTTTCATGTATTTATATAGGAAAACAGGCGTCATCTGTTGTACTTCAATATGTATTTGCAGTTTGCATGGTGTAGAGAGACCCGCTGAGCTTTTGACCTGTATTGAGCACCTTGCACATACAAAGTGTACAATTACTGTGCAGTCATCCTGTCATTGTAAACTCTGTGATTACTTAATTGCTTTGTTCTTTAGACTTGCCCTTTTGTCACGAGTTAGCAGTGTACTATAAAAATGAAGATATCAAGGACAGCTGTGGGTAGCATTGTGCACCTTTTAGAACTGGTTCACATTGTCAGCAGTAACATATTTTATTATGCTTCAATGGTCTGTGCTGTGGCATATTATATACACATAACACTAAAATAATAATCAGTGATATTTTTTAGTCTTAGTTGTTAAGTCTTAAAAGAACGTTTAGATGGAAACTGTAAAACTGCTTTTTGGTCTGCTTTTTTTCCTGGAACTTTCATTGTGGCCAGTTTTAATTTGTGAACCTAACATTAATGTGAAGATAAGGACTTGAGGTCTCTATAGAGAAAATCACGAATAACCTAAAAGACACAAGATACGTTTTTGGTCTTTGAACTCAACTGTCAGTGCATTCTGATTCCACCAAAGCATTTTTTGAAGGAAAAATGTTGGATAAACTGGGGCATACATGACAATCTAAGTGTACTGTTTGCAGTCTGTGTGCAGTGCATCTCTCCTGTGTTATTATCTTAAAAAACAGGGAACTATTTTTTGTGCTCACTTCATATTAATTTTTTTTTTGCATTCCTCAGCCTTTTCTGTTTAGGCTCCCTGGTCTCCAGAACATAACCTGCAACAGCTCTGACTCACAGCGCTTTCTGATTAGCTCTCCAAACTGGCAATAAGTTGATTGCTTTACAGAGATGATGTAAGCCTTTGCCCAGGGGTACATCAGGTTGGATTTCTCATGCTTTATCTTGTAAAGCCTAAATTAACAGCTGGTTTGGTTTGAGTTCTTCTGGATCTGACTAAAGGATTAGGCTCCATTCTCCTGTGAGTCAATCTAGTTTGATTTATCGCAGGTCTATCAAAAAAGATCAATGAAAGCTCTTTTGAAAGTAAATCCTTAATCGGTCTTTGCACTTACATGTCAGTATTGTGATTTTTTTTCCTTTTTTTAACTCGTCAGTGAAAGGAATTAGCTGAACACTCTTGAGTATGAATGATATTTTACTGTAGTATGGGATTTTCTCTTTCCATCAGTTAACCAACAGAGTTAAGCAAACTGAAACATGGTTTACCAACACAAAGAAACTGCACATAGAATGCATACTCAATGTTTCTAAACTTGCCCGCTGGATTTTCTGTGAGCTTTTTATGATTCATTTATCAGTTGTGTCAGTTTTAAATACAGCACAATTCAAATGCATACATGTTTCCAACACAAAAATACTCAGCTTGAAATTTGTGGGCTTCTACACAGTCATAGATCAATAAATGGGTTTTAGACGTTATGAAGATACTGCATTTAAGTTTAAAAATTCAGTTTTTATATCCAAACAAATTGTGCAGTCATAGTAGGTTTAATTGAAATTCTTTTTTCTTGCATTTTGAGATTCTTGAAATAGAGCCTTTTTTTACTTTTTTAGCACTTCTTCATAGAATTCTTAAAATATTTGTTTCTTTAGTTTTTAGTTTGTCCTATAAGGCTGCAGTGCATTTTGCAGTTTGTCCCTTATCTTGCACAAAAGACGGCAGTATTTTTCTTAGTGTGCTGCTGTTCTGAATTCTCCTTGTTGGCCTGTAGCGTGCAGGTAGACCCATTTCAATAGGCTGTTGCCATGGAGAAAACTCTGGCTCTCAACTTTACTAGCTCTTGGCCACAGTTCTTCAGAAACAGAGACAAGTCGTGGGCTTATTATCTAATGTTCCCTGTGTGAAATAGGTGGTGGAAACACTAAACAGGAAACAGGAATGTATAATCAACTTTGTTCCTTTCAAAAAGAGGCTTGGTGGTTTAGTAAGCATTTTTTCTTTTGTGTTTTCGATGTCCACTAAATGGAGTTTATACAAATGATTTGGCACCATTGAAGAAGAACCCTTTGCCATTAATGGTTATCTGAGCTACAACTTAATTCCTGTAAAAACAACGAAAGAAAGCAAAAAACAGGACAGCCTGGCAGCTGTGGTGAAATGAGATACTGTGACATTATATGCATATTTTTTTACTCTCTTCCTTAATTTCCAACAGAAGTCTCATTGTACCTGCCTCTATTTTTGTTCTTGTTAGAGGCCGCACAGCTTTGCAAAACTCTGTAACCTGATGACAGTTGTTCTGAATCATGAATAAAAATGAATGGAGCCACCAGCCTGCAACCTGCGTTGCCTGATAACCGTCAGAACATCTAGGCTTAACAGTTATTGCTTTAAATGAAAATGTTGTGTGTAGAGATTAGTCCTCTGAGGACATGTGAGTGAAAAGAAGTCTGAAAAAGCTGCAAGTGAAGAAGAAAGAGATGCATAACATTCTCAACCTGACATAGATCTTGGTAATTAAAGTATAGTTTTAGTTATAATAAATAGTTCTAATTAAAAGTTCTTGTTTATACTGTTTTTATTGCTCCGTAGCATTCATGTTTATTTAGCGCAAAGGAATTTTGTAGTCTTGGCAACTGGCCTGAAGAAGGCCTTGGCTGTATCAATTTACAATAAGCAACTGAGTGCACCCATGATCTTCCTTCTGTAGTGATTGTCTTCCCCTTGTAGAGAACAGGAGTTAAGATGGATTTCGCCACAGAAACTGGGCTGCCAGCTCCTGAATAAAGGTGCAACAGAACCTGAATTTTCTCCCCAAATCAGTGTTTGACGGATCTGAAGAGTCAGCTCCTTCCATCCTAGTGTGCTCTGGTTTGTTTGACACTGTTAAGGTATTTCATTTTGGCCAAAAGAATCAACAGAGTGTAGCTGCATTGTCAGCTACCTGGACCTCTTCATAATAATGGTTCATGTGAATGGGTTAAGGGCAGTAGAGGAGTAGGGTAAGGGGCGGGGCTTGAGCATGTCCCAACCGCAACACTTCTTAACTGCTCCAGTCATTCCAAATGTTAAACTCTTGAAAACAGTTTAGAGCATGTCAAGCAAAATTACAGCATCCACACAGAAGTCCGTCTGTGTCTGGCTGTCTTGTTCCGTGTATTCTGTGTTTGCATAAACATTACAACATACTTTGTAGGTCCCTTCAGAAACCAGCTGAAGACACTTTAAACAAGAAATGAAGAGATGTTGTTTGAATAAAAAAATGTTTCCCGGCCTCTTAAGCAACATTAACAAAACGGGCAAGCGGGCAATTTTTGGGAGGCCTATAAAAAAATGTATAATCCATTTTTTTTCCTGCAGCTTTCTAATCTGTAATGAACTAATGCATTAGTCCATTCCATTAGGCTGCAGTTAAATGCACTATTTAGGCACATTCCTCGCAAGCTTGCTCTCTTGCTTGCAGCGCAGACGTACTCTCTCTCTTTTTTTTGGCTCAGACTTTTGCATATATCACAGGCTGGCAGGCTAAGAGCTTGGGACTTCCCCACACCACACTCCAAGCCTTTGATCTTTTGCTTTGGAGGTAACATCAAAAGAAAGGCTGAGAAAGGCAGCCACTACTGTGAAGTTCAATGTTCAAGTTGATGGCTTGGCTGAGGGTTTTTTTTCTCTCTACTGTACTGCTTTGCCTCAGCTGACAAGAACCCACAGAGTTTTTTCGTCCGCATTTTATTTTTGTCCTCCCCCCCCAAGCATGCTAACCTTTGTGGGCCTCAGGTTCCATTAAAAAATCTTCAGTATTATACTTTTGTATATAGTAATATGTAAATCAACTTTGCTGAAATGCAGCATCTTATGAAGATGTGTAAAATGTCAGCAACAGCATATTTGATGCAGTGGATAATGGCGCCAATGAAAGATGTAGATAATCTAGTAATATCAATTTTTAAATTAGCTATCTGTTTCATCTTATGTAGGCCACATGTTAGTTTTTTTTCAGTTTCTCTTTTGAAATGGCCATTTTCACTATTCAGATTAGCCCTGGTTTCTAGACTGTTCCTGGCTTACTTGCTCTCATTTAGGGTATGTCATTAACCGGACTGTCTCGCCCAGTTTTTGACTCTGCAAATTCCATCTAATCTTGGTGTCAATCACACATAGATTCCAACATTAGTTTAATGAGCCACGAGCATAGGAATAAAGAAATCTGTTTGTTGTGCATGTCCTTTGCATCTGTTTGGCAAATAAATAATATAGTACAGTATTAGTAGCACCATTTTTTTACATGTTTTAATTGTATTTCTGGTTCTTGCCGATCTTGATCTTGAAGGCTGATTATGTTACATTTTTTCATCTTTAAGGAGGTGTAATGAGCAAGGGTTTCAGGTTTTCCAAAAGGTTTTTTTGGTACACATGCCTGCACACCACGGAGAATCTCAAGAGAGAAGAAAACAGTCTTCATGGACTAGTCCTGTGGGCAGATAAACATTATAATCAGCCAGATTCCAAACTGTTGGTGCAGTGAAGTGGATTATTACACTACCGCTGCAAACCTCCACAGGAGGAAGGCAGTGTTTTGCTAAATAGGGAAAACTAAACGTGCTCTTTTAAGTTTGTAATTGCTCTTGAATTTGCCACATATCACCTTTCCGAGTGCTCGTCTTGAAGTGCAAGACAATGGTGGAGAGTGGAATATCTGTTTGGAATCAAAAGAGGGATAAAGGACTCTCTAGTACAAGTGCTAGAGTGTCGGATTTATGTGATATTTTTTTTATATTTATGTGATTGTCTTGTTTTGTTTGTGCACAGCTCGAGATTTTGGTGTAAGAAAATGAAGAGGTTTAAATGAAGTACTGCTGTTAAGTTTCTAAAGACTAAAACTTAAGAATGTGTAGGACAGGGTTTAGATGCAGTATTGGCATCTTTGGCTTTAGCTTAATTAGCAGATTGCATAAACCTATCAGTGTCAACTCACAGTAGCTGAGTTCGGGCAGTTTGGTGGGGATGAGGGCATAGAGGTTGTGTAAATGAGTAAAGTCAGGTTTGAGAACTAGGGTAAAAAATCCTATACACACAGAAAAATCTGTCTGACCATAAATGTACTTGTTTTCTGTGAATTATCCTGCAACTTAATGAGCTCTAACAACAATACCCTATTTGTGTTTTTTGAACCCTGCAGCTTCTCTTGATCAAGAATCACATTAAATTAGGATGCCTTGACATTTGCAATTAATAAAATCCGAAATGCATATGATTTAGCTGTACTGTGCAGTGTCTGAGGTTTTGTCTTGTGCCCTTATGACTTTAAAACCTTAGTTATGCAAAATCATTTCGCAGCTGTTGCAGTACTACTACTGAAGTTGAAACGGAGATTTCAGTTTGCATTGCACAGGTGTTTGATAAACAGGAGTTGATTCTGTCTGTACTGCTGACAGTGCGAGAGACCTGTGCAGCATATTAGAAAGATATGTTTGTGACTCAGTATAAGATAACTCTTGTTGAAAGAGGCGGTCATCTTCTAGTTGGAATGTAAATACTGATGCCTGGGTGCAGCTACTATGTCTTATTTCATCACATGCTCTTCAGTGATTCTCCGTTTTCTTGTATAAAAACTCCCTCCCTGTCACACAAATTGCAATATTATTTTTCTGATAGCTCACGTGACACAAACTAGCAAAGCGCTTACTACGAGCACTAGTTTTTGTATTGTTCTTAGCAAGCCCATTGTCACAGTTCAAAGGACTGGCTGAAGCTGCTTTTTATTTTTAAAAAAGCCTCTGCTTACATTCCTATGTTTAGATTTATTTGAATTCCTAACTGTGCCCTAGGCCTCAAATGCGACTTATCGGGGACGTTGTTTGCTTTTGTAGGCAGCGTTAGCAGCACTTGACAGAAAATTGGCACAGGAAGGAGCTGTACCTGTTCCATCTAGGGTCACCCCAGCTTGGTGGTGTCATTTGTTAAAAACCCAAACGTAAGGTCAAACTTGCTTTTCGTAAGGAATCGGCTGCACTTGTTGTAGGAGAGCAGGGGCCTTTGGCCTGTTTGCCCAGACACACTTCCACCTCCTTAGCCAAAGAACTGTTTTTTTCCCTTTTTGAATTAGTATTGGTTGTTTGGCAGAGCTTCAGCATTGTGACAGTTGTGCGTTATATTGCTACTTCGGTAGTCAAACAAATGAGAGTGAGAATATTAACCACATTTTTATTACTCTGTCTACCTTCTTTCATTCAATGAGGGACATCCTGTTTAACCAAATCATCCACAGTCTGTCTTCTCTGAGCCTGTATTCTCTATCCTTTTAAAAAAATATATTGTTACAGTGTAACCAGAAACCAGGCCTGACTCGCTCTAAGATTTTGTACTAGTATGAAGGCCGTACACAAGCATCCTACTGCATTCCTCCTGTGTTCATTGATTCAGTCAATTGGCATTTATTTTTGTTAAGGATTTAATGTCCAGAAGAACTGCCAGTCTGATACTTGCCCTTTCGTAAGGGTTGGTTTGTGTTTAAATGGAACACTTCTGTCCGAGAAACAAATTTTAATGCACTGTGTATTATGACAGTTTCTTGAATGTTTAACACTTGTAAAATATTGGTACTGGCTCTTTGTCTCAGAATAAATGGCAGTGGAGTTGAGGTATATGATTAGACAGTGTATGAAGGCTCCTGGAATATCAGGTGATGTTTGAACAGTGCATTGTCCACACCTGTTGAATAAATAATGGCCTTGGGAGATTCTGAAGCAACTGCATGAATCACATGCCCAGCACTCTATGCAAGAGCTCAAATAAGACTTGCGGGCTCTTGTTTAGGACGATAATGATAACATGAACGAAAACAACAGGAGTACGAAAGTGGGGTATCCCCGTCTGAACTGGAGTTTTGCCAAAATTAGGCTCAGGCATGTTGAATTTAGAGCATGGGCCCGTCTTCGGTTGTATATTTCAGAAAAGAAAAACAAAAGAGGCAGTAAGTAGATGCTTGCATAAGCAGTTTTAGTGGTGTACATTCTCAGTCTGTGCAGTGTTATGTTTCAGATAACCTGTGGAGTTTTTTTTTCTCGGAAGGGGGAGAGGGAGCGCAGTAAAGCCTTAGAGGGAGTACAGTGGCCTGTGCTCCTGCTGTCAGCTTTCAGAACCCCTAGCATTTCTGGCTGTAGAGTAAATACAGGCTAGTTGGAGTCTCTTAGATATGCCCTGAGGCACAGAAACCTGAGGCCTTCCCACATTCGAGTTTTATTTTCCTGGTTGCAAACCGCCTCTGGCTATTAGAGCTGTTGGGGTTTTTATTTACTCATAAAATGTGTATTAAAAGAGCTAAGCAGCTATGAAGAGCTGCATGTAGCTTATCTTTCAGTTTTATCTGGACTCTTTTCTATTTTTTTTATCCACAGATTTATTTGAAAAGAGAGTCTACGTTTGTGCCTGTTACAAAATACAGAACAGAGCTAATTTTGCTTTGCTCTTATAGGCATTGGGGGAGGACAGGTCTTTGAAAGGGGGATTTCAAAGGCTCTTGATTGCATTTTGTTCTGTGCAATTACAGAAAATAGCTTTTGTCATTTTTGGTGTGTTTTTGTGATAGTACCTGTAACAGAAACAGGACTAGATAGAATTAAGAGATACACTGAAGACTGAGCTGTTGCTATACTGTTTCTCTAGGTTTGCAATTTTTAATATTAATTAATATTATTCTGATATTGTATAATGTTTAATATTAATAATGCATAAAAGTGACAGGGCTGTGTTAACCACTCACAAAAAGTTTTTTCCAAACGTCTCATATAAAATTAGTTTAACAAACATTTTATAGATAAAATGTGACTTAACACTATACAGAGGCTGATTTGCAGCATAGATTTTTTTTTTTATTTGCAGAGGCTGTGACATGCTTGTGTTCAGTCAGAACTGTTCCCCAAAGGCTTTTAGTGTGAGGCTTGTAAGTATAAATCAGCAATTTAAAACAGGTTTGAAACAGGTTATATTTGATATGAAGAAATTCTAGACTTAGCATCCTAATAACAAATGTTTCTAATTTGAGTTTTTACAGATTTATGTATGCTTCAAAACAATCCTTTGTATCTTAAAGTCCTGTGCAATTTGAAGGTGTACAAACTGCACAAAGCTATTTCATTCTTTCATAACTTGTTGTAGCAAGTAAAATGTAGTTTTGAATTTGTCGAAATAGTCCAATTTAACCTTCTACTTTCAAAGGAGAGAGTGGAGTATTATATGCAAACATATGCACACTACTTTGTTTTTGAGACTTTTGTGATATGTCAGGCCATCTTTCCTAAAATTGCAGTTGAACCAGCAATTGAGAATGAAAATTGAGAATGTAATTAGTAGTCTATGTCAAAAAAGTGCTAACAAAAGTTGCCTTGGAATAAAAGCAAATAAAGAAAAAGACCTCATTAGTACGCATAACTGGAATTCTACATGTATTTTTTTATTGTACTAAACCGAACAGATTCCTCATTTTAGGTTTTGAAAACACTAGATTTCGTATTCCATTATAATCTGAAAGCTATGACCCTGCCTTTAGTTGTTTGCCTTGGAAGATGTTGACATGGTGGGACAGTTGTGTGTGTCCAGACATTGTGTTCCATTCTGTAATTACTCTGCATATTGACCCCTCTGCACAGATGGGTTGGAAATCTGTTACCGCCTTCTCCAAAGCCCCATTTCCATATGTTGTCTTTAAATACAGCCCTGTTTTCAGTGCTCAGGCTCTTCCAATTGTTTACATTGTTGGAATGATTGAGACAAGCTAGCAGATAGAACACTTTTCTTTTAAATCTGGAAGTAGACCTGTTTGTCTTGTGTCTTCAGCTGAGAGGTAGAAAGTCATAGGCTGACTATCCATAATTTCCTGTTTGTGAGTCCTGAACCTGTGCTTTTACTGAGCTTTAAAATAGCAAAGCATGTGTGCTAGGTAAGTACACTCATTCTTAATCCCTCGGAGATGTTAATGTTTTTGATTGACTCTAAAATATTTTGAGATTATCCTAAAAATGTATTTGTTTTACTTGCCAGTTAGAGAGCAGAGCTTAGTTTTTACTTTGCCAGTCTTAAGTCACAAATGAGGAATTATTTATGAAGGAATTTATTAATGAAGAATTAATAAACACTGACTCTCCTAAATTCTGTTGTCTCTCTGGTCCTTCTTTGGTGTCGTTAATAAATGAACAGACTCTGAGCTTTTGAGGACAGTTTTCAGATTAGTTAGTCTTTGCCCGACTTCATTGATCATATTTAATGCAGCTGACACTTGGGTTTTCCCCTCCACTCTTGTTGATACGCTTTCTGTACCTGCCTGGTCTTTGCTGGGGAAGATGTGAGAATCTCATGACAGAGTACAGGTGCATAGACAGTGATGGAGATGAGAGTTTAGAGTGGCCAAGCTTTACTAAGTTATTTTACACATGGCTAGAGGACCACTTAGGCTTATAGACACTAAGGCCAAATTAAAGTAACTTAATTCCATTCATATTTTGAATGTAATTAAATACTCAGTATTTAATGCCAGAAGGGTTTTAGCATTTTCTCTGGCCGTTTCAAAATATTGTATTGTGCTGAATGTCTTTTAATATGTGTGAACTACATCGAGGAACATTGCTACTTAGATTCAACTGCAAAACACTTGAGTGCCACTGTAGCGAGAGGTAGCAGTAACCTTACACTGGCACTCTCCTCAGACAGTGTAAGGCACTGCAGTGTTTATTTTTCCAAACCAGACATGCTGTATCTTTTTATTGGTAGCAGTTTTGCTCATTGTAACTTTCAAGGCAGACATTTCTATATTTATAAGTCTTTCACAATTGTTACCCAGAACAACAATGTGTTGCAAAAGACACAAGGGACAAAAACACGTGAAAACTGACATGAATGCAACACTATTTAAATCTTTTTCAATTACAACAAATTAGACCTTTACAAACTGGTAAACAAATGTCCAAGCCAAGAATCTAGTTCCTCGGACAGGAATGAGTCAAGTCTGGGAACTCAAGTATCTGGTACCCATTTCGTCTTTTACAATTCTTTTATCGCATTGATCTGCCTTTGCCACAAGGAACATAAAAAAACATGGAAACAACTTTAGACTCCATGTCTGTCTTAGCCTCATGCAACTGGTGGGTGCAAACAGGATTTACTTCATTTTTAAGCTCATTAGTCTCTAAAGTTTATTTGGAATGATTCATTAAGTGGCTTGATGTTTATCTCGAGTTTCCACAATGCTGAACAAATTTTGACTAGGTTTTGGTCCTGGCTTGTTTACTTTATGATGACAGCTAGGGTATGGCTGGGTCAAATTCTTAAGCTGAGCATGGGGTAAAAAAAAACAGCTTGGACCATAACCGTGGCGGATTAAGTAATCGGAATAATGGCGCTAAGAAAAAAAAGTCATGTTTGCCATTTAATAAAAAAAAACTAGAATGGCATTGAAAGGCAAGCTGCAAAGGTCAGGAATTTTGTTTGCAGAACATAGTTCAGCAGAGGATGTTTCCTTTCTTCTGGGTAGTCACATTTCTTTGTTTGAAACAAAGCTGTTTTATCTAAAAAATAAATGAAGCATTACATCTCAGGTTCTTGCCCACTTAAATTATGACCCGTGTTTTTTTTTCATTTCAAATGTTTCTCTGGCTTCTCCATTCTTGCACCCCTGAAATGGGTATGCCCAGAATGTAGAATTCTAGTTATTACAATTTGCACTTGGAATCTGAATGAATGGTTGTTTGCACAAAGGCAAACATGCTCTATTTTTTACTTTTAAAGAGCATTTAAACTCAGTCTAAACAATCTCTGTTTATGTATGGGTATCCATACAGACAAAGATAGTGGCCCTGCAAACTTTAAGCAAACAAAAGGTTAAATGTCAAAAGGGCATAAAAAAGCTTTCACTTATTAGCTGTATGATATTTTTGCATCTTTCTGTTGTACTGGTGGACATTTCTTTTGCTTGTCTGTAGTGCAAACACAGCTTCATCTGAACTACTCCATTGAAATGTCACTCTGAACAGATAAGCTACATTGCCACAGTGGGTGTAAAATGGGCGTGTAACCAGGACTAAGTTTGAAACCACTGAAAACCGAGGGGAAATAATCTCTCTTACCACACTTAGGAAGTGCGTGCTAAGTTGAAATTAGGTTGGTTTTTCAAAGTACAAGTTAAAGAATTTCTTTTCTTGGGACAGCTACATTGGTAAGGAGCTAGGTTTTAGCTATGCCCACATATGTAGTGCTGTACATGCAGGATGGCAATCACATTCTCAACAAAAGAAGAAGCGTGTTTGTCTATGATGCACATTGAAGACAGTTCTTTTGATGAAGGGTTCTGGTCTTGAGCATTGTAAATTTGATGCATCAGTTGTAATATCTGTTCATACTAGAAGGGTTTGCCTTTTTTGTGAATATTCTTGAAAATCAGTAGATCACTTTAGATCCTACATCCCACATGTAGACCTTTTCTAACCAATAGCTTTTACGTATACACCATACTGTTTTTAGAGCTGCTGCAGTGTAGTACCATGTATGTCTCGCCCTTTATATCCCTTTCCCGTTTTGCCCCTTTCGGGAACACAGCTGTAATGTTTTTGTAGCCACAAGCTTAAAACACCTTCTGCTTTTTCATTTTGGCCGGCATACAGTAATTCTGCCTGAAAGTATCAAAGGGAAACAGGTACAGTATGTGCTGTTTGCCAGCACTGTTTACTGCGACCTTTGTTTCTTCCCCTGTTAAATCCACAAGTGGGTCCAGGTAGTTCTTCAGTGTGTGAAGATTTAGGGAAAGTCCTTGTCTCTCACTTTATCATAGACAATTAAGTCATTCACTTCCTGAAGGAGGGTGGTTGTAGTGAGGGGGGGTGTAGGTAAACAGACCAGTAAGGACCAGCACTGTGTGGAAGCTGAGGATACAGAGAGGGAAACTATAAAGGCGAAACAACTGGTTCTGAATTAGGGGAGGGAATGTTTATTTCCCAGTTCTTTCTGGAAGGGGTTTTGGAACACCCTGTAATCCTGGAGTTGGAGTAATTTGTTACAACAAAATGATACTTGAGTGGCGAGGAGGCTCTTGGCTGAAGTGTACCGAGGGAGGAGGCTGAGGCCTAGGGGGTCAGGCTGACTTGAACCTCAGAAGCACGTCTGTCAGGCAGTTGGAAATTAACCCGTTGGAGGCCTGGTGGATCTGTGTCAGCTTGCTGGCAGTCTCTCCTTTCCTGGCAAGCTTGCAAACAAGGATTAGCATTTGAGGACGTTTGCAATACCAGTCTGAAGTAGATACTTGTCAGTACATGTGCTGTTGGTTTTATCTGCCATTTACATTTCAGCAGTGATAGACTGACCTAAGCCGGGTGTCACCTGACTGTTCTGCATTCGTGAGCTTTAGCTGTGATTAACCTTTTGTCCAATGTAAGGCCAAGGCTTTGCATATTTTGGTGTCTCTAAAAAAAATTACTACATTATTTTATCAACTCTAGCAGGCTGTTTAAAGATGAAGTTACAATGAGGACTCTTAAAAAAAGATCTTGACATTGTGCAAGCTTAGGTACTTAAGGAAACCACTTACCATTGTCAGTTCAGGATCACAAATTATGTAGACTGACTAGTCACCGGACAAATATTGACCTTACCTCCAAAAAGTGGATTGAGCTATTTGTAGATAAGTATTGCCTTGTCTTTTTACCTGACTATTAAATATGTTAAAGGTAAGAAAATGACTGTCATTACAATCCAATAAAAGCCTTTGGCCAGCCACTGCTAATTGAGTTAATTATAAATGATGAAGCAAGGGGTTTATTATGGATAACTATCATAAAAGTAGGAATTGTGCACTTATTATGAGCATTCTAGTATCTGCTTAGTTTCCTGCCACTGTTGGAGACTTCAGAAATGTAGCCTATATAATTTCTTATGTTTAATAGTATAGTTGTCCTTGTTTCTTGTTTCATTTATAAAGAAAAAACTCTCAGGGCTTAAATCGAGCTGGATAGCCCTAATTTTAGTAATCCTGCTTTCACTAATATACTGCATAAGGAGTCATTTAAAATAAGAGAATAATCAATACTTGCTGGAAATCTCAGTTTCTGCATATTTTCATTGAGTTGCAGGAGAAAACCGCAAGAGCCAAGTTTTATGAAGTAAACTGTTCATTCTAGCGAAGACCTGATCACATTTAGCAGCCACAAAGGGAGGCACCAGGAAGCATGCTATGAAATTGTCTGATCCGCAGTTGGGTGGCTCATTGAAGGTCACTCAGAATAATTTAACCACCAGCACAAAAAAGAAAGTTCTCTCAGCTGGAACTCGTGTTCGTCCCTTACACTAGTGAATTAAATCTTTCTTTGAGAATTGCAGCAAGCAACATGAAATTTGCAGTTCATCAGGCGTTTTTTGGTTGTGCTTGAAACATCAACTTTAAAGTCATTTACTGTTAATAGCTAAAACAGATAATTTTAAATCTCATCTATTCTGTGATTGTCATTATAGAGGTTACAACGTTTAATGGAACCATTTACTAAAATGAATTGCAGTATTTGTCAGTGTTGATTGTGTACAAATATGTTTTTGTGTTTTGGCGAAATGATAGTTATATTTTTCAGAAGTAGATGTGCCCGTGTAGATGTTTATTAGAATTACAAATTCCTTTATCTGTGGACATTTCAGATTTTTTTTTTCCTGATTTGAGGCCAGTAGGGTTCAGAGACCAGATTTCTCGTTTCTGCTTTGCGGGCAAGTTGCCTTTTTGTCTTTGCAGTGCCTTCAGAGGGAGAAGGGAAAAGTTTTGTAATTTTACTTCCACTTTAGATTAGTCAAGGAATAGAAGTAGTGCTCTAGGATTTTCAACCAAGGGGTTTCGAGAGTTCCAAAGAAACAAAGGGAAACTTTTCACTTCAACTCTTGCAGTGTTCAAATATCAATACCTTTACACAGTGGACCTGCTCTGACAGCACCTTCAGTGAATATTTTGACCTGCGGTTCTACTATCAATATTTTAAAATTAATAGTAGAATTTCATATATGAAATATATGGACTTCAGATTGATTGAATGTTTATATCAGGGCTCCTTATTGGGGAAAAAGGGGTCATGTATCCAGAAAAGGTGAAAATCCTTTTACATATGTAATGACACATTATGCATTTTGTTAATTTCACCCTCTATGCAGAGGATTCTGAAGATTTGGAGTGCAACTAAAATTGGATTAATTAAAATACAAGCATAAAATGCCACAATTCCAGAAATCCATTGGAGTATTGGATTCTCTCGTTAAGAGAGCACAGGCCTAGGGATGGTTCCACTGGCCATGAGTGGGCTTGAACCTTAGCTAGCGGTTACTGTCCTGAAGCTTCAGAGGCTGAGATGCAAGGTCAGCTGACTTGTTAAAAGCTTCCTCAGGGATCAGGGTGCTATAAAAAAATCTACATTTAAAGTAATAAATGCAATACCCTTTCAAGAGATCCATTTTTAATGTTGTAGGCATAGACCATTGGGATCTACTCCTCAGGTCCCAAGGTTAAGAAACAAGCAGATGTGACGTCAGTTGTTATCAGCCTGGAGTTGTTTTTTCCATGGAATCCCTCCCGTGAATGTCTAAGAGGAAACGGGGGGTTTCTGTGTAGGAGAGGCTGGGGAAGGCACCACGTTTGTGTCGCCAGAAAAACGGGGTAACAATTGAGCGGAAGTGGTCTCAGAGTTGTGACATCTGTCATGTTTTCATTTTTCTCTTAAATTTTATTACATGTGAAGGAGTTACATAGCCCTTTCCTGTGCTTACAATGTGGGAGCAGCTCACTGTGTGTTGTCGAGCTTGTGTAATCCTTCCAGAATTAAAGTGGCATAGTTTTGTTAAAAAAATAATTCCTTAGTTAGTTAACCAAAAGTTACTACCCATGAGAAACAAAAGTACTAAACTTACTCTGAATGCAATCATTAAAATGCTTTGATGGGCTAAAGCCTGTTTTCCTGTAAGATGTAGTAAATTATTTTATGAGAAATAGAATTTAAATTGTACACCCATTCTTAGGTTTTAAATATTATTGCTTCTGAAATGCCCTTGTTTTGTTTTATTAACTTTTTAATGCTTCATATAGGACATGTTCTTAAGTATTGATGAATTTTGCCATTATAATTATGAAACTAATTGTTTCAGTTTGTGAATCGCTATATGCAAATACCAAAGCGTTCATTTGTGTAACTGAATATGCATTTGAATACTGTATGCTTTCTGGCTCTTTTTTCAGTCAGTTTTGTCATTTATGAGTCTCTCAAAGTGTCTCTTGTTATTTGAAAGAAAAAATGGAAAACCAGCTTTAAGTTGTAATGCGTACATGCATAAAGAACAATGCTGCATCATTAAACCCAGTTTGAAATATTTAGCTTGCTTTTTGCTCTTCCTGGCAAGTTAAAGATAAATACTTTAAGAATCTGGTACAGAAATAACATTAATTCACATTTGTTAAAGCATTTAAAATGTCATGAGTGGAAATCCTCGAAGCAAATTAATTCTGAAAAGCTACTGTAGTTATCGAGTCTTAATTAGAGCGGACATCCAAGAACATTCAATATTTCAGCAGTTATAAAAGCTATAGAAGGAATAGCATATAAAGTACTGGCACGTAGTACGTACTGCCAGGAGACAGTGGTTTCAAACGCACTGCTGTATTTGTAGAGAGCTGGAATAGTTTTCAAAGAGCAAAGGTCATTGGCTGGCTGGCAGAAGGGAACCAGGGAGGCGGCCAGTTCAACGGAATGTGGGTGAAAAGAGACACATGACTGAGGCAGGCCCCCCTGTGGGGATCTTTGCTCAGTTACAACACGCCGTGGCTCAATTCGATTCAGCGTTTTTTTTTAAGATGGTACAATTACACGGGGGGGGGGGGAGCCATCTTTCTGTCTTGCCTTTTATTTCAAGTGGCTAGGAAGTGTAGGAATATCGGAATGTTGGCTGTCGGTAACAGGAACGTCCGCTTTGCATGTTGCTTTTAAACTCTTTTAAAGTAAAATCCTCTCCATTGTCTGCCCTTTACATTATTCCTAGACTGTTGCAGAAGTAGCTTAAGTAAGGTACATACCTCTGTTAAGGAACAAATAACTATATTTAATACAGTGCTCCTTACTCTTTTTTTCCTTGATAAGGCCTGTTCTAGTTATTTTTTTTCTGGTTTCTCTTACCGGTCAAGTAGAAGTTCTGATTTTTTAGGATCCTTGGACCTTGTAGAGAACAATGTGGGTTTGCTTAGTATGAATGCCTTGTAGGCACATCTTTGAAAAGACTTTATCACTACGGTTGCATTTAGCAGAAGACTAAACGAAGCACTGCAAAGGATAGATTGTACAGTACATTATCCTGAGTGCAGGTCACTGCCATAGAATGTGAGAAGTTTAATACAGGCCTAGGTGACGCGGTTCATTCTTACCTACCAGTAACAAAACTAATTGTAAGGTTATATGGTAGTAAATCCTTTATTTTTGCATTGTGAAGTTTTCTTTAGTTGGTACTTAGTGCCTGGTTATCATCTTGTATTCTTTTTTTAATGCAGTAATGTTCGATGTCATGTCAAGTTGTGCCGTTTACATTTTTTGTTAAGTCCCTACCGATTTAAGACATGATGGAGTTCTTGAGTATAGTTCAGAAACTATATGCAAATTTTGCAAACAGCACATTCCCTCTGAGTTCTTGCATATTTTTTCTGAGTGATATCTTCACTCAGCACTGCAGTACTTTAATGTTTGCAAGTTATTTCAGCTTATTTTGCATCTGACAGGAGGACAGTGAAGCCCTCTTGTAAGAACTAGCCTACATGCCTGAGGTATGCTTGGGCTCGTGGGAAATGCTGTGCTGATTACAGTAATTTTCTTTGTCTAAAAGGAGTCCCATGGATTGAATTATATGAGGCAATGTAATTTAGAATAAGTAAAGAATTGCATTTAAAGCCTGGTTAAAGAAAGTCCAAGAGGCTCAGGTTTATGCCTTTATCAACAGGATGCCTTCAGGAAATATTCCTCCCTTGCTTGTGTAAGTGGTGGTATACCAGCAAGATTTAGTTCTGGTCTTGGTTTGCTGGATGAATTCCTTGGATTACTGCTGCCTTGAACTTTTCCCGTAGTACGATTTGAATGGGTGCCATTTGCACTACTGTCACTGTATCGAGGTTGTGATTTTATTGCCTTTTAAAAAGCTTCCAACAGTTAAACTGATGTGTCACTTACTCAGTCATTTGGAGGCGCCTTATCTGACTAATTCAACCTTCGCCTCTAAGGGTTTAGGTTCTTACAGCAAGAGCACATGTGAAGCATTGTCTTTTAGATTTTTAATTCTTTTTGGCTTTCATGACAGTTGCTGATTAATAATTATTAACTTGGATATTTCCACTCCAGTAATATGTGGGGGGGGGGGGGGCAAAATTACGTATCAAATGTTGTAAAAGTCCATGTCAATCTTGTATCACCAAACTGAACCATAAGTCATCTTAAGTTGCATTCCCTAGCAAACACTTCAATTCTACAATTCTATGTTACTGAAAGTTTGCAGTTTTAAACGTGTTATGTATTTGTGAAGTTATGCTGTATTTCTTTTTATTTCTGAGTTTTCTCTTGAAAGGCAATATACTGCATTTTACTATTTATTTTTTCCTGGAGCTGACTTGGTTTTAACCCTCGTAACCCTCTAAATCCATAAAAAATTGAGTGGGATTACATTAGGTAAGCATTTGTGTTCGGCCATACAGTACAAGAATCATTAAGCTTCTCTAGCCCTGCTTTAGACAGACTTTCCACCTTAACAAGATCTGCTGTGCCTCCAAGCATGGGGCCACAGCAATTATCTGGCGTCTCTGTCCATTGTGTGCGGGAGTTGTTTAGGGGTGGCTACCACAACGTAACTCTGTAGGCCTACTGTAGGCCATCTGGTTTAAGTTAGCTCTCTCAGCAGTAGGACTGATCCTCATTTCCTCCAATAAGCAACTCTCTACAAGCGCCTATTCTGTCCCATCTTTAGTGAACAGAAAATTATAGGTGTTGCAGACTCACAGTGTTGACATGTAGACGTACAGAAACATGCAGGGCAGGGAGCTTGCAGAGAAAGCCTAGTAAATAGGGGTGAGAACAGTGAGTTTATCTTGAATTTAAAAAGAAAAAGAGAGAGGGGGGAATTGACAGTTTTAAATGAATTCAGTTCCTCCTAATCTTCCCCTTTAGTGAGCAATTTGATTATGTTCATATGGTGCACAGACAAAAATGGCTTAATTTAGAGATGATTGCACACTGTTTACAACAGTCTGGATTTTTGCCTCTTTATTGATAAAGAGTTCATATGAAGAATTAACATCCTTTAGTTACGAAAGTTCCTTTCAGTCTTTGTGTTTTAGTGTTTAGCTTATATTCAATATTCCTACGTTCTATAATTCTTTTATAAATAGGGTTTTGATTTTCTATTGTTGAATATATTTCTGAGGGGTCTCCTTTCAAAGTGTTTGTTATGGAGGGGTGGTTCCCGAAAATCCTTGTACTTTATATGAGTATGAAATCTTGTTTTTCAAGTACTGCCTTAGTGTTAGTACTCCTGTATCTCTACTTTCATGAGAAGTGTGGATAGAGCAGAAAGTGGCACACTGTCAGGACCAGTTTCCCAGTGACTGGGGACCCTGCCCCCTGTCCTTTGAATGAGATGGAAAAATTAGCTTCTAACCACTTTAGTCATTCAAAATAGCACAGTTTGTAAGAGGAGGGTTGTCTACCCCAGTGTTTTAGCTAAATTGTACTCTAGGCTTGCACAGTCTGACGTACCTTAACTTACCTCTTTGTTCCAAGCAGTGGAACATTTTCTCATTTTTCTACCTGGCCTGCTTCGCTGGGGCTGCAGAAGAATGGTTCTTGCCATACGTCATCCAAGTGGGTGCTGTGCTTCAGTGGTGGTTTGTAGCGATCCAATCCTGTATGTGAAGTGCTTGGGGAATCTTTTGAGATGAAAAGAGCTATATAAAATGCACAGAATTATTAATGAGAATCACAGCGTTTTCCTGTTTGGAGGCCCACTCTTACGCTCTCCTAGATTACTAGGTCAAAAGCTGGGAATCCAACACACTTTCACCTGGCGTGAACTCCTTGCTAACAAAATACCTTATCTTTGAAATGCATAGATAGCCCAGTTTTTTTCTTCCAGAAGAAGGACAAATTATTTTTCTTGAGATAGCCAACTCTTAAGAAAGCCCCTACTGTCGTGCGTTTTTGGTGCAAAACACAAGTGCATAATGAAAATTTCACGAAACAATTTGGCTGTGACACTCCCCACACTGATATCAACTCCGTGGCGAAACCAGAATTTGTAGAAATACCATCTAAAAATGTGTTCATTCTTTGAATTACAAAAAGGTTCTGTATGAAGAATTTTAGTTTTTCTTTCAATTCTTGGAGGAGAATAAAGTCTGCCTGGCTTTGTGCGCTAAAATGGCTTTCCATTTCGGGGGAAAAAAGTAAATAAATGAAGTGGCATGTAATCTGATAAGAAGTGCTAGATGTTACTGGGATTCTTGCCTACAAGGAAAATTTCTCTACTGATAAGCTATTGGGTCCTTAATGCAGCAAATACAATAGAATAATATGAAGTACAACTAAACTGTTTAACAGCAGCCATTGTATTTCAAATGCAGGTGTGTTCATACCAGATAACATAGTCACTCATTCAAAATAGCTGGGAGCAGAAACCTCTGTAGTATCCAGGCTGCCTGTATAGCTGCCTTTCCTCATGCAGCAAGCTGAAATACAAAGTGCAGCTGTTTATTGACATGGGGAACTACTATAAAAGCTAAAACTAGAGTGGTTGCCTATTATTTTGTGAATCTTTCAAGTGCTAAATTTGAAGTTATGGCACTGAAAAGCATTTTACGCTTTGCCTGTAAGCTTGTTCTGCTCAAACATTGCAAACGGGGGTTGAGCCCCCACCAATGAAAGACAATTGTACTTTGTGTTTCTGACCTAATTTCAAATATTTCACCGGTATTGGACAAATATCTGAAGCATTTTATTTTTTTGGACATTTTCAGGTTGGAATTGTTTAGGTCTTGTTTATGTTTGATCGAGTGTCACCTCTCTTACCCTATTCATACATAGCATATCATTGTTTTGTACCTGGTTTTAGTCTTATTTTTGTCATATGATCATTTTCTTTCTTATTTTTTAGTTTTTTTGTTTCTGCATTGTTAACATGATTTTTTTCTTTTTTCTTCATTTTTTTTTCTTTCTGCCATTCAGTACCTCCAGATGAAATGGCCCTTACTTGATGTACAAGCAGGAGGCCTACAAAGTAGGCAAGCACTTAAAGATGCCAGGTCCCCATCTCCAGCACACATCGTTGTAAGTAAACGCCAGTCAGTCCTTCAATTTTGTAAGCTTTTTTTTCATGTGCCATATCTCTCTGACACTTACAGATATAAGTTTGAGTAAATGAGGAATGCAAGCACTGGTGAAGGCTTGATCAATGCAGTGTAGGAGACCACCGTACTAAAATCATCCTTTTCTTTTAGTCTTTCTTCAGAGTTGCCTACAGCACAGTGTCATTGCTAAGGACAGTTGTAATAATTACATTCTTTCTCAACTATAGTTTCTTTTTTGTGTGTTTTTTGTTCCTATGCTTCTGTCACCTCAGCACTCGGAGATACAGTAGTTCAGGGGTAATGAGAAGTACTCAGAGGCAAACTGAAAGCCTGTCTGAAAGCCTCATGTAAAAGCCCAGGTGTTCCAAAGAAAATGGTTTTATTATTTGTTTTTTGAATTATCTTGACTCTGTATGAAGAACCTGGGGGTTAAAATTACGCTTAATATTTTTTTATCTTAAAAAAACATTTTGTGGATTACATAATAGGAACCCATTGTTCATGGTCTAGCAGAGGCCTAGCACTTTCAACACCATGTGAGCAAGGCCTTTTCTTTTTGTCATATTCAGCTGTCCTAATAAGGCTGTCAAAATAGAGGAAACTGTGCTCCTATTGAACCGGATAATTAGATGAACAAACCTGGTAGCCAGTGCTTATTATGTGCTTAACACTGACCTTTGACTTATTGGAATGTTTATTTACTGTTTTATTGCTATAATGTGAGTTAGGCCGATTTGTTAACTTGAGCCCCCCTTTTAAAAAAAATAATGCCTAACAAGGTGTGTCAGACTGACAATGAGGAAGTGCAAGATATGGATCTTATTTTGGCTGGATGTTGACGTCTTAATGCGAGCACCAGTGCCATGGAAAAGTTTGACTTGTGGTTTAAAGGACGGTTCTTAAAAGTAAAATGCCCAAGTGTTGCTTTAAAAGAGCATAGGTGTTATGGCTCTATTGCTCCTTGTTATTATGCTGCTTAAAACTAAAAATTAAACTTACTGGAAATGAGGTCATCGAAAAGAACAGAGTATAATAACGAGACTGTTCAGCAAGTTGTGCAGAAATAAAATTTAACTGCAACCGTAGAAGGAGCCCCCAGATTTGCCAGATTCTGATGCAAGTTTTCTTTCTCTCTGTGAAACTAAAATGCATAACCAGGATTTTTCACCTTCTCTTAAAAAAACAACTTAAACTCCTTTTGGCTGATGTTTTTAAAAAAAAAGTGGTTCTAGTCAGTTGAAAGTAAAAAAGTATTGTAAGAGACACAGCCCTCAGGGGCATGGGGCTAAGAGAGAGTGTTTATGCCTTGACAGTGGGTTGGGACCTTTCGGTGATGAGGTAGCTCACTTGTCTTGAAAGCTGGTGACTGGGGTTTGATTCCCAGTAAGACTTGCAAGTTCCCCTTGAGTGTTACAGTACTTACAGAATATTCTCACCCAAAGGTCATTCTGTGAAGATTTGAAAGGATGTTGTAAAGTAAATCTTAGAACAATCGGGCAATCTCGTCATGCGAATTTAGTGAGTTGGCACCCTACTTTGTGACTTAATAAGTGGCTTGCATTTTGTGGGAA
Source organism: Atractosteus spatula (assembly GCF_055471065.1). Lineage (NCBI taxonomy): Eukaryota > Metazoa > Chordata > Actinopteri > Semionotiformes > Lepisosteidae > Atractosteus > Atractosteus spatula. The sequence continues at coordinate 37,098,209 of NC_142710.1, read as the reverse complement.
CCAAGCCTTTATTTGTTTTGACTTTGCTCGTAAAGTATTGTAAGTGAAAAATATTTTTGAAAACTGTCAAACAGGAAAGCAACACTGTGGGCTAATTTTAACAAAATGCTTTTAAAAATAACCTTGACAGAAAACTGCATTTATTTGAAACAGAAACTTATAAAGCATTATTTATAGCACAAAAGTGGTCTTGACGGTATGTTTATGGGAACAAAACAAAGTAGTTAATTTCCTGTTTACAATGGCAATATGTTCTTTTTATATCTAGGTTTAATAGAACAATACATTTTTAACTTTGACCATAAGAAGTGGGGGTAGCCAACAAAAAAAAATTATCAGACTGTGAGTCACAACATTGTAAATACTTCTTGAGTAAGGTCTTTTTATAGTGCCTTGAGACATTTTGTAAGTGTTGTTTGTAATTACTTATTCCAGAATTTAAACTTCTTTAGCCCTGAATTTAAGTCACAGTATCTGAAGTATCTGTGGCACAAACTAGAAATTTGTCCTCATCTTAATTGATTTTAAGCAGAAGTACATTTTAAATGCTGTCATACCTGTTTTTTTTAATTTGAGGTATTTAATCTATTTATAGAGGAATCCTACACATAGAAAAGGTTGTTTTACCCTTGTCTTTACAGCATAATACAATGCATAATACAATTTGAAGTGTATATATAACAATGGTGCCAGTTGCTTTTTTTTTACATCTTACACATTAATTATCTACCAGTATCTCGTGAAAGGTGATAGGAAGGGAAATTTGGTGCATCACCCAGGTGGGTGCTGCCCTTCAGTGGTGAATAAAGAGGATCTCTTTTAATAAGTACAATAGCTTGGGATGAAAAACTTTATACATTATTATTAGCATGCCTTGAAGCATTGATTTTACTCCATGTGCCTTTGGCTGCATGGAATCATGGATTACTGAACTTGACCATTCAGGTGTGAAACTATCCAGTCATTTTTATGTACATATTGTTTTCCTTCTAAATAAATCCTGAGATGAACTGTGCTGCATGTTTTTTTGTCATTCTGCTTTGCTTCATTTTTTTTCCTTTCAATTGGAAGAGATTGGAACCTTGACCCCTAGAGTTGGGAATGTGAATCTGAACAGGAGAGATAAGGGGGACACGGTTGATAGTGGTGAAGATAAGGAGCAATCTGAAGTTCAAGTGCCTCTAAATGAATGAAGAGAGTCCTAACTGGATTAGGTAAAGGCGTGAACAGAGAGAGAGTGAAATGACTTTTAAGGTGTGGATTCCTTGTACAGAGGAGTCCAAAAGATCCGTGCTAATGTTTTTTTTTTATTGAACTTTTTCTGCACCTTTTTACTACAACCTCAGGTAAAGCTTCGGAAATAAAGAACTGTGCCAGGATGCTGTCACCTTATTTTGTAGTAGTAAAATCAATCTGATCTACAGCAGTTCCCAACCAGGTTCATGAGAAGGTTTGAAGAGATACCGTGCAACTGTACTTCATCCATCATCCTTCTGTGGGATTATTTTTTGAAACATTTTTAATGCTTTATTTAAAGTTTACAAGTATGAAGTCAGGCCCTTTTGTATGTCTTGGTCATCTAGTTGCCAGAGGCTTAATTTTTCAATAAATCCTACAGAAAACCAGTGGGATTCTAGAAATTGACAATCAAACACTTTGTACCAAGCACCTTCAACTATTTGTGTAAAGAAGTATCTGCAGTTTTCCACCCCTTTTTCTACTACCGTATTTTAATTGTCTGTCCTTTTCTTCTTAAATTTTACACAAAGGCATTTGGGGCTGTTCTAAAACAACTATTAAAAGTCACAAGGGTCAATGTCCAAAGAAAAAAGTGCATAATAGCTAAAGGGAAGATGCAAATGTATAATAAAAGAAAATACATGTTGACCAAAAGAGGAAATCCTCTTTTTTCTAGTGCACTGGAACAGTCTTACAATGTGTTAAAATATAATTACCCGCGATTTAGGAGTTTTAAAGATTGTTGGTTTTCTAAAAGAGCGTTTTGTCAGTTTCATTCCGTTGACAGGTAAGGGTCAGGTCATAGCTTCTTATCCTGATCTTTGAGTTTTGGTTTTACTTTTAGTTTTATTTTGTAATATTGTGAGGAACTAAGATTCATTGAAAATACTGGCTATAATTATGGCTATGTCTGGTATGGGTCTCGTTGTCTACCCTTAGAATGAAGAGAAAGTAAGAGCAAAGATCTGAACTTACACTAACACATTTTGCTGTTGTATGCAGATTTAGTTGTTAAGGGGCATAGAATTAGGTTACAATATTTATAAAGAACAAAAACTCAGTATGTTGACATAAACTTTTTAACATCTGTGCGAAGAAAAAAAATTAACTTTTTTAATACAAAGTGTTTCATATTTAATGCTTTTTATTACACAAAGTCTTATATTTTGCCTCATGTTAAACAAAAATCAGACTGTGTTTGGTTAGGGAAATGTGGCAGGCAGTTGTTATTATTTCTATTTTGCAAACTGCTGAAGAGTGTTTGTTTTTTCTGAAAATATTAAAAATCTCGGTCTACTTAGAGCAAACGTACACCTAAGCTATCAAAACTACACTCGCTAGCATTGAGGTTTCTGAATGAAATCAAATACTAATTAAACCATCATATGTGTTTGGATAGCTTTTGCCAAGGTTTGGTGGAACTGCTGACTTTAGAGTGCAAGGAGGAGGATAAACTCCTAGCCCCCGATAGGAAACGTGTTACTTCGTGCTGGAATTTTACAGGAACACTCAACTGGTGCCTAGGATAGCTCAGGATCTCCATGACAGGTTGTGATATGAAGCAGCATGACAGCAGAGCTTGCACTATTCAGTAGTCACCCTTAGGACAATGCGGCATGGTGCATTATTGGAGTGGCAGGACTGTGGGTGACATATCGGGGGCCCTCACTTGAGCTAATGGGGGAATATTGCTTTAAACGCCTGTGCTGAGCTTTTAGTGCTTTGAACAGCCTGCATTCCAAGAGAAAGTCCAGGTGCGTTGCCTTTTGAGACCTGGAAGAAGTTATTTCCCTTTTTGTTAATGTTTTGGATAACACTTTGGATAACTTTAATGTAACTTTAAAACACTTTATATGTGGATGCATGTTATCGATCACTTTTGGTTTCATGGGAGATAGTCATCTTGTCTACAAGGGACAGCGAATTAATACACATGTAATAAACAGCACTGGAGCTGTTTATTAAATATATATAAACCATTTATATCAGAGAAAAAACTGTTTTTTGTTAATATCTACCACATTGAACATTTCTAGGGGTTAGTTCCTACTGCATTTTTTAACCCTTTTTAATGTTTGTTAATTTATTAAAGGTTATCAGAAAGCATACATGGAATTTGCAGCACATAAACTAAAACATAATAACAAATAACTAAAGCATAGTTTTTAATAGAGTTCTGATTTCACTCTAGCCTTAATTGATGAAATTTCAACTTTAGTTGCTCCTAACTGCGTGTGTTTTACATGGCTCATTAATAGTGCTCCATATTGGATGATTCATATGTATTTATAATCTTTTTTTTCCTTTCTGAAATAAGGATTTCATTAGGGCTAGCTTTCAAAATGAGAAAGGAAAGTTGAGAAGAGTTCTTATATGGCAGTAAGGCTGTTTAGCTTGGTACCGTTTCCTTGTATAGTTCAGTTTTCTTGTGGTATTGATGAGCATTCAGAAAACCAGTCCCCGCTGCTTCAGAAAACAGACCAATAACTAGAGCAAACTAAGTCAAGTGTTGAGGAGACGGTGAGGGTGGAGGCAGGAGGCAGGGGAAGTCACAAACATCTGTAAAAATGTGCTGCACTATCTTTTTTCTGTGGAGCTGCTAGTATGCTTCCTTACAAAAAACTTGAAAACGGATACCAGAGCTTTAGAGAGCGAACGTCTTTTCCAGAGTACCTCAGTCTGCGCTGGAGCGGGTCAGGTCTTAACGATAGTAGTTAAAATTGACAGGCTGGGAACTGGGGCAGAAACAAAAAATGTCATTCCCTGGGAGTCTTGTTCTCTGGACAATGTCTCCATTGTTTTCTGGGCTTTTCATAGGCAGCAGGGGATATTGGAATGTTAACCGTTTCCTAACCAGTTCCTTTCCAGCAACAATCAAGTATTTTCTATTGATTAAAATGCTGCATTGCGCTTTGCATGGGATGTTCCAGTTAGGTTGGTATAAGCAAAGGAATGTCAGCAGCAACACGTATAAAGACCTCTAAGGCCTTAAAGGTAATGAAGTGCTGTAAAGGTCTTGGTTTAATATCACTATTAACCAGTGATCCCTCTTCTGTGCCTTAGGCAGAAAGAGAAATATTTGTTTTGTACAAACTGAAATGGATAGATAGTATCTGTCAGTGGAGAACATTCACTGTAATACTATATCACACTGAGTGAAATAATAAGCTATCTCCAATATTACCTTACCTGGCTATGGCAGGGTATTAAGACAAAAGTCAAAGGCTATCTCTCGCATGTGCTTAGAGGATTCTAAATGTTTTTTTTATCTCTTGGAAGAAAATGCATATTTTCTTGGTTTTAGTTTAGATTTTGAAAGTGTTTTCTTTCCTCTGAATTGTGCACCTGCAGATTTGGAAGGTAATAAGCCCAACTGTGACACTGCAACACTTATACTATTAATGAGTACCCCTGTGCAGGATCTGGACTGTGTGTCAGCTTTTAAGGCAGTTCTGTTGTTGGTTGAAGCAATTTTTAAAATTATTTTCTGCAATGGCTGTGAAGGCTATCAGGTGCAGGAGATTTAAAACTAGCGATACAAAAGCAGTGCAATACATTCAAATAGTTTTGTACAGTATTCTGCCATCTCTGCTTTAGAAACATGACTTTTAGCAACTCCTAACTTATATAACTTTAAGAGGCAACCTGTAACACTGAGCATTGGATTGTTTCCATGAACAGAGATGATGTATGGTTTTCAATGAAAATACAATTTTGCCAATATCCATAGAAGCACAAGAATGCAGTAAATTAAAAAAGCTGTAGCAGACATTATTACTTATGGCAGTCAGAAGGTCAATAGAAGACTTTTGTGTTTGCTTTTATGATTGTGATTCAGACACCAAGAGTGTGTGTACAATGTCAAATCACTTAAGGTCACATACCAGCAATCGTAACAATCCAGCTTAGACAAAGCAGAGTTTCTTGTTACGTTTTATGAAACTTAAAACTACTTGCCTTATTGTATTGAGATCTTTTTATGTGGCATTAACTCTGTTTGAACTTCACTTCATAATGTGAGATCTATCCTTGTATTTCCAAGAGAATATACAGTAATATCAATGTTTTATTTAAAAAATAAAAGACTATTAAAAGTAGTGTCATACATTTTGAGTCACTAAATCTCAGAAATCCACCTTATGTTCAGTCAGTGATCCACAAAATTAATAACTTAATTTTTAAATGCCCACCGTGTTTCTTTCAGTAAGTGGGATAAGCTGGATTCACAAAGCTTTAACCAGTTGACCTGGGCCAGCTGTTTTGACGATAATACACTCTTCAGTTGGATGTTCCATATTAATGTGACATCACACCAGTTGTATTTAAGTACCTATTTGTTTGACTCTGTCTAAATGAAGATCTAGAAGCTGACTGACATTTTAAACTCTTTTTAAATCATAGTATTTAACTTTTGGTTCAAACACCAGTTGGCGGTTCGTGTTTCTGAGGTTCAAGGCAGCTGCCAGCAGTTATTTGTGGAATAAATGTCCACAGAAACAGAAACACGTTCACTGGCTGTACTGGTAGATCTGGCTAAAAGGGACTGTTATGTTGGACTGCTCTGGGGATAAACTACATAATTCTAGAGAGGATTTGGGGGGCTGTGTTATTTAATTTAATTCACCAGCTTTGACCTAGGATTCACATTCTGTCTAGGTTCTGTGCTGCTACCTGAAAAATGTCACTAATGACAGTGTAGCTTTTGTGTCACAGAGGGACTGACAAACTCCAGGACTCAACGTCTGCAGAGTTCTCCAGATGTTTGTGCACATTGGCTCAAAGGAACAAGTAAATGTTAATTCCACACTGAAAATTAGAAAGAAAAAAAAACTTTTTGGCTTCTGGTGTGACACACACAAAACATGTTTCTTTATTTCTACTTTTCTATGTGGAATTAACCTTTACTTATTCCTGAGTTTTCTAGATGTTATTGTAAATATGGTCTTAATTGAGTTTATTGCTTGGAAAAAGAGGCTGAACCAGTTGTTTTTAGGTCTACATCAGTTGTAAATTGAAAAATATCTGTGAAGCCTATAGGACCCTTGAGGCCTGAAAATACCCATTGCTTTTGTAATGCTTTCAGTGTAAATCGTCTCTGAAAGCATTATATTGTGCTTTTTCCTCTTTCCTTCTTAAATCCTCCTCTTCACCTCCTCATTCTTCTCCTCTTTTCCTCGTTGTTCTCCCTAGGCCTAAAGGCATACATATAGAGTGGGTTGTTAACCACCGTTGTGAATAAATACTTGTTCCTCTGCTCTCATGTATAAAATTATAAAAGGACATCAAGTAAAATGTGAGCAAAGCCCAATGTTAATAACCTGCAGAAGCAGCTGACTGATATCAAACCAACGATAATCTCATATTCTCTGTATCTGTATGTCTAATGTGGTTTGGCATGCTCTCCGGAGACCTAAGATTTAAAAAAATAGGTTGTAGGATTTTGAAATACATTCTTTACATTCATGGCCTAGTTGGATAATGTGCGTTTATAATTGTGTGACTCGGGACGTACATCTTTCCATTTCAGGGACCCCTCTGCTTGGAATTCCCCGGACAGGGAGATCTGAGTCTTCACCAATTTCAGTTGGTGAGAATTGAATTCCAAGTATCTTGTAGCTGGTTTTAAAATGCAATGTTTGATTATAATCTACTTTGTGACTGCTGCGTGTGCAGTAACTGTCTTCCATATGCTCTGTGTAGTAGGTGCTTCCAAAAAACAAAGCTACCCATTACACCTCAGCAGGATGCTGTTTTAAAATGATTAGAATTAATTTTTTTTGTGGAAACCTGGAAGAAGCTTCACAGGACTGAGTAATCAAATACTACAGTGCTCTTTCTTGTGGTTGTTCTTGACTTTAAAAGGAGTAGGTTGTAAGATGATTGTTTTGTTTTTTTGTTTATTTACAGGGTTACATTCTATGAATCATTAAGGCTTCTTTACATTTTTCAGCAAAGAAATCCCTTTAACCTATGAGGAAACAGTTACTGCACACATGTATGAAGGGCTGGTGGGTAATCTCTACTGCTGGGTAATGCTGTTTTTCACGAAATGCCTTAGTGTAACTGTTTTAAAAAGAAGCCATCATTTCTGTTACACTGCTTACTGATGTGCATGTAAAGACCTGTTGATTTAAAAAAGTTTCAAAAAAGGTCAAGCAATTCTTTGGTAAGATATGCTTAACTGTATTAGAACAAAAATGACTGTCTTTTTCATCTAATTATTTGGTGCAGAATGATGCAAGAAAACACCGGGAGTGGAGTGTTAAAATATGCCAAGTTTTTGCCCCCCCTGCAGCGTTATTTTGGTTAGTCAGTTTCTGTAGGAGGTATAAACTTTGGTGTGATTAGTACATTTCTGTTGTCCAAATGTTTCACTTTCCCTTAGGTTATAGAAAAGCGATCAGCATGTTCTAACCTCTTTCATGTCCTTCAGAAACATTCAACTTTTATTTATATATTTATGTACATTCACCTTCTTGTCATTTAAAGCAGCTTCAAAGGCATTGAATATTGATGCAGTTCTGTATTCCACTTGTCATATTTAGAAGTATCATTTGAGTTTCTCTTATTGCCTGTTGATTTTTGGTGAAAAAATACATTTTTGGGATAGCTTTTGTGCTTTACTGAGTTGATCTGCTTTCTTTGGAAGATCTCTTACTGCTAGAACTTGTTTTGCTAGCTTCAGATGGAAATTCTGGGTGTGTCATTTTCTGTCTTCAATTTTCTCTGTAATAGTTTAGTGAACCATGAGCTGTGTCAAAGGTTGACAAGCTGAGCAGCACACAAACTGCATTTACTGGTACTGAGAGAATTCATAAACAGAACATCCTTGTTTCAGTGCATTTGGGTAGCCAATATTTGGTTACAGGATTAATTAGTAATAATGAAGCCCAGTGGATGAAGTCATTGTGTACATCACACATTGTCTAATTCCTTGACAGGTTATGAAGAGAGTCTTGCTCTCAGCTAGTGTTTCATTTTTCAATTTTTGATTGTGATACTGGAATGAGATTTGGTGTGTGACATTGATGGTATACTTAGGAATTTGTCTGTGCGTTTTCACACTCTAGTCCATTTTGTAATGGTTGTTTTAATTTGAGGGTTTTTATACAGTTATAGCATGTCTGTGGTTGCTGTTTGAAAATTGCACTCCTTTCACGGAAGCTGTGGTGTCTTGGTATATTACCTCATTGTTTTCTGGCTGTTGTATGTGGAAGCACTCCTATGCAACAGAGATGAGTAGTAGGGACCCATTCATGAAGAAAATCACTTCTGCACAGTTGCTTTAGTGAAATCAAATCTGTGAAGAAGTGCAGTCAGAGATGCACTCAGTCCATATACTTGGTTGTAGCTCATTTGTTTGTGGGCAGTTACAAGTTTTCAAATGTTGTGTTAAGCTTCGAGTGTTGCAGGCCCCCAGCTTGGCTTCAACCCATTTAGCTGGCTGTGGTTCTGAATAACTGTGCTAATCAGAAAGCCAAGCTCGCATTGTGGGACAGATGATTGCATGTGCCTTTGTGTGAGGTGTCCACTCAACCCTGAATTCTGAAGGGATTGCTTTGTAGTTATTTGTTAAAGTGTAAAAAAAAAACAACAACAACAGCAGCAGCTTTCTAAATGTGTCAGAATCTTTTAGAAGCAGTGTAGAGTTTTCTGTTATGACGAAAAAACCACATTGACATTTTGTTTAAAGATTAACAAGAAAACATAGGAGGGAATGTACTGAACTTTCTGTGGCTCCTTTCATACAAGACATCCCAAAGAATTATTTAAAAATGAAATATAGGCATATGATTTCTTATCTTAGCTTAAGTGCATTTAACTGGACCTTTTTTAAGATCATGCAGTTATACCGGAAGCAGAACTGATTCTAAGCAGTATTTACCTGAAAACCTGTCAAGAAGCGGATGCAGTCAAGTGTTCTTTGCCTGCTGTTTCCTGACAGGTTAAGAGCTTGTGAGATCTTTTCTCATTGGACGTTTAAGGAAAGAAAATTCTGATGGAGACTTCTTGAGGTTAAGCCACTGGTAGTTGTCTGTTGTGGTCAATGGATAAGGAACTGTGACGATCACAATGTTAAACATTTTATAATCCCAATTTTGTAGGGTTTTGTTCTCCTCAATTGGTTGAGGTAAAAGACAAGAGAAGCCAAGAATTTTTGTAGTGTTTGCTCCTCCTTCCTCTGCTCCCCCCATACTTTATTTCTGTGGTGGAACTGAGTGCGGTTGCACCGTATTATTGCTTCAGCAGTTTTCACGGAGAACTTGTTTTGACAGAACTCCAGGTGTCTCATTGTTGGGCCTGCTATGGTTCAGCAGATTTACCAATTAGTGTCAGGTCCAGTAGGGAGGGGTGGAGGGGGAAGGGGGGGAATTTGGAAGGTCATGTGGCGAAAGGGGCGCTCAGTAAGTTGATATCCGGCGTTCAGTTGGAATAGTGTAATGGAGTGGCTTGGGAAAGTTTAGTGTTGAGTGACAAATACTAACTCCGTCTAACAATGGCTAAGAGGGATATAAGAATTCTTTACCTGTCCCCTTGGTTTGTATTGTTGCCTTGACCCTGTACTTTGGAAAATGTAGTAGTGACTAATCATAGCCCCAGATAAGTTTTTTGTTGTTGTTTTTTTGTGATTTTGTTGTGATTTTAAAACATAAATCCTATGGGCTCTACTGTTGTTGGCACCATGTTTTGTATTCGTCACTCACCGATATGTCAGTTTGGAGTCAAGATGCTATACTTACAAAAGGGAATGCATGTGCTGAACTTGTGGAATGTTTATTTTAAAATCGGATGGAAATCATTTCTACATTTTTAAAGTATTATTGGCTTTGCCTGGGTGTTTTCTATCTGTTGTTGTTTCATTGTGTGGTAGGTTAGTTTTGTTTCCATTTAAATGACAAATTTATTGTTTTGGAGAGGATGGAGTATGATTCGCTGTGTGCGTGCATGGAAGACATGAGTTTAACAAAGGATACCTTTTTCCCGTAAAGCTTTCCCAACCGTTTCTCCTCTTAATGTGCTCAGACCATCCGGTTACAGGTGGCTGACGGCACCTTCGAGTGTGAAAATCACAACAGGCCACAGAGCACTCTGGCACACGGTGGACAAGGGGTGTGTAGGAGAAAAAGCTCATTAAAATGGCATTTGCACCTGTCTAGTCCATAAAAAAGCAGTGTGTATTACACTGCTGTCAAATAATTAACTGAAATTACTAATAAAAGGGTTATTTCGGTTTTATTATAAATGTGGAGACATCTCATTAAGCAAGAGATTTTTAGCAAGTTGCTAGAAAAAAAATGCTTGTAAGCCACTCAAACCACCTACGGATCTACAGCACATTAGCCCTTAATCCATTGTTTAGATTGGAAGGAAGCCCTGAAGTTTGAAGGACAATTAAAGAGAGTTTATTCATGGGTCAGTTTGGCTGGTTTACACTCTAGGGAATGAGGGTGGTATGGCTGACATTTCCACAGAAGAATTTATTGTTATGACTGAATCCTGTGTGACAGTTGAGTTTAACACCTTCTGAATGTGTGAATATGGGCTAAGGATGTTGATTGGTCCAACTGCAAGTTAAAGCGGCAGAGATGGTGTCAGAAAGTGCTAAAGGATTATTTAGGAATACTTGGTGTCTGATTTCTGGGGAAAAAAAAGGCTTTGCATTGTTCATTTTTCTTTTCTTTATTACTTTCAGATGTGTGTGTCACTCAGCTCACTCTCAGAGTGACCAAATATCCAAATTCAGTTTTTGGTTTGTGTAACAATTTTAACATGTTATGGATTTATAGGAAGTTTGTTTTCAAATTATTTTAAAAAATGGGATCAAAGGTGAGAGTTGGTATGGCAGTTCCTCCCAGCTGGTATAAACATATTTTTGTTAAGTAATATGTTGGATGTGGCTCATTTGTAATATTAATATTTTAGACCTAATTGTGAAACTTAATCTTAAACACACAAGTCTTTGTCATTTAACTCCAGTATATAAACCCATCTCGCAAACAATGTAATGTTATTGTCAGCAAACCACTTAAAGGTAAACCATTCATTTTCAATAGTCTAATACAAGGTCATAGTGAGCCAAAGTCTATCATGGTAACCAGCTGGCTAAAGGCCGGATAAAGAGTAAACCAAAGCTTCAAATCTTTGATATTATATTCTTAAAGATTTAGACTGAGGTTGTAGGTGGTTAAATGGTCTTTTTCATTTAATTGAGATAAAAAACATGAAGTTTTCTTGACACAGTTCTGGAAAATCACCACAAAATGCCATCTGAACAATTTTATTTTTAGTGTCGTAAAGTCTTGTGGATCTGCAGTGAGCTTTGTGTTATCTTTTTGTGTTTCCAGTGTGATTTGCTCTCTGAATAACCCACACGTTAATTTACCAGACAGTCAGAGCTACACTAGAAATGGTACACTAGAAAATAAAAAGTTGTTGAAGCTCATTGAGGTGGATGTGAGAAACTATCATGCATATTTATTAAAAAGGGAAAGCATGAATCAGTTTTCAAAAATTAAAATTCCGAGACACAAATGAGTACAGCTGCAGTACTTATTTATACTTTACTTATACCTATCATTGCACGTTTTATGCATGTGTAATTTTTATTTATTGGGTAAAGTTTGCAGTATTTGGGCAGTCATGAAAGCATTCATTTAAAAAACTAATAAAAAAATGATGATGACATTACTCTTTAATTCAAAAACGTGGAATTCTTTGTTTTGGAATCAGACAGTTGATCTGTCCTCTTGATTCTCTCAGCGATTCTCTTAAATTTCCTCCGACAACATTATATCCAGCTTGGGGGGGGGTCAATCCATGGCTGCAAGATCCATGGAAGGCAGGGAAACGGGAAATGAATTGTGTGAGCAGCCTGTTGCTAGTGGGAGTCAGCGTGGTTCCCAATCTCTTGTCTCTTCAGAGCGATATGCTTTTCACTCAAGCGTGTGGCTAAGCCAGAGCCTCTAGTTTTTCTCTCTCTTAGGAAAACAAAGTTGGCAGGGAGATAATGTTTGGGGCTTAACATGAGACAGGATTAGGGTCAGAGGTGAGCGTGGGGGCTCTCAGTCAGCAGACATCCATTTTTACGTGTCATCAGTACCAGCCCTTGTCAGATCTGGCTGTATTTACAACAACCTACAGTGACAGGTGAGGGGAACTCTTGTGTACAGGAGGATATGTGAACAGAACCCATCAGCCAGCAGCTTGGTGGGGAAAGTGTGTCCTGTGATGATGTGTTACTTCCAGAGTTAGGTTGGTGCACAGATTTGGGGTGTTTAGTTTGTTTTTATTGACCATACACCACAGCCCAAAAAATAAATGGGTCTTTAAATAACTACAGAAGTCAGGCATGTGAGTGACATACAATAAGTGACCTCCGCTAACAGAAACTGCGTTCTTCAAGAGTATGCTCTCAAGACTGAGGCATTTATTTCAGGGAAGTCTGCATGTATTTTGATTTTATAATTTAATATTGACCAAACAAGAAATATATGTGTTGATAAAGCACCTGTGAAGTTGCTGAACTTTAGTCGTTTTATAACAGTGAATGAACTTTTATAGCCACTATCTGGGAAGAATCAGTCACATATGTGAAGGCTCTAAATGGATGCTATTTCAACATTATTAACCCTAACATATCCCTGTCGCCATGTTTGTTTAATGATACAGCTGTGTAAAGCTCCACTGTTACATCTCCAGCAAGAAGGTTCTCCATCACTGGAGCTTTTTGATGGGAATAGTTGCAAGTATCTTCTTAGGAATTTAAAATATAATTTATTCCTACAGGATGTCGAGTTCTCATTTCTTTTTTTAAAAATAATTTTAGAGTGAAATTTAATTGGAGGTTTAGCACTGTCTCCATCTTGTGTTCAGACTGCAGACAGTGACTGCTCCTGTTCTGAAGGTTGCTTCAGATTTAGCATATCCATCAATTATAAAGAGGATTATATTCAGAATAAAATATTATATTTGACTTTTTCTGTGGCTTATAAAAACTGTATTAAAGCACATAATTCATAATATTATTTAAAGGCCTTTTGGCTGCATCTGACATCAATAGTACATAACATGGAATCTTGTTGTCAGGTATTCAGTTCATTTCAGTAAAAGTGGCTTTTATTTCTTCTCTTCCCTTATATTCTAACACAAATATTCCCTTGTAGAGCATCCTACATCAGTATTGTGTTCAATCAGTTTACCTTGAAGTATTGTTGTTATTTAATTGCTGGATTCTTACAAATATTTATGCTTCCACTATTTTTGTCTTGAGAATTGAACATTATTTTAAAAATAGACCAATTACTTCATGCTGCTCAGGCATTTCGAAGTGTAATAGAAATTCTTCCCTGCACCTGAAGAAGGCACCACAGCCGAAACATTGTGTCTCATTTCTTTTCCTTTCAGCATGGAATAAACCTTTACCTGTTCCTCTGTCTTCCCTGTTGTCTTTTGGTGTATTTTGTGTTGCAGTTGTGGAGAAAGTAGGATTTCTCTTCAGTTTATTGATGCTTTTGTCTGACCTTTTTACCACAAACCAGGCTTGTTGTTGCTGATCAATTTAAAGCTGGCTCTTAAATGAAATGTTACACTTCTTCAGACAGCAAAAGTATTTGACCTAAACCAGGCTCTTCTCTAATGACTAATATCTTTTTTTACATTCTTTGTATAAAAGGACTTGCTGTAGAGTATATTGTAGAAAATGTAATAGGAACATTTGTTCCTATACAGGGAAAGAAGCAAGAAGCAGTTTTGAGCCAAATGCTCAGTAACCACTTCATATCCTTTTCTAAACTTGTAATCTAGCTTTTATCAAAAAATCTTGATGATAAACACAGCTCTCTAAATACCTGTTCCTCAAAGCAGTTTTTTTTTTCTAATGTACTTGTATATTGTGAGACTGAGAACCGAGAACTGGACAGAACTGAGAGTTGGCCAGTTTCGATTTCTAAAAAAAGATGTGACTTTGTCTTTGAAATAGTCAGTGTCGATTGATTTATTGAGTGATTGAAATGGGGAGGAGCTAGGGGAGATAAATTAATTTAACAAGCCCCGTAATAGTAGCACTCAAGGGTCATGGAGTGTGGTCACACTCGAGTAATTGTTATCTTCTTTTAAACTGTGCTTAGGGTTGTTACAAACCAATCCCGGACAAGCTTGCTTCAGTGTAATGTAATTCCTTACTATGTAATTACTTGGACGGTTGCCATTTAAACGCTGTGGGGAGCATGAAGCATTGGAGCATTCACTATAATGCCTCTTAAAGTTATGCAACAGAGCAAGGTTAATTTATACTGCAGCTGTTTTGCATCGCAGTGCGGTTTTAAAAACAAGAGGAAAGAAAAGTTTACCTTGCTTGAGAAATAACCACAGTGACATAAGAAATATATATTTTTATTTTCTTTTTATAGTTGCAAAAGCACACACACACATATTAAGAACTATATGTATATACAAAAATGCATCGTAAGTTAGGGACTGGAAAGTTTGAAGGGAAATGAAAATCCTAAAGGCTTTCTTGAGTCATACAGAATAAAAAAAAATGGTGTTTTTATAAAATGCAGTAAGTTGGTACTCCCAAGTTTCCCTTTCATATGGTTTGGTATTTTATAGTAAAAAAAAATGAGCAAACCTTTGATTGTTTTCCATAGGTCTACACAAGGAGAATAATAGCAACAAGCTTTTTTTATGATAAGGAAACTCTCAAGAAGGTTAAAGTATTTTTTTCTTCTGCCCTTGTTATCTGGAAAAAAATAACTTTTCAGTCAGAAAGGCACATCTATGTTTTGATGCAATGCTAATGTCTTATGTTCTACTTTTGTCTGATTTGTTATGAACCTGTTTTTGCATAGCAATAGTGTACACAAAGTATGGGCAGCTTAAATGTAGTAGGCAAATGCTAGATGGTTGTATTTGTTTTAGTATTTGCAAGAGGAAGGAGGCACATGGGATAATTTATAGTGGCTTCAAATGATATTTCACATTGCTTGCCTTTGGAAACCAAAAATTATGATTTGGTTTAGTTCTTAAGTGAAATGTTCTAATTGGAGCCTCCAGTGGACACTCTTCCTTTTCCGGGATACACTGAGATGAGAGGTTGAAAATGGAGCATAAAGTCTGATCTGGTCCCTGACACCTAAATTGAAAGTTCGTATGGGTATGTGTGTGGGGAAGCTTTTACTGTAAATGCCTGCCCTCTGTAAAGCATCAGGAGCTCTCCAATGCCTCAGATATTAATGGTAAATCAGACATAACTTCCTACGATTTGATGGCAATAATTAAGATGTAACTTTAACTTTTCCTCTTACTTATCTCTTTTTAGTTCCGAAATCTCAATATGTTTTCCCCAATCACTGGCAGTATGGGAATCGATCACGGACAGAATGTTTAAATTCGCTTAAAAGAAAGTGCTGATCAAAAAAAGGTCTTTGTAGCTTTGAACTTATCCTTCACTTTTTCCTTTTGCATCAAAAGAAATCAATATGTGAAACTTTTCTGCTCTTTTTTCTCTCTTTTATTATTGTTTGTTCGGTATGTCACTAGAGGAAACATTGAAAGAAAAAAAACAGTGAAATGACACAATATAGGAAGTTGTCCATGTTGAGTGCCTCTTTGGTTGCGAAAATCAATCGAGGATACACAGATACAAACAATACAAAGAAAAAAGTGTGCTGTACTTTTGAGAGGGATGCTAGAGAGTCTTTTGTTTAAACCTGTGGAAAAAAAACAAGATATAAAAATGAAGGAGGGTTTACCTTGTAGGTTAAATGTGTAATTTCTTATGTATTCTTCAATATTATTGAAGGCTCCTTACAGAGTTTTACTAGTGTCATATCTGGACAATACTTGTCACAAAAAATATTCACATCAGTCACTGTCCCTAGAAACTTACAAAACACTGAACAGGTTGGTGTGCAAATGAAGACAAATTAAAATGAACGAATAGGCGGAAGGCTCTTCGGAATGAAATACCCATGAGGATAGCAAGTGTGAGAAGTAAAAACATGGCAGGAGTGGTTATAATAATAATAATTTTTGTTGTTTAAACTGTTGTGGAAAAAGTAAAAGTCCCCTGGAACTTCTAGAGGTAATTACACAACGGGCTCATGGTTTTTATTTTTTGTTCTTTAAAAATCCCAGATAAGTGAAACTGTCTAAGAAGCCTGTGAAAACTACACTTGTCACACTAACCAAATTTCAACCACAAGCTTCATTTTCTGCCTAAAGAAAGGGTGCTGCTACTCCGTTGGATTACTCTAAGCATAATTTTTTTTCTTTTCTTTTTTTTGTAAGGCTTCCTGTTTTGAAAACTATTAAGGATGTGAATTTCCTTGCAGAAAGAAGCCTTGTCCTTTTGAAAACTGTCCAAGTGCAACATAAAAAGGGCAGATAGATCCTTATCTGTAAACAGCCAATTGAAGGAAAAACCCTTTTCCCTGAACTGACAGATTAATTAATCGTTGGGGGGGAAGACACGTCTTGCTTTTAAATTAATAAAATAACTAAGTGATAATAAGTACAGAATACGTTTTCTATGCAGGAACAGCTGTATTTAACTTTGCATGCAGTCCTTTTCAGTGCGATTGTTTTTCGGAAGTCGTTGTATCTCCCCCTGAGAATAGATGATCGCATCCCTCAGAGGCTTATTCTAGTGTTAAGACATTTCTGATCCCTTTCCAAAAAATTAGCCCCATTTCCCCCCCTTCAACAACATGAGGACAGTGTATTCCACAGATAATCCACTAAAAAAAAAAGATATGAATGGAACATGACATGCGTTTAAAGGCTTGCTTGCTTTTCTGTGAATGTGGACAAGAGGGCAGAGAGGTTAATGGCATGAGCCAGCTCAGCTGAGCTCATTCTTTATCATTGCCACCTGGTATTGTCCGTGGCGTGGTCCGATGTTATGCCTGAAGAAGAGATACAGGGAGGGGGGACAGTCCGCTGGGAACTAGATTTGAACAGATTGTGCCCACATTTTCCTTCCAAGGGCTCAAATGTTGATCCAGATTATGACATCGGTGAAGCTGGTGAGGTCACTTAACCCCCAGGTCTGGACCTAGTTTCAGGAGCAAAAAATTCAGTTTGAGGTAAATCCAATGAGGAGTACTTCAAGAGTTGGCCACTGTTAAATGTAAAAGGTATTAAGCAATGATCATATTTAACATGTATATTTTGCATACCTTTAATGATTTCACAAGGTTTTGGGCAGTTGTGTCATTTAGCTGTCCCAGTTCTATAAATTTAAATTGAATCAATGCCAAAAACCCATGGAAAATGTACTTGTTTTTCAGAAATATTATGTCTAAAAGGAAATGGCTGCTGGGATAACACGGCTACTCAGTGCCTTCTTCGAGACATTTTCCAGAAATTGAGCGATTCTTGGGAGAAAAAGTTACCTTTTTCGGTACACTTTGTCCCATTTTCATTCAAATAAAAAAAGCAAAATCAGATTGAAAGTTAGTGAACATTTTTTTTCCTCCTTTGGTTAAATTACAGCTTTTCAGCCAGAATTATGGTCTGCCGAGAGTGATTTGTGCATCATTATGTTTCTGTTTAGTAAGGGTATGGTAGTTAACCACTTAGGCCAGTTTTTTTGTTTTCTCTTTTATAATTCACAACACATTTCTCTTAATTGGGCAGAAATGTCTGGTGGTTTGCACTGACAGTAACCAGTTCTCTGCAAGGGGTGGTTGGGGAGGGGAGGGGCTGGTGGGAGGTGGAGGGTGTAGTCTGGACTAGCATAGAGGTTTAGGGATATCT
Organism: Atractosteus spatula; assembly: GCF_055471065.1. Taxonomy (NCBI): domain Eukaryota; kingdom Metazoa; phylum Chordata; class Actinopteri; order Semionotiformes; family Lepisosteidae; genus Atractosteus; species Atractosteus spatula. The sequence goes on along the minus strand of NC_142710.1, from coordinate 37,080,209 downwards.
TATCACCCCAACTCCTCCCACAGCGTGGCCAGCTTGTACTCCTTAATAAAAGTGACTCGGTTGTAATTGAACTTAATTGCACCCTTTGGGCATCATCAAGTGGAGTGTTACTAAACAAACTACAGCAGGGCAGGCCGTTTCTGGTTGGGTTTCACCATAATTCTCCCACTGAATGGGCAGGCAGGGAGGAATGGTTGATTAGCTCTGAAGCGGACGGGCCTCCTAAAGTTTTCATTTTCAATCTCTTTAAGCACAGGCTGTTGTAGAGTTGTGAGCCTACAGGACCCTGCCAGGACCGAGTATGATGTAGCTCCTTATAATCTGGCATACATTCAGGCCCTGTTTAAGTGAGTGCATACATGCTGGATTATTACTTACTGTAACTGACATGTTGAATGTATCAGTATTTTAAAAACATTTAATGTCATTTATGTCTTGTGTGCATATAAATCTACATACAGAATGTGCACAATTGAATTTTGTCACGGAAACATCCAAATATCTTTGAAGTTACAAAGGCAGGACCCGTAATTCTTTACCTAAGTGACAATGGAAATGAACAGTTAAAATTTATTCAGTTTAGAACATGTTGTCAGATCAGTAAGACCATGAAGCAGATGATGTGATGTAAAGAAAGGGCTACCTGATCAGGGCTCTGGTTGAAAGCCTGCAAATGGTGATTTCAGAAGGGGTCTGTAGGGTTCACTGAACCTAATTGATTGAGAGATTCAAGCACAATTTAATAATTGAAATGGCAAGGCTATAGCTGATGTGGTGGACCTCTGCAGTTTTGACCCCCCCTGTTCCTTGAGCTTTGACAGTTCCCAGATTTGAGACCCACACTGAGAAGGAATTAGACTAATCACAGAAAGAGCTATGTTTCTTGTAGTTTTTGTGGTATATGCAGGTTTGTTAGAAAGTGTAATAGATTTTTATGCTGCATTTTAGTTGCCTTGTTGTCTTCTGAAACATAATAAGGCATAGCACTGCTGTGTGATTGTGTTGCAAAGAAACTGAAAATTGAGCCAACATAAACCTACTCTAGGTTGAAATTGGATCATTTTAGCTCTTAATATTGAGGTTTTGAGCTTCTGTCAGGAGTCTTTTTCATGTTATTCTACCATCTGCTAGGGAGAAGGTGTACTGTACTATCAGTATTATTTGCTGATTTTTGTTACACAAAATAAAACCAGAATAGAGTATTAGTACCTAAAGATCAGGGTAGGAGTATTCTTAGAGTGGGAACCATTTTGTACCTTGAGTTTTATTAACATCCCTCAGTTTTGTGGTGCTGCTGTCACTACAGAGTTGCCAGTTAGAGGAGTGAAGTCATCACTCACTGACATTTCCCCAAGCTTACCCAGTGCTGGAAAATTTCAGTGGTCAATGTTACATGGCAAAGTAAAGATAGTGGTCAAGCTGAGCTAAACCTAGTGACACCTGGTCTGCTAATCGGGAAATCCTAGTTGTAAATGTGATGATGAAACTACCCAGCCTTGAGCTGGAAGGAATATTCTACAGATAGTGTGCGTGTAGTTTCCTTATTCTCTGCATCTGTAGCTCAGACAGGCCCGGAGACGTGAAATGAGCAGATTATAAATTGAGCTGGATAAAATGGAGGCATTACTCTTAATGTCTGAAAGTAAAAATTGTTTTTCTGTTTGACTAGAATGTTTGGTATAATAAAAATACTGTATGAATGCCATTCACAGAGAAACATCCAAGCATTTTTTTGCAAAAGCCGGAGGAGTATCTAAAGAGATTTTTAATTGTATTTGCTTTTCTGAAGAATGACCTTAGTTGTTGTTTGGGACTGTTTCTTTACCAAGGAAAGGAAGAAAGGAATTACAGTGATATCAGTATAATTATTTCCCTTCGGTATCATACATTTGCAAATGTTTGGTATCTGTGTATTTTCACTGCCAAGGTTACCTGACATTAATGTAAACATCATTGGGAATTAAGGTCACATATAAGGAGAAATTAAAGGGCTTTTATGGCATTCCCTCGTGTTGTTTGAAACAGACAATGTTTGAAACTATGCTCTACAGTAAACAGAGATCCAAATGCAAGAAAGGCCTTGTGAGAACTGGGAGTGGAGAAAAACAAGCTGTACTTTATAAGATGTGCACTGGCCAGTCTGAAAGAGAAAAATTCTCATTTCAGAAGAGGAATCGGGATTTGTTCATAGATGCAGGGCATAATTGAAGTACTTAGTCACCTCTTACCTTGCAATGTGCATCCCTTATGACTGTAACTTATTTGTGGAAATTTTAAAAGCTTTAAACCTAATTGTAAAGTGTGCAGATGTTGGTACCTTGTCAGTGTCTAAATATCTAATGTTACAATACACTTGCTGAAAAGGCCGGATTTTATCATATTGGTTAGATATGAGTTTCTTAATGTGCTAAAAACCTCTTTGGTTCTATAAACTCGCTGCCCTTTTCCAACACTAATAATTGAATTTAGAACACAGGTGGGCAATCCTAATGCTGTCAGGCCAGCAGGTTTTCATTCCAACTCGACTCTTAACTTAAATCAGCTCTTTGTTTTCTTAATGGGACTAAATTATTAACTTCTCCCGGCTGGTGCTTTGCAGGGACCTAGAAAACCGGCAGATACACCAGTTCTCCATAACCAGGATTGCCCACCCCTGGGGTAAAAAGAACAAAACTGGTGAGCTCTTTGACACAATAGTGGTAATAAAGTCTTGTGAGTTGACTGCTCGAGTACCGAATGTTGCAGTCAGCACATACAGTTTCTAGACTGCACTGGTATTGACCTAACTACCGTTCTGCAATCTAATTTTTTAAGTTATGCATGGACTTTGCTTAGCAAAGGCAATGGTGTGCACCTTAGAAAAGCCATCTTGAGTTGCTCAGCTTTAACAACTCTGTAACAGCCCTATCTATAATATTGCATTCTCCTGTGCTTTTCTCTAGTGCAGTGCTTTGTCACTCCTAATGATAACTATCCATCAATCTCCAGTGGCCGGCAATGAAGATAAATTGAATTAGTATAACTGAGAGTTCAGTGGCAAATGGCGTAATTAGACTGTCAGGATTCCTTAAGTGTAACCTAACACATTTAGTTAGTATAAGGTCCTTTATACGGGCGGATTCACTTAATGTAGTTCTTAATAACAAGTGAATGTTACAGTCATTTAGGGGGGATTAGCAGATTTCTGTGAAATTGAGGAAAAGTATCAGCTTTTAAAACAGTTTCTGCTGCTGAGATGCCAACTTCTGTGTTGCTTTGTGGCCTTTGTTGTGAACAGTGTGTGAAAGGGAATGTTGGCCTTTGACTGACATGACATAACCAATAAACACTACAATCCCTTCATAGCAAGTAAAGCAGAAAGTAAACCCTTGGCGAAGATTGTATTGCTAGATTAATTGCTGAAATAATCTGCTTTTAGGTCCCTTACGAACTGTACTGCTATTTTTTTATCAGTTTGGGATCAGTTAATATTTTTTAAATGCATATTGAATAATGACATTAAAGAGTTGGGGAAAACCTTTAAAAGAAGGTAAATTATATTTTGTATAGGTAGTGAAATCTGTCTAAAAAATGACACTTGTGAAGACGGATAAAATACTTTCGTTGTGCTGTACACACTCTTTCAGATGGCTACAGCAGAAACAGTGGGTTATAGTAAAGGAATAGCCATCTTGTATTCATTTGTATCTTTTTGCATTATGACCAGGTATGTAGGCCTACTCAGCGATTACATATCTATGTCTATTTATCCTTTCCTTTATTAAATATCCCATTAAAAAAAACAACAAAATCAGCAATACAGTACAGAGCACTGTAGGAAATAAAATTGGCTGAAGTGTTCTAATTAAATAAGTCTTGGAAACTCCAGGAAATAGCTTAATTTCATATTAAAACACATGACTACAGGATCTTAGCTAACCAATTAACCCCGGCGCAGCTCATTAAAAACACTCTTTTATGGTGTAGAGTGACTTATCTGCTAACACAGGACATGAAAGACAGAATTTGTAAATCCCAAACTCTGTCTGTAATTGGAAAGGTAGATACGAACAGTTAGTTATAAAGTGGCATGGTGAACTTAAATTGACTAAGAAAAACAATTCTGGTTAGTGTGTTAATGTAGTTTGTAAAACATGATTATGTATTTTCACAAGGGATGAAGCTGTGTTTTTTAAGAAAAACTGATTTTAAACATACTTTCTGTAATTTCTCTGCTTTCTAAAAATAAATGTGTTGTATGCTGTGAATTGTTCATTGTGTGCTTAGTTAATCTCTGGCTTGCTTTAAATATTGGTTTTCTTCCTAAAAAGCTTGATTAAGTACAGAGGCAAAAGAGAACAGAACGGATCATCCCTATAGATTCTTTTCAAGGCAGACTTCTTACTTGCTGGGTTTTTAGAGCAAAATGTAACCACAATGTATATTATTTCCCTTAAAATAAAACTTTTGTTACTGGTAGTGTGACATTCTGCTCCGTTAGTATACAGCATTACCAGTGACAGAATGCTTTATACTGACAGAGCAGTATGTCACACTATTTGTAACAAAAATACAGAATCCCCTCAAAAAATTTGAAAATTTAAATTTCTTTTTATCATGGCACAGCCCATAACATTGCAAAGGGTCTGGAGTATCAGCAGAAATGAACAAAGCATGGTGGGTAGTAATATAAAAGATTAAGTCATAACCCTATCTTAACTGGTGTACGAAGGTGTATAGTATTGCAAATAAAATTTTTAGAAAGGTTTTTGTTTAATCTATGTATTTTTCCCTGAATCTTTCAAAGTAAGTGTAATTTAAAGATGGAATAGAAAGAGAACCAGGTAAAGTGATTTTTTTGTAAACGATCAGTTATTTTAGAGATCTGCTTAATGGATGGGTGTGTGTTGAGTTTCAGGGACAGTGTGTGGTACTACATCCTGACCACAAGCTTGCCTCTTGTTAGTAACCTGTGGTCATTGTTTGTTGCAATGAAAGATACAGGATATGTGCTTTCATCGACAGACTGGAACCAATACACTTGTAAATTGCTTTCATTTTGTTTCGTTTGCTTTAAAATCCTTTTCTTCTTTATGCAAAGAAGAAAGTAGTACAGTTGAACAATGGAATTGCCAGCCATTTGATTCTCTTAAGATGAAAAATTTTATTTTTCTTTAGAATTCAGATTTTTTAAAATAAATGGAAAAGGAAACAAAAACTGCCTTTAAATCAATTTTTAAGTATTTTTCTTGCATTTGCTGTTTTATGGTCCTACTATTTATTATATTCTAGGTGTATTCTAGCTTTAATGCAAATGCTTTCATGATAGTAATATTTATGAGTCTAATAAAGACAGATAATTTCAATGAAAGATTAATTGAATTGTTAAATCTCAATATAATATATGTAGTAATGTTGCTAGTATCTTCAGAATGTGCCTTAAAAAATTCCTAAGGCCTTAACAGTCTTTGGTCTTATTTTACTACAAAGCACACTGCACGGGTACTAAACCATACATTCTTGTGGTCATAAGCGAAGTGTAAATCGAAATAGAAATTGAGATAATGTAAAAAAAAGCTACAACAAGCAGAAGATTTCTGTAAAAAATAGAAAATAAGAAAGCTTTTTTTAAAACAATAAAATTTCTATATTTCTTCTAAGTAACATACAGTTCAATTTTGAAGGATGTTTTAATGATGTTCTTAATGTAATGGAAAAAACAGTAGTGTATTTTAATTCTTATTCACTATTAACAAATACAGAAATTGCAAACATCCGGCTAAGCACAAAGAAAAAAAATATTTTGTTTTAAAATGTTTTTTGTCATTTTTGTTTTGTCTGTTCTAGATACACACATAGCAGAATACTTAAATATAGCTGAATAATATAAAAGTGTGTATGTGTGTTAAATACTGGTGAAGGTTTTTTGTTAGATAGAAATTTATAGCATTCTTTCAATCTTCATTACAAAAGCTTCCACATAAGCAAAGAAAACATATAGCGCTGCTTCATTGAACAGAACTAAAATAGCAGTCTTCAGTTTCACTGAGATAGTATAAAGTATGTAACATTATTCAGTCAGATAAATAGCATCATTGATAACGAGACTTAATTGCATGTTCCGAAAGAGGCTATGAATTGCCACCTGAAGTATATTAGTTTACACTGCACTTGTTACATACCATCGTTTGTCTTGTGCAAGAAGCATATAGCATAGAAATATGATTAGCCCATTAAATAATGATATATTTTCATCTTACCAATTCTCGGCATTCTATCAGGTACTGTATTGTTCAATGCCGGGAAAACGGGTGGCTTGACAGATAATAGATATTCCCACCATCAGTTGTTTAGACATTTCTGTCTTTCGTGACATTGGAAAAAAAGACAGGGAAGAAAATAAAAAGCAACCAAATAATGTCAAAAGATCAAGAAATCAATGGGCTGGAGGAATGTGATCCACATTTCAGAGCGCGAGCTTCTCTTTCTATTCGCATTAAGTCCAAGCAAGTGTCTGTAGCAGCCACTAAAGTTGCTTTTATTCACTCCCTAGGAGATGTAACCCAAGCATAGGAACCCTTCTTGTGATGCGGAGATCGCAGCAAAAAATAGCTTTTTACTTACAGGTTATTAACCCGGGTTTATTGGGTTACATATTTAGCAAAGTCAAAAGTGTCTCAGGTTCATAATCAAGGGTGCTGAGCAAAGCAGATGGTTTATTAACGTTTAGGATCTTGTTTCCATGTAAAGAATGACATTTTGTGGAGCCTTGTGTGCGTTTTGGGGGGGGACTGGTCAATTAGTGAAGAATATCTCAGTATCGGCATTTAAGTATCCTAATGCGGTAATCTGATTACTTTCCTTAAAGAGGCATTCTGTGCGTCTGAAACTTAGACAAAGCCTGTTCCACTCAGTGATTTCTAGACTTTTCCCTGTGTGATTTTTATTTCAAAAATATTTTTGTCATTTCAGTTTAATATTTCATTGCCACTATTGTTTTTATGTGGATTCGCTGTTTTACTGATCATTTTTATTTCATTTGAAGGGGAAGTACTTTATCGATTTAGCTTTCAGAAGACCTTTGTAAAATCAGAAAGCAAGGCATTTTTGTTGAATATTTTGAATTTGTAAATTTTAATTGTATTTTGGGATTTTTGCATGAAAGAAAGACTAATACCCTTAACAAAATGAAGTATTCCTTAATATGTTAATATAAATAGTGATGATTGTGAATATGATCAATAAATATTACACCTATGTTTTATATATAACATGTGTATATTGTATATAGTTTTTATTAAAAAAAAATAATTGACACCTCTAAACCAAACATGTATGATTTAAGATTTAATCGTATTTATTATCAAACAATGGTAGTATTGTATTTACAGTATTTTTTGATAAAGTTATTTGCTAATGGAGCTGTGTAGTCTGTAGTTAGCATTGTTTTACTGAAGGCAGTACTTCTTGAATGGACTGTCTAATTTAAGCTGTAGCTCCTAGGGCTTAGTTTTCCCTCAAATCCCAGTCAACACTATTATCTTCTGGGCAAATTTACTTAAGGCTTGTAGGTTTTTATGCGATAGGGAAGCTTGGATTGGTCTCCTTGGTTTCAACTTCTGTGGAAGTTGTGCTCTGTAATAATGAGAAAAAAAATCCAGTCCGCTCTACTTTGTGTTGCACACTGAGACCAAGAGATAGACACAGGATTAAAAAAACAATTTCTGGACATTTCTAGATGATAAATTTAATTTCTTTGCTATTTGGAGGTCTTCTTTGAAAATGCAATTGTAATGAACACATTCAGAAACCGGAGAATAGATTTACCCTCGGCTTCAAATGGTTGACGTTATCGGGCTCTGTCATTCGCTCCTTCCTATTTTCGAGCTGCTAATTGATGTTTTTGATGTCGGGAAGAAAATTGAAGAAAATGTCATGTGTGAACCAGCGCGGAAGTTAATAAGATTGACTTCGTTGACAGAATTTACAATGAGCGCAGAGACCGCATAATGGGACCGCTGCGAATTCGTGTGCTCTCTTTGGAGGGCGAAATTGACACCTCGTGCTAGGCCGGCGGTCGATATGGAAAGATGGAACATTTGGGGAAGGTTCCCTAATCTCGATCCTTTTTTTGTTGTTGTTGTTTTCCCACTTTGGTCTGCAGAGCTGATTTGGCTGCATTAGCAGCTGTTTATCCAGAGGGCTACTGCCCTGGACCCAGCCAAAGCTTCAGTGGAGTCTCCCAGGGCCGCCCAACAATGCTCATTCTTTATGCTGTTTTGAGTTTGAAAGCCACAGAGCTTTAAAAAGGTTAGATTAAGATATGTCTAAAGATACACTAATATCAGTCAGGGTCATTGCATATGCTTGGGCGATGCGAAATAAAGCTCAAACTTAAATCCCTTAGAATAAAAAGAAAGAAACCAGCGTGGCACCATCTTGAGCCATTTATTGAGCGTTGGCAAAAAGCCGAGCACTTTCTCCATTGCTGTTCTAAATTCTTATACTTTTTTGTTCTTTTTTCTTTTCTTTCTCTCTGTTATTTGTTACTCTTGACTAATTTCATAAAGTTCCAATTTCCCATAAATTGTTTTTTTTTTTGTGATGCAATATGGCAAGGTGTAATGGATTTCTGTGTTTAATTAGGAAACGGATTAGTCGAGTTTGGTTCAGCGCTTCTGATTATTTTTCTGGCCTTTAGGGGAATGCGCTAAAACCCTAATACGGTCAGTACCCCCAAGCGGTCTCTTTTTGAAGACGCTGAACAAAATGTGGCCTCCACTAGAGCTCGGCCTCCAAGGATCTTGGGTAAGGGACATTATTCTCAGAATAGCCAATTAATTCCGCTGGCAATGATCAGTTAGCGCTTCTTCTCCCCTTCCTCGCCATTTGAAATGCTAACACAATGAAAATTTTTCCATTGGTCTGTGTCCCTCAGCTAAGCTATTGCCGCGGGCTGAGAATTTCATCGACTGATGAGACCAGAGGCAGCGCCGATAAAAGGTTACCATACGTGACATGCACACCAAGTGCGAACGCTACCTTGAACTCGAAAGTTCTGTAACTTTTATTTGACTTTTTTTGTTGGCAAGGTAAGACGCGCGTGAGGCCGCTGAGAGGTGAAAAAAAATTCCGTTCTCTTTCACCGACAAAGGAGAATCTCGTGCAGTGTGCTGAACTAATTGTCAGTAAAACGTTTTTTTTATAAAAAAGATCTCTAACAGATTTTCTTAAAGGCGAGAAAACAATGCATTAATGCCAAGGTGGGTGAACGGTTGAAGTGTTAAACCGTGGAAGACTTGATTTAGTTTCTCTGTGAACCCTATCGTATGCTGATCGAGTAGATAGACATTCGGCAAAATTATTTTGCACCATATATATTTTTTTCCAAATGGAAAAAAAAGCCAGCTGTGATTGGTTTATATAAAATCGTTGTGCTTAAGTTTGACGTCATTGTTAACAGGATTGCGTAGTCCTGTTATTAGCCTAAACGCACACGTACACAAACGGCAACTCTGGATAGAGCATAATTCTTAGCCTTTGTTTTATATCTTTCTGTGACCCATTTAATTTTTTTTTCCCGTTTAGGATTTTGTTGCAATGATATTTTTTCTCGAATTCTCACATTTATATTCTGTCTGCTTCTAACCATTATGTGTGCTTTGCTTAGTAGGACAAGGCAAGTAAAGATGGTGCAGCACACCTGTCATATTTCAACAGAGGGAAAAAAAAAATCAAGCCCCTTCTCAAATTGTTAGTAAAAGACACTGGCACAGAATAGGTATGGAGTTTTTTTTTCTTTTTCTTTTTTTTTCCCTCCCTCAGCTGTCTATGAGGAGTTAGGCAGGTGGCTCCCTGTGGCTGACTTTTCATGACAACATGCCATTAGAAATAGCGGTCCTGTTGATCAATCCTGCCGACATGACAGCTTTGCCGCGAGGCCTGGCTCTTTGAGCACCAGCACTGTGGCTTTTCCTTCCTATTTTTCCACACTAATTGGTGAAAGTTCTCTTCTGTGCTTGTGGCATAGGGTTTTTTAATAAAAAAAAACATTGTCACAATGAAGTGTTAACTTCGTAAGAATTGTTACTGTTTTTTAATTACCCATATTATAGTAACCCACCTTTTTTGGCAATTTTTTTCTCATTGATTCATTAACTGATATTGAGTTTTTCAAATTAATATAATCTGTATTTTAGGGCAAAAAACAAAATTGGCTTAATAATTTGAATGCTATACAGAGAGCTATTAAGAATGCAAAAAAATCTTTTGGCCTCAAAACTAATTTTCTGTGTTTTAATGCCTCTCAGTATATATGTGTGTGAATGTGTGGAAAAACAAGTAAATATATTTTTCTTAAACTGCAGATAAAATAGCTAACATCAATAAAATGATACATGCATAAAAGTTTCTCTTCTGTATTTTTGTGTGTCTGCAATTCTCACATTCATAGAATTTAACCTCTTCTATATAACTATATAGGTGTGCTACAGTAGGTCTTGTTTTCATGAAAATTGGCTAGTATGTTATTTGTGTTTTGTATAAATTACAATTCCTCTGTTTTCTCAGAATTTAAGTGCTCGCTCTTTCCTTTTATTTTTCACTTAAGAAACATACTTTATTAATGCTCTATTTGAACCCTCCCGCCTAAAGCCTTTAAAATATGGATTAAGAGTCACATCATTTTCTTATGCAGGCTTTTTTTGCCTCATGCCTTCCTTCAAAGTGCTCAGCATTCTCTACTCTGATATTCAAAACTAAGTAAATTAGCAAAAAAACATTAAATATTTACCCTACTATATTTAAATGTCTTGTGTTTGTCATTTGCTGCTTATCCTAATTTCAGTTGTTTAGCCTTGACACTTGACTTTGAGGACGTACCACAGGAGGACTGGGAACAGTACGTAGATATGTTTTACCAATAAGTAACTGTATTGTTAATAGACTTCAACGCAGCTGAGTAGTAGTTTGCGTAGGAAAGGCAATGTGAAGTGCTTTTAAAGGAATAAACATTTACTGCTCACAAATTTTTTTTTGCTGGTTATAAGTGTAATGAGATTAAAAGTAATCATTCTTAAAAGCAAAATTATTTCTTTACTTACACGATTGTAAATGTACGTTTTGCTAATCTGACATTGTTACCATTGAAACATCGCAGTGTTGGGAAAATGTAGTATTTTATATTTTTTTGACATTTCCTTTTCCGTTCCCATTTCCTTTTGGGCAAAGCCTGAGATTACCCTTCTGTATTTAAGTGTGAAAGTACACAGTCTCTTTCCTTTTCCTTGCCGAAAAGGTCTTTTCATCCTAATAGCAACTGAAGTACCAGCGTGTACCCCCACCCAGTGGCACAGAGAAAACCTGACCTCAAAACACTGACATGCCATCTGAACCGAATATGACCACACAAAGGCATGTAAGGTTGAGCGGGCTTGCTGCGACAGAGGAAAGGATATTGATCTAAATGTTTTATTTGGCGCCATAAAAATAAACATGCAAATGAAGTGCTCGAAAATATCAGTTCTCCAAATTGTGTCCTAAGCTGTTTTGTTAATATTTAAGCTTGTGTGTAGCTATGAAAGAGGATGAAGCTATATCCAGTATTGCAGTGAAATCTGTATTTTATAACCTCAAACAGCGAGCTCTGAGCAGTTTGCTTTAGTGAGCAGTTGTGTTTGAGATGAGGGTTACTTCTGTATCCTTGTGCCTGGCTGCCGAGAGGACTATATGCATAGCTAGAAGTGTCGGGAGGTCTGTGATATTGTTTTCTTCACATTAATCATTTGGTAAATCTGCGCAATTAACATTATCAAGTTGTCGGTTGGTAAGAAATCAGACATGACGAGTGTGAAGGGCGGCTTAGGGAGAATTGGGCTTTAAACCCTCTCCAGATCGGAGTTAGGATCAAAGGAGCTTGTTTTATGTGGCTGTATGAGACTTTGAAGTCTCGAATGCACCTACAGCACTCATTTCATCAAGTTCACTAGTGTCTTAATAGCAGATCAATAAGTTTCAAAGTCGGAGAGTTAATTTGATACTAGTGCTGGTGTGATCATGCTGGGCAAATAGAGCAAGAGCGAGATGTCTATTAGAAATGATTAGTTTTCTTTTTTTTACAAAGAGATTGTACTTATTATTATTGTTTCAGGGCTGGTAGAAACTTGCCGCTCCTTTGTGAATTTATGGATAATTTTACGTGTCCATAGGAATGTACACACAATATGTATAATGTTGGTGTTTGTTTATGGATTTGGATTTTTTGGGATGAAAGTGTTAATATAAATGTATTATTATTATTAATAAAAACAATTATTATGCCTTTACATTATTTAATATTAAACATGTAATAGGCCTTTTTGCATTTAAATCACTACAGTATTGTACCAGACAAATAAAAATGACAAATTATTGCACCGTACAATAATAATTACTTTTAATGCTATGTAGCACTAGATAATTGTAGTCACGATGCTGTAATTTTTCAATGTTTTTAATATTGAATTAAAAACACTTCTTTGTAAAAAATAAAATTAGGATTTATCAATTATTAAATTATAGAAATGAATGAGGAACAAAATCATTTTTATTGTGTGTAGCTGTATTATCTTTTCATTAAATATGATGGAAATGTATCATACTTCCAATAATTTAAAAATACAAGACTTTTTTTTATTTTTGTATTTTCTTGTATATTTGTTTTTAATTTTAACATTTTAACCAAAAATGTCTAACTTTTCTTTTTAGCCGGTTCCGTTTTATTGATGAGTGTTGATGCTGGATTTTCTAATCCACACAAATACTGTAACTCAACCTCACTTGCAATGTTTGCTTATAGTAAGCCCCTGTAAAAGATATTATTGGCATTTTTCAATATTTCTTTAAAAGAGAAATATCTTTTTAAAGGATTGCTCGTCTTTTAACACTGGCATTCGTTTTGTCCACCGTTGAAAATTGTGTGTGAGAAAAGAGTAAAATGGGCGCCGTCGCCGCCGCCAGCGTTGAAGAACTATGCAGAAATTTCGAGATTATAAGCAGCTTTGCGTTTTCTTAAAGACTTTGCCATCTGTATTTGCAGCCCATGGGTTGTGGAACTGGGGGGTCAGACTGGCACCTTGAGAACAAAACTCCAATTTAGAATGTTCATCTAAGGGTTGCTAATGGTATTAGGGGCTGATGGGGTGGTCAGCAGGGGCTGTGGATTATGTGAAGACACCACAGCTTGACCTAGACCCTAGCGATTCACCAGTCTGATAGCATTAGTGCCCACAGCTGTCATTTTTTATACCCTCTCTCTTGCCCCCAAATTTTATTTTAAAAAGAGTAAAAAACGGCGGTCTTGAGATTGCTCTTCAGCTCTCTCCCAAAGAAAAGAGCACTGACGGTACTGAATATCCCATTTTTGAGAGGTCTTTCGGATAATATTCGGGTTTGCGTTTTTTTCTTTTTTTAGAGCTTAGTTGGTTGTTGTATTTGACAAAGCCAAATGGTGAAACCAACCAATATCAAGGGTGCAAATATTGTTGTTTTTATATTCTGCCGGGGTTTTTTAAATGTGAACTGATTTACATGGCCTCTCGAGTAAGATTTGAAAGATGCTATTTAGACTGTTGTGCGTCCTTATATTGTAGGTAAAGGCAGTGTTTTCATGGGATACTTGGTTTAGTATTTTTAAAGAGGATGATAATTTTCTCTGCGTGTTTTTGAAGATGTCTCGTCAGAAAGATGGCAAATGGAAGAGTGGTCTGGCTGAAATTCTTTAGGGCTTGTAGAATCTTTTAAACACAACACCGCATAAACATTTTATACTGATGTTTATTCTACTCACAGAGGGGAAAAAAGAATTTAGAAAGTTGGTCTTCCATTTAATATGTTCACACTAAAAGAGAATTCCAAATTTTGGTCTTAGTGTAAGCAATTCATTTGGTCTAAAATGAGAAAGACAGTGTGCAGAGACTATGGGGAATAGATCAGGAACTTGATACATTTGATAAAGGTGTTTCTTGTCAGATTTGTGTAGGAATTATTTACTACGCTGTCTTTTTTGACTCCCTTCTGTTAAAGGCAATGCATAGGGAAAATTGTCCCAAGTGGGACAAAATATCTCATCCTCTGCTTCTTAAAATGCAGATTTCATGGAAAAAGAAGAAAAAAAGTTGTCTCCTCTTAGAACACTATGAATAAAATTTTGGACAGCTGTCGGAAAAGATGTGCCATTTGTGGTTTCATTCCTTTCAGCAAAATGCTGAATTTGTGAGAGTTGGAATATTGCATCTTTTTTTATTTCTCCTTTCACGCACAATAAAATCCTGCTTCATTAAAAGTGTATTAATCTGGCCTCTTGTCTCTAGGGAGACTCCTTAAGATGATATTGTGTCTTTTTCTTTAAATTGTTAAAAAAAATCTCGCAGATTTGGTCCCTGTCAGTCAGAAATAATTGTGTTCTTAATCTTGTCCCTGATGGATGACTTGGAGTTCAGCAACGGGCCAGCTCCAATGACAAATACAATATTAATATTCATTAACTGCTTTGACAATGCTAATTTTGATGCAGTAGTAAAGGGCCTTCCAAAGTTAGCGGCCAAAGCATCAGAGCAGCGCAAGGTGGCAAGATAATTTGTGCTGGTTTACTGAGCTGAAGGCTTTTAAAGTCTTTAGCAAAAAAAAGCTAGGTACCACAAACAAAATAAAAGAGAAAGGGAAAAGTTCTGAAGCATTGGAAGGCAGGACTGCGGAAGTAATACGATCAGAGTCTGCTGCAAAAATTTGACACCTCCGATGCAGTTTCTTTGAGTGAAATTTTTTTTTATAAAGTTGCAACAAAAAAAGCATAACATGGTAAGTCAGCACATTCTCGATTTTGTTTAATCTTTTTGATCTTTTCAATTATCGCTATTTGAAGATCAATAGTCATTTTTTCTCTACTATGGTTAAAAGACGCACAGCGGTGGTATACTGTGTGGTAGGATCGCGGCTTTAAGAGTAGGCTTCCACTCTTTATGATGCCATTACTTGGCCGCGCAAAATTTTAGATTGCCGAGGCTTCAGGAATTTCTGTCTTGTATCTGTTTTCTTTTCGTTTTATTTTTTTTTGCTTTCTTGGTTTTCGTCCTCCTTGTTCTCTGTCCTGTTAAGAGACATGGAGAGCATTAAGCAAGGAGACTGCTTTTTAGGGATATCTTTTCATTCTTTTTTTCTGCTTTATTCTTATTTTCCTGAAACCATGTCAGAAAGTTCTTGCATGGGCAAAAGGCACTACCAGCGATGATTATCCTAGAGAAAAAAAATTGCACGGATGGTTTTTTCCCACCTTTCACTTCTTTTTGCGTGCGTGTATGCGTTTGCCTTTCCCCTTTCGTTTGAATCCAAGATCACATTTGGGACGGGTTCGTGGCGGAGGATGGACGTTGTTCAAGTTTTGCCACGTTAGGGCAACTTCTGTAGAAGGGGCTCAAGTATCTTTATGTCCGCCAAGCTGCAGAAAGCAAGTCCTGGCTTTTATTCATTCAACTTGTCTGAGAAAGAAATACGGACACAAAAGGGGGCTAAACGGGAGGTCTAATGATGAGCAGGGAAAGATGTATGCTATTGTGAATTTTGCCAACAAGCGTGATAATTCTGTGAATGGGACGGTGCTTGAGCATCCTTTCCTTGGAAGACCTGATGTTGCTGCGTGCCTGTCTTGTCTCAGCTTTTGTTATCGTCTCCTGAAATCTGGTGGAGGCTGCTGTAGGTAGGGTGCTGCCCTCCAGTGGATTAGTCAATGACAGTGTGATGTGCATCTTGTAGGCTGTCTGCTACAGCAAGTGGCAGCATGCTTGTTTTAACCAAGAACCGAGAAGCATCCCAAATAGAGCTGTTGTAAATGGTAAGCTAAGCTTTTTTTTTGGTTGTTAGTTTTTTTTTTCCTCATATCTTTTCCAAGCCTAGCAAGAACAGCTGAATTTAAAAAAATATATTTATATATTAGTTGCTAAATTTATGAGAATATTTAGTTTTGATATTTTATCTGATCTGTTTTACTTCTGGCTAATTAGTATCAGTTTGTGGTTTGTTAATGTACTGTCTGCATGGTTATCTTTTCTCTGGTTAAATAATACATTTTCTGTTTTCCCTGAAGTAGTCTTGAGACTTTTCAAAGGGTAAAGGGTTTCTTTTTCTTAGAAAATGACGCTAAACTTTTTAATGTTCAATTTAAGAATGTAGTTTCAGTTTTTGAAATGCAACTCTTGTGCCTTTTGTTATTTGTTAGTTCGCATGGCAGTTCACATTTTCCTCCTATAATCTGATGCTTTTTTTGTGTCTCTGGGTATTTGTTTGCTGCACCGATACTTTGAAACTTTTTTTTTCTTTTTTAAAAGAAATTCAGTTTCTCTTAGATTTGCTGTATTTCAAATGAGGAAAGCAATGGATTTGAGAATTTCCCACAAAAAGAAATCATTTCTTAGACTTGTTCATGTTCTGGTTTTCCCCCTTCGTTTAGTTACTGTAATGTGCTGGCCAGGAAGTACTTCCGTGTTTCTTCGGACTCTGGTAGATAAAATGAACAAGGTTCGTCTTCAGGCTGAACAGGCTGACTTTTGGCAGGTGTGTTTCTTTGTACTTTGCTACTGGCCGCTGCTCCGGTTAGTTGAAAGTTACGTGAACGTACGGCTCTGAATGGAGCTCCCGGCTGCATAGTTCAACCTGGCTGTCTCTTTTTCAGACACTTATGCCTTTTTTTCTGCTCAGTTACTTCCTCGTGTTTAGAAAAGCCCAGGAGAAGGCTTTCCTCGCTAAAACTGCCCATCCCGTTGGCCACACTATTAGCACTTCATTGTTGCTAAATGATTGGGAACTGTCCATCACCAGCAAGCGAACTAGCAGTTTACTTAAGAAATTGCACGTGCGACAAAAGCAGCCGCTGGAGTGTGGTGGTGGCTGTGAATAGAGGGAGGGAAGGCAATTAGCCGCTACGTTGTTGGGGCTTTTTACTTGTCAAACTGGAGTCTTGTAGCTTTTGTTATTGGCATGTAAAGGAAATTCTCAGGGTTTTGTTTTGGTATTAAGGGCCTAAAGATTGCTGGCTGACGCTTTGCACGCGAAGGCCAGATAAGTGCAGGGAACAAAAAAAAAAGACAAAAAAAACCCAGAAATGTTGCTTTAGTTTGTTTTTCCTCTTTGCATTGCCACCCCCAAACCCTTTTACATTACTTTTTTTCATTTTTGTTTTTTTTTCTGAATGTTTTTGTCTTGCAGTTCTCTTAAAAAAATATGAAAAGCCAAATGAAAACCACGTAAGACTCAAATGTTCTCTTTGGAGCTTCAAAAGTTTGTGTGGGAAATATGAATGCTTCTCTCAGGAGTATTGAAAGTGGATTTGAAAAGAAAAAGAGAATTGTTTCGGAGGAGATAGCGGTTATTTTATTTTTTCTGGTCCTTTGTTTGCTAAATTGAATCAAAAAACCACGCAGTTGATAAAAATGACTTCTGTTTCACAGTTGATTTCACTAAGCAAAGTTGTCTTGTTTTGGGAAAGCTTTGTCAGTAGAAATTACATGCTCATTTTCAGCAAATCATATTTACCTTTTGAAATCGATACTATTATTTGATGATGAATCATTGAGTGTGCATCTCCTTTCTCTATAAATGCCAGTGTTTTTGAAGAAAAAAAGGCTATATTTCTATCAATTGGCTGTTATTTTGAAAGATCTTAATGTGTGGCAGCATGGGAAGGGATAAAAAGCTTTTAGCATGAACGTTGGGGGTATTAGTTCAAGTACAATAAACCAAAAATAAAAGAAACAGCAGTAGGTAAATAAAAGCACAACCCCAAACGCCGACCCACGTTAAGCAAGGGGGAAAAAAAGCCGCAGTTGCATTGTCTGGTAGAGGTCAGTCAGAGTTAAGTGCGAAATTCTTTTTTTTTCATCTATTCGTTCTCATTCTGAAAAACAAGAGCCAGTTGTAAGACCCTACGTAGGTGTCACATCCATGTCAAAGTGACAAGAGAAAAATACCTTTCTCACGACACTCCTTCCCCAGGAAATGCGTTCTGAGCGCATTGACAGCCTTGCAGATAAGTGACTTGCTACACTTTGCTGATCTTGCTCTCTTTATGGACGCTGTTGTCTTTTTTTTTCCCTTTGTCTTTTTCTGTTCCACTCGCCTTGCTTGCTTGCACCTTGTTGTAGCCTTCGAACTGTCAGCCCAAAGGCACCGCAAAGCCCACACAAGTTGGTGTCTTTTACCTGGCTGGGAGAAAATACTCCTACTTTTATTTTTCTTTTGTTTTGTTGTTTAGTGCTACACTGCCCTAATACTAGCAGCCGAGGTTTTTTTTTCCCGGTTACCCTTCCAAACTTCTCCACCTTGAGCGGAACCGCACCAGAATTGAGATGCGTCTTGAGCCCAGGATGTCGGAGGATTCAGTACGTTCGCGAAAGGCCAGGCCACAAAACTGGAGACCTCTTGATCTTGAGAGACAACTTTTTTAGTACTTTGAGCCAAAAAAGAAAAAGATAAACAAAAGAGAGAAAAGGTGGTGTGTGTGTGTTGAGGGGGGGGCAGGTTGAGAGACAAAAGCTGTGTGGGGAAGAAGGGAAAAAGAAAGGAAAAAAGCCCACTCGGCATCTAGTCAGCGAGGAAAAAGTTCTTAAGGTTAAGAGACAAGAGCAGACAAAGCGGTTATGTACCCGAGGGATGCTGTCTTAGTGGGAATGGAAGAGCTGAGTAGCAAAGGAGGAGCGCTTGCCTCTGGCTTCTCTTTACTTCAGCAGATCGGCTGCTGGCATCTCAATCTCAATTGCTGGGTGAGTAGCAGGTTTTTTGTTACCTCTCTTCTCTGACCGTTGAACTTCGTATCAGATGGTTTATACTCGCGAATACCAGTGATATAAAAGTGGACAGCACGGGAGGTGACCTTCTATCAACTGCTTTAAAGTAGCTTGAAAGATCTGGACAGTTTTTTTTTTCCTTCCCTTTTTTGTTTAAGTTGATCTGCCTCTGTGCTACAGTGCGATGTGTGGTAGGATGTCGATTTTTGGGGGGTGGGGTGGGGGGGGTGTATTGCAGATAGTGCATATATACATATATTTTAATTTTTAATTGATTGTTAAAAAAGGTGGCCGTGCTAGGAGGAACACTTGCATGAAGTAGTTAGATGTTTTGATATCGGGGAAACAATTTAGATTTTTTTTCTCAGCATCTATTACAGTATATTACTCTTAAGGAGGATCCCCACACGTCTGACAAAGGAAAACGTTATTGCATTACTTTAATATTATTCAAATCAGCCATTATTTATTTTAATCACTTTTTATTTTTTAACATACAAGTTAAAAAGAAAACATCCTGGATAAGGATCTGCCTTCTTGTTCTTGCCAGATGTGACACCCGTTTTCTGTTTGTTTTTTTCACTTTTCCCACAAAAATTATTTCCCACTTCAAGTGCATATTTTTTGCTTTCGACAGTCTGCACGATTTCAAGCTAAAATGTTTCAAATCTTCAAGTTAAAATCTGTATTCGCAAAAGAGAAATATGTGGATTCAGATGAACCTTTATAGAATTAAAAATGTAAACGTATTTTTGGGAAGAACTGAAATCTTTCCATGATTTCACTATGCCATAAATGCAAACTATGAAACTGATTGTATTTTGGAGTGAATTTAAAAGCAAACAAAAAACAAAGCTCTGCTGCATCATGTAATTTTTCTTTTCCTATTCCATCCCTTCTGAAGCTTTGCGGCAGGAAATGTGCTCAAAGAGCTTGTCCCACCTTCGTGTACAGTATCTAAAATTACGCCACTGTTTAGATCGCACTGCCCTTTGTGTCTGTCAGTTTCTTTTATTGTAAACAAGCCGGAGTGAAATCTTGGAAAGAACCCGAAGACATTGCACTCTTGAGTGAAACCTCAATCTTGAGGTTGAGCCATTTAGCTTTAGGGTCTGGTGATGCAGTTTAACTAACACCTTCCATTCTTAGATGTCTGAGTGCCTGTGTTAAGGTTTCATCCATGTGTACATCACACACTGTACAAAGTATCATCACGATCCATCAGATCATACCCTCTGAACACAGTTAACGTCCCTGTCCTTTTAGTCTTTCCGAAATGAGAACTACGTTGATGTTTTTCTGTCTCTTATGGAGCAAAAAACTGTGCGCTCACAAATAATGTTGCAGAATATCATACATTTTTGTTTTCTGTTAACTTTCATTTATTTGTTCTGCATCAGTTTAATTGAAAGCAATGAAAGACAAAATTGCAGGGATTATTTCAGCAAGCGGCAATACAAAAATAGGTTTTGGAACTTTTCTTTATTGCTTTAGCTTTTACAAAGAAAACAGTAATATATGCCAATAAAATGGAAGACTTTGGCCCAGAAATTGTGAAATCACTCCTCTGATCACAGAAACAAGCTTGTCATTACAATAAAGTGAATAGATTAACTTTTAAATATACTCTTCTCCCTATAGCAAAGAGCTCCCTGATTTTCTTTTTTTTTTCCAAATAGAAATACTGATTGGAACTGAAATGATTTGTTAGAAACGGGCTCATTGTGAAACTGTCTTTACGGAATTCAACCCCCAGCAAGATCTGTGCTCTACATTTGCATGCAGAAGTGCACCAACTTATCATCAAACCTCAGGTTTTATCATTTGCTGAGGTCTGCACACAAACAATGGTTGATTTGTACCACGGAAGTTAATCTTGCATAAAACTAATTCAAAACTAAAAGGGTTGTGACATTACATTAGAAGTTTGTTTGGGGTTCTTACGTTATAAGAATATGAAAGTATGTCCCCTCTCCTGTTTCTCAAATGACATTAAGAACTGCAGAATGTGCAATTTGTGCAGAAGACAAACACGGGTCTTTTAAAAGGTTTTGGGATTTTTTGCCGTTTGTCAAGATGTATGTGCCTTTTCTTCATTTTGTATTAATTTAACCTGTGGCAAATTAGATTCATTTTTTTAATTCAGTTGCAATGGTTTTATTCTCTGTACGTGTGTTTTACATATGGAGATGTTATGGATCCTGTGAAAATACATTTTTTATTCATCTCAATTAATGTCAGTTTTTATATAGTGTATATTGAGTGTGGTAGATAAAAATTAAATTTATTCAATTAGGTTTTAAAAATTATTTTATAGAGCATTTGAGGTAACAGGTTATAACATATTTGTGCTGTGTTTTTGTGTTAAAATTTAAACACATTTTTATTTGGATTTCTCTCATTATTTGCTGTTATTTTAGTGAGTTTCTTGTGGCGTGGGCGCGCCAAGGAAGTCAAATATTACATGGTGTTATTTGTCAATTTTGCGTTAAAGGATGTATAGTCGGTTTGATCTTCACTACAAACAGGTGAAAAAAAAAATTAAAAGGGCAAATTACTTTGGAAAAAAATTTGACTGTGACACTGGGATTTCACAAGGCCTTGCAGCAAAAATTTTGCCCGGGGCTTTTTTCCAGCAAAGTTTCCAATCTGATGGCTGATCACTTGCAGGTTTTGTGGCGATGACATCACTGTTTCATGGCCTGATTATCTCCACGTGCTCCCTCTCTCCCCCCTTTTTGTCCTGTGATGCTCTGCATAAGTAATTTGAAGTAATTGAGCCTAACAATTACGAGGCCTAACGTGGAAATATTCATGCATGGTCTTGCAGGAGGCCGTTTATGTTGAAGCTGGTTGGTTACTCATGAGAACAGTCCATATGGGGGAAAGCAGGCCTGTATTATTTCATTCATCAAATCTTTTTGTGTTGGTATGTATTTCTGGTAAATGTGGTTTAAACACGCAAATTTTAAAAATCCTTATTTAGAAATACTGCCAGTTTTATGGTTTAACAAAAGTGAGCTTCAGGTCGAAAGCTTTTTAACTCCTGACGCTTAATGTAACAATAATTCTACTTTCTTTATGAAACTGATTTTGATAACACCAAAGATAGTTGAGAAGTATTGTTCTGGTTGCCTTGAACATTGCTCAGTATAGTATATAATCCGCCTTTTGGAAAGACATACGGTGCGAGTGGGGGACGCTGGGAGTATTATGGTCATGGATTTCTCTCCCTTGAATGCACTAACACACACACAGATATACACCACATATGCGATTTCTGCATTTTGTCAGAATGAATACTTGGATGTAAGCCCCTGGCGCTGCTGTTTATCGGTTCACATGTTTGGCAGCTTTCTGCTCGCGCTGGAATTTGTCAACCTGAGAACCCCTATCCATCACTGGCCTGTCAGGTCACTTCCTCCCTGAACCATCTCGTGTACACAATACAGCTCATTAGAGATGGGGAGCAGTGGTGACATATCATCATATCATGACATAAAGCACGGAGATACGCACTGACCCTGAGGGAACCAGAGGTCACAACCTTCATATTTAGTGTTTAAATTGCTCAGTGAGGTGCCACAAAGCATAAATGAAAAGGGAACTTCAATGGTTCTGTTTAATACTGCGTTTCTAAAGGCATCTTTTCTCTGTATTCAGACATTTGTCGGCTTTCCTTACTTTAGTTCAGAGTGGGACAATGTAGACCAACAAGTAGCAGTGTTTTTAATAAACCCTAATGAATTAATTTTCTTTTTTTCCCCTTTCCCTAAAGTACCCAAAACATGTAAATACATTAATACAACATGCAGGTCTTTAATGTTGGGACTATTAATTAATGCAGCAATAATCATTGTTTACTGCACAGACCAGAGGAAAAAGGTGTTGTTGCTATGTCTGTCACTACTACTGCAATCAGGAATAAAGGTGCTTTAACCTTTTCGGGTTGACCAAGCACCGAGATGAATTAACCTCTTCATTGTCTGGCCAAACATACACTCACTTCATGATGAGAGCTCAGCTTATTGTGAGATTACAATGTGAGGGCAAGGACCCCCATGACCCAGCTTAGAAACTGTCAATTACGATTAATGAAATGACATTCTGCTTAATGGCATTACTAAAATTACAGCCACACACAGAACTTGCAGCGATTTGTGGTATGGTGTGTCAACGCTCGTTTTGTGACCAAGCAGGCTGTTCATTTTTTCCAGCTAGAGACAGGATTCACAGTGTTCAGCAAGTCTTTCTCCAAAACTATTTACATGTTGGATTAAACAGTTTGTATCACAATGTTAAGAAGAATCTGTGTGTAGTATTGCATCACTGTAGTCACAAAATATATTCCACCAGACGCAGGTCTGGACCCTACTAAAAACAAAAAATTATTTAAGGTGTTCATCATTATATGGTGCAAATACATCAGAATTAACATAAGTCACATTTTAGAAACTGGATGTTTCTTATATTATAAATCAGGCTTATTGTGTGAAGGTTCTGTTTCTCAGTCCCAATTAGCTTTGGGGAAAAAAATGGCCGTCATGCAGCTGTTGTAATTTTGAATAGGCTGACACAGGAACTACTTTACACCCAAAAAAACAACAACAACAATGCAGTATGTGTGTGGTAAGGCTTGAAGCTGGGATTCCTGAAGGGTTAGGGAGCTCAGGCCATTAGGTTGGTCTTTTCTGTTTTTAAGTTGGGGGGTGGGGGGGTGGCTGGAAGGTATTGAGAATTCCATAGCCAGGAAGTAATCTTTTTTTTTTACATCAAGAATGGAAATATGTGGGAGTTTTACTGGAGTGGGTTTTGTGTTTCACACAGTCCTGAGGTATTGTCTGGGGACAACATTGTATTAGCGCCTCTGTCATCATTTGTGTTAAATGGTGTTAAAAAAGAAATAAAGTCCATTTTTTTTCATAGTGAGAAGAGTTTTAGTCCGTGAAAGAAGGCCTTGTCCAAAGCAACAATGGGGCAGTTAGCGCTGGGCAGAACCTTCGACACAACTGAAGCCACATTATACTGTGAAAGAGTGCTGGGCTCTGTTTTAAGCAGGTTTTCAAAAAGTAGGGTTTAGGAGAAAATGTCTAGTCAAGTGTGAAGTCTTTTAGGGTGATTTTTATGTGGGGGAAGGGAGAGATTTGGGTGAATAAAGGAATTAATTTCAAGTTTGTCCGTAAGGAAATCATTCAGATTCTTAAAACAAAAGTTTACTTCGCTCGACAAGGTTACCACATCTTCTGTGTGTACACTGTCTTCTGGTTCTAGATTTAAGAATTGTTGGGGATCTGTCCAGTTTTGTTTTGTGATTGGTTTGCAAGTTTCTAGTTGCTTTGAAATGTAGAATGTTTGTTCTTCATCTGGGAATTCACCTTTTCTATTCTAGTTGATCTGCTGGCTCTTTTTTTCATTTTTCAGGTACATTTTTAGTCATATACAACTGCTTCACGTGACTATTGTATGAATGCCACCAATTAGGGTTTTAAATCTGTATACAGGATTATCTGTATGCATAGATACAAAAGTGCTTTGGCAAACATTAAGATCCAGATTGTTTCATGGAACCTTATAATTACTGTTTATGAAGGGGTAACACAAGGACTAAGTGGTAAGATGTGACATAGATTTCAAATCTGTACAGTAAATCTTCTGAATATAAACTGCAATTCAAAGTAGGAGTAGCTTTTTGCCTGGTGTCTTGATATCTGAAGGATAAAGTAAAACCAAGAGAGCCAGCAAGCTTTCCTCTGTGCATCTATTGTTTTACTGTGCTTGTGAGCTCACAGAAGCACTGTTCAGGCCCCGTCTGCAGCCTGGCTGGAGAGAATGTGCATGGGTTAGGGGGTGGCATTGCGCTGTAGAGAGGAGTGGAGGGAAGCCGGGAGACCCTGTGGTCCTTATTTAGTTTCCACTGTCTCTGATAATAGCCTCCGAGGTGAATAGCAGGCTTTCATTCCTCTTGGTTTCCCTTCGTACAATTCAGGGCTAGCAGGCAGGAGAGAAAGATGTGGTCCATTGCAGGGGTACAAGTGCTCAATAAGGCTTGGGCTTGCCACATTCCACACCGTGAACGGTTTGATGGCGGGGGGGGGGGTGTTTTGTGTTGCTAGCTTGTGGATCTTGATTAAGTGCTCTTCAGGGGTCACAGTGTAGCAGTAGAGAGGCAGAGGGAACATGGTAGGGTAGAATTGACTATATCTAGCCATTGCGAAGCATAGACCAAGCCTTCCCTTTTCATTCTATATTGTAGTACAGCACTGAGCAGCAGTATGACACACTCTCCCCTGACCTGCTGTTTGGCAGTTGCTTTTTGGATTTCTTAATTTGGTATCTCAGGATCAGATTTGTCACTGGAAAAAAAAAGATAAGGCAATAACTGGGGAAAAAAACAGGGGATTACAAAATTTACGTATTTATATACTCAGTCTGGTCCTCATGAACTAGGGCTATAAAAATCTTTGCTTCCTAAGAGAAAATGAACGAGAAATACTTGTGTGCAGTGTATACTTAGTTTATAGTGGCAGGGTGTTGCTCAAAAGAAAAATAAACTGTGCAACTAGATATTGTTTATCTAACCTTATTTTAAAAGGCACATAAACCGTTAGGGAGCTGGGTAGTAAATCATTGCTTGGATCCTTGCGTATTGCAGGTCGCTGACTTGTTAAAAAAAAATGAACATACAGTATATATACTAGATGGCCTTTTGGATGGTTTCTGAATAGAAAACCTGACAAAAGAACTAATTTAAATGGTTTACTAAAGCTTTCAAAAGGGGGGAATTGACAACATTCTTTCACATCATTACCAGAGGAGAACAGGCAGCGTTGTGCTGCCAGCACTCACACTTAGTGGCTGACTTGTCAGGATGTTTGACAGCTGTCAAAGCTTCTTTTATTCTTGACTGGATTTCAAGACGGGCTAAAATAGGGAAACACCTTGATTTTTTTTTTCCTTTCCTCTTTTCTACAGACTTTTTAGGTTTTCACATTTAAATTGCTCTTCAAGATACCAGTTACCCCCAAAACAGGGGTTTCATTTTGCCAGAAGTCTTAATATTGGAATGTAGTAACTGTTATATGTGGTGTATTTTTATTTGTAGCTTTTTTTAAAGAGCTGCTGTTGCTGATGTATCACATACATGCAGATGGGTGTCATTCGATTCTGTCACTGGGTGGTTTCCATGATCCATGTTTACTGCCCGGAGAAGCGAGTCCATTTGCAAATATCTGTTCATTCTCTCACAGATTGAGAGAATTTTAATGGAGTAGTTCTTCTCTAGAGGTTAATCTGTCAGAAACTAGATGGACTGCAGTAAAAGGTGTGCTGTGTAATCTACGTTCTTGGTAGTTTTTTGCAAAGAGAGAGGGACTGTGCTTACTGTATTTCAACGTTATATAGGCCATCAGCCTTTGTTTTCCATACCTAGGAATTGGTTGAGGAATGTGGGACAATAGGCAATAGATGTATAACATTTTCTGGTGGCTCTATTTAGCTTGTTTGCTGCAGTTAAATTGTTCTTAAACATCACCATTTTAAACAGTTGATCAATACAAACTTCATATACCTATATTTATGTTACTTATGCCATGCTGTTCATAATGAAATGAAGCGGAAAATTCAATGCTTTCAGATTCAGTCCTCCCTTCTCTTTTGGTGATCTACACAATGAAGGGGGATGCTACACAGATTCTTTTCCAGGACAACAGCTAGCCTTGATTCAAAGCTCAGTTTCAGTCAAAAACTGACAAAATAAATTTTGCAGTTAGGAGCTCTTGAGTCCTTGACAAGGCATTGTGCTTGAAATTACCATTCAATGGCCAAAGAAGACAAAAAAAAAACTTGTATTATGTACAGCATATCTTTTCAACTGACTCTTCAAATGTAGCAACCATTTTAATGCTGTTTAGACTTTTGCTGTGATTCTGATTAGGAACTGCCAGTCTTAGCTTGAGCTTGTAGAGATAAAAGAAAATAAAGACACTTTCCGAAATGAAACCCGACTCTAATCCATCCATCACCTACTCCTGGCCTTTTTAATCCATGCCGTGGCCTAATCTGGTTAAATTTCCTTACTGCAGAGCTTCAGTCAAAGTCCTCTGCTGGGAATATAGGAATCTTGCAGTTGTATAAAGCCGTGTTATGGTTCAGTACTCCCTGTTAAACCGTAATCTTAGATAATTGAAAAAGGCCTTTGCCACTTATCAACACAAAGAGTAGATTACATTGCTGAGACCAATTTAGCAAATGTTGAAATTATATTTTCTTTTATAATGCAGGCCAGGGAGGTGATTGCTTAAGAGGTGTAGCAAATCTGCACATTGAATCGCAAAACTGAACTCATCCTTTATTTTTTTTTCGTTCTGATACATTGGTCAGAGCTCAGTTTGCGTTTCACACCTCACGCTTCTCTACGGATGAGTAAGAGCATTCTGGCTGAAGAAACCTTGTCTTGTATACAGCATTATTTTATTATTTTCATTGATTGCAAGTGATTTAACTGGGCTACATTATTTGCAAGCATATGTCCTAAACGTGGCCAATCAGGTGGATCTCCTACTGCTGCTGGAGAATATATGGCAATCTCGCACTTGGTTCTAACTGGTTTTCGCAAGCTTCCTACAGTTTTAGCCACATCTTTTTCATTTTGAAAACGCTGTATATGATTAGTGCAGTCAGGTGGATCAGGATCACAGTTTTCTTTTCTCTTAACAATCTGCAGTGCCCCTGCCCATTTGTTTCATCTGTAGCGCTTGCCCCGGTTACTGAAGCCTTCACAGCTGATCTTGTTTCTCCCCTCTCTTGCAGTCTAACAAAGTGCCCGTAGTGCAGCACCCTCATCATGTGCATCCGCTCACGCCCCTGATCACGTACAGCAATGAACACTTCACGCCAGGGAACCCTCCTCCGCACTTACAGACCGACGTGGATCCCAAAACAGGTAAGGGCAGGACGGGGTGGTCGTCTCTGCCACGCTGAGGCGCTGACAATGGGCGCGTCTTCGGTAAGATCTGGAAACTGGCTCCACGAAACACCACACGTGTCAGGTACAACCTTAGAAGTTAACCATGGATTAGTTTTTTGTTAACTGACGTGTGTTCAGCAGCTGTGGGCAACACCTTTAAACTTAAGCAGGTTTAAAGGAACACAAAGGCGCTTTATGCAACTTGGCCACAGGAATCTATAGAGTAGCAATGGGGGTTTGTGTCATTGGGAGTTCTCATCTTCCAAAATAAATTGGCCCAGAGCTGTTCACAGAAGTCCGAGGTAAAGTCCAAGGGAAAATGTCTGATGGGGGCTTCTCTGTGGAGGGTGTTCTCTCATAGCTTCTGATGGTCTGAAAATATGTAACTGCAAAGTTTTTTTTATGTAGCATAATATGATGGAATCAATCTTACTGTTCTCCTATTGCAAGCAAACGCTCATGATGAACCTTTATTTTCTGTGGTTAAAAGGCATATTTGAGTGGTAGGACTGCCTGCATATCTTTGGAAAGTAATTAAAAATATGCCCAAGGATGATTATCCTTAGAGGTTATTCACTCTGGATGCATTTCAGACAAACTCAAGTTTAGTTTGAAGCAGTGCTTCGATTCTTCATACTTCATTTACTGTACAGAGTATTTTTGGAAGAGGGCTGAAGTTTGTTGGAGACTCGGCTGGCTCCTGGTGTTTTATTTAACTAGGCGAGTTAGTTTACAGTGACAAACCTGGAGACCCTGTTTACACAGCCGGCTGTTTTCTTGAGCAATTTGAATGAAGTACCTTGCTCAAGGGTACCACAGCAGCATCCTACCTGGGTTTGGAAGTAAAGATCCTCCCATTCAGAATTCAGAGCCCTAAATACTGCTCCCCACTGCTGCCTAACTTGCTGCATTAAGTTTATTTTATCCCAGATATTTACATTATTAGTTACATTAACTGTATTGTTGTGTAAGATAAAGTTGTGATGCAAGAGAAGACCTCTTTCTTTTCTGTGTTTTGTAGTGGCTTATCTCTGATTTAATGGGTATAAGCACTCCTTGAGTTTTTTAACGACTGTTATTCATTGCAATCTTTGGTTTAGAGTGTTTATTATTATTACACACTATAATTTAAAAATCATACAATCTTGTAATTATATAGTGCAACATCTCTATTCAATTGAAAATAATATCTGTATAGATATCTCATTCAACTGATACTAGACATCGCCATCAACTATAACTGCACTTTAAAGGACTGACTTGACAAAGCCCACAGTAGTAGCTCTGATGTTAAGAGAAAAGCAGTCCACTTTATTTTGTAAGTAGAAGAATTTTAGTATTTTTAACTGGAAAACAGCAATGACCAAAGGTAAGTTTAAAAGGCTGCTGCATGAAAATTGAAATTGATTGGCAAATTAATTGGATTGAAATTGTTACATTCTATTAGTTTTTCTCAGTCTGGTTGTTGTATTGTCTCCTATTCTGTCCATTTCATTTTTCTTGACATTGCCATGTTAACACATTTGCTGTAGTGCTAGGAAAATGGTTCTTGAGATGTTATCATAAAATGCATTTCTTATATTTTCAAAAGAAAAGAGTTCCTTATTTAATGCACATTCAGGTTTATAAAGTTTGCCTTACCCACTCTGTATAGAAACTACCTCTTCAAGGTGGACACAGTACAGTTTAGTAGCAACTGGACCTCATTGATCACATTGAACTCAGAATGTTGATTTTTCTTAAATGATTTCTCAAGGGATCTGACATGCTTATCATTTAATTCAGAAATACTGTGAATTTTCATCATTGATTTTCTGGAACAAGATGTAAGTTTCTTATAAAGGTTTTTATTTATGTTTTCTTCTAGTGTGTAAAATAGCACTGTTGATGACATAAAACATGCAATATTTGTCATCTTGCAATAGGCTATCATCTGTGAACAGAATGTTTTTTGAGTGTCGTATTCTTTGGATTGATCTCTTTTTTTTAAACTCCACAAATTACAATTCACAAGTTTGAGGGCTTTACACCTACTGCTAGATGGAGTACTCTTATAGCTCAGATGGAAATTGCGTTTCGAAAGCAGTATTAAAATAACGCTTTTGAAATATTTAAATATGTAATTACAAGGTGCTCCAGATTCAGATTAAATGACATTAAAGAAAACAAAACCAACATTTTACCACAATTTGAGAGCAGAAGCCAAATACTTATGTTTTTCCACTATTTTACTTATTAACAACCATGAAAGTGTTGTTATTATTATGTTAATAAAAAAGTCTGGGATATTATTGATCCTGTATCGCAATATCTTTGGTTGTCAGAGTCAGTATGTTTAGTTTCCCAGGAGAATTTCCTGGTTTCACAGTCTTTCTCCAAGAATGAATTTGCCTTTTAGCTGCCCTGTATATGCAAAATTCCAGTTCTTCCAAAACCTTTCGACAAGAGTTATACTGAACTCATCTAGACTTAAAGGCCTATTAACTATCAGACCTTGCAGTTAAAATGCAAATGGACAGAGATGACAAAGGTGAACTCAGGTCTTGTTTGACTGAAGTTTTGCTGTAACTTTTTAAGAGCTCAGTTGTTCTTTTATCCCTTCTGCATTCAAGTTCAAAAAAGTTCTAACATTTGTATGCCACTTTTTATGCCAAAGGATCTCCAGGGAATGTTACATATAGGAGGGTAACCACTTCTTCCATTACTGGAGTTCAGCAAAAATTTGGGTGATGCACTCTTCTCCAGTATCTGATCAGGTGGTAAACAATTATTTCACCAGCTGCCTACATTTCAGTTTCTTATACTTGCTCACTTTCTTAGTTGCAAAATATTTGGTAATTATTTTTTTAATGATGACTCTGAAATAGGTTTCACCAAGGTTCTCTCAAGTTGGTATATAGCTTTATTTGATGCTGTGAGGGTGCATTTAGCAGAAGAGTATATTTTGAATAAAAGCAGTGCTGCTTAAGGTTTTTAGTGTTATAAAATCAGCAGTATTTCAAGACTGTTGTGAGTTGAAGATCGCTTATTTTCATCATTATTGAGTCACAGTCTCTACTTGTTTCTCTTGGACAATACGTTATTTGCATGAACTGTAATAAACTTAATACCAAACTTGTTTTGCTACTTTTCTATCCCATATACTTTGACTTGTTGATTCAATTTGTGCAGTTTTGATTTTCATTGGTTTTAATATTTTTGTTGTTAGTCCTGTCCTTTTATTATAGCCAAGTATCACGAAGGAGCAGTAATGACTTAGGGTCTGTTGAATGGCATGGCTAATGGCATGGCTAAATTGAGCATAAGCTTTAATTAATGAGAAGAGGTAAAACTGAAGTGTGAAATTACAGTTGAGTGGTTTTCAGGTACAACATGCCAGAACAGGTTATTCATTACAGTTTTAGGTGGTGTGAGGGTTTTGTGTTGATATACAGTATATAAAGATACCTTGTATTTATTATTTTCAAGGTACTACAGAAGGTTGGATATCTTCCTGTATCTGAAGACATATCTAATCCATGTATGTCTAGAGAAGTACCTTAGTCTGTGTTTCTTGAATCCTTTTTCATGTATAATTAAATTTAAGAACCTTTTTATACAACTGATTAATATACTTGCATATTTTGTTTACCTATAAAGTAACTTGACTTCATGGACTAATTTCCTGCTCCTAAGTGTTAATTGCCCATGGTTTACTACCTTACATGGTAAATTGTTGTTTTTTTTTACACTGCAGTGATGATGGTTCTGAAAACACGTGTTTGAAAATAAGCATTTAAGTACAAAGTCTGTAGGTGGAGCACAAATCTACTTCTAACATATCATTTTGTTACCTTCTGGCCAAAAGAAGGTTTACTGGAAATCTTGGACAGTTTAATCAGTTGTGGAAAATTCCTGCGGAGAATTGTTTTCTCAAGCCTACTAGAGAGAGCAGGGACATTTCAGAGCAAGGCTTAGCGGTCATATCACCAGAGCTTCGGTACCTTGTACAGTACATTAGTGTTTCACAGTTTTCAACAGGTCTGCCAATATTGTCCTTTCTTGATTTACATTACGTACAGTGTTAGAATAGAAATAGTTTATGTATTCATGGTTTTATCTTTAACTCAAAGCCCTTTAGCCTCATATTACCCAACTTCCATTTTAAGATGCATATCCACCCTGTAGGATAACTATAGGATATAATCATCTGGTGTCATAGAGTTATAGAAGAGCTCTAGGGAGGGCTAGTGAAAGTACAATTTAAAGATCTGTTATGAGATCTGTCAGGAGCAGAAATTTATATATTAAGGAAAATGAGTCTGCTTGTGGTGAAACTAATTTCAGTATGTCATTTTAGTGATATGTTTCCAAATGGTCAGTTGTTATTTTGAAAGGCAGGATTTGGACCTAATGCCAGAGTTTACTTTTTGTTCTATTGTAGCTGTGCAAAGAGATATTACACAATATATTCCTTCCTTCTGCAAAGTTCCTTTTTATTCTTCTAAGGTCTGGATGGCACATGTTTCATCACACCAAGCGTATTAACTAGGGGAGATACTTAAAGCATTTTGACAGTTGTACCACAGACCATTGTCTATCTCTACTGGAATAAGCCCGTTTGCGGTCTTCTCAGAATATTATTAGTTGTTCTTATATCAGAGTACAGAGTCGAACTAAAAAATTCCCTTAGAATTGTTTGAACAATGTAATCTTCAATGTGATAAGATGCATTCAAATGATTCCAATAATGAATTAAATCATTTATAATTTTTCAAATAAAAAATTGTTTTATAGTCCATGAAATGTTGTTTTGAATTTTAAGATGCCTATCGAATAGTGTAAAATGTCCTGTGTAGCGAGGTCCTATAGATTCGTTTAGTTATAATCTTTAACCTCACTAGCAGAAGAAAGTGGATCAAACCTGTTTTGGTTTAACACTGCTGTTTTAAGCAGTGAAGCTCACCTGAATCTCCTGAGATACTGATCGAGATGTTAAATTTGGAGGAGGAAATAAAACATTGTCAGATAAGATGTGTACACATTTGTAATGGGAATGTATTTTGAAAGACTGAAAACGCTTCTCTTCCTTCACAGGAATCCCAAGGCCTCCACATCCTCCAGATATATCTCCATACTATCCTTTGTCGCCGGGCACAGTAGGCCAAATCCCCCATCCGCTAGGATGGTTAGTACCACAGTAAGCAGTTCCACTTTTCTTTTTCTATTAATATTGCTGCTTGAATTGTTGAGTTATGGGTCTAACTTATTGAGATGCTGCAATTTGACAGTGACAGTTAGCTAGACACTTGACTTTAAACTGTTTCTAACTGAACCTACAGTATTTCAGACATTCAATGTGTCATTCAGCACAACAAAAGTAAATAAAAACACAACTGAATATTGAAAATGGTAATATTTGTTGTTTTAAATGCCTTGTAGTTTGTAGCTGGCACAAATTATGTAACAATTTAGAATTATTTTCATTCATTTGTAAGTTTTAATCTGCCATTCCTTAAGGTTGACACCTGTCTACATACCTTAGATATGTGGGTACACTCCTGCAGCCATAAAACAGAGGCATAGCAACCACTGTCTCATTGTACATTTCACTGTATGGGACACATTATGTGTTAACCAATTTATTATCACAACATAAATAAATCTTAAATACATATGAAATATTAATAAAATATTACGTTGCAGTGAGACGTCTGGAATAATTAATGTTAGTAATGCTTAAATTATACCAAACAGAAACATCAGTGCAATTTAGCAAAGAGGAAGCAGAAGAATTACAAAACTAACTTTTATCATGATACGATGCGGTTGTTAGTGGACCCTTTGCTGTTATACTTAAATAAAAAGCAAAAAGCCATTCGACCCTTTCAGGTCTTCAATATCAAGGCACCCTAAATAAAGGTGTTGCATAGAAAGAATGATCACTTTTTATCAAAGTCACTCTCCCATGCACATATTTGAGTATTGAGTGAGTTTTACATGTTCACTTCTTTGCTTCCTATTAACTTTTAAAAAGTCAGATGTAATTTCATATAGGTATCTCTGTTGTTTTGTTGCTCATATGGCTTTGTCTGTATGTGTAGCTTGAATTTTCAGGATCTAGCATATAGGGTAAGGGAGAGGGGTGCAAGGAATGTAAGATGCACAGAGTTCATTGGGCAGTTTTCTACCAGCTGTTCACTTGTAATTTTAGTTTTGTTTTTTGTAGCTGGTGATTGTCTTGAAAGTTTTAAAGCTTTCATAAAACCGCAATGACCAAATCCAGTCCACTTTTCCCATGAGTGACTTTAAAGTCATCTTGCCAATTGTGTGCCTAAGAATGCTGCAAAACTTGAGGCAAAATAAAATAGGCAGCCCTTAGCTCATGCATGTAGACATTGCTTTGACTTTGCAACAACACAGTTGACTTTCTTTTCTTTTTTAAACGCTAGTTGCTGCTTTGTGGCAAGAATGCTATTTTGCATGTTACTGTATTGTCCAATTACAGTAATGAACCATGATTGCCAGTCTGTTACCCAGAATTCCATATGGGGACTGTCCCCTGGTAACTCTTGTCAACACTTGTTAATATGACAAAAGGCTACAAATTAAGCTCTGTTAATTTAATGTTTTCTCACCGCGATCTAAATACCGAAAGAGGCCCCGAGCACAGACGCAGCCCTTTGATTCACTGTATTTTATTTTGGTATAAATTTACATTCATTATTGTTTTCCTTTGGAAGTGTAGACCTCAATTAGTGTGATGGCTCCATTAAAGCAGTCGACGCTTCGCCTTTAATTATCACAACAAAACACCTAGTTTCAGCTGGGGGAGAGGGTCTCTATTGACATAAGCAGGGGTTATAAAATTTAATTAGCCATTCCTATCAGATTTATGGCATTCAAATTGTTCAGAGTTTGCTCCCTTTGATCCCCGCTCTGCAATCCCCAAGATTTTTGTTCTGATCAAATGAGAAGAACGCTCGCTGCGTGGGAAGAGGTTTTTACCCTTTTCCTTTCTGCCTTTCTTCTTTTTAGGCAAGGTCAACCAGTGTACCCAATCACAACGGGAGGATTTCGGCACCCCTACCCCACTGCGCTCACTGTCAACGCGTCCATGTCAAGGTGGGTTGCGCTCTGTAAAGTGTGCCTTTTCGATTGCCAACAGACAGCGTGAACACTGTTATGATGAACTCAATGGTAAAATGTTAAATCTTTGCAATGCAGGTAATCTTTTATCAGTGTTGGAATGGTAATTGGTTTGATTAGTGATGCTGGCAGTGGTAACATTATTGTAAGTATGATTAATTAGTAGTATTTGGGCTCCAGAGGTATTACTGCTTGTAATATAATTACTATATCCAGATATTATACTACATTTTCTTGTGACTTAATGATACTAAGTAGAAATATATATATATTAAAGACGCGCTGTTTTGAAGAGCTTTGGTACATCTGTTAGAAAATGTAAGAGATTGTCTGATCACGCACCTAATTCATAGATTAAGCTGCTCTTTGCGGACCACTATGTTTGACAACATAGCTCTTCAACTGAATTGCAGTCTTGGGTGCAGTATCTAAGTAGGAAGAGTTCATGGTGAATGACCAGCTCTGGGAGTTATTTCATGATCTTTTAAATAAACATTATGGCTTCTTCAGTCTTAGTTGTGATACCCCTCTTAAAGTGATGTTTGTACTGGTCAGCTTCAAGGGTAAAGGACGATTAAGTAAAGTTGGTCTGCAAGTGATAATGTAAATCTCACATTAAATGGAGGATAAAGGAGAAGTCTGAATTTGTCTCTCATTTATCTGGTGCTGCCCAGCATAAGCTGCCAAGTCAATAGGTGAGGTGCTGTAATGCACTACAGCCTTCCTAAAGATGTTTATTCAGAAGTGGCAGCACAATAAATTCTACATGCAAACATGCTACATGCTACAGTGCTTCAGACTAAAGTCTGGATAAAAAGCACTATGTAAAACAATATGTAGGTTTTGCCTGATATTCCAGAAATAAGGTTTGCTTTAATAAAATAAATGTAAAATAAAATGTAAAACCCGTAATGTAACATGTGGATCAACCACATCACATACCACATTAAATTAAACTAGTAGAAAAAAAGCCTCATTTACCCAGAAAATTTTAATCATCCAGACGGGCATGAAAGATGGTGGTGGTGACACTTTCCATCTCCAGAACATTCACCAGCCACAGGAAGGAGAGGGATCTTTTTGGATGTGTGGCACCGCAAGCTTCGCAAACCCCCCTGAGCTGTTTCCCAAGCCCCCCCTCCCCCTTCCTTTCAGCCCTAATTATTTACAGCTAAATTTCCAGTGGTTGCTAGTTTATTTACCAACTAGTCAGTAGAACTGTGTTTAAGTAATCACTAATTGCCCCTAATGATGGGTTTATTTTCTGATCATCTGATTTCCAGTACAGTTAATTGAATTGGTGGGTGCTTAGAGTTTTGTGATGGGCTGAAGCAGCTAATGCATTTTGATAATATGTAATTAAATTAGCATAGATTAATAGGCAAGGCCTCTGTCTCTGGAGACAGAAGGTTAGCGTTTATATGTTAAAA
Source organism: Atractosteus spatula (assembly GCF_055471065.1). NCBI lineage: Eukaryota > Metazoa > Chordata > Actinopteri > Semionotiformes > Lepisosteidae > Atractosteus > Atractosteus spatula. The sequence continues at coordinate 37,043,895 of NC_142710.1, read as the reverse complement.
CAGAGAAAAGTGGCTAGTCTTTTTTTATTATTATTAATGGAGCAGAGGGAACACGTGGACTTTTTTTCTGGTCAATTACCCATTCTGTTTTAAAATTCTTTGTAATTTTCTCATCACGGAGTTGTCCACCAATGAGAACGTATGCGCCCGCTGGAGCAGGCTTGAAACAGAAGCAGGCTTGATGTGCTTGAAACAGAAGAACATTAAGGCAGTAATGGAGACTATCTGTCCTCCTAATCCTAATGGCGTGTTCAAAGGCCATTATAAAGACAGCAAGGAAAGGTCTCTTGTACAGGAATACCTGGGTGATATTTCAGTTTAGGTTGTTGTTTTTTCCTTAGTATAAAGGCACAGAAAGGGGGACAGGGGTCCACAGCAGTTTTGTGTGCTGAATTAGTATGACGAAAGCTATTCGTCTTCTTGTACCCACTATTCCCTTGATACAGCATATAACCAGGTACCCGTTTTTTTTAAAAAAAAGAAGACAGTGCAGCAAATTAAAGACATTATTTTGATAAAGGGGTGACAGAAGTACACGTCTATTATCCATGTGACAGTTATAGGAAATGTAGGCTCCTTGCCCTGCTCAGGCTAACCCTTTGATATGCATTCCATCCATATGCCTAGCTGCAGTTTCTCAGAATTAAGTGATGGGTCATTATACTTTAAACACCGCAGAGCAGCCTGGATTGGCAATTAAACGGCACTCGCTGACACTCATTCGCGCCACCCGGTGACCCCCTTTAGATTGAGATGTTGGAGCTTCGGGGCCCTTTGCCTGCTAAATTGGTAGAAGGCGCTTCTCCCGATAAGGGCCGACTCTGAAATCAGCCAGCTTCAAAGAGAGCAGCATCATGTATAAACCATAACGTGGGTACGCGGTGGCTTGAAAAAAAAAAATTGGATCCTGGAATAGAAGAAATGTAACAAGAGCGCAGGGAGAATGAGGCATAATGACGGACCTACTGCAGCTCAAAGGGGGTTGTGCTGCAGGAAGACGCATCCCCACAGCTCGTGCATAAAATAAAGGCAGGCAGATGACACGCCGCTAACAGGAGCATGTCAGTGATGAAGCAATAGTGCCGGGGTGGGAGAAAGGGAAAACAAAACCCTAGAGAGTGCCGGGGAACAAAAAATAGTTGTTCCTAGCAAGTTTAGGTTCATCATTATATTCTGGCTTGGAGCCATGCAGCCAGACAGCAATGAATAATGAGCTGTTTAGAATTTTTTCATTCTTCCCCTTGAATTTGTATACAGCCATGTAGCTGACGGTTATTTCACTCGTGAGGTGATCCGTAGCGAGGGCTTCTATATACTTCCTTTTCTGTGATTAAGTGAAAGGATCCTTGAATAATAACAATAATAATCCAAAAAATAATAGGGAAGGACGAGGTGATTTGGTAGGGGCAGAACAAAGACCACCTCGACTTTTGAAGATATTCCAATGCAGATTGGATTGAAATTCAGCCCTTCCATGCATGTGCTGTGGTAGCTCTATTGTTTGGGCTAACAACTGAGCTCAGTTCAGAGGTGATCTGTCAGTTGGTTTTTTTTAAAGGGGGGTAAACATTTTGACCTTTGTGTTGTGTTTTAAAAAAGTCTGTCAAAGATTAGATTGAAGAAATTCGTTTTTAATGATGTATGTCAGTCTTTGGTTTCTTAGTCTGTGGTTTATCTTCATGTACAGCTTTGTCCTTTCTCTACGGAAAGGACCAAGCATCTATAGCATCTTCACCTGTTAAGGTTTGATGTCCCACACTTCGCTTGTGATCCCAATATGGTGTCACTTGAGGGCCTGTTGACCTTGTATGAGATAGGGATTGACCCAGCCTTTATTCTGTCTTACCATCCTAGTTCTTACCCCAAGTGCATCATAATCACAGAGCTCAATTGAGCTCAGACAGTGTCCCCAGAGAGGAATTTACATATTTATGCAGTTGCACGTCTAGGCAGGACTCCCCTTTATCAATGGCATTGACAACAAAATTCAAGCAGCAAGTCAGCTTGCTTATATTGGCCTCCCAGAGTTCAAAGCCAAGAAAATGACATTTGTCACATCATCTGGCAACATGCATTTAAAATGGCCACATTTACACTGTAATACTAACAGTCTGTAACAATGTTTCGTTATAGATCCCTTTTATTGATTTTGTGGTACCACTATTGAGAACTCAGATATTAATGATTAAACTGGGTCCTTGTTTCCGTTACACATTTTGCCTCAGTGCAGTGTACAGCTGCAGTTCTTTGACAATGATACATAATTGTAAAGGCTGTGGAATAGAACTATTGTACAAAATAGGCAAATTTATGGACAGCTGCAAATCTTTGTGGGAGTTCCATAAAGGCAATTCTTTTTGTTTTTGCATTCAAGGAAGGTGCCCTAACTTATATTTTTTTATATAAGAGAAAGAAACAGAAATCTCTCACAGAAAAGTTGTTTTGCAAAAAATATATCTTAAGGGGAGTTAATGAATGTCAATACACTATTGAATTTCGTGGAACTGTTGCAATGGTTGATCATTTTTAAAATGTGACACCTCAAAGCTTTTTAGAAAATCTGTGTACTGAGATTGAGGCTTGTCTTTTTCGACACGAGTGTATTGAGTCATCAGACACTGTACTTTTAGTTCACACACGCAGGCTACACGTAACCCCTTAATGCCTTGCTTTTAAATGTCAGCTGTCTAGAGTTTGTACTGTATTTTAGAGATATGAGTCTCACATGACTGGGAGGGGTACAGGAAATGCACAACTGTGAAATCAGAAGAAATTGTCAAGGCTACAAATCTTAAGCGAAGCAAAGTTCTGTTTATTCTGTGTGCAGTAACTACAATTGTTTTTCCTTCTAGCGCAATTCTGCTAATGTGGGAGTGTCACTGTCACACTGTGTCACTTGTAATTAACGGAGACACTGAGAGTGTAGTGACAACATTATGAGATTCATTAAGTTTAATTCTTCCTTGATTGATCAGTGGTGACAGCTTGCATATGCTCGCTTCACTCTCAACAAAGTGTCTTAAAATTGTCTGCGCATTTTTTCGTTCATTTTTATTCTGACTATTTACACAGTTTTCTCTCCTCCAGGTTTCCCCCACACATGGTCCCTCCACACCACAGTTTACACACTACAGGAATTCCTCATCCAGCTATTGTCACACCCAGCGTCAAACAAGAGTCTTCCCAGAGTGACATTGGCTCTCTAAATAGTTCGTAAGTACTCCTTTAGTATTCTCTTGCTTCTCTTTCTGCTGACTATTATTTTTTATACATTGTGTAATTTAGAGTGCTCTAAAGAAGTAAATATAAGCCTTCTCAAAGGTGTTCAGGAGAATGTAAATTTACTTAAGAAAATAAAAGGTGAAATAAATAATTGGTACTTCTTGTTTAAAATCCATTTTTTTACTAAAATCACCCTGTGGCACATACTTAGTCTTGAAAGAAGGTTGTTTTTATTAAAACAAAAAAAATTAATCCAGTAGTTGCTGGAAATACAATGAAAAATACTGAGCTGTGTTTATTTTTTCTTGGGTGATGTCTGTGTACATATTTGAATGTCAAAAAAAGAAATAGGTGCCTCAGAATGTTATGTCTTCACTCAGCCTTAAAACTGATGAATGTGATGTTATTCTTCTCCTGAAATAAAACTCAAAAACGGTGTCTTTTCACTGAGTCTCCCCCCTCCCCTTCTTTTCACCCCCAGAAAACATCAGGATTCAAAAAAGGAGGAAGAGAAGAAGAAGCAGCCTCACATAAAGAAACCTTTGAATGCATTTATGTTGTATATGAAGGAAATGCGAGCGAAAGTAGTAGCAGAGTGCACGTTGAAAGAAAGCGCAGCTATCAATCAAATTCTTGGCCGGCGGGTAGGAAGACCTATTCTTTCCGTATTAACATTGGTGGTCCATGTGTAAAACGAAGAATTGATATTATCTTCAGTGTAGAATTTGCATAAGGTGTTGGGAACTCTGTAGGTGGCACGCTGACTCCTAAGATGCCTTGGACTGATTTGTCTTCTTCGCCCACGCATTTAAGCGGAAATAGTATGATAGCCTTCAGTAGTGCCAAAACAGTTTTTTTGTCTTTAGTGCTGTAGTAGTGAGTTTGTTCAACTGCCTGAGAAGTTTTTTTGAGACAGCTTTATGGCTTTGTTACAAAATGCATTGCTATATCTTTCCCTGATCATTAATGTAAACATCACACATAAATGTATTCTCTGTTATTAGTTGTATTTAGCAGAGATACCTCTACCTAAAGCGATTTACAGAGACACCTGTACATCAGCATCCAGTATGGCTATAGGCCTTTGGTTGTAGCAATAAGAACGTTGATTAATTGGCTCAAGAGACAGTAAACCTAGCTTCTGAAGAGCCTTAGTCTTCCTTAACGTCAATACTAGCTTTTCATAGGTTTGAAATTGTTGTATGGTATTTTTATATAAAGTTTATTATAGATCTCAGCTCATGATTTTCTCTGTTTGAGCTTTCATGAAACTGTAGTAATTTTTTTATCTTTTGTCAGTGGCATGCTCTATCTAGGGAAGAACAAGCAAAGTACTATGAGCTGGCAAGAAAAGAACGGCAACTTCACATGCAGTTGTACCCGGGCTGGTCAGCACGAGACAACTATGTGAGTTTTTAAGTTTTCAACAAGGAATAAAAATTGACTTTACTTGCTTGCTACTCCATGAAAATGGTTATAAAAGTCAACTCTTTTCAGACTCCTTTTTGTCTGGTAGAACGGTGCTGTGTATCAGGACTCCTCCTTTCAGCACGTTTTTTGCTAACTTCACAACTTGCGATGTTTTACCTCAGATGGAATGAAACACAAATACTTAGTTGTTAAGTGCACTCCAGGTATCCTGTTGCAATGTCCATTTACCCACTGTCAGAAAATCCTTGAATGGTAAAAGCAATCCACAGCCTATCCCAGGGCTCAAAACAGGATTACACCCTGGAAGAGACACTGTTCCATTGCAGGGCACTGATACAGAAACACCATTCAGCCTAGCCAGAGGAAATTGCAACACTCCACAAAGACAGTACATGTAAATTCCACATAGAAAGCAGTCAGGAATCAAAAGCAGGACTCGAAGAGTTGTGAGGAAGAACTGCTAACTGCCCTACCACCTTGTTGTAATGTACCCATAGACAGTATTAGAGTAAATCCCCTTTTTGTACTGTTCTTTATGCCCTGATTAAGAAATGACGACACTATATGTAAAGTATGTTAGAAAATATGTGTTGTGTGCTAGTGCAAAAGAAATGTATGCACATAAAATAACACTTGAGTTTGTGGCCCTTAAAGATATTGCCGCTATGTTTAATGGCAGTAAATCCAAGTACCTATTTTTGTGTGAATACCTTGCTTTTCAAAGGAGAAGGAAAGCTCCAGTAGTGTTTCTGAGAAGTGTTCTGCACCATAAATGTCACTTAGGCTATCCTGAGCCTACCCATCCACCATAAGTACTGTCTTGTGGCCGTGAAAGAAAAGACTGACAAAGCACCAAACTGATCAATATGGAGCCTTGTAACAAATCTATAAACATTCCAGCAGCCGGATCAGGTCTGGAATGGTTGCCAGAATGATCGCTTCTACATAGCAGCAACTATACCTGCTCACACAGTAAACGCATAATTATAAACGCAACCAAAATCATCAGAATAATAACATCTATATTCAGCATCCATCACCCACACATATGGTTATAAAACTCTCTTAAATATTGGCAAGGGGTGTTAATCTTTGCTGAATCCTGGTTGAGTTGTCTCATTTAATGACATTGGAGCACATGTGTACAGGAGAGATTGTGAAATATTTGTTCATGCTGTGAGCCTTCAGACCCAGGTCATAGTGAGCAGTAGATAAAGTAGAAAGAGCAAAAGACAGAAATAATGTCCAAAGAAAATGTTCTTTTGTGGCTGTACAAGGCTCTGGGCTCTAGTAGAATGTGGTCTCTGTCTTTTGTTTCATGTCTATTTTTCTGCAAAATAATAACTAAGGTTTCTATGTTTCTTTTTTTTGACTGGAAATCAACAGGGGAAAAAGAAGAAGAGAAAAAGGGATAAACAACCAGGAGAGACCAATGGTAAGTGAGCAGCAATTATCTCTTATAATAGAGGATACCCATCATGTGTCAGACTTGTGACATCTCAAAGAGTGCAGCTTTTGCCTGGCACATTTGTATGTGGTTTGCTGTCTAGCACAACATTTAGCTGTTGTTATGTACTGCCTGTTACTGTGCTCTGTTAAATGCAGATAACAAATTGCCAATGCATGAACCCAACATTGTGATGATTATGGTTTTTTAATAGTTGTTGAAGTCCCAGTTTCAAGAGCAATTAACTGCCAGTGTTAAAGTTAATGCCTGTGCCTTGGTTATCAATTTGCTTAACTTGTGTTGAGAATATTAATATGGGCTGTACCTGTCTGTTCTGATGCATGCTTTTAAAAAATCACCCCCCATCTTAAATTAAGGAGGTTTGCTTCTTTTGTTTTGTTTATTTTTTATCCGTTTTGTGCGTTGGACAAATACTGCATAGTTAACCTGTTATTGCAGCCAATATCAGTCTAGATCATTTTTTGAAGGCCTTTTATCTGTTCTTTTTTTTCAGAACACAGGGAATATTTTCCAAACCCTTGCCTTTCACTTCCTCCGATTACAGGTGCTAATGTCATTTTGAGTCCTTAAAGTACTAACTTTTGTTTTTTTCCCCTTTTTATTTACTTATTTTTCTTTTATTTCATTTTTTTCCACATGTGTAATACTGCAAAGTCATTTGCAAAAATGCTAATCAGTAACGTGGACGTGTTTATTTTTTGGAGCGTTTGTTTTAATTGGTTGATTTCTTTCTTTTATGTTCATAACACAAAAGTATGTTTTTATAATGATGCTTTTTTGTATAAAACAATACATTATTTAACAACATTCCCCATTTGGCAAATTGAATATGCAGTATGTTTTAAAGCGACTGTTTCAAAGAAATCTGCAGAAAATAACCCAAAAGTAAACCTCCTTAATCTAATTGCTTAGTAGCTATGCTTGGCCTTTTTTTATAAGCATGAATATGCAGTTAACCTGCCTTGCTCTTTCTGCACAACCTTTCCACCTAAAAAATACTGTATTGATTTTGATCTAATTCTTGCTAGCTCAATGCCTAGTGTTTTCCCTCACTGGGACTAACAAGTGCTATTCTGCAGTCTGCTTACTCCTACTACTGAACTATCTCTTTTTTTAAAATGTAGAACTAAAAATCATGTATATTGCAGAAAAGTAATCAAAGCTGCAATCTCCCATTTGTTGTTTTCCTAATTTAACAAACTCACTTTTAAGATACAACCTTAAAACAGAAATGGATGGCTCTCATTAATGAGAGAGACCCCGGCCACATCTTTCTTCTCTTGATTTGCTAACGGCTGAATTAACACTTAACGTTTCTCTTTCTACTTGTGAAACGGCAGTCCTTTAGAAAAGGGATACTGCAGCTTTAATTGCCACGTTGACTCTTTGTTCTTTTTTTTTACCTTTTTTGCATCCATTTTTTTTTCTATTTACGTAATTGGTATCAAGCAGATTCATTTATTCCCTTTATTTTTTTTATTTCTTTCTTTCTCTTCCCTCTCTGCTCGCTTCTTTCTCCAATTCGTTCAGACCTGAGCGCTCCTAAGAAATGCCGAGCGCGCTTTGGCCTTGATCAGCAGAATAACTGGTGCGGCCCTTGCAGGTGTGTATAGTGTTCCCGGACTTGCTATGGCTGTGGTTGCAGCTGGTTTTGAAATTGGTACTTTCTCCTTTTTTCCAGCTATCGCATCTATGTTTTCTTCTGTGGTTAAATTCCGCCCCCGTTTCCTTGCCAACCTCCCCTTCTCCCCTGCCTCTGTGAGCTATTGGTGAGCCGGGTACAGACCCCAAAGACTATGCCCAAACAATATTTCTGCAGCTTCTTCTGTAATCTGCACAGGCATTGTTTTTTTCTTGTCGTTGTTTCGAGTTGCAGGTCTCATGTCACGTGTGCGTGTGCGTTTTCTGGGCAACGCATCCCAAAAGCCAGAAACAAACTTAAATTGGAAGCTTTTCTGTTGCCAGACGCTTTTGGTATTGTTCAAAAATATAAATGAAAATCGGATAAAACGATCCTCAGAAACAGTCTACGACAGTGTGGAGTTACCTGCATTGGCGATGATATGAACAAATCGACCGTGTAGGTGTTCACTATGTTTGCTTGGTTGGGAGGGCGAGGGAATGTTTGGAAAACTGGTAAGGGGAGATTACCAATTACTACAGCTGAAACCCTAGCTCTAGCTAGATGCCATATCCAATGACCAGTGTCCACTTTGTTTTCTTTTCTGTTTTATTTTTGTGTTTACCTTTGGCTAACAGATGCAAATACCCCAAAGAAGTGTCGTGCATTGTTCGGGCTTGACCAACAGAGTTTATGGTGCAAACCATGCAGGTATATTCCCAATAGTAACTTTTGGGGATGAGACTGAACAAAATGAAACCAGCAGTATTCCTTTATGTGTGCTTTTTGTCTTCCCTATGCAAATAAACTCTCTAACACGCTGTGATCCCTTTGCTAAAATGAAGCCTAATGCTGTAACACAGCAATTAATTGTTCTCTTAAAGAAACTTTCTGTGGCAGAAACTGGCTTTGTATGTAGCAAATTTATGATGAATTGTATCCAGAAGTTATTGAGAAATTACGCTGTACTATGATGATTTTCAAAAATACATTGATAGCTGATGATTTTTGGTGTTAAATACACAGTATAAACTGATATACATATTGTAGACAGTTTGCTCATAATAGTAACACAATCATGTTTTTAGTTTCCTTCTGATGTATTTAAAATAACCTTATATATAGAATCTTGATATTCCATAATGATAATCTCACTACATATATCTATGTTTAGTTTTATATTAATTAAGAAAACATAAATGTATAAATGTATCATTGGTAAAAATAATAAATAGATTACATAGCCTCAGTGACACAGATTATTTTCTATACTTCTAGCCCACAACCCACTTTCTGCTACAGGTCTAATGCAGTATCTGCTTATTCTGTGTCCCATTTCTGAGCCATTGATTAGCCTTTCTCATTTTGCAATTGCTTTTTTGGTGGAGGGACCAGAGTGGTTTGTCCTTCTTTGCACACCCTTTCCCTAATAATGTTACTTAGTTCCAATCTGTTGTTTCTTTGTTCTGACACAAGCAGTCTTTGAATTTGGAATATTTTCATGGTAGGTATTTGTTTCTGCTAAGTAATACCCTTGTGTAACGCTTGCTCTGTCCTCCACTCATTGTGTCGTCCTGTCTCGTGGAACTGCTTGTACTTTGCTTTAGCAAGAGCGAAGCATGAATTATCACTGTCATTCCATTGTTATTTTTAAGCATTTAAAGCAATCACAAGTTTGTTTTTTTCCAATCCTTTTAGAAGAAAATGAGAAGCACTGATGCAACACAAATGAAAGGGCTTAGCCTGTATTATGCATCATCAGTGGAACATAACTAAAGTTCCAGCACATTTTAGGATAAAGTTCTTGGTTGTTTCTATGATACACATTGATGAAAGATGGTCTTCAGTACACAATCATATTGTAACCAACCTGTTCCAGGTTTTATATAAACTTGATTTTTTTCAAGAAATGCAGTATTAAAGTGGAGCAACACCTCAGAGATTTTTTTCACTTCTTAAATACATATTAGTAATTTTAATAAAAGTCTGTCTGAGTAGGCACTCTCCATACCTAGCAGTTGCTTCCCATACAATATCTGTAGGCTTTAAATTAGCTGTCTGGGAACCTTAGTGTGGTGACTCCAGTGAAGTCAGTTTTCCTTAAGTTTATTTCAAGTCCTTAAAAAGCCCAGTTTTAGAGTAAGGTTATGAAACCCAGTTTTTTGGAGGGATGATATCTTCTGCTTCTTGTTTCATCCTGAGCAGTCTGTTAAACAATTAACTTAATTATTTTTGTAGACACATCTAGGGTGTTTCTTAAGATATTTTGCAATTGATTATGCAAACCATTCACGTCATTAAATATACTGTTACCTCTATAACCTGCCAGAACCTGGTTAGAAGTATTTGAGTTATGCATTTAATTACACAATTCGACCAACTACATAACTGAAAGCTCAGGTTGAACAAAAATCTGAAGACATTAAGTCCTTCCGATAATTGAATTTGACACCTTTTGTGTTAAAGGCTAAGACTTAAGAGTACACATCTTGAAAAATGAGATGCATAGCCTCCAATTTAATCCTCATCACACTACTGAAAACTCCTTTGTTCTGCTAAAAAAAACAACTTTTATTTTGCAAGTGAAGCAGTCTAGAAAAAAACATACCAGAAGGGTACAATAGGAACATAGGATAAATACAGGAAACCAGGCTTGTATTTGGAGTGAGACTTACCACTCAATGAAGGGATTTTAACACTTTTTTGTGTTATTTCCTCTGATAGTCATACTATACTACAATCTAACTTTTAGAGGGCCCTCCCCGTCTCTCTCTTAACTACTTAACCACCGGTGTTAGCTTCCTAGCCTATGCCAGGAGAGAGGGAATAACATGCAGACTAGCCACTGCTCATTATATTGATTGAAACATTTCAGCACAGTGATTAAATATTAAGATGGCTTGAGATGGCAAGTCACGTTTCTTAGTTTCACTTTCACTGCCTCATTCTTCTTTGTTAGTGCATGTGAGCTTCTTTTCTTACCTTGCTTACCTATCACTTGTGTTTTGTCCCCTTGCATGCGCAGTATCTGACATTCTAACTGTGCTTCAGTTGTTAATCATCTCAGTGAGCAACATGAAATGATTGACCTTTCACATCTGGCAGGTTTTTTATTCATGTACAGTGTGATTTCTGTTGAGAATAACCATGTTTAGTACTGAAAATACACATTGTCTTGCCTTTATTCTGTTGTAGAATGCAAGTATATGAATAAATAGAAAGCTTATTGTAGGGTTGACCTTGGTTGAAGTGAGAAAAGTACAAAAAAGAAAGTCTTATTAGTCATGAGTGGTGTTGAAAAGGAATTATGCCATCCACGATCTCCCCAGCCTTTTGCTATAATTAAAAAAAAAAACATGTAGCATTTAATAGCAAATGTTTTTAATTCACATATACACATTTCTATGGAGTAGTGTACTAAAATAATCTGCTTTATAGATGATGCATACAGCTGAGACATCATAGTTGTTTAAAGAGTATATAAAGGAGACCTAAGGAATATTGACATCATTTTATTCATTTAAAGCCATAACAAAACAAAGGCTTTTAAGTAAGTATTGTTTAATCCCCTTGCCTGAGGAATGATAGTTTTCCAGTCCCCAAACCATAGTTGGATCTGAATTGTTTCAGCTTGCGAAAGCTTCCCTGAACTTGTGAAAAACAAACTCCATATGATTTTGTGAGAAAATGGGACAAGATTTAGACCTTTTCTGACTTTAAAAGAGAAACGTTCCCAGGGAGACAGTCAGTTATTAACTATGCTTTCTCCTACAAGTCCTCTGGTGGATAATCTTTATACCGTCAGACTCAGTCAAGTAAGGGGTCTTGTTCATGTTTTAAAGGCTACAAGGAGGTAAAAAGGTTTGCTCAGTTGAGCTGCAGTATTGCGACTCCTGTATTTGGCATAATTCCTCTCATAGACCACTATTGCCAGTCCATGGGTGAAATGAGAGGGAACAATTGGTTATATTAAAAATGAAATAGATTACATTATTTACAAGAATCTTACTGGCACATATTCTTGTTTTAGACTGAATTGCTTTGTACTTTTCATTTGGCTGTAGTCAGATTATTTTATTGGGATTTGTCGGAGCACATCAAATTGATACATTAGCTCTTTGGTTTTTTTTGTTTGCTTTGTTTTTAATGTGGCATGTCGTGTAATTCTTTACTTGCACACATTTTGTTGTTGTTTTTCCCTTCTTTTCCCTGTGTACCCTTTCTCTTTCAGCTCTTCACTCACCTTGTTCATGAGAGAAAGCATGAAACACTTTTTTTTAGTTTAGCATGTACTGACACTGCAGGCTTATGTGGCTTTAACAGAACCGCCTCCCAACACGACTTTCTCTATCTCTCTCTCTGTGTCTCACTCTGGTCTGAGAACTGAATGCTTGTTGGCAGAACCTGTGTGAGTACAGGCAGGGGTATGACTTGCGAAACGATTCTTACCCGAGTATTTTAAATGAATTCCAAAAAATTACAAAATTTTGTTTTTCCTCAGCAGAAATGTTTTTATTACTATCAATATCAAATAAACAGGGACAGAATGGGAAGTGGGTGGCAGCACTTAACATCATAAGTCGAATGTAGTATTACTAAATATGAGTTTATGGTGGAATCTGATACTTAGAGCCATGGTGAAAGGGAGCTATAGTGAGTGTAGATGAAAATTGAAGGAAGATGCTCAGGAGGGTTAGTTGGCAGAAAGTGTGTGTGTGTGGGGGGGGGAGTCTAGTAGGCTGCTTGGAATGAGCCATCTTAAGGGACTTGTCTTGGCTTCTGAAATCTTAATTCTCTTTAACTCAAGACCAGACATTACGAAGGAAGGGGTTTTGAAGAGGTTCTCTTGTTGCTGCTGTTCCTCAAGCTCAGCTCATTTCCCCTCCAAGTAGGAAAGGGCTTTGTGAGCTTGGGCTGGAGGGAACTCTCCAGCCATTCTAGACAGGCCTGGCTTGGCGGCTCCAGCCACCTCTGAGAAATACCGATTAGACATGCAGGGTAAAGAAGGCCGAGCTGCATCCGACACCGTGGAGATTCTGTGAGACCCAACGCTTGTTTCTCTGACGAGCTCCAGCAGCTCTAGGCATGTTAGATGAGGAGATCGTGACCCGGCAGTTACTGGAGTGAAACGGAAACGTGGCAGAGCGACGCTACTTTTCACCAGTACAGACATATCTTTGGGGCAGATCATGTGTATCATGTTGTGGTTAAGCTAACTGAGGCCGCCCCCTTCCCACCCCCCTCTCCAAACCTTGCTCTACCAGAGATAAAGAAAGAAGAAGAAAGCTGCAACTTAACCCGTTGTGCAAGGCAATACGCAGTAGACCCCCTCATATCCATTGATATTGCTGGTTGGATAAATCTTTAGCCTATTTCACAATACACGGGTGTAGTTTCTTGTCAACGTTGCCGTCTGCATCATGAGCAGAGCAACTTAAGTCCTCAATCCAAATGAAAATCTATGTTACCAAACCCTTAATTATGTTATTTCAGACTCACAGCCTGCAGGCCATAGAACCAGTTATTCTCGTTCTTGTGCAATTTATCTCCATTTATGTTTGCCCTTCTTCATTTCTACTTTCACACTTTTCTTCACTCTTGTCTTCTCTCAATTTGATGTGTTTGCTGACAGACAAAGGGAGTTGTCCAGTTTTAATGACCTATTTTATGAAATGCCAACAAACTAAACCTAACTTTTGAGCGTAGTTAATTAGTAGTGTGTCATTTGAGAAAATAGATGTGGAAAACCTGAGACTAGAATGATTGAGCACAGATTTTTTTTTGCATTCTTTAACCTGTGGCAACATGGATGTTAAGCAGACAGCTAGCTGTCCTACAGAGTGCCTCTGCCGTCTGTTTACAGTTAACTGTTTTCCTATTTCTAGGAGAAAAAAAAAGTGCATTCGCTACATACAAGGTGAAGGCAGCTGCGCCAGTCCACCCTCTTCAGATGGAAGCTTATTAGATTCTCCTCCTTCCTCTCCCTCTTTGATAGCCTCCCCTTCAAAAGACTCAAAACCACAGACTGAACAAATGCAACCTCTCTCACTGACTATGAAACCCGATCCTTTGGCTCACCTAACAATGCCATCACCGTTAGCTCTGTTGGAAAATTCGGCTGGCAAATCAGGCACCCAGAATGGGGCATTGGAACACCAAGCTGTTACTTCCCAACAGTCTGGATCTTCATCGCTGGCAAGACCTTCTACGTCCTTGTTGCATTCCCATAATCCTCTCTCTGGGACACAGCCCCAGCCTCTTTCGCTCGTAACCAAGTCTATAGAATAGCCGTTTAGCTTTAGTCTTTATTGTCTTCACCTTTTGTAATTTTCCTTCTCTTGTTTTTTTTTTGTTTGTTTCAACTTTTGTGCCATATGGCTATGAATTAGTTTGTTCTATCGAGTTCATTGGTCAATATTTGACCCATCATTATTTCAGAAACAAAAAAAAGAATTGTAGATTATAAGCTTTGTGATTTTGCCAAAATTTTTATCGACAACTGTTTGAGGTCTTTTTAGTGTTTAAAAAGAAAACAATAAAAAATGCATAATTGTTATGTAGTTCCAATAGGTAGATACATCTCAAAGACTGATATAAAATAATAATAAGAATCAAAAAACAATAAAAAAATATTACGTTAGCCCTGTCCGAAGGAGTTGGTTCTTCTTTATTATTTGTATTAAATACGAGCTTGCGAACCAATCATTTTACATCTGTTCATATCTTGAGGGCACAATGAATGCAGTGCCATTTCTTCAATTGTGCGGAACAACTTTTATCGTGATGTTATTTGTTATTGTTTAAATGTACAGAAATATTTTTTTTGGGGGGGGTACTGTGTTAATATGCATTGTTCCATGGCGTTGATGTTTCTGTGGGAGTTGGGGTTGGGGGTTGAGGGTTGAGTTAACTGGGGGGGGGTGGGGGGGACTGAGGTTTTAATACAAAAGAAAATCACAACGCTATAGGACCAGTAGTATTTATTGCTTTAGAGATTGCTTGTATGTTGTCCCTTTTTAAAATATTTTCCTTTCTTAACACATTGTATAAAGATTTTTTTTCGTAGTGTAAGCAACTTATATATATAAAAAAATGATTCATTTGTACAAGGATTTTTAAAAGTTTTATTTTTTTCCATTGTTTTCTTCTCAAAGAAATCCGGTTGCCACCAAAAGAACAGTGTAGATGCTTTTGAGGAATAGTTATGTGCACAACATTACTTACAAAAATAAAACTATAAGCCATTATTCAAAAGAAACTTGAATGCGTTAAGGGGAAAGTGTCTTCAAGAGTGGGGAAGAAAAGTCTGAAACCCTCCTTTTTTAATACGCAGTCTTATCTCTGCCAGACTGTAGAATTATGTACAGTTTTCCGTGCCAAACTTGTGATAATTTTCTTCTCCCCAATTTTATGCTGTATTTTTTTTAACCATATTTTGCTGTGACGTTACATAGATTGCTATGTATGTAGTATAAATGTTGCTATAACAGATGTGTTTGGTAGCAGATTGTCAAATAATCAAAATGAACAAAAGACAGAGGTATAAACCCACATGGGCCAAATTATGTATATTAGGTTATTCATAAAAAAAGATTAAATACAAAACACACAAACTGCCACTTTTAAGTACACTACTACATATAGGTAGATAGCAAAAATAGGCATGTTGATGTTGCAAGAGGCTGTAAAAAGCTACAAGAAAATCATCCATTCGGTGCCATTGTAGTTGACATGACGCGACTGTAACCTGTCTCGATTTCTCTCTGGTTTACTAAGATGCTAATGATGACATTTTTTGTGAATAGTTTGAATGTTTCCTAACGGCTGTGATGTTCCTGTTCTATTTTATGCTCTTATTCCCTTTTTTCCCATTTGTTTGTTTTCATTTTTAATGGTTTCAAGACCATTTTTTGTAATGAATAAATGTTTATGCTGTACAGTATCTGTAGCATGCAGTTCTGGATTAATAAAAGCGAGTTAGTATGTGCAGATAATTCATTGTCATTTTTTTGCTTGTTTTTTCGTTCTTCTTTTGCTCTCCTGAGCTGACCTGGTGTGTTTTGCACTAAAGGGTTTTTGTAAAGTTTCGTTAAAAGAATTGAGGTGGGAGGGAATGTCATTTCTTGTTAAAGTGACTGTCAGGTTTTCCACATTTTATGGTCTGGCCCTTAACAAAAATGAGGAAAAGAGTCTCATTTTATTTCACGAAAACCCAGAAACGCGTTTTAATAAACAGATGTCTAATATTACAGGTGTAACTATGGACTGTTTTGCAGCTAAATGTAGTGTGACAAGATAAACCTACAGAAGGGAAGTGCACCAGTTACCAGGTATCGGGGAAGCTGGTTTATTTTGGTTCCTGGGAGCGCAGAAAATGTGTGTTGCCGTTATTAAACTGAATTGTCTGTTCTAAAGAAAATGTGAAGCTAAACTACAGGTCACACTGGTAGGCAGTAAGGTTTAGAAAAGAGGAGCCCATTCAACTATCAAACACATTTGGTTGCTACAGGTAAATCAAATCATTCCAACTAAATTACATAATTGCTCATGTTTGGTGAATTGTATAAAGATTTATCCCCATTTGTCAGTAAAGTCATACACCATAATATCTTTGAGCACCCAGTTTTGTTTGTTCTGCTTATGGCAAATAACTAGGGTATTGGTGCATTAGCCAATTAGTGAGAGAGTTAGTGTTACACTTTATTTACTGAACATCAAAAGAAACCTTATCTCTGTGTTCTTGCATATATGTTTTAGATAAAGTATACTTTATTTTTGACTAATGATTAGCTATTTTGTCATCATTTTGAATAATTAATCTTTTCTGATTGTGATGTTTTCAAGTGTCTTGACTGCATAAGCACTAAATTACCCCTTTACTGAGAGAGCTAATTAGCACAGGTGATGAGGTGATTTAACCTACAGTATTGAATGTTAGTTCTGGAGAAAAGGAAAAAAAGAACCAATATGCACCACTTATCAAGAAGACAATATTTTTGTGCCTTCATTACCTTGGAGGCTTGACTAAATGACCTTCAGTGGACTCGCCAACAGTGAACTTATTTTGCAAAGAATCAAGGTTTTGTGCAGACCATTGTGATACACACCACCAAGTTTTGCACTGGGATGTGCAAAAAGATACACTAATTCTTGCGTTCAAGGCTGATGGCCTCATGAGTGTCTAGTTGCTATAGAACTCGAATTAGCTGAAAAACATGTAACTTGCATGACCACTTGCGAGATGTGATTTTTTTCGCCAGATGTGAATTTAAAAAGTAATTCCTGACTTGAATACCATGGAACATCTGTGGGATGATCTTGGATGATATGTGGCATCTAGGACTTGGAGGCTAGCGTGGAGCAGGGGCTTGGTTTCCACAGAGGGTTCATGGGTTCAAATCCTAAATGGGATGCTGCTGTTGAATCATTGAGCAATTTTCTCCAGTAATGTATTGTAGAATCTCTAGGTTGTTACTGTAAATTAAAAATACAACCTGCCCTTTGTAATTAAACAAAATCCACAGTATTGAGAAATTGTATGTCTGAACATAGCGAGTGTTTAATCCCTCAGCAATTGGATTAATATTTTTTTCTCAGTTATCTTTAAATTATTTTCCAGAATGTGTTACATTTTTGCCTCTTGAGATCTTTTATTTCTGAGTTACACAATACAGAGATACCCATGTCACTGTCAAATCACCATTACAATTTCTGCAGAATTGCTATAACTGATAAATCCCTGTGTGCCCCCTACTGGCATTTTGGTAACATACTTCTACAAAATGCAAGGTTTCGGATTTCAATTTTTCAAGCAAAATTGGAGCAGTTTTTTTTTTTTGTGTCTTGGTTAATGGCCGCAATGTTCTATGCCAAATGCTTCATTCTAGATAATTCTGCTGTATTTCCCTCGCAACTGCGTAAATCTCGTCTTAGAAATATGTCTGAATGTTGGGAATCTAGTTGGCTTTTCTAGAGCATGTTCAGTTGGTCGTCTTTTCTGAGGCTACTGCATGGGAAGTCAGCCTTGTTAGAAAGAATTGAATGCTTAGACTTTGTGCTGAATTTCTGATATGTAGATCTAGGCACAACTATTGTATCAAGTGTAGTCGACGCAGCCAGCTAAGTTGTTGTTCAGAGCTATCACATAGGATTGAGGTCTGTGTGATCAAATTAGAATTGCTTAGAAGGAATTTATAAAAGGGTGTCTTGTGTCTTATAACATTCGCTGTCTGCTCCACATTTTTCAAGCAGCTGGACACATTGTATCCTCCTGTGCTGTTCTTTCATTTGATGCTGCATAGGCTTTTGAATTGCCTGAGTGGGAATATCTATGGTCAATTCTGGGTTATATAAATTTGAGATGGTAAATATAGTTCATTATATATGCTATTCTTTCAGCAATGGTGTTAACAGGCATGATGTCCTTTTCAGTTTAAGTTCTATGGGCCCTCATCAGCAATCCCCACTTCCATTTCTGCTTGCCTTCTCTTTGCTACTCCTAGCTCAGAACATTTTGTCAATATACAGTACTTCTTAAACCACTGTTTTCATTATTGATTCTCAACATTGCATGTATATGCATATGATGCATTGCTATATATAGGCAATGCCTCAAAATCCATAATTCGTTAACCGCCTCACTTTAATGGTTTTGGTTTTCTATCAAGGTATAACAAGCATTGGTCAGAGTCAGCATTACAGCTGTTAAATGTTTAAATGAAGAAAGTCGGTATATGTTTGACTGTTCCACTGGCACTGGTCAACCACTTCAGCTACTGGTACTGAGAATGAACTCTTCTTTAAATGCCATCGCAGTAAACAGTGTCACACAAAATTAGAATTACGAATTCCAAAATAACCAAATATGACCGTATTTTATTTAAACCCATCATGTATGCTGTACCCCTTTGATTTATTCCCACTGTAGATTATAGTTTTGATCACAATTTTACAAAAAAATATATCAGTCTAAAGAGGAGCAACCAGTTGCCATCCCAAGCTTAAAGGACCGTCTTACATTGACAGGCTAAAAGAAGGAAATGTTTTTAGTCTTGAGCAGAGATGAAACTTGATTCAAATACTCAAAGGTATTGAAAGAGATAATCTGGACAACATAATTAGGGTAAATAGCGAGACATGAACCAGGAAATAGAAGTGGAAATTGAAGGGTCGTATATTATAAAACTGGGGACAGGAGGCATTTCTTCATATATAGGATGGTAAGAGTCTGAAACCCGCTAGTCAGCCACATGTTACTCTTGACTTCCTTCAGGAAATGATCGGATAGGATGAGATCTTGGGATCAATAACTACAGTACTAGCAACCAAGTGAGCTCAATGAGCCAAATGGTCTCTTCTTGTTTGTAGTCTTTCTTATGTCCAGTATTTATTTCTAAAACAGCCCCAGATTTCACATTTCGGCTCCTTTGAAGAGTTTCCATATTATTGAACTACTTGGATAAGAATGCAAAAAAAAAAACAGGCTGGGTTATCTCAGACGGGAAAAGCACTCTGCAGCAGTTGTTGTAATACAAGAGAGAATTTCAAGTATGATGTCAACATTTTGATACTGTAGCTTCACAGCTGGCACCAGTGCACACATGAAAGGGAAGAAAATGGCTTCAAACCATTGTTTTCCACTAGGCAGGTCTCTTTAAATATAAGACTTTAAAAAATTCTCTCTTTGATTTTTGTTCTTTGCTTTTCACCAGTTTGACTCCCACTTCTTTCCTTTTTTCTACATGTTCTTGTTTCCATAAGGCCAGTAACACTATGAAGCCTACGTCCCACACCTCTGGCTACTCAGATCTGAATTGGATGAATTTTTAGACTAATATCATTTGGTTGTGGGTTTTTTTTTCTTTCCGACTTTCCTTTTAGCAAATCTTTGTTTTCAGGCTGACGGTTTCTCTCCTGTTAATAATGTGCAAAAGCTGCAAAGGTAACAATATCTTTGTCGATTTAATTTTCCGTAGCCCCTTTCATAAGAAGCGTCTCAAAGCACCTTATGATAAAATCAAAACGAAGATGTGGTTGCAAAGGAAAAGAGTCAGGAAAATCAAGTCCTGAAAGACAGGTCTACTTTTAAGGGTTGTCAAAGACTGAAATATCTTTATTGCCCTAGGTAGAGTATTCTACATTTCAGGTGTAAGAAATCACCCTAACACATGGAATCGCCTCTTACAAAAACAGTATGTTTTAGTTTTTAAGTAAAGAAATCAGACATTTAGCCCTGCAGATAATTTGGTCAGCTAAGGAGTGTCTTTATTAATGTCTTTGTCTTTGATTATTTTTCAATAATGTTAAATACAGAAATAAGTGTGTGTGCTCTACTGAAAAAATGTTATGGACTTGAACCTTATTTTTTAAGAGACAAGAATCATCGCTTCAGCCTTGATCTTGACAGGATCTTGAAGTGTGACAACTCAAGCTGCATACTGCATGCCATGCCTACGGAAGAGGTAATGTTTTGCACTGTTGTACTGTTAAGTAGTAATATTTACAAATTGTTTATTATCTACAGAGTTCAAAAAGGTTTTTTTTGCTGACATTTCAGATGAACATTTGAAGGAAGCCTCCTGCTGTTTGTTTATACTCCGAGAACAGTGTTGTCTTGGGCTGGGAAGGTAAAACAAATCTCACAAAATGTCTGATAACTTCACCACTGCAGGATGAAATATTTATCAGTGTCACCCAATCCTATTTTCTTAAATTTCTTCCATTTGGGTTTTACTGAGACATTTGCCTTCAATGTGTGTTTCTTTTGTCTTTTTCTAATCAGGATTAATATGTTGTAAATTTCCCTGTGTCTGAAAGCAGTACAACATGCCATGGTTAGGATTTTACTTTGTTTAGTGATTCTAAACATAGGATGTTTACACTTAATGGTTCTCCACTACATCTGAGAATTGGTTGAATTGAGACTATAGTAGCGATCTATGTAATAATGAATGTCAATGCAGAGTCACTTACAGTAGGATATAGGTTTTGTATCTTATTCAAACACCAGAGCACAGGGAGGGTTATGGTGGAGTTATGGTGGACTTCTGAAAAAAAAAAACATCTCACATTGTGCAACGTCTCTGGGTTGGACGTATGCAGAGAACCAGCTCAAACCCGAAACACAGTTACAGCTAGCAGGCACCCTTAGTCTACGATTGCTACTGTATGCAAAATCACACAATCACAGAGTGCTGTTGGAGACTGTAAGGTTGTGAGGCTCACACAAGTAATTTACCAAGGTTAGATAATTACAGATAGATGGAAGTTCTAACCTTTTATACCCACACCAGGTTAAGACCAAACAATGAAGACTTGTATTTCAGTGAAGGATTTGCACTGATATTAATTCACTTATGGCTGGCAAACATTGTTTGCCAAGATAATTTGGCTATTATTGATATTTTTATGTATTCACTATAGGTTTGTCTGAGAAACAAAAGTAGAATATGGGAACAGTTTACCTGTAGTTCATCAGTAGAATAAATGTTCTATCCTGACCAGACAGGAAACTCAAGCTAAACCGTCTTATAATGTACAGTTATTATATAACCTTACAATGCAGTTTTGCTGACCCCACACCACACAACAGCTGATGAAAAAAGGCCTAAGAAAAGGAAAAGAAAATGTGAAGCTAACTTCTGCGTCTATAGAATGTTTTTTCTTTCTTTTCTCTGCTTTTTCCTCTTAGATATTCTGTCTCTTTGCATTGGATCAAAACCAAAAAAAGTTTAAAAATGCTAACAACTTCAGGGTAAAGTATTCTCCTTCAGTCCTGAACTATTGCTTCCATCTGTTTTTACTTTGTTGCAATTGGAAAGTACACTCCACCTTAAGGTCAGCGCAAACATTTTAGGTATAATTTCCACAAGTTTTTGCTAATCTCATTTTTCACTTAGTCAATGGAATTTCCAAATGCTAACAATATTTTTTCTGTTGTATTTTCCTGCTATGCAATAAAACCAGACAGAAACATTTTCTTTTTAAGGGAAAATTACTTCCAAGATAACGTATAAGATTGTTGTTTACTTACTTATATAATCACATTCTATACCTTTTCAAATTTAGACAATGGTCTAAAACATGATTTAAGAATATGCAAACTAATCAGAATTCGTTCTTGATCACAAAGATGTTCAAGGCCTAACTATATTACATGGATGGTAGATCGGTGCAGGTTGAGATGCAGTTAGTGGAAATAATACTGTACATTGCTAAGAGGAACCTGCTAATAAAAGAAAGCAATATTCAACAAGATGTTCAGACATATCTGAATTTGTCTTCAAGTCTTTGATCATGCTTAAATGAAGTAGAAATAAATGGATGTTCAGAAATAATTCTTTCAGTTTCTGTACAGGTCTTTGCAAATGAGCAAGTTCCTTATTGCATTCTTCTGTAATGGCACCTCTATAAAGCTTTGGCCAAGCAGGTGGTATTTTAAAGACTGTGAGTGAGCATTTTCTGGACTAAATTTGGAATTTAACAGATGGACTTTAAAGCTCAGGCTCTTCCACATGAATAGTAGCCCTTGTTCTCTTTGGTCTTTGACACTGGTTTCAAGACCACCTCCAACAACCAATCAGCACTCTCAGTAATTTAATTATAACAACATTCTTCACTCGGGCTGCCTCAGCGTGGGCAAGTGGGGGGCACTTGCTCAACTGATGGAGACAGTCAGGCCTGCCAACAATAATTTTCCTGTTCCCAGGGGGCCTACAAGGTTTGTTGCAGTCTCCAAGTACCTCCTATCCTGGCAGTCTACTTTGGGCACTCTGACAAAGTGCCTGAAAAGGTTTATAGAAATGCAGATAAATGTACTACTTGTTGCAGGTCTCTCTGACGAGCCTGGCCTTGAGTAAACTGATCTCGTTTTTGATATGTGACCGTGTGTGCCAATTATTTTTTTATTAGCAGGTAACGGGGCAGAAAAGAAGGAAAAGTGGACTGTTTCTGTCAAATACTGTTTTTTTACCTTTTCTTTAAAGAGCTTTATCACTCATAACTTTGCTGAGACATTTGTTACTAGCCTAGTGTTTTGCTTGGCCATCATTTTAGAGTTTTTTTGAAACAGACATTATAGTGAGTCAGTGGAAAGGTTTGGGCAAAACAAACTATGGGTTTGACTTGTTATAGCTATTTTGACACCTTGCACACTTGCAGGGCTTTAGTATTAATAATTTGCAATGGTGAGGAGTTAACTAGCTTTATTCAACAAATTAAAAAAAAAAATTCAATGCAGGGAGTCAGTTGCAGAGGAAAAGCTTTTTTGCTGTCAGGGGAAAAAGGTGAAACAGAAATGAATTGAATGTCAACACTGTTGTATAAACATTACCAGAAGTCACTTCCAGTGTAACCCTGTTTAGTTATTAAATTAACTGAGAAACAACAGACCTATATCTTCATGGTCATTGTTGACCTTTGCTATCTATGAAGTACTTGAGCTAAACATCTTTGTTTTGACAGTTTCAAGTCAGGTCATGAGGGCCTTAATTTCACTAAAGAGGACATTGATGCATTTCAAGTACAGAACTTGTATTTCTTTTTCCAAAACTGGGAAAAGTGACATTTACTTGCACTCTTGGGCTCTCATGTCAAAATAAAATATTGAGTTAATTAAAAAAAATGTATTTCAGAAAGACTAGGCTGACTTGAATGGATAATCATTAAAACCTCTCATGAAAATAATGTGCTTCACCAATACTGGGAAAGTTATTTTAAAATGACAAAATATGAATCCGTTGCGGCTGCCATCTGCTTATTTGAAAGTGCATGTAAAATTGGCCATCCTGTGTGCAGTGCAGTTGTTCAAGAATATTTGCTACAATGTGCTTTACAGGGAGCTAATAATACAGCCAGTAAAAACACAACAGATTGACTTAACTATTTTTATTAATGTTTGCCTCTGCTGTTCAGATTGAGAGAACTTCCTCTGGCATTGTAAGTGGTACTGTCAAAGATGGATAACTGTTAGTAATAGCTAGGTTACATCCCTAGAGCCATTTCTGCTTTACATATTGGTGTACATACAGTATTGTTATGTGTTGGGTTTATTTTGGAAGTGCATTCTGGTGTAATTTCCTACAGAGAAGTGTCATAAGATCTTTACCACAAGACTTAAATTTAAAAACACAATAAGTTTTATTTTTTATATTTCTGGAAATGTTTGATTTTTCTTATTTAACCTGCCAGTCAATATGTGTCACTTTATCCGGATGCATTCTTGAGTCTAGTGTCCACAGACTGATTCATTTTTACAGCAGTTTAGAAGGGATTGTTTACTCTTACTTTCAATAGTGTGTTGAGGGTTGGAACATACTGCAGCTGTACATGGTAGTCTGTATATACTGTATGATTTGGGGGTTTTGCATTTTGAGTCATTATTTTGTATACTATATTCTTGTCTTTGAAGATGTTTCCTGTTTCTCAACCACCAGATTGTTCAGAGAAAATGAAAGGATTCACATGACCTTCTCCAGGGTTCTCTGACCTGTGGGAGTGCTAATTATTAGATGTTTACAAACAGCTTGTACTCACATTGGTGACTAATATTAGACTATTATCTTAGTTTTTTTCTACTTATTCTATTTCTTCTATTTTTATCTCCACCCTGGGTTGCTCCTTTAAGTGATGTTTGTGGACCAGTAGGGGGCGTTTCTTGCCTCTGGTTAAGAAATTCCCAACCACTGCACTACTTTGAATAGGGACACTGTGCTGCAAGGAGGAGCTGTTCTTTGGATAAGATTTCAGATGAATGTCCTGACTGCTTGATCACTGTTAAGAGAATGTGTGTTAACCCAAGGTCCCAAGCTTAATCCCACTTTAGCTTTATACAGTCTGGCATCTGTAAATTTCCTTGATTCAGGTGATGTACTAATTTCTCTCTTCTCCACCTGATCTGCTGTTTAATGGGCCTGCTGATGCATAATACTGGCTGTGTGTCACCCAGGTGGGATCTGCAGTTAAGTGGAAGGTGAAGTGTTTTGAGATCCTTAGGGATGAAAATTGCCATACAAATGCAAGCAATTATTATGTAATATGATTACCATGACATTCAAAACTTACATATATATAAATTGAATGTTTTGAAAATCTTCAAAAGTCAATCTCTTAGAAACCAGTCCAACAGCTGTTGTTCAAAATAGCGCCATACAGTTTGCACAAAAGCTGTTGATTGTGAAAAGAAAAATGTTGTCAGTGAAAGAAATCTGTGTGTGACTCTGGTAAGAAGTTTAAGTTTGTTATACACGAACAACAATCTGAAAAAACAAAATGATCAAGTGCTTGCTTACGCATGTATAAAATGTTCAAATGTAAAGGCGCCAATTGAACAAAAGGTAATAAAATAAAGCGTATAGGAATCAGACATACAAAAAGATCAACTTGTTAGATATGTGCAATACAGTATGTGTTTTTATGTATGCATAAAAAGGTTGTTTTTTTGGTGGACTGAGCTTACTGACATGATGACAAGGAACACAAGCTGTGTTTTGAGTGTCAGAATATTGGCAACTGGAAATGTACGCAAAGGAATCTGGCCCACTGGAAAATAGCTCACTACATCTTTAATTTAATATATTTGCTTTATGCTGTTAATGAAGCACTTCCGTTAATAATGTAACTTCTCTGGGGGAGGTGGGATTTCTTGCCTGCTACCCACTTTTTTACCAGTGGGTTTTTTCCTGTTCCTTTGCTGGGTTCAGAACAGAGTCATTTTCCTTCTCTGCAGACCATATAGAAGAAGTTGATAATACCCAATGGGAACTGACTTATATTTTGCCTTTTTAAGTCCTTCAGGCCCAGCTAGCTGTACAAAGTTTACAGTGAAGAAAAATTAAGGAAAATACCCATGCCTGTATTTCGAATGCTCAAGAATAAGTATCTGCTTTTTCCCTTGAATATCAGGACAGGACTACAGAGCCTAGTGGTAGAGGTCATCGTGTAAGAATATGGGTATTGTATTAAATAGAAGATTTAATTATTTCAATTGAATCCAATGCTTTTGCTTCTTCAAGAGCCTGCAGTCAATGCAGATGCCATAAAATGGTTCAGATCCTGCTATAAAATGCATGCAGATCATGGTTTCACAATTTTATAAACCTTACGACCAAAGGAGCTTGGATAAAAACTCCAAACAGCTTAATAATAGAGGTGTACACTAAATAGGAATTTCTCAACCAAACAGAAGTGCACACCCTTCTAAGCCACATGTAGGCATAAAGTGAACAATGTAAGCATGTTCTGGTGCATGTTCAGCCTACAACCAGTGAAATAAGAAAAAAATAATCTAGCTATAAAATGAATACAAATATGTCACAAATTATAAAATACTGGTAAGAAAATTTAAATTGTGACAAAATGCAAACCTTTTCACCAACATAATTTGGAATATTTTAATATAGCCTTTGCAAACATATTAGCAAGCCTTGTATGTTTAATTTTGCAGTGAAAATTTCACTCCACACAATTACTACACACAATTTTATTAGTGATTGACAGGTGGATTGGTACCCCTTAATCTATAATTCAGCCTTTCCAACAGTCATATAATCAAACTTTACACATATCTGTTGAACTTCCTGCACAAGTCAGTACATAATCTATGTGGTATACCAACCATAATAAACCATGCTATTTAGCTTCTTTTTTAAAGGAAAATGCTTCAGGGGATGACAGTATAAAACCTTATAGTAAAATAAACTGTATCTAGATTATGATTTCTACAGATGTTTAATTTCTACCTAATCTGACTAATGCTTTATACAATTTTTGTAGAGGTTTTTCTACAATGCCTCTTTGCACTCAAGGGACAGCAGCTCCTCCTTTCTTACTGTCAGCTCTATAGAGAGCAGCTCCTCCACAAACTTATCTAGGATTAGAAATTAACAATAATTCTGCACCTCATTCTGGTCTTTCACACATTGCTCATTTACATCCACTGTCCTGATTACAAGATATTAGATTCGAATTTTTAACAATTGATCTCACGCAGAATTAAGGACTTATTGTAGGGATATCTGACAGAACATAATTTCCATAAGTATATTTCCAGCAATATTTGACAGCTGAAGAGTTAACTCATGTAATATAGAGAGACATTTTACTAAATATGTTGAAGACATATGAAGACTGACTGAACAAAACCATAATTATACATCAACATTAATGAACAGGAATACAAATGTGAAGGTGAGTAACAGAAACTGAAAGGGTTTCTGTTTGAAACAATTATTTTCTCACCTCATCTGTAAAAGCTCTAACAACTTTTATTATATTTTACTACACAATATCCTTAATATATTATTGATATTCTATATTTTTGAGAAGTGAGATTTCCTGAAAAAATGAAAGATAATATCAAATAAATACAAAGAAACAGAAAAACATATCTTTCTCATTCAAAGAAACATGGTGGAGACTGTGTTAACTTCTGACTTGAAAAATAACACTACACAAACCTTCAAAAGCAGAAAACCATTAACAGTCAAGGACCAGGCTGAACAACACATGAAGGACTCATGGGTTTTCTTTGAAAGAGATAATGACTTTCTCTTCATCAGTCGGGAGACTTAATAAAAACATATTGCTAAGAAAAGAATGTAATTTTTTGTTGTCCTGATGATTTATAATGATTTTTTTCTGTAGTAAGACCTACAGAACCAGCTACTAATGTATGTACAAAGGTTATGAAAAATTGCCTTTTCAATCACAGATTGTACTGCTTGATTCTTAATGTTATGTATGTCGCATACATTTCTCCTATACAGTAGGTACATATGTAAAACCAGTAAGGGTTTCAATGTGATTTGTTCAGTAACCATTTTCAATTAGTGGTAAAAAAAATCTGTGTACTCTTCTATAATAAATAAAGACAAATGAGGGTGTTTCAGAAGAAACCTAAACAACGGGTTTAATAAAGGGACTTTTTCTGGGTTTCATACAGATAGCTTAACTTGCTTTTTCTTAAAACATTTTTGTTAACACTCATTTTTGTTTTACAGCCAATAAAAACATTAAAAATACTGAGCTTTGAAGATTCTGTGATATTTTTGAAGAAAATGTATTTGTATAGTTATATAGATTACATTGTATAACCAAGAGGCACTAGAGTGGCTGCAGATGTGTGAAATGTGTGTACTAAAGCCACTGAGGGCAGTATTACCTCTTTGTAGCCTGGTGTCAGAATCTAAGCAAAACTAGTCACTCCAGTCATAGGAGACCTCCAGGGAAACCTCTGGGGCTGCTGTAGGTGGGGCTGGAAAACCAGTAGGGGGCACTCCTGAGTTTTCACAGACAATGCCCCAGAACAGTGAACTGTCCTGTAGGAGATGCAGGAGGATTCTTATTGAAGATCCAGTGGCACTGTTTAAAAATGGGGTCTTAATCCAGCGGTCGTGGTTAAATTCCATCCTGTTACTGCAATCCCTGGCCTTCCTAAAGCCCCTCTTTAATTTAGCTAGTGAAGTAGTTTCTCAATGACTTCACTGAAGAACCTGATCTGCTGTGTGGTGGGGCTGCAAATGAATAATGGCTGCTGTGTGCCACCTACTGTAGGTGTAATGAGAGCCTGTCCAGGCTCCCGTGAAACGTAGTTCAGGACCCTGTGCAGACGGTATAATCTGGAAGTAAGTGGAGAAGGACATCAGGGGAAGGTACCGCAGGATTAGGACAGGTTGACAGACAGGGGGCGGTGACAGCGGTGATCTGGTGCTCGGGGCGTGGCAAAAGCAAACAATCCAGACAGTTCAAAGTGGGAAACTGGGCCGCAGTCCCGAGTCCAGGAACCGGGGGATGCATCTGAGACAGACAGGGTTAAAATCCGGAACGGGATCCGGAACAGGAACAAGAAGTTAAAACAGAGTGACGAGGCCAGGCACTCTGAGCCCCGGACTCAAACGGTCAGGACGCCGGGGAATAGGTCAACCTTGTGGCGTCCATCTTCCAATACTGAGCCAGGCATAGCGGGAGCGCCTGCTTTAAGTAATGATGGACAAGCAGGGGGCAGCTGCACGTAATGAACTAAAATAGGAAAGGGTCGGAGCGCCCTTAAGAGGAGGGATGAGGATCGTGACAGTAGGGTGTCGCTGTACATTAGCAGTGGAGGAAGTGGGATCCCTTCCTATATGTAAAACACTCTGAGATTCTTTCGATGAAAAGTGCAATATAAATACAAATACTTATTCCTATACATAGCTAAAACTATTTAAATATGAACAGAACATTCTGATATCTCACTTTTAGTATATCTTCCCTCAAACGCTTTTATAAAGACATCTTCATACCACTCCAGCAGTGCTGAATAAGGTAACTAAAGCACATGGAACACAGAGGCAGCACTGATGTGAATAATGGATATTCAAGAAGAATATAAATCGTTGCTTTTTAACTTGAACAGAAAGTTTAATAAGCAGTGGCATTGTAACTGAAATCAAATGCAGGGTATGGAGCTAAACAAAATCTCAATATGCATTTGTTGAAATGTCTGCTTTTTAGATGCCATTGCTGAAACCATGGGTTGAACTCCTGTCCTTTTCGAGGCATACCCAGAAATCAGTCAGGACAGATGTGTGGGGGGAAGATAGTCAGTGGGCCACTGTTTTCAGTTTTAGCAGAGCAGTTGGCTTCTTTATTTCCACATATTGTGAATCAAGTCAAAGTAGTCTTAGCCAGCCTACATTCTGTGCTTTCTTGCAGCTTTTGGAAGTTGCTTGGGGCCCATAGAGCTGCACTTTGGCTGGGGTGCTATGAACAGCAAAAGTCACACGTAGTTCATTTCCTCTCTTATTCTCAGCCTTGTGTGTTGATGTTGGTTTTTAAGTGCTATCATTATATAGCTGGCGCCTCTCAGTGTCTGATTATTTCTTTAGTATACAATGTTTTAAAAAATCCATTAGGTTTGCTTTTTTCTGCATTTAGCACAAATCATTCTGTCAATCCAGCCATTCGTTCCGCATTTTATCCCTTTCCCTGGAAATTATCAGTTTTCTAATCAAAGGGCTCTTCACAAAGGGACTTGCAGCAGCAATTTCAGAGACAAGAATATGCAGAATGTTTTCAACACACCTGCAAAGTGTTTTCAATTCTCACTATAAGCTGCTACCCTCCAACTTACTGTCATGAAGGTCATCTTGTCTTCACTGTGTTATACAGGTTTTCACTTCACCTTGAAGCTCCATTGATTTTCTTGTTGATTTTGACATCACAGCTAATAATTTCCTTTCACTGTTCGTATTTAATCTTTTTGTGACAAAAAGTATTTTGATTCAGAAATCATACATGCATTAACTTAGATCCACTCAAAATGTATAATAACTTAAAGATTAACTATATGCTTTTTCCACCTTTCGCAGTTGTGAAAGCGTTTGCCGATCAATATTAGACATTTACAAATAAAAGAATGAGAAGCAGAAAGCAAGGTAAGGCTATACTTCTCACATGTTTTCTTTTTTTCTATATTCTACCTAGCTAAAAGCAAATCAAACAACAAAGAACATGATGATGGCAATTCAAGTACTGATTTGCCTCAAATTATCATTCAGTGTTACACCTGTCAATCACTGTAAGGTGCAATTAATGTTCTGTAATCTGAAGGACAGAAATACTTTAATGGGTTGTTTTGTTTGTGATACCCCTTCATAGGCAGGGGGAGTCCTTGACATTTCAGTGCCATTATGTTCTATATGCCCCTAAATTTGTTTTGTTCTGAAAATGTATTTTTGTTATCTCAAGATCAGTGAGCTAATTCATTTACCTATGAAATGCTTAAATATTAGCTTATATGTCGAAATGCTAATAGCTTTGCAATGCTTAAGATGTTCTAGTTAACAGATTAATTTTAGATATAGAAAGACCTCATTTATACTTATACTGTATATAAAAATTTTTCTTTGGCTTTAGAAAAAACGTTTAGATTGCTCCTACAGGTAGATCAATTTTATCACTGCTCGCATGTTCTCTATATGCACACATATTAAAAGAGAAGTAACGAATGTAAAGGAAGCAATACGCACTGATATACACACTGAGGTTGATTTGCAGTGTACAGCATCATTGCTGTATGTGAATTACAAACACAAGTGGAGTTTAGGCAAATAGCTAAAAATTAGCCCCAGAGGGCATATATTGTCTGTCAACTGGCCTTGCCTTAAACAGCTAATAATCCAGGAAGGTGTTCTTTCTTAATAAATTTGTCTTGTATCAATTCTTCCTAAAAATTAGTCCAGAACTAAAGCACATGAAATTGTTTGACTAATGCAACATGGTGTATTACGTACTTTAACAGGAAAACTTGTCATTGCCAGTTTTTATAGTTTTCCAGGCCTGAAAGGGAGTAATGGCATGTAAAAGGATGTGCTTCTCATAGACCCGAGTTAGTGAGAGGTCTACAGTCATACTTTCAGCTGACGAGATGACACTTGTAGTGGTAATGGTTAATAAATCATGACTTGTTGAGGGGGAAAGTCTAACTTAAAGTACATC
Organism: Atractosteus spatula; assembly: GCF_055471065.1. Lineage (NCBI taxonomy): Eukaryota > Metazoa > Chordata > Actinopteri > Semionotiformes > Lepisosteidae > Atractosteus > Atractosteus spatula. Next base: position 37,012,678 of record NC_142710.1, on the reverse strand, counting down.
AATCCAGGGAAGAAGAAGAGACTGGATCCTAATGAATGTCAGTGTACTGTACTTCTGTCACATCCTGCAGTAATGGCCCCAAGCTGTCACTGCTTCCTGGGAGACTAATACTTCTTAACAAAAACTTTTTTGGAGGAGAGGCAGCAAGGTAGAAATCCCATGGCGACTCGATGTAGTTTCTAATGATTCGAAAGATACATTTGCTGCTAGCCCAGAAGTCAGGGATGACAGATGACTTGACTTTGATTGGAATAAATGCTAGTTTTGAAAAAAAAAATGACAGGAGGAAAGTGATAAAATGTATATTTTTTTTTAAACCGTGGAATGGTTGAAGGTCCTAGAAAGAATAAAAATCTCGATTATATCGAATCAGAATAAGGGTCTGTGGGTCAATGTGGGTGTTGTTTGATGTAGACTACAACATATAAATATGGTAGCACTATAAAACCTCTTGAAATACTACATTTTTTAGCAGCCCTCCACAGCTTATGAAATTTTAGTCACTTTACTGTTTTTTGGCTTGAGTGAAATGTTTTGAGTTTAATTTGCTTTTTGGCTTTAAAGGTTTAAAAGAATTAAAGCTCAGCATTATGGGGAATTGGCCTTTAATAAAACTTGATAACTAATCACCGCTTTAGCAATTAATAATAGCCTAGGAGGGGATATTGTCGATTCCTTTTATCTGAAGTTTCTTTGTGCATCCTCAGATTTAATACAGCTGGTGTATGGCTATGATCTCTCAGTATTACATTTTGCAACCCAAAAATCCCTATACAAATCCAACAAAAAGAAGCACAACCAAGTTTTTGTGCTTTCTGTTGTGATTTTGTGCTGACAAAGAACATCTTACATTTGCAAAGAGCCGTAGTTCTGCAGTTTCCTTTTTAACATCAGGCAAGTCTCACACTCCCTTGAAGTATACATTGTAGCATATAAAAGGTTAATATGCTGGAAAATGTTTGTAGCTTAAAAATTATATCTTTTTTTGCCTTTTCAATAAAATAAAAGGGAATTACATTAATGAATTAACTACTTTATAAGTTATAAAATGTATGTTACACTTAAGATTGTAGTACTTATTCAACATATATACTGTACATTGGCTAAACAGAAATATTCATATTTAGGTAATTTGTGTATTTGTTAAAATACAACTGTATTGTGCGGTAACATCACATATAGCATACCATTTTTAAAACGGAATGTACAGACATAGCTTAATAGTTTATCATCTCAACAAAAGATCACATTTCTTCATGTTACTAGATAATATTTCATGTCATTAGACATTCACACATTGGAAAACTGTGCCTACATTAATGTTTGTCCTCTGATTCCTTGCTAATCGTGTGAATCTGTTTATTCCCAAATCCCATACACTGTTATAACTGTGTAATATACTTAAATCTCAACTGTACAATTTACCAGTTCATCTCAAACTTAGGTCTGATCTATGAAATAACTCCTTTCAACTTTATGGTGTGTGCAAACAACATGGATTCACAAAGTACTATGGGAATGAATATTAATTAAATCTTCCTGTTTCAACTATGCCAAGGATGACAAAACTGTCTAAAAAGACAATTCTGCATTTTTTTAACATTTTGTTTTTTAAGTTTCTGCCCACCACAGCTAAACATCAATCATAAATGACTGATTTTAAGAGACACCATACAGTAACACCATTAAAGGTGTTCTTTGTCAGACACATAAAGTATAAACAGTTTTAACTGTTCAAAGTAAAGTACTGTACAGTATATCACACTGATGATGTCTAGCTTGGGCAAACAGTAGTTTGTTGCTGCTGTCTTTGACTTTATATATACAAATATGAATAGTGAATTAGTATTTATCTCTATCTTCATGTCTATTTACATATAGTAGGTATTAGTGCCTGGCAGTTTGATTCTTTTTAGTTAGTGATTCATTTGAATCAGTTCATTTGATTCATCAATTCATTTGAATAAAACACCTCTACTGAATCAGGAGGAAGTCAGTGAACGACTCTAAAACTGAAACAAATTTGATTCACTGACTGATACAGTGCTTCTCAATACCATTTTCACAAAATAATTGCTGAAACACAAAATAACCAGAAATTGAATTCTTCATGCACAGCACTCAAATCCACATACACCTCGAATACAAGGAAAATGTTTGTTTTATGGATTTTGACAATTTATGATTGCTTAATATTTACTGTATCACATTCATCTCAACTTTCTAAGTTCCTCATTTTGTTATCAGAGCTCTGAGAGAGAAACTGAATCATTTTGTGTGTTGACTCACTTGGCTCAATGTGTCCAGGGAATCATCTTGGGAAAAGTGAGTCATTTCATTTGATTCACTGAAACGGTTTGTTCAGAAAGAACACTTGTTCATGATTTGCAGAGCCACAGTAGGTATTAGGAAAGTGGTGACACTGGCTTAGAAAGTTAGTGACATTAGAGGCGCACTGTAGCACTTGTATCAGTAGAAGAATTCTGCTTATACACAGGTAAAGCTTAGATTTTTGTAAAAGTTACACTCTGAGTTTACACTCTGAGGCAACAGTGTCTAACTCATTTGTATAACTAAATTTGCTATGGCAGGCCAGCTTTGATATAAATGTCAAAGCAGGCCATACTGTATGTACCATAAATTACCAAAATACTAGGCACAACCATTACATACTGTAGTGTTATTTATTTTGTTTGGCATTTTCATAGTTATTTATTGTACAACAACAGCCTTCAAAATGAAATTAGCATACAATATTAACATTCAGTGCATCTTCAATAGATGTCAATTACTTAAAAGTTACTTTCTAAGTATGGGATTTGATGAGCTGTAATTATTGTAATTATTATTGTAAATCTATGACATCATCAAATAGGGACATGGCTATTGGGTAAAGGCAGAAGAACCACAGGGAGATCTGTGTGTGCAAGACTACTGTGCTAATGTCATCAAGGCCACCAGCTGGGTGCACAGGCTGTGCAGGCTCAGACAACACATGACATGAAACCCAGCTGAGGCTCTGACCACATCTGCCGAACAGGCAGAAAAAAATGAGCTTAGTGGGCTGGACCCGGCCCGTGACCGCGTGTTTGACATTCCTGTTCAAAGAGATCAAGATACAGGTAATTCATTATTTCAGTGAAACAGTGCTGCAGCCCTCACTGATGTTTGACAGAATATCAAATGATAAATTGTCACGTGAAGCTGGTGCTGTAGAATAAGGCCATTTAACAGATAATACTGGTAAATGTTAACATCAGCGAAGACATCTAATGTTGAAAAACAGCTTGTTCACAATACAAAAAATATGTGTGTGTGCCCTTTTCAATATCTCCGTAGGTAATGTTTATGAATGGCTATTAAAAAAGAAGTATGAGGTAAAATGTAATTTTATATGTGGATATCTAGGGCTCTTGGCTCAGCAGAATCCTATTTTTTGTTCAGAGATATTCAAGTAAGAACCTTGGCTTCGGAATATTAAAAATCATAGGCTCTAATATACAGTAACCTTACATCCATTCTGGAGTAAATATCATTTTAAAGGTGATTTGAGCTCATTTTACAACGCAGGAAAATAGTCCTTTGCACAGTCATCCGCAAGATGTAAAGCAGAAGACGCATAATAAAATGCAGACCTTCCACACTGAAGGCTGTGTACAGGGTGTCATGGATACTGTTCTATGAGTCAAATAACTGAAATTCATTGTATTCTGTACCCCCAGGCAAATGTCACACAAGAACCTGTCAGGGCTGTTCTTGATCTGTGAGTGCTTCTCTGTCACCAGGCTTCTGAAATTGTTTCCAACACATACTGAAAAATCTCAGATAGTGACATTAATGACAGACAACTTTTGAATTTTTTATCATTATTTCCCCTTTGTTTAACAAGCAGGTATTATGAGCAAAGTTAACCAACCACTTGCCAAGGACATAAATGCTTTTAGAAAGGATTTCATGTTATGAATCTTAAAATACTTCAACCATGATTTCGATATTTTTAAAATGGCTTCAGGTTATTTGTTGTTAGGTTTTTTTTGTTGAAAGTATCAGTCGTATTCCATGTGCTATAATATATCTTTGTTTCTTCCCACTCTGAGTTCCTTGTAAAAGTGTAAGCTTTCATTCATCCTCTGTAGCTTGTTCTTAATCATAGCTGTACTTCTAGGGTTATCAAGCAGAAGTTTGTTCCTTTTATTGTACTGAAATGGTCAGTGTAGTGTAACAACACCTGAGAATAACCATGTTCCAGTTTCATTTATGCAAACATTTCTCCAAAGGGAAACCTTTTCTCTATTTTCAAACCAAGTACAGTTTGGTTTAAGATCCCATGATACAGTATGTACTTAAAGGAAATGATGTGCTCTCTAAAAAATAAGAACATGTACAACATTTGAAATATTTGCACTTTGCGAACACATTATGAACACTGACAAATGGTTTTTGCAGAATAAAGAAATGGCCACCAAGCCAAAGGTAAATATTTAGTTTGATTTTCTGCTTAGATTGAATTGATTTTCTTCAGCTGCAGTCCACCACTTAACTTCAGTAGAAGGAAAATGAAGCATTTTGATTCCATCTGCAAAATTAAAGTAGATTGAGGAAAGGAAGAATACTTTTCTTTGAAGTGCTTCCCATCAATGTGAATGTCAACAAGGCTTGAGTGAAGGAATCTTAATAGTTTTGAGAGCAGCAATCAGATAGATCAAAAACATTCAGCTCAGGGCAAGCCCACAAGGCATGTGACTAGGTGCTTTTGTCCTGCAGGCAGTAAAAGCAATTGTTAGGGAATTTTGACTTTTTCAGGGCATGTAATACAAAAAAATTGGAGGAATAATGAAAACTTTTCACAGGAAAGAACATGAGGCTTGTTTGTCATGGATATACAGCTAATGCAAAAAATATAAGGATGGATTACTGTGAACATACAGTTAAATATATATTTATTAGGTTTGATAAAAGTACAAATATAATCAATAAACTGCAACCACATTTCTTTGTTCATAAGAAAATACGTATAAATGAGAATATGAATCCTTGCAGCCATAAATCCTGTTTTACTTTATAACGGAGATGCACATATTGTCAAAGATAGCAGATGATGTAAAATAACATGCTTTATTTCTCCTTCTTATTTTTTAATCTCGTTTGTAAACATTTGCAAACAAGCTTCAACATTTTCTTGAATGTAAACAATCCAACATTTTGTAAACATAAGGTATACACGGTGTTTTGTATATCTTACTGAACACACATTTGGGGTTGTGTATAACTCAGAACATGGAGCCTAGTGGCTGGAGAGTATAAAGTACTTTTAAAAGCATCTTGACTGTTCAGCAGAAGCTGAGATACTGTCTTATCAATTTCTTTGAAATTACCATAACTATAGAGATGACCTATGACACAAGAAACAGATTTTGGGTGTTTATTACATCTCTGATGACAGTATACATGAAAGGTTACATTTTCGGTTGAATTTATTGGATCCAAATTATTACTTGGATTTGTGTTATATAACTATTTAATGGAAAGAATTTGAAGCTTACTTTTAATGGTGTTTAAAAATGCGGAGATGAACCACCTCAGGAATCATTAATTGAGATCTCTGTTCCATCACATACTGTAAATGACAATGTCTGTTGTGTAATAATCATAGTATTAGTTTCCAAGAAGATGGGAGATAGCAATCACAGGGAGCACATAAATTCACTAGAGAGTAAGAATATATGCGGAAGCTGAGGAAACTCTAATTAGTTGTCTTTTTTCTGGTTTAAAAATAGCGCACTAGTATTATACTATAGTAATGCCATTACAGCATTATATAATGATCGTGAGTGTGAAGAGGAAGAAGAGTGTAGTCTTTATGGTATACTTGAAAGTAATTTTGGAAAATATTTAAAAAATAATTTGGGACGTTGTAGTTAGAAACAATACCAGTTTTTATGAATGAAGATGCTTCAATGAAACAACAGCAATTTGTTAAAGTATAGGAAGCCAATGTTTCTGTGATCATTAATCCATCTAGATTGTTTCAGCACAGTAGTTTCTATATAACTAATGTAAGGGGCTAAAAAGTAACTGTTGCTCAAAAGTGTCACCATAGAAACATGTGAAGGCTCACCTCCTCATCACCTAATATTCAGATTGTTGTACTGTCACACTTAAAACTCTTTATTGGGAACATGGGAAAAAGAGAAAAGTACAAAGGCTACCGAATGTTCTTATGATTTATGTGAATTAATAAATGCTTATGCGCACCCTTATTAAACTTTTTTTTTCTATTGTGGACTTTACATCTAATGTGAAATGTCATGTTAAATCTTTTAAAAAGTGATTCTTTTGGAGGATAAATCGTTTGTTTTAAGTTCCTGTGGACATCAAGGTCAAAAGAGCTTAAGATTCCACAGGTTTCACCTGCACCTCCCAAGTTAAATGTCATCAACTTCATTAAGCACTCTCTAAGATTAATAACTAAACAGGTCAAGTGGTGGAGTTTAAACACCTGCAAATGCATGAAACTGGGGAATTGTATGCAGCCAGCTGCTATAATTAGACAGAGAGCATAAGGCAGGGAATACTTGCAATTCAGGAGGATAAAGACAGACAAGGGACCTCTCTGAGATAACAGGAAAGCATATTTAACATTCTTGCAATTTAGCTTTGGGAGTACAATCATTTTAATAGGGGTTGCTTTTTTTTTCTTTCCAGATAGCAAGAATGATAGGAAAGCAAGCTGTCTTAGTCATGTGTAATATACTCCAGATGGAGAAATATAATTGCTCTTATTATTGTAGCAGTAAATCCTAGGAAATGTAATCTCTCAATAGCTTAGCTTGATGGGCCATTTTTTTGGAAAACAAATGGACACTGAAGAGGATTTCCTTTATCATGAATTAGAAATGTGTTTTGCCTCCTAACCTTAGCCATGCATTAAAATGTTACATAATGTCAGTCTGTGCACTTACCCAAATGAAAACCTGTCTTTAACCAGAAATGAATTAGCTCATGTCTTGAACTAAGATAACCTCTATATACTGATAGAGGTCATACTGATTAAAATACAACAAATGCATATAGGAACTAATTGCATTAGTATGTGATATCTAAGTATATTTTGTTTTCATGAATGAGAAAGCAGAATGTATCAATGGAGCCAACTTGTTTTGTGTATTCACATATACATTTTGATATGTGTCATTGGCAAATAGTGAGAGAATTTTTTTGGGGGGGGGTTTAAAAGTGTAGTCAGCACTTCAACTGTATGTATACATTTCAACCTATTATACATTTTAACACAATAATAAGAAATAGTTTTAATTTTTAAATAAATGTTCAATTATGAAATTGCATACAGTAATTGTGAAAAACTGTCTCATGGTACCTAGCTATGCAAGAAAAAATTAAAGTATTTACATTTTCTTCCATTTCACATTTCTATTATTGTTTGTGGTCTTTTTAAATATTTTAACATTAGTCTACTGTGTTTGCATTTAAAATTTTGGCCCTTAAACAACCTTATGAATAACCTTATAAATGCACGTTCAAATACAGCAGTATGCATATTACAAAATTATACTTTTTTCCAGACATTCCAGACAGTGCATAGGCCAATGCTGAGAGATAACATTTCAAGAACTAATTCAAAAGAAACACATTTTATTTATTTAGCAACATTTTATTTGCAAAGTCTCTCTGAAAGGGGGTTTCCAGCCTTATTTTAATTTTTGCCCCACACAATGCAGATACATTGCACTCTAGCAACATCAAATTTATTTCTAGAAACTAGCCTTGAATTAAAAAAAACACACATGACATGCATTAGTCGTATTGTGGGTGATCACTAATTACTTGGTTTACAGGAATTAATCATATGTGATTATTTGTCATTCGTTGCCAAAGTTGTTTCCAATTTAAGGCAATCAAAGGTTTGTGCTGGCTGATTTATTTCTACTATGCATGCGACAATGTAAATGGTAGGGCATCTGTGCAAAAGATGGTGAACTAGTATTATATGTGGCCTTAACAAAGGACCACATGTGCAAATCAGTCTTCCCAATTTAGTTTGCAATGTAAAAAATAATATAATCCATATATGTGTGACAATGCACTGCATTTTTATATTCTGGCAAAAATGAGAAGATACTATATTACACAAATGTCATACTGTATGTTCAAAACACTTAGCAATGTGTATAAAATACAGGTCTGTTTGTGAAGTTGTATCATTGGGCAGGTTTACATACAGTAAAACAGCCTCAGCATCTTCTGGGGCAAATCTTATGACACTAACATCCATTTTTAGTAGTTTGGTCAAACCTTTACTAATTTGAGGCAGAGGTCTGGTAAGGATTAGTTGTTCAATTGCCTTAACTTAATGAAAAAGGTAAAAGTAATTAAAAAGCAAGCAAACCCAGCCATGTAGTTGAAGCCGATACCCTGGCTTCCTTCAAGAAACAGCTGGATGAGATCCATGGATCCATTAACTCATAATTACCAAATAGTCTGCAAGAGCTGAAATGCCTCCTCTTGTAACTTTTCTTCTGTAACTCACTTTGCTGAGGGAACAGCCACCTGACTGTGTGGATCAAGCTAATGTGACCCCACCTTGTTATATGAAGGATGAGCCAGGCAGCAGCTGCAAATGTCTTGAAGAGGTGGAGGGGTGTGCCAGAAGATGCATGAGTGAGTCCTCTGGATGCAAGACTTTTATATTCAGGAGAGGATTAGGGTTTAACCTTCTCCTGAGCATTTGTTAAAAACTCTATTTACTAAAGTAAACACTGAATGTATGTGAACATGGTAATGAGCATGTTCAAATCCCTCCCCTAAAGCCATAATAAAAGTCCCATGGGAACATTTAAGGTATAATGGATCAAGGTTAGCAGCAGCTAAGTAAATTGGATGTTTGTAGTGTTGTGTTGTTTTCGGATGGACATAACTGGTACACCATTTCTTTTTGTTCATCATTATTAAGACAATCTTCAAATGTCTTTGCGTTGCCCCTTGTTTTTGGTAGGAGGTGTAGTGAGGCTTCCTGCAAGGCTTGCCGCAGGGTCATACTGAAGAATGGATTTGATCGAGTTCTCTGGGAGATTAGTTCTGCAAAGCCTTTATGAATCTACGCAGAGCCAAATTCACAGCCGGCGCCTGTAAAGGATGTGCATATAGCCACAGTGTGTGGAAGAATGTTTCAGAATTTTCTTAAAGAGAAGCTGTTCTCCATTGTTAGAAAGAGGTAAACTACTTTCCCACTTACAGAGTAGCGAACATTCAGATGAAAATTCAACTTGACCACTTCTTTGTGACACACAATGTTCCCGAAGTCAGTAAATGACATACAGTATGCTCTGAGATACTCTGATGGTGTTTCTGTGTTAAATCTAAATACTGTATAGAAATCAACTAATCAATGGAGCTTCATTATGTTTTCTTTGGTGTTCAACATTTAAAAGTGCTTGCAGAGTTCCTTAAGTTCTATAGTCACATTACTGAAAATTGGCCAGTTTTAAATGTAAACGTTGAAAGCTGACAGCCTATATACAGTATATCAATGACAAAACATTAAAGATGGATGTAAACATCGACCTGAATAGGAAATGGCTGTAACAAACATAATCTTGAAAAATACATTCTTTGGTCCTATTTGTAGAAATACAAACACATGTTTTGATTCCATAACTTGTTCCCGAATCATATTTTTAACCTAGAAAACAGTTAAGAATAACAAAGCGCAGACAATAGATAAAAAAAGTATGCATGTTATTGTACTTTTGTCTCAATTTAACTTTTTATTAATTTTAAATTAACACCATAATTTTACACAAAGTATTGCTTTGTTAGTTAGTATCCAGTTTTACTGCTGAAATGACACAAAGACAGTGTTGTTAGAAAGAAAGGAATTTAAATGGTTTCAGACGCCTAAAATGTTTGCGATTGGAATGATTGTTTAATTGACTTATTAAATAATGTAACATTCTCAGACGGGTACCTGTTAATGACTTGCTGTTACTGTCTGCAAGCTGCTCTTTTAGCTTTTCTATTATTTAAAGTGCCAGCATCATTTAAGTGCTTTATCCTTATATTTTAGTATTAACACACCTTAAGGCTTAGTAACTACTCAGGCCCAGTTAACACTGCGTTGACCAAACATTTAGGGTATCAGTACAATTTACCCAAACGCCCTTCTTTTTATGTTTCTGAACAATTCTGAGGACTCTAAACTTTAAACAAGTGTATTATCCTCTTGTATGCTGCATATTCACAGAAGCAAGCACTCAAAATTAGAAAATAATTTTTCTCTTCATCTTTTCCTTATCGAAGAAGAAAAGCATGTGAACAAAGACTAAGTACTTAACACAAATCTGTACTTAAATATCTTGTACAAGACAATACAACTGGTTACTTTGAGGTCATCACATTATTGGAACAAAAGAAAAACCACTCGGGCTTAAGCAGGTCGTACGCCTGACTGTAGGTTGAGTTCATGTCATCGCGGACTCGAGTCGGGGGATGTTACTAACGGGAAGACGAAGGGTAACGTGTAAGTGGCTGATTAGAGGAGCACCTCCCAAGTGCTTGCAGTCTTGCCGTGAACCCCCTTTATAGGTTTGTGTTGACTATGACATGTTAAAAGTGGCTAGGAAGGTGGGCAGTATGTCTATATTTCGTGTTTAACAGTTTAATTAGGTTAGTAGTAGCGGGACGAGACGTGAAAAATAATTGCGAAATGGGTGGTAAATCAAATAAATATAAGGTGATTCTAAATAGAAAACGCTTAAATGAAATACCATTTTAACTTTTATTAGAAATTCTCATGTGTTTATTTGCACTTTCAGTCATCACTGTGTTGTAATTTCATGAAACGTAATTTACACGTGACCTGCCGCACATTAATGTATCCATTGTGTAGTAACTTGTAATATGATTGTTGCAATAAGTATGTATAATTGCACACAAAATTGCGTGTGAACAATATTTTATAAAATAAAATTAACTTTATCCTTTATAAATACATAATTATTTTTAGTCTGCAGTTTTACTGTGGAAAGCTACATAATGTTTTAAAATTCTTTACACATAAACGTTTCTGCATCTTTAATGTTTTATCATGCGTTTTTTTCCCCCCACAGAGTTTGATTCTGGTGCCAGTCTAACGGCTAGGAATACGTTCAATAGCCCTGAGCCGGAGTTCATGTTTATCACTGTAGGGGCTACAATGTCAAAGCCGAAACCAGCTCTAACACTCTGAGAGGCAACGCGCTATCAGATGAAATCGCCCGTCCTCTACCAGGAGGCCGTTATACACTGCGAGGTTTTGACATGGCTACCGTTTGTTTTCCTGAAGTGACAGCAGTGTCTTTGCACTTTACTTCCTGAGCAGATCTTTCATTGGGTAAAATGATGTTCCTGTAAATACAGTAGGTCCCCAACCTTTTGGAGCCCTTTTAATTGCTATCTCAACAGAAATCTAGTTCAAGAAGGGTTAACATTTTTAGAGACAGTTTTACATTTCATTATGGTCTTCATTTTGGGAGTGCTACTGTTTTTTTTTAGGTTAATTTGGTAAGAGTGGCCAATGAAGTCTTCTGGGTCTCCAGAGATGATCACAGGAAGGATGTCCACATAAAATTTGGTTTCCACTTTGATAAGCCGACACTACATAAAGGCTTGCAAGTCAAAAGTTTTTGTTCATTTTTGTTTTATTTTGTGCAGTATTTGGATGGAGCACAGTTGTGAGTGGAATATCCCTTCCTCAGAGATACAGTTCCACTGAAAAAGCAGTTCTGAGGCTTTGTCTTTTCGTTTCTTAGGATGAGATTTCTCTATTAACACATATTTAAACATGCTGCTGTGGGCATTAACACATTTACATTTACTGTCCATTTGCTCTCTCGTCTCAGTATATGTTCTCTGACGTTCCAGGTCAGTGTGAACCATGTTTTGTGTTCCAACATACCTTTCCTATTAGAACCATTTCTAATTGGTTGTTGCTTCAGGCTGTCTCCCTTACAGAAGACAAGCCCTAAATCCTATGTGTAGGCCTGTTCTGAAATTATTTTCTTTGACTCCCAGTTTGGCTGTTGGTTTCTTGTAGCACTGCCTTAAGCTATGTTTATCCCAGTACTCCTCTCTTACCAAGCATTATTGATGTGTGACTGGGCTAAACAAGTTCAGGAAAATGAGGTAATAGTACAATTCCTAGGCAAAAATTAGTTAAGGAAACTTTCCCTAGGCTAATCAAAATATTTTGAGGGCCAAGAGGAACAGCTGGGTTACCAGTGAAGTAATGCCCTCAGTATAAAGTGCCTTCTTTCAGAAAAATGCAACTTTTTAAATATAGAGTATTTGACCTGTTCAGGTATACCCTCATATAAGAACATAAGAATGATTAGAAACAAGAGGAGACCACTTGGCTTGCTAAGCTTGTGTGATTGACTGTAGCTAATTGATCTGAGGTTTTCTTTAAAAGACGTCATTGTATCTGCTGTGACAACATGGGTGTGTACCTTATTCCAGACATTCACAACACTTTGCAAGTGCCTTCTGTTATACATTTTAAATGTACTTCCTTATAGTTTCCACTTGTCTTCTATTTCATGTTTCATGGCTAATTATAAAGTCCATTGAGTTGGTTTTGTAAGCACCTTTGATCATTTTGACTACTTAATTCAGGCCCCTTTGTAGTCTTCATTCAGAATAAAAAGATTCTGTTCTTTTAACCTGTCAGTATAGGACATTCCTTTAAACCAGAGAACGTAGAAGCTTGTTCTTCATTACACCCATTCTGGAGAAGTAGTATTTTTTTCAGACCATAGAGACTAAGAGTGTATGAAATATTTTAAATATCTTGATCATGCATTGCAGAGTTTTATGTAATAAAAGAGTTACATACCTCAAGAATACAACAATAATAACACATCCAGGATGCTGGAAGCCATAACCTTCTATTATAAGTCTAAACAGACTCCACACTGCCGTCCAAAGTTAGAGCTTTACTCAAGTCTTAAAAATGTAGACAGTTACAGAGTTCCAACTTCCTAATGGATTTGGGCAATGTGCTCCAAGAACATGGTACCTTGCAGGAGAAGGCTTTATTGTCCATTGTGTGGAACCTCGTCTACTTATAAAACTGTCTATGGTTTTATAAGAAGGCCTGAACCAGCAGATGTCAGATTGAATTGGACTATACACATATAGTGTGGAGCACTGATTAGGGGCTCTGGACTGACAACAAAAAGGTCTTGGGCTCATGTTAATAGCTGGGAACTACTGTTGTACACTTGAGCAAGGTGTTTAACTCAGATTGCTTTAGTAAAATGCATATCTGCATAATGGGCGTATACAGTATAAGTTGCTTTTAATAAAAACGTTTGATGAATAAATGAATTATAAGTTAATCCAGGTCTAGACCAATCAGAGCCTTAATATTGACTATAGGGAGCCAGAGTACTTTGCATAGAACTGGAGCTAAAGCATATGCAGATGCTGAGTAGTTGTAGTTAGTGCACAATCTGTAGAACTCTGGATATTCTGAAGCCTTATTGGATAAATAAAAGCATGTATCGATATTTCAGCATTAGACGGACTGAGCTAATGTTGGTAACTTCTGTCACAGGTTTAGTTTCAGCATTATCATTCACGTTGATGTAAATAGGTTTGTGTAGCTGATTTTAGGAGCATATGGGCATAATTTCTGTCTTGTCATAGTTCATTTTAAGAATGTTCTGTTACATTAAGTCCCTGATGTCAGAAAGATATATGTAAAATGCAGAAATTGTAGCAGCAGTGGCTTATTTAGTCTTCAGCTAAGTTTGAGTGTCTTAATTGTAGTAGTGAAAACTAAGTGCATCTTAGTTAAACGTACTTTAAAGTTCTGGCCAGGTTTCCTTAACATGGCTGTGATAGCAAGAGACCATGAGCAATAAGTACAAGACAAGATTTCAGGGACTCAATATTAGTAACAAGTGGACAAAAAAGCAAAGTTGCTATCTTTGTGGGTCGAAGACACAGGTAGATAGTTCATTTTAGCTATGAATTCAGTCACAGAAGCTGTATCGCCAGTAGTAAACTGAGAGAAACTCAGACCTGTGCAAGAAGGAGTGGGTGTAGTTGTCTTGACTGTGGGAGATGAGATTCACAACGTGTTATTAATATTATGTATATTGTTATTATATTGTAAAATATAATATAGTATATTGTAAAAGAGTTGCTACAATGTCCAGCAGATAGAAGAAAAGAACATAAGTAAGTCATTCAGCCCATCTAGCCTGTTCAGTTAAATGCAGACTTTTTAACTGGTTGGAGCATTTTATGGATGGTGGAAAGGAACTGTAGGATTCTAGAGAATGCACCACAATAAGTCTGAAATAGAAGGAACATGGCTAAGGATCTGCGCCTGTGGCTAGAAGGTTGCTGGTTCAAATCCTGTAGTCGGCAGAGGAATCCTACTTCGTTGGGCTCCTGAGCAAGGCCCTTAACCCCAACTGTTCTAGGGGTGCCGTACAATGGCACACCCTACGCTCTGACCCCAGGCTCTCTCCCTGTCTGTGTGTCTCATGGAGAGCAAGCTGGGGTATGCGAAAAGATAATTCCTAATGCAAGAAATTGTAAAGGGTTAATAAAGTGATGTTATTATTATTATTATTATTATTATTATTATTATTATTATTATTATCTCTATAGGTCTGTTGATGCTCATAAACCAGTCATTAAGCTGTAGAGGGTCTTCAGGATGCTCCATTGGTGTACACATTGCAATTTTAAAGAGGATTGTTTATGTTGGAAGATCTATAGTGTAAGGATTGGATTTTATGTTTTTGGTATCCACTATCTTTCCTTCAATGGGCTTTTGCTGTACAGTGCTGTATGGCTTGCCCATGCAATACATCCTAAATTGAGGATCAGCAATTCTTTAAATTTAGAAAAGGGAAGATAAATATAGAGAAGTCATAACGACTCAAAAGAGTACCTCTGGGATCCAAATGAGAGATTTGGTGGTATGGCCACATGGACACCCTCTGTCTAAAGAAAAAGGCATGTGGCCAGTTATACATGAATTCTGTATATCCAGTAAATATGTACAGAGATAGACAAGGGGTTCATACCTTGCTTATTAGCAGTTATACACTTACTTTAAAGGTCTCAGTTTATAAATAAACCTGTAATGTTTTTTAAATATGCCCATGAGATGTTCCACTTATCTTATGCATGGATTGAAATGTAGCTGAACTAGTACAGGCCTATCAAAAAGGTCTTAGCTTTCCTTCAGTCTTCTACAGATCTTAGCTTAGATTTCCTTCAGTTTAATTTTTCATTTTAGTCTAAAGTGGCTTCAGGCCATTCTGTCACTGCTCATAAAACATGAGTATACAGTGTGTAGGGACATTTTAATGAATGAAAATTAAGAGAAACTGTTTGTTTATCTGAGGATAGTGTGTGTTTGTAATTAATACACCCACAGATTTACAAAATGCAAGTAGACTCTGAAGTCTCCATTGCTGTTGAGCAAAGCAGTCCAAAAACCTCTGTGGCACCTTTTTCAATTTAGATGAGTAAAAGAGGTGCTAGTAAATGTTAATGAACATATTCTGTGTGTGAATGAGTAGGTCATGCCTCCATTGGCTTCAAAGTACTGCCCAGTGGCAGTGACTTGTGATATTTATTTATTAAAATTATTTTGCCAGAAAACCCCCTTTGATATGCTGCATTGTTTCTGTCAGTGTATCCTGGGAGACAGAAAGGCCACAAGGTCAGAGCAGTAGGCACTCAAAGGTAGAACAGCATACATATACATGACTGCTGTGCAGGGGATCAAAAGCAAACATAATAATTATATTATTAAGGAAAGGAAATCTTTAATTTAAATTTTGATTTCAGTTCAAAGCTTATTTCAAGCAGCCTGTACAGGAAGTACAGAGATGTTGCATGTATGTTTGAAAAAGGATACAATACTGGTTTGAGATGGGTATTAACCATAATAATCTTTGAGATTAAAACATATCCCTGAATTATTTAACATGCACATCTGATTGCTTTTGAATTAGCCCAAAGGGGAAAAAGGCATAATCGAGCGCTATCCAGATTCACTTACATTGATTTGAATTGTAATTCATGCACATCAAAGTCCACTGTCAACATCAGATGTCCATTTGGTCAACATGTAAGTTTGTAACAGTACTGCCAGAATTTATCTGGATTTTTCCCTACACAAATGTAAAAATGTCATATGCCTAAAATGTATATTCTGCAAGTAATACCATTCATCTCTGGGAGGTAGATTTACATCAGACTGACCAGAGCACAAGAAAAACATTAAAAATCCACACAAAAGTTCGTCCATCCCAGAATCGAATTTAGCACCCTAGTGTACAAGGCCGTAGTCCTAAGTGACACACTATTGTGCCATCCCATAATGGCAAAAAATCAGCAAATTATTTAAAATATATTGTCATATACAGTGGCTGAGGTTTTTACCAGCTCGTAGTGCTGTATAATTTAACACAAGCTGCAGTTATTGTTGTACCTCTTCTAAATAACAAGTAGCACTGTAGAGGAATAAAGACCTTGAGCTGAATGGATTGGCAAGTCACACCTTAAGTTAAATTAAAACTGAAATTTTCATTTTGGGACCAATGCTTTTCTTTTTTTTTCTACAATTAGATGGATATTTTAGATATGAAGAGGTGTATTCTCCCATTATTTGAAGAATTCCCCTCCTTAAATTGAAGGTAGTTTTACATCTCAGTAGGGTGAGTTTTCATGACATTGTTACAGATGCAAGAATTTGATCTGTCTCTTATTGTACTTGTACAGGACTTAGCTATTTATAGAATATTTTTTTCCTCAGCAAAAACCAAGGAAACAATTGGTAAGTTAATTTCCAGGTATTCAATTCCATAAGAGAAATGAATTAACACCTTTTAATGTGTGTGTCTAGCCAGGAAAACATTTTTTTTAAAGAAAGAATGTGAATACGATTCAGGTGGCACACCCAATGCTCTTTTTCCATGAATCAACATTGTGTTGCATTTTGTTTAATTATCAGAAATAAACTGCAGCACTGCACATATAGCCTGCAGCACTAACCTGTAATTAATGAGCAGCATGAGGTGGAGTAATACATCATATACACTGGTCTGTGTCATGAGGTTCCCATTACATTGTCTGCTCCAAAACACCTTGAGTTCATTAAAGCATGGTGTAAACTAGTCACCCCCATGGTGAGGTCAGGGAAAGGGTTTTAGTATTTATAGAACTGACAGCCTTACTGGAAATATTTGAAATGTTCATGCAAAAACAACAGCGAAAAAACCCCACAGAGGTGAATACCTGCATTTTTCTCAAAACTAAAATTGATTTGAAAACAACTTCCCACATCAAAAGACCTTTTTGCATCAGAAGGTAAAGTGTTTCAGTCGCCTTGATTTAAAGGCAAACACACAAGACTAGCAAACCTCAGAGAAATGACTCAAAACAGTGTTTCGTTATAGACAATAAACATATGTTTGGTTTCATTTTTCCCACTGAGTCTACTGTTACGGAGTTGGATCTGAAGCAATTTGCAATAATGACAATTTGATGATGGCTGTTTTACTGGAACTGGCATCACTTACAATATATGAGATTCAAGTACTATAATTTATGTTATAAAATGTGTCAGGTTTTTTATATTTCTAAAAACAAAGACATTTTTAGTTACTTTATTACAAATAAACAGTTGTACAAATGTGAATGTTTCTAGTTTCGGATAAGTCAATATTTTAGATAGGTCAGACAGAGTTTCAAAACACCTGGCCTTTTAATTTTTAAATAGAGAAACTGACCTGTCCTTAACATTCATAACTACTTATTTCCTCCATATATAGAGGCTTTGATACATAACATTATTTACAAAGTTTGGTGTTTAAAACGGGTGTTTATCAAGATGTTCATTAGTAAATAATGACAATTTTATCTACAGGATACACTTTAACACTTTATGTCATAGAAGCATTCCTGCAGAAAATTGAACAGTACATCATGTCTGTCTGAATTAGATAGCTGCGCTATCAGGCATTTATTCATTGAATAAGGATGGTGCATACAGTAGTTTGTAGTCTCAGAGGGAAATTACAGTTAAAGATAAAGAGGTAAAAACAGAAATATATATTCTGCATTAGAATCTACCAGAATCAACGGGAAGCTATCCACTGGAAGTAGTGCTTTGTGTAACAGATCTATAACAAAATGCATTGTCAAATAATTTATAATACAGGTAGATGTATTTTTACCGCCAGGTCTGCTTTCACTCCACCTGCATATGCGAATATGTTTGGAAGACAGGTGTCATGTTCAACTCCTGAGGGGGTATTGGGACTCCAAGTTCCTGTGCTAACTCAAAAACCCTGTTACATTCATTGTTCTGATAATCACATAGACTGGACAGAATATTTTTCCTGGGTTTTTAGAATTGTGATGCAGGAGCTTTCTTTTTTGAGGGCAGGATAGAAGAGGTGAAAACAAGATGAAGACTTAAAAATAGAAATGTATTCTGCAGTGAATAAGTCTAGAATTGTAAACATTTTTAGCTTCATTTAGCTAACAATTTGGCTTCAGGAGATCAAAAGAGAAGCCCACCAAGCAATGCTAAATCTAGACGAAACATGGATTTGAGAAGGTGTTTTGACTTCACCCTCATCATGTGGACAAAGCAGTCAGAACACCCTATAAAATGAGTCAAAGGGTTATTGCAGTACTAATGATAGCATTGGCAGTGAGGGCACTTAAGAAAAGAACACTGAAGGAATGTCTGAGATTTTGTATATAGGATACATGTCCAATATATCCTAATGTGCAGGAGATTGGAAGGTGCTGGAGACCTTCCACTCAAACTAATTTTATTTTATTTTTTAAATTATATTTCATTACTTACAGTTAAAGACACTGTGCAGACTTTACAATAAACATGGAAATGGAATAATGAAATAGAATGCTTAAGCATAGTTTGATTAAAAGAATAGCAAACAGTTAAAAACAAACTTAAATACTTTAAAAGTATTACCAAACCTAGAATTTTGAATAGATAGAGGCAGCAAATTCTACAGCTTGCGTATACAGTATATGCAGAAAGCAAAGAAAGCTCAGTCAGGGATAGTTCACAGCATGTTTTTGTACACAGAGAGCAAACTGTCATCAGCAGAATATAGGACAGGGCTCAAGTAGAAGGATTGTAAGCTTCAGTGGAATGAGAGAGGTTGTATAAATCTTTATTACAAGCAAGCAGTCACATTTTAAATCTGTTCTGTATTTGACCGATGACCAGTGCCTTGACTGTACTAGCTTGTGTGACTCTTGTCTTTTTTATGAACTCCGTCAATTAAGTGGGGATTTAGATGGACTGAAACCTAGAATACACTGTGCCTCTGTGGGTTTCAAACAGTTCCATACCGTAGTCCAAAGTGACAGGAAAAAAACATAAATACTGATGCCAATAATTGGCATATTTTTAAATTATTTAATGTTTATTACATTTATTTTAGAACATAATACAAAATCACATACACAACAAAGACATAAACATTTCCCATATGATGGTCATTTTCACAGCATAATCACAGAAAGAATGCCTTCCCATTATTTGTTTGAATACATTTGAGCCTGACAGTGCTATTTCTGAGCATGACACTGCTTGTACAAACAGTGAAGATTTCTGGTATTTCAAATCAAACACAGTGGTACAGGGGCAAAAAAAAAGACTTGACTACCATGATCATTGCATTCATTCCCTGTAAACTTTGGTCATTTTCTTTCCCAATCATCAGGTTAAAATTAACATGAGAGTTAGTACATTTTTATTGAGCAATGGATACAAGGCTGCTGTTTGTTTTGTTCTTTTGTGCGACACATTAGTCCAAAAACAGAGCGACATGTAGACTGGTAGAAAGAAAGACGCCAGACCGGAGCTCTGTTTCTTTCCAGCACAAGGAATAAAAACAGCTTGAGTTACACACCAGCCAAAACCACAATACCAAATGCAAGCTGATCAATTGTAAATAAGCCCCCAAAAATGTTTGTCATACATGATCAGCACATTGGCCCAAATGATGTCATCCATCAAGATGGACACAGCAATTTGCCAACTATTTCCCCATAAATCAAAACCAGGGGCCACCGGAGAGCAGAACAGCTCATGAAGAGCAAACCCGGCAGAAGTTATCGGCAGACAGAGAGGAACTCTCCCTCATGTATACGGTAATTATTTTTACTCAATGGGAAATAAAAGGCGAGAGGGCAGTGTGGAACTGGAGAGCATCTGTCTCACTTCATTGGTATTCCCCAGACAGCAAGAGCAACATGTGCTTTTCATTGCAAAACCAATAATTTCCAGTCTTGGGACAGGTTCAAGCTTAAGGGACATTTTACGAACCCTGATTTATTTGCTTGATTAGCTTTAGGATATGCTTTAGGTTCTGCTAACCAGGAAGAACGTAGGTGCCCAGAGATCATTGGTCAGTTACAGAGTGACACGCACTCTCAGTGTGTCTTAAACAGCTAATTACAGCTGTATCAGCTAAAATGTTTTTTTTTTATTAGCGATGTTTCCATTACCTGCCTGTTTTTGTTTCCTCTTCTCCACTGCTTGCCATAGATCCCTAATGAGGGACTTGTTTTCCCTGGTGAGGAACAAGTTTTTCTGTAGTGCATTTTAAAAAATTATATCAATGTAATTTTACACAATGTACATGTACTGTAAGTCTATTTCATGATGCAATCATTTCAACAGGTCTATACTGTAACATAACATCTAATTATGATAGATTACATCTAATTTGCTATTTTCTCCTAAATTAATGAAAAAGGCCACATTTAGTAATTTAGTAATTGCACAGTCATCCAAAAACCTGCCATACAAGTAAACACTTTTTCCAATGTTTTTTCTGCTTATTAATCACAGTCCTTTTCTTTGCTTTAAGAGATAAAGAAAACAAGAGGATTTATGCTGAAGTACTGCAGATAATTACATATTTTAATACAACACTTAAAAGGGATAAAAATCCGAATCAGTAATTACACTGTTTGAAAGCTTATTGTAAAATATAAAAGTGAACAACACATTTTCTTAAATTCCACCAACAATTATAGTCAAATATCATATAATAACAGGTTGTTGCTATTGTTACTCAGTTTCACTCATCAAGACAAAGAGTAGAGGAGGCTACAGTATCTTTGACACTTCACAGAAACAAGATTTACAGCTTGAAGCACCATCTTAAATCCAAGTTTAACTAATTTAATTAAGTTTACAGTTTCTTTTTTTAATTAATTCATTTTTCTTCATAAACTGATTTGAGATTCCATGTCAATAATAAAAAAACATAATTTTTTTGATAAAATAAAAAGATGTTAGATGTTTTACTGATGTAATTCATACAGTATAACTTCAACTGTTACACAGCTTATTTCTGATTTTTAGGAGGAATAATGCCATCAAATGGATCAGTTAACCTTAACATGTCCAACA
This sequence comes from Atractosteus spatula, assembly GCF_055471065.1. Lineage (NCBI taxonomy): Eukaryota > Metazoa > Chordata > Actinopteri > Semionotiformes > Lepisosteidae > Atractosteus > Atractosteus spatula. Next base: position 36,991,182 of record NC_142710.1, on the reverse strand, counting down.
TTGGTTCAAATCTGAAGAGCCTTTTAGGTGGTATTTTAGTTAATTCTCGTCAGCCAGCTTAGTTCATGATTTTCAATCATAATGGAAAACCAGAAGGAGAAACAAATATGCATGCTCTACAGAGAGACTGCAGTTAAGGCAGGATTTCAGTTTTCTAACAAGACTTCCTCTTTGCTATTCCTATTAAACCTCTTGAGACCGACCAGTTGTATCTCAGAAGCTGCTTCAAAATGGTAAGCAGACAAAAAACTGTTTTTGCCCCTTATACTGTATATTTCTCCAACTACTATGGGTTCATCTGCTACATACTGTACTCGTTTGGCCATTTATTATGCAGGACAGAAGCTTTACAACATTATAGTTTTTAATGAGTTATGTCATACAAGCCTCCACCATTACTTTTAAAATGCATTGCTCTATTGGAGCCTAGTACTAAATTAAGAGATGCGTGACACGCTATACATTCTAAGAGTATGTCTAGGCACTTTGCAAGGCAAAGTGCTTAATTTTAAAAGAGATTCAGCTGACTTTTTGAAAGACTGTGGGTTCACATATAAGTATTTTATTACAAGTTTCACAATAACAGAGAGAGTTTTCAAAGCTTTCTTTTCTTTACAGTACATTTCCTCCTTATATTTTGAACGTTAGTGCAAATGATTTAATGCGCAAATCCATTACAAGCAGTGTAGGTGTTTTAAAGAGAGATACAAAACATATATTTTTCATTTGAACATAGCTTGGGAATTACTGAAATATACTGAAATTTATTTGTAGAATACAAAAGCAGAGAAAATTGGCTGGCTCAAAACACTGGACAAAAAGCTTTGAAAGATGTCTTAGTGATATGTAACAAGAAGGCAGGTTATTATCATTTTTTCACTTGAGTCTATAGACACCATCTGTTTGAAACATTGATTTTGTATTAGTTGAGTGAATATCCATTCATCTTGAGAAAGCCATTTATTCCTGGTAAAGTTAGCAGAAACCCAGCAACTATCCCTGAAGCGTATTGCACAAGATGAGACCCCAGTCCATTGTAGGACATACACAAACACAACGAGAATTTAAAAACTTCAAAACTCTAACCTTGCTTACATGTCTCCGAGAGATGGTAGGAAACTATAGCAGCTGCAGAAAACCAGCAGAGCCACAGAGATAACACACAGAAGGCACTCCATTTAGGAAACAAACCTAGGACCCACATGATACCACCATGTCACCCAGCTGGGTGAATATCAATCCATCCATTTTTAGAAAGTTGCCTATTGTTGGTAAGAGTGGCCATCCGGAACATGTCCCCCAAAGGGCATAAGGTCGGACTAAACTCTGTATGCGACACCAAGCCATCACAGAGAATACACACACACAGTCATACACGGACAATTCAGAGCAGGGTTTCCCAACCTTGTTGCTAGGGGTCCACTCACTTGTTGGTTTTAATTCCAGCCAAGTTCTTTACTCAGTGGCATCCGCTGTGGTCATTAAAGATCCCAGGGCGTTTCTCGAAAAGAGAAGGGGTGTAACCCCGTCATCCTGGCCAAATTTCCCATTGGCCCTTACCATTCATGGCCTCCTATTAATCCCCATCTATGAATTGGCTTCATCACTCTGTTCTCCTCCCCACTGACAGTTGATGTGTGGTGAGTGTTCTGGCGCACTATGGCTGCCATCACATTACCTGTAAAGCACTTTGAGTGGAGTGTCCAGAAAAGCACTATCTAAGTGTAAGGAATTATTATAATCCTTAACAGAACTAAAAAAAGTATATGAATGTTAAGATCACAAGTGATTTTCTACACAAAATGTTTGTGAAACACAGTTATGAAAATGCAAACTTGAACTGGAACTGTAGGTCAGTAAAGGGTTCCATTAAGTAACAGAAAACCAATAGGTTTGTGGGCCATCAAGGGCCAGGGGAACCCCTGATTAAGAGAGACCAGTTAACATAGCCATCTTAACTTTGGGAGGTGACAGTAAGCTCTCATCTTTGTTAAATTAATATGCTGTACAAAAACCTAAATGTGAACCACATGTTGAACCACAAATTATGCTTTCAGCACTCTATTTTCACGACTGGGAGTTGTGCAGGTGTATTTGAATTTGTGGGGATCTCACTCAAAATGAGGCAAACAACAGACCAAGTTTAAAAAACATAAAGCAACTTTACACTTGAAGCCTGGCCAATTGAAGGTATTTTTGAAACATCAAGTTTACAATAAAGTTTTCATGAAGGGATTGAATAACATATACAGTGTACAGTATGGTTTAATTCCTAAAATGTGTGATTGCTGTGTGACACTGAATAGAATACAGTGTATTCACACTGATATGTATATTCAAATCAAGCTCTCTGCAAGGTTCCTTAGCTGATTTATGCAGTCTTTGTGTAATGTAAACTGTGTCTGAATATACTTGGTGCTATTTATATACAGTATTGTTTCCCATCTGTTAAAAAAACAAGCATATAAGCTTCAGCTGCCTGTTATGTTTGCATGTCTTCCATCTGGTATTGCTGGTATAGTGCATAAAGCTCAGTTTTTCCTTTTGACTGCAGACGCTCCATCACAGCACAAGATCCAGCTTTTTTTTTTCAAATCTCCAAGACACATCAGGGACTGAGAAACACAAGTGTCAGAGCTTTCTGGCTGTTGCACCCCCTGCACTGTATGGCTTCTCTTTCTCTGATCCAAAAGTTACAGAGAAATATATTAAAAAAAAACGGAAACACAGTCCTCCCATTTCCTTATGTATTTATTATTTTGCCAAAACCTGGTGAGATGAAATGATTTTTTTCGTACTGTGTAATTATCATACTATCTATTAATAAGTCATGACTGCTGAGTTGCAGCTGCTGTTTGTATAGTAATACCCACATGCCTGGGGCATGATGGTACAAAATGGATTGAGTGCTACATTGCTCTAACCATCCTCACAAAAAAAAAACAAGTTGACAAATATTATTAAGTGTTCGGGGAAACGAGAATAAATGCTTTTCTTTGCCAGCAAGCATATTTTAGTCTAAGCTGTGTAAAAATCCAACCACACGAAGTGCCTGCAAAACAGATAATATAGTAAAATGCCCTGTTAAATTAAATTTCACACAGTGTTATTGTGTATGGAATGCAAACACTAGAACCCATTCCAAATGCTTCACACCATAAACCTGAATGCACACTGGTGCTGCAAATTTCTTTTTGGCCATTTTGCAACTTATTGTCATTTTAAATATCTACAGCCCTCTCAGGCACTATTTACTTCTTACTAATCTAGGAACATAATGAAACTTGTTGCATTGAGAGTGTCTCCATTGTGGATTTTTTTAATTCCACTGGCACTTGGAATAAAACTACAGGGGCCTTTGCTGGCTATGAGTCAGCCTGTTTCATACAGATGTGGTGTACAGGTGACAGCTGCATTAACAAGGAATGAACAAAAAAGCAATATATTTGTTTCTTTTGGCCTCAAAGCAGTAAAAAACAACTTTTCAAAAAATCCCCACTGGCTTTGGATGTTAATGGAGTTCAGGTGGGAAGTTGGAGTGTTTGCAATGATTTGGGTCTTTCCTATTCTCTTTGCTCATTTCAGTTTAAGATTAAAACAAGACCAACAGTATCACAAGTTCATGACAAGACTCATACAGGTTTAAAGACCTCCAAGGAACTGCTAGTTCATTGCCATAGAAATGATCTACTGATGCCTTTTCAGCAGGTCCCAGATTGATACATACAGTACAAGGAAGGGTTTTGGTGATTGCACTTTGGATAAAGGATAGTGTCCCACAGTAATTCCTTCAAATTTATATCACAGCATTTATTGTTATATGTTAAGGAATGTTGAAAGGTAAATAAAAAGTCAACTCAGAGTACTAGTTCGTGTACAATAACTAAAAAGAATATGATGTTGCATAAGGGGAATGGGGTAACTTTAAAGTGCAAAACATTGCCAAAACCTTGTCCCGTATGTTATAGTCTGGATATAGGTAGGACTTTACATTCAGTACTGTACAACAAGTAGCCCAACTATAGACTCCGTTTCCATGGGATTCTGCAAGAACATCCAAAATAAGATCTTTGGGTCAGTTACTAACAGCCAAATAAGCAAATGGGCTCAAAGGGCTGTTGTTTGTAAATATTATGTTAAGCAAATTGTTCTTAACTTTTTTTAATTAAAAGAAAATTGTATAAACTAACTTTCTTATGCTTAATGTAAAGTCACAGGATCTTACTGTACCCATGTCTGGGTAACCATTAACGTGTCTGAATAGCTTGTTCCAGATACCCACAACCTCTTATGTAATAAAGTACCTCCTGGTCTTATCCGTAGACACACTTCTCTATAGTTTCCACCTGTGAGCTCTGGTACACTTTTTTTAATTAAAATTACAGAGAGGTGATTGTGAATGATGGGAGGTCATTTAACTCATGGTGCTCACTGTGTTGTTACTGTATTGACTCAAGACCTTTGATACTATAGAACAGCTAGCAGGACCTAAAAATCAAAGAGTCATGTTCAATTGCACTAAATTGTAAGATGGAAGTCAAAAGTGCTACCCAGCCCAGTCTGTTTCTGCTTTCTAAATGCAGCCTGCAATTTAAGCAGTCACTTCCACTGTGACACTTTGGAAATGCCTCACAATGTGAAAATTACATGCCGCATGTTGCAGTTAAGCAGTAACAGCTTGCCAGCCAGTTGATTAAGTAATGATGGTCTTTACCTGCTGGTGATGGGCAGTGCCAACATTTTCTCAATAGCTGGGGTGCACAGAAAAACATACCTAGTCAAGGCTAATGAAAATAAAGTGCAGATGGATTTTATTTCTAGTAAACATACAGTAGGTCTGACCTGAATCAAACACATTGAAGCTTCCGCTATAGCTTGTATTGGTATAGAGCATTTCTTGGCAAGCTCTTGTGACAACCTCTGGTAAATTTATCATGTCATTGAAGTGTCTGAATAGCTCATTATTTCTGCTTTTCAATCTTTTTTGAAGCCTTTACTTCTGGCCAAGTAGTTGACAGCTGTTTGTATGCCCCTGTTCCAGCTCTTTCTCAGTCTGTAACTGGTTTGCTTGGAGACCTTAGATATGACACTTATTACTTGTAATATACCCTTGTAATATGGGGCCCCAAACTACTGCTCATGACTTCATGGGTTAGATATTGTGACAAAGCATAAAAAGCTTAAGATAGGAAATATTTCCCATTATATTTCCTTGGTATTTAGTTACTTTTTTCTTGAGTCCCAGAACAACTGTAACAAATAAGTCCCAGAAAGGAAGAATTAGGAAAAGCATGTTTTGAGACAAAAAAAAATTAACTCCTTCAATGCATCTGGGGCTTTGTTTAAATAATGCAGCAAAAAAAAGTGATTTTTTTACTTTGATTATTTATTTCAAGGTGATTTACTGTATATCATCCACTACATTTTTTTTTATGTATTCGAAGTTAAAAAAGAAAAAATAATATAACAGGTTTGTCTGGAAGCTATGATTTTTAAACAGTTCTTTTTGTCTTTATCTTGTTTTTAAAAAGAGGTCAGTGCGATGATTTTCTTAAATACTTTAATACGTTCCCTGCATATCCACAATTTTCTACCAGACTTTTGTAAACTTTTTTTTGGAATTTTGATTTTTTTCAAAATGTATGCAAAAACATCTTTTTAAAAGGCTGCTTATATATATATGTTTAAGTTAAAGATTTATGGAATTCTGTTTACCACAGGATTCTAATTTTGAAAACTGAAAGCTGTTAAGTATCATGCAGCACATTTTCCTTTATTTTAAGTGACTGTTTCAGTAAGTTTATGGTATGTTCTTATTTTTTTTTATAAAGCCAATCCAAGGAATAGGTCTGGACATAACACAAAAATAGACAGTGATATTTTCCTCATGCCACAGCTATTTCTAGTGATACGGTAAAAAAAGCCACAAAAAATAGCTATGCTTTGCCATGGCAGCCAAAACACAAAAGCAGTTTAACCGTCTAGTGTTGGCCCTGTCAAAAGATTTGTAGGTCACACTTATCCTGTGACTACAACATAGAAGGTGAAAGGTCAGAGGCTGTGACCTCTTGATTTGCCAAGGTAAGATCAACTCTCACAAATTACTAGCGTAAGAGAGTCCTGACAACTTCAATATGATGAGCAATGAGAGCAATTACTTCTGACATGTGAAACTGGTGTGGGCGCGTAATTCTGTCACTGGCTGACAAGACATTAGGAGAAGGAGTAAGCAGCTGCCTTAGTCGAGCTCAGCTGGGACAAGGAAAGCAGAGGGAGAAAGAAGGATGTTTTATAAAGGAGCAGCTATCTTGGAATCCTGCCCAAGTAGGAAATACCAGACACTGCTCTGATATATCAGCAGGAACACGGTTCAGAACAAGTGCTTTAGATTTTTCCTCCCACGTACAATCGTTTCGTTCTTGAAAAAACTCAGAGAAGGACAGAAGGCTATCAATCCCAGAAATATATATGAAGATGGGTGTGTGCAATTCATTGAGATGTCGCACTTTTCCTCTTTTGAATTTCCTTCAGTAACTTGCCAAAAGTCTTTTGGTACACAATTCTTTTTCTGAACGGCTGTTAGTTTCCAGAAGAACGAACTGTGACATCAGGTAGATGTGAAGCATCAGTCCTCTGCCAGATCTCAGGATTTCATGGTGTTCCTGAGATCAGATTCTTTTTCTCTATGTCTTAGCAAAACATTATCACTCCAGCTAGTAGTAAAGGGAATGTTTCTCAGAAGAAGTTAAACTTTCAGGTGTAAATGTAAAATTTTTGGATAAACTCCAGTTACTTCCCAAACTCTGGCATTACTTGGACAAAAGCACATAATCAGAATGTGTTCTCTTGTGGTAAATCCTTCTTGGGTAATTTGTAGTGTTTTATTTATCCTTGACAGACTGGAAAGCCTAATATATCGAACGTGACCAGTAAAAAAGTTCATTCAAACCTGTTAAAAGACTCAGGTTCACTCCTTGTGAAATAACCTTTAAAGTTATGTTCCAGAATAAGTGTTGTCTACTTAATGTAATCTGATATATTGAATGTGTTTTCATCTATTAAAATGAGAACCAAAGTGGGCAAAGTAGTTGCCTACTGAATTTAAGTTCTAAAATAATTAGTCCTAACATAATTAAATGGCTCACCATGCTACTGAACAAAAAATGATCTATAATACAGCTTTTACTTGCGGTTAGATAATATAGGAGCTATAGAAAGATGAACCTAGGAACCAACTAATCAAGTAGGTTATGGTGTTAAACAACCTATTGGACACTATCAGTTCTGAAGCTTGTACAAAACACAAACAAATTATACAAAATGGGAATGAATGTTGAAGCTAAATTTTATAATCTGGCTCCGCTGAGGAAGAATGCTTCTGAACAATACTCATAGTGAACTTGAATCATAGTGAGTTGTATCATGAGAAAACAAAATAAGAATGAATAACTTAATACCTCCTTTGAATTTTGCTAATTTATTATTTTTATCATTGAAACCATCTGTAATCAGAAAAGAAAAACAGGTTTTAGGGGGAGGTATTATTATACTATATTAAGCTTCAAGGTTATGACTGTATTCCTCATGAACTGTGTAGGATGATTTTTCTAGATGTTGGTCATGTTCTGACTTCCTAATGTGAATTTGCCTTAAGGACACCGTTTTCTTTCGTAACTGTCGTGTCTGATTATACAGCATTTCATATGATGGACAAAAACCGGTCAGATTTTGTATTGTGAAATGTGCTCTGTTCTTCCTTGATTACCATCTCTTTCTCAATCTGTTCTCCTGATGGGTGGGATGTAACATGTGTAGAGAGAAAGCTGACACCCCAATCACATGTTTTGCATTGCCAGCGTATCAATAATAAACACTATCAATCTTCTTGGCAGTACCCTGAAATAATAACTAAACAAAACAGATTGTGTGTACAGTAATACACCGTTTCTATGTCATTGCCAGACACATCAGCCTCTGTCAAAACTACATGTTTGTAATAAGTTCAACTATATCGGCCAAAAAAATAAACACTAGCATGGCACTCTCTGTGTCAAAGGCAAACACACAGAACCCAGAGAATTATGTATACATTTATATATTAAAATGTTTGTTTTTAATTTAAATTCTTTTAATTTTATAAAATAAAATATTTAAAAGGTGATCTAATGTTGAGTTTAAATATAAATTTTCAAGGTATTGCCAAACACAGGATATTTTAATAAAGTTTTTAGATTTTAGTTTTCATTGAATCGTTTTTTCTTCTCTTTTCTCTCTTAATATAACAGGTGGTATGGCTGTTTCTGTTACTGGTTTTATATAGTCTGCTTATTTCTGAGGCTTATTTAAAGAACTGTCAATGTTTGTAACGTGAAAGGTGAAAATGTGCTTAGATTTCACATAAGTAATACTGAACGTTGGAAATCAGTCATATAATGCAGTGAAGTACTACAGAAATTATTTTAAAAGATTGCTTTAAACATTTATCCTGCTCAGTAAAAATAGTTTATACTATCAATAAGTTAATGAATATGAAATGTGCATTTTTTTTCTACAAAATATGTGAGACACAATATGAATTTGACTATCCAAAATTAAAAAAAATGTATATCATCCTGCAAATATGGAATCCATTTTATATAATCCCAAAATACTGTATACAAACTAATGAAAATCTGAAAACCAGGCACATAGCGGTAAATCCCAGGAGAGAATCTGCCGGCATCATTAGCTGTGAAAGAAAAAAGCTTGAGTGGCTTGCAAACTTCAGCAAAACGTCAAGCGAGAATCATCGTGTGGGTTTCCAACTTTCTGATACTACGTCCTGGATCAAATTAATATTTCTGAAAGTCAAAACACGGGACAACTTTGAGCAGCAACTTTAAACTGTGTTGTTTCAACTGTGTTGTTACTTTTGGATTTCTTGTGCACAAAGGCAGCTTAGAATCAATATTTGTTTGCGAGTCATTGTGAATGCATTTGAAGGCAGTAGTAGCACATTTGTGTGGGTGTAATAAAACTGATGCATTGGATTATTAAATGGTTGTTCTTGAAAAACTTTAAAAAATTAGCTGTTGGGGAATATCTAATCGAAAGACTTCCAAAAGCTTCCTTATAGTTACATGTTATAAACCTCAATTTGTAAGACAAATACTGTATAACATTCATTTGTAGGCTCAAAACCTAGAGGGACTTTACAGAATACTGAAAAGTAATTAGCATAAATTAAAAGAACCACATCTTGTATTATCCCATTCCCCACACTAAAATCCAATGTGGCATTTAGATGCACATTTTGTCATTCATCAGAACCCACTTTGAATACTTATAGATGCATATTCATCTTGTTTTCCCTTAACTCCTGAATATTGTGAATTTTACTAGATATTTTAACTGCAAATATGCATTCGTGAAACTAAGATTTGTAAAATAATTTTAGGCTCTGTGTTGAAAACTGAGGGATAATGAATGGTTTTGTGATCTCTTTGACTGAAACCTTACTTAATCTCTTTCCTATATTATTACAAAGTTATGGGATTTTAATCAAAACTGTTTGGTTAAATGGGATGCTCTCGTTATTAGCTTGTGTCCCACAACAATCATTTATTTGCAATTATCTATTTCTAGGCAAGCAAAAAAAAAAACTTTCACATTTTAAATACTTTAAATCTCATTTTTGCTTATGTGTACCTCTGATGCACAACCAGGAAACACATGTATTCCGATCATGAATATGTCTGAGAAAATTAATAATAGAGTTGTACAGTACAGTTCCAAAGGTGTCTTGATCATATCACATTAATGCAAACAAATTAATGCATTGGCTGTTTAAAATAATCTTCTGAAGTTTATAAAACATTATATCTAAATATATTATTTTTAAATATTATATGTAGATAAAATATTAAAGGAAAAATACAGCAACAAAATAAAATCACTGTGATTTTATGACACTAGGTTAAAATATGATAGCTTTGTACCACAAATACTATTTAAATAATATTGTAAATAGGACAGGTTGCCATACACTGTCCAAAGCTGGGTTCTTTGTTGAGAGAACTGTCAGAACTGTAATTAGGCTTTGCTACTTAGAAAATAAAAATAAATGTCAGACTGCCACTTTAAAGTAAGTTGAATTTATCCTGTCAATAGTCTGGTGATATTCAAAATCTGTAATTACATCACCAGTGTTTTGCCACGGTGCTGAATGTGATGGGTCCCGTGGGATCTGTGAAACCAACATAACAGTCCAGACATATTTCTGTTCTGTGGACACATTGTATAAACCTGAAAGCCTGTCTATTTTGGTTGGGTTGTTTTCTCAAAGGGAGGAAATGCTTGAAGTAAATATAACTGTCAACCAAAGTAACAATTTTCTGTTTTGTGCCCACATCTTCATAACATTTAGTTTTTTAGCCACTGAGTTGACCAAAGGTGCAGCCTAGCAGCAAACTTGGAACAGATGTATTTTTTAAACCTTTTTTTTTCTCAAACTTTCCTGATTTAGACTTTAGAAAATTGGTTTTATTAATTCATTTAGGTGAACACTACAAATAGACACTGCATAAAGGTACGGTGAGACCAGAAATATATCCTAAGTCCACTAAAACAATCAAACCTCAGAAGATTATTTTTATACAGTTATATGTGCATTGTTACTAACAACCAGAGTTCTAAATCAAACACAAAAAAATGTTGAAAAATATACGATCCTAATCAATGATGCACATTGAAATTAAGTTTTATGCAACCAAATATGTACAATATAAATACTGTTACAGGGGTGTACCTTTGCCAAATTAGCCTGGTTTCTTGAATGTGCTCTGATCTAAAACAAGATATAAAGAAAAATCATGAGCTCATGAGATATTTTTATCTTAAAATGGGCATATCACTGTGCTGTTCAGGGCAGATATTGCTGTGCTTGAAATTATAAGCTAATGAGTGTTGGGAGTCATTCGTTTTTCAATTTTCCCTATTAACTACACATCCAGTGGTACAATGCAGTTTGGTGGCAGAAGAAAAAGATTAACTTTTGTTTAGTTTTCATTCTCAAGCTTTCAGTAAAGCAGCATCTGCAGTTATGCTTTTGTATGCCTGCAAATTGAAGCACCAATTGTTTAGCCACCTGTCCTTTGGAGTTTTGGCTTTTGTTGATGCTGTCTCTATTTAACTCATATTTTATTATGCTTCTGAATTGATATTTTGTGCAACGTCAAATAAAGAATTTACAATTCAAGGTTTAAACAGTCTTAAGATGCAACCACATTCGGTGGCATAAAGTTTTTTAAAAAAACTTTGCAAGATGGTGCTATTTGAAGTGGAACATTTCTTTGGTGTTTCAGAGTAGTTATAACATACCAGCAGTTCTGCATTGAGACTGTGCATTCTTAGCAAATAACAGCGATCAAAGTTTTGCTAAGACTATGATACAGTGAGTAATACCAAAGAAATTCATCTGTACACCTAATAAAAGAGAGGAGCAGAAGAAGTCACCTTGTGTATCTCGATAAGTTTGGTTAATTAGAAACAGCGTCTTCTAACTTTTTCTGAAAAAAGAGAGGCACAATTGATATGAAATGCTCTTTGGTAGCTGCCACAGTTTACAGAAAAATGGAAAAAGAAGTGTGTACCTTTGAGAAGCTCTGCTTTTTTGCAAGTCAGATCATTCAGCATTATGCTGGGGAAGTTCAGCAGTAGCAACATGCTTCTCTGAATTCCAAGCATAATTTAAAACTTCCACCAGGCTAAAGTTTCTACAACTAACACTGGACAAAAAAAACAAAACAAATTACATGGGCATGCCTTTGTGTAAAAACAAACAAGCAAACAAAACTCTCTGTCTATTAAATGTTCATGCTTTGCATTTCAGCTGGGTACCATTGTCTTTACTGTGTATACTGTGTAGAATTATGTAAATAAATGTGGAATAAAATTTCACCATGCACAAAACCATCTTAAATTTACAGGAGTTTTAATTCATATTTTAATTAGCAATACATAAAGGTAGGATTAAGTGGATGATAGAGTCTGTGCTGGTGATAATAATAGAAATACTTGTTTTTTAAGTTCCCATTTATCTCCTTTCCCATGAGAATGGGATATCTTCCTATCCCTCACACTTACAAAAAAACTGAGGTAATTACTTGTGTAAGATGTAAGAGGATGTCGAAATGGTTCATTTATTCTTTTTCTTGAAAATTTCCAGTTTGCGACTAAATTCCTAGAGACAGGATGGCTTTCTGCCCATACAGTATATAGTTGGTTAAACATTGTTTTCAACTAGAGAGTGTGAAGTGTGAATTTTTCTTTATCTTTACAAATTTTCTCGTAAAATTGTATTCACTTTCTTAGAAAGTGAGTCAGTTGAAAAAAAAATCCAATTTACAATGACAACTATGAGATCAGTTTATACAACATGGGCACAGTTTCAATAGCAGGATGCTACTGTACCTGTAATTTGAATCCAAAATCCTGCAGTCCAGAGACCTAAGCACTACTCCAAGTGGCTTTTAAATTAAGTGTTAACAGATATTTACTGAATTGTAAAGTAGATGAATGTGGAAAGATTTGTTTTTGGATCGTTTCTCTTCCATTATTAGAAAAAGTTTAGGATCACACTCGTAAGAATATATTTTCAATATACTGTATATAGTTGCAAAAAAGCTGTCAAAAGGAGATGTTGCATGCAGCCACATTCTCCTTTGTGACAATTGAGCTGTCTATGAACTGTGTATGTAAGCAGTTCTTGACAGTTTTTAGACAAAATTTATCAACCCTGTGCATATTTGTAAAGAAAGTGTATGTCATTTATAGATGCTTGAATTCCAGTACAGTAGTGCATTTGTGCCATCTAACAAAAATGTTTCATTGATTTGCTGCTGTGCCACCTTATTGACCACTGAAACTTCCATTTTGCTGCATATACAGTATATAAGCTTATAAAACATATACAGATGTACAATATCTATACTAGTCTTTTCTGTTCATGTATATATTGCATATTTGGATTTATTTTGTATGGCCACATTGAACATGTTGCTGCTTGTGTAGTAAGCTTAACCAGTCAGTGCAATTTATTCTGAGGCCTTTCTCTTAGAGTTACTTCCTTTCCTGCATAACATCCTTCCATCTAGGGGTGTGGGTCTGTAAGGCCGGAGTCGTTTCTTAATAAAATTATATGATTCGTCCACAAAATGCAGGTTCTGTTTTAATTGGCATTTCCTGTTAAAAAATATACAGTACATGCATAGAGTTACATGCATTGGGGTGTAAATTACAGAATTATGACTTACTGGTTCTTTTATGTCACCAGAATGTACAGTATTGCAATTGTTTTGAGAAACCTAAAAACAAGCTGGTTTACTTAAAAAAAAAATCCAGTCAATTTTGCTACTAAGAAAAACATCAACAGAAATAAGACAAATGTCAGCAAAAGAAAGGGTTGCACACTGTGCTATTTATAACTTCTGTAAAGAAAAGTTAAAATTAATTGTATTTAATTGTTTTTGCCTGCTTTTATTTTTTACTTCTGTTCCCTGATAAGATGTAACTTGAACATCCTGTGAAAGCCAGGATTAAAACATTTGTCATTAAAATCAAATACCTTTGTGTACAAAAAGTGACATTTTGAAGTCTCTATTAAATCTGCTTGGATTTTGTTGTACACTCCTCTGAAAAAAAGAATGATAATTTCTATAGTGACTACTCAAGACTTACAGTAGATACATTACTGGATGAACTGTATTCCGAAACAGTGAAATCAAAAATAGTTCTCATAAATTATTTTCCAGTATTATGACCCAGTACTTACTTTCTTTGATTGTACTGTTTAAGTTATGAGCCAGGTATGTCACTGAAAATACAAATTGTGTTAAGAGTAGAATGGCATTGTGTTTTGCCTATAATACCTCCCACTGTGCTTATGAAGGCAAGTTGAATATACTGTAGGCGCATACTTCTGTCACCTCTGACAGGCAATAAAATATTTAACTTTGCATGAGGAAAGAATACTGTTTAAAGAATCTGGTTTGGCCACAATAAATGTGGGATAGGAAAGTTTCATGTTTATTTTGTCTGCCTGCATTACCTGGATAAGGTTAAGGTTGCGACAGATATGCCCAAAATTTCAACCTCTTTCTCTCCCTGATTCCAGATTTGGGGTTTCAGGAATGTAATCAAACTGATGGTCTCACATACTGTCCATGGATCAATAAATTTTCTCAGCCTTCTTACTCTTCCTTACAGAGCAGAGAAATAAAAAAAATAAAAAATAAAACAACTGTATTTAAACATAATAGTGGTTTAATTAAGAAAAGGGGTACTAAATAGCAACATTGACCAAAAGATACTGGAGTAACAAGACAAGGACTGTGAGGCCTTCTAAGAATCTTTGAGCAAATTTATGTAAATGCTGCTCTGTAACAAATGATGATGCTAATTAGACCAAATAATCTGGATTTGGCAGGCATTCACTACAAATGGGTAACTTAAACCCTGATCGTAAAGTGGTGCACAATCTCCTGTACTTGTTCTGCCTGAGTTCTGAATGATTTAATTTTTCCTTTTTTTTTCTGAAGTACATGCTAACATGCTTTCCAGGCCTTTCACTAATTGACTGTTTTAAACTGTCTATAAAACCAACTGGCCTGTGTCCTGTGTTAAATTAAGAGATTCAACCCAGTTGGTCTCAAATTCCAAAGCTATGACTTGATGTGAGCTGCTTGTTTGAAAGAGGTTTTTTGCGACTACCTGTTCTTAGATACTGGACTTACTAGTAGTGACCGGCAAGATGGGTCGGATTTCAAATCGACTTGGCAGTGTGGCTCTGCAGGACCAGTGCTGCCGGCTCCTGTCATGTAAATTGTGTTCTACGGGGCTGCGTGCTGCACATGATTTGAAGAAGAGGCTGAAACAAGCACTCTTTAAAATAGCCTTTTAAATTAATTTCTGTGCCGTGTTGCGTTGTGGTAAACATGGCACCTACTGTAGGACATTTCATAATAAATAATAGCTGATGAGTATACATGACTCTTTTTATGTTTGTCTAGTTGATCATCATCGTAAAGCACTGATGGATTTCTGTGCCAGGGCTATGGAAAGATGTCTGTGTAAACATGGAACGCAAACACAGACTACCACACATTTCTGCCAACTTACTTTTGCATTTGCTAACAAGGCTTCTTGAATGCCAGGCTTTCATTATTTCCACAGTAAAGGCAGCTGATTGCAAATTGTATATTTTCCCCGAGAAATTACATACAACTTTACATTTGTACTAAAACACCACTACTGCTGCTACTACCATTATTATTTATTATCTTCATAATCAATATTATTATTGGATTTTGATTGAAAAAAGTGGAATTTAAAGAAGTTCTGATAATATGAAGCACTTTGTTGCACGAGAAATGGGTCCAAGATGCGTTTTTATTATCTTCAAACAACCTTTTGAAATCCTAAAAGAAATAAAAAGCATCAAAGGACGGGAAACAGTTTTTCTATCATTAACATTGTTAACAATAATGGTGCTGAAAGGGTCAAATTTGAGTTAAGAAAGCAGCACAGTTTATAGGAACAATATTGTAAACTAAGTGGTTAGTAAAGATGTTTTCTTTTTCAATATATTTGTATATAGTATACAGTATAGTGCACAATTGGAATGTAATAATGTGGTATTAAAACTCATTCCTTCCAGTTCTCAGTTGGCTTTCAAAAGTTGCTAAGGTGTAAATTACTTAATTATGCAAGGTGTTTTCAAGTGTTTATGAATAAAAAAACTAAATTGTACAGTATTACATACAGTATATGCTGTTTGATGATTAAACTAACATCATTTTGTTTACCATGAAATTTACTTTCCTGTAGAAGCATCAATAATGATAGTTTTCTGATATTAACTGTAAAATCACTACTGAGTTGACTTTCTTAGTCAGTATTACATACAATTAATTTCAAAATCCCTTGAGAGTTGTTATCACATAAATAATAGCAAAGAAAGCTGCTCTTTAGTGCCACACTTTTAACACTAGAATCCCACCTTCCCAGTGCTCCCACCCTTTTCGCGAAGCTTTAACATATGACAAAATAAAGAATGTAATAAAAGTTCCGTTAAATATTATTTGGTTTCTGGCTTCAACATTATACATATAAACCAGATAGTTTGATTTTTTTTTTCATGCAAACCTTTATTGTAAGATAGCCACTCTGTGGGCACAGTTTATAACCTAATGTGAGAATGTTTTTTGTTTCCAAGACAAAAAACATAATAAAGTTGCCACTGTGAAGCACCTTTTAGTAATACTGTGCATGTTTTTGCTGTACTCTACCGCCACCAGGTGTTTGCTGAGAGGACACTGCATTGTTTCTGTCTGTAGCTGGGAGATGCAAGGCGGAAGTGCCCTTTAGCTTCAAAGATTTATTACCTCTTCTGAAATATAATTTCAAGGAATTTGTGTATACTTTACATTACTGTATATGGACTTTCAAAGCCATCCCTAGCATGGAACTCTTATCACTGGTACCAAAGAAATAATAGCAGCAATTATTTAACTACTTTTTTAAACAATATCATTATTATTACTGACATAACAAGATACATTTCTTGCTTTAATTTTAAAATATTAAATGCAACAAATTGTAACCCAAAAGGTATATGTTTTCCTACTATTACTAAAAAAATGCCAGTTATGTTAAAAGTCTTTATGAAAATACCTTTAAGTTGAATTAGCCAAATTTCAGTGTATATATATTTATGTATTTGGACTTTTAATGTAATGGTCTATTCTTTGTTGTTGTGTGTCTACTTTTCCAGCAATAGAAGAAATGAAGACTTTAATATCAGAATGAATACCACAAGATTTTGGCACACTTTGCCATAAGCCTGTAGTCAAACACTTTTGTTTT
Organism: Atractosteus spatula; assembly: GCF_055471065.1. Taxonomy (NCBI): domain Eukaryota; kingdom Metazoa; phylum Chordata; class Actinopteri; order Semionotiformes; family Lepisosteidae; genus Atractosteus; species Atractosteus spatula. The sequence continues at coordinate 36,974,280 of NC_142710.1, read as the reverse complement.
ATTGAAATGTATAAGGAATCTGATAAGTTTGTGAACACGTGCTTGTTTGCGTGTTTTTTTTAATAAAACCATTAGATAAGATTTGCAGTCATAGTTTGTATAGATCCATGCATGTATAGCATAATTTTAGATAGTGTATACAGTATGTTTTCTGTTAATCAACTTCATAGGGATTTGTCAATTTAAATGATTAATTAAAAGTACATTTTATATATATATACTGTACACATTGATTAATATTCTATGTATATGGGTTTATCTTCCCACAGCAATCATATTTTTATACATTCTGAATATTTTCTAGCTTTTTTAAATGGCACAAAATCTGTATCAGCACATCTCCACCTGGTATCATTTGCTGGACTTTGTGAATTTAGTGTCAGAAAATAAACTAGGATCCTGCTGGGTTTTGTAGTGGAATGTTGTTTTTTTGTTTCAAATATTTTGGAAGGATTACCACTTCACTGGACATCTTTATAAAAGGCTAATGTATTATCTGCCATGTCCTATATTTGGAAGTGTTGCTTTTTGAATGGTGTGTTTACATGAGAAAATAATTCATTATCATTGCATAGATTAAAAAGAATATTGACAGAAAAGGTCTATATGTCCAAATTTTAGTTTTCTGAAAGCTGGCAGTATGTAAAAATCAATTAAATCAAATTAGCAGATACTGGTATTAACGTTTAACATTGTGCTAATTTTTTTAACACTTTAATATTTTGGTTTTGGTTTCCCCATTTAAACAATTTAAACAATATAAATAGTCTGTGAGAAATGAATGAATGAAATGAATTGGATGTAGTGATGACTAAGAAAAATAAAAAAGATGTTTTGTTAAGGCATTGTGTAGTTTTGAAATATTTCTATTGTGCTGATCTAAATGAGGGTGGACATAAAGCCTTACTGTAAAATCAGTCATCATTCTCCAACCCTGACATAATTTTATAAGTTTTAAAGCAAAAAATATAATTTGCTTTCATGCATCAGTTTCATTGTCTTAGTATATTCAGGCCCTATTTTAATTGCTGATAGTACACAAGTCCCTGGCAGCTTTTATCTGCCAGAGGGCTTTTATTTACAGCATATGCATTTGACTTACGCTCTGCAGATTGTTATTGAGCTTAATAGTTTTTTAATATATTCATAGTTTAAAAAATACTAGGACTCCAATTTTAATTATCTTGTAGTTCTAGTATGTCGTCATGTAAATACAGCATAGATTAAATGATTTACTCAATCTCTCTTATTCCACTGACAATTTCTGTTTTAATTTAATGTGAGACAGCATTTCTATTAATGTGAGACACCTTCTATTAATTAATCGCAGGAGTAATCAACTTTTCTAGCCTTCTAATTCAGTTTCCTACTTGCTTATTGTTGTAATATATAGAAATTCTGTATATACAGAAATTATTTCCTCAGAAAACCTAAACTCAGTGATTCTAAAATTATTAACATAATCTAATATGAGGTAATGAGGTAACAGAGGGCAGTACTGACAGATACCATAATACATTTAACACCTAAGATGTCTGCATATTTACAGACAAATATACATTACTATGTATGTATTATAAATGTTTGTATTATAAATACATAATTTTTTCAGAAGACAAAAAAACATATAAAAACCAAATAAATCAATACATCAGCTGAGTTTTTGTATATATGTATGTATAAACACACACAAACCATCATAAAGGTATCATAAAAAATACTACATACTGTATAAAATAAAAAATTATATAAACAATCTATTCTTTTTGTTGGTTTACATATTTATACAGTATATATATTTGCGTATACTACAGTATAACGTGGAATACATATATTTTTAAGATTTTCTGACGGACAGAATTTTAAAAATATGTATAATCTCTAAGTGGAAACTTTACATATGTGAAGATTGTTGAGATTGAAATTGCATCTGGTTTCTCTTTTCTATTCAGGACGAGCATTATTACAGGTGCCTCTTTCTAAGAAATAAGCTCATTATCAACAAGAATATCTTTCTTTATTAATGTTTCTCCGCATTTCAGAATTTGTTTTAATCTAGTCTGGCACAAATTATTCCATTTAAATAAATTAATTGTAAAAATAGAAATCTTGGAGTTAAATGGGGGGGGCGAACATATTGCCACAGTCTGTTGTGAGATAGGCAGCTAAGAGCTTTTTAGAACCAGCATGAAAGCAAAGGGAAAATGAAAGTGCTTCCTAGCCCTTCGTTGCCAATGTTTGTCACAAGAAGCACTTTGCATTTAGCGTGCAGCGTCTCCGAAAGGTCCAGTTGGTTACTGAGCTTCAGTGTTCAGAGCAATTCATTATGGAGCCATCTTGATTAGTCATGACAGGTGTTGTATCCCCTCCTTGGCCCCCTCCCTTTACAGTGTCTCCCAGTCTCATATTCTGCTGCCATTGTAGTTAAAAGCAGTTTGCTTCTTTGCCGGTTTTCTCTTCCGTTGCCAAGAAAGCGAATTCTCTGATTACTCTGAATAAGAAACATCAACATCTTTAAGTTCTTGACTAGACCCCCCCCCCCCACACAGCCCCATCTCCTCCTCATGACATTAATTGATTTTGTCAAGGCATTCCTAGGGTTTGGGACTAGGAAGTAGACCCATAGCAGTGCTATTAAAACGCAGAATGGGAATTCAGAGGCCTGGTTTTTTCATGCCTCAGGCACTCGCACACCTGCAGGTGTTCTGATGCATTGCCAATAGGAATCACTTCCTGGAAAGCTAATGATTATTACAGGAGGAAGTAGACAAAAGGCCAGGCTTCTCATAGCCAACATGCAGGCTTGTTTGGCACTGACTTCACCGTTTGGTAAAGAAAGCCTTGAGCTATCTTCACTGTTCGCTTGGCATCCCCTCTGGCAATTACAGAGATCTTTACTATTATTATTAATAGTAATAAGAGTGGTATTAATAGTAAAAAAAAAGATTTTGATAGCAATGGTGGCAGTTGTGAATGAATGCAGATAGAAATAAAAGACTTTGAAAATGAAATTTATTTCTTGTTACTGTAAAACTGTCCTTTTTATGTTTGAAGTGGTTAAGGATATTGGTTCATTTTTTTTTCTTTTGTAATCGGCCATATTTCTCTGTATACATAGGTAGCTTTCTTTCAAAGGAAAAGAAAAACACTTTTTGCTTTCAACTACAAAGACACTTCAAAAAGATGTACTTTTTCTGCCTCAACCTTTTTTTTGGACTGCAGTTTTGGGATTAAGTGGTCTGTTTGATGTGCCACAACACGTAACTGGAGCTCTGCTTCTATCTAGCTGTTGTTGTTATGGGATAGATGCTTGGTAAATGCTAGGGTCTTGGAATGTACACTGTGTCCCATTGGAGACATGGCATGAAGTTCAAGGACTGATGTTTGGGCTTCAAGTCCTAGTATAGATTATTTTATGTACCCCGAGTCTGAACACATGGGGAATGGAATAGGCTTGTCAAGGGTATGAACTTCTGGGCATTTCTACTTTGTTTCTTATTGTAGTCTTAAATATTTTTCTTTGATTTCCACATACTCAACTTGCTTTTATTTTGAGTGATGATTTACTGCTTGAAAAGACGATGAGTGTTAAAGTCATTCCAATGATTGCATGAGATCAATAACAAAAGGTGTGGCAGCATTATGATTAATTTGAGAGACAGTAGACAGAAGTTAGGAGGTTCTGCATGTGACTTACTTATGACAGCGGGTGTCAGGTCAGTGGGAGTGTTCATGTAAAATTCTATTATTGATTGGCTTTTCAAACACAACACTCCTGGGAAGCTATCAGGAGTGATAATCAAAAAGGAAAAGGTCTGCCTCTAGGGGAGGAGGGGTGATTTCCCCAGGATGAGAGAACAGACAATTGCACAGCCTTGTATGGTGCAACAGATTTATGTTTGTTAAAGAATTCCTTTGCATCATAGAGGCTACTTTCCATGTCTCATTAAACTGAAATCTCCTTCAAATTAGTGGGGTCCTGATTAAGTGTCGGATCAGTGCACTTTTTAAGTTGTTAGTTTGGTCATTATCAAAAGGCATCTACTTTGTGATAATTTATGAAGATGGAGATACAGTAATGTGGTAGTGTGGCAGTTTTGTCCTGGGTTCGAATCCCGTTTTGAGTTCCTTTTGCATGTTCTCCCTCTGCCTGTGTATGTTTTCTAAAGATTTCATTCTGCCCACCACCAACATGCTGGCTAGGTTGAAGGGAGTCTCTGCACTGCCCTGGCCTGAACGTATGTGCCCAGCGATGGACTGGTCTCCCATGGAAGGTGTAGTCCCTTCTTGTACCCTGGGTTTCCAGCATAGGTTCTGGGTTGTCATGACCCTTACAAGGATTAAGTGATTTTCTGGTAATGGAGGGATAATGATGAAGATGCACTGGACATTTTTTTTTTATTATTGACAAGATTTGTTTTGTCACTGATGTTCCTAATTATCTATTGGCTCATAGATAAATAGACACAGAGCTTCTAAAAGAATGTGCACTGAAACAAATTTCTAGCATGTTTTTTTAAAATGTGATGCCGTAAAAAATGAATCCTCCAATTAAAATGACATTTTCTCTATGACTTTAGTTGATTTCTTATACCTGTTTCTCAGTCTCATAGCTGAACAAAGATTCCACCAGAAATTATTTATAAATTACCCAAAACTGCATAAAAAACCCCAGATACGTTTCTTTAAAATGTATCCCAGATCTCTCAACACCATGATAATGAAGTCTCCTGTAATAATTAATTTTAAAAAGCTCTGTATACAATGTTTTATTTATTAAAATGGCAAGTTTAAGTTTGATACTTATGTTTCCTGTTAATACTCTGAACAGTGGAACAATAGTTTCCGTGATAGTTAATCCATACAACATTGCCTGTTGATGGATGTGGAACATGTGTCAGATGACAGTATTTTACAGAATTCGATCCTCTAACAAACATTGAAATAATCTGCCTTATGTTACAAAGTAAGAAATACATAAGATTAAGTAAAAGCTATTATAATTCTGTAAAAGATAATATGAAGTAGAGCTGTTTGTGAATAATCAAAAAAACGTGTTGAAACAGATTTCTAAAAAAACATTCTCAGTTGAACAACCCTTCTTTGTTACAGCTATTTTGGCAGTTTATTTTTTGAGACCCACAGATAGTTGGCTCGAATTGAATACAGACAACTATTGAAAACAAATTGGCAGATTCTTATGTAACTGTTATTTACAATTAAAAATAGATGTGTGCATTGAATTTCATTATGAATATGGACAAAACAGTGGAGCTTGCTTCTATACAGTATATACCTACATGAAACAAGCTGATGAATAGAATACTAACACAACGCTAACGCAAGTACTTCTTCAAATGCTACTAATTCCACTACTATTAATAGAAGCCAACATGAGTTCAAAACAAAATATACTCTGCATGTTTATCTTCAAACAAAGAAGTAACCATAATTCCCTCTGTCAGTGTTCAAATAAGGTCTGGACTACCTGTTATTTATACAGCTGCTTACTAAAAGAGTTCTCATGTTACTCTTATTTACCCGGCCACTGGGGTAGATAAGATCTTCAAATTTGCCCAGAGGCTGACTGAACAGTATCTCTGATACCTCTAGAGGTTTTTATCTAGCAGGCAGATAAGTATGTTTTCCTAGCCAGCAAGTTATTATTAATAACATGAATAAGGGCTATATTCCCCAGCAGCCAAAGGAAGCTGCTCTACACTGGTAAACAAGAATGGATTATTTGCCTTATAGCCCCTATACTTATTTTGTAACAGCACACAGTATGTTCATAACTCAGCTGTGCGTACAAACATACAAAAGAAAACACTTATGCATGGAAAAAAGTAATAATCAAGAGATGCTTTATGGTAAGTATCCAATGACAATAATATCTGTAGAAACAGTGCAACATGGTTGAGTGTTTGAAAACATCTAGGACAACAAGGTTCTCAAAAGTATGTAGCATCCAAAACAAGGCAATAAAAAACAAGTCAGATGCTCAGCATATCCTAGTTTACTTAAAAGTAAAACATGAATCAATCTAAACAAATTTGTAGGTGGTAGGTACATCCTCCTTAACGGTCTTAAGTTATTTTCTGCCATGGGAATATTTTTCACTGCTTTATTTGTTCTCTAGCATTTATTGATTAAAAGAGGTTATACAGTATACAGTATGTAGCTTCCTCTCAAGAATAAAGTCTTGCCTCTTTGCCTTTTTTTCCCAATTTGTATTTCTTTTTTTTTTACTTCCTTCCTTTTTTCAGTACAATCCAATCAAAGTTGCAGACATTGGAGGAAATCTCCCGATCAGGATTTCACTGCTTTAACAGACATAACATTTTCTCTCATTGACATCTGGGGCCGCCCCAGCTCAAAATAAGTAAGCTTTGCTATCCTGTTATATTCAGTTAAATAATCGTCTTGGATCAAGGTGGAGGTGGAATATGAGGTCTGATATTTTGTGACAGAATCCTCAGCTTTGCTTTTTAATATCCTCGGGGATATTAAAGGGTATTTCAAAAGCCACATTCTGGCTTTGTTATCACACACCCAAGTACTGTACAGCAACACCTATGGCCAACTGATGATGTCTTAAATATACAGCGCTTGAATGAAAAGCATTTGTTTAATATATTTTAAAATGTATTAAAAAAAGCCACAACAAGGTTTTGTCTGCTTTTAAAAATCATTTAATTACAAAGTCTTGTGGTATATAGTTTTCATTTTTTAATATTATATCTAGCACATCTGTTCCTGGATAGCATCCAGTAGACTTAATTCTATTTAATACTTTAAAACAGCAAAGTGATAATCTACACCAGGTTTATAGAACCAGCACTAAATATTTGGCAGCCAACACTGTACGGCTTGATATAACAGCAATTGAATGTAGGCAGCAAAAGCCATAGATCACTGTCAAAATTTGGCTAGAAACAACTTTTACATACTTCTTCATTCATTCCAGTGTGGGAAAGTGCTCTTTCAATGTATCGTTCTAACATCTGTAAGTTATTGAAGAAAACTGCTCGGAGGGAAAACATTTACCTAACAGAATACTAATTCTTTCAGGACTTCATGTCAGCACTTTGTAAATAATGGGGAATTTTTAATGCACATGTGGAATTGTTTTTAGGCTAGAGTCTGTACTAGTGATTTCATTGCTGTCTTCAGGTTGAGCATGGCAAGACTGAGCCAAGAGACTTTTCTAGCTGTCTTTTTGACCCAGCCCATAGCTTGAGTCACAATCTTTCATTTCAATGCTTTGTTGTCGGAGTGTTGTGGAGTATATTTGAAGCACTACTTAGGAATTATGGTTTTAAAATCTAGTTAAAATCTTTTTTTCTTCTCTCCTTTCTCCATGCTGGCAATTAAAATGAAAGAAAGTGTTCAGTTAATAGGGGTAATCTTGCAATTAGGAATGATTTCTCTCTAAAATAATTTCTTCAGGATCTCTCTGTTGTGAACACCATGATGAGAAAGTGACTCAGCCAATCTCTGTGGGTGTGTGTAGCAGAAGCTGGGTGGGTTTGTTCTTTTATGACAATTTCCTTCAGTGAGTTTATACTTCTTTAAAAATTGCTCTCAAAGTTTTTTCTTTTGGTTGTCTCTCTTTTATGTACTGAACATGGTATACTGAAAACTCATATAAGAATTTGTTCTGTAGGTATATATAGTACTTCATGTAATACCAAATTGACGTACAAAGGTGACCGAGACCAGTGACATTCTGGAATCTCTTTTCCAACTGTTATTATCATTATTGCATTCGTACTGTATGTCTGAATTAATGAGCAAATTAAGAATGTGATTTAGAAGTAGTTAATAATATTAATATTGAATGATAACACATAAATAATTATCTATATCCAAACATATTATGCTACTATTACATATTATTGCAAATATTGTTCTTTACAAAAGGCACATAAATATGATAATAAACAAAAATGTAAACTGACATAAAAAATAATTAGATTAAGAATAAAATTCCATCCAGGAACATTATTCAAGTGGTGCACTTTACGACGTGCACAGGCTCATACCAGTACTGGTGCTGCACAGTTTTATGCAGAGACTTTCAGGAGCAGTCATGTACAGTACAGGGAAAGTTTTTTTTTTGGGGAAACGCAAATTACAAGTGTTCATGGATCTCAGCGCTGTAATGAATCGGAGCATAAATTGCTTAAAATTAGCTCACACAAATGTTACCCTTTCACCAGTGTTTTTCCTCCAGCTGTGGGGGGATATTCTGTTTCCTCTCTTGCCTGAACAGAGTGATTTGCATGGCGACGTATTGTATTGTTCAGTTTGACAGATGCAGACATTAACTCATTTGTGTTTTCCAGCATATTGAGTATAATGCATAAGAAAGCTGGATTTTTCTATGCGTGCATTGCTGCACATCTAAAAATGCGGTGGCAATATTGCTGAAAAAAAAAGAAATATGTATTACAGTACAGTTACTGTAGCTGCAAAGTAGGGTAATAATTGTTACCAACTACAGTACATGAAAAGGAGGTTGTATAAAAACTAAATTATTACAGAGAATTTTTGCTGGACCATAAATATTAGTGTGTTTTTCAGATTCCATTGTTCAGTTTAAAAGAACTATTTAATATTGCATTTTGTTGCACCGAGTTTGATAAAGCTGCTTTTAGCTGTTTTCCTACGGGGTTTCTGTATTACTATTCTTAATATTGTTTATAAAAAAACAAAACAAAATCTGTTTGATTACCTACTGTAGCCATCATGACTGTGCTTGATTGGAGTTGTTCTGCTTGACTGGTGTTTGTGAAGCAAATGTGAGTCCATGTTTAAAATGGAAACACACTGTACTTAAAGCAGTGTTTCTCAGTCTTGGTCCTGGTGACGTACACCCCTGCTTGTTCTAATTCCACCCCCACCTTAATGAGATAATTGAAGCCTGACGTGATCTAAGATGTTGCTTCATTGGAATATTTATATTTTGTTTCTCATCTTGTTTGGGATTTTATTTCACTTGCAAAATACAGCAGTTAAAGGTCAACATGTTGGGAGCAAACAAATCAAATTAATCTTTTTAGAACTAAGTCAATGAAGGGTTTGGCTGTGTGACTGTGTAAGCGACTGCTGGAACGAAAACCAACAGGCGTGTTGGTCATCAGGACCAGGACTGGGAACCACTGATTTTAAATACGTCTTGATTGCCTGGGTCAGTTAAATCAGTAGCTCACCAAGGCCAAGTCCACTATCTTTCGAAGTTTTTGCTCTACTGTTGAATAAAACCTATAATGTGAATGTATGGTTTGAAGTACTGTATGCAGTACATTTTAGGTGTAGAGACTTTAGGGAGCATTGATGTACAAGGAAAAGTTTGGAAAATCCAGCTAAACATGCTCATGTATCTCAGCAGCAAAATGGTTTGAAAGTTGCTTACATGTTATAATATAGTAAAACTACACAGGACAGCTCATTATAATGTTAATAATACAACTTTTGAACTTGAATAAAGACTTAGATGATTTTATACATAAGGGATACTAAGATTACATTTTCTGAAGGGTAAATGACTAGGGTATCTGTACAGATAGAGTGAAATTAACTGGACAAACATTAACTGTACAACAAAGATATTGTGTATCCACCTTGCAAAAAAATTGATTTATTTTTACAGAACCTAGTTTGCAAATAAATATTTTTTCTTTTTCTTTGCGTGTATAAGATCAAAATGTACCACATGTATACATAAATATGCTGCACATACATGCATAGTATTATCAACATAATATATCAGTTTGAGGAAAAAAAAACTAATATTTACACATATTTAAAAACACTTTCCCATTAAATATGTTCCCATCACTTTATTATTAGGAAATCAAGAATTGTCACTTACGATTCTATTTTAAAAGCTATAGATCGTTCACAGATTTAATTTTTAGAATTCGTTTTCCATTGAAAAGTATAGTGAATACTGTATGTCCTCTTTATATTTTAATACACAGTTCTATATATTCAATGTACAGTATATCACATAGCTCTACATTGGCTAAGACTGGCCTGCTGTAATTGAAGAGGCCGATCTATCAATAATATACTGTACATCAGTTGTTCATGATCTTTAAAACCTACAATACTGGGATTATAGAACATTGTTCATTTTCAGAAACGTAATGAACTGGTATACGAGGTGCTGCTCAGGAGGGGTGTACTGTACGTAAGTATTGAAAGCAATTTAATCATACAGTTAGGAAATTTACAATATAAACAGTACAGTAGTGAAAGTTTTAGAAATTATCTAGTGTGTTATTTACGGAATGACATCTCATGCTTTTGTTTCCACGTCTTTAACTTCTAAATTGAGGATAGACATTAGATTTAGACCCATTTTTCTGTATTCCCAAGCAAGACAATTTAGAAGTTGTTGAAAAGAAAGACATATCTCCATGTAGTGAAAGTTTTGTCTTAAACAGTAGCCATGCTAGGGCTTCTGTTATGCTTAACAAAAATAGAAACCTTTTTGTCCACAGAAACATAAAAATCACACAATGAAATGGAGAATTGCCCTTTTTAGGACCTCTGTAATAACCTTTGATGAAAACTTTTACATTTATATCCTTTTTTGTTCTGTGTTCAAATTGCCCATGCTTAAGCATTAAAACATAGCAACTTCATTAACAATTCCATTCAAAAGTTATGACTGAAATACTCTGTGTTGTTGAGTCAATCAGATTCTGTTTGTACCTCAGTTTTTAATTAGGTCTTTGCTGAATTTATCACAACAAATGCTGTACATTTGTCCTTGCCTAATCCTAGGTACTAATTTTGAGGTTATTATGCAGATCAATACTGTTTACAAACATGAAAGCTAGCAGTTGGTGTTTGAACTGCAGAAAAAATAGCATTGGTTATCAATAGCTAAAGCACACTCGGCAGGTGGTACGTCAATATCCACCTAATCAATATTCATAGGCTGAAGAGGATTTAAACTTTAAGGGGACAACAGAGTTTTGTTGTGTTCCTTTGTATTAAGTCACTGTTAAGAGTAAAACACCTCACATTCAAAGTCAAATTACATCATTAACTGGTGTTTGAGTTTAACAGGGGCCACAAACAGATTTTGATTACAGAATCATTCCTGTAAGGCAAGGCTTTTGCCTGAGAGAACTTGTTTAAAATTCATTTCCTAGATACAGTGTAACCTCTATTGAAATATAATGCTTTGCTTTTTATTTGAATTGTATTGCCAATTACCAAGTTTTTAAATTAATGTTTAGGATTTCAGAATCTATCTTTCATTACTCTGCACTTCACAAAGGTGTTACCATTTATAAGACTTCAACTATTTAAAAAAAAACAATTTCTTGCTTATTTTGAGGGGTTTCCCATTTATCTGCCTCCCAGTAATTAGAACCTCAAAGACGTGAGGTACTGTCTTGAATACATGATTTAGCCCCAGTAGATACATTTTTTATGAATTGTCCAAAACACTAAAGGTTATTTGTTTTATTTGTGTATCAAGGAAATAACATATTTCTAAGAGTAGTTTTCAGGTCTTTGAAATTGAAATCTTAATAACACGTTGCAAGTGCATCTCTTCTCTAATTAAGCTGTTATTTAGAAGTAACCCAAGGCAGCCCGGTCACCTGCTTTCGCTTGAATTTTCTTTTCTTGTTCAACATTCAGCTGTATTATCTCCAGTCTTCCAGCTGCCCCTTGACCTAATTGTAAGCCCTCTGTGCAAAAAGCAGGCATAAATGGCATCTCCTGAAAGCATGGTTATGTTTTCTGGGCTAAAGCCAAAGTTTATACGCAGGGTGACATAAAGACTCTTTGCAGTTTTGTAATACAACAGATTTGGGGCCATTTATCATACAAAGAACACGTTGAAGAAATACAGTCACCTGATTGAAAGAAACAGGTGAAAAATACTGTGCTTTTACCCATCATACTGCTCACTGTATGTGATAAAGATGGAGTGTATGGAGGATATATGATTGTCCCTTTCTGCTTTCTGCCACCGAAAGTTAATATTAATTTCACAAAACATCCTTTTGGATTTTTGTTAATCTTATAACCTTTTTTTTTAATTTAGACACTATTAATAACAAAAACAAACACTAGGTCATTTGATTTTAATTTAAAAATGTTAACACCTTTATCAGCCAGATAACAGTAATGTTTCTCGAGCTCTTAATATGTTCTGTGTCAATTTATAAATAGCCACATGAATAAATGAAAAATTCCATCATCATGAAGTTATCCAATCGTGGGAGAGACCAGTCTTCTAAAAATGGCCTGGTAGTAAATTATAGTTTTACTATCTTCTTGGTTAAGTGGTGCTCGCTGTGAGCTCACTTTGCTCACTTCAAACTATTGTTTTTCTGAAAGCCTCCATCATTTAGAATATAATAAAAACGCTTGTGTCTTTCCTGAACTTGCTTCCAGTGGTTGCCACACACAGCTTATATGACATAAATAAATAGCTATGAGGTAATGACTGTTTTAAACTGTCATTTATGAATAAAACTAAAAAGAACAAATGAAAGCTGTCAGCAGCCAATGCAATAAAGGAATTAATCTGATATTCGACCACCACCCAGCTGAAAAATTATTTTGCAATGAATGGGTTATTGCAAGGATATATTCCAAGCATAGGTCTTACACAAGTTTTGGCTTTGAAGCCTGCTCTGAACTCATTCCCAAAATTATGGTTTATTTGATAGAAACCAGGACCCTGGCATACTTTTAACAAAAGTGTAGATCATGCACATAAACTATTGAATGTGAAAAGCCAGTTCTGATTTCAGTAAGGTTAAGACCTTGTAAAAAACGCAATTAAATAAATATGTAAGAGGTAAACTTACATAAAGTTATGTCGACTTACTTTTCAAAAGGAAGTACTTTCAGTTGGTTTAATTAGCGACTAATCCAGTCAATATATCACAAATTACTGGAAAATTAGGGACCATGCTTTTATAAATACTAGCCTGTGGTGCTTGTTGTACACTGCACTGATAGTGAAAAAACCCTATCCCTTGGATTATGTTCTTAACACTGTCAACATTGATTTTCTCTAGTCTTAATTTAAATTACAATGAAACTTTGTAAATAAGAGGAATACAATACACTGAGTAATAGAACTGTTTTGGAAATGTAATGGAAATGTTTTCATCATCTTATTGTTAACCCCTGAGTCAGTTGATAGATGTTGTTGCTGTTTATTGCTGAAACATTACTCCAAAACCACAGCATTGTAATGTTAGAGCACTGCAAAACATAGCAATGTGTACGCTCTGATTTTGTTGGGGTTTTTAACTTAAAGTAAGCGACATAAAAGTTTTAAAGTGACACATCTCACAGTCTTTCAGACAACCTTGTTCTGATTATAATAAACCAAATGACTACCCAAAATGCAATGGATTAAACAGAGATATCAGGCAGTCATAAACAAAAAAAAAGCATAAATACTTTTCAAATTAAGGGAAAAAACACTTTGTAACGATGGAGTTGGGTGACACCAGGCTACATCAGGGGATGCAGTCACTTTCGGAACATTTTCAAAGTGAAATGCAAAATTAGATGTTTGCTGAGTTTACTGCTAATTGGTAGAACTTTAATGAATGTGCTTTTAGAAACAGATGCTTCGTGGAATGTGGCAGATTTTAGTGGCTGTATATTTCCCTCACTCTTTTGCACATCAAGAAGGCAGGAACATTTGGCAGGTCACAAAATTATGCAAAAGGGGAAACCCAGGCAAAAAAAAAGCGAACCTGCGCCAACACAAAAGTGGGTTTTGTGTGTGCGTGCGTTTTTGTGTGTGTTTCTCTTTTGTTTCGACTTTCTTGCATCGCCAGCTCTAGCCTACACTCTGCTACAGCTTGCAATTAGCAAGCAGGCCTCTGGGATCTAATTAACCAATTCAATTAATAAAAAAAAACCCATGCAAGTCACCCTGACATTTGTCAGCCGTTAGGAGGGATGTCAGGTTGGCAGTTTCTGTCGACACATTAACGATGATTAGCTCATTTGCAGTTTGCTTTTACCCCAGGTGTCCACACAGAAACAGGGACAAGGGCTCACTAAAGAGTCTGGAGAGATGATTATTTACAGCACAACTCCTGACCCTCTAAAGGGTGAGGGGTGGGGGGGGTGACCTTTTATCGAGCAGCAGATCAATAAGCAGAATCGCAACTGTGGAAACTGAGGAAGTGACTCTTTTTAGTCAGCTCCCACCTTCGACCTTCTGAGGGGCTTCAGCAGGGAGAGTCTGGGGAGTGATAGTGCTTGAGGGGGGTCAGACCCCCTGCTTTAACTCCTCAAGTGGGAGAAATGTCTTCTTTTTGTGTCACCTCACGGCTGCCTTTGGGTGCAGCGGTTGGTTTCTGCTTTGCCTGTCTGGCTCAGAGCAAATTTGCCCTTTCTTCTTTATTCAGATAAATTGATAAGCAATTGTGTCTTTCCTGATCCTTTAAAAACATTAATTTCTTTTTCCAGTTGAATTTTAATAATGGTCTTAATATTGAACTGCAAATGACATTAGTTTTTTTCCTTCGATGGTTTCCCTTTAGGAGTACAACAGATAACAGAGTGTGGTAAAAAATGCTTTTAATAACAAGGTGATGAAGGAAAAGGCTGAGCCATATTGATTTCCAAGGCACCTTAACATGCAGTTAATGGTCTTTTAGCCATTGTTTTCTGAGTGCTCTCCAGTATTGTTAATATTAGTTTTAAGAACACACCCGGTGTATTAACACTGCAAAGGAAAATCACAGTTTACTGAATCTGTCAGGTTAAAAGGAAAAGGCCAGTACGGGTAGGCCTCTCCTGTTAACCATTTGTAAAATCTGCACTTTGGATAACCATTTGGAAAAAATGTAAAAAAGAACTAATCCTTGTCTATCATTTACCACACCCATTTTGTTGTTGGCACAAAATATCCTTTTCCTAACGATACTGGGGTTTTTATTACAATATGATTCAACATTTTCCAGTTTGAAACATGTGATGAGATTTTGACTTTCCTTCCACACAGGCCCAAAAATTGTTTTTGTTGCTAAAAAGACATATTTTATTTGGAAATCACCACCTTCACTTTGCTGCTTTCTGAGGTTTTCTTACTTTGTATTTTAGGTTCAATATCAATTTTATTATGGTATTTGCATGAGTTATATGTTGGATTTGCATTATCTTATGTATTGTAAAAACAGAAGGTAGTATCTAAAGGTACTAACACATTATTATTTTTATTCTTTATCCTCCATTTTCACTGTGATGTCATTTCTGTGTGCTTTGCCTACTCCTGGCTAAAACTCGACAATCTATTGGCAGTGCATGCTAGGTGATTGTAGTGACTCTCTGTGGCAAATGTTTATCATGCAACAAATGTTTTTATTGAGATCAGGGTATTCATGTCAGCAGTTACAAACAGAAAAAATAAAATGTGTGCAATTTTGTACTAGCAGAATATAATTCAGCATGTATTTTATATTAATTAAGGCTGTCAAAATAATTTGGCTTATTGACAGTGTGATTTTCTTATGCATTCTCTGTCTCTTTCTTATTGTTATTTGTTTTTTAAGAAAGAAAAATCTTTAAACTTTTTTCAATGTCTCAGTGGTGCATATTCCAAAGCTTCATGAAATTATGAAGGAGAGCAAATGTACTGCATTAAGTTTGTTATGAATTCTAGGAGGGTTCCTAGAAAAATCACCAGTGCCCCAACAAGAGGGCACCCTGGTATCGCTTTTTGTGCTCAAGAAGCAGCACACAAGTTCCTGTCATGAAACATTTGATGCTGATCAGAGAGACACAGCAGGGACATATGGGGGGAAAGGATAAGACTACAGGTATTATGCTGCAATGAAGTCCCTTATGCCCAAAGTAAAGAATAAAATTAAATAATTGAATCTGTGATCTAGGTATAATTCTGTACATCTGAAGATTTTCTTGTTTTGTTTTTATATAGATTAGTTAAAGCAGTAGGATTCAACATAGCAGGTTTTGAGGATGCTTGCTTTCATAACACTGCCTATAGGACAGATTACTTCTTAACACCAGTGCTTACAGCAGGAGTTCATTGTGGAGGTGTGAGTGTGTCATGAGTAAAGCTACTCAATGAAGTGCCCCAGGCTTTTAATATATAAAAAATCAGAAATGGTTAATATTTTATTGGAAATAAAAAGTAAGATGTTTCCTTGTTTTAATGTTACAAAGACATGCTTTGCATTCTTTGAAAGTAGAAGCAAGCACAATAGGCAAAATGTTTGTGATGTGTTGAAACCATTCAAACCTTGCTCAGAGACACAATATAAAAACACATTTTTGTAATTCTGGAAAATATGTTTTTTCTAATGTGGTTAAATAATGTTGACTAAATCTTTCTGGACTTGTGGAACTGCTTTTCATTCTCTTTCCATTTTTTTAACATTTTGTTCTAAAATTCAGGCAATCTACTTCTGAATGAAAAAAAAACTTTTTTTTAATTAAAGGACATTCATAAGGAAAGAGTCCAAATGAAACTATTAGGTACAATGAACACAAAATGCAAACTTGAGCCAGATGCAGCAGAAACATTAACATTAAGAAACCATTGTCCATCTATCCATTTTTAGTATGTTTGTCCTGCCGAGGGTTGGGGCAGGAGCAGACTGAGTAGAGAGGACCAGGAATTGTTAGCTTACTACTTTTCAAGATTCAGTAAGAGATATAACCACTCTGTGTGTTCTGTCTGCCTTGAGGTCCTCAATGGAATGTACCATGGTAGAACTCTATTAGAAGTCTCCAGGGGGTATTACCATGTGCTTCAGTAGAGAAGCAACTTTTCTCTGTGGCTCTTTCAAATACCTGTGATTCACACCTCCAAAAACTTATCTCCCACTTCACCATCAGGGTCTGGCATAACACCAACAACACTGCTGATGCCACACAAATCTGTCTGCTAACCTTATGCTTCAATTTATTATCGCTTGTGAACAAGAACCTGAGATAGATTAATACTTCTACTAGGCATAGTATCACACTTGGCAACATTTAAAACATGTTAAAGATCACAGTCAGGTAGAGAAAAACATAGATCATGTGCAAAGAGAAAAAATGCAATCCCTAAACCCTAAAACAGAAGGCTCTCATTACTGTATGTTGGGACTGTGTTTTAATATCCCATTCATGGAAAGAACGGCACAGAACGGAAACAGGACACACTATTAGCGGAGTCCAAAGTCCATCTTCAAAGAGCTCAATTGAAAGAAGGTCTGAATAGCAGCTCTTGAGAAAAAGAACCAGCAATTCAGACTACTGCAGCACCTCCTGCAAGACCTTCTCCAGGTCTGCCTAACAGAAGAAGACTTAAATAAAAAAAAACTTTCATAACAAAACTCCTAATAATCCCCTGAATATCTGCAAGAGAGAAAAGAGATGGGTGGAGATACAGCCAGGGTAGAAACTGTTGTTCATCCTCAGTCTGAGGTTCAACTTACAGATGGAACAGTACGAGGCTGAGTATGACTTTGATCGGAACATACACTCTAGCTCCTTTTCATTAAAAGGGAAATAAAATGGCAATTTTGTGTTTTAAAAAAAGTATGTCCACACTCTAATGAAATCTTATTTTACAAAGAGGTCTGGAATAATAGCTGTCCAGTTGTGCCAAGTGTGCTGACAAACTGGCCACAATTATTTAAATTACGTTCGGAATGTTGGTGCTTTTATTTCCATGTAAGCCATGCTCTACACTTTCTGCATTCATGTGACACACCCTCTAGCCAGTGTTATGTGGCTGTAGTATCTGGTTGCCGTAAAAAGCAGGCTCCGAGCATGCACAACACTACTCGCTAGCCAGCAGATAACTCCACTGTGCCAGACAAAATTCTCTACTGTGACAAAGTTTTACACTTCCTAGATTTTAGAGGTGTGTGACGTCACTTCTGTAACTCACTCAACACCCCAAGCCCTGTTACACTTGCACAGCTTCAATTTTAGAATAATTTTTAAGATACTAACTGTTTTAGCTCAATGATTCCTTGATTATATGTCCTCAAAAATTATGTGCTCACTTTTACTTTGAGTGAATAGATTTTTAATAAAAATAATGAAAAAGACATTTAAATTATTTTGAGGATAAAATGATCATATTTATGCAGAATATAAGGCATGCCCTGTGAGGATTCATTCATAGTCCCAGCCCCCTACAGCAGCTCTTGACCTGCTCTATCCCGATCACATTGAGCTCCAGCACTTCACATTTGACAAATTAAGCACTGTCCATAATGCATTTTGTTTACCTCCCATCCTCACCTGAAAGGAATCAATACTTAGGCCTGGCCTAGATCAAATCTTTAGCCGTAATGTCAATTTCAGATTATAAGCACCATAACTGCAGGCATTGTTTCTGTCTGGTACTGTAGATGCAAGAAGCACATGGCAAAGAAGATGCAAGAAGCACATGGCAAAGAAAAAAAACCCAACCCTAATTTGAGTTTCCAGTTTTTCATTAGAAGGTGGGATTTTCGGGCTGTTTCGATTTTGTTTCAGTTTTGTGAAGAGAAACTACCACAGACAAAAGTTATTTTTTTAAAAGCCATATTTTATCGTCTTTCAAGGAAACCAATCCAGATTTCAAAATCTGGTTAAAGCAAAAGCTTGGACAACTTGTGGGCACAAGGAACTGGAGCTGACAGCCATTACACCGAACTGTTCTTATTAAAGATGAAGTGCTGTTTTAAACATGTCTTCATAAGGGAAAGGGGAAAATGCAGGCTTAGAGCCTTATTACAGAGCTGCAGGGACTTGCGCACGGTTTAAGTGGAATAAGTTTATATTAATATATCTCAGAAGTGGCCTGAACATTGGAAGTGAACATTGGATGATCCTGTTAAGTTTTAAACCATAGAGATGATTGGAAGAACCCAGGTTATTAGTTCAGGCATCTTTGTGCTGTTCTTTAGAACAAGGTTATGCAATACCATCAGTGATTTGTGATTTGTGATTAGCAAGGGACTTCTTTTTGATAATGCGATCTTTCTTGGAGCTTTCTGCTTATCATTCAGGAACAGTGTGCCAGCTGCTACATGGAAAGCTGGAAAGTAGATAAAAGTCTAAAAGCTCACAAGGACTTTTTTGTCCCTAAGAGAGAAGAGGGTACAAATGCAGCAGAAGACACCATGAATAATTTTCCCTTGCTGCCACAGGAGACCAAACATAAGTAAATTCTGAAGGTCACAACTGCATTCCACGTCAAAGAGTTAAATGGCCATTATCAAAGCGTTTTGTTCACCTTAGTAGCAAACTTAACATTAAGCATCCTGATGCACTCCTTTTTTTAAAAAAAGAACATTCTTTTATGAAAAAACACAGATTTTTCTCCAGGTGTTGCATTTGCTTTTCCAAAAATCATTCAGCATATAAGGAAAGTGTGAAACATTATTCTGGCTTCAGGGGATAAACATTGTCTCCCTTTGTAGTCAGATAGATTGAACAAATGTGTACTGTTAGCTGCTCCCAGGATACAACATTATTTACTTAAAACCCAGCAAAAAAATGAATGTTTTGCTGTCATAAACTGCAATAATAGATGTTTATTTCATTGGATGAGTGAAACTGTAATATTTGTACATATTTGTACAATAGGTTGTATATCATAGTATAGGAATTATTACACATAACCAAATATGGCCGTAGGATTCCAAAACAGACAAAAAACTTTTTTGATATTCCTGACTGCCAATACAGATTGTATACTGTTTGTCAAGACAGCTCGGTTTAAGGAAGTGTATGGCAATGACTATATCAGACATTGATACTTAGTCAGTGAGGTTCAAGGTTCCTTTGATAGGCATCAACAATATGACATGTCTGTTTTTCGTACACAATTTGTGAAGACATGAAAAAAAGCAGCCTGTTGGTCTCAATGAACTGTCAGATGTCGAAACTGTTATCAAACGAGTTATGTTTTCTTTAAGAAGCCACTGGTAATAGAAAAGTAACCTTTTTAAAAAGTAAAAACAAGTTGCACTCCAGTTCTGTGTACTTTTTTTTTTTCTCATGGGACAAGTGTTACCATAAATTGTGCCGGGAGGGGCACTCAGTAAATCCTTGAAGTGAACTTGTTTTCTGTTGCTTTACACAAGCATGGTTTTAATCCTCATTGCAGTCAGTTATAAATATTTGAACACTATCGTCTTCCTTAACTATGATGAAGGGCTGCACTTCTATGCAGTTCTAGATGGATTGGGACACTACCACCGAACAGCTCTCCCCTTTATTTTCTAAGGCTCCCAGTAGCATTTCAATCTTTTACAGTCTCCTTTCACTCCTTTTTACTATATTCAGGATCTGTCTAAGATTTACCTCTAGTTTTTTTTAGTTTCAGAGTAAATTAAATTTACAATATTCTCATAAGCAATATTCAATTGTCCAGAAATCTTAGTACCGTAAATTAACTAGTGTAATACATTGAGTGCAAATAAACAGTGAGAAATAATGAACTCTGGAATTTTCTCATTTAAAAAAAAATAGTTTTCATTACATCTAACATTAAAGATAAGACGCTACGTACTGGTCAAAAATAAATAATTTGCAGACGGTTTTGTCTTTGGTACACCCAACAATCACTGCTTGAGCATTTTCTAATTATATAACTGTTTGAGTCTTCCAAGGAATTCTTCCTTAAAGCCGAGGAGCAAAAGTCATTTTTATTTCACAATTGCAACTGCGGCCTCAGATCCGCAGTACAGTAGATGACACACCCCTTTAAAATTAAGCAGACAGACTTCTCTCCTTCCTAATTTGGCTTTAGGCTTTTTTTGTCAGTTTCATGACACAACACAACTTGGCACCATAGCATGCCCTGGTCTCATGATGTGTGTGTTTTCTCACCAGATTTAAAAGATTTTCTTTCCACAGTTGAAAGAGAAATGATAAAATCCCCTGTGCTGGTGTTATGCTGGAGGACAAATTCCGTGTTCCACAAGTCTCACTCCACCTTGCACAGAGGAAGGAAATGTTGGACAAGGTTCTTTTGCTCCAGCCTGCAACCACGGCCCCCAGGCTGTGTCAAAGATGTCTCACTTGTCCTACAGAAATGTGAATGCCACTAACTGTATTGTACATTGGTTAGTCAAGGAGACTGGCTTTCTCTTAAGTTACAAACACAGTCTGACTGGGAGCCTGTCACACTGGTCATAACAAAAAATTGACCAATAAGCAATTGATTTATAAAAATGTTTTAGAAAAAGAAACAAAATAATTTCGGATAATCATTATCCCATGTGAAAAACAAACAAACAAAATAGGAAGAATATTTTGCACAGCTATAACTCATTGTGTTTTTAAATGTCTGAAACTCCTGAGATATTATCTCTTCTTCAGTTTCATGGAATGTATAATAAGTGTTTCGAGAAAACTA
This sequence comes from Atractosteus spatula, assembly GCF_055471065.1. Classification (NCBI taxonomy): domain Eukaryota; kingdom Metazoa; phylum Chordata; class Actinopteri; order Semionotiformes; family Lepisosteidae; genus Atractosteus; species Atractosteus spatula. The sequence goes on along the minus strand of NC_142710.1, from coordinate 36,952,895 downwards.
CAGATTTTTCATTATCAAAGCGTTCCAGTGTTTTGTGTCTATGTAATGCTCTTTTATGTACCCTTATTAGACAAGAGTGTTATATATTCAGTAGAAGTTTTTATAGAATTATTTGAGGAACTAAGGCTTTTGAGTAGGTCAAAGCTTTAAAAATATACTATGTAAGTTTGACATACTATATAATTTCTTTTTTCCTTATGTTTTGCAGAACCCTTCCCTCTGGTTTTGTTTTTTCTTTTATTGTTATGCACGTGCATTCCAAACATTGCTAAATGAATGGAAAGGCAGCATTTTGATTGTGGAGTTATACCTCCAGTAGTCTTTAATAAACCTAGTGGCATAATTATTTTGCTTCAGATTAGTACCTAAAATTTCCAAATGGGGTCAGTTAAATTTGGTTCAACAAAAGCCTCACAGGTGCATGCTGGATCTGCAAAATAGGACAAATTGTGTGCTGTGTTGTTTATAGTCTTTTATCTTTTCCCCCCGATACTCCAATTAAAGCCTCATCTTCAGGTACAACACTCAAGGATATTTCACTGCCTTTTAAATTTTCAGCTGTTCTTATTACCTGATATAAAGATAAATGAATAAAAACAGTGCCATTGTGTTAAAACAGGAAAGCCTACTAATTATTTGGAAATGAGTTTTATTAGTGAAAAATAAGGGCTCAGGTGATTAACATTCAGTGGGTTGATGCACTTTCAAAATATTTAAAATATAGCCAGGATTAATTATTACATTTGTTAAGGGATTCTGAACCTACTGTCTCCAACTGGCGCAAGACTTGGACAAAGCTGAAAGCCTGGCTGCACATTGTGTTCATAGGCGAGTCAGTGTTGCTCAGGTCTAATGGCAGTTTTGATCAGTTGCTCATGAGTTACATAATTTTCTTGAAAAGTACACATGAAGGCCACATAAAGACCACATTGTGAATACTAGATTTCAAAGTCAGAGAGAAAAACTCAGTGAAATTGAACTGACATTGAAGTGGAAACCAGAAATAAAAAGATAATATAATATATTGGGGCAGCAAACGAAGGTATCACATCTTGTGGGTCAAGCAGTGTAGCTGTTGTATGTTAAAATTTCTGTTGAATGTCGGTAACCCTTATCTAGGAAAGATATACACTATACAGAAAAAGACAACAACATCCATATAGTGCAGACAGACAGACCACAGGTAGTGATTGTTGGATGTACAGAATACAAAATCGGTCCCGTCTGCACATCATTGCCATGGTGCATTCGTGTCCATGTTCCGATGGTCCTCGTGGCTGTGCATGGCCGTCTCTCCACGGGTCTTCATCAGTAGGTGGAGCTGAGGAAGATGTCTGCCTATGAAAGCAGAGGAAGGCGACAGCACATTCAGGATGTCCATTCATCTCACATTCCTCTTCCGTCACTGGACCCTCAACCTCCATCTTGTCAAGATCGTGTGGTAATGGCTGAGGTTTCCTCGCTAAAAGATGTTTTCTGACAAGGGGAAACAACATTCTCCTGCCGCCAGCCCTTGAGCCCTGCAGCAATGTACCAATGGTGACAGAGGCAGGGCCACTGAACCCTGGCCAGAGCAGAACCAATGTGAATGGAAACATTTGCATCCTTGGTAAGTGGCTCTCGAGGGTTTGCTGAAGAAGAAGAGATAGACAGTGACAGGGAGATAGATTATTGTAACCGTTATATGAAAGCTTCATTCAGGAACACATTTTGACGACAACATGGAAACAAAAACCAAAATTAATAGCTAAGGTTTTTAAATATATTATTTTCTAAAATAATTTGCTGCTTTGGTTTTCTGCTTTATTTCATGTCCTACTTATAACGAACAAACCATAAAGCCTGTCACCCTCTCTGGCGCTGGGAGTACCCTGCCAGTAATTCCTAAAAGCTTACTCGAGCACCAAGAAATATTGAATGTTAAAAATTAAAAACTGGATTCAAAGCCAACATATGACAGTGGAGGCTTTGAATGCAGATGAAACTTTCGATGACAATACATATTTATAAATGGAACAAAAACATAACATTGTGAAAAACAAGTTAAAAAGAAAAGAGAACCCTTGATCATGAGAATTAGACTAGCTTTTTGGAAGCTTTCTCTAAAGTTCTTGTGACCTCCTGTGGTTTTCTCATAGCTTCCCAAGGACTCAGCAGTAACTGTAGGAGCTCTTCTCCTGGGGTCCAGGGAGTCAGCTTGCTTCTCTTCTCAATGGGTTTCTCCACACAGCCAGTACTTGCTGCTTGTCTTGTTTCACCTCACAACTCCTCCGGTTATGACTGAGAAGGATCTCAGAAGGCACACGTTTGGATAGGGCCTCAAATCAGTATCTTTAAATATTTCAACAAAATGCTCCTGATTCTGCGAATAATCAACCTTACAAAAAACAGTTTAAGCAGCTCTAATTGTTAACACCTATGTGCATACCGAACTAAAGAAACTCAAAGTTGGATAAAAATTATTGGTCTGCATACAGTATTTGTTTTTTGAACAACTTTTAACAAAATAACAACTCACATGGTAGGTGTGATTAAATTATTAATGTGTAGATTTGCTTAACATGCAGTATGTTGTTTTTTCAAAACTACCATATTCCTGTTGGTATCCAGCCATACAACATAAGAATACAAGCATAATGTGTGAACATAATGCTCACGGTACTGAAAGATGAATTGTATGAAAAGAAAAAAAGTTCCATTGAGAATATTGCTTTGTTGGAAATAAAATATTGTGTTTGCAAATAAACTCTTCAGTTTAAAACTTGAAAGCAGAGCTGTGCCTGGTAAAGCTTGCAACTATAGGCCTGTAACCCAAAGCTGCATGCGTTCACTGCTTAAAATGACCTGGCGGTGTTGCTTTAGTATATGCGTTGCCTGCTGAGGAAGATAGGATTTAGGGCAAAGGAATGAAAGATCAAGCAAATACATTTCTATCTCCCTGGTTTGGCTGCAGATGCCCTTTTTTCTTTTCCAATTTATAAATCCTCACGCGGTGTATGGGGCTATAGAAAGAGAAAACTCAATTAGATGCTTTGGCTCCGGTGCCCTCTAGTGTTGGAAAAGGCAATAGGATAATGCACATATAATATGCAATTAGCTTTTAACCCGACTGGTCACAAAAGCTGCCATAATCTAAACCTATGGTTTATCCGACTTTATATTTTCTTCATTATTAGTTTATAATTTATAACTTTTAAAACAAATCTTGGAATTCATTTTGGCATTAAGGGCTGAACTACTTCAGATGTACAGTATATGTTTGTAAGCATAGACAGTAAATATTGTATGAGGCACACCTATAAAATACATTCCTCTACCATCCACAGGTTCTTGTTACATATGCATATTCCAGCAATTATATACAGGACATAGAATGAGCTTATTACTTTTGGAAAAACTTTATTGATTTTAATTTTTCAGAATGAAATAAAAGCCAAATACAAACAAAAAAAAAGCTCACACATAAAACATTTTATTACATCATATTATCATGTATCATGTAAAATCAATTAAATATGTGGCATTAATTTTGCTTCATATTTGGAACTTCTTTTTTTCCTGTGATAATGTTTGAATTTGTTTTACTATAATGTGCCTAGTACTGTTTACATGTACTCTATGATATTTGCAGTTAAATGCTAAAGTTTATTTTATGTGATAACTGTCTTGTTATAAATGTATGTTCAAATAAAAACTGTGTGACAGGGAATATAACCTTTAAGTTGACCTGGACTTTTTTGTAAAGAACTTCTGAAGACCATGGCCATTGACCTGTACAGCACTTACCATATCTGAAGAAAACCTTAAGAGCACTGTCAAATAGAGCAGGCCAAAGGCAAACATTTGCTCTTCTGTATTAAAAAGCTGATTTATCTCAAGCACTGGGTGAATGTTGCAGTAGTGTCATAGTGGTAGCACCTGTAATATCAAGAAGAAAACATTCCTAAGCTTCTCTTTCCCAATTGGGAAAGCTTCATAATATAGCTTTTAAAAACAATCTTTTCAAGTTGAATAGGTCTCACCAAACAAAGCACTTTATTTTATTCCAACAATGTGTTTTTTAAACATGAAAAAAAACCTTTTGCAGAAACAGACAGATTTGAATAAGCTTAAATAAAATGATAATGCTAAACTCTCCAGAAATAATTCTAAATAACAGAAAACATAAATACAATAATAAAATTAAACTTAATAATTAGCACTATAGCATTTATTGCAATGAAGACAATGTGAATATGACCTTATGGGACATTGAATTTAGAAATGCTGCACTGTGTTATAAATTAGCAATATTGTCCTGTAAAATGTTTTTAAATTTGATAGATTAGAAATAATTGTCTAGTCTTGCACCTGTATTTTTCAAAGACAATCAAATATAACTGTATTAAAACAGACAAACATGTAAAAGGGAATGGAAAGAATTTTTCCATTTTAATGTTGAATGTAGTCTCATTAAAACATAAGTAGACTTAAATTAAGTAATCAGTCTGGGAATTTCCACCATTTCCTTGATCAGCTACATTGAATCACAGTCAGAATACAGCTCTTTAATGAGTATGAATGTACTTAGAATTCACTTTTTTCTGTGCCTTTTTAACTTACAATGAGAAAATTTCCAAATGGGAATATCCCTCTGAGATGTTGTTCTTGTTGGTTAGTTTCTTTGGGTGATGTAGAAGCAAGGCAACATTATAGGTCAAGTGCAGAAATCAGAAAATGGCTGTAAATTCCAAAGCAATATAAACAAAAGTTGTTTCAAACAGATTGTAAAACTACTTCAAGGAATTTATGAGTGTGTGAACAACAAAACTAGCTTATTAACCACTGTGAAACCAGTGGATTTTGGATGGAGTAAATAAGCCATACACTACACTTGCTTGTAAAACTAATCTAAACTGATATCCAAACTAATCTAAACAGATATTAAGTATGGTATTATAAAAATGACTTCCAGCTCTTGAGTGGTTAATGTTTTAATGAACAAATAAAAACTTATTTGCTGTCCCTAGTCTCAGAAAAAAAAGCACCTCAAAGCAATGATTATCTTGAGTGTCTCAGTCCAATATTGTTACCTGCTGGGATATGAACACAGTCTCTAAATAAATTGCAAGTGGCCTTGGGCAAGTAGAAGAGTCTCTCTTTGATCTTTTTACTGGGAATGAAGTGAAATGTTCAGTCAATCAATCAAACTCATAAGTCTTCACAACAATAGGGCCAACCTTAGTCTATTATTTATTTTTAAAATCATGTATTTCATTATCACAGGCACCTGGTCTCCGGTCGGGGGGAGGACGCGATCAATTATTGATACAGCCTGCATATCTAACTTTGAGTTCTTTGACATGCTTGTCACTAACTGTTGTCAGAACACATTTACTTTGATGATAAATTTGAAAATTTTTGTACCGCATATGATTATATATTTAAACATAGTAGAGGGAGGCTCAAACGGCCTTCCTTCCCTGTGAATTCCCAGCTTGTTTCCGTGGATGTATTTGATGTTCCGTCTGTTGCTAGGCCTGGCCTTGTTTTTAAACACTGAAGTTAGGTGTCCTCACCTTGTAAAAGATGAAAAAAAGCATTAAGGTGTTTCGTTTTATAGAAGAGTCTGAGATCAGAGCAACGCAATGGACCATTTTTTTGGGTAAAGGAAAGAAAGGGTCCCTCTGAAAGGATCAGGGAAAAGAGGCAGAATTTCTAGTTACCACTTTCACAAGTAAATGGGTCAGAGATGTGCAAGAGAGTTCACAGGAATGTTTTGGGATTTGGCACCTTAATATCCTTGGATAGAAGACATCTGCTCTTATTTACAGGATTGTACAAAAGTCAAAGGCTGCAATATACAGTATTTGAGCTTAATAGTGAATAGTGAACTAGCTTTCTGACTTGCTGTTGTTCTTTCTGTTTATTGTCCCCAAGGAAGAAATCTAAAAGAACCAACTTCCTCAGCACAGAACTAGGATACTGAAATCACTTTTTTTGCACGAGAAATTATGTAACATACTGTATGATCAGAAACTCCATTTGTGTTTGATAGGACTGTACCCACCCCAAAATATATTTTAATTACCTCTTTAGTTATCTTATTGGAGAGACTATAGAAAGTATAGATTTTTTTCCCCCACATCTATGTGTAATACAAAAAGCACCAAAATACAGTGGCAGAGAAACCTCTCCAGAATTTACAACAGTTGCAAGGGAGAATAATTTAGAGGTAAAGCTGAGAGAGTCCTTTCCTATGAAAGTAAAGAGGCTTGGGGGGTATTCAGGCCCAACTCACCCCACCACTGGATGTTGATATTTCATGTAGTACACATTGTACAAATTCTCTGTCATATTTCGTCTATTCAGATTTAGGCTAACAGGCTGAAATTCCATTGACCTAACGTGCTGTATGAGTGGAGCAGAGTCTTAGCCACAGCCCAGGCCAAGAACTCCAGAGACATACTGTGGACCCACTATCCATCTTTCCACTTTTCACCGTCACTAGTGCAGCAATTCCATTGTACCTCTTTATAGTCTAAAATGTGTTTTGGCAAGTGTTAATGGCAATATATGAAATATATTAAATCTCCATGGCTCATCATTCAAAAGTTCAATACAAACCAAAATGGTCTTGTCGTCTGTTATAACAGCAAGCTAGAATACTAAAATATAAAACTAAACTGTAAAGACAGTGTTCACTGTCTTAAAGCATTTGTTTTTGTAATTGCTTGAATCCAACCTAAGTGGCTATGTTCAAACTAGCACAAAAACATGCAGACTGCCCCTTTAGTGGATTAAAAAAAAAAACTTTTAATTCCCCCATATTACTGAAGCATGTAAAACAAAATTGGGCATGATGTCCGAGTAGAGCAATACCTCAACTGAAAATGACAAGGCTTCAGTTTTGTTTTTGTTTTACTGTTTTACATCTTTTAATGTTCCCAACATTCCCACACGCACATTCACAAAAGAATATGCTAACACGTCCTTGTTCACAAATCAAAATTTAAACAGATGTTTGCTTCATTTCTCCAAACAGCAAGCTCCTTTCAAACTGCAGAACTATTGTTGTATACCATTTTATGGCTTAGGCTTCTTTTCTTTTTTTTTTCAATTTCCAAAAATATAGAATAGACACTAGAGGAGGGTGGGTTAAAGGTAAATGTCAAATCCTAAGTAAAGTTTTAAAGTATATGCAGGAAAAATGAAAACTACTTTAAAACAAGTGGTGCATAAATTTGTATAGTCCTTGTGAAGTAATTTTTTTATCTCCATATATTTCTATGTGTTCCCAGTTTTAATTATCCCCTAGTATGAGGTTTAGTACATCATAAGCATCTCTGTGCCAGAGAATAATAAATCCTTCCTCTGGCAGAAATTCAGTGATTTTTGTACAGGCTGTCTGGCAGCTCCGATAGAAAAACAGAGCTGGCAGAGACTAAGAAAGCAGTGGGCTTGTGGAAGAATAGGAGGATGATCCTTAAATGCAGGGGTCTCCATCCCAATGTGGGAGACTTGGCAAGCCTTGCTACTCCCAGTTTGTTTCAACACAAGATTAAGCATTTATCAGCCAATTGTTCAATTGTTCTGCTCTAATAAACTGCTATTGTTTATTAGATTCACATGATACATGCATATTAATTATCATAAATACAATTCTCTTTATGTTGTAAGGTATGATTTGCACCAAAAACCCTATAGTTTCTGTTTTTTATCATGCTTTGTGTTTCTTCCTTTTGTTTTGTTGTTGTTTCTTTCTGCAAATTGTTTCAATGTGCTGCTTTATAAGTTAATTGAGCGTAAAATGCAGCCCATGCTGAGTGGTAACGCTGTTCGGTGAAATCACTTTGCAGGCCAATCTTCTCATCAGCACAATGTGCTCTCCTATAATTTTCCTTATTGAAATTTCCCAAGTGTTGTCAGCTTGATATTAAATTAGCAAATGGCATAATTAGCCCTTATTTGATCTCTCGGGACAATCTGGTCCTCATGGAAGTATACATTCTTTTCTGGAAGACATAAGCAACAATCACACATGGCACTTTATTACAAAGTATTCCAACAAGCCCTACAGGTAGGAGAGAAACTGGTTTTGCCCACTCCTAAGGATCCACAAACTCTGTGGTGACACACCACAAATTTTGTGCCAGTGCCTGATTATGCAGAAACACCACAGGTGCACATTTTGACTCAGGAAATACGATAACTTTCCTTTTGCCTTTTTTTACTTCTACAGAAGTTGTTCTCAGCAGAGCTATGCACTTATTGAACATACAGAGTGTGACCATATTTTCCTTAGGCCAGCATTTTGCATTTTCCTAATGCAAGAAAAAATTTGCATGAATTTTAAGACAATCTCAGATGTGACAGAAGCTTTCAAAATGTTTAATATGCTGTGCCTTCTCAGATGGGGAAAGGCTATGCAGTTCATGCTAGATGGAAGAACAAAGATATTAAACAGACAACAAAAGGCTGCATTTTTCTGAACTGTTTCAGACATGTTAAAGAAGCTGACCTTAAAATGATTTTTATTCATTATAAAATAAAACATAAAACTCAAAGTTTATTTCTGTGTTACTCAGCGAGAGAAGTTTTAGTTAATCTGTAAAGAATTCAAGAAGCATTCAAATACAAATTATTTTCTTTAGATTTACTAATTTGTTTGAAAAGCTAAAATAGAGGTGTGGTCAGTTAACAAAGGTTATCAAGTAATGTAAACTTGTGTCTCCTAAATCCATCTTTCCAATGGAAATGATTGTTTTCTTGGTTCTCAAGAGATATTATGCTGTACTCAGATTGAACAATTAGTATTCAACAAACAAAATGTGCCATAAACACTTCTCTTGGAGCCTTTTCAATAAATGTCAAAAGAACATTACACATTGCCATTAGGTAATAACTATTTGCAAACATAGTTAACTTTTATTGTTAACCTGATGACACTTAATATTTATCGCTGTTTAACCGGGTGACATCAATTCTACTTTGGTTTAATTTGAGTGTCTTGTTAATATTAAAATTCGTTGTTTAAAGGTTTTCTGCAATAACACCAGTGTGCATTATTATTATTCAAGTTCAAAGAAATTTTTTTTTGTCTAAAATCATGCTTTAAAAAGACAGTAGAAAACTTAATTGAGAAGTCAGGGTGTTATTTTTAATTCTGCCTTAATTTTGAATCTCAAATTAAACAAATTACAAAAGTGCCGTTTTCATGTATGTGTCAAAAGTATTGTGTAGGAAAATAAATTACGACTTGAAATAAAGAAATGGAAGTAATGAATTAATGTCGGTGAAAGAAATCTAAATGTGAAGATAATTTAGAGAAAACTTTGCTGAGTTACCCATTCTAAATGTAAAACAACAGATTCTGTAAGAAACCAAAGCATTGTTTAAAAGCCCTTGTTAGCATTTCCCTTTATTTACTTAATAAAGCTAAAGCTGTTAAAGAGGCAAGCTGTTTTAAATTGCAGGAAAACTATGAAACCAGCAGGAAATGCCTGCTTTTATGAGTGGAAAAGAGTATTATGGAAATGTTCTGGCATCAGCTAACGTTGACACACATATGTAAGGGCAGCACATTTCCAGATTGTTCCCCTGCATTATTGGTAATGCAGACCAGGACCATTGTCCTGTCTCCTCCAGTATCAGAATGCTTTGCACCCTATAGGGCTCAGAGTCTGTCTTCAATGTTTTTTCAAGCTTTTAACAAAAAAAGTTTATTCTGGAGCTGCAGCTCACATGACTATCACAATAAAATGCATGACATCTAGCCACTTGCACAAAAAGGCAACACATAATAGGAGAGCTGTTGAATAGGAGAATAACAGCTGAGCCATCAATACTGGGAACAGTATGCCTCATCAATGAACTGCAAATTAGGAGGTTTCAAAATGCCACTTAAAGAAGATTAAATGCAAATATTAAGAAAAGTCAGCTGGTTATGAATATTACTGTATGCACTTCAGTGCAGGAGAGGTGTTAAGACTCAGAAGAGATATAAGACTAGTGAACACTTTACAGTAGAAACTGGCTCAGTAATGGGTAGATATTACAATATCATTTTTACATTGTAAACAGTGATTGTTAGTATAAATACAGCAGTTTTATCAATTAATTGCTTTAAGTTTTGGTTTAAAAATATACATTAAATGCTCATTTGCACACTGCAACAGCATGTTTTTGTAGAAGAATTCCTGTTAATACTGTACATAGCCCTGGCATAAATGTATGTAAAGCAAACAGATTAATGTTTGGAAGATTTATCTCATCAGGCATAGTACTGTAGAATAAAGTAAAAAAGTATTCTCTACGATGAAAATAAAGAGTCCTTAATTATTTCTTTCAGGGATCTGCATTGGTGGTCAGGGATTTGCATTATAAACTTTGACAATCTATAAAACCTGGTTGCAAAGCAGTGGCTTTTTATTTCTCTTGTCATATTTCTGTAAGTACAAATGTGCAATTGTTTTTTAAAAGCTGCAGTTTATTGTAAAGAATTAAAAGGAGCATTGACTGTTGATGCCTGATGATTCACCTAATTATAATATATTTGTAGAGCTGCAAGAAATGTGTAATCAATTTACCATCAGTACTGCGCTTTTTGATATCCACTACAGAGCATCTTTCATCTTTTTACTATTAATTTTTAAACAGTGATCAAGCCTTGGTTTCATTTTGCTTGATGATATTATCTTGATCATGTCTTTCTGTTCATTTGTTGTATTATTATATCTCACATTTCTTATTTTAATGTTATGTAGTAACATCTTTACTATATTAATCATTACACAATGTAATTTAGTGCCAATGGAAATAACACTGGAATTGTATTTATTTAACACTGGAAGTTTAATTGGAACTTAGAAATTAGAATTATTTTCTGTTATTCCTGATGGAAAAAAGCTAAATACAGGACTAAAATAAGATCTTAATCATTAATTTAGGTTCAGTGTATTTAAAACGATTATCATGAAATACTTTCTGTATTGCTTTTCCTGTTGATAGTTGTATTTGTTAAAACAATTTTGCAAAGCTGTTTTACCTTTAATGAGAAGTTCCTTTAATGGAACCAGTTGAAAGATATCCCTTCCTCTCTTGGTACAGTAGGTGAATCAATTTCTTTCAAACCATACAGAATAATGGAGTTATTAAATTTTAAATGCAAACACAGTTGTAATCACTTCCGTCAATTCTCATTTTAATCCCATTTCAGAGAACACAAGACAGTGATAAGTTTATGTATCCCTAAAATACTGTATTTTCTCACTTCACTGCTCTCTAAAACATGGTGTTATTAAAACCAATTGGTGTGGTAAAGATGTCCACAAATACAAATTTTACAGTAAGCAAATTTAAGTAATCATAAAGTCAGCTAAGTTAATGCCACTCCTCACTTTCTTAATAAAGGGAATAGTTCTAGGCCCAGAACTGTCTGTCCTTCGTAAACACAATCTTGTACAGGAGGCCTGTCAGTTCTTTCTTAATGGTGTCACACTTCGATGAAGCTTGACAATGCTTTCCAGCAGATTATTATTTAATCTCACTCATTTTGATGTTGCTGGCAGGTCTCCTCTGGCTGTTGTAGTGTATCACAGCTATGGGATACACTGTTCATATTTCAAAATGTTTTGAGTTTAGTGCAACGTTACACTCAGGCATTTTCTGATCCTGCTGTCTACACATTAGACACTGACACCTGTACTCCAGAGAGAAGAGAGTTACAGTTTTCTGGCTCATACAGCTAAGGAAGACCTAAAGAAGGCTTTTTTTTACAGTAAATTCAATCAAAATGCCAAAACTTTTACTTCTTCCAATACAGTAAAGTGTGATGAAATGAAATAAATAATGCAAGACTTTTGTCTCATCTTTGTTTCTGATGCATATAAAAAAGTAAACTATGGGCCCAGTGACACTACACTTTACAGTTAATTAGTTTTTAAAATATTGCTTTTAACTGCTCAGTGGGTGTGTTTATCAGTTGTCAAATAAATTACTAAATTATCAAGATGGTTTGGATTTGCTCAGAAATTCTATGAAGTAACTGGATGCACTTTGAGAGCCTTCAAGTGTTTCTTGAATTGTCCAAGTTAGTTCTTGGTCTAAACTGTACCATATAAATAACCTAGTTTAAAAAAATGAAGGTATAACACCTAAATATCTCAAAACAGAAAATGATAAAACAAAATAATTCTACAGTACATTCTACGATGCTACATTCTCTCCATATTTCGTCATTTTTAACTTTGATGTCTTACTTCTTCCATGAGAAAAAAATAATAATTTCAACTCAAATGGATTCAAAAGCATAATATAATTCAGTTGTTCCAAAGAGAGCACTGACTCTTCTCATTACAAAACGTGTCAGGAGTCAGGTCTATATCACACAGTGTTTGCTTCTGCATTGAAATATAAAACATTGCAAGACTTAATGAAATCCTTGTAAGTTATAAGAATATGCAGAACAACAAAAACAAGACTATTTTGATTCCTGAAATGGGCTCAGTGAAAACATTTTACACACTCACTCCACCATCTGCAGTAAAACTCCCATCATCTTTTGTCCACTGCCTGAAAAGCAATCCTACAAACCGCATGAGCCACGGTGCACAAAGCAACATTTCCATCTGTGTTAGCAAAGATGGAAAAGCTGAAGGATTGTGCTGATTTGGAGCCTCAAGTGATTACCATAACAAAGCCTTGGGTTTTTCCCCTAACATATAAAAAGATCATCTGAGGCCTTGACTGAACTTTAGGGACACCTCTGAACATCCAACATGGGAAAGGTAATAAGAGAAATGTTTGGTACAATTAAAGAGGAACCAGAAAATTAAGGCTGAATGAAATGGGGGTCTTCTTCCTTGAACTAAAAGCTTTAAGATTTGCTGTGGAAGGTCAAGTGTGTGGGACAGTGGGAAAATTGTAATGCTATTTTATTTCTTAGCTCATTGGGATAGAATCTACAGAACAATTGCAAGATGTGTAGTTAACTCTGTTTTTGCATTATACAAACTATGAAGAGGTGAACAAAATACTGGACCTCAGTTATCAATATGGGAACTCACATAAAGGCATCTGTCCAGTCTGCTTATGGTGTTGAACAAATGATGCATGATTTCAATCAACAAGTTAAATTTTAATATGAGTTTTGTTCGGCAAATTGTGTTAGTGTCACCTAATATATTTTGAATCTGACTTTAAAGATCATCTTCTACGAGGACAGAAACTTCCAGGGTCGTTACTATGAATGCAGCGGCGACTGCACTGACATGCACTCCTACTTCAGCCGCTGTAACTCCATTAGAGTGGACAGTGGCTACTGGGTGCTGTATGAGAAGCCAAACTACATGGGCTACCAGTACATCTTGAACAGGGGAGAATATCCTGACTACCAGCGCTGGATGGGCTACAATGACTGCATCAGGTCCTGCCGTATGTTCCCACATGTGAGTTATTTCTGCTTCATATTGTTTCTTTTATGCTGAACTGAAGCAATGTTGATTGCTGAAAATAGGCATATAAGCCCATCACATTTTATTTAGAGTTTGCAAAAGTTTTATAGACGGAAAAGGTTAACCCGTGCAAATAATCTTAGGGTTAAGGTATGCTTCAGGGTCTAATCAGAAGTACTGTTTTATTAACATGTAATTAAATGTCAATGGTGGCTTTAGTCTAATACCTTCTGATTTGATTTGACTTTCACTGGAATTTCAGTACCGAGGATCCTACAGAATGAGAATCTACGAGAAGGCTGATTTCGGTGGCCAGATGATGGAGTTCATGGATGACTGCCCTAATGTCTATGACTGTTTCCACTACCGTGACATTTACTCCTGCAACGTGACGGAAGGTTACTGGATCTTCTATGAGCATCCAAACTACAGAGGCAGACAGTACTTCCTGAGGCCCGGCGAGTACAGGAGATACACTGACTGGGGTGGCATGAGCCCCACCATCGGCTCCTTCAGACGCATGATGGATAATTACATGTATGTGTAATTCTGCAAAATTAAAATCTTAAAGGCGATAAATGGTTGCCTGACTGTTTTTACTTCACTATAGTATAGGACCTAATACATCCACACACTTCACCAAGTTTATAAGAGGACCGCGGGGGGAAACTGCCCTGGAAATTATAAACAGAAACCATGGATCTACTGTAATAATGTCCAGATCAAATTATCTGTTTGGTCTAAGAGACAAATCAAACGTCTGGCTTCCTCTGTTTGTGTATTTTTAATGTAGGCTTCATATACTGTACACTCTTCAAAATGGTTCCAGAACTTTGACTTGGATATCACAGAATAATGCCACAGATGGTTATTTGGGATAATGTAAATTCTGCCTTCCAAGTTCCTAATCATAGACTGAACCTCTAAAGTTTTATTGTAGAGTGTATCATATGAAACTAGTCCCTAGCCTCCTGTGTAGACTCCGTCTGGAGGTGCTTCTTTATTTATGTTTTAAAAGTGTCTAAAGGTAGTCTGTAATCAAGTCTCTTTTTGTTTGTCCATTCTTCTAAGTAGGAATATTCCCTGTTCACACCTGGTTCTCTTGCTAGGTGATGACTCTAATCTAGTCCTCTTGCAGGGGTAGAAATGGACCTGGTGGACTGGTTTGAATGCAACGCTAAAAAGTTGCTGCATGAGTGCTGCAGTGGGAGTCTCCAAATTACCTTTCTTGGCATATAGTGATATTTTTACAGTATATGGAGCTTTCGACTGCTAGGAAACATGGTATCAGTCTATAGGATTATAGTATTGCTGCAAATGAAGGTATATAGCAGGTCCCGTAGTTGTTTTTGACCTATTTTAGATAGAGACTTTGGAGAGCAAGGGATGTAGAATGAGTGAGGTTGTTTTGTGTGGAATGGGGAATGTTATTTTCTTTTTTGATATTGTATTTTGCTTTGGAAATAACATTGATCTAAAAAGAAAGATGCTTTTCTTGCCATTGTTTTGCAAACTACACAGTTTATTATTAAATTGACAAGGTTTCGGTAAAAGGAATATTTAATATTAAAAATACAGGAGGAGGTCAAAACTAAATCTTACTGAATTCTGCTGACCCTGCCTATCAATATCATGCTTTCTGGTTACTTGCTTGCATGTTTCTTGTCACATATCCTCCCTCTTCCCAATCTTCCACCTTGCAGTGGCTCCCAGTGGCTTCTCTTCTTTAGGAAGAGGGATTCTGACAGCCCCGTACTTACTTACAGAGGGGGTATCATTCTCCTCAGCCAGACTTACAGTATCTCAATAAAACTGTATTTCCATCTTGCCACTCCCACTGTACATCTTAAATGGGGTTTAGTCAGGCTATATGAAAAAAGATCAATGGTGAGACAAGAATATACTGATCTATATTTACATTATCGAAATTTGTTCCAGAAATTTCTTAACTTTGAATTGTGTCGTTTTTTGCAGATGTTTATGTTAATAATATCTGCTTTTACATGTTGATTCTTGAATTAAAATTTGTACCATTACTACAATTTTGGTGCCTATTGTAAACGATGATTGCCTTTCTTTCTCACTTCTGGATTTTTCGTGTTCAAGTCAGCCAGGAAATCCTACATACTGTATAATACAAATTAGCAGTGAATAAGACTGAAATGAGCAATAAAACGATAGATATTGTATACCTTAATGTAATTTTTCACAACATTTTCCGAAGATATTAGTGTTCTTTGCTTTTGAGCACAGCATCAATATATTCAGTAAGCGTAAGGAGCAAATATTGCATGAATCTTTAAAATATAAGGTAATTGGACACTCAACTTGGAGGCATATCCTTGCACAGTGAAAAATTGTAACTTTGCTGCATTGAAAGAAATATGCCCAAGTTATACTTAATGTAAGCCTACTAGAGTACATATGACATACAGTAGTACAGTGCAATATGGTTTCCACCATAACTTTGAAAAGTAAGGCTGAGTTGTTTTGTATTCAAAAACATTCTTTCACCACTGTATTTTAAGCAACATGTCGATGTCGTCCCATGTGATGTTTTTAAATTGGCAAAAAAAAACCTGTAAGCATATTGAAGGTATGGAAATATGCGGGGCATAGAGTGAAAGAAACAATTTAGAATAAAACCTTTCCAGCATGTCTTTGAGAGACAAAAGAACACGGGGAGCACAGAATAGAAGCCAGCTGTGAGGCAGCTGCACTAACCGCCATGCCATGCTGTCAGATAATATTTCTGTAATAAAGGATATTGGCATTATTCATGTCCTCCGGGATTTCCTCTTCACTTCAGATTCAGAAAATAAGATTTCAGCACACCATATATACCCACTGAAATCTTCCAAGATTTCAGTGTGTATACCGTCTTCTCCCTCTGGCCTTGTTATTCTTAGTTTTACTAATAGTACAGTATACCAAACCTCCTCAAGGGCTTGAAAGGTTGGAAAGAGATTCGTCTACATGGTGCTGAGAAAGAAATTGTAATGGTGGTGTCAGTAACCATTGTCTCTCAGTTTATTAGTGTTTAGAAGTGATCTTTCCAACTTGTTTGGATGGATTTGGTGTCATTCAAGTGGTTGATTCCATTATGTCATATATGAGGAATGGCACTATTAGTACTTTGTCCATGGATAGTCTAGAGTTCCCAAAAAATGTTATGTAGGTCAGGATAGTTATGGATTTCTGTTGCTTTATTTTGCATCTGTGGTTTTTGATTTTCCTTATTATCCTTTGGGCCTTGTCCGTAAGATGCTGATAAGTGTCACTGTCCATGGACATGATGTCATTTTGCCCAGAAGAGTGGGCACTTCTCTTTGTCTTGAGCACTTATTGAATCTTAAGATGACTTTAAACAGATAAGTCTTGGTGAATAAGATAACCTATCAATTTAGGATGGGTAGGCTTAAACCCATCCCAGAAAGTTACAATATTATTTTTGGTTGCTGGACAGATAAAAAGCAATCATGAAGACGCTGCTGAAGCTAATCAGTGATCCTTAGTGATCCGAGGAGACTTGGTACTATGTCTCGTCTGCATATGTTTTTGGTTTCCTCTGCTGCATGGGTCCAGTCAGAGGTTCAAGATGATGGACAAGAAAATTGCTTGTTCAGCAATGATTAGTTGCATTGTGGGTGATGCTTTAATCACAGGTCCTGATGATGAGATAATCAAGGTGCGATAGCTCTTGTTGGGGGTGTCTCCAGGTCGTTTTGTTCTTGTTGTACTGGTGATAGGATGCCATTACCTCTTTTCCCAGCAGTGCCCTTTCATAGATTTTGATAAGGTCTGACAGACACTAGTGTTATGAACTCCTGACCTAAACCAGCAGTAAACTTGTTAGAGCAACAACAGTTTATTAACAGAGGACTTTCAAACTGAATTCATTCATAAAAGCAGTTCAGGTGATGCCTCCAGGTGGTTTTGTTCTTGTTACACTGGTAATGATATCATCTGTGTCAGGGTTTTTCTTTTCCTCTTTTCATCGATTTGGATTATGTCCAACCCTGACACTAAAATTACCAAGGAGGATGATTTGACCTCTTTTTGAAATTATAGCTAGAAAGGGGGCAAGGTTGGAGTAGAACTGTCCTTAACCTTTTTTATCAGTGTCAAGTTTTGGGGCAGATGCACCTATGTCCATTTCCTGCTCGTTGTTGATGGATTTGAAACAAAATTAATGACATGTGGTTTATATATTCCTACTGGAAGCATTGAAAGTTGCCTAATAAGCTTGATTTGGAAATTTGACTTCCAGAGTTCTAGCTATGCACAAGCATCAAGGTTATATCCACTTAACAGAAACTAGTGTTATGTACTGATGCCCTAAACCAGCAGTAAATGTGTTAGACAAAATGACAGCTTTATGAACAAGGGACTTTCAAACAGAATTCATTAATAAAAACAGTTCATTAATGACTTCAATATATTGAGGTCATTACAGAATGAATTGTATAGAAACAAAACCCTTGATTGTTGCAGATCACTTACATCAAACCCATTATCAACAACTGTATAACAGGAATTCGTTACCAGAGAACATATGTCAGTAAATTCCTCTGATCATGTTGAATCGATTTTTCTCTTGCACTCAGCTCAGCAGGATGGCATCCAGATTTGAAAACAGATTTGAACAGACAGTTCTTAAGTCCACACCCACTACACAGTAAGAAATTAAAATGTTAATGACTCTGTGCAATAAGAGAGATTCAAGCAACATGTTGAATTGTGGACATTGCCTGAGATAGCCTGGGCATAAATGGCAGCAGGCGATAAAATTAATTATTTTTTTCTTCCTGTAAAGGTCTTTAAAATAATTATGATTTTATAATAACATTTGCATGAATTCTTAGGTCATGTTAGCTGAGTGACCTTCTATACATGTGATGCGGTTAGTGGAAACATGTGGAAACTCCAATCTCTTTATCAGCAGGACCCACACAAGCTTTTGTCTGTAGCCTAAAAGGCAGCATCACAAGCCCATGGATGAACCTCCACAATATGGAAAGGTACAATATAAAAAGATACAATGCAATGCTGTTGTGCTGATACAGTGGTCAGAGTCATTAGAATGATAAAACAAGACCCAGTTGGCGTAACATATAAAGGGCTTTTTTGAGATACCTGTGTTGTTACAGTGCAATCATAGAGCCTTCACCATGGGAAAGGTAAGAGTGAACTGTTGAATTATATGCAATTCTTGTACATGCAATCTATGATAATGAAAATTGAAATAAATAATGGAGACGGAAAGTCGGATGAATAATCAGTAGATAGATTTTAGTCATATTGGTAGGGTAAGTATTTTAGTAGGGTATGTTAGGATTGCTGATATGTATGATAAGGAATTTGACTTAAGGTTAATCCCATTAACAAATGTGAAAACGTATGAACAAATATTTGACCTTATCTTCTCTTTATGTACTGTATATTATATATTACGTGTTGTACCTTGGACAAGTTTTATTAACATTTCTTTAACTTTTTGTTTGTTTATATAGCAGATACTGAAAATCACTGACTGGTGTTAAAACAAAAAATACATTTGACTATAGTACATAAGAGAAAATTATTTTATGCCATTTCCTGTTCAAAAACAAGTCTTGTTTTGACCAAACGTGGAAAGGTTAAAAAACTACAATTAACATGTACTCTAGCTGAAATGTAATATAAAGGAAATGCTTGAATGGGATTTTTTATGCAATTTTTGGTTTTGGATATTTTTAGTAGAGTAATCTTGGGATGCATTTCAAAGACAGCATCTTCCTGTGTTTTTATTTACTCATTTTCCTTATTGGCAGAACACTTCTGCAAAATTTAATGAATACAAAAGCCAGTGCCACAATACTCTTTGCTCATAACAGCTCATAGAAATACATACAATAAAAAATTACATTAAAAACATTTCTGCCATTTCAAGCCTGTATCCTGATCGTACTGCAGTTTTTTTTAATAACTTTTTTTTCCCATCTTGTAAGATTGTTTTCTACGAAGGGAGGAACTTTCAGGGACGTTCCTATGAGTGCAGCGGAAACTGTCCAGAAACTTTCTCCTACTTCAGATGTTGCAATTCTATCCGAGTGCACAGCGGTTACTGGGTGCTCTATGAGAAGTCAAACTACATGGGCTACCAGTACATCCTGAACCGAGGGGAGTATCCTGACTATCGTTATTGGATGGGCTACAACAATTGCATCAGATCTTGTCGTATGTTCCCTCCAGTAAGTCCTTAAATTCTGCAGTTCTTTTTTCTTTTACTAGTAAACAACAAACAAAACAACTTGTACGTACTTTTTCTCGGTCACACCTGTGACACTTTTTTAAGGTGACTCAGTTATTTAAGGTGATTTTTTAATTAAAAACCTGTACTGTAAGTCAGTGGACATCTCTACAGTCTGTTATTCTTGACTCTTTTTTGTGCTTTAAAAAAATCATCTTACAATAAATAAGATATTTGACCCTAACACTAAAATGCAATACAAAAAATCACTGATGACTTGCCTTTTGTCTTTACCTATCTAGTACAGAGGATCCTACAGAATGAGAATTTACCATCGTCCAGATTTTGGTGGCCAGATGATGGAGTTCATGGATGACTGCCCTAATACCTATGACCGTTTCCACTACCGTGACATTTACTCCTGCAATGTGACGGAAGGTTACTGGATCTTCTATGAGCATCCAAATTACAGAGGCAGACAGTACTTCCTGACGCCCGGAGAGTACAGGAGTTGGAGGGACTGGGGTGGCATGAGCCCCATCATCGGCTCCTTCAGACGCATGAGGGCCAGTTTTGCATGATCATGCATGATGTATTATATTTTAAATAAAATATGAAACCAAAATTGACTATTACTGTGAAGACTGTGTTGCATTTTATAATTTGTGTTCGTATACTGCATTTACAGTATAATGCACACAGTTGTTGAACTCATAGCTATTTTGTACTCAGGTGACACGTCACCAACATGGAGACAAAACCAGCAGTCAAGTCACAGCTTGGCTTTATGCATCATAGAGGGCCTGATGTAGATGATCATAAAAAGCTGACATACTGTACCACAGGTACATAACTTTGTAAAAACACTGGACAAGTGCTACAACATATAAACTAAGATCCAAGTTATATAAACTATTTAATTAGGAAAATCAAAGACTACTACTTCTACCATTGCATAATTTCTGTTCTGTTCAGCAGAGCTCCTGCTAACAGCACCTCCATGGGACCCAAGCAGCCTCATGACCATCTCTATCATTATCGTTACCTGACCATCTCTTTCTACAATACATTGGTACCTACATAATACTTAACAATAAAGGACATTATATTTAAATTCCCTGAACTTTTTTCTAAATAGAAAGAGAAACACAGCCCTCTAATGCAGATTTCCTCAGTCCTGGTCTTGGGAGGGCCAAGGCGTCTGCAGGTGTTCTAAGTTTCTTTGCTGCACCAGCACCTGAAGAGCTGGGAGAGGCTGTTAAACTGCCCCAATTAAGCCAATGACCAGCTGTGCTGGATTGAAAACCTATTAACACACTCCAAAACCAGGATTGGGGATCCCTGCTGTAATGTTAAGAAATGTAAAAGGAAATATTCAATGTTAATATTGGGTCAATTAAATTCATATTCTAAATATTTATCCAGTACTACTGCAAACAATTATGTCTAAAACTTGTGATAGTTAATGTTAATTAAATCCACTTTAGTCTTTAACCATGCTAGCATAGTAATTAACCAAACAAAAAATCAATATTGGTTCAGGCAGGATATTGTGGATGAACAACCGATGTAGGTAAGGTTTAAAAACTAGAGATTTACAGGTACTTACATTTTTCTTGAATTTTCTTTGATTCTGTCATTACTGGCTTTCTTTAAGAACAAGCTGTTTTAAATGATGATATTTAAGTTAAAACAAACTTTGAAATAATTCATCATTTACAAAATAAAAGGTTTTTGATAAAATAAGTTTTGGTTATGTTGTTTAGAAAATGCCATAGAAACAAAAGGCACTGCTGGGTGATGCATTCAAAAGCCAAGAATCAAATTTTGTTTAGTATTGAAAGGTCAGCTGAAAAGATTGTGTGCCCTTTTGTGTGGGGTTTAAAAAGATGCACAACATGACTATGTTCATTGAGCTAGAAACCTCTCAGTATATTGTCATTACTGAGATAATATAAGTAAATGTAAAAGTAATGAAGATGCTGCAAAATTAAAAAGGTAACTGAAATTAAAGCAAAGACAGACAATGCTTTTGTACTTTGTTTGAACAAACCCATGTTTGATGCATGGCCTTTCCGAGATAATCTTAGGTAATTAAATCACACAGAGTATTTTACATGTAAATTGATGACAAATCAATTCCCCATAGTTGACTTAATAAATGGATGTTCTGTTCTAAACATGCATTCTTTAATTTTGTTTCATAATCTGAAATGGATGTTTTTCTCGATTGCCTTTTAACCTTGCAAACAGTTTTAATGCACTCATCCAATTTCACAATTGATGTATTTTTGGCACTAACCACAAGAGGCCAGTCTATTGCTGTTTCTGGGATTAGTGAACTTTGGGATTTGTCACATGAGTTTAATCTGATTTGTCATATTAAAAAGGGAGACAATGGACAAAAATATAGAAGCACAAATTAGAAACAAAATATTTACAGGTAACACCAAGGTGTTAACTGGGAGAAAAAAGTAGAAATATTAAATAGTCTGTCAAGTTAGATTAAAATCAATTTAAGCAAGGACTTCAAATGCATAAAGAAATGAACAAATGTTCTGTATCAACAAATGAAGTTGGAATGGGAACAGGGAAGAAGTCACTATAGCACAGCATCTCAAATGATTACACAAACAATCTACATAATCGTCCAGTTTGTTGAACTCCATGGGTCCAGTTTGCATTATTGCTTCAAACGAATATGCAATCAAATACTAGCTTTTACAGTGAATGTCCCAACAATTATGTTCACTTAGAATCACTGGATTGAACAATAAGTATGCTTTCTTTCCAATATGGTTTGATCTAAAATTACCCCAAAACAAAACATATTATATTGCACTTATAATTGATGTTAATCTCATGATCACAGATAAAAATTAAATTGACTGTAAAGAAATGTAAATTGACATTGTGTGTATTTATCTCTATTTTTGGTCATTGTGTGGAGAATTCTAAGCATTTCCCACTATGAATGCAAATTCACCTTCTGATAAAGCTACTGTATGTAATGCATTGTTAATGTTTTCATTCTACAATCTAATGTAGAAACAACTGATTTGTGTGCTCTTTGTAAGGTTTTATAAACATGTTGTGAGTCAAAGTGCTATATGTGGGAAACGTGGCCCATGAGTTAGACCTATTTTCTCAGTGACTGTATAACACTCTATAGAACTGTTTTTGCTGATGCAAAAAATCATTTCAATAACAAAGCACTTGTTTGTTTGCCTGTCATATAAAAGACACTGGTTTGTGAAGGGTGACACTGTGTAACACCAAGCAGTCAGGATGGGCAAGGTAAGCAGGAAAGAAATATCCTTTAAAAATGTAATACCTGTATTTTTTTTAATTACATGTCACAAATATTTATAAGACTACAAAATTGGAAACCACAATGGTCACATATCCTAAGTGAACCACAACTGAAATCTAAATCATTTGCTGTTACATTTTGTATTGTTTCTGCAATTTAAAAAAAAATATTTAACAATGATTAAAATAACAGTCTTTCTTATGTATTCAAAACAAGTGAATGGTTGGCTTCTCTGTATGAAAGATTTTTTTTTTCTTGAAACACCTTATAATGAAAAAAAATCAAATTCCTAAATACCATCCTTATTGCCAACACTACTGGCATTTTCCACTGCTTGTCAAAGATAAACAGTGCTCATTTCATACCAGTTCATCTATTTCTGCACTGTAGGAAGTAAATATGATGCCAAACTCATAGAGGCGTGATTATATTTTGGCTTAACATTAAGACATCAATAATCACAACTGGTAAAAAAACAAGGATAAAAAATAAAAAAATAATTATTTTTGTAATGCAACTCCATATCTAACATTAAACAAATGAATTAGGAAAGCTTGAGATGACATTCTTCTGAAAAAAAGTCCAGAATATAATGACCTTTGAACCATCTGCACACTGTGTTGAACAAAATGTTGTTGATTATGTGAGCTATTGTAATACAAAAGCTCTGGTTGTACTTTTAGCACCTTTCAAAGCTCTTATAATTTTTATTCATTAATACACTTGCCTTGACCTTCACCAGCTTGCCTTGTTGATCTATGACCCTTGTCTGTGGTTTTATCAACACAGTCCCTACCTGTTGGAATCAGAGACAAAACCTGAATAGACACTGCTTTAAAAAATACCCAGATTTGTAGACTGACGGCTTTAAACTGGTCGAACATAACTACCAATTACGTGCAAATGTTTTTAAAATGGCTTTGCCTGGAATTTTTGGAAGGTTGTTCTTGAGAAAAATAAAATATACCTTAAAACAAATGTTGAGTGGCAGCAAAAACTGTCAATTCTTATTTACTGTGATTTTATCTTTGGTCTCTTGAAGATCATCTTCTACGAGGACAGAAACTTCCAGGGTCGTTACTATGAGTGCAGCAGCGACTGCGCTGACATGCACTCCTACTTCAGCCGCTGTAACTCCATTAGAGTGGACAGTGGCTACTGGGTGCTGTATGAGAAACCAAACTACATGGGCTATCAGTACATCTTGAACAGGGGAGAATATCCTGACTACCAGCGCTGGATGGGCTACAATGACTGCATCAGGTCCTGCCGTATGATTCCACATGTGAGTTGTTCTGAAAGCTGGTATCAGATCAATGAGCAAAACTCGTCACCAATGGGCGTACGGTATATATCAGAACAATCATGGCAGAGTTCTATTACTAAAAGACACATCAGTAGGAAAGGAATGAAATGTACATAAAACAGTGGTCTACGTAAATTGAATTTAAATTTAGAAACAAACTGACAGACGAGTGGAGAAAAAATGGTGAAAAGATTTAATAAAGCAAATCAGAAAAGCATACTACTTCCCGGGAATTTTACCTTGAAAAAGCACTATAAAACGATTCTTAGTATAGCTTGTCGCTATGATAGTTCAGCAGTTATTGACAGCTTTGAGCTCACATTTCTTATCTGGCTGAAGATATCATCATCCCAAGTGGTGAATATTTAAATTCACCATTTATGAAGATATTTATTTTAAACGTTCATCAATATGCATAAAAGCCAGTAAAAATATGTTTACCCTTTATAGCAATTACAATATGATTTTCCATATCATATTTCGAATATTAGATTATTATAATTAACTCTAAATTGCTGAACTTGTTAGAGCTCTTTGAACAAGCAACAACAGTAATGGAAACACACGTAGCATATGATATATTTTGTTTAGATTTTCAGAAGGCTTTTTATCAGAGTTCCTGATAAATGATTAATGCTTAAATTGCAGGAGGCATTCAGAAAAACACAAGTGTTTGTATTGAGAATTGGCTATTAAATAGAAAAGAGAGGAGGCATACAGTATAAGGGGGAACTTTCTCAGACTGGGGGGATGCAATCAGTTGAATACAATAGGGACCTGTACTAGGATCAACGCTCTTCTTAGTTTAAGTAAATGATCTGGATTCAGGTATAGCTAGTAAACAAGTCATGTTTGCACATACCAAATTAGGAGGATACGCAAACAATATAGAAGCAACAAATGATATTCAAAACAATTTAGATAAAAGTCAAGGCTGGGCAAGCACATGGCAGATTACATCTAGATATGTGTATGGTTTTGCATAGAGGTTGTAGGAACATAAATGATAAAAAACGAAAGATGCCGAGCTTTAGTAGAAGGTGGGATTCTTCTTTAGCAAGACCTAGGTGTTTACGTTGACACATCATTTACCTCTTGCAATTCAAAAAGGAAAGCAACAATTTAGGAAATGTAAAAATATAGAATTTATATCAAGAGATATTATGCTAAAATTGTATAATGAACTAGTAAGACCTTATTCAAAATTTTGTGTACAATTTTGGTCACCACGTTACAGACAATCTGTTGTGTTCTGGTATTAACCCAGCGAGGAACAACAAGGAACATTCCAGAGCTTAGGGGAATGTTCTATCCTGACAGGCTGAATGTATTGTGAATGAATTTTGTCATGACCAGAGAAGATTACAAGAGGACGTAATACAAGTATTCAAAATCTATAAAGGAACTGACAAAGTCATCCTAGTGGATTTCTACTAAATGTGCAGTGAAACATCTTTATTATGTTATTACTGTATATTACAATATTTTTAGATAAGTCCCACAAAAGAACTACATTTGAAATTTATGCTTAGAAAATAATTTCCCCTAAACTTATATATATATATAAGTATAAGCAGAAATTGGTGTCTGCTTTCTATCTAAATATACAGTATATATACATACTTTTTCACACCTTTCTCTTACAGTATCGTGGGAACTATAGAATGAGAATCTACGAGAAGGCTGATTTCGGTGGCCAGATGATGGAGTTCATGGATGACTGCCCTAATGTCTATGACCGTTTCCACTACCGTGACATTTACTCCTGCAACGTGATGGAAGGTTACTGGATCTTCTATGAGCATCCAAACTACAGAGGCAGACAGTACTTCCTGAGGCCTGGCGAGTACAGGAGATACACTGACTGGGGTGGCATGAGCCCCACCATTGGCTCCTTCAGACGCATGATGGACTTCTATTAAAATCTTCCACTTACAGTCATATTTTAAAGGCACATTGGCAGACATTGTCCTACAAGTGCTAGCCTTCCAATTCCTAAATATTAATACTTCGAATTTGATTAAATGTCATTATAAAGGGATGTTTTATTAACAAAGTTTTCAAAGCCTATTTTTTAAAATCACTGTTCTTTGTACAGGTGAGACAGGATTGGGCAGCACAGTCTGATTGACTCTTAAATGAGCTGCACATACTTTTCATAGACACTGCACTCTTCCAACAGAAGTGTTTTCCTAAATGCATAATAAGTTCTTATAAAACCAAATAAACTTGACTTCTTACCACTTGTTTTTTTTTATTTTTGTCACTTTATTTTAAAACTTTAGCTGTAAGGCAGAGAAAGTACTGATCATAATATGTTTCTGAGACATTACTTTTGACAGCTAACAGAAATATAAAAGGCTTGAGTCAGAAGTTTACAAGAAACAAATGTTTATCCGTCTTCATTGTTGAACACATGGTTCCACTTCATTGTGGAAAAGTTTTTTAAAAATCACAGAAAAGTCCATGTTAGAACTGTGTCTTTTTATACAATCAAAAGCCTTAAACACATTTTGACTGAAAACCAACACATGTCAAGTGAATGTTTGGGATAACTGCTTCTACCGGATTAACTCATTTTGAGGGGATAAAGTTAAACACATTGTGTGGACCTGAAGAGATCATTCTATTAAGTTTAATTTTAATTGTTGTTTTTTATTTAAACAGAGTAATTTAACTCTACACAGTCTTAATTAATGCTCCCCCTTTATTCTAAACAATTATAAAAGGAAATGCCCTTTTCTGTGTGCAATGGTACTCATTTCTGTATTCTGTCTTATCCATATAAAAAAATCTGTGGAAAGGAACATCTGAAACCAGTATCAATTATTGAAATTGTTAATTAGATGCCCATAATTGGTGAAGATATACAAGAATACATAATTGTTAATTAATTATTCATTTTAATAGAAAAAAGATTCTGAAAATTGCTGAAGGGAAAATATATTTCTCTAAAGATCTGTGAAAGATAAAAGCCGTGATCTTTAACCATGAGTAAAGAACAATTAGTATTTAGGTAACATTCTTCTAAAGTGATTATAATTTATTATATTGTTTTGACATTTTCTTCTCATTCGTGCCTCTCATATTGCTTGCTAATTAAACCTCTGCAGTATTATTTGCATTGTTTCTAGAGCTGTTTACATTTTTGATCCCCAAAGAACAGATAATTAATTTGGTTGATAATACTTTTATGAAGCAAAACTGGCAACTAAGGTAAACAGAGTATTTTGAATTACTTTCCCCTACCCATAGTACTACTTTCTTATCACTCTTGTGTTTGTTCAACATGACCCTTCTTGAAAAGAAAGGGGATTGTGAGTGGAGGCAGGAACGTACCATTTTGGCTCAAACCCACACCTTATGGTGGTCTTGAGCCAAGATGGCAGCCAAGTAATTGGAAACCATTTCTGAACCAGACCACCTGGCCTGGAATTCCATGTGAAGGAAAGGAACTGTCAGGATAGGCTTCCTGTGGAATTACCCACACCTGTGATAATAATCATTGGCTTATAACAGAGATTGCCGAAAGACACTGGTGAGTATGTTCTAAGAGAGGTGTAGGGACATTTCTGAGTTGGTCAAGATGTTTGTAGGGCAAGTTGTACTATCTTGAAGTCTAAGAAGCTGCATTGATGTGTCATGAGTATTATTTTAGTTCAGTTGGGTGCATAACAGCTCATTTGTTAGGCCAGGTACTGTGCACTGTGGAGGATGAGAACTGATTTCTTAGATCAGGAATGATGAAAAGTGTTTCCTTGCATTACAGCAGCCCTCCTTGTCTCGTCGGTCGAGACCAAGCTAGTTTTCAATTTGCGCAGGATATTCTAAAAAAAAATGCTCAAGGCAATAATAGCTGCAAAAAGAGGTTCAACCTAAGGTGTGTTCGAAAACGTTTGGAGAGCCAGGTGCCACAAACTAAGGCAGAATTAATATTCCTGTATATAAAGTAACCTAATTGGTAACGATTGCCTCGTGCACTCGGAGGGTTTTAGATTGAGAAGTCCCAGCAGCGAACAGTTCGCTGTCGCATTTACTGTGAAATTCGCATTTTCCACAAGACCTGAGGTGTTCTAGGTCAGGGAACATTAATTTAAACCTTTCACTTTTTAGTTAAGAAAATTAAACGAAACTGCGGAATATTTTTTTCAATTCTAAACGGAGGTGTTTGTTTTAACTTGGGCATTTTTATTCACAAAATATCCTTTAGCTCCCTCTGGTGTTTTTGAAACGTAAAAAAGTACATGAGAGGATTCTGCTAATGCCTCCCTTCTCAGTTTTAGGGCAGTACTCCACACGTTCCCTCGGAACGCTTCATATATTGTTCAAATGCGTTAATATAATACACTGAAATATAAGCAGTATCTTCGTTAACCTTAAATGGTTCACATACTACACTTCTACATCCCAGGAGCAGTTAGCCTCCTTTACGATTATGACTTTCTGCACAAAGTTTTCTTGAAATGATTTTTCATGGAAGGCAATAATGATGCAGTGCAAAAAATGAAATGGGCGGTCTGTTAAAAGAAGCGAAATAAAAGACCGTCAAAAAATGAAAAGTAGCATTATAGCAGTGAATGTTATAATTATATATATATATTATAGTCTATACAATCAATTTAATGAAGTTCTACTTAAAAAAAGATGAAGATATAGTCTTTTATTGACTATAGTTCAGTCATGGACAAACTGCAACAATTTATAGTTTGCTTGGACGTACAGTATAGCAATACCTCCCTTATGAAAATATCTTGTAGAATTACTATTCAAAAAACATATAGGGATACTATTTGTAATCCTATAGAATGTTCTATAGTGTATTGGACTTTTCAGGATCATATAGGATTATAGCCTCGTGTTGTCCTATAGAGTTGGCCTTTATGATGTACTATATAGATGAAATTTCTATAGGATAATGTGAAGGACTGTCCTGTACAACATTCTATAGTGTAACCTTTATTACCACCCCTTACACTTTAGAATAAGAGGGACAAATACAGGCCATTTTATATTCACATGTACAGTACATATTTACAACTTATAAAGTTATAAACTTCATGAAGAGATGTGTGACATAACTTCAACATGTATAATCGAATATGTACTGTATATGTTAGTATTTTGCCAAATGAAGTAGAAACATTACATTTTTATCTTTCATAAGCATTCTGAAGTGGAGATAACAAAGGTAGATTATTTTACAAATTAAATATTTTTAAGCAGATTTTGGGTTCCAGACCTAAATGGGCTTTTTTTACATTGTATAATAATAATAAACTTTAATTGAGTCCTAGTGGTAGGTTATCCATCACAACAGGCAGACGTGGACATGAGAGTAGCTTCCATGTAATACATTAAAAGACAGAGTAGACAAAACATTATATTGAAAAAATGTATTTCACTTTAAAATGTAGGCTTGCATACATTCTCTTTTCTCTTAATATAATACAAAATTAACCAAACAAATCAAATTCAATACCTGTACAGTTAGACATGTACAGTTAAAACAATTACCATGCAGGGTGTACCATCCCACTATTACTATTATACATTTTCTGACATTTTAAGATCTTGTGTTAGAGTTTACATCAACCAAATTATGTGGTGAGCATTTTATACTAAATTTTTATTATACTTCACTAAAATCTTTTCGGTCCTATATCCAGAATAATCCTTCTGAGACACTATACAGTAGGTTCAGTTTTTTTAGGTATTGTAGGAAAATACAATTTTAAAGGTGTCCTATAGGATTCCTATTGGATCTCTTTAGAACCCTCTGGTCCTGTAGTACTATACTGTATATATAGGCCTTTTCTGCAAGGGCTTGTACATTATACACTTCAGAGTATTTTGCCATGTCAACTTATTTTAGAAAATGAAAAATCTTTTTAAACACATGGATTGTTATACCTAAAACAGAACAGCATTCCCTCATGTGGCATATAGAAAACGTTTCAAGAACAAAACAAAAGTCAACTTCATCAGTTTTCTGTTGTACATAAGTTTAGTACGTGTTTTTTGCCTGGTAGAACTAAGAGCTTAGTATTTAATTGTGTTTAGACAACAAGCCTTTGTTCTATGTAAATATGTAACAAACTTGCTGACATACTAAAATAAGTAGGGTTGCTTTTTATTTCATCGAGAATAGACATACAGTGGACAAAAATATTTAATAAACAGATTACATAAATCCTTGCTAGCAGAGTAAAACCACAACATAGAGAGGCAAGCAAAGTCACAGACATTTTATATATAAAAAGGAGTAAAATTCCTTAAGTTTTTGTTTCTACTCTATCATAACTCTTTCACATGAAAACATATTGCTGTTTTAATTTCCTGACAGCCAAATGAATTTTTATGCTACATTTTCACAACATGCCAGATTGTAAAACCCAGACTCTCAGGCAGATTGATCTTCTAGATGACTTGTAATCCTCTTAATTTTTTTTTTCTCCAAAACCTACAGTATCCTGCATGTGCACCTTAGGTTATCAATCCTGATCTCCTATGTTGTCGTTACACAAGACAAAAACCATCATATACTGTAAGTGATTTTTAAATCTTGTTTACACCCTTCTGATTTAAATTGTAACTGAATACTCACATACTGTATTTGAAACATGATCAATTAGCCTATTTTCTAAGCTGTCATTTTTTAGCCATCTGCTCTTCTTATATTCAGAAATACACTGCAGGAGGTGGGTAGCTGTTAAGACAAATGGCTCTCTTCGGTTTGTCCTCAATAAAATACAATTAACGAAAAGTAACTCTTCTAGGTCTGGAAAGACCTCCAAAGTTACACAGACAGGAATTACTCTGCATCAAAGACCAACTGTTTAAAAGCAAAGCACTTGTTCACTCAAACTTAAAAGCCTTAGCCCTCTAATCATGTATTTTAGATTTTCTAAGCTTGTCCAGTTTATTTAGAACTGGCAATAATGAAAAGACAGTCCACATAAGCACATGGTTCCCTTAACATATTCTATACATGTATGTATTCTATTATTTTCCTATGTAACTATAGTCTCTTTAAGAGAATTAGGAATGTACTCTCATCTCCCAGGACCAGCACTGAAGAATACAGTTATTGCATGTCATAAATATACTGTACATCTAGGAATCAGTTTGCTTCTGTTTTAGAGCCAGCTCTTCTGGAATTATGTTCCCTTTAGGATCATGGCTGACAGAAATAGTGAATTTTGAGGTTTAAAAAAAAAGTATTGTATATTCTTCTTGTGATTTCTATTGCACTTTTAACAATAGAACTGTGTCAAAACAACTTTTGTGAACTCCATTCAAGAATAAAAAAGGAACTGCTCATGTCTTCTAAATCCCACATATAGCAGTTTTGGAATTTTCTAAACAAACACCAGAAAACAATTATTCAACAAACCTTTAATTCTACAATACCGTCATTAATTACAAAAAATCAAGCATCATCATTAAGGCGTTTTACATATAAAATACCATTATATGGAATGTTCCAATCCATTTTTAAAGTTTCTATAACAAAGCAAAGAGTTTATCCACATTACATACAATTGCTTCAGCTTTAAAATACTGCTGTGCTTAGCAGGTCCAAAACAAAATTTGTTTTTATTTCTGCAGAAGTGGAGAGAATGAGTATTAAACTCATGCACAAGCAAGAAAAGAAGCATAAAAACACCAGAGGGGGAAAAAAAAACATAAAACGTTTTTGGCAGATCTAGAGGACCACTTGCAGCTTGAGTTTTGATTGTTTTCATGAGATCTCTATAACAGAACATGACATTTCATGAAATCTCTGAATGAACAGCTTATTTTTACCATTATTATGAAAGTGCTCTTCCAAAACCATTTGGTGGAGTGCTTTACGTGAACAAAACAGCAAGTTTTTTAGATTGTTCCAAGACTCTTAACATTTTGGCTCACACACCAGTGCATCACACGGCACAATTTTCAACGTGTTAATTTGGTCAGTCTAATAAGCTGATCTTGACTGCCTGATCTGTAAACATTAAACTCCGCCTCCACTGCAGGGTCCCTCAGAAGATCCCAGAGAGCAATCTAGCTGGAGGATCTTTGTATCACAGGGATGTTCTCATGAATGTATTTCATGCTTCCTTGTTCAGAGAAATCGGCGACTGTGTGCCCATCTCCCTTCAGCACCCATTTTGTGGTAAGAAGACCTTCTAGCCCCACAGGCCCGCGGGCGTGAATCCGTGCTGTACTGATCCCAACTTCAGCACCTACAACAACAAAAAAAAGATTATATTTATCAGTGAAAAGTTCCGTTATGCAGGCAAACAATCTGTACAGTCACCAGCATGGATAGAAATTCTAAAGCTAAAGACTCAAAGATATCAGCACCATGCTTTCTCTTTCTAGGGAACCCATATTTGAAATGTTCTACCTGTATGATAAGTGTACACTAACTGACGTACAAGCACTTTAGCTGCCAAAATAAAAAAAAAACTCGAGTAAGTGAGGGATACGAAGTATATTGAAAGCAGGTGCTTCCACACAGGTTCACGCTTAGTGTTTAATTAACATCCCATCATGCTTGGGGTCATGTATAAAAAAAGCTAGTCAGGCCCAGTTGTCCACTGTTTTGGCTCAATAAGCGGATAAGCACGTGTGGTGGACGACAACAGAAGCCTACAGGCTCAAGTGCTTGCTTCCCACGGTGAAGGGGTTCTGGCGGCTGTTATAGTGTGGGGTGCATTTTCCCCGACATGGTTTAGCCTTCAGAAGGCAAGGAAAATGCCAATAAATAAAGCCATTCTGAGCAATCACATGGATCCTGTGGTGAAGCATTTTTATCCTGAGTGGAATCTTCCGGGATGACATCGACAGGGCACAAGTGGTCACTGAATGGTTTGAGGAGCATGCTTTGGCTGTCCCAGTCACCAGATCTCAAACAAATGAACAAGTATGGAAGACTCTGGAGCGGTGTATAAGACTTTAATATCACCATGAAAAGAAATCCAAATGATGGAATTTCTCATGGAAGAATGATGTCGCATCCCTCCAATAGAGTTCCAGGCACTTGCAGAATCTGTACCAAGGCTTGCTGAAGCTTTTCTGGTGGCTCGAAGTGGCCCAATGCCCTATTAAGAAACTTTATCTTGGTGTTTCCTTAATTTCGTCAGTTACTTGTACTAGAGTACAATTATGCTTTTATACAATATAAAGTAGGGTACCTTAATTGCTTTCTTGACTCTGTATTAGAGTTGTTCCTTTTCCATATTTATCAGAACAGAGAATACTATAATGAAACACCTGCCTTAAACTAAGGGGGTTGTGAATTTATTTTAACCTGTTTGTGTTTTTAAGCTTTTTTTTTTAAATGTGAGACTGTTTATCAATTTTTAAAACGTTCTTTAGTTTTACAGCTGATAAGAGACTAGAATAAAGCACACAGAAACCGCAAGCTTTTAATTATCAACCAACTCTTTTCTTCCAAAGGTTTAAAAGACGCATCTCTTCCACTGTGAATAAATAGTGACTCTGGGTAGCTTTAATTTTAGAATTAAAACGCACGACGAAAAGCTAACATCACTGAAATTTATCACTTCAACTCCCTAACAGCTGATCAGACCATTAAAGCAAATAGGTGTCCATTACACCTTGTAAAAAACTCTTAATTTTATAAACTATAAAAACTCTATAAAGTATTATAAAATTAAGTATTTTATGGGAAGGGAAAAATAGAAATCATAAACAAAAAGGAGTTTCTTAATGGTTTCAAAAAGTAAGAAGTGGATTAACCAAGTTGTAGTAAAAGGTTGAAACTTGAGTTTGCAAAAACGTACCAGATCTTCTTTGCTTCACTGGTTGCGCAGTCACCAAATCAAAGAATTCAACAAAAAAGACCAAAAAGATCAAAATATACATGCTATGCACAACATGCCATTAGCCAGAAATCCGCATGAAGGAAAGAAGTCAAACTTGGTTACACACCTAAGCCAAAACGATATCCATCTGAAAAGCGTGTGCTTGCATTCCAGAACACACAGGCACTGTCCAGCTGTTGCAAGAACTGTTCCGCTGTATCTTCTGAAAAATGACATTAAAAAGAAACCACAGTATTGTATGGATGGTCCAGAGCATGGAGTCAGTCTGAGTTCATGGTGGGCCTAATGTTTTTTTCTTCTTCCACCTGATCTGTGTTACACAGTTGGTTTATTTAATTAACCCCAAATCATATTAATCCTACCCTGCTCTGAGTTGTTGTACAAGTGACTTCCACAGTTTATAGTTAATGTTGCATTATACTATTTTGTTTTTTAAAATTTCAATCTAATAAAAACTGAATCACAAACAACAAGGCAAAGGGTGAGGAACAAAGGAGAAATGTGGGCAATTTTAAAACTGATGTTTGATATTTCAAGAATCATGCTTGGAAACTTAATACAAAAAATAATCAAGAAGGCCAACTCCATG
Organism: Atractosteus spatula; assembly: GCF_055471065.1. Taxonomy (NCBI): domain Eukaryota; kingdom Metazoa; phylum Chordata; class Actinopteri; order Semionotiformes; family Lepisosteidae; genus Atractosteus; species Atractosteus spatula. The sequence continues at coordinate 36,918,186 of NC_142710.1, read as the reverse complement.
AGTAAGATGTAATGCATCTGAAGTGAAGTGAAGAGGAAATAATTCTGTAAAAAGGCTTCAAGAAAACAGAAAATAACCCTGCTCACGTTCATCTACAGTTCTTCTAGAGATCAAATTACTACACAAGCTCTAAATCTGCTGTTCTCATTTCTTTTCCTAACAGGGTTAATGATAAGTCATATAATCCTTCAATTATCAGGAAGCTACTCATCCTTGTGAAGGTTGCAGCAAGACCGGGTCTGTTTCCCAAGCAGTACTGAGAGCACATGCCTGCTCCCCTGTGGGCAGGATGCCGATTGCAGGGCCAGAGATAATTCAGATACGCAATCAAACACATACTGTATGTCTCTGGGACATGAGAGGAAACTGGCAGAAACCCACATGAGCTTCGGGAGAGAGTCCAAACACACAGAAGCCCTAGGCTACGTTCAAACCAAGGACCTTGGAGCTATGGGACAGGATCACTTACCCTCAGAACACCCGGACTCTGTATTCAATCTAACTGATTTTAGCACTGTTTCACAGAGCACTGTTAACAGACTACAGGAATTCAGCAACTCACCATTCTCGGTCACAATGACATCTGTGTGCGAGCTGCCATACTTGTGAATGTGATCGATAGCTTCCTGCATGCTGTCCACAACCTCAATGCAGCACTCCAAGTCCCCATACTCTGTGCGCAAAGACTTGACTTCTGAGGGGCTGAACGTTAGGTAAGAGGCAAACCTGGGGCCTGCATGAATTTTTACCTGGAAACAAAACCTACACAGGTCAAACTGTATACAATGCAATGTTTTTTAGTATAGCTTTACATTTAAGATGCACTGTATCCTTCAGTATGACTTATTCACCAAGACTAAGGAGACAAATATGAAAAAAACAAGTTTTACAATTTTGATGGAGTGTGTAAAAAAATGATTTTTGCTTATTAGAAAAAAAGAAATTAAGAACAAGAGGAACCTAATCTAATTAGTTGGTCTGAACCAGCTATTGTAAAAAAAAAACTGTATGGTACTACATCTCCTCTTGGATGAATACTTGTTTTAGAACAGACTTACAAAAACCATGCAATGGCCAGTTTTTTTTTAACACAATTAGATATTTGTAATAAATTTTGAATAAGGGAAATGAAAGGAATCCTTTTAGTATATGCCATGAATAAGTGGGTATGGGAAATGAAAGCAATAGGAAATCCTACACTACTGTTATACAATACCCTTGTTACTACTGAGACTCTGACATAATAATGTTGCCAAATACAATAAAACAAGGATTATGTGCAAGTATATATTCAGATATAATGTTCAAGTATTTTCAAATTCCGTCAAAGTATTCTGTCAAATTTAAAATGCTTGTATTTAAAAAAATAATAATTACAACCTAGTTTAAAGCTGCAGTATTTTAATGAAAAAGGTCTGTGAAGCTCACCCGCTCCACCCTGAGCATGTCAATAATCTGGTCAAAGATAGGAGTCCTCAGGAGGTCTCTGTGCACTAAGAGAGTTTCCATGGCATTGCAAGCTGCTGGGTAGTCACATTTCGAATCTCTGACTGTAAAATTGAAATGGACAGGACATTTTCATGAGCTCTCAATTGTGAAAGTTATTTTTCTACAATTAGCCCCCCCCATAAAAAAAAAATAAGGTCATTATAACTGACCGACTTTCCAGTTTCTGTCCCAGTTAACTTCCTTCACATTGTTGCCTTTGGTAACACATTAACTCGCTGTCATATCTGTACACAAGAAGGCACACCGTTCACTCACTGATCTTGATGGCTTTGTCCACGCTGGCTTCGGGGTCAATGTACACGTGGCAGATTCCCTCGCTGTGCCCGAGCACTGGGATGCCCTTGGCCGCCCTCTGGATGTCCCTGACGAGCTGAGAAGATCCCCGCGGGATTATCAAATCAATCATCTTGTCCAGACGGCACAGGTCCTCCACCTCTTCACGAGTGCTCACCTGAGGATGTGCAAACACAGGCAAAGACAACTACTGTAGATAAAAAGGACATCAGATGTGTGCTTAGAAACGTTTTTTTCCCCTGATTTTAGTCATCTAGTAGCAGTCTCATTCACTTCAGCGTGTGCTTTTCACATTTCACAAGCTCGAAATTCATCCGAAGGCTTTTTAGAAATATGTTCTTTCCAAGTACATTTTGCAGATCCTTACTTTTGAAATTTTAGGGTCTCAATTCACAATTTTTACAAGCACTTCAGAAGCTTCTTCTTACTAGCTGTACTGCATCCTTGACTCCATGTATGGAAAGAGCTTCTTGTGTCAATTGGTGCAGCGTCTGGTTTGTATTTGAGGCTTCTTTTCCTCCTTTAAGCAGTAAAGCGTTTCCACTAGCAATAGCTAGAGCTGCGACCTGCAGAGACAGAACACCCAGAGATGTACCACAGATCACCCGCAGATAAGAAAAATCATTTCCAGCAGGCAACATTTGTAATTGACTGCTTGCATCTTTATAGCAATCCAAGCTTACCTGAGGCAAGCAATCGGGACGAGACTCAAAGATCACCAGCAGAACACCGATGGGGACGGTTATCTGCTCCAGTTCCAGGTTATTTGCAACGCGGGTCCGACGCAGCACCCGGCCAACACTGTCCCGAGAGGATACAGCAATCTGACGCAGGCCGATGGCTAAGCTGTTTAACTTGGCTGTCGATAGACTTAACCGCTTCAGCATGGGTGGAGAAAGTTTGCCTGAAATTCAGTTAATATAAGAAATGATGCCTTGATGCACAACTTTAAGAAACAGAAAAAGCCCTTACACCCATGTTTTATTAAAACAATGTACAGCATTACCTCCACTGACTGCTATTTCCATGTCCTTCTTGTTAGCATCCAGAATATCATCCTTCTTCTCCGTTAAGAGATCAGCCAGATGGCAAATAATTTCACTTCTCTGCAATGAAACAACATGAATATCTGAGCTTTGTTAAAGTATAGACAAAGAACCCCAGTATTTATATTTCACAGCAGAAGGCAAAGTGTATGGGGGAGGGAGAAAAGCAACAGTAGTGCAAACTGAAATAAAGCTACAGATGTGAAATCGAAGTGATATCTCAACTGACTGATGAAGCTTAGCATGAAGTTTTGCACTGCCCCCACCTGTTCTGGAAGCAAAGCGGCTAACATTCGTCCACCATGACGGGCCATTTCAGTCTGCTGTTCCACCGTGGGACCTATGAGCCAACATCCGCATCACAAAAAGGAATAGCACAAAATCTGCCTGTCTACAAACTTGATTTCACAAGTCTGAACTCTACCACAAAAAATAGTGTAACTGTCTATGTTCTTCACAACCCTTTTATGTACCAGTGGTATCAGGCCTATGCAAAATAATCTACATTAGTGTATTAGGTTTGTTTCCATTTTATGCCTAGTGTTTTGTTGCACAAAATTGTTACTGTATACCAAGGAATGTGTCAGGACTCCGTGAATAAGCCCAACATTTTATACGTGCAGATTGTCTCCTTACAAACAGCCTATATTATATATATATAAGTAAATAAAACAAATTAAAAAGGATTAAATTAAATTTACAGGCCAAATTAATACAGAATCTTTACTTTTATTACACCTGCTACAGGTAACACACTAAAAAAATGCATTGCCAAGACAGAACAGTCACCTCAACATTTATATGTCCTGTATGTAAGATTTCTTCTATAAAGCTCTTGCTACTTTCAGTTTCTTTGTTCCTTCTTGTTGTAAAATGTCAGTAGTATTTCTAAGACTCACCTGCTGGCTTCACTTCAGAGAAGAACGTCCCCACTTTCTTTCCTTCCACAATGTCTGTGATGACGTGCCCTGTTACTTTGGGGTGTGTTCCATTGGCAATGACGACAGACGTACCTCCCTGCAGAGCCCACAGAGCAGCTTTCACCTGAGAAAAGAAGCAAGCTGGGCTTTGAAGTAAAACAGTCAAATATCTATAATTGTAAAGTGCAAATCTTATTTAACATAATGATTACAAGAATTATATCTTAACCTAAGTGGAGCTGACTACAAGAGAACCTGATACAAGTGCTGTAAACCTTATGCTCAGCACTAAAACAAGGTTTAGCACTTGCATACAATGCAGCACTTAATATACATCTAGACCTCTGGTCTTGTTCCACACATGACTTCAAAATGTAAAGGGTTGATTTTGTATCTCTCCCCACTAGTATATACCTTAGCTTCCATGCCACCAATTCCCACTCTGGACTTTGTTCCATAGGTAATGGACTGCTGGTCACCAGGATAGAAAATGTCGATAAGCTTAGCATCATCTGATCCTGGAGGGCTATCATACAATCCTAAAGGGAAAAAAAAAAGACACGCTGAGCTATTGTTTCACATAACTACGAAACACTGTAAACTATCTGGATTTCAAACCGGCACATTCCCAATTTCCCCACAGTAGATGTTAAATAACCATAGCCTAGCGCATTATCTTTTTACATAACCTACACACTTCACAGACAACTTACAAACCTTCAACATCAGACAGAGCAATCAGCAGGTCAGCTTTCATTTCAACAGCTAGGCGGGCAGCCAAGCTGTCATTGTCCTTAATGCTGATCACCTATATTAAAAAGCATTGACAAAACAAGACAAGATAAGGTAAGGGACACAGTTTTTAGTTTTTGTACTGGTGTGTGCTGCTTTAATAAAATTAGTAAGAGCACTTTAGGTCTCCTTTGTAAAGGGGATTTAACTACTGTTCAGAAGATTTTGTTTCAACAAACTTCAAATATTCAATAATCAGTTAAAATTACAAAGGCAGTCAAATTATTTTTTTTCTTATACTGTATAAAGAGGCATGACAATGACCGAAGAAAGCTAATGGAGACGATGTAAGTGAATGTGAAGCACAAAGATTTTTTTCTAACTCACAAGCAGGCTTTGGTTAGTGGTTAGAAGGAAGCTTACATGAATCCACTTTAGCAGAGAGCAAGAACTGTACAGAGAATGTCTTTTATGATTTTATATTTTCACACAGTCATATTTGGTATAATTCATTCAGAAGATTTATCCTGAAGTGCATATTTCTATGGGATATATTTCTGTATACAGATGCAGCCATTCAAAATGGGTGCGTTATTTTGCGGCATACCCCGGTGGGCGTGTCGCGGTATCACGCAGTGTCACGCAGTGTCACGTGGTTAATCGCGCGTCATTTGACGCTCTGCCGGAAACTATCCGGCGTCACCTTGTAAAACCGCCAGGGGGAGCTTAACCTCTCATGTACAGCATTTGAGCCTTTAATTTTGAACAGTGTATTACAGCATGTTAATCTTCAGTCATTAAAATGTTGGTATATTTTATGAAAGCAAGATTGCTCAGTTGGACAAAAGTACACAACCTACCTTTATCAGAAATATTTATGCATCAAAGCCTTTACCGAAGATATTACTAATAGTATTAATAATGGATGACTTTGGACAAGCTGTATACTCAAAGTATAATTTCTTTAGCACATTTGTACAAGCACTTGGAATCTGTCCAAGCCATACTTTGTCAGGCATTTTGTTTTACTTCAACGGGCATAAAAACTTCCTTGCTTTTAACAGGGCGTTTCATAATTTCTAACTACGAAAATGATTTAAAATGCGACACCTATCATTCAACTAGAGCTTAAAATATCACAAGGAAAAATACACACCGGTATTCCATTTCTCCCTAAACATTGTAAGCTTCGAAGTCTTTAACTAACGTGATACCGGAGTCAACAAGCATACTTTTAGAATTTGATTAAAAGGGAATATAATATGGAATCGCGTGTCTCAAGAATTTAATAACGGTATGATTATATCCGTGTACTGCGGCAGGGCTGTGTAGGACTGTTTCGCCTGCCTGCTCATGCGAGCTGTCTTGTAGCCGACTGGTCTAGGTGCGTGCCTGCCAACGGGCAGGTTGTGTGCTCGAATCCAGCTGGTGCTGGACCTTCCAGTTTTATTTATTTATTTTTTAATTGCGTAACATATTACCGTATGCAAACTGTACTGTATACAGTATGTATATGTATATTTAATGTCTTAACTGTGCCCGTTTAAGTATTGAATATTCATATCTAATTTTACCACTGAAGGGAAATCTTAACATAAACATACAGTATATGGCTGGTCTCGGTACTTTAAAGAAAACATACACACCAGTATTCCATTTCTCCCTAAACATTGTAAGCTTCGAAGTCTTTAACTAACGTGATACCGGAATCAACAAGCATACTTTTAGAATTTGATTAAAAGGGAATATAATATGGAATCGCGTATCTCAAGAAATTAATAACGATATAATTATATTCATGTTGCAAAAGAACTGCAACGGACATAAAAACTCCCTTGCTTTTAACAGAGCGTTCCATAATTTCTAACTACGAAAATGCCAGGTGAAAGGATTTGTAAACATATTTTGTTAAAGCAAGTCAGTTTTTTCTGCAACACATAAAATACATTTTTCCAAGAAAGTTTAGCCTTTGTCACTAGTGAAACCACTAAATAAAGACATAAATATAGAAATCTTAAGATTTGTTTTATTTAATGTTGGTAGCAGGATGAACTGTCAGAGTGTATATTTTGCTCGCAAAGTTGCTGCAAGATGTTAACAGTGAAAAAGGTATTTAGAAATGAGTTATTTCAAGATGAAAAAGAAAACATACACGAAACATGGTTTCATTACGACCAGAATCGGTCTTGAGATATTCTTAACTTGATTTACAGTATTTGAGAGGTATGTCTTAACACCGATACTACAGTGCTTAAGTACTGCTCACGTATATGTTTCTAGGTTTATATTATGCATTTCATACGGTCAAATTACTTTTGAGCAACTAATAAGAAGCGCGAAACGGTATGCATTTTACTTTCGTTTTGTGCTGGGACCCGTGGATTGATTAGAGATATCAAGTACATACAAGTCATTTTTTAAATGTTGTAGTTCGTCTTGAAAAAATGTTACGAGTACATCATCTATCAACAATCACACAGGTTCTGTTTCCATATTGCGGATTTTGGTTAGGTATTATCAAATCCAGTGGCGCTGTTAGTTTACCGAGTCCCATGTCACATGGTCTGTGATTGAAGCCAGTTAGACCGGTTTAATTCGTCACAGCCAGCACTCTTCAGGTGTGAGGGTCTTCTGCTCAGAATGAAACGCTAAAATGTTTGTGTATATTCTAATGGTAGTGGGGGCAGGGTGTGTGGGAACAGGTTTGGTTGAAATTGCATTAGAGATCTATGTTCTTCACACCTGAAACATTTTCTCTGAAAGCATTTTCTTCGCAGTTTAACCGATCTTGTTACAGCATGTTACAGTTTACTTTTATTAACCATATTAATTTTAAGTGCTTAATGTAAAATCTTGTAAAAATATATTTTCATTTCATTGTTCAAATATACATTAAGTCTGACTATCATATAATAAGTTAAATACAAAACTAAAGAAAAAATAGGGTTAAATATAATTCAAAATATTTTGCTAACAATGTTAACTGTTTATGAATAATAAAATGTATTAACTAAGGAGTAGGATGGCACAGTTGTTAGTATGTTTTTTGTTTTGTTTCTTTTTCATAAATACAACAGTAGTACCTGATGTCTCAGTGGCTTTCAAAATTAAATTATGCAATAAATAACCACATGTAAGACTCTGATGCTTAAAATGTTTAGGGAGAAAGTGGAATACTGGTGTGTATTTTTTCTTTAAACTACCAATACCAGCCATATACAGTCTGTAACGTAGGGATTTCTATACGTCTTTATTTAGTGTTTACATTAGTGACAAAGGCTAAACTTTTAGCTTCAGTAACGTGTACATATCTCCCCTTTTTATAAAACGACATGGTTGAAAACTGTTCCAGAGCCACTGTTGTTTCATCAGTGAAAAGTACATCATGAAATGCCTCTCCCTGTTCAATCCACTGGAAAAAAGAAAAGGAGCATAAAGCTTCTGATGGTCATAAACGATATTCATTTAGGAGCAGCATCAGAGGTATGTTTTTAACTGCACTGCATTGGAGAGAATACCATAGTGTGTTTTTTTTTTACTCCCTGGCGGAAACTGGCTTCCAGAAGAATCAGTATGGCTCAGAGATTAAATAAAACTTCACTCGCACCAAACAAATGTATATTTCTAAATATCACAACATGATCGAATTTAAGTCATTTTAATAACAATGAATAGTCACCTATGCGTTACAATATAAACATTTATATTGATTTAAATCACGTTTAAATCACCTTTATTTAAAACCCATAAATAAAGCTGATACTGTTTAGACTTCCAATTATTTAAAACTGTATTAAAGCAGCACGATACACAATGCAACGTAAATCGCTATCTTTGTCTTCTGTGTAATAATGTTCACCTCTCTGTCCAGCAAATTTACAGGTTAAAAACAATACTGTTAGGCTGGGAAAACGATTTTTTTTAAGAAATACAAAATGAGATATAATGATATGTTCCGGCTTAGACATTAACGAAGAGCATAACGCGTGTACTGCATACACTGCAAGTACAACCCCCCTCTCTGCAGGAGTGCTGGCTGCGACGAATTGAACCGGTCTCACGGGTATTTTCAAAGTAGGAGGCGAGATTTCCAGCGAAAGACACTCCCCCCCCCCCTCAAAAACCCAGTAAGTACAGTACTTACTAGTTAAAGGCTAGGCTCCCGACTACGGCGAAAGGAACCCTTCTTTCATTAGAATACAATGAACATATTTTAGCCCTGAATGAATAAATAGCAAACATGGTTTACATAAAAGACATTTTTCCAAGAAAGTTTAGCCTTTGTCACTAATGAAACCACTAAATAAAGACATAAATATAAAAATCTTAAGATTTTTAAAATGCATGACTTTGCTAAAATTTATTTGAAAATAAAAACAATAACAACCGCCAGGGGAGAGAGAGAACAGGGGAGGGATGTTGGTTTTGCATAAGGGGCGGGGCTATGGAAATTAGGTCTGTTTGGGAATGTGTAGTTACATGTTCTGGCTGTTTGTGAATTATCGTTGTTGAGTATGGAGTGTTGAGGTATTGATTTTGTGTAATGCTTTATGTTGAAAATTGAGGTGGATTTTGTTTATGATAAACAGGATAAACTGGGATGGGAGGAAGGTTTGGTTTTGCATAAGGGGCGGGATTATGATAATTGGAGGACTTTGCGAGAGTAAAATGGTTTGATATATTTGATTTTGTATTGTGGTTGTTATCTATGTTTTTGGTTGGTATTATGTTTATATGGTTGTTTTTGTTGGTTGGTTGTTATTATGGTTATTAATAATACGATCTATAGTTGAAATCTGAGCCTAAATAAAAAGAAAAAGCAAGTGATTAGGTTTATGAGCAATCTAATTACTTATTCGTTTAAAACGCTATATAAAATAAAGTTTATTATTAATTTGCTGCACAGAGCGGTGAATATTATTATGCATAAGACAAAGATAACGATCCTGATCAGTTTAGAAATCTGTGTACGCTGTAAGGTTTTTACTTCTTAAACTTTTAAAATACACGTTTTGAATAGAAAGAAATCCTCTTCCTGGTACAGTATGTATAGCAAACCAGCACGTCTTTTTTCTCCAATCAGAGGGGTGTCAGATGGTGTCAGCCAATCACCATTCTGCGTTGGGTAGCAACGGGTGACTGTTCTCAGGCGGAAGATGTAAACAGCTTAATGTTCGTGTTAAATAATTTTTTTAAATTCAATTAAACGGGCACAGTTAAGACATTAAATATACATATACATACTGTATACAGTACAGTTTGCATACGGTAATATGTTTATGTTACGCGATTAAAAAATAAATAAATAAAACTGGAAGGTCCAGCACCAGCTGGATTCGAGCACACACCCTGCCCGTTGGCAGGCACGCACCTAGACCAGTCGGCTACAAGACAGCTCGCATGAGCAGGCAGGCGAAACAGCCCTACACAGCCCTGCCGCAGTACACGGATATAATCATACCGTTATTAAATTCTTGAGATACGCGATTCCATATTATATTCCCTTTTAATCAAATTCTAAAAGTATGCTTGTTGACTCCGGTATCACGTTAGTTAAAGACTTCGAAGCTTACAATGTTTAGGGAGAAATGGAATACCGGTGTGTATTTTTTTCTTTAAAGTACCAAGACCAGCTATATACTGTATGTTTATGTTCCAAAATTAATATCGTTTATGGCTTTCACACGCGTTACAGTATGCTCCTATTCTTTTTATGCTCAGCTACTAAGATTTCCCTTCAGTGGTAAAATTCAATATCTACAACGGGCACAGCAAAGACGTTTTTACTGTAAGTCTTTCTACGACAGACCAACGGACCACGAGTGCCCCTGTCGGTCAACCAATCACTTACTGCGGTGCCACGCGTCATCTTGCGTCATACTGAGCGACGTCACCTGCGGTACGTGTCTGTGACGCGCACTTCGAATGGCTGCATCTGTATGTATAGCATTTCACATGTAATGCAGTAATATTTTGTTTAAACAGTTAATTCTTTAATGCTTTTAAAAGACAACTTCCTTTAATTGGAAGGAAGCCTAATTTAACAGCCCAGCCTTCATTACAACTAATTTACTGTATTTCCAAACAGAATTTTTAGAATTACTGGAACCCAAATGATTTTAAATAGACCCAGACAAATTCTTAAACACTTCTAAATTTTACTTCCAAATTTTAAAACATGTATTGGTTTTAATATTATACTGTTCTTGCAGAAAAGAACAGGAATGACAGAATCTAACAAGATGTGTGCCTCTATACAGGTATGTGAAACTTCCCCTTTTAAATATTCACCTAGCAATCTGATTGATCTCCATATCCAAGTTTTGCCACAATGCAAGCAGTGTTCGACAACAGAAATGAATGCAGGAGCAAGGAAGAAATTCTGAAACGGGCAGACAGATGGCATGCTGCTGCAGACAAACCACATACTCCACGGCTATGCTCCATGCAGTAAGCAGATCCTAGCCTTCAAGCTCCAAGCATGCAGCTCCCCTCAATGCTGGACACCTGCCCAAACCCATGATACTTCACCCACATTTACCCCCTGCAGGTCACTGTTGGGCTCGGGCGGGGGCACCACAGCGTCGTTCGTGTTGATTATGGGGACAATGTTCATCCGCAGGAGCTCGTGCAGAGTGCTGTTCAGGTTCCTTCGCTTCTGGTCGTCGTGGAAGTCCAAGTTTGTAACAAGAATCTGTCAAAAACAAAGCGCAGACATTTCAGCCCTTACAGCGCAGAGTTGCTATGCTCACCTAACTGAAATCTCCTGGGACACTTTGCAGCTGCTTTTCTGTTTTGTTCCCCCCCTCCACCACCACCACCACCACTAAGTCATAATGGATATAAGCAGAGAAAAATCAGTCTTTTTTTTGCAAATATGGCCCTTTTGGGTTCTCAGAAAGGGGAAAAAATGACTGCACTAATTTAAAGTCTAAAGTCTAAAGAATACATTCTTCATTATGGATATATAATTGAGTTATCTACAAATTCTGCCGTGCTTACTGACAAGAGATAAACTGTGGAAGAACAGTAAAAGTTTATAGATTAGGCCCAGGAAACTTACAGGCTGCATTCTTGAATAATTTACCACTCCAATGTTTCGACCGTTAGACTGAAAGTTAGCACTACGAAACCTGATTTGTGGACAAAGGCTCACTGCAAATTATAACCTCTACATGGGTGTTTAGCACATAAAATTAAACTTGGGGGTCTGGTGGATTACCTGTGCTGTACACGTGCTGTACTGCGTGAACATGGCTTCGTACAAGGCCATCAGCCCACTCTGTCCTGCTGCCGCACAGGCACGGGCTTCAAGCACAGGAACGGACTGTAAACAGTAACGGCCCACAGTTACCACTACAGCATTTCACCATCCAGCTTATCGCGTCAACGGGTAGGCGAACTTTGCTTTATCATCAGCAAGATTTTAAGCCTGACCTCAATACGTTACCATGAGTTATAAATAAGACTACCACTGAGAAGCAGTGTGATCCATTTCGGACTTCTGAGCTCATACAAGAAAGAAAAGGCGGGAAATGGAAATAATTTTACAAACATTTTAAGTCCACGTATAACTATGAAGATTTGCTCAATATAACATAAGAACAAAATTTGTTATATTAAAAAATATGCTTAAAAAAGCACGCTGCTTGCAATAATAAGACGTCGTAATCTTCAATGCGATTACTGTACATGGATCGACCTTCACATATTATTGTTATGTACCGCACGACAATGTCCATTAAAGAGGTTTCACCATTTCTTTGAGCTGGTTCTGTCCGGAATGCAGTGCCTGGCGGACACTCTGGGAGAGCAGGATTTCATGTCTCAACCTCTGTTTGCCGAAAGCCACAGCGCCACTTGTAACTATCATCATTTCTCGGCCCTGGTTCTGCAGCACAGCAACCTGTGAAGAAAAGAAACAAGCATTAAACTGTGAAATGGGATATGCCCATAAGACAAAGATCACGCTTAAACTCAAGAAATAAGTCAACTCAAAAGTATGTTTCAATTACTAACACTTATTTAAATTCAATAAGATAGAAGGATAGTGGTTTAAATATTGATAAAGAGGAAAAACAAGCGTGATCTAGCTTAATTTAGCCATGAAACAAAAAAAGCCATATTTCTTTTGAGAAGTACTACTGCACGTTTCAAAATGATACTGTACTTACTTCCACAGGGCAACACTCAGAAATATCAGGATGCACACTGAATTTCCAAGGGATTCCAAAATGAATCCCAAATGCCAACAAAACAAATAGATACAAAGCAAATGCTATGCGTGAAATGAGATCTCCGCAGAAATACCAAAGGGACCATGGACCACATCAATCAGCCCCCCTCCTAGACCAGGGGCATCTGACCCTGAGCCCTCCATCTCCCCCCCCACCCTCCCTGAGCTGCTCTGGCCTCTCCTCCGAATTTACCTGCTCCACAATGGAAGCCAGTCGCCCGAGCGCCAGGCCGCACTCATCTCCACGGGTGACCACGGCGCTGCCCAGCTTCACCACGATCCTCTTCGCGTGCTTTAGCTCGCTGCGGTGAGCAAACGACTTACCATGGGTACGGGTGAGCGGGACTGTAATAAAAGGAATGTTACTCCAGTGGCGGACAGCAGTGTTTCTGAATGGCGAACAGATCGCAGGGAAATCTGAAAGGGGGGAGAAATGGGAATTGCAATGAACGGACAGGGACATGCGCCATGCAAAGCCATTAGTGAAGCAGGGGAACGACCGTTTGTTAGGCAATGTTATGAGCTTAGCAACTGCATGCCTTCTGCTGGTGTAGGAGCCTTTATAGACCATTTACACAGCCAGACCTCGTCAGATGTTTTGTTTCCCTTACAACACCAGAAGATCTCAGCATGGATCTGTGCTTCCATTAATTTTAAGTGAATTATCATATGAAAGAGCATCCCTAATTAGACTTCTGTGGTTAATCCACATCATACATATTCTGCCATCCTACTGTGTTGTGAGTGAACTTGGCGTAAAAGCACCATTTAGCTCCAAGCATGCTTTAGCACCAACACGGCTACACAAAGCTTACAGCAGGTTTGCTAGAACTTGAAGCTCAGAAAGCACAAAGCCCACAAGATGGCAAATCTAAAAACTTGAATGTTAATGAGGAAAAATAAACTATACAATATCTTAAGACAAAACATTTTATTAATAATCTACTGTAATGTTATCTCAGTCATACTGATTTTCCTCAAACATCCTTTAAATTAAAACCTCTAGTTGAACTTCAGATAAATATTGCATATTTTCACAACCTAATTTGCATGCTTGTTTTTAAATAAAATTAGTTTCCTAATTTTTATCATTTTTGATAAAAGTCCATTTGATATATGAAGTTTGATTATATACTCCAAATGTTAAACAAACAAGATGATGTACTATAGCCACTCAGAAGTTGTAAACTATTAACGCAGCAAAGTTTTTTAAAAGGGCAGAGCATCACCCACAGCTACAGACCCATAAGGAAAAGTGCCACATCAGCAGTCAGACTCATCACAATAAAACACATGATGCCCGGACTGAACAGATTAGACAGATTACAGATGGGGGTCAGCAAGAGTTATGGGTAGTTTATATTCTATTATCTCAACAGAAGTGATGATGATGAAGCTAAAAGATGAGTGAGGTTGAAAGTGTCGACTTTTTTGCCCCTTTTTACGTAAAAAATGACTGTTCAAATGCAACTGCATCAAGATGAGCATGGAAGACATTTACAAATAAAATGATATGTTACGTAGTTGAGGAAGTCAAGCAAAAGTCTTACAACAAACTCAATTTGAAAACAAAAACATTTGGTTTCAGAGCCAGACCTTACACATATATTTCTAATGCACAATGTTCAGATTAATTTAAAACTCATCTTGCTGGGTTAACATTACTACTACAGTAGACTTCTTCATAACTACTGTCAACTGTTTTCCCCCCCCATTCAAAACCCTGCCCAAGCATTCATGATGGTCTTTAATAATGTTCATTTCTAAATACTGCTCTTGAAGTACAAGGACTCATAATATTCTTACCATTTTCAAATGCTTATACACCCCCATTAAAATGAGGGAGAGCTGCAAACTGATTTCCAGACTGAACTTTAAAAAGGACAGGAATACTACTGCCTAAAGAGGCCTGTACTCTTCTGCAACTTTATGATTGCTAGAAGTATCGATATCAATCAAATCTACCATTTTCTGTTAAAAACTCTGTATGCCAAAAGTGATTTAAAAGCAATGCTTAAGAAACTGACTTAGGTTATTATGTTTGGTAACAGTGCTGCCCTGGGGCAACATAAGCAGCAAAAAAAAAAGTTTGCATGTTGTGACCTGTTCTAATCTTGAAGCGTGCACATTGCAGGACTATGCTTTTGTGTTCTGTTAGCCCAGTCCTGTTGAGTGCACGTGAACACTTGTCCAATTGGCAAGTATACTTACATTTCGCCTGTGATGCTGCTCTTGTGAAGTGCGGACTGATTCGCGACAGCGCACTCCCTGTGGCTACCTTGAACCGGGAGCACAGTGCCAGCCTTCGTAGCATGATGACACCGAACACTGGAACCCAGTCCCCGGGCAACTGCAGCACGAACAAATTAACTGCTGAGTTACTGGCACACTACACAACATAACAACACCCAGGTCTCATTATACATGTTCGTGGTGTAAGGATACCTCAAAAAAGGAAAAAAGGATGGATTAAAATGAATTTCGATTTTTGATTTTTAAAAGAGAATAAGCCCATCAGTTAGAAATGAAAAGGCAGAGCAGTAGCAGTTACACTAAAAAACATTAACAGGTGTGGCTTTTCACTATGAAATTCACTCAAAATCTGCAAAGCAAAAGGAGTTTATACCTGCAGAGTCCTCTTAAACCTATGCTCCAATGGTACCACCTTAGAGATCTGTGCTGTTATGATGTTTTTTTTCCTCTTCCTCCACCAGCTACACTCGATAGCAAAGACTTTACTGAGCCCTTTCATTAAAGATTCCCAGACACTAAAATCTGGGTCGCTGAGATCCAATAAGGGAGAAGCAGGGCGGTCTCTGGGCCCATACTATGCTTCGTCAGCAGCTGCTGTAACTCTGTCTGTTGTTACAGCACTGTGTTTGTGTCTGATTAAAGCTGCCACGTACAGCTTTTTTATTTCTAGGTGATTAAAAAGAGTACTAGATAAAAAGCCCTTTTCGATTAAGAAGGCTTTAGTTTATATATACTGTACATTTAACACCTACAGTATGTCATTCGGCATCTTTAGCAGAAGGATACAGTACAATTCCCTGCGGTGGAAAGTAAACTGCATTTCAGTTAAACTTTCACATAATACACATTGGTGGCTATCCAACAACAGCTGGTGCATGCATTACTTTGATGTAATGATTTAACAGACAAAAAGTCATTCATTCGAATATCTTCCAGATTTCTCACGTTAACATATTAAAACGTCAGCAAAGAAATTTAACTGTGCATTAGGCCAAATATAATTACTAAAAACAAAGCTTTAATAATTAGAATAGTGTAAAGAGCGATTATCACTGGCCATTTAACAGTTATAGAAAGAATGATGTTTAAACTAATTACGGAAATTCCTGTTTATAGATTAGGATGTTTATCTTCCTTTTTATTATACACTGAACTCAAAGACACTGCCTGTATCTACAGTTCATCTTGCACAATCTCTGAAGATTTAGTGCTGTTGAAGTTTATGTCGTTCCAACTAACACATCCGCTAAATCTGCAATTTAAATAATAAATTACTCCTCTCAAACAACAGAACATACCGTGCAAGAAATCAGATCTCAGAACCGCAGAATATCTAAAGTCCTTAGACTCTCATTTCGATTGCATCTTTTATCATTATAATACCCACCAATACATCACAAATTTTCCAAGAACGGAACACCAAAGTGACCTAGTTTATTCTGAGTCGCAGTGATTTTTGTTCACTAGATCTACTCGGAGCAAAAAACCTGAAGCAGCATTTTAGGAATCGCAGGGGTTCAATATTTGCATGCTATAAACGGATCCCACATTTACCTCCAGGGCCAGGTGGCGAGGGTAAAAAATAGATCAGGATGGCTATTGCTGCAGAATGTAACGAAACTTAAAACGGCGAATCTATATTACAAGTTCTGCTGTTGTGTATACTGTATAAGTAACCTCAGTATCTGTCATGAAACGTCAATCACAAAATTCGAGTACGGGTATTTTTAAATTAACTGCTTCAGAACAATTTCCCTTTGCAATCTACGGGTGCACGATTGATTTTTACTTACACCAAAATGCAATTTATTGTAAACTTACGCGTATTTTCTACACAACTTGACGTCCAAGAGTGAAATGAGGGGTATCCTTATTTTTTAGTGCACAGCTCCTCTCACTATGTACACATTAAGACCATCCACGTCTTCCCTAACTCGTATTCTACATCAAGTCATACGTAAAGAGCATAGCCCTTCCCGGTTTTCAGTAAGCCTTTCTACGTTACTACCGTAGCAAACCAGCGCTAAATAAATTTAGCAGCAGTTGACCCGTGAGTGACGACACAGCATTTCCTATCCAGGTCGCTGCGCAAGGCTTCCGTTTTCTACGTATCATTCGTAAAAAAATAAGTATTCATGCACAAGATTTAGACAAGATTGCGTAACCTTATCTATAGAATCAGAAAGCCGGGTTCACACGTGGCAATTACTTTGTGCTGAAAGTGGACGTCGCCAGCAGGTGTTGTGCTTAGTGCGGGCCGCTGAGCGTTGTTGGTGTTAAAAGTTATTATCCGCTTGATTCCTGGTGCCGATTGTGTCCACAATTAAGTTGAATTGTGTGTTATTACTGGAATTGTTTGTGGGCGAAATAATCGAGAAGTGCATTCATAATCTGATTATGAGGTTGTTGTAAAATGTTTTAAATCGGTATTTATAATAATAGTATGCAGCTGCTTAATTACGTTTTGTCTTTATTATTTATTCGCTTGGTTGAGACTCTTTTCGACACTGATTTCCACAGACAAGAATACAGTAATAATACAATAGCACGATTCAAGCTTTCAAAAAATATACATTTCATGTCATCCGTTGGCTGATTCTCACAGTGGAGAATGTTTGGATGCCGTGAAGCTGGTTACAGTCAATAACTATTACCATGTCCAATAAAAAGAATCAACATGGCTTAGTGCTGTATTGTATAGGGTAAGTACAAAAGAGAAAAATAATCACTTCTAGTTCAATACAAAAGTACAAGTATAGGTCATTTTCTGTCTAAAAACAGTTTGTTTACTTTTATACAAGTATTGCAAAACCCAAAAGAGCAGTTGCAGCCTCATATAAGTGTACCATTAAGGTTATGGACATCAGTGATGAGTAAAGAGTGACCAACGTTTAGTGTAGTGCTTGTGTAGGTAAGGAGTCCAGGGATTGCTGGTGTTACCTGGGCAGATTACCATGTAAGAAGATCCAGAGTGTGTCAGGCTCTGTAGAGAATTGGGATTTTCACCATGCACAACCCCATTACCCATCAAATACTCAATATTAAAGCTTGATGTTCGTGTCTAGGTTAGGGCCCTCTATAAACTGGAAGTACTGAGCATGTATGGCATTTTTGGGTCATTTCTAACCTTCCAACAGCTGAATATTATACCAGAAACTTGAAGCTCATCTGTTCTACTGCTGTTTTATGAGTGGGGTGTGATTACTTGGAGAACAAATGTTGTTTGCCCCTGACAATATAACACTCAGCTGCAGAGTCTGCATGTCTTACCATTTTGCAAAACAGACTCGCACACTTTCTATTGCATTGCAGTAATGTTAATCAGGAAAAGAGACCTGTTTGAATATCCTTCTTATAAATCAAATAAAGGTCTTTAGATTAAGGTACAAAAAAGTGTTTTCTGTAATATTTTTTATGGCTAGTAATGTAATATGTTTTTTGGTTCCCTGATGTAAGACTGATATGTTCATTACCCATTTGGTTACCTGATGCCTCTTTCTGGAGTCAGTATATTAATTATTTACACTTGCTTGCAAGCCCACACAGGCATAATGGCAGAAGAAAGCTTGCAGACAGATGTGCAAAACAAGGACCTGAAGTGTCCAGTTTGCTTGGATTTTTATACAGACCCTGTCCAGCTGGCTTGCGGACACAACTTCTGCCAGACGTGCATCAGGGCTGTCTGGGACTGCGATATCTCAGAGACGGGTCCATTTTTCTGCCCCGAGTGCCAGATGTTTTGGGATGTCAGAGATTCCCTGGAGATCAACACGAGGCTTCAGAAAGAGGTGCAGGAGTTTGCCACCAGGAATCCTGCCGTTCGGGATCTTCCCCCAGCAGCTCCAATAATCCCGTGTGACCACTGCATTGACGTCAATTCGGTGGCTGTGAAAACGTGCTTGACCTGTGATGCCGCCCTCTGTGCTGCCCATCTCGAACTGCATTTGAAGAAAGCGGCGTTTCGGGGGCACACCATCATCAACAGGGACAGGGAACCCGTTTTCCTTTAAGTGTGCAGAGCACCGCGAGGAGCTGAAACTTTATTGTCAGGAGGATGGCATCAGTGTGTGCTCTCTGTGCGTCGTGATAGGGTCTCACAAGAACCATCGAGTAGTGACATCCCAGGAGGCCTGTACAGAGATTAAGGTAAAGGAATCATGTTATCAAAAACAAGGTGAAAAGGATGTGCTTTTGCATTTTTATAACTGTTTTTTGTTTCAGTCACATGTTCTGAATGCCTGTGGTCCAAAAACTAGTGGCCAAAACATTGTTAACATCTGAAATTCAATAAACGCGTCCATTTGAAGCCACTAGATGGCACTGTGTCGTAGTGTTCAATATGACTACTGTTTCTTTAGCTATTTCAGTATGGAGAAAATAGTCTGTGCTCTGAGTATGTATCAAAATATTCAGTTTATAAGGTTTCTACACTCAGTGTAGAAAGCCAATAATGCTGGAAAAAAAGATATTTATTCACATGGTATGGCATAATTTCAATCTTAGATTCTGTCTACTATATAATGCTCTCTTCACCCAGAAATCAGTCTTCACTGTGTAAATATTCAATGTGGAATATTTTTAACATTCAAAGTAAGTACCTTATCCCAAGAGAAAATGGGCAATTACTTTAATAGTTTTACAAATGTCTTTGTTATCAGTTAAATGTAGTTTTCATACAGTAATGTTAAATTGAATCATTTTATGTAGGTCTGTTTTATTATTTATGCAGTTTTTTGTGCAGTTTTACCTATTCTATTTAATAATGTTAGCCAGATAAGATGGTAGTTTTTAAATTTAAAAGGTCTTTGTGCAACTGGGTTTTCATGATACTTCTCTGAAGGTGATACAACTGTAAATATTTGCTTCTAAGATTATCTGTAGCTTTATTAAGTAATTTTAGGACTATTACATACATTGTTATAATGTCTGAAAATCTGCAAAATCAACCTGTACCCTTTATTGCAAATAATATTCCCCTCTTCCTTGTCAGAAAATCATGGAGGAGAATATAAACTAGCTGATAGAGACGTGCCAGCTTGCTGAAGAGACAATGAGGGGAATGGATTCTTTGTTCAGTGAAGTCTCAGTGAGTAATGCATGAACAGCTCCACTTATTCTGTTCTAAATTATTGATTCACCTTCTGTCAGAGACAAAACAACCTATTAGTAGTTCATATCAAAGGTTCCTTCAAAGGTGAATATCACCTTTCAGATGTGGTGTAAGTCAGGGAAGTAGGAAAGATCTTCAGGAAGCTAACACGACAAATTTATCCTTTGATACATATAGTCCTTCACAGATAAAACTACTAAAATGCATTTAGACAATATAATGTCCTTAATTGCTGGCCAATATAATATTTAGATAAGTTTTACTTCCCCAGTAAATAACTTACTGTGTATACTATCTAAAATGCTACTAGGATTGTTAGTTGATTTTGTGCCCAATAGATATTATAGGGAATCACAAGAATCTTGTTCTGTTCCACAACTGTTACAGCAACGTGCAGCCTCAATCAAAGAACGTATCTGTGGAAAGTACAGGAGGTTGAAGATGCTGATTGAAGAGGATGAAGATCTGATAATGAGGATTTTGGAAGCAGAAGAGCGGTATTCTCTGAAGTGGCTGCTGTCTAAGAAGGAAGCTCTCGAATGTCAGATTAATGAGATGGATGCAATAGTGAACACCAGCAAGTCTCTCATTCAGGAGGAAGATGGACTGGCATTCCTTCAGGTAAATGTTAATGCCTTCAGTCTACTTTGTGTATCTTTTTGTTATATCAGAACATTTTTAGATCATAACTAGTTTTTTTTTAGATGTAGGTCTTAACAGAAGCCTTCTTTAGTTTATGTACAGAGCTCTTCAGTGTGTTCCTGTAACTGTGTAGTGGTGTCAGGACTGAACTCTGATTTACCTAGTTGGTGTTATATCTTTTCTGAAATTGAACGGCTATTGTTCATTCAGGCCCCAGAAATGTTGTGTTTTCATTATTACACCAGAAGATGGCAGCAAAGGTATATAACCTGCAGGATAAACTAGAAATGTTCAATATCCATACACTTTGCTTTTTCCCTGTTTTCTCAGAAGGACACACTTAAAATTTAAAATGTGGTTAAAAAAACGTATTCAGGTCTTGTCATAATAAATGTTTGATTTTAAAAAGAGAACCGCTAATAAGTGTGGTAAAACACTTATGAGCTAAGTTTATTATAGAAGAAGCTCTTCATTAGAAGAGCCTTTACTTAACTGGTTCCATTCTTTACCCCTCTGCTCCTACTATACTTAGTACCACCATCCACGGTCTCCTCTGTGTATTGTATATGTGTTTTATCTTGTGTATTTTGGATTTATTGTTGTCATTCTGTAAAGCACTTTGAGAAGCCACCTTTAAAGGCGCTATGTAAAATAAAGTTTATTATTATTATTCAAGTTTCACTAGAGATGCCTGTTTGAGCACCGATTAAAAAGGTTTGTATATGAAATCAGTAGTAAATGTCAGACATTTGAAGCCTTCAAGCTGTTTCTGTTATTGTCTCGTACCATTTCTGTGTCCAGGCATTATAAATTAAACAGAATTCGGTGAATAATCTATATCCAATAATTCAGGTGGGTAGCTGCATCAGCATGCGTAGGCTGCAAAGGAACAAGTAATAGGTTTATTCCATGCTGAAAAGAGAAGAAAGAAAACACAATGTTTCACAGCGTATATCCAATAATTAATTATTTATAGTTGCATGAAAGATATAGTCCCTGTGTACCATTTGTGAAAGTGCTTTTACAGTCAGTAGTGTACCCTCAACAAGGTTTTGAGCAGACTGTATTAAAACAGTAGTGTTATTTTAATAATTTTAAACGTATTAGAAATGGTGTGCAAAGCTGTGGAAAGGCTTTGTTTCGTATGATTATACAGAAGTTTAAACTTAATTTAGTATTATTGATCTGGTCTCAGACCACAGTTAGCTATTCTCTTAGACTAGTTTACCTAAAATACCTCTTAGATTTTCACTTTCAACAAAGTTCAGAGTAAGTTTTAAAATAGCTTTATTTTTAATTTCTCCTTAGAATTAAAATTTTAACAGTGATCAGCATCATTTTGCTTAGGAAATTACTTTTTGGTTCCAATTGGCTGAGGACACATTTGAAAGTGAACAAGGTAACTTTTACATGAAATTGTTTTTTTCTCCTCAGTCAATACAACTTTCAGAAATTCTCTGGATGAGTCATTTTGTTTTACTAGCAAAAACCTATAGTATGAGAAGTCTCCTAAAGCTTTTGCTCATTAACCTGATACATTGCTTTGCTTTTTTTCTTTTAATTGAAGATTTATGGAGATTTCCAATGCCTTTTTGCAGCAATGTAATGCAATGCCCATCGGTGTTAATAAAATATTGACCTATCTTGCAGCATGTCAAAACTCATGGACTTGGGTAAGTAATATTGCCCTGGTTAAAAAACAATACGTCCCATAAATGCATATTAAATGAGATTACCATATGTCAGATTTCTCTTTACGGTATGTCCTTTCCTGTTTAAAGGAACACACCCGTGCTTCCTTTATGCTGTACAGAAAAAGACCAGGTGGAAATGGCAAAGTTTAAAACAACAGAAAAGTTAGTGGACAAATTATTCATGGCTGTTTCATGTCACCTCCCAAGAATGTGGTCAAGTAAGTAGAGGACCATGTCAAGTTCTCTCTCTGTATATCTGTGACATACTTCAGTCATATGGTTTCCATTAGGGGAATATGGGTACCAGGTGGAAAAAGATCTGTCACATTTGTTTGTGAACATGTGACCTAACTGGAAGGATAGACTGACTGTTGATTTGTGAGGCACGAAGAAAGCTGCATGTTTTTTTTACATAAAAGGGTTTTCATAAACCACCAAAATAGAAGTGGCTTGCTTTCAAAAGCACTTGTAATGTTCTAGAAAATATTCATCTAATAGGTATGGCATGGTGGCACAGTGGTTAGCATAGCTACCTCATAGCCCTGGGGCCCTAAGTTCATTTCCTACAAAGGACTGGCATCCCATCTAGACTACCAATGTCTCTAGGACACTGAATACTGAGATATCTTCCTTTTTTGAGTATCTGTGTATCTGAATCTCAGATAAACATGGGTGAAATGATCAGATTTTAATTTCCATGTTTCCAGTGCATTTCCTGATTTTTGCTTTTCCTTCTCCAGATTTCAGAGATGTCACTTTTAACCCTGATACAGCGCACCCTAAGCTTGAGGTTTCTCACGACAAACTGGAAGTCTGTTGGAGCAAACTTCCCTTTCCACAGGGTGAGAATTCAGAGAGGTTTGACTCCCAGTACAGTGTTCTGGCTGAAAACAAACTCTCAGATGGACAGCATTACTGGGAGGTCATAGTTCAAGAGAAACCATATTGGCTGATTGGAGTAGCTTATGGCTCAATCCCAAGGAAAGGGGGAAAAGTTTTAAATTTAGGGATGCACAAGATGTCGTGGTGTATTTACCACAGCAATGGACAGTACTTGGCCTGCCATGATTCCCAGGAGACCCCTGTGCCTGTTCAGGAGAGAGTGGAAAAGCTAGGCATCTGGATAGACTTCAGCAATCAAGTCCTGTCCTTTTACAATGCTGACACTTTGTCTTTGCTCCATTCCTTCTCAGTTCAGTACTTGGAAGCAGTCTATCCTGTATTCAACCCTTGTATAGACATCAATAACAAAAATTGCCAGCCTATCATCCTGTTTCATCTCAAAGATCGATTTTAAAGATGAAAAGCCTCGGAAAGAGGCTCCTGACTAGGAAAAAAAACAGAAGGCAATAATAGTTTTTAGACTTGCTATACATATGACCCATTAAAGAACAGATGTTTGAGCCCATGTTGTATATATTCTGGAAATTATTTATAGTTTTCATTAAATCCTTTATTAGTGTCTGGAAAAGGCATCTGTAATCTCTTCTGACTCACCTTGAAGGACTGTACATGGCAAGAGCATTTTGTTATCTAAAACTGACAAATAAATCCTAACACAACAGGCATTCATCCAGCCCACACTCATTTTGCTTTGAGAAACTGACATTCTCTCAGCTTCAGCTGAAGAAATGTACAGGATGCACACAATCCACACAGTGTCCTCCTTGTAACATGAAGGGCTGTTAGTATTCCCAGTAACCTCAATTCATGGGTTCTGTCTACTTTTTTGTACAAGTGTTATCTTTCTTTTAACATTTTTAAAAGGTTTCTTTCTTCTTTGTTTGTGGTGTTGTATTTCATTTTACAAAATTACAAAAAGGACTCCTACAATATATCTGTTCTGTGAACGTGCCCTTGATTTTCTTAATTTTACTACAGTATGTAAACCTCAAGGCTTATGAACACTTGAGTTGTGAACCAAACATAATTGTTCTTCAAAACCAGTTTATTCAAGTTCTGTACATATTTGCAGAAACCAGTACTTAATTTCATTAAGACAATAGCCAGAGAATGTGTGTTTGTGGTGCAGTTTCCTCCATATATTATGGTATACAGCACTATCGTCATGACTTGGGCAGTACGATTCAGATTGTAATACAAATGCTTTGTCTTATGCTTGACTGTCTTCAAGAAGTTTTTTTTTTGTGAACAATTTATTTTATTTCTGCTTTATTCAAATACAAAACATTATTTTCTCAAACCCTGAAGCGTGTAAGTTTTGTTTAAAATCCTAGCTGTGATCCAGAAAAGAAGTATACCCAGCCAGTACCTTTCTATATGGGTGTATAGGTAGTACTATTACGTACATAAGAACTTCATTATAATTTTTAATAAACTGTATCGCAATGAATAAGCTTATACTCGAGCCCATATTATGCTGAATTTATCTCTTTTTAGAGAGCCTTTACTGACCAGTATTATCACCAGCAAAATAAGTTGAATTTATTGACCGTTCCGTATGTGCCAAGGTAACAAAAACGGGGAAAAAAATGCCTGATACAAATGGTATAATTCGTGTGATAAAAAGTAAGCTAATTAAAATATACTGCAAACAGCTCTTTGAATTCATAGTAATTCAATTTTCTAGGCCCCTTAAGGGTATTTCTTGAGCTTTGTTGATATGCATTGCACCCTGACTGCAATTGGTTCTCATGATTCCTTTGGAAAGTATTGCTTAGTTTTCCATGGAAAGCATACTTGCCAGATGAGACAAAGTTCTGAAAGCATGCTTGAGCAAATCCAGCACTTGGTGTCTGAGAACAGCACAGTGTTATCTTTTCTTTCGTGTTAAAACTATAGGCACTGACAGAAGCATCTGCCTGAAATTGCAGAACTGATATGGGCTTCATTACATTTGATGTTCAGTCTGCGCACGTATCTTACAACCTAACCATATAAATTTGAAATAATTCAGTATGGAACAAATGCATCTATAGTTTTACGATCACCTGTGACACTGATGAAAAGTAACCATCCTAGTATGGGGGAAATTATGCATACATTTACACCAAAAAAATGCAGGAATTTTATTGGGAGCTGAGCAAGGAAAAATGAAAGAAAAACGATTGGAGGTTCACCATTACCAAAATCTCAATTTATTTAGGGGGTATCCTTCCTTCAATAAACTTGCAGATCATTTGCATAATACTTGAACTGGAACATCCTATTTTTAAGTGATTGGTAATGTCTTCTCTAATTTCTTAAATATGTTTTTAACATAAGAAAAGCACATTTTCTACAAAGCGACACCTTCATTGATTCAATCTGGGTCATTGCTTATGTCCTAGTTTTAGCATTGCTTTTTTTAACCTTGCAGTGAAACAACATTTATGTTTTCTCCAATGTCCATGGCACTTCAATGTCTTACCAATAAATCTTACAACTCTCAAGTAACGTCAATGCCTCAACCAGTACTTGCCCCAAGAACAGGGGCTACGTGCCCCAGATGCTCTGGGCCATTGTGCTAGTCAACCATGAGCAGGATTCCCCGAGCTGTAGCACACGATTGATTCAGCATCGCTGTGAATCAGTGACGCCGGAAACTTCTATTGTGATTTGCATTAATGTCAGTGGGAGATCCATTTCTCCCCTCTTTATGTCACTGCCCAGCTTGAAGTATGACCAGAAGATGAATGGCTCAACAGGAGGGTAGAATGGAGGAGCCTATCTGCACTTACTTGTTTTCTTTGTGCTGTGATTCCAAAGTTAGGTATGCAATTAAAAAAAAACTCTTTTTAAAAATGTGAAAAATAAAGTCACTGCCTCCACCTGCTTCTATTAGAATGGCATAGGCTCACAGCTTACAGGTGGGAGAAGACATAGTTAAAGAATTACAAGCTTGACCAAAATATTTTTATTTGTACTATTGTTCTAAAAAAATTGATCAAATACATTTGTGGCAAGTTAAGATTATGTACTTCTTCCCATAGGTCAATACCATAGAAAAGTTTATGTAGAAGACAGTAGTCTAAAAATTCCATCTTAACATTACTGTCAGGCCAGCAGCCATATCACCCTGCAGCTCTGAACTGGTTACCCACTGAAGATAAGCAGGGTTGAGCCTGGTCAGTACCTGGCTGGAGACCTCCTGGGAAGCTATAATTGCTGCTGGAAGTGGTGTTAGTGGGACCAGTGAGGGGTGCCCTCCCTGTGGTCTGTGTGGGTCCTAATGTCCCATTATAGTGGCAGGGACAATATACTGTAGTGGATGCCGTCTTTCAGATGAGATGTTAAACCGAGGTCCTGACTCTCAGTGGTCATTAAAGATCCCTGGGCATTTCTTGATAAGAGTAGGAAGTTATATCTGGGCCAAATTTCCCCCCTTGGCCTTTACTGTGGCCTCCAAATTGTCCTCATGAATGATTGGCTTGCACTTGTCCTGTGATGGACTGGCGCCCTGTCCCGGGTGTACCCTGCCTTGAGTTCGTTGCTTGCCAGGTAGGGTCCGGCTTCCCACAACACCGTATTGGTATAAAGCGGTTTGGCAGAGGAAGTGACTGTCTATTTGCTCTTATAATTTCTTGAAACAAATGACATTGTGTGTGTGTGCCACACGTTTTCTGGTTACTATCTCTGCTGCACATGTTTCTTGTTTCATGTTTTTTTTATTTGACTTTCATCATGTGTTCAATCACGTGTCGTGAATCATCAATGAAGATGATGATTGCACTGTAGTTTGAGACTTCATTGTAGACTTATTTTTGAAGTAAAAATATCACTTTTAGAGCTACGACTACAGCTGGCTGAGTTTATTAATGGATATAAAATAATCCAATCAAAGAACGATGTACAAACAGAAATAAAAGTGCATTTTGAATTTTTATTTTTCTCTTCTTATCATTTGTATCTCAAACAGAAACAGAAAATCAAGTTGCCTTTCTACTGTTCACTTGCACTACAGCGGGGACTTTACGAAAAGGGAGAGGCTTGAAAGGGGGGAGGGTTCTTGTATTTGTAACCTAATGAGCTATGCATTTGTAATCGGTATTTAGCTAACCACATGTGCTGGAAACTCTCTGGTGATTAAATTTTCTAACAACGATAATAAACTGAGGCAGCTGGCCTGAATGAGAGTTCAACAACCTATAGGTAATACAACCTATTGTACAATACTAAAGTTGGAGTCACAGAGGATATAGTGGAAAACTGTGTTGAATATAATTTAGGATGGGGGGACAAAGACCAAAGACTATTTCTCATGGAATCGTCATTTTATTGCTTTTTTGTTACTGTATCACAATGTGTATTCACAGAATCCATTGATCCTGCAAAACCTGTGACATTTGAACACCAAAGGACCTTACACACTCAAAAACCTGGGACTGTAGTCCTTACGCATATCATGTAGAGCTTCCTCAGGAATCTTTTATTTTCCTTTCAATACTACGGTATCTTCCCAGCAACATCACAAAAGACTCAGAGCATATTTGCTTGACTATGGAAGGATCCGTGAAAACACCCTCTTGTAGGATTTTCCTGTGGGAGTGCTCTTTCATAGACCGCTCGAAACTGGAGACTGTGATGGGATTTCTGTTGATAATACACTTCTTGGCTTCTACAGAGGTGCCTGGTTGTTTTACTCCTGCGTAACAAGCCGTCTCAACCCCCTGCAAGATGTGAGATATAATTGATATAATAATCCATCACGGCTTTTCTCCTTCACATTGTGGTGCTGAAGACATAGTGTAGTCTTCCTTTTTGTTGCCACAGGCAATCCCTTGTGATTTCCTCATAGATTTAATTGTTGCTTCAAGTATTGAACAATAAAACCTATGCTGTGTAAAGTATTCCCAATTTAAGGGATGACAGGATTTAATTGAATAATTAATTAAATGTAGTATATATTTGAGAAATTTGAAAATGGACAGAAAACATCTTTTTTGCTGCTCAAGAAGCAACGAGGGACATTTTTCTCAGGAGACACGGGGATATATTTTTAGTGAACTTTATCTTTGAGAGTTAGCTTAATTTATTATTTTTGAGGCAGTGTATAGACATCCACTAACATGTGAAGGTATGGAATTATTGAATCCAAAACTGTCATGGGTGTCACAAGCAGAGCATTCAAATGTTTAGTGTTCAAAAGTGTATGCTAGATTTTTGTCCAGTGCTCCAATCTTATATTTTTTAGCTATATACTGTAGAACATAACTGAATTTTGAATACCAGCACAGAATTCACTTATTATAAGTACTATTTTTCTGGCACTTATTTGCTTAATAGGTACATATTCAGTTTTTCCATCTCTTGTGTGAGCCATCACCAGTATTGCAGCTTAAGTTTGAAATGATGAGTTGCTATTGAAGAAACTTCTTGCAAGACCACTCCAACGATCTGAAAACACAAACCACAGCTGATCTAGATATCCAAGATATACGTGGGATAAAGACATTAACCATGCCAAATTAGTAATAGCTATTTAATGATAAAGAGTTTTCTGGAAATAATGAGTCGGTGATACTAAAAGACAACATCAAAAAGAGAAAACATAAATACCAAGTTACCATAAATGCAACTCACATTTAAATATGATGACAAGGAAACAACACGGGCAAACAGCACAGCTGGTAGAAATCATTCCCATCAGTTCTTCAACCAAACAAAAATGTGCCCTTCAGACCAGCGTTTGTTGTAGGAGCCTTTTCATCAAGCAGTTTACTTCTTTACACGTTAGGTACAGTATAGCGCTAAATTGTTACAGGCCAGCGTGTTCTTCTAAACGACCAAAATAGCCCATTGTGTGCATTTTCTCTTTTCTAGTATGGAAACATATTGCCTTGGCAACTGATTTTTGAGAGATTAATTAAAAGGGTATGCACTCTGAAATAATGAATCAAAGAAAAAGGAAGAAATCGTCGGAAGCTGTGCAGAGTTTTTCCAGAGGGAGGCGATACAAAGGGGGAAGGATTGAATTTATATCTACAGTACTCTGAATTGCATATTTACAGCTTTGGGATATCCACAGAGGAGCACATTGTTTGCTATATTTAGGAGAGATTTCAGTCTAGATGGAAAGAAAATATCCTTCAAACCCATTTCCAGGGGGCTTCATCCATACAATACGCTCATTCTTCAAAGACTATTAGTGTTCTTTTGCCTTTTTTTTGCTCTTCTGTCTACATATATCATGGGAAGAAAAATCCACACTTACACAAAAATGCAGTAAATGTCCACTGACCATCATTTTTTCCACTCTCTGCCAAAGGCTCTCTGAAGTGCATATGTGACTTTATTGCCACTCTTCTTTCCCTTACATCAAAGCAAATTAAAACCATTTTACTGGCCATGGAGTTTCCATTATCACCACCATTCCTAATGAACACAGTGATGTAAGAAACACGAATATCCAGGCAAGTGATGTTTGTATCTGATTTGTTCCTACCAGAAGGAGGATATGTGATCCCCTTCTTCCTATATGTAGTTTGGTCAAGTGAGTGCTATCATAGAAACAGCTTCAAATATAAAGGAAATCAGTGTTATTCAGTCAAATAAAACAACCCTGTTGGGAAAATATTGTAAAATCAAAAATATGTGTTGTTGTACACTTGTTGTGCGAAGTCCTTCACTTTCTGTGATGCATTTCTGTGAGTTCATCCCTATAGTTGTTTCTTTCTCAGGATTAAAATGCTTCTGTTCCTTCAAGCCAGAGCAAAGTGTTTGGTCTTTGTATGTTGTTCTTAAGATACTTTTTTTCCAAAATAATAAAGATTTAAGGTTTTGCTGCAGACCAAAAAATGTAATATTATACTATAATAATATTATACTATAGTTATAATAACTTTTTTGGTGAGGCAAAATGTAATGAGACAAATAAATTGCTTTTGTTCTGTGCAATATGAAAAATGTGGTATGTCTTAGAAGAGCAGCTTAATTTAGTAGGAGGGAATCACCTGGTTATCTTAACTATGCATCAATAGTATTTCTTTTTTCCTTTATTTGACCAATTATCGTGTAGAATACTCTGCATGAATTAGAGATACATATCCAAACACAGCTTCAGGGTTTGATCATGTGGGACCTGCACTCACAAACCAGTCCATTTAAGGTCAATTTTCAATATTATTTTATTTTAAATTTCTAAGAAATTTGTTACAGTGTATGTCAGGATTGTATATGACCGAATGAGACACTGCTCTTATGAGCAATTAGCACTCAGCGGGAGTGACATTCCACATGAGGGAAAGGAGTGGATGTGATAGGATCTGTGTGCGATTGGTCACACCTCTTTGCTAATTGTGAGATTTATTAGAGCAGCCCGGAGAGTAGTTTGCTCTGTGTTTAAATTCGGCCTGAAAGAGAAGGGTGGTTGTGAGTTTGTGAGACTCTATGGGTGTACTGTAGGATACTTAAAATATTTTAAAGCAATTAAGGTTTGTACTGAGGTGCTGGGCAGGTGACTATTGGATTGCTTGCTAGAGTCAATGTGGTAGTAGTGTGTGTGTGTGTGTGTGTGTGTGTGTGTGTGTGTGTGTGTGTGTGTGTGTGTGTGTGTGTGTGTGAGAATTTGCCTTGCAATACCACATCCTTACCCCCTAGAATCTATGTAAGGCATAACTGCTTTTTTTTTGAGTGGGGTATGCTTACTACTTGTTTACTTCCTACTCTAGTTTTCCAAGAACGTTTCTGAACTCATTTCTTCATACTGTGTGATGAGCTTGGCCTTTTCTGGACAACTTCCCTACTGTTTAAGTAGGGCTTGGGGTGCGGTAGGTAAGAATGCTACAGTAATCCAGCTAACTGCTTCATTAAAGGGGAAAATCCAATGCCTATATAGATCTGTACCTTTACTTCTAGTGTTAACTTCTTCTGTCACAAGACCATCTGGTCTCATGCAGTTACTGTTGCAAGACATGCTGTCCATCAAGATGCATTCAAACCATGAATTTCACAAGAAAGGTGGTTTACTGGCTGGGCATGATCTCGGCTTACAGTGACTCAGCTCACTGTGTAGTGCACTTTAGTTGAGACAGCCGTTTGCCCATTTTTAGGCAGAAAATATTCTTATTTAAGTCTCGCTCAATGGGTGACCCTTTAGGTGTTGCAATTTTTTGGTAAAGCTCGCTTTTGTAAGTAACCAAGCTAAGTTGTTTACACGAGAGCAATCAGTTTTGTTCAACATGCCTACCAATGATTTGTAACATCAGTTTCTATTAGGTTATTAACATGCCATTATTTGTCCTGACACACAACAATGCATTTTGAAATTTTGGCTGTGATGTTGGTAAGATATGTGACTCAGTGTTGAATGATTGTTAATTAGGGAAATGAGTTCTAACTCTTCTGGGCTTTCACAACTGATGTTTTAGTCCTGCTTTGCATGGTACAGTGCTGCTGAGATTGTGTTCTCTGTGTTGTGTAGGCTGTTGTCACATGCATATAGTCTCTTTACCAGAGGTGTTCACTTTTGCTGCATCTCTAGAGTTCTGCCTCACTCTAGTCTTGAGTGGAACTGAAAAATGATTGATGCTGGGGAAGGTGTCTGCATTTATACTTAGCTGTGCACAGAGGAGTTCTGTGCCTCGCAGTATACCTCACAGAAGTCACAACATGGTGATAAATGGGTCACCAGCCATTGGCATCTCCTGCTGGGAGTACTGTAACAAAACATCCATAATAACTAAAGAAAAGAGGATGGGTAGGCAGGGGACAGCTTCTAATGTTGATCTGGACTTAAACACCTGAAAAAGATAAATGCAGAATAAGGTTTGATATCAACATGCCTGATCACCTAAAGCATCCTGGGCTTTGTTTGAAAATGATTACTCTGGTAGGATATAAAGGTGATAGGAGGTCTAAATGAAACTTTGAAGCCATGAGGAAAGGGTAGAAAAAGACAGAAAAGGTGAGGTTTTTATTATTTTATGATTTAATATGTAAATGTTATGGTCTTCAGAAGCTTGATAATTTTACCACCTCCCTATAAGTAGGAGGTGTCTTGAATGCATTAAAGTACCATGTTCTGTCTGCAGCGATTAGATTCTTCAGAATGTAAAATGACTGTATACAGATGAAGTAGTGCTAGTAAAGTGTGACTTTAAATAGAAATGTTGACATTTTACACATGAATGTATACACAGCCACCTTCAATAATAGCATTTAATGATAGAAAGTGCTATTTTATAAAAAATATAGTATGTTTCATTTTTGAGAGTTGATGAATGAAACAAGTTGTTGAACTCCAAATGAGCTATTTTTTTTTCTTTTTTTCCCCTGTGTCTTACTCTTCAACAAAGCATGCACAGGAGCGCCAAATACTTTAGGAACTGAAAGAGCTGATTTTGCAAATGCTGGAACTTCTTAAGAAACATCCTGAATTCAGTTAAGTTGATTTTTCTTTTAGAAAAGACTTTCATTTTGAGTTAGCACATTCTTATACTATGTGAACTGAAAACATACTATATATAACTAGTATGTTTCAGTACATAACCTATATAGTATACTATACAAGTCTTATTGGGTATATTCTGAAATCTAAGGGCAGATTCAAGAATAAAAACATTAAGAAATAGTTAAGTTCATTATATAATTTTTGGCTGGGGTTCTCTTTGCCAAGATATTTATGACAAAGTCACGCATGGCATGAATATCAAGGTCCAGTCAAGCAGGTACCTCTACACAAGTGATGACTAACTGATGTGTCCATTGTCAGCTTGAGCACAAACAAACAGCATAGACAGCTGCTGGACACAAACATCCAGGATATTCTTCCACTTAATCTGTAAAGCAACTGCCTGTTAATAAAATGCTTTGATTATACAGATTCATGCTCTTACCAAAGTCACCATACAAGTACAGCTGGGTTGATAACTCAGTGGAGTTAAAGTGGAGTTATGCACTATATGGTAAATCTAAAAGCATTATGATGCTGGGAGATTAAGGGATTACATAGACGCAGATGTTGCTGTAAAAACAGGTGTGATGTTTTTTCCTTTTAAAGACCTCCGCAAGCTCACAGTGATTTCTCCTGTTTGCACATGTTCTACCATTACCAAAGAGGATACAGAACCATTCTGTGCCAATATCCAAGGGAATGATGCAGTCATGCAGCCCAGTCATGTTGATTCATGATGTTACCATAGTAATGGCATCTGAGTAGTACTGAATCATCTGATGATTGTTTTCAATTTACAGCTACCACATTGTACAGTACTATCTCTCAGATGGTCCTTCCCTAGGTTATCACAGAGAGCTGTCTTTTGTCAATCAAAGGTATTTCCTTTCAGATGACGGTCTGTTGGAGTCAAGTGATGATGGGCCCTGAATGTCCTAGTATTGTGGGCTAAGACAGTCCAATATTTGACTGTTATGGTAAGGTAACCCCTTGAAACATAATTGCCTTAAACTCTCACATGATGTGAGGTCTGGCTCTTTGGCATGTTTGAGGAGGTGCTGTGTGTCTCAGACCTTGTATGTTGTGAAGTGACTGTGATTGAGTCCTGGCAGGGGCAGACCTGCCACACCAGCTGTTTCACATTGATGTTTTTATGCGAAATGAGCTTTCCCAAATATACGGTATATGGTGTAGCCTCACTTTTTGCCATTTTATAAAGCGTTGGGAAAAGATGTGAGCTCCAATGCTCTGTACAGGTGTAATGCTTCATAAAACCTCACTTAAGTGTTTTTTTTTTCTTAATGTGGTAATCTGTGGAATTAAATGTTACGTTCTATGTTTGTGGCTTAGTGAATTAAATTATTCTCCACAAGAATTTGTGGTCTTGCTCTTTCCCCTTTTCCCTTCCATTACACTGAAGAAGAATGTATATTTAAAATGACACATTAGATTGCAATTAAAATATTCTACATGGTTCTTGAGGCCCTGTTGTTTCTATAGAGTGAAAACTGTTAACTGTCAAGTTTATAATTTGTAGTTGAAGGTTTGGGGAACCTTCAACTTTGCAAGATGAGTGGATCTTATGAGCCAAATTCCAGCTTCACCTATTTTGCTCCAACAGGTGTATGCTATGCAGAGGAAAATATATAAAAGCATATTGAACATACATTTTGCAACATTAAAAGTTTTGAAATTATATTAGAACACATTGTTCACTGCATTCATTTATAATAAACTATTTCAAGCCCTGATTGCATTCTACCAATAGTTCTCGAGGAAATCTGGGGTTTTATGTGCAGTATATTGTACTTAAGGACAGTTATTTGTTATCAATAGGCTATTAATCAACTAAGACAGAGGGAACGGGTGGCATGGTGCACAGTGGTTAGCATTGCTGCCTCCTCGCACCCTGTAGCCCTGGGTTCAATTCATGGGGTGCTATCAGACCCCATTTCTAACTGGGAAAGGCTTCTGAATTGGATGAACAGTTACTTAAAAAGAGATGTGATAATGATGATGGAGGTAATAGCCAGTGCCTGGAAAATTGCTCTAGTGTCCATCCATAAAAAGGTGATGAAATTTATATAATTAAATAATGATGTTGTCTTTGGCATAGTGAGGTAAAACATTATAGTGGGCAGCTAATAGAAATGAAGATGAGAGAAGTCTGGAAACTATAATGCCCAGAATCCTTAGCTTCCAACAGAGGAAATTAGTCCCAGCTGAGCAAATTGGCAATTAGCAGAGGTATAAAAGGCACACCTGACAAGAGCTGAGGGGAAGGAACATGTGAACTGAAAAGGAGTATGGTAATACAAGAAGTTTTCTTTCTCCTTTTTCAAAAATAAGAGTCCTTTAAGAATAACTTGAGAAGTTGATTTGGAAGAAAACCTGCAATGGATTTTTGACCCCGGGCTGAGAAAGATAACACTGGTAATTGCTTATTTTGAGACTAAATTTAAACCTTTACATACTCATTACCAGCTTAGCTAGTTGGCTGCAGGTAGGAGACCTGAAGGAAAAGAATGTGTGAGTACTTAAATCAAGAAAAAGTTAAGCTTTTTTGTCATGTGCCCCATTTAGTTTGTAACTTATTAATGAAGTGTTAGAAACCAGAAGCTTTTTAACTTATGCAGGTGTTGGTGTTTTGCAATGTTAACTTAAGGTCTTAACTGGGTAAAGTAGCAGTGATGAGCACACAACGTGGTTCATTTAGATTTTCATGAGGCTTTTAATAAAGTTCTCAAGTTACAGTGGAATTCATAGCATGTGTTGCTACTGCTTCATAGTGTTGTTGTAGTATTGCACATTTCTTCATAATTGTGATCTAGGCAGGATGAGCTATGATATTTACTGCTCCTTCCTCTGCTGGCAATTGGGTAGAATTTGGTTAAGTTCCTAATTAACGGATGGATGTATTTAACTCGCATCTCAAAATCTTTACATAATATATGCATTTCCTTGCCACTATCTATTTTACCTACTGGATGTAATTACAACACATAAGCGATTAAACTTACTAGGTTTCGTTATGCATTGAGTTGATCACATCAATGTGGTAATCATGTGGTTTGACCTTCAGAAATTATTTTTTTTGCCTTCATCTCCAAACAATAGAAGGGCTAATGTACCTCTATTACTTTTTCATAATGAAAGTGATAACTCTTTGAATTTCTAAAGCTCCATAAACATAACCACGTATGTGATAACCACAACCATAACCACAAACATGTGATGGGCATGTACGTATTCTGTGACAGGATATTGATGAATGAGGGAAGTGAAGTTACTGTAAATGTGGGTCAATGAGTGGTTAATAAAAGCAATTATTTTAATCTGAAGGTGCTATAGATGAAAGACTACTGGTGCATCTTAATATTCAATATGTTTTTGCACCTTAAGTGAAAGAGCATGGTCAATTGTTAATTTTATAGATATATTGGAGGTGGATAATACTGCATTTTAAAATGGGCTGCTGGTGCTATTTACAAATTTCTTAACTCCTGTTATTAAAAAATCACCTTCAGAGGGTGAGTAAAGGCTACAGTGTAAGAAAAACTGGATGTCTTGGCACTGTTTATGAATTGAGCTTTACTCATGTATTTAAAAAAAATCACCTTCAGAGTGTGGGGAAAAAGACTACAGAATAAGAAAACTGGAGTTGTCTGCAAAGCAAATGGGGTATTCAGAGGGGAGATTCACTCAAGAACTGCAGATTGCTCACAGAACAGACGCATGCATTAGGGAGGAGGAGCTATCAGCAAACATCCCTCCCCTCTTGCTCCCAAGCTCTTATAAAAGAAAGCACAGAGATGGATAGGTTCTTCTGGTAAAATACCAGATAAACAGTGAACAGACTGAGTCAGACTGAGAGGGGGCACTGATGGCTACAGAGAGAGGTAGGACAAGAACAGTATTAAACTGTATATTTACAAGACTAAATGACACATAGGGAACAGAGAATGCAGTGTGAGAGCAAACACTCTGGTTTGAATTGATTGTGTGTCCACTTACTGCCACTCACTGGGAGAAGGTGTTGTTGCATGCAAGCAGAAAACTGTTTCTAGGAAAGTTAGAACCATATGCTGGATATTGTATTCTGTTGCACAGATAAGACTAATAACGCCTTGTTGAGCTTTAATGAATTAGTTTAACATTATCAGGCTAACAAAGAAAGTTTCATGGTGGACTCCTCATCTGTCCTTCTTTTGATGTCCCCTTAAAAAGCCTTTTCCTTCACACCTTCTTGAGGTTTTTGTGGGTGGATTTTAAAAATGCTTTAGCTTTAGAGCTCAATGCCTTTCCATGAATCCAGCCTATTGTTTTCTCGGTGGAGATCACCTGTTCTTTTTAGTGCAAGTGAGCAGTTAAGAGCTGCCGTGCTTCCAAAAGAAATCCTGTTAATTCCATGCACTGCTCTGTGACTGGGTGTGCATCTTAAGAATGTTATTTACACATTTCTGGCATTTTGAACTCCCACAACTGCTCATCTTCTTAATCAGCACAGAAGTAAGATAAACCAGACATTTTTTTTTTTTGTTTTATAACAAACCTCTTCTTGAATTCAATCTTGGAATCAATCTTCTTGATTTGTAAGATGGCAAAAAGGAATTACTTTTTTGGTCCTAAAGTGACATTAAATAAACTTTATCGAAGGTTCTCTAGGGGTTTTGGTTGGCTGGCTCCCTCTGAGTGTTTAAACGTTAATGTGCTGAGACTTTTTCTAAACAATTCATCGCCAGTGGGCTTGTCATAGAGAGACTTTTGTTTATTGTTTAATTGATGCTGTTGGAGTTGAATGAGGGCTCAGAACTGATTGGATTGTGAAGACTTGAGCAACCAGATATGTGCCTCAGACTCCAAGACTGATCTGTTATTGTAAAAGATAAATCTGTGTTCGGTCTATGCTGCAGACAAGACAAAAACTTGTCAATTTAAATAGCAAGCGTACAATTACCTGCCAGTATAATAAACATGGATTCATAATGAAGTGTTTAGAGGTATTGAGGAAACAAAAATTAACACATATTGACAACCAGTGACATTATGTTAGCTATTTAGTGTAAGAAGAGAAAAAGTAGTTTTGGCACATTTTTGCATTCTGAATTTGAAAATAATATTTACAACAAATCTGGTAATTATTAAAGAAACTTTTTTGAATTTTGAAATGCAAAATATTTCTTACTTGTCTGAACTGTGCAGCTATAGAAATCATATAATTCTTAAAACGCATTCAAGATGAAGATTCTTTTTAAAGCAGACAATTTGAGATGTGGTGGAGAACATGCAGGAGGTTGATATGAAACGGAACAAGGGCTGACTATTTTTAAGATCAAGCACTGACGGTAGTTTAAAGTAAACCAACTGAAGCATTGTTTTATTTTATTTTAAGTGTAGTATGATTGTGGAATTCCTAAAGGAGTACTTAATTAAAAATGTACGTTCTTCCCAAGGTTATAACTCAGGACGCCAGTGCTGATAGATTGTCTGACAGTGTGTTCAAAATATTTGTAGCAGCTCACCCTTGTTGCCTTGAACAGGCTTTCCCTTGTTTCCGCTATTTCTCATAGAATAAATGACTCTGTCATTTTCTCTTCTTCATTTGGTTGCCTGCTGCACTGTTGCCATAACTAAGAAAGCAGAGATTCCCGGTACCCTCTCAAGTGAAAGTATCTACATCCCCATAGTGCCCTGTTTTGTTTTTTTTTTAAAGCAATGGTGTTTAAGATGCACCTTGGCAACAAAACTTCCTGCAGTTCTGGGACAATAGTGCTAAGGAAGTTTTTGGTCTAGTCATATGCCCTTTGAGGAAGTCTGCCCTGTGATGTTCTGTATATAGAAACAGGAGGCCATTCCCTTTTGTAGAGGGTGAATGCAAGTAGAGTTCATTGTTCTCATAACAGTGGCCATTTAGCAGATTTTGAGAGCACTCATCACAAACGGTCTTGCATTTACTATTCTACTACATTAAAATAAGTCACTTACATTTGCTGTATAATATAGCATTTTTAAATTGAAGTACTGCCCATATTGTTAGTCTACATTATGTTAGGTACTATACAATTGCCCATATTGTTAGGTACTTTACACTATGTACGGGTTTATGGCATCCTGCAGCTACAATAGCTTTGAGAATCTGTGGAAAGGGTGTGGGTCTCTTTTTCTCAGGATGTTTAACTTATATTTTCCACTTCTGTGGCTTGAGACTCCTTGCTACAAAACCATGTAGTACTGTTTTTATGAATATTGTCTCCATTTATCTTTGATGTGGTTGTTTAACTAACTTACAAAGGTGTGACAAAGTCGTACGTATTTTGATGTTAATGATATGAGGTTTATTACCTGGGATTTCATTTTGGTTCCTGTTTCTCACCGTTTCTACATCTTTGAATGGACAGTTGGGGAATGTTTCATCTCACATTAGTGGGTAGATTATAACAAAAGACTTAACCTTGAACAGAGTAATAGGTGATTCTTTTTACATCCTTCCCAACACTATGTAATTGTTCATATTACTCTTGTATCCTGGGTGGCACACCTTCTTTTGTCTGTAATGTTTGAAATAAAAAGCGTTTTCTTTAGAAATCCCATGAATGCTTTCGTGGGGTGTTAAAAAAAGTACAATAAACATGAATACAGATATAAACTTGTATGTCCAGAAGCTGAAGTCCCAATAATTATTATAAGGGGCCATTCATTCAGTATCAGATTTCAATGTTAATCTTTTTATATACTTGGGGACATATAACATTATTCTATATCTTTTGCATCTGTGGTCTTACAAGATGAATTTTAATCATAGCACTGTAAATCTTAGATGTTGGAACCCGGAGATGACAAATTTATCAAAGCTAACAATCTGTTCAATTATGTAAATAAACAGAAAATATGAATAGGCTAACAGAAGGCGAGCCAGATTTGAGCTATGTTTTGCTAAAGTAATTCTTTAGCTGTTTGTAAAGAAAATAATGTTCTTATTTGCAAAGCCAAAGCACCCGGAACGTTATTACTTTAAAACAGTCAATGTAATGTTGCATATTTGTATTGTCATGGCCCAGAGATGAGACAAAAACAAAAAAAAATCAACTTTTAATCAACTAGTTTTTAACTGGATAATTTAACCCGTAATGACATAATTTTTCACATAATTATACATATGATTGTTTCTTTCTTAATGGCAGCAGTGCACTTCTGTAAGTTGTTGTATTTATATTTGAAACCTTTTCCTTTCCGTCACATTTTGCTGCGTAAGGATTAAACCTTTGAAGAGACTTCTCCTTCATAGCTAGTGCATTTCGTAGCAAAACATGCCTGCCATCCATTTTTAAATGTAATGTTTTACAGAGGACATTCTTGCAATAAAACTGTAGAGGAGATTTGCTTTTTCTTTTGTAAAACATTGTATGTTTCATGGTGGTGCAAAGAGCTGGATAAAACGGCAACAAAATGTTTTTCAAGCAACACAGTTTGAGAAAACATTTCCAAAAATTAAAAAGGCCATAGTGAGAAAAAATATAATATTGACTTCACAACTTATTTTTATATTGGAACTCATTCCATTAAATTGACCATTTCTAGTCTCCTACCTATGATAGACACTGCAGTTTCAAATTTCACATGCATGCAGAAAAAGGACATTTTTCACTCATCTTAATCAGCACAGTAGCTGTGAATGTATGCACAAGTGTTTCACCACTTGTGGAGTGCTGAGAGTAGTGGTGTCCAAAGAAAACCTGCAGCTGCACAAAGCAATCCCATCTTGGCAACATATGGACTGTGTGTGAATGGATCAGTGTGTGGGAGGAGGCTGGAAATTCACCGGAAATGAATTTACAATACAACATTAAAATTCTAAGTTGATGGACTGTAATGTTCTTTGGGGGGAAAAAAGGAACTAAAACTGTCTATCTGTGCCTGAAAAAAGTGTATTGAATCTTCAATTAACAGGACTACATGGTATATTTATGGTGTAGTCTTATTTTTTCCATCAAATGCTCAGTCTATATTGTTAACTTGCGATTCTAGTATTGCTTTAATGGCCAGACACTTCTCTTTTTTTAACCTTGTGCAAGACTGCAGTACTTCTCAAGATGTTCTACTTTGAATTAAGGGAAGTCCCATGCATTTTGGCCTTAAAGACATACTAGTCCTTGTTCTTTCAGCATAGACAGTAGGGTTTTTGTGGTCTTCTAAAGGTGAGGAAAGATTGCTCATACTTTGACGTTGTCAGTATGTCTTTGGTGCTTAGTCATTTCGATATCACGGGCCCTTTTTCATTTTGCAGAGGAAAAAAATTAAATAACTCCACCGTGTTTAATATTAAAATCTATATTACTAATACAGCCTAAAATTAAAATAGTTCAAACTTTTTTGTGTAAAAAGTTAGTGTAAAGTGTAGCCCACATGGACCTTCATGTCTTACTGCAGGATGTAACCCAAGAAACCTACAACCACTAGCAGGAAGTGATGTTACTCTTTTTGTAATCCTCCTGGTTCAGTTTTTTTTCTTTTTCAAATTGATATCAATGCTAAAATACATACAGAGTCAAGTCTGGGAACAGTTGTCTTCAAGGTTTTTTTTGTTGCTTTGCTTCTGAAGGACATAACTCATGGGGAAAAAACATGCTGCAAGGAGCACAGAAGCATAATAGTACTGACTGAAAGAACAAAAAGTGAAGCTACAAAATATTTACCAAAAATAAATGTTGGAAGATAAGCACAATCATTTTTTAAATTCAATACACATTTTAATTTTACCTTTCAATTAGATGCATTTAAATTCACACCTTGATATCCAGAGAGAATAAGAGATGGAATTATTTTAACAGCAACTTTCTTAAAATTAGTAGAGTTCTTGGTTTTACTGTAGTATCATGGAGCATTCTGTTAATTTAAAGGGTTGACTTCTGAGCAGTAAAATCTCACTTCTGCCCACCTGAACAGGAAATTCCACATGACCCCATCATGTCTCAGTTTTTGACCATGCATAACAAACATGTTTATTTAGACTGTTCAAAACAAGTTGGGGCAATCGCAGAATCAATAACTATTGTTATTTCAAAAACATTTATATAGATTTAGAGCATACTTGTTTGACTGAAACTGCTCCAGTAAAATAAACACATCCTTTTGCTTTAGAACATAAACATGAAAGAAATATTACAGACAAGAGGAGGCCTCTTAACCCTTGTTTATCTAGCAGTACTGACTCAGGAACCTAATTAAGCTCTTGAAAGTTACCAGGGAATTGGCTTCAGCAACTTGAATAATTTACTTAGGCAAAAGAAGCGTCTCCTGCTATCAGCCCAACACGAACTTTCTTTTAATCCCTAGTGTGTCCCCTTGCTTTTTCCACATTATCTTGATATTATATGGGTTACTATCTAACAGGATACTGTCTGAGACTTGAGATTCTTGTTACTTCTCAGAC
The DNA here is from genome assembly GCF_055471065.1 of Atractosteus spatula. Taxonomy (NCBI): domain Eukaryota; kingdom Metazoa; phylum Chordata; class Actinopteri; order Semionotiformes; family Lepisosteidae; genus Atractosteus; species Atractosteus spatula. Next base: position 36,875,987 of record NC_142710.1, on the reverse strand, counting down.
ATCTTGGTAGAAGCACTAAAAAAAACATTTCAACTCTGTGACCTGTCTGACTGTGAGCATTCCTTTGAGACCAGAATTTTCCCCTCTCTTTAAACTATTTCCAGGTCATATTCTGGTCACTCTTTTAACTGTAATCTGTAAAGATCCCTGTAATTCTGCCAGACTGTTTTAACACACCTATGCATTCTCCTGTTTATTCAGAAGATATGATGATACATATTGGTTATTAGGGCAACATTGTCTTCATGCCTGTAGCTAGGAACACCTTCCACAAACCTGGCTATGCTCAAGCTTTCTTAGTTGTATGTTTTCATTGGCAATAGAATCGAATTTATCTTCAATCAAGGCACACTGTTCTTGGAACAATTCCTTGTTCAGCCCAACTGGGTCTGAGTCAGCTCCGGGGGAAAAAAAGAAAATTAGCCTTGGTCAGGAAGGGTTTCCTTGAACTGTGCTTTTATTGCTTGTTTTAAAAGAGATTGTAGCAGAATTTAGGAAATGCAACAATGCATGATAGGCCCCTCTCTCACTGAGATTGACGCATGGTTTTGGTAGCTAATGAAAGCAAATATAGTTTGCATAAAACAAAAACATGTGGGGAAGCTATCCAACCTTCATCAGAAACTCATTTATTCCTGTTGTGGGTCATGGAGATCTGGAGCTTTTGGGAGGCAAATATTATGTTTAAGCACAGTTGTTGTTAAGCAGTGCCTAAAAGGTCTAATTCCTTATCTGAAAAAGAACATAAGAAATATTAGCATTGAGAGAATGTTCATTTAGTCTTTTTTGTGCCATCAACTTTTGTCACAGACAGTTAATTCTTGAATATTTTTTTTCATGCTAGTGTTATAATGTCTTTTGTGTATTAATACTGCATTGCTGTTCAAATTTCAGATTTTCTGGATCCTTGGTCAACTGTCCCCCTTTGACACCATAGAATGATGAATGGGGAGGATTGACATGTACCGTACATAGCTCCATTTGGTAGAATAAGGATCCAAAAATCTCCTGGTAAAAGTCAGATGAACCAGGATTTATTCACCATCAGGCTTGCTTCCAACAGTCTTGGACCATACCTTCCACAACAATATTAGTCACTATACAAGCAAAAACTAAACTAACCTTCAGGGTCTTTTAATTAAGACCTTTTAAAGGCTTCAACCACCCCCTAACAATCTGTTAATTTAATTATCTGTTAAGAGTTTCCAATCTCCTGGAATTCATTGTTTGTGCGAGATGTGAAAGCAAGGTCACATTATCAATGACTGCAGCGTAGAAGGTTGCTCCATGGTCGTTCAGTCTCTTCAAGTGACTTGGATTAAATAAAGAAACGACAGACAACTGCTGAAATACACTGTTCCAACCAAACATATATTAACAACACTGGAACAAATAAATATTTCCAAGATGAATTCCTGAGGCTTCAGCAATATTTACAGTAGGTCCTCTTGCCTGCTGCTTTGATGATAAGATCTCTGTTGCAGTTATTGGAGTAGCTGGACTTTTCCTTAATTGAGGATGGACTTTTTCTGTGAGTAGAAGAGTTCATCAGGAATAAGGACGCCAAAGAATGAAATGCATCTGATGATGTTTATTAGGGGTAGCTGGAATAGATGGGGCAATGGTGAATTGGTTGTCATCCCTTGCCAACATTGGTTAAGTGCTTCCATTTTGTAAGTTTTGTAATTGCATTAAGCATATGACTGAAGCAAAATCACTGTAAGGGGTAATTTGGGATGAATCTCTTAAACCTACAGTAGGATTAGCCTTGCAGAATACAGCTTTTTACATGTAATTTGTATGCAAATTCATGTATAGGCAGGCAGCAACCAAAAAATGCATTAAGAATCAAAGCGGGAAATTCAACAAAGTCAAACCTGGCATGGCATGCACCTGATCTACGCTTTGGGAACTAGTTACAGGGCCTATAGCATGCCAGTGCTTTCTTTGTGTGGCATCATACTCAATATGGCTTGACTTCCTAACAAGTATGAAGGGGAAAGGCAAGGCAACAAAAGTACCGAAATTAGAGTTAAAAAAGATTTTGAACAAGTTAAGGGGTGGGATGACGCTTCCCAGTTTGGCGTGTATGTATAGCAAGGATCTTTAATTCATGCAATTAGAGATGGAAGGTTATTCGTGAAAGCTATGCATCTGCTCGGTTCCCTGCCTTTTATTATTATTAAATTCTATTTGATCTGTTATGTATACTTTACAGTTCTGTATCTGCTGTTTTCATTGTGCATTAAACTACATACATACTAATACATTTCATAAGTGGGTGTTCTGATTATATGTATATATCAGGATCTGAATGACTGCGTAAAACACAAGTCTGCTGTATTTCTCTAATGAGAGTTCAATCAATCAAAGTTTATTTATCAACATACACAACAATACAGCATGCAGCAGTAGTTGCTGGCAATGAAATGTCTTTTCTATGAGCTCACTGTGGGGGGGGGGGTGGTGGTGATAAATATAACAAAATTAAGGTTACATAATAATGTAATAGAAATTAAATAAAATAAACTCAATATAAATAGAGCTGCTATGTGTCCAGGGCGTATATGATATAGTATGTCCAAGTTGTGCAGTATGCAGAATACAGTGAAAACTGTACTGTATGTCCATGTAATTTGCTAAAGGAGCTGCATGTTGGCTATTTAGCAGTCTTATTGCCTGGAGGTAGAAGCTGTTCTGTAATCTGTTGGACTTTGACTGAATGCTTTGGTACCGTTTACCGGACGGTAGGAGAGAAAATAGTTTGTGACTGGGATGACTGGGGTTCTTGAGAATGGACCTGGACTTCTTAAGATTTCTTAAGTTCCTCATCAACGGCAACTTGGCATTTGACACCGAAAATGAAATTAATCGCAAACAGAGCTACTGGACTTGCCAGATCTATGCGTTTTGGATGCTTTCTAACCTGCCCTGTTCTTCTGTTCTCCTACTGTATGTTTTATACCTTTGCTTCTTTCCTCTCTCGCCCCCACACCCCAAAAAGGTTTAGCAACCAAACTTTTTTTCTACTTTTCATTGTGGAGTAAACTATTACTTGCTCCTTTACAAGCAACGCATGCTGATGCAGCTCTGTTCTCAATAACAGCAATATTGCTGTGTTCCCATACATAATTATAAAGCCCTTTTTAACAGCTCCCCCCCCCCCCCCCCCCCACACATGAATGCATTTGATTTTTACTAGTAAGTTACAATTTGTGTGACATAATGCTAGCAGGTTTAAAACAGGTCTTCACATGCATCAATTCTTTCTGCAGCCACGTGTTGCTGTAGCCAGAAGAAACACTTAATAATCCTGGTATAAGGCAAACCCATGTTGAGCTATGAAGTGAGTCTTACTGCTCTGATGTAAGAAGAAAAGGAACCTACATAAAAAGCTTGAACAAGTTCTGTCTGCAGCAAAGCACATTTTTCAAAAGTATAATATGTAGTTTTGCATGTTGTTCAATGATTAAATCTATACGTGTCATGTTGGAGCAAAAATGGAAATTCACCTTTGTGGACAGACAAAGTGAGTATTCACTCATTAAGCTATTATCTCTGTAACACTTGGTTTGGTTAAACGTCTTTTGCTGCTGGTGCTCATTGCATGAAAGTGGAAATTGGTTAATTTTCTTTGTATTGCTCAATGGTAGACTCTCCACTTACTTTAAGAGATCATATTAGAAAGCAATAGGCAATAGAAGGCAAGGAAGCTCTTGTACTGTGGCATACCATGCTAAAAGCTGAGTAATGCACTATAAGGCAGATGGGAATGATCATAAAAGCACAGAGAAGTAATCTGTTAACATGGTAAAAAGTTAATGCACAACAAGTGATATTTGGAAGAGCAGTTTAGATTTGTCATTTTGAAATTTTATAAAGCTAGTAAGATTTGGTCAATAGTTGTGGCAAATGCTAATTAGATTGTTAGTAATTAAAAAAATCTAGAATTCTGTAGACTGTTATCACATGCTAGTAAAATTTGTTGACAATGCTAGATGTTGTAAGCACATTACAGAAGTACTGCATGTTGTTAGATTGTAAATTAGAATTAATACATGACCAGAGCCATTTGAATAGGATAGGTTAATTTAGATAAAAATTGATAGGTTCTCTTATTAGTGCCATCCCGTGCAAAAGTTTGATGTCCCTCAAAATTATAATTTTGGATATCCCAAAGGCTGCACCTTTTGTTTCTTGGTAGCAGAACTTTTATTTTGAATGGAAAATCTGGAATACTAATGAGTAACCTCTGACCTCTGCAGTATTAATATGCTAAAAATAAATCCATGCTCTTTCATGTAGTGGCACATCTTGAAAGAATTCAAAACTTCAGCAACAGGAAATTCAGTCTCTGTGCCAAGTGTGTGCTGCTAGTTTTCTTTATTCTCCTTGATAACTGATTGTATAGGATTAATCAGCAAATGGCATTTTATCAATCACAATTCTTTGCTATTAATCATAAACAACATATTCCAAGCTCCTTGTATAAAGATATTAAAAATGCATTTCTGTGATCTAAAGAAGTCCATACATGTGTACAACATAATTGTACATTTTTATGTACTGTGTAAATTTTGTGGTTTTGAATGATGAATAATAACTTTTAAACTCACAAAAAGATTCCTAATTTCCCTAATTTGCATGCTGGTTCCACAGGTGTTAATTCTTTCTGTATGTCTTTCTGCATATAGCAACATCTGTCTACCCTTGCTTGCTTTAGAAGCTGGAATAATGCTAATATTAAAGATTGAAAAATGCCTAATTCATTTTATCTGAGTCACTGTTTCATTTATCACTGGCCCAGCTCTGTCACCAACACAATAAAATTCCACAATATTAAAAGTTGTGTGGTTGTCAGCATTTTTACACAAACAACTAATAACTTAAAATTAATACAGCCATAAATTGGCAAACAGACTGAGAAGTCATTGTGTTCATTGAAATGATTAGTGCTGGGTGAACACAGGTTTGAGCCGTCTCTGGCCGGATGTGCTGTAATGAAACAGCCAAGAGCAGCTGAAGGTCCCATCCTAATCCCTGTGTGCAGTGATGTCACCTTTGTAATCCCTGCTGGTCCCCACCCGTGATCTGCAATTCCTTTTACTGAAGTATTTTATCTCTGTTAGCTGATATCACATTTTTTGTTGGATTGGATATTTTCATTCAGCTTTTTGCTTGTGCAACATTGTGATTCAGAAAGTAACATTTCCACAATAGTTGTAGACATTAATTTTGTGTAATATCAGCCTTGGTTTCTGTAGATTAGTGTGTTGCTTTTGTGACAAAGGGGATTGTATTCTGGCTTTTTGTATTTTTGTTTACAAGGCTGTCCAAATGATAAATACTAACATCCTGTATGCATTTGAAATGGCAATATTAGCTTCCTTATACAGATATTGTATATCGAGGTCACTGGACATGAAGAAAATACAGACATTTAGAGTAACATGAACCCTGAGCTGGTGATTTTCATTCATCATCTTGACCATTGAAGCATCTGCTAGCTTGTAAGCCTTCTTTGTGTATAATATTACAGAAGACTAAAACATTCCCTCTGGGGAAGGCAGTCTCAAACATGAAAGACGGTCTTGTTGTCAGGAAACAAAATAAATATTCTGCTGTAATGCGATGAGCCTGTACATTGCACAAGTTGCACCAGAGAAGACTTTGAAGATCAAGTCTGCTGCTGCTGAGAATGATGACCCTGAAATAAAATGTTAGACATCCAATTAACAAGTGTATACTGTGTATATAAGTTCTAAAGGTAAAAAAACGACAAAATCCCAGCCAGTAGCAATTAACTTTTTCTTTCCTCATATGTGTGCTGTCTTATGTAAACATTGAGGTTTACTGTCATTTTCCTTCATTTAGTAATATGAAAAAGTAATATACTGTAACTGAAGAGATGCACCCAGTGTAGGCAAATATGGTTTAATATACTTTGAAGTACACTCATGGATTATTGCTGAACTCAACACTTGATTTTTTTTTCCAATTTTGAACAAAATGATACACTGTTTTGCATGTTAAATGTATAATATTAGGATGAAGAAATTTTGTTCATTGTGTAGTACAGACCTACACAATTTTGTAGCTTTTTATTGCAATCATTTAGGAATATTACCATCTTATTTGGCAACTGCAAATATCTGTATCTATGAACTGTTTTATATTTTTTCCATTTCAGTGGTTTAAAAAAAAGCCCCAACAGCCTTTAGATAGACAAGGTGCAAAATCTATAGCCATAACTCTCAAACCTGACACTTACTACTAAAATGTTGTGTAGGTATCTGTGCATGACATGGTAAACAAGTTACTGTGGTTAACCAAGGAAAATGCTTTCTGCTAAATGAGATCATTATTCTAGACATTAAAAGTCTGAGGGTGTCACCAGTATGATGTTCAGACATGCTAAGCGTGCCTAAAAAAAGGTGTTTAGTGCAAGAAGTCAGCACAGAGAATGTCCTTTAATATAAAACTGGAAAATGTATTGTGGCCTCCAAGCTATCAGAATTCAATTTTTAAGATGTCTTGCTAAACTGTGTATAGGCCATCGCTACAGTAAATTCTCCTGCAGTTCTTTTCTGTATAGTCACTGAAGATGGGAAAAGAGATGGTATTTCTTTTGCAGATTCTTTTTCTTAAGGCTTCATATTCCCTACAAACCTTAGAATTAAAATGTAGTGTAAGGGAATAGATTGCACAAGATGCTTCTTAGAGTGGACGCCTGGTGCTACAGGGATTTGATTTCATAGAAAGGAGCTGTTCTACATGCAGCTTTCCTATCCTGGTTATTATTGCAACTACTAGTTTGCAAGTAGCTTGGTGGTTCTGTCAATTCTTCAATAAGTCAGATGCATGTTCAAGTTCTACCAGGAGTCTGATACACAAATAAGGCAAAGACCGGTAGCACAGTTCATGGGTTTGCAATAACCAGTCCTGGAGACCTCCACCCACCCACGTGATGGTTTTTGTTCCAGCCAAGCTCTGTTCTAACATTCAACACTTAATAATAGTATTCATTTTAACTATTTTAGTTTTCAGCTATTAAACACACCGGACATTTTTTTTCTATATGCATCTCATAAGCAAAAAACAACTTGCACATTTTCCAGTTTAGCAACTTAGTTTAATTAAGGCTTCAACTGAGTAACTAAGCTCAAGTTAAAATGGAAACTTGCAGGGTTATAGCTGAATCTTTCTATCCTTGAACAGGGCAAGAGACCTGATTCAAGTCTTAAAAAAAACTATCTTCAAAGCGATTGTCCAGGTCCAGCAGTTTGCCTTAGTCAGTGGTCACAAGTGGAAACACTTTTTAAGTCTGAAAATAGGAGAGACTTTACTCAATGCATTATGAGTACACACCAAGTTGCCCCATCAGAAAACGAGTTCCTTTTAAGAAACGGAAAAGATCCTCAGATTAATTAACCAACTAATGCTGTCCTCTCATTTGTAACTGTTATTGTAATTCGTGGAGTCTTTATATCCCAGCCATCTACATTGGGGGAAACAGGAAGGAGACTTGGAGACCGCTTCAGAGAACATGTTAGGGCTGTGAGGATTAAAAATCTCTCCAAACCCATTGTTTCTCATTTCACCTCCGACGGCCATAATCACACTAATCTCTTCATCTGTGTTCTCAAAGAGTGTTTTCTTAACACTTACATCAGAAAGACTACCGAGACTAAAATTACCCTGCAGCCAGGATCACACCTTTCCCCTTCTCTCAATGACAGACTCATTTTCTTTTCTAAATTCTCTCTGTTCATTGAAGGTTTCATTTCACACCTCTCTTCACGTATTCTGACTTTACACTTCCTGATTGGCCACTCTGTCCCCTGCTCCTGCCTCCTGCCCCTCTCCCAGCTTTTGTTCTCCTGTGCTACATTACCTTTGCCTCCTGCCCCATCTTTCTCACACCTGAAGAAGGCTCCATGGCTGAAACATTGTGTTTTCTTTCTTCTCTTTTCAGCATGAAATGAACCTATTACTTGTTCCTCTGCAGCCTATGCATGCTGAGGCAGCTACCCACCTGAAATACTTTATATCTAATGGTGATTTAATATATTGCATGTCACCTAGAGATATGGGTGGTTTATATTCATTTTGCAAACATGGTGGCAGAATAAAACTTTCTCTTTGAAAGAATGCTGGATTGAAGCAATATTTGTACTGCCTCAGTTTTAAGAGTTCTCAATGTTGTGATGTTCAATGATTAACAGAATTATTTAAACACCTTTTTACAAATATGTAGCTGTCTAGTTTAAATTAACTGCTTTTGTAAGTAATACTTTTCACCACAAAGGATACAATGCACAATATCCACCCCTGAAGTGAAGTACAGACCCATGGAGCTATTATGCCCCAGCAACCCCATTATACAAGAGATTGGGTAGAGAAGGGAGAACCTGCTTGAGAATTTAGGAAGAAATGCAGGGAGGACTTCTACTTTTATAAGCAGTGACGTGAAATCTTTAATGATTAAAGTCAAGACCTCAGATAAACAAGGTAGCATCTCCTCCAGCACACTGTCCCCAGTCAACATACCAAAGGTTTGGTTTGAACATTCTGGTCTAGAAGGAAGAGTGCCACCTAGTGGTCCACCCACACCACTGACATTAGCAACCTGGGTTTTCTCTGAAGTTTTCCATTCAAGTACTGATCTGACTCGACTACAAATCAAGCAAAGAGGTGGCAATGCAACTGTCTCATGATATCCAGGGGTAGCTCACATGTTTGCATCTTTGGTGAATTTCCTTATGAAATGCTAAAGGAAATATGGATCCTTTCATATGAAAAGACGTTTTCTTAAAGTACAACAGATAAATGATAGGTAATCGAATATCAGCAGCTATTCTGAAGGCTTATATTTAGGGTGAAGGAATTCCATGGGTTTGGGAGTTACTCTTCTTATTATGGTTAGGGGCTAGTAAAAACACTGCATAACGTGCAGTGAGTAACAGCTGCTGTGCAGGTGTTAATGCCTTGTATTATATACGAGTTTGTTCAATAGTTTGTTAAAAGTAATAAATGTAAAAACCTCTGTTTGAACACATTTCCTAACAAGTGATATTTATAAAGCTTAGGTAATGTGATATGTATATAATTTAATTTAGAAGTATGTTTGCACAGATACTTCTGAGAGTGACTGCCTCAAAATCAAAGACTTAAGGGTACATTGCTGTTTCTGGTTTATATTCTGTATCATAGGAAGTAGGGGATATACAGTAATATGCAGTTCTCTTTTTTTTTTTAAACTGGAGTCTCTGGTCCTTTTTCCTTCACAAACAGTTAAATTATCATGTGCAATTAATTTCCATTCCCTAAAGTCTCTGGTGGTCTTTCCTGTCCTTTCCTGCCAAAAGAATGTAGGGCTGTTGCAGTGTTTGGTGGTTGTTGCTATCTGGAATGCATTCCAAGAGGGTTCCCCTTAGGGTAGAAAAGCTTGACACCACACTGGGCTCATTGTCAAGGGCTCTTAACAGAGTTCCCTGGTGCTTGGGACTGGCCTAGGCAAGCATAGATTGAGTATGGGGAATCCCATCTCCCCTCCAGGGTAAGAACTCTCTCAAGGAAAGCTGTATTTCTTTTAGAGCACAGTAACTACCCATTTGAGAATATACACCACACCACAGTGACTGTTTTTATTATGGGAAATGTGAAGAATTCCCAAAAGCTAATCTGTAAATATCCACATTTGAAAATACTCCTCCATCTTTAATGTAACCATGTATTTACAGGGATGATTTATTTTTTAAGTATGTAGCACTTGTTGATGGGTATAATTGAGAATGAGGTATTAACAAGCATTATTATTTTTTCAATATTTTCTCTGAATTAAAGACACTAACGTTTTTGTCTCCAATTTTGGTGTTTCTCCTTTTTGTAAAAAAACCTATCACATTGAACACTAATGAACAGGACTACACAAGCTGTGCTTCAAAAATGTGGAAATTGTCTATGAAATTCAAAGTCAGTCTCCGATTATTTCTTAGCAACTGATCAGGGAAAGCTATTTGGTATGAGAATTCATGCTTTCACGATCAACAATGAATTCAGCCATGCATTCTTTTGCATGTAAAGGGTCATCTGTTCCAATTCTGGCAGAATGGGTTCCAAAAGATCACAGGGAATTCCAATGTCTAACAGTGACATCATAAAAGGCTAAATTAATTCCTCTTTGCAGTTCTAAAGTAAATATAAGACAAGGAGTTCCACAACAGATATTTCCATCAGGATCATTTTTCTTTTATTTCCCCGGGAAAAAAAAATAATTCTCAGGAGATGAATGGGGATTGTGTTTTCTTGTGTCTGAGTGAATTGCAATAAATTACAAAATCTTTAGCCTTTTCTGAACTACTTTAAATAGTTTCCAGAGCACAAATTTGTTCTGTTTCCGTGGCAACAAGAATAAGCTAGCTGGCCTTAGTGTTTGCAGAAATACCAGTAAAAACACTTGTGAACTTTCCTCCAAAGAAAGCATACTTGTTTCTTAATTTGTATGTACACAATATCACTCTGCATTATCAGAATTATGTTTAGGAACTGTTCCTCTGCTATTGAAGAGGTAGGTAAATAATTTTCTGTTTTGCAAATTATCCTGGACCAAACCGAATTCTAGTAATTATAGTAATTGACAGTAAATTAATACTTAAAGACATCTACAAAAATAACTGGGACATTTCCATTTTGGTTTGCAATGCTGTAACATTAGGTTTTATACTAAAGAACAAAATATTCATTTTGTATGATCGTTTTTTCTTTGTTTGGAATCCTGCTGGCATGTTTTTCCAGAAAACTTGGTATTGTTAATTATTCTGAACTGCAGCACTCAAGTTTGAAAAACTGGATTTCCTGAAGGACTTAGGTCAGGTTGTACACTGAATCATATCAGACATCTGTGCCTAAACATATTGTAAACATGAGCTGTCTTTCTCAGTGGTTTGTATAAACTAGTTTAAAAACAGCTTCTTAGCCATAATTTATTCCTGCTGGACAGTATGAGTCATATGTGCATTAGGTACATTTAACTGTTTCCTGTTTCTCATAGTATTAACACACCTAGTTTTTCCACTTCATACGGTATGTAAATTTGTTCTTTTCCTTTTTAGCGTGTATAGTAAAATTGTGCTTTTAACCAACCGTTTAACATTTCACTTGTTTACAAGAGAGCAGGCTACAAATACTTTTTCCCCTGTATGATTAGATAAAGGTAATCTCTCAGATGGACCAGTCTGATGTGTCGGTCCTGCTCTGGTGTGGTCACTCGAGGGCAACCGGATCTTGGATAGTCATCTGTCCTGCTGGTCTGCTTGAACCTTCTCTGCAGTCGGACACAGTGGTTGCCTTGCTTCTGGTGACATTCAAGGCATTATGGAATGCACAGAAAACTGACTAAGTGTGGCCTTTTTCTTGCAGTGACCTAAGCTTTGAATTAAGGCCTTTTTAAAGGTGACCTGATCAGGTTCCACCTAGACCTCATTGGGTAAAAGTGCTCCTAACGAGCTTTTGTGTGATTGGCAAGTTGCAATGCCTCACTGCACATGCTGTATTGCTGGTCAGAGGGCTAAAAACAAATTGACAACTTTTTGTGAAAGTACATAAGCTATAACTGTACTTTTCTCATTCCATAAAATGTTCCATTTCTTTTTTCCATCAGTATACATAAGGACGTTTATGAGCAAAAAAAGTTAATCCCATCTAGTGTTTTCCCACACTAGTATGTAGGTTGATTGCTATTAGCTTATTGACCTGAGGATTTCATCCGGTTGATTCTTGAAAGGAGCTAGAGTATGTGCATCAAGCAAATGGATGAGTAGCTTTTTCCAGACGTCCACAACTCTATGTGTAAAGATGCCTCCTGTTGTCAGTTTTAAATGCATGGGCCACTAGATTCTGCTCGAGACCTTTTGTTTCATATTTTGCTGTTGATTCCGATTTATTCTCTTTAATAAAATAGAGATTAAATGTTTGATGCATATCTTTAAAGCCAGGATGTTTCACTGCACTCTCTTCTTTGGACTTATTCCAGAAATGCAAACTGAATTTACAGTATAATAGATGGTTTACTTGTACAGTGTACAGTTTTAATGTAAAAGCCCACACTTTAAGCTTTCTACTTTTAATTGTGTCCTATTTTTTAAAGTTTGTCCAGAATGGCTAGAGGACGAAAGTTATGTGAACATGAACACCTGAGTCTTTCATAGATCCTTCAAGCTCAGTATTTCCTATTTTATTTGTAGTATTGAATTAATATAAATTAAACATCATCTGTCAAGTATTTGCTCCGTCTTGAAAATTGTTTAAATTGTCTTGTCTTTCTAAAATGTCCTTTCCAATGTTTTTTAAATGTCCTTTTCTATACTGTTCACTAGTCCACCTGGTGGGCATCATCTGCAGACCTCACTAGATTACTAGCTATATCAGCTCCTAGATCATTGATGTAAGTTAGGAAAATCTGTGGTCCTGTTACAGATCCCTGTGGTATACTGCCTGTACTCTCCTTTTCCTATCAATTGACTATTTCTCAATCAATATATATGTATTATCTGCGATGACTGCTGCTTGAAATTTAAGAATTAATCTTTTATACTGAACTATTATCAGTTTATTAACAGCTTTCTGCAAATCTAAACATATTACATTATATGCTGTTTGCATCCTGTATCCTTTTTTCCAGCAAGTTAGTCAAGAAAGCAAAGGGTTAACATTGACAAAAAGTGGGAAGTCAAGCTCTGTGTATTGCTTTTACTAGCAGCAAACTACAGTAAGTTGCTGAATGTAACAAAACTGTACAATGTTTCTCTCGTGAAGTACAAGGACTACTGGATTGATCAGATTGCAATGAACATCTTTTGAGGTTAGTGTTTTTAAGAGCAAGCAAAATATTTCTATGGCTTGTGAGAATGTGAGTAATAGCTGTCGATGACTGCATACTTTATAAACACAAAGCTGAGTTAGAAGATACTTAAAACTGTTGTGTTTTTTATTGTTGTGAAATGAGCTAATTGATGTTTACATTTCCATACTAGATTTAGAAAAGGTTGGCCCCAAAATGGAGCATTAGACAGACAAGTGCAGGTTTCCACCTAATTTTCAAAATTTAGATCTTTGCTGTGAAATCTGTGACTTGTCATCTTCACATGTAATTGTGGGTTGGGTGCAGTGCTCTGAGTGGTTCATGGTGCAACATGACAAAGCAAGGAAGCATGGGGAACGTTAAAAACAAGTGCAAAAGCACAACCTTGTTCTTATTCTATCCATCCTTTTTCAATCTGCCTTTCTTATAACCCGTGTCCGCGGATGTGTTCATTGCAATTCATCTCACCTGATCAATAAAGGAGATAATTGTGTCCTAAAGGACACACAAGAACTCCAAAGAGTAACAAAAAACACTGAAAAACTGGAACATCCATGAACTAACAATAACACATCTGGAGTTAATTTATTGTTATGATAGTTGGTTATCTGGATGGAAGCTACATGAACTTTACTTTTGGGAAAAAGTAGCCTTATGAACAGGAAGCATGCAACTAATGTATTTTCTAGTTTTAATAGCCCAGTGAAAACTTTAAATTACAAAGCAGAGAGCGTGCCAGGAAATCCTTTTAGTCAGTCCATTGGAAGGCACACTGTGTAGGATGTGTGCTTCAGTATGTAGATATGGCTCTCACAGGTTTCTTATATATCCTGCTTATTCGATTGAATTCCAAAATAGACTGCATAATCCTTGGGAGGCTTTCTAATGAGGCAGAAAGAGAGCTCTTGGAAGGTGAAATAGAAGCAAAATGCAATTTACAGACCTGACAATGTTAGAAGTTCTTTTCTTGGCCCCTGTAATTGTATTAGATTATTTCCCAAGGCTCAGCCTCAGACGATTGCTGCCGGCATATTGGCCAGATGAAGTTAGTTTTTTTTTTAATTCTGCTGTAGACTTTGATTAAGTTTCCTTTATTTTTGTTCTTAAAACTAATTTGTTTAAATTTTAAAACCATGCCAGCTAATTCAGGAGAATATTTTTTCACTAAGTGTCTTCATTTCTTAACTCCCAATACGCATTTACAGTATGTGGTGTTATGTCGGGGAGCTTTGGTAGGGAAAAAAAAACAACAGTGGGGAGGCCATTAACTTGTTGGTCTATCATCATTCTGGGTCACGTTTTCCGTAGAGCCCGAGTCCGATTGTTGTTAAATTTTCTGAGATTGGGTGATATTTTAATAAGAAATGGGCTGTGCAGAAAGATGCACTTAGAATTGTTTTTATATGAGGCCCCAACAGACACAAGCACACTGCTTTGCTGTCACAGTGCTGATAATAGATCTTCATTGAGGATTCTGTAATACTGGAGATGCATTATTTACAATCGTATTTCCAGGGAATGGGTTGTGTGAAAATAGCAATTGAAGTCTGAGAATTTCAAAACCTCTCAACCTGCATGAATTGTGCCTTTGAAACAGATTGTTTTAAACTCTTAGAAATCAGAAAGTTTATACTGTTCTAATACTACAAAAAAGGTGGTCTGGAAAACATTTACTGTGTTTAGTGTCATTTATAAGGAAATCCTTTTCCTCTTTTTTGGAAATTAGAGCAGGATATGTAGGCACTTGTTTTGGGTTTGCCGGGTTGCCTTCCTGATTTTGTCTATTTTTCTTTTTTATATTTCAAATTCAGTCTCAAATGGGTAAATATTCCATCTGAATAGTACTGGAGCAGTCAAGACAGGTTTTAAAGGTTTTAGAATGCAGGCCTGAAAGCTGAACGTCTTGCAGAGGTCAGAGATGCAACAATTAATTACACTCTTGATAAACCTTTTAACTACAAATTATACCATTCTGATAAAATGTTTACCACCATTATGATAAAAGATATGATCCGTCGTTATCTCCATCTCAACATACATAAATATATCAGGTGGGTAGAGACACCCGAAGAATGCTCCACAGCCAAAACTTTTTCTTTCTTCTCCTTTCAGCATGGAATAAACCTATTACTTGTTCCTATATAAATATATTGCTATGCGTTGATGCAGTAGGGATTTTGTATTGAGTAAGTTTCCCTATATCTTGGTAATAAGCTACAATACATAACACTTAATTTGATACTTTTGCTACCTGTATGTAAGAACATGAAACGTTAGATGTTCTTACTTAAAATGTTTAACAATCTACTATCTATGCAGACAAAATGATACTTGACCACAATGTAAAATCAACCCAAATAATCTGCACTACTTAAAGCCTTTCATCTAATACCAACATTCATTTGTCCCCCTTTTGCGACTTCTAGAAATGAAGAAGAACCCCTGGCACTCACCATGGGTTATTGCTCTTGCTGTCTTCATTGCTCTGGGAATCATCGCTTTAGTGACTACAGCTGTGGTACAGAACAAGCCTCTTCCCAAGAAGTTTAAGGTAATCTCTTAGTCTCACTGATGTAGCATGGCTGCAGCTTATTTCCAAAAATGTTCTCTTTGCAATGAGTTTTGCATTTCAACAATGCCTTCTAATGTATATGACACCAGATCTTTCAAACAGCTTCTCCATCTCATGTCTGGGGTTATAATATACTGTAGGCAAGGATTTAAAACAAAATTATATATATATAATATAAATAATATATTGGCAGATCAATGGGCAGGAGTAGGTTACTGCCTAGCGTCCTGGGTGCCTCACAGGCCTGTGTGGTAAACGGCCTTAACAATATGAGCAGACTAATGTAGCAGTTGCTCAAGGAAAGCTTTATCTCGGATATGAATATCATCTGTTACAGTAGCACCCACACTAAGCAAGGAGTATCTCCCAGTACAGCACCTTCAAGTTATAAAAAAATACTCTAAGTGGGCATAAAATTTCACCAAAATATGTAGAAGTCTGAATAATTTTATTAGGTCTACAGTATATCATAGTTGTTATGTACATTTTCTCTGTGCACTATTGGACTGAACAACAAATAAGATATAATTTTACAGCTCCTTCTATATGATCATTATCTCCTTAGTCACTACTTTTTTACGTGACCTTGGGCTTTATAAGCATTATACTGTATAGTGATACAAATAGAAGGTTAACAAAAGAGAAATATCAGACAGGCTGAGTGGGTTAATCAATAAGTAAATCATAATTTATAAATGATTTTGCCAAGTATATATCATAGCGGTTGGTATAATCAAAGACACTTGAGTTCTTTGATCTCTGGCACAGCTTTGGTGAGAAGAGTAATTCAGGCACACTGGGTTAAACAAATATTTATAAACAAAAATATGCAATACACAAGTTACACAAATTACTAGCAAGGTGTTCAGAAGCCTATGTCTTGACCACACAGAAAAACCCCAGACTGCTACCAAGTATTCAGCTCTTATATAATGCTTACAAAGGCCAAAAGAAAAGAAAGCTGCCTTCTAAACTAAACAGAGTATGACCTACGGTTATATCTCTTATGTAAATGTGGATGCTACAAAATTAATAGGAACCAATCTTGCTATGCTAAAAAATCCACCCACTACCCAGGAGAGGGCAGTTTTAACTGAGGGGTTCTTTATACAAGAAGTCAAAGTTTCTAACAACAACAGAAGAGAAATTTCTCTTAACAAGGTACAAATAGTCAGCTTCACTCTGGTCTTTCTAGATGATCTGGATAAGGACTTCTCGCCTTCTGACTTGCTGTCCCTCGTCGTCCCTCCTGTCTCTTGCTTGTCTATTTCTCTCTGTACCTGCCTGTTTTATTCAGTGTCCCTAGACTGTTGATGCCACTCTTAATCATTTACCAGGAACTTAATCAGCTAAGGTAAACCAAGGTTAATTTTACAATTGCTTGGATCTGTGAATCTTGGGCCGAACATTGCAGCAAAACATCTCCTTGCTTTGAAGGCCCCAAGAACTAGAAATGTTGACAATATCCAGGTGTTACCAATCCTATCTGCATTCTTAAAGACACTTAAATAGTTGTTACAATAGTTAACATACTGTAGTTTTACTGTGAATGGAAAGCTGTAGTTGAGTGTTAACAGGAAAAAGGCTTGTTGTAAATGGGTCTTAGACAGGGGAATAAAGTGGCAATAAATTGTTAAGCATGGTTTGTGTCAAACCTGACTCTCTGAAGTCTCCTAACTCTTATCTCTGGCACTATCTTAGACTCAGCCAACTCCTTGTATGACAGCATGAACAGACAAATGTTTAATTGACTCTGCTTTGTGAAAGTGTGCAGCTGTGGTTCTGACAGTTGGGATAAATGTTTACTCTTTTCTCTGTCCTTCCTTAGTATGGTATTGTCTTGGATGCTGGATCTTCTCACACTTCCTTGTACATCTATGAGTGGCCAGCGGAGAAACAGAATGACACAGGAGTGGTTAAACAGCTACACGTCTGTCATGTACAAGGTATAGCCAGACTGTTAAGAAATGGATTTCCTGGGCCAGAAGATCTTTCTGAAAGCACAAACCTGCATGGTTTCTTAAAACACAACAATTTCATCCAGGGTTAGAGACAGTCTGACATTCCTAGCTATTTAAGAGTTCTTCCTATACACATTGACAGTTTTGTTAGTATAATACAGTAATAAAACGACAAGCATCATGGACATTTTTTAATTTTGTCACTAATGATACTGATCATCCACAAACACATATCAAAGCAAACAATACTGCCCTTTCTTAAAGTCATATTAAAATTATAATAAAAGTTGCTAAGACATTATATGTATGAAACAAATAACATTGTATAAAGTTATGCTTTTGCATTAACACTTTTTATTTGTTTGAATTTCAGTGTTGGAACTAGTTCTTATTTTGATATGATACAATTTTAATGTATTGTAATGCAGGATTGTACACATAGTATGTAGTGTTAAAAAAAGATATGCACATGGATGTGTTGTGCCATTTCCTTACTTTCATTTTTTCATTTTTTATTGCATGCTAAAAAAAATCTAATGCCCCATTTGTATGAAATTTATAAGTACTTAAAAGTACAATAATGATGTATTGGAACCTTATGGATTTTGCAAGTGAACACTGGAATTAATCCCTTTCCAATAGGGGCATTTGTAATTAAATCAAGTGAATACAACTCAGTATTATTTTTGTTCCTTTCGCTTGAAATGAAAATTTAATTAGCGCTCTCCTTACAAATCTCAACAATACTCTTTTGTAATTTAAGCATTTACCCCAAAGCATATCTTTTAAAGGCTTAAAAATATAAATGTTTCTTTGATCAACTCTGCACTTAGGTAAAAGAGTAGGGAATGTTTTACTGGCATTAAATGCATACTGTGTCCTATTAAAACTACTTCAAACAATTAAGCATAGAAAAGTGAATAGTGGAGGAATTCAATATAAGTTGTGGGGAGTTGAAACTAAGGTAAAATTCAAACTCTAAATTGAAAGCTTTTACAGCTGGAAGAACTGTTGTAAATTGTAATTTATAGCCAAAACTGTAGTAGTGACACTGAGTTGGAATATAATACAGACAGATTATTCTGCATTTCTTAAATTTTTCTGTCTCAAAATATTTCTTGAGGGATATCTGCACAGCCATTAGTCAATGTCGGAGTCAGACTCATTTCTTTTTTCACTGCTCTATTTTCATTCCACCTTAATTTTATTTCTTATATTGGCTCAAATGAACCTATTAAATATTTTTTTCAATATTTTGTAAAGAAAGCTGCAGTTCCGACTAGGAAAAAGAGGCTTACTGATAAAGGATATATTTAACGAGAAACTAAAATACATAACTAATTTAGATTATTTTTTCCTATTCTCAAACTAGTCTAGGTTCTAATGGCAGAAACAGACACGCAGGCCAGTTCTTCCAGAAGTCAGTTACCCACCAGTATGTTTTTGGGCTGTGGAAGGAAACTGGAGAACCCAAAAGAAACTCGTCCAAACACTTGGAGAACATATGACCTCCACAGGTCTGGAACTGATCCAGGGGTGCCAGTGCTGTGAGGCACCAATGCTAACAGCTGTGCCACCATTATGATGTTGAATTATGTGGTCCTCCAGGAAATTATTACTTGACCTCTAGTTTTCTCCTGTCTCCCAAAAACATGTAGAGTAGATTCAATTGGCTAGTTTAAATTATCCATATGTGGAGTCCGGTCTCCATGTGGGATTATCAGTTCCCTCCAACCAGAGTAGTCCTGGTGCCTTCCTATCTTAATCCTTAAAAAAAGGTACATGTTTAATGTGAACATAATGGTATATTATATAAAATAACCCTTTGCATTGCATGACATTTAACAACAACACAAATACAAATGTTAAAATACTTATACTGTCTTAGCATAAAACACACAACATAAAATAGTCATGATTTAAAATGAGCATAGTGGTCTAAAGCTTATAGAAATGTATTTTGAGTTCTGCTTGTTCTGTCCTGGTATAGATATTGCTGTCCAAAAACATGAGTCCTAGTTTCTGATGTAGAAAGAGACAGTGAGATAACCTACTCACTGTCTCCGTCTTTGCCCCATCACACAGGCCCAGGTATCTCCAGCTACAGTGCAGACCCAAAGAGAGCAGGAGCATCTCTTCAAGAATGTATGAATGAGGCAAAAGTAAAAATACCAGAAAGAAGACACAACGAAACACCAGTTTATCTAGGAGCCACGGCAGGCATGAGGTTGCTCAGGTATTTTATTTCCCACTATCAACTTCCAGATGTTGGCCTAGAAAGTACTCCAGTTCACTCTGATGTACTCATTTAGCAGAATCCCTCTTTGATGGAAGCATGTTAAAAGAAAGGAAACGTGTGCAAGCCCATTTCCTATCTATCAGGAAAATGTCACAAACCCAAAATATGGCTTTGCAGTGGATGAGATGTGCTATTGTATATGAAAATGTAGAAGTATGCCAAAGAAAAATATTCAGATGTGATATATATTTTAAGGTCTTACAGTGCTGAATGAACAAACATACCCTATACAGTATTTATTATATTTATGAATTTGCATACTGTATATTTGTAAGTTACTATGGTTACATGCTATGTAAAACAGACTAAGATCTACATAAAACCCCAAAAATCATTGTCAGTCAAAAAAGGTGTCTGAAAGGCTAAGAAATATGCCATGTTTCAGTGGGAGCTCACCTGAGTACAAAGATGTTTTCTGTGATATAAAAACAAAGGAATAGTAAATGAAAAAGTAAATATCTAATAGGTGGTGAAGAACACAGGCAGACATCTGTTGCCTGAATCCACATCACACACACCCATGCTACTTGTTAACCCATTTTGGAGCCACAAATCAATCTTTCCTTCCCTTGGGGTTAAGAAGCTTCCTCCTTCACTACACTGGAGAGCCTTTTGTACCATTAGCACACTTGCTTCATGAAGTCTTTCCTTGAATCACAGGTGTATCGCCTGAAAAATTACAGTATCTTGAGACCATCACTCCTTCTTAACATTCACAAAAAAGCAGCATATTTACTCCAGACCAAGACAAAAAGAGGAAATGACGTGCACATATGAATATACAGTATTCTGCTAATATTCAATAAGAAAAACGCTAAACAGCATATTGTGCACCTTGAATTACCAGCCTAGTAGTTTTCCTTTGTCTCAGAATCACTCAGCCCAGTGCTAGTCATCAAAACAATGGAGATTCTTTTCAGAGAGACCTGAGCAGCAGTCAGTCATGTCTATAGTACATAGTGCAACTGCAACTCGTCAAGTCTAATCATCTGAAGTGGATACAGAGATAAGTCTGGTGCAATGAGTTTTGCTCTGTTTTCTCTTGCAGAAAAGAAAATTCATCTGCCTCAGACAAAGTGCTCTCATCTGTTGCACAATCCCTCCAGTCCTACCCCTTCCAGTACCATGGGGCACGGATCATCACAGGCCAGGAGGAGGGGGCTTATGGGTGGATAACTGTGAACTACCTGAGCGAAAAATTCAAACAGGTGCTTCATATGCCTTTATAAGAAGGACCGCATGCTTTCTTAAGAACCCTGCGATGTTGGTGTGTCAAAAGAATCAGCTGCGTAAAATGTTTACAACAGACAAAAGACCACAAGCCTACACAGTTCCACAGTCCATTTTAGAGAGTTATGTAAGTGTTAGAAATGCAACAGATGCTATTGCTTACAGTGCCTCTCATACAGTACATGTGTGTAAGAGCAAACAGAGGTTCAGTCCACTCTAAAAAGTAGACAAAGAAGAAAAACACAATTTAGTGTGTTCCTTGGAGAAAATGTGAAACAAATCCATAGTTTTAAGGCAACTTCAAACGCATGTTTCCTTACAACATTAAAGGTTGTAAAAGCTGGCTTGCCGTCCCTTCTTCTTGAGTTGTTCCTTAACTCTAATTGTATTAGACCGCCCTCTGCCTGCCCTCCTTTCTGTCTTTTTCCTGCTTTCTCTTTCCTGCTCACATGCTGGCCACATTCACATTCTCTTCACGTTCCCTTTCTTTCCGCCTCCCTTTTTTCTTGACTTTCTCCTTTCGTTTATGCTTGTGTTTTGCTTTCCATGTCAGTTTCCCTTCTGGTTTTTCTTGTTTCTTACAAGGCAACATGTACGCTGCATCTTTTTACACTTGAAATAAGGTGTAAATCCAAAAAAGTCCATTAATAATAAATGGCAGTTCTTTAGTTTAGGGGTTGTACAGGTAAGTCTCATCTAGGCATTTTACTAAATGAGTACATTAATACTGTAGCCCTGTGATGGACTGATGTCCCATCCAGGCTGTTTCCACCTTGCCAAGTTAGGCTCCAGCTCCCCTGTGACCCTGAACAGGATGAAGTGGTTAGAAGATGGATGGATGGATGGATTAAGAACGTGGAGGGTGGCATGGTGGCACAATGGTTAGCATTTGTTGCCTTGCAGTGCTGGGTCCCAGAGTTCAATTCTGGACCTGGGGTTCAAATGGGTTTCCATCAGATGTTCCAGATTACTTCCACTGACCATAAACATATTGGTAGGTTAATTATTCTGGCCAGTATTTTTTTTCATCGGAATCTAGAACCCGGTTAATAGGAAAATATATATTATCGATACCTAAAATGATCTTCATACTTATTTTTGTACTAGTACATTTAGATAAATACATTTATTGATTAAACACAAAGGTCAGCAGACTTTATACAAACAATTTTGTACAAAAACTACTTTAACAGTAATGCAGATTCTAAAACAGATGTACCCTAGATTCAGAGTTGAAAGACAGACTTTTTATGTTGAATATTTCAGTAGCCCCATTCATTTAGTTTCAAATAAAATTTAAACATTTTTTTTGGTGGGGGGTGGAATAGCAGCATAATAGTCTTTGTGAAACTGTATGTGAAATTCATAAAATGCCCTTTTGAGCTCAACAATACAGATAGTCACCTTTTACAAGCCTACTTTACTCAAGTAAAGTGGCAATGAATTCTGGACTTGGGCTGTAGAAAACAGGGAAATAATACTGTATGCTGTAGGAATTGCTAAACTCCCTTTTGCAAAGTTGATTTAATGTTTCTCTTTTCTATAAAGAGTATGGAGCCTGTACTTAACATGTTCCAGTTTTATGAATTATGTCAAATTAACATTTGACACATTTTGTATTGACCATTAATTTTACAATGCAGGCATTGTTCTTGGAAATAGATTTTGGACAATAACTGAAACACTTAAACAACTGAGAACACCACAAAAATGTAACACTGTTGTACGTCTCGATTGCTTACTTATAGAACATCCTGAAGAATCCAAAAGTACTTTTTGCAGGTAGAGGGAAGCTCAGTTTGTCCATTACAGAATTGTAGCATATTCTAGGCATCAGGCAGTTCAACTACAAAACAAGATGAATACTAATGAAATACTTGCTCAGTTAAGATAATGGGGGATTGAGATTAAACTTAGAAAGCCTGAACTACAAAGTTAATTCTAAATGTCGTGGGAGGCACTTTTACCATGACAGCATTGACTAAGGGAATTTTTCTTTCTAGAGAGGAAACTGACCAAACGATAATGCCTTCCTACACTCATGGGATGGATTGAACTTAAACTTGCTGGTCTGTCTCCTCAGGCGTGGCAGTTCTTCCAAACTCCAAGTACTATGGGAGCTCTGGATCTTGGTGGGGCCTCCACTCAGATCACCTTTGTTCCCCACGAGGAAGTTGTGTCCAAAGACAATGCCTTAGACTTTCGCCTGTATGGAAATGATTACAAGGTGTATACGCACAGCTTTCTCTGCTACGGCAAGGATCAGGCCCTCAAGGTTGTACTGGCTGAACAGCTGCAGGTAAGCTTACATCAGAGTACAGCTTCTCGTGAAGCAGGTCTATGAATGATACAAATATTTATAGTGATGCATCTCTTCAGTAAAATGTCTATAGAAAAACCTCCAGAGATCATTGTGCATTGATACAAGTGTTTATTTAATGTTGACCTGAAGTACAATTTGTACTTCAATTCTGCACAGAATGTACCTGAAGGATTAATCAATTCCGATTGTCCTGTACTTCTCTTTGGTTCATTACATGAAAAGTGTTTTGTTCTTTGTGTTCAGAAGAAATAAAGGATAATAGCCCAAATATTTCGTTAGTTTGGCTGGAGCAATACTAGTTCTCTCAACAGCGAAAATGACAGTGTACATTAATTGCTGATAAATGTTACTCCTTCAGTGAGAGATGGTATGACACGGGAAAACAACAATCACTTTGTTCTGAAGTTATGACGATTATATCAGCTGGTCAAATGTGGTGCAGCCTTCTAAAAAATCTTTTTTAAATGGTTTGATTTCTCCAATTATTCTGCTCTAATCTCAGGAAAAAGATGACAACGTCCTGGTAAACCCCTGCTTCAACAAAGGATACACCAAAAACATGTCTTTGAGCAACATCTACAGCAGCCCCTGCGTCTCAACACGGAGAAACATCTCTCATTTCTTTCATCGTGGAACAGGAAATGCTACACAATGCCAGGAGAGCATCAGGAAGATCTTCAATTTCACAGGATGTCGGTGGCCAAGCTGCTCTTTCAATGGCATCTACCAGCCTCAGCTGCAAGGAAGTTTTGGGGTGAGAAGTTTACTGAACTCTCAGGAGTGGGAATGTATTTTAGTAGCACTATTGCTACTATCACAACAACATATAATGTATCATAATAACACACCTGCCCACTGGTGACCAACAGAAAATGTCTTGTATATGAATAATTGGAAATTCTGAATATTTGATTGTGTTGGCCATATATTTCACATGTCGTTTGCTGCAAAACTCCTTATCACTTTCATGTCAACAGGCCTTTTCTGCATTTTATTTTGTGATGAACTTCTTAAACCTGACCACTACTACACTGGAGGGAGCCAAAGAGAAACTGGCAGCGTACTGTTCCTTATCCTGGAAAGATGTAAGTGTTAAAACTCTACTGATTGCATTAATAGTGATAAGAGATCTTTTGAAAAGGCTTTTTTCTATGCAGATAAAGGGCTTTAGTCATTCATGAAATCCAACACTATCTTTTATGTAATTATACCTTCGATTTTAGAGAATATACTGTAAAAAGAAAAGAAAGAAACATAAGTGAATGTAGGTTTACCGCATCCAAAGATGTTTTTGTAGAGTTGTGCCACTATGTTCATCTTGTACAAGTTCTGTCCTTTTCACAAGAGTTAAGTGTCCTAAAAGCACAAAAAAAGACCTGGGATTATTTCTACCTTGTCCAGTTTGACAACAGCCCTTGACAACTTCAATAATTCAGTCATCATTTCTGTTTTTTATCTGGAACCACCAAATGGTAATCATCTTATAAGTGCAATTCCTTATGCTCAAGCAAGGACATCCAGGCCAGCTCTACTAAAGTGACACTCCTGTTGCCTGGGAGTCCTAGCCATAGCTAATAATGAAGTCTACTATAGAGCTCAATTGATGTTAGCATTACTGAACGAGCCACAGGAGCGCCTTTCAAATTTGGAAAACCTTTTAATTTTCTCTGTCAAATGGATTTTGGACAGACAAATAATGAACTAGAAGCCTCGCCATATTATGTACCATACCGTATAAGAATTTACCTTTTCATTTTCTTTATTCTAAATACAGTATTCTCTACCTGAATGAGGAACTAATAGCTGAAAACATTTTCCTTTATCAGTAGCACCTTAAGAAGAACAGACCTACATTTTTCCCTTTTACTGTTATCCCTGCATCTGTTTTTGAATCTGTTGAAACTGGTAATGTTTGATGCGTTGCAAAGATGTACACAATATACACACGTCCACACTCTGTTCACTTTATTCCACTTACTTTTTTCTGAAGGACGCAAACTGTAGAGGTGCTACATTTGAAGCAGTTAAGCATATTGAATACTTGCACATAAAACTACTCAACATAACTGGTTCTCTTATCTCCCTAGCTTGCATAGCCTAACTTTAGATTTGATCTGCAGAATGTAGCGTAATTCTCTGTTTTCCTCAGGTAAAACAGAACTACCCAAAGATTAAAGATAAATACCTTGAAGAATACTGCTTCTCAGGGACCTACATTTTAACACTGCTTGAAGAGGGCTACAATTTTACCTCAGAGAACTGGAACAACATTGCATTCATCAAAAAGGTAAAGTAATTCCAGGATGACTTGGCTCTGTTCTTAAATATAAAGTTTTGCAATTGACCTGTTTTATGTAACTTATTTCCAAAACAAATATCTGAAATTTCCAGTAAGTGAAATACAAGTACCTCATGATATGCTTCAAGGTAATTGACACACAAAGAGGCACAATAGAGAGATTATACAGATTCAGGAGGCTTGCTCATGGGCCGACTAAGGCTGAGTCTCAACTTCTTGACTACCATAGGGCTTTTCACATGTGAGGGGACAGTAGGAAGCAGTTTCACTCTTAAAGAAAAACATCCCTGTACACTTACTGAGAGGGATGAAGGACAAGATTTTATTAGCAAACAGCTTAAAAAAATTAAAGGGGTAAAATGCAATTTTTAGAATGAGGCTTTGCTGACACCACATTCAGCCCTTTCTCTCTTTTCCAGCTGCTCATATACAGTACAGTACCTCTACTGACTTCACATACAAACTCCAACCTCACTTCTGTTCTCGGTCAATTCCTGCAGTTCGTCACGATTACTGCTGACCATGGTGGAGCCCCATGCTTTGCTCCAGCTCAACTCTAAATGAGTCAAAATTATTTAATCTTTAATTCAAGCAATGGATTAATTTTATTTATTTTCTGCACTCCGGTCTTCGTTTCAGAAATGCTTTGTCCAAGAAATGTAGAACATTTTTGTAGCCTACAAAAAGTTTTCTTGTTGCTTTCTAAACTGCTCCTAATTGGCTATCAATAACGTACACAAAACGGTGGAAATGTCACAGCAAACAGATCCATAATAAGTAGTCTTAGCAGCTTCATAAATTCCTTGATTAAATGTTTCCTGGTCATTTAAGCACTTTGGAATGAGAGAGAGATTCTTGAACTCTGAAGTTCATGCTAACCCCTTAGCAATAGTTCCAGAAGCTTAATCAAGAGCTGAGCTGGCATGAAAGTCAAATAACATGGGGGGAACTCCATATAAACATTAGAATCTTAATTGTATCTACATATACAGTTCATCATACAAGCTATCTGCTTTCACGGTGAAACATAACATGTTAATAACATATTCTGAGGATTTACCCTGCTAGGTTATCTCCCTTTCCAGTACCCCTGACACTGTGCTGCATTTACACATAAAGCACTTCTAAAACACCCTGTGCTCAGACTAGCCCAAAGAGAACAAGGTAAATGTTTTACAAAGCAAGTTTAGACTAGAAGCGATTATGCATGTTCAAAGGAGTGAAATTTACCAAGCAAATGATTACTAAGTTGGAAAAGTGCTCTGGCTCCCCCATCCCCCGAAAAAAAGGGTTATATAAAGTGGTTAGAAATGGAGTGATGCGTGGACATCATAAATAATTAATGTGATACCTTCAGTTAAGAAAAAACTATTGCAAGAGCTGATACCTCAGTACAATTTTCAGTTTTGACTCATTTAAAATGTTTGCATGGGTTCAGTGTTCTGTTCTCAGTCTAGTGTGTGGATGATATCTTTCAAATCTGGTGCACTCACAAGATGCCTGAGACTCATGCTGCAAAAATTTCGAGGTTGCTTCAGTGCATACTTCTTTTTTAAGTTGACACTTGTTATCATTGCTTTCTCAACTTGGTATAATTTAAGCAATACTGAAAGTCCCAGTCTGAACATCCATTGAACAGCTATGAACTTTCAAGGCAAGTCGTGGCACCTCTTAGCTTCAGAAAGCTTGTGTTCCCTTTATGACTAGCTAGCCATGAGTAATTGAAGCTTATATAAGAGGATTTTTTTGGGAATGTCAGGAAAAACTGCTGTAGGCTATGGGTCTGTATCGTGGTTTACCATGCTGTACGATCCAGGCAGCACAAAACCAACAGCTTTGATGTAATTCCACTCAGTCTCATCTAACAAGGTACTGCAGTACAGATCCTGTCAAACCTTGCCCATTATTTTTTTTAGCAGTGCTCACCTAGCTTGTCTCCTTTTAAAAATAAAGCCCATCAATCAAATTGAGTGATAACAACGTGAGTATTTTTTTAGATGGATAAGTCTTGTATTACATCTTGTATTAATCTTTCAAAGGGCCCTACAGGTAGTACAGAGGCCATTATTTATTGACCAAGTTTGTTTAATCTTTGTCAATGAGGTGTGGTAAGCTTAACGATCGGTGCGTGTGCCAAAATGTTTTGTAGAGGAAAGACTAATAAAAGATAACGCATACTGTTAATGAAAAGCTGAGAAAAGAATGGGATTAGCTTTTTTTTCTCTTAAGTTTGTCCCTGTGTGTTCTTGTGCAGATAGGGGACAGTGATGCAGGCTGGACTCTTGGCTACATGTTGAACCTCACCAACCTGATCCCTGCTGAATCGCCTGCTGTTCCTCCACTCCCTCATGCTGGATACGTCGCCATGATGGTCCTCTTCTCCTTACTGCTCGTGGTGCTCTTTGTCATTGGATACAAATGCTTTGGCAGGCCCAGCTGCAATTCTCAGAAATACACAATTTAATGGCATGGCAACAATGAATCTTACAGAAAGATTTTTTTTTCTTCCGAAACCACTGAGATGCTCAAGAAACTAGAGGTTTCCTTGCTGTAGTCATTAGAAGGTTTTACATTTCACAGCTCCGGATACAATACCTCAACAGATTCCCTGTCATTTGATGCAAAAGGGGGTTTTTCCACTAAAGATGTCAAGACACAGCAGCCATTTTTGGTCATTTTGAACACGGGCATAAGTGAATCTACCTAATAAACTGGCATTGTGAAACTGTTGGACGTCTCATGTAGCAGGACTTTTTTGCCTCTTCTGGACGATTTATTGCTTAAGACTAATAATGAACCAAAAATTATCTGTGACTCTTTGTGATTCCCATAACCACCTGCATTCTTCTGCACAGAGGTTATTATTTCTCGAATCATCAAAACAGCATTCATCATTATGCTCAGGAGAATGTAGCAGTTGATTAAATAACCAAGGGCATTATGTAGTTTTGCATTTTTATCAATGAAGAGAGAGTGCACCAAACTGTATATTCAGCCATGATGTAATTTGTTTAGAAATGTATTTTTTCTTCTGTTTCACCGCATATGTATAAATATATTACCTATATTTTCAATCCCACTGTAGAAGGGAAAAGTAAAGATATGGAAATGTGTAACAAATAATGAACCCATTGTTGAGGTTCATTACCGACAAAGCACTGCTAATTGATTGTGGCACCAGGTAATCAAGGGAAGTAGAAATAAGTGACTGGAAACTTTGAGAAGTGAAGAGGAACAAAAAGGGACATCTGAAGATGGCAAGCGATTAACATCATATAACATGAGCAAATGTGACAGTGTCCTGACAGTCATTTTGTTGCTTTGAAAGCTATGCCTGCCTCAATTGTCTCAAAACAATTTGTTGTACGACGATGTTAATCAGCCTTGTACAAAGGCTGTGTTTTCTTTTTCCTTTGTCTTAAACCACTGAAAGTTTTTTTTTTCCTACATCGATGTGGAATTTTACCCTTTTTCAACCTTTGATAAAGAAAAATGTACCTCTTGTTTGAGAAAAATGTGGTTGGCTTGAATGTTTATGCAAGGCAATTGTAAATAATTGCCCTATCCATTTGTTTACATTGATATTGCTTGATTTGTATTATAAAATATAAAAAATGATTAAATTTCATCATATTGCAGAGACATCATTGGCATGTTACACTGATACACTGGTCTCAGGAACAGCTGTATTTACATGTTGTTCCCATCTGTATAATCTGTGGTTATCTTTGTCTACTGACTTTGCCTGACTGATCCATTAATTAATTTTCCTAATTGGATGATTTTTTTCTCAGCCGATCTCTGCATTTCATCTTTTTGTCCCCACCGAAGGTGTCATCATTAGACCAGTGCACTTCTAATTAAATGTGCTCCCAACCTAC
This sequence comes from Atractosteus spatula, assembly GCF_055471065.1. Lineage (NCBI taxonomy): Eukaryota > Metazoa > Chordata > Actinopteri > Semionotiformes > Lepisosteidae > Atractosteus > Atractosteus spatula. Next base: position 36,846,560 of record NC_142710.1, on the reverse strand, counting down.
TTGATAACTATCTCTCACATTAAAGGTCTACTATCAAAACAGCTCTTAATATTAATTTATTATGCAAGGGCATGAGAGAAAATTGCACAGATAAGAAAATCCTAACTTGCCTTGTTTTTAAAAATATTTGGTGCGGAGTTAATGCCAGCATATTCAGTCCAATTTTATAAAAGCTAAAATTGAAAAAGGAACTCACGTAGTCTTTATTAAGTGGTCAGTTGAAATTAGAACTGAAATTTTTTAAACTGCTGTATTGGAGCAGGTGGCATGGTGGCATAGGGGTTAGCATTGCTACCTCGCAGTGCTGGTACCCTGGGTTCAAATCCTGGGCTGCTGTGTGTGGAGTTTCCATGTTCTCCCTTTGTTTATTTGGGTTTCTTCTGGATGCTTCGGGTTTCCTCCCACAGTCCAAAGACATACCAGCAGGTAAGTGGCTTCTGGTCTTGGTAAGAGTGTGTGCATGTTTGTATCCATGTGCCCTGTAATGGATTGGCATCTCTCTCCAGGGTTCCTTCCTTGGATTAGCTCTGGGACACCATGACCCTGAATTGTATAAGATGTTATTAAAAGTGATGTGATGCTGTTTTGGAACTGGAGCTTTAAATAAAACGTTTCAAATTCCCAGCACCAGGGGGCATCAGTAAACTGTCTAGATTAGAACGAGAGCTGTTGCCGGAATAGTAACTCAAACTGTAATGAACCATGATGAACGCTGAATTTATAGACATTTCTTGATGTATCATAATGTAAAAAGTGTCTTGTCAGGTTACAAGCCTTTTCACAAAATTTAAACTCTCCAGGTATTAGAAACGTAGCTCTGGATTGAGTGCTAAACACTTTACAGTTTGTTTTTATATATTTGAAACAACTTTAAAAAAAAAAAACAATTTAAAGTTCCTACCATAAAGTCATACTATCACAGTACTTAAAGGGAATTAAACAATTCAAAGATTGTTCATATTCTAAACTGGACACTTCCTTTACTATTTACTAGCAATGTATGGATTAAATATAAACTTTTGCCATAAAATATTGCTTACTGTTTGCTGTAGAGAAGAAAAAGAACATAATCAGATGACAAGTCTACCATCTTTATATTGATGATGGACTTCAACTGTTTGTCCAAGAAAAGAACAAATCTCGTAAGCACAATTGGCTAATGTGTTTTCAAACTCATTAGTTAGGCAGGTTCTGCAACAGCAGGCCCTGTGCTAGGCTGCCTCTTCTAAAGAGAGGTTATATTTTTCAGCTAATTGGAAAGCAAGAGAGTTATGTTCTCTTATTTGTCTAATTTGAATGCTTACTATACAGAATTGCCTTCTCTTTGTCATGGTTTCATTGTTGTTCCTATATCCATTTATTTCTTTCTTACCCAACTTTACCTTGTTTCATTTACTCACAGCATTGCCCAATACTACCCGTAGTGAAGTTTTTACTGATTGAGTAGTCATGATCAGTATCAACCTTTAAGATCAGCTACCCATTAGGATAAAAATCTTCATCCTGTTAAACATGGAAAAAGCCAAAAGGTTTCTTGCCTGGCTGTATATGAATGATTGGCGGTGTAATTCTGTGAGGTAGATTTGACAGATTTAACTTTAAGCCCTAAATTTTGAATTCCGCTTGTTTTCTGGAGCTAAAATTAACTGAAATGTACACTGAAATTGTTTTCATTTAAAGCATGATTTCAAGCTACATCGTTATCTGGAACTGCAGGTACCAAAACTGTAAAGACATGTCTTTTGTTGAGCAGACAACGTTCAGCCGCCCAAGAATTGAACTGACCAACTAGCTACCAGCTAAGAGTAATTGCTAAGTAAATATGCCGTATTACCTTGAATGCTTTATTGCACTCTATGTTATCCACTAATTCTGTATTAAAATTGATGTTCATTCTAATTTATTTTGTAATGCCGCTTATCCCTAGAGTGTCATGACAAGTTCAGAAAAACAATGTGGCAATTTCACAATCTTTTGCTGCACTCGCTGTTGTCCAGCTGCTGATTGATGCACCCTGGCAAGAAAAAACACCCTCAACAAATGTCACAGCTAGCCTGTTGTATATGGAACACAGACACACAAAAATCAATTGAAATGGGGGGTTAAACGGTTTGAACCTCTGGCCATTTCCAAGAAGGGGTTTTGAAATTCTACCTGGAGTTATGTTTACTCATGAGTTAATGAATGAGCCAGTGTTAAGAGTGGGGGTTGTATGTTCCTCAACTGTACTAGTTTTCCTGCATGGCAGACAAAAAAAGAAAAGAGGGACATGTAAAGGACAGAATCCCTCTTACTCCAGCTATTCCTTCAGCTTTGCTGGTGTAGCAATTCTAAAATTAATGTTAGTGAGTTTTTAAATGAAAATTACACAACGCTGTACTGACAGCAGGTCTGAGCTAAGGCAAAAGGGGGGCTGTCCTTGCTTGCTCTCCGGTTCCCATCGGATCCCAGCTAAGGGAGGAGGGGGTAGGCGGGTGGGTTGTGGGGGGTGGAGACTTGCAGTGCACTGCTGTGTCCCTGGTGGAGCTCAACCCTAAGCAGGACTGGCAAGGAAAGGCGCAAGGATGCTGGAGAAGTTAGGTGGCTTGCTGCTAAGCTGTGTGGTGTACCTGGGGGCCACTGTCTTGGCTGTGGACTTGCAGCATCATGGCTATGAGGACATGGTCAGAGCCCTCTTCAATGTGCACAACGAATGCCCCTACATCACCCGGCTATACAGCATTGGGCGCAGTGTGGAGGGCAGGCACCTCTACGTCCTGGAGTTCAGTGACAACCCTGGGATACATGAACTATGTAAGTGGGGTTAAGATGAAGCTTTCACTTCAGAGGGAGGTTGAGGGAGTGTAGCCATAAACTGCAGATTGACAAAATCCAAAAATCTATCAAGTTTGTTTTTTTTCTTGCTTCTTCTTTAATATTGTGGTCACCCTCAATGCCCTTAAAAATATCATGCTACCTTCTTTGTCGTCAAGTTGCTATATATTCCTGTATGTCTTTTAAAATAGTTTAATTACAATGGATTCAGAAAACCAGTAGGCCACCCAGACCGAATTTTGGAATGTATCGTAAGGTCACAATTTGAATTGATTTCTCATATATCAATTCTTTTGACCTAAGAGGCAGAATTGTGAGTCAAATATAATGGTATTCACTGCAACCTGTTGACAAAGCCTTTAATTATTTCTTTTTTATACAGGTTGTTTATTTCTGTCTAATGTGCATTATTTACTGTTGAGTCCAATTATTTGACACAGTATAATACAGTCCATGTGGGACTTCTTGACAAGTATGCTTTTATGTTGCATGATGTCAGTGTACTAGTGTATTGTTGATGGTTATATACTTATTAAAGGTGTTGGAAACAAATGTTGTAAACAACAATTTCAGTGCAAGGTAGGAGCTAGACATATTATTAAACACTGCATATTGCATACAATTACATTTATTGGTATACAATTTAAACAACATGTTCAGAATGTAAAATAAAGATATATTGTAATTTTGAGTCACAATTGTGTTTTTGTAAAAGAACAGATTTTATAGCAGGATAACTAGTTAGAAGAACTAGTGTTGATTTTTTCACAGTAAATGAGGGCTAAATCTGGGTAGGTCTATTCTGGTTTGCTTCACTGGTGGGTAGTGTTCTCTCTCAGGAGCAGGACCAGTGATGTGACAGCTTTCAGTTGCAGTTTAAATATTTCGACACAAGTGAATTGGTGTTTTTGCTGAGATAAGGACTTCCTTAAAGAGAATAGGAGGATGTGCATCTGTTCCAGAATTAGGGGAGTGTTGAAAAACAGGAAAACACAATAAGGTTTAAATATTTCAACCATATTAACCCTGCAATTGCCCTGGTGACAAAATTCATCAGTGTTGAAAATGCTTTTGCTAATTTGATATTTGATGTATACATTTTATTTCTCAATCATACTTTTCTTTGAGACAAGGAAATAGCATTTCAAGTGTGTACATCTAACCAAATTCCAAAACATGGGTCATTCAAACAGATTTGAACCATAAAGATAACTGGAGCAGCTTGTTTATTTTAATTTTGGCATCTAATAGTACGATCAACTGGACACTCTGTACTCCAAAAGGCTTGACAAGTTCTGGTTGAAGATTTTCATTTTTTATTTTACTGGACAGCACCTTTGTTATCTCCATTTCTTTATTTTAGTCTCTTACATATGTACTGTTTAAGAATAATTGGGCAATTTTTTTTATTCTTTTAAGATAAGAGATAACGTATCATTGTGCCCATGTGAACCACCAAGTAAAGAAGTTCAACAAAAGAAGACAATACAATGTTTCTTAAAGGAAATCCAGTAAAGGCTTTGTTGTAAAATGAGGTCTTAAAAATGCATTGAAATTAGAAACTGTGCAAACTATATCTAGAAGATGATTTGTAAGAGTTGACAAACTAAGGAGGTATGTAACATCTGGCCATCATATACAGTAAATCTGATCACTCCTGCCTTTGGAAACTGATGTTCTGTATCTTTCTCTGATCACGTTAATTATTTAGCATGTTTATCACTATGTATAGTATTCTGTTCAATTGTAAATTCAAAATTTCCATACTTTGAAAATTATATTGTTAGTTTTTACAGTAGAGTTCATATTGTTTATTAGGTGTTAGTTCTGCTTTCCATTCTCTAGTTTTGTATGTTCATGAGTTTCTTTTTCTCAATGTCAATCAATAACAATGTGATAACCTCATTAATTTAGCTAAAGATTGAAGTTCTAGTCATACTCAATTACACAATCTCAAATCCTGAAACTAACTTAAAATAAGTAGTATCAAATTAGCCATGTAAATATAACAATGACAATCATGACACAATTAATTTTCTTGTATTTACAGCCTTACTTTTCAGTAGAATTATCTCTTATTTTAAAAACCAAAGGAGTTCCTTTTATTGCTTCACAATATTTTCTCTAAAAGTCCCTTCAGAAGAAAGAGGCATTGCTAAGGTTACAAAGTTTCGCAGTTACAGTGAATTTCAACTAAAAAAATGTATCTCAATTGTCAAAAAGCAAATTCCTACAGATAGCACTCAATAAACCCACATTCTCAAAAGGGCTGCTCAACTACAGTGGAAGTGGTCTGTTTTCTCAAACACATTTTTTAGAGAATCAGTTTATTTCAAGAACTATTGCATTGTGTTAAAACACCACATCACTAAAGAAGCTACAACAGATTTAATATAATCCTGGTGAAGATTATTAAAGATATTATCTTACTGGTTTCTTCAGCTCAGTAACATCTACTAATAGTATTCATTACCAAACTCATGTTTCTTATTGACACTTAAACACATATGTGTAATATCTGTATATACTTCTCTAAAATGTTCAGGACAGAAAGCTGTTATGCTGGCACACAAACACTGCCAGTCAAAAGCTAAATAGACGCAATAGTCATTTGATCATGCATCACCCTTGATCTACAATTGCAATACAGTGAATAATATCAGATAATTAGAAATGAAAAACATTTACAAAATAAGCCATTCTATTTAATGGTCATTTTATTTTACCATGGAAATCGTAATTCAATGGTTCAGTTGTTTCACATTGTTCTTTTAAGGGCAACCTCTAAGACTGTGTCTCTTTGTGTTTCAGTGGAGCCTGAGTTCAAGTATGTGGGGAATATGCACGGAAACGAGGTACTCGGTCGGGAGTTGCTTATTCAGCTTTCCCAGTTCCTGTGTGAGGAGTATCGAGCTGGCAACGCAAGGATAATGAGGCTGATCCATGACACACGGATCCACATTTTGCCCTCCATGAACCCAGATGGATATGAGGTGGCAGCTAGCCAGGTACCAAAGTCAAATATTCTCCTTTTTTGACATCCTGGTTTTATATGGGCTCATCAGAAAGGTTGAATAAGTAAACAAAAAAATACCAAATATTCTCCCCCCAGATCAGCTCTGTATTTTGAGTCTGTTGTGTTCCACTATTTTCAGATATAGACCACAGAGTGAGGGAAAAACCACACTAAGTTAGATGTGAAGATTAAATGTAAAATAACATGCAGATGTGTATTAAAATATTGGGGAGAGCTCACACACATACAAGAAGCTGGAAAGATAAGATATACAAATTAAAAGGACTGAATAGTTTGTAAATGAAATTACAAAACTGAAATTTCTAATCCTCAATTCACTCGAGTTGCAGGCACTTATAGAACAGCTTCTCTGATGTCATATACTGTATGCAATAATCTGTGGAAGACATTCTGAACCCATCATTGGCAGAACATATGATCATTAACCAATGGCAACTGGCAGTCACACATAATCTTGTTACTGTGTTAAGGGGGCAGCGCCCTGCTCAACTGTTTCATTGGTTGATAGATGCACCAACCAGAGGCCAAGTGCAACACAAGCCAGTAGAAATGCAGCCAGTCTGACAAACACTCACACAAAGCTGCTTTGTTACCACATAATGTATGTGTGTCAATGTAAAGCTAAATTATATTTAAGTTTATATTAGTTGGCAGCATGTTTTAAGAGTACCAAAAAGCCTTTAATTGAACATTATGCAATGTAGCTATTAACATCCAAATCTATTAGTTGTGCATGTTAGGAAAAACATTTAATGCCTAGTTAATATTTTGGAGGGTGAGATATCTTTGTTTTGGGGTCACTGATTCCGGCAGTCAGAAAGACTTGTTCAAACTATAACTGTTTTGCTAACACTATGCGTAGACCTTTGAGTGCAAGCAGGAACCCTGCCCATTTGTCAGTAACAACTACAGTACAGAGAAACTGCTGAGCAAGCATGGTCTGTCTTTGGCACTGTGCTGACTGAATATAAGCATACAATTTCAAGCATTAAGTAGGGAGTATTCCATGTTGCCTGAAGTTACAGACACTCCGGAATGCAAATTGTCCCATCATTTTCTGTCTCTCCTAATTACATGCATGTTGTTGTCTGTTTGCCTGTCCGCAATGCTAGAGGTAGATTATTTTACCTAAGTTCAATGAAACAAATAATTACACATTTTAGAAATCAGCAAGAACACAGAGAATATGTCCTCCAGTAGCTTTATACACATTTTATCTTGATTACGGGCTCAATTAGAAGTGCCTCCCCTGTATCTGAAATACCTAAGTGGATTGACTCTGGCAGGATTTCAAACTAGACCTGGAGAGAGAAATTGTTGCAGTTTTCATAGCTTTTGAATAAGCTCCTACAGCTTTTAAAAAGCAATACACATACATTTACAAATTATAGCTTCATACAAGTCACACAACAAATTGACTTGCACTTGAGCTGTTCACATGTTTCTAAATAAGTCAACTTCACATTGTAAGACACCTTCATTTATGTGTCCAAATCATGAATTTGAAGCTTAGTTACATGTGAAATATAGAAAGAATCAATATACCAAGAATCATATGTCTCAAAATATAACAAATACCAAGCACTGCTTGTCTCCTGTTATTGTGTGTTAGTTCAGCACTGATGAGGGCAGTGGAGCTTAGTAGTGAAACTGTCTGTTATACCCACATTAAACTGTGTTTCTAAATAATGCCTCTTAATTTGTTACGATGTTGAATGTAATTACAAACTGAGTCTTCAAGTCTGAACATATTGCAAATGCATTTGTGTTTGTATAAAACATCTAAATTGGTGGTAGCTTTGCCATTCATTGGAAAACTACTCAATATAAAAGGGAATTGGGCATGTGTGTGAGTCATTGACTGGAAATCAAGGGAAAAATCTCATAACAATGCCAGAGTGGTCTTTATTTGAGTCTGTTCCATTGGTGTCTGTGCAGGGACCAGAGGACAATGGGTATCTCACAGGCAGGTCCAATTCCAGAGATGTGGATCTAAACCGCAACTTTCCAGACCTGAATGCTCTGATGTACTATTATGAGAAAACCAATGGGAAGAACCATCACCTTCCTCTGCCAGACAACTGGGAAGAACAGGTAAGACACAGATCACAGTGAGAGAAACAATTATTCTACAGAGCTAAAATGTCCATAATATGTTGCATTAGATTAATTTAGATTAATTTTTTACACTTTTCAAAAGCAGTAATTCTTCTCATACTATTTTATTATGCCATGGGAATAGAACATGTTAGAAATGCAAGTGCATAGATTTTTGTTGTCCATAATTAGTAAAAATATTAACACCCCAGAAAATTATTGAAGTTGTTAAACAACAGCTAAAAGTGCAGTACCTCTTGTTCAAAAGCAGTAATGGTGCTACATTATATACCTCATGAAATCAATAGAAACAAAGAGCCTTGTTCACTGAAGAGGTCAAAAACTGGCAAAAACAGCACTCCCATAAAAAGGATAGGTTGGCTTCAGTCCTATAGTGTCAACTATAATCATAGAAATACAATAACACAAACAACAGCTCTGTCTGCAGGATGACCAGGTGTACAGTACCTAATCATCTGTCTGGAGGCTAAATATAGATGAGTGGGAAAGTGACTGACCATAACAAGGCTGTTGCATAGAGGGAATTGAGGCCAGGAATGATATTCCAAGAGTGAAGATCAAGACATCACCTGTCTTCCCATCCCCAGATAGGACACAGCTTGGCTCAAAGATGTCTGTTCATCTCCAATTCTTTGTTTTGTTTTTATTTTTTGAAGCTAAAATAAAAGATCTGCAGATGAGTTCAGTGTACTGAGCACAAGGCCAGACAGACTTTGTTAATCAGAACATTAAAACCTTTTTTTCTGGTTTTTGAGTGCAAGTGTATTGCCAGCTTTGCTTTTCTGTGGCATTTTTTTTTGTTGGGGTGACAGTCTATTTGTTCTGTGCGTTTAATAGCTTTTTTTTTCCTCACCGTAATTATACACCCTTCCCCAATACACAACTGCTTCACAAGGCCTTTGCATGTATGACATTTCTTGCCATCTTCATTGCACATTGCAAATAACATCAGTGTTGTTTGTAGTGAATTCTGTACATGCCGTAATACAGAGAGTGGTCTGAGGATTGAGAACACAGACAAACAACAGCTGCTCTAAGGTACCTGTAAACAGCTTTATGATGAGCAGAAACAGCTCTCTAGAGCAGAGTGACAAGGCGGGTCCTCCACTCCAAGTCCATACTCTGAATCAGCTGACCTTCCATTAATAGCTCCCCAGGGATGGATGATGCAAAGCCAATATGGAGGCCTCTCTCGCTGTCTCTCACTGGTAGAAGTGAGAAATGACCTCCTGCCAAGTAGCTGTTCCTTCCTTAAGGAAGCCCCCACACCAAGCGTGTTACTTGCCTTTCCTATACAAACCACCCAGCCCTAGGGAATCTGAGGCCCAAATGTCACTCCCTGGGGGTATAACCACTAGAAATTTAAAAACAGCTCTACAATTAGGTACAAATAAGTCTTCACTGCTAATTGCTGTTAACTGCAAGCATTCAAAGACAGAGTCCTGTCATGTGTCTTATTTGACAGACCACAATGAGGCCAGTACTGTGTCGAACTAGAAACTGGGGGAGGAGTGTGTGGAGTGTGTGTGTGGGGGGGTCGGTTATGTGCTCTAGTGAGCCCATCTGGGTTTGTTTTCTTAGCCATCAAATGCTATCATTCCTGGGGGGATAAAAAACAGTTGCCAGCCTGTACCTCATTCTGAGTTCCATCAGCCGCACTTGGTATACACACTGTGCAATGGTTTCTGCTTTCTTGTCTGAAAGAATTATGCTATTCAAAACCAATAGGCTAAGATTTCCCCATTACGCTTTTGTCAGGGCTGCTGCGATATCTCAGTCTTGAAAAACAAGGAGGAGTGGTAGTTTCAAAATCTACAGTTTTAATCAATTGAACTGCAATTATCGAAAGGCAATCAAAGAATATGAGAGCCTAATTTTTAGAGTAGTTTCCCAGTCTAAACGTGGTGGTGCAGCTTCTGAATTGAGATTTTAAACTCAATTCTTTCTTTCCCTCTAAAGTTTTAAACTTAGTTCTTTTAGGAAAAAATGACCTGTCTAAACTATTTTTTAGGTAGAGCCTGAAACCCTAGCTGTGATCCAGTGGATGCAAAATTACAATTTTGTCCTGTCAGCTAACCTGCATGGCGGGGCTGTTGTGGCAAACTACCCCTTCGATAAGTCTCGTGAGCCCAGGGTGCGGGGGTTTCGGAAGACTGCCTATTCTGCCACACCAGATGACAAGATTTTTAAAAAGGTAAAATATGCCTTCTCCTTTTGTGTCAGGGATGTATGATCTTAATGATTCCTTTAACTACAACGTTTACATTTATTGGGGGGGGGGGAGTCAACAATATTGTACAGCTCCATCTGTATCTAAATTGATGAAGTAATTTAACAGCTCCAAAAAAGCAAGAAATTTGAATAGGATTTTATAGCAAGGATCATAACAACAGACTTTTTCTCCCCACTCTCCTGCCCTATCACATGCAGTTGGCTAAGACGTACTCATACGCCCATGGCTGGATGCACAAAGGCTGGAACTGTGGGGATTTTTTCGAGGAGGGCATCACGAATGGAGCACACTGGTACTCTCTCTCTAAAGGTACCAGAATCGTCTCTTCTCTCTCAATCACCTCATAGCATGGCAGGTGGTTTTCTTTCACGTATCTATATGTTTATGATTTTTATAGGAATGCAAGACTTTAACTACCTCTACACCAATTGCTTTGAAATAACCTTGGAGCTAAGCTGTGACAAGTTCCCTGCTACAGAGGCCCTACAGCAGGAGTGGCTGGGTAACAGGGAGGCTCTGATCTCCTACTTGGAGCAGGTAGGAACCATTGAAATGGCTGTTTATGTGCTGCAGAGCCTCACAGTTGGACTTACACAGTTGTCACTTCCTTACCCTTTGATATACAATAAATGTGGCAGGGTTGCTTATTTTAACACACACATAGTCCATCCATCCATTTATTATTGATGTATAACCTACTGCTCCACAATCCTACACATCACTTTTCCCAACAGGGTATCATAGCACAATAAAAATATTGTCATCTGGAAAAAAAGCTGGCATGCTGTGATGTATCCTTTATGAAGGTGCTATTTAGGGTGATAAGTAGGCACTGTGCATTACAAATCGGTTTCATTTGGGTACTACTTGGCAACAATGCTCATCTGAAATCAAAGATCGAATGAGAGCTCTTACCAGAAAACATATATGATTTGTGTATCACGTTGCCTTAAACAAATCACGATTCAATCAATCATTAGCTACTCTAGAACAAAAATGGAAAATTAAGCTTCATGCAAACCATGGATCAAGGTAAGTCTTGCTCAAAACTCCCACGTGCACTGGCTTAGCTAAAAACAAAATCACACGACCTTGAGAGGAGTCTGAAAAACTAGACATGGATTGAATAACAGGTGTCTCCTTACCTTTCCATGTAAACTCTTATTTAACTTAAAATGTATATGGTTTAGTAGTATATATTTCTGATGAGAATGGCATTTACAGTAATCCCTGTCTTGTGCATGTACAGTATGTACAGAAAAGTTGCCATCAAGTACTGTATTTTTAATTTGTGGCAGCCTTGAATGCTTCCATTTAACCTGACTCGGGCTGTCCCACATTCAGAGATAATTCTGAGTATATTAAATGACAGAGGCTCTTCCACAGAAAAGTCTAATGAGATGCAGGATTAGTATGCAGAATGGGGTTTTGCACAATACAGCATTATAGACAAGAGTGGAAAGTGTTACCTCCCAGGTGGCTCAGCCTATAAAGCACAAACACAGGCCGAGTTCTCCGATGATGGGTTTGAGCCTGCGTCTTGTCATTCTCCAAGCACAACTGAAGGTTCGGTGCCTCGCATCTTTCCAGTGATGTTTCATTTGGTTGAATTACAAATGGTGTATAAAAAGGGAATATTTTAATCACAATTTGAATGCTTGGACTGAACATTTTAATGGGTGAAAAAAGGTAAATGTCAGGAAAAGAAAACTGCAAAGAAAAGTGAAAAACTAAAATGTGTTGATTTCATCAGTATTCATTCCCTGTCGATATCTGGTAGAGGCCCCTTGGTTTAATTCTTTTGATGAAAACAGCACTTATAGGTACTTCCACTCTATTTAGATGAGCTCCGGAGAAAGCACGGAGCTTTCGTGGAATTTGTCCATGAACAGAGGGACATGGTGGTGCAGTGGTTACTTTGCAGTGCTGGGGCCCTGGGTTCTGGACCTGGGGTGCTATAAGCATGGAGTTGTATGGTCACCCTATGTTCATGTGAATTTTTGCCGGGTGCTCTGGTTTATTCCCCCTGTCCAAACAAATACTGGTAGGTTAGCTGTCTTCTGGGAAAATCAGTCCTGGTTTGAGTGTGTGTGTGTGTGTTTGTCTGGGTGCCCTGTGATGGACTGCCTTGCACACTTCGGCTCCCTTGCGACCCTGTATTGGATGAAGTTGTTAGAAATGGATGGCGGCAAAAAAGATGGCACAGAGTTTACCAATGATTCCCTAGCTTTCAAGATGTGCCGTGCTTCACCTGATCCTCTTCTGACTCTGTCTAGATTCACCATGGCATCAAAGGCATGGTTTACGATGAAAATTACAACGGCATTGGCGACGCAGTGATTTCTGTGTCGGGGATCAATCACGACATCACAAGCGGTGAGTGCCTGAGATTGTGTTCTTATTTGCCATTATCAGTAGACCGTGGGTTTGTTGTCTCGGTTCCAATGCCTCTGTGGTTTCCTGAAGGTGCTGGGGGAGATTATTTCCGTTTGCTGTTACCTGGGACCTACACTGTAACTGCGTCAGCCCCTGGTTACCTGCCTTCTTCCACACTGGTAACGGTGGGTCCTGCGGAAGCTATTGAGGTAAGGGCATTTCAATATAACAACATAAGAGCAGTTACAAATGAGAAGAGGCCATTCAGCCCGTCTGCACCATGGTATATAGTCAACAGATTCCAGGATCTCATCCAGCTGCTTTGTGAAAGAAACCATGGTCTCAACTTCAACACAATGGCTGGGTAGCTTCATTCAAGGGTGATTAGTTAGATTATTTTTCCTGTTTCAGACTTTTACCATTCTATTCATCCAAACGCATGCATATGTCCATGAATGTTGATACTGTGACAGAGGAGCATACAGTGTTATTTACACGTTGTCTTGGATTTGATCTAAATTGATTGATTATTGCCTGAAACGGACTAGATGAAGTGATACTATGTATATTAATAATATGTTTCTGCGCTAAATTGCTTGCAAATACTAATAGATCTTTATTTGCCTTGCTAACCAAAGTATTACAGGGTAAAATAACTCATATACACTGTAAATGTGAGGTAAGCAATACATCTGAGAAGAGATTTGGAACACCTGGCCAAGCTGTAGTAACTTTTTTAGTTTCTCTTTAGAATCACTGCAAGCATTGTCTGTGGCCAAAATTAAAGAGAATTGGGTTTATCATTGGTATTATTAGGTTACACAATAGAGGTGATTAGGTCAAAATTAAGGTCAGGATTTGAATAACAACTGAAATTGGAATGAACCACAATTAGAATTCAATAAAAATAATAAAAATAAACAGTTACTTTAATTTCTTTTTACAAAGAGGTTGCTAGGACCACATGATTGCATTCAGTTTTAAATGCTGAAATGTTGGTTACAATATTGACATTATGTACATCCAGAGAAGAAGTATTTTTTACATATGACAAATAAAATTTGTCTAACTGCCTTTTAAGTGTAGGGGAAGCAGTGCAAACATATTTGTTTACATCTACATCATGCTATAATTGATGTGATTGCATAATGGAAGAGGTAAGTTGTCCGTGACTGTCCTGCTCAAGATTGGAAAAACAGTCTCTCTTGTATTTACTTGTTTCCAGCTACACTTCTATCTAAAATCGGCTCCTAAGGACACCACTGGCGTGAATCTCAACAGAAATATTCACAACATAAAGGATCCCCTGTCAAAGGTCCCACCAAGAAATCTGGGGCCAAGATGAAGGATATTCTACTGCCTGTGGTGCCGCCTGTGACAGGGAGAGCAAACAGGGACGATCTCCCTCCTTACAAACAAACCTTTCTTCTCTGTTCATCTCAATCTTTTCTTTTACCCTAATTTTTATATATATATAAGAAAAGCGGTTTTCTCATAGAATGACCTATTTTGTTAAACATCATATTTATATACTAAATATATATGTATGTACATAAAATAAACCAATTGAGTGATGTGAAATATGCAATGAGAAAAGTCAGTAAGTTACAATTTTCCTGTATAATTCAAGTTCCAGAAAGTGTTTTGGACATAATTTTGTGCCCCAGGTAAACCGGCTTCAAATATGTAAATAATGTCTCCACGACAACCTTTTTCACACGTGTTTCAAAATATTGATCCTGCCAAACCATCTACTTCTGAACCCCTCCCCCCCACATCAAAATACATATTTACCACAAGAATGTGCTTACTGTCTTCTGTGTATTATACTTAAACTTGATCATACATTGATAAATCTGTGTACTGTCCTACGTTGATTATAAATGCATAGATACATGTCAGAAGTCAAACATGAAAGACAAATAATGGGAATTCAAAGTCCTAAATATACAGGTATCTTCTAATAATCTATGAAAAGGTGTAGCTTTTCAAATACACTCCAGCACCACAGCAGTAACTGATGGTGAAATAAACAAGGACTGTTAAAAACTGGTAAGGGTAAGATAAATTAGTTACAGTAAGTCAGTAAACATAAACAATTTTGAATCAAATGATGAACAACTTGATTAATTATCTTCAAAGGCCGCCAAATGCTGATGGGAAGGTTTGTGTTTCTGTACAGAAAACATTGCTCTCAGGCAATGTTTATCTCCTTTTAAAACTGATTTTGTGTTGTTTTGTCAGTGTCCATGTGATCTGGAAGGTCAATGTTTCAGAAAAGCAAAAGATGCACAATGTGAAATAAAATGTTTTCATTTTTGACTGTGCATGTAAAATTCCTGAAGGCCTCTTTTTGCTGATTTTTTTTATCCTTCAAAATATTTAAGGTCATGAGCTCTACAATAGCCCAGGGACCCAATACATTCCGGAGACTGCACTGGACAATGTGACTTATTTAACTTTGTCAATCGTCTGTTTTCCTTCTGATAAATACAAATTGCATTAGTTGGTGTTCAAACAATGAGGCAGCTCTTTACTGAGGTAAGCGATTTCCAGTTTTCTTAATTAGTATATGTTAAGGTGTTTTTTCATTATCCTTACATTTTTTCTTACATTATAGTGCTAAAGGTTCTTTTTGTATGTTATGTACATTATATTAGTAACAAATTAAAAGAGAATTTAAATGTGTAATGATTCCAGTTCTTGAAGAAATCTAATGTACTTTTCTAGTGAGCACTAAACTGTCTCTGAAAATTCTTCAGTTTGCCTAGAACTACTTTACACATTGATGTGGTTCCAGCCATTGAATCTCAAGATGTACTACACAATCACTCAATAGAGAGAAACCCTAACCTTAACTACAGAATCTGCACTAGTTCCATCAAAATTAAGTCCACAAATAGGTATTTAATTCTCTTGAAACTGTTTTGAAATGTTATTAAAAGCCATGACTGCTAAATACATGTACAAGGTCAATAATAGAACCACTTGTTTTCCAAAAGTGAGCACAAATCATCTTCCAAAATAATAAAATTGAAATACCATCTGCCTTGAGGGGAAGGTGTTTACTCCTTTTCCAGCCACATGAAGGGAACCTCAAGATGTTTAAATGGAACAGTGGTATTTTAAGATGCTGGGACAGGACTTATTTACTTTTATCATTTAATCTATGCATAGTATTATATATAATTATTAAAACCTTTTAATCGTCAAAAAGCCACAGTCCACATTTAAAAGGTGAAATTGTGTCTTTATGGTGAAGTAAATATTAAAGCAAGGCTTTGAAGTGTCTGTCTTGCAAAATGTCTTAGATGCATATATTTAGAGTAGTATTTCTAATAGCCTTAAGTGTGTGTGAATGAATTCATATCTTTCATATACAGTATGAAATGAGTATTAAGCACATACAGTATGTCATGGTAAAGCACCATAATCCAAGACAAGGTAATATGGAGACTGAAGCCAGTCGGAAGTGTGTATCTACAAAAATATGAACTGTGGTCCTAATTGTTGTAGCATATGTTCTTAAAATTATATGAATGTCTGTAAAATAGAAAAGATCAGATCAGAAAAGTTTAAGAAAATATTATCCCTTTTATGCCTTTTGGCAAAAAAAAAACAGTTAATTGTTTGGACCCAAATGTGTGTAATAATTAAACAACAGCATATCCCTGAGAACATATCTGGGAGACATAATGTATAACACATTAACAGCAGAGTCTAAAACAGCCCCGAGCAACTCCGGTCCTTGAGAGCCATGTGATCAACTGCTTTGTATTTCACCTTTGGCCTCTGGCCCTCAAAGACTTGCCCGTGCCTGGTCTAAATCACCCCATGGCTATAGTGGATTAAAATCCTCAACAATTACACAATGACCTACAGTTCGTACAATCCAATGCCACGGATATCATTACAAAACATTGAACTTCAACAATTATGAGTGCACAGTTTACATCAATCGATATTTTATTGATAATTTAAGTTAAAAATAAATTATGTTTTTGAAATAGAATAAATAAATGGGCAGCAGTGTACCACAACCGTAAAACCAAGTACAGGATTATGTTATATTTGGACACTAGATGGCGGCATCAACGCAAATATTCTTTTTTAAAAACCTTGCCAAACATCACGTACAGATTGGAGAGCATCCAATTTTCATGGAGCTAACTCCTCTGTTCTTGATATACTGTGGCTGGGAAATGTCTGTCATCAAACATTGTTTTTTTTTCTCTTCAGTGCTTTTTTTTCTACTGTTTTTAATTGCTTCTCACAAACACCAACAAAACGATAGCAACTCTCCAAGTGGAAATGGGAAAATAAGTATAGCAATTACCACACCTATGATGGCAGCTTTGGAAAACTGAGTGCCTTGATGGTTTAATGAATCAGTTTTCAGTTCTGATAGCAGTATTCAGTAATCTATTCCAGAGTTAGTCAATTAATCTGTTCATTTATCTAAACAGCCATAATCCAAGATCATATGGATTTGACATCAGATTATGCCTCACAAACACACAATGATTTACATGTTAATATACACAGCATATATAAAGTAGCAGACTGTTTTTTTTTGTCATAGCTTGCTTTTTATGTACAAGCTAGAACAGACATAGACATTTACCTTAGAATACAATCACTGGAGTATACACCCACCCTCTAACTGCTCCCCCTAGTATCCTGGCATGCAACAGGCGCAAAGTAGGATACACCCTGTACAGCACACCAGTCTGTCACAGGGCACATACAGATACAAACAGACACATCAGAGCCACTTCTCCCAGAAGCCAATTAACCAATGAGTCTTTGTCTTTGGACTATGTAAAGAAACCAGAGCACCTGGTGGAAACACAAACATACAAACTCCACACAGACAGCACCCCAGGTCCAGAATTGAACCCAGGGTCCTAGGGTTGTAAGGTGTGAAAATGCTAACCACTATACCACCACACCTGAGCATACAATATTTTGAAAATAAAATATGCTCTTTACTTCTCTAAAGTTTTATTCTCTGATTCACAAGGAATTTATAGTTTGATCCCACGCACATGCTTTTTTATTTTAATTTATTGCTTAATGTTTTTTTTTCCCACAATGTTAGAACTAGTGTGAAAAAAAGAAAATTTCACATGACTCAGCTGCTGTTTGCTATTCAATGCGTATATACTGTAGCTCTGGCTCTTAAGAATGATCTCATTTAGTGAGAAAAGAATCATTCTTCTTTCCCTATCCCCCTTTACAGCTCTTATCGGATTCCTTTCAAATAACTAGGCACAACGTGCACTACACACTCACCACAGAAGTCAGCAGTTTTAGTGTAAAATGAAAATGTCAATGGAGTGATATTTCTAAACATTTAAAAAATTATGCAAACAATTTGCGGCAGCCTTGCCATGTCATTCTTGAATATATGCGTAGGAGTTCATGCATTTCATTTCCAAAAGGCCAGACAATCGGGGTCCTTTTTTCATGCAAAGATAGCGCTCTGGAAATCCTGATATCTGGGATCTGAGGGAGTACATTAATGAATGAGTCACCCTCCAGTCAGGCCTCAATCTGGCTATGTGTCAGCAGTGCACAGCACACTTGTGAATGTGAGCACCTAGAGACACCAAGCTCCACTGCCTTGTGGTTTCCTCCAATTGTAAGCTGGAAATAACAAGTAAAACAAGCAGGATGGCCAAATGGATTCACACTTTAGTCTTCCAATAATAACAGCTTTTGATCCAGAGGTAGTACTACTAACTCTGTGGTATGCCCAGTTCAGAACACTCTCCATTTATTAGATATTTAAGCGCTGATTGTGATAAAGGAACCTTAAATTGTAAACACAAGGAAACTTCTGATTGGGCGGAGCAGTGGCTCTGTGGTTAAGGATCTGTGCCTGTCGCTGGAAGGTTGCTGGTTCAAGTCCTGCAGCCGGCAGAAGAATCCTACTCTGTTGGAGGAATCCTACTCTCCTGAGCAAGGCCCTTAACCCCAACTGCTCCAGGGGTGCTGTACAATGGCAGACCCTGCGCTCTGACCCCAGGCTCTCTCCCTGTCTGTGTGTCTCATGGAGAGCAAGCTGGAGTATGCGAAAAGATAATTCCTAATGCAAGAAATTGTGAAGGGTTAATAAAGTGATGTTAATTCTACAATCAGTTGATTCTCAAAAAATAAGGACTGCTCTCTCAGTCCTAAGCAAAATCTGAAATTTACATTATTTTAAATTAATTACTTCAATATTGTACACAAATCAAACAGTGATGTATTCTTACCTCACAAGTTATCTATTACTAAGTTCAAAGGCCCAAATTGACACAAATGGGTATATAAATCAAATAGGTACAACTATCTCACAGGTTGTAAACAACCAAATGGTAAACTGTTAAGAATCAAGCCCTCTGTGTATCTTTTTTGGCTGTTTTGGTCTGCAATCTCTGGAGAAGGTGAGCGTTGCTTGGTAACAAACTAGTTTACCTATTGCCTCAGGCCACTAGGTTCAGATCTCCACTATAACAGCTCGGGCAGAATCTGACCCCTTTAATTGTTCAGACATCCAGGCCAGGCAGCTGCCTTGGACAATACAGTATTGCTTCATCTTGTAAAATTAAACCACAAAGGGAAAAACATTTCTTTTCTTAACTCATCTGTTTCTCATTTTCCCCCTTCATAAGTAAGCATATAAAATTGAATTTTTTTATTAGGGAGAAAGAAGCATCAGTTTCCCAGTACTACAATTTGCACAAATGCATGTTATCTGTTATTTTGTGTCTATTCTAAACATGGCAAATTCTAGCAAGAGTACAAAATTATCCAAAATGCTTGAGTTTCTCAAAGGGCAAAGGTACTTTTAATGTTTTGGAGTGTGGTGGCAGAATTGTAACTCCCCACCCCCCCACTAACACAGGCTATATTTTAGAAATGAACTCAAATTTAGATTCCAGCTGTAAGATTATGTCATGTTAATTGAATACTGCATCATAAAGAAAATGTCTGGAGAGGAATACTTAAATTGTCCTAATACAAATAAGTATACTTTTTAATAGTATACATGAGAAAATGCTATTAACTCATATTTTCTCACGCTGAATATTCTCACAAAGAAAGTCTATCAAAAACTTTCTTCTGGGATACATACTTTATGAGTACAGGTAGAAATAGAAGGAATTTTCCTTATGATTCTTTTGTCTTATTGTGTAAAATTGGGAGATTGGCTATCACTCAAAGAATGGGTGGTATTATTTGTGGAAGTCCCTGTCAGTGCTTTAGAAATGGTACAATTTGGAAACAACAAGACAATATTATCTTGATCTGAAAAGGCAGCTTTCAAAAAATACTGTAACAGTTCCCCTAACTCAATTTCCTGAAAGCTTTAAGTGTTAAGTGACTTGTTTTGATTAGACAAAGTAGACAGGAACAACTCACTTTTTGTAGATTTTCAACTAAGCATGCAAGTACAGTATTCCTCTACTTTCAGAGGCCTCCCTGAAAAGGTAGCTTATGGGAAGATAAAGACAGAAGTTTCTTTTCACATTCAAAAAAGTATTCTATTTGGTCACTTTCATGAGCCCAAACTCAGAAATAGAAATGTACCTATACAGTGGGGGATAAATGAATAGAATTAGAATACCAATCAACATTTTAAAAAATTAGTAAGCTCTTTTAAAATATTGCCTTGTATATATAATTATAATTATAATATTTTTGTAAAATAAAAATAAGAAATTTAGAACCACAGTTTTTTTTACATTTTCATTGTTATACTCATATATTGTTTCAGAGCATGTATAGTATTTTATTAAAGAAAACATGAAGTACTATAAAGGCCATTGTGTTTACAATTAAAAAAACAGGCTTTTTATTACCTAAAGTCGATTGCCGCTTTGCAAAGCAGCATGAAGTGACCCCATCATCTTTTTATGCAGGCAGAGTAAAGACAGCCCATGTTTCATTGAAGGTCCCTGGCAGGAGTGGGTGCTGATGTCAGCAGGGAGGGAGGCTGGCTGTAGGAGCTTCCATCTGTATGACAGCTGATTGCTGTGTAGTGTAAGTGATCCTGGTTACACAGGGATTATGTTATCTATTGGCCCCATAGACTTTATAAAGCAGGCATAAACGTTTTAATAGTGACGTTGCTATAAACATCTCCGAAAAAAAGGTTTGGCCCCACGTCAGTTTTCATTCATGGAAACTACCGTACTTAATGACTGGCATCTTAAAAGGGTGAAATAGTGGCCAGTGAAAAGCTTGGATCAATCCGCTAGACCGAAATTACGATCCAGACCCGAGACGAGGAGCCCAGAAACCTGCGCAGACAGGTAAATGAATCTTCTGTAGTACGAGCAAGGGGCGCATTATTGGGTGGGTAAAATAAAACGATTCGCATTATGAAATTCACAGAAAATCTTCAGTCTGCTGAACGAGTAGCATAACGACCGATCCAGAAACTACGCTAGCTAGTTTAGTTGCTGATCATGATGTAACATTTAATTAAATAGTTTATTGAGCTTTTTTTTATCCAAAGCGGAACTTTTTACGGGCTCTCTCTTATGCTTAAATCGTAGGAGGTGAATGTAAAAGAGTTTAAAACGGTGTAGCTCCTTCCAACTAACCTGCCAGTACGTAAGTTTTGCCTTCTAAACTCTGTTTGGATTCATTACTATAAGAGTGTATCTGAAATAAATTTAGGAATTTTGTTTCTTGGTAAGTAACGTGAACCTATGTTTTAATATTGATAGCTTTTCTGTGTGTAATCTGATTTCTGTATTCAGCGTGAGCTCTTTTCGTGTGATGGGAGTAGCTGCATGAGCGCACGCACAAAAAATGTTCCCGAATTGTGGCGCTGCATTTTTCTAGCTTTTATTAACGACGACTTCAAGAGGTTCGTTTGATAGTAAACCACGCTAAAGCACGAACTGTTGTGTTTTACGTAAACGGGTGCCAGTTACGATTTATACTGCGGACATATTGTAAAACATTTGTTGACAGTGGGCCAATACCTGCAGAAAAGTTTGGAGCCCACACGTTGCTTTCGTGTTTTGAATTACGAAAACCAATCCGAAATACATTTCACTTTGCGTTCCTCAAAATCTGTATTTCTTCATTTATAGCAGACGGTTTCTCTTTGTCATTGAACACTTATTGATTTAGGTAAAAGAACCAGATAGCAGGCAGTGTTTAATCATTGTGACCTAATATGAAGCTGTGTGTCAAAAACAGTGAGCACGTTTATTTTCCTTCGTAAATGCTAAGTTTTAAGTGTGTGTTTTTTTTTAAGCTTCAGTGTTGAAATACTTTTCAGGGTAAATGTGTGTTGGGGGAGGGTCTGTATGTTTTTGCACTAAAAATATACTAAGCTTGCCTTTTATCTGTGTTTCATTGCTCTAATGTGTGTTAAGGGGGATGATGTTTTCTTGATATTCTGTAATTTGTCATTTAAACCATTTTAATGTTCATGCACAAGGAGTGGCCTAAGAATGGAGGCCCAGACATGGAGGAAAGTTACTGTATCTGTAACACTGTATCATCTACAGTGTGTAGACTGTATTGCTGCATCATGCCACTCATTTTGTCCATTTCAGTCATTGACTGCTTTTAAAATTTCCTAGATACAATATAGCCATAAGGAGTAAGTGCAGTGATGCCACAAAACAGCCATGAGTTGCAGATGCTATCTGTATGGGATATCAGCAGGGCTTGAAGAATTAAGTAATAACTTAGTATTTGTGCCCCTGATCATTTATACTAGTGAAGTTTATTGTTAATTATATATAATGTTATTGTTATCTGTCGTGGTACAGTCCTGTTCAACAACAATTAAACTGCACATGAGAGTGTGCAAATTTCTCTTTTGTTGTTTATTTTTTTATTTTTGTATAGACCTCACTTATCTTTGATGCGGTATCTTAGTTTGCTTGAATGAAACAGACTATAGGTACTTGTAATGTTCCATATTGTTCAGCTGATTTTGTGATTTTCTTTTTTTAGAAGTTAAGAGGACTTGCAACATTTTAATGCACTAGATGAAAAATTAAGTTCCTGTGTAACAGAATGTCATGTTTTTCTTTTTTCTACATCTTGTAGAACTTAGCAACATTGTATTGGACAATACATTCATTGCCTCTATTAATTATTCATCTTTAGCATCTCTGGTGTCCAGTGACGGTGCAGTCACATGTGAGTTACTGCAGATCTGTAACCACAACAGTTGGCTTTAGAACTGTTCTCAGAATATGCACTTGCAGACCATGCAAATTGGAGATCTTTCAAAAGGACAGTACGATAAATTTAACTGAATAGTTTACAAGCTTTCAAATGTTCAATTGTTTATGTAATACAGAGGATCACAGAACCTTTGTCCATTTGTGGACAGCTTGAGGGCTTCAGATTGTAGTAGTGTCAGGGACCGCACTTTTAATGAACATCACACTGTATGAGAAACAGAAATGTCTAGAGGTTAGAATATCCCACGTAGACAGTTCTGCCACAGCTAACTAAGCTGTTTATGTGAAAGATTATAGCTGTGTATCATTACAAATATGTGGTAGGAAGTAATTGATCTAATAAAATAGAAGAAAATCCTTCAAAAAGGGCCATCGTACTGAGTAGATTCTGCATTGTTAACAAACTTCTCAAACGGGAGACAACCAACAAAATGGTGAGGTTAAATC
The DNA here is from genome assembly GCF_055471065.1 of Atractosteus spatula. NCBI lineage: Eukaryota > Metazoa > Chordata > Actinopteri > Semionotiformes > Lepisosteidae > Atractosteus > Atractosteus spatula. Next base: position 36,823,327 of record NC_142710.1, on the reverse strand, counting down.
ACTTTCTGCTGCAGATTTTTATTGTTCTTGTATATCTTTGGGTATACTGAGATACAAAATCCTTTTCAGACTCCCTGCACATATTAATTCTTGGTCTGGACTTGTCTGTAGTCATCATTAGTTTGCCTGGGCATATCTCTGTTAAAGGGAATTCTTTGAAAACTCATGGGTCAGTTTTCCCCACAGTTAGGGTTTACAATATAGCTTTTCACACTTAGTATTCCACTTTTTCATGTAAATGTATACAGTTGCAAGAAAAAGTTTGTGAGCCCTTTGGAATTACCTGGATTTCTGCATTAATTACTCATAAAAATGCGGTCTGATCTCCAAGTAAGTCACAATAATAGACAACGCAGTCTGCTTAAACTAATAACACACAAACAATTGTACCATCAGTACTGAACACATCGAATAAACTTTCACAGTCCAGGTTGGAAAACGTATGTGAACCTCTAGGCTAATGACTTCTCCAAAAGCTAGTCAGGAGTCAGGTGTTCCAATCAATGAGAAGAGGTTGGAGGTGCCTTGCCCTCTAAAAAAGGCACACAAAGGTTGTTACTGTGTCTGCTCTTCTCAAGAAAGAGCTGTCCATGTGAACCATGCCCCAATCAAAAGAAATATCAGAGGACCTTAGAAGAAGAATTGTAGAGATGCATAAAGCTGGAGAAAGGCTACAAAAGCATTTTTAAAGGCCTGGGTGTTCATCAGCCAACAGTAAGACAAATTGTCTACAAATGGAGGAAATTCAGTACTGTTGCTACTCTCCCTGGGAGTGGGTGTCCTGCAAAGATCGTGGCAAGAGCGCAGCTCTTGCGCAGCTCAAGGAGGTGAAAAAGAACCCTAGGGTAACAGCAAAGGACCTGCAGAGATCTCTTGAACTTGCCCAAGTCTCTGTTCATGTGTCCACTATAAGAAAAACACTGAACAAGAATGGTGTTAATGGAAGGACACCACGGAGGAAACCACTGCTCTTCAAAAAAAACATTGCTGCACGTCTCAAGTTGGCAAAAGACCCCCTGGATGTTCCACAGTGCTTCTGGGACAATGTTCTGTGGACTGATGAGACAAAAGTTTAACTCTTTGGCAGAAATGCGCAACACTATGTTTGGAGGAAATAAAAAGCACTGCACACCAACACCAAAACCTCATCCCAACCGTGAAGCATGGTGGAGGGAGCATCATGGTTTGGGGCTGCTTTGCTGCCACAGGGCCTGGACAACTTGCTATCATAGAGAGAACAATGAATTCAAAATTGTATCAAGAAATTTTACAGGAGAATGCCAGGGTAGCGGTCCGTCACCTGAAGCTTAATAGAAGGTGGGTGATGCAACAAGACAATGACCTGAAACACAGGAGTAAATCAGCAACAGAATGGTTTAAACAGAAGAAAATTTGTGTTCTGGAATGGCCAAGTCAGAGTCCAGACCCAATTGAGATGCTGTGGCATGATCTGAAGAGAGCCGTTCACGCCAGGAATCCCAGAAATATCAATGAACTGAAACAGTTTTGTTAGGAGGAATGGTCTAAACCATTGTGCAAGTCTCATCAGTAGCTACAGGAAATGTTTAATGGAGGTTATTGCTGCCAAAGGAGGTTCTACCATTTACTAAATACAAGGCTTCACATACTTTTTTTCAGCCTGGACTGTGAATATTTAAGCAATGTGTTCAATATTGACCAGAAGAAGTACAATTGTTTGTGTGTTATTAGTTTAAGCAGATTGTGTTTGTCTATTATTGTGACTTAGCTGAAGATCAGTCCGCATTTTTATAAGTAATTAATGCAGAGATCCAGGTAATTCCAAAGGGTTCACAAACGTTTTCTTGCAACTGTAGGTAACAAGAGAGAGCCCATCTTGCTCATATGTTTGCTGGTGGCTTCTACCAAGGGGCTTTTCCAGTTTACTTGAAGGCTCCTGGGGAATCAGCTTTAACAACGAGGCCAAATATTCTGTAACACTACCGCCACCCTTGGTGTAAATAAGAGCATGTCTTTGACATAGAACTGGAAATAAAGATAACATGACTTATGGTTTAGATGTTCTTTAATTGTCATTCCCTGAAAACCCATCGTCTTATTCTTTGTAATTTTCTTGTTAACCATGATAATAAGATTAAATCACATTGGAGAGTGCTTCATATCCGTTCCTGTAGCATATATACTATGTATACCTGTCATGCTTCAGTCTCTTTATTTATACAGCTGCATGCGTTTCCTTTTTCTTAAATGTAAGACCCTAGAGCTCTAAAAAGTGAGTCATGGAAACATAAATACAAGTACGATTCTTCTAGGCTACCCATGGATTTTATTAATGAAATTGCTTTGCATTAGCAATCACGATGGGTTTGGCTATATCAAATTAAATTGTGCACCAATGGATGAACGCATGTCTTCTCTCTGCCTCTGCTTTGCCAGTGCAAGGTTTATTAACTTTGAAGTTTTCCACACTTAAACATGATACTGAATAGATTAATCAACACTAAGGCTAAGAATGGAATGCATTACGATGCATTTGATTATGGATACATGAACATTTCATTACATTACAGAATTGTTACAGTGAGGCCAAGAGTGGTCATTTTTTAGTGGCAGCCTGAAATATAGTGGGCTTTTGACAGTATCAGGATGAACCTAATTTTAGTTAAATAGAAAAAGATATGAATTCTTAAATTAATCAAGTTACCTGTAAAAGTTGCTCGAGTATTTGTACTTTGAAGTTCTTTAACAGTGTGTTTGGTTTTTGTGGAAATTCTGTGTTCCTTGTGAGATTTTATGCATATAGTATCCTTAGTAGTCTCAAACGTCTGGATATTTTGTGCTTTTATTTTTATAAACCTGGACCTGGTTAACCCTGGTAAAAATCTTGTAGATGGTTCTATATGAGATCCTGAAGGATTCGTTAAAATCCTTCATATCCTGTACAGAGTTCCATAAGATCTTGCTGTAATCCACAATATCTGTAAATATCCGGTAAGAAGCTGCAGTTATTACCATGTTATTTTACATGACTTTTTTCCAAAGCTGCTTAAATTGCCTGTTTTATATATAGTGCCTTGCAAAATTATTCTCCTTTTTGATATTACATTTTGTTGAAAGACGTGTAATCTTTACACATTTTTAAAGTGAATATTGTTTAAACCTCGAAACACAAACCAAATGCTTTTTTGGATGCAAATTTAAGTGTTTGCACGACTAGTATATTTGCTAAAGAAAAATTAAAAGCTAAAATGTTGATTGTGTAAGTATTCACCCTTTTGCTGTAGCAGGTACACAAAATTACTTTGACACACAATTCATGCAATTAGTTGTAATGTTGTATCTCTGTGCAATAATATTTAATAGTCAAATGGTTTCAGAATAAATACATCTGTCTCTGTAAGATGTCAAGCACAAATTCAGCTATGAAAACAAAGGAGCTTTCAGAACAACTAAAGGGTAAAGCTGTAAAAAGGCACATATCAGGATGAGGGAATAAATATTCAGAGACACTGAATATCCAATTGAGAATGGTGTAGTTAAGAAGATGGTGTATTGTACTGTACCCCTCAGACAAGGCCTAGATCAGGCTGTGCCTCCAAACTGAGCAGGTGGGAAAGAAAAGACTGGTTAGGGATGCAACAATGAGGTATGGCAGACTGGCATGCCATAAGTCTTACTTACCTGGAAAAAAAAAGCTTTTAAGTGATAGCGCACATACAGTATGTAGCAGAAGATTTTATTGTCATACAAGACAAAATAGTAACTTTTTGGACTATATGCAAAACACAGCACATCACTTAGTCAACACCATTGCGAGGTGGAGGAGTTGTTATGGGGCTGCTTCTCATCAGCAGGGAATTGGGAAGCTTGTCAAAACTGAGGGGACCATAGATGGAGCAAAATACGGGCAAGTTGTGAAAACCTGCTTCAGATTGCTAAACACCTAAAAACTGCGATAAACTTTAACCTTTCAGCAGGTCAGTGATCCCATTTACAAGGTCAAACGTTAAACTGGAGTGGCATAATAATAAGAAAGTGGAACTGGCCCAATCAAAAATCCTGACTTGCAGGCTTTTGAGAATCTTTGGAAAGACTTCATGCCTGCTGTCCATAAGTGATCTTCAACTCAACAGAGCTCGAGCACATTTTCCTAGAAGAATGGGCAAGAATTGTACCAAGCTGACATGCAGTTGGTGGAGACTTGCCCAAGATGACTTTCAGCTTTAATTCCTGCCAATGTTGCTCCCACTAAATATTGAGTTCACAGGTCTGATTACTTATGCAATCAACACATTTCTCTGTTGAGCTCAACTAAACTAAAAAAAGAAATCGTTTTTCTAACGTTTACTGTAATTTATCTTACAAATGATCAGTCAGAGCATTCAGTTTTTCAAAATATCATGTTTAAACGAGACATGCATTATTTTGTAATTTCACAAATTAGGACACCATACGATACTTTTGCAAGGCCCTGAACATTCACCAGAATTTGGAGAAAGACCTGCTGCCCTCAGCCAAGTTCAGATGAATCAAAATGATTTCAATTCAGGGTAAGGGAGCTCAGCTGGCATGAAAACCCATATCACACACTCGGATCAAGTAGACCTTCGTTGACAAGCTGGGAATTCAATGTCAAATAAAATATGAATGAGTTTTCTGAGACAGAAATAATAAATTGTATTACAGCTTCTATAGAAGTCCAGCTTCATGCCTTATACTTGTGCTTTTTGTGTGATTGTGGTGATGATAACATCAGTGCCAAGGGGGAAAAATATTTACTTACAATGCCAGTTTATGTTTAGTGCTATCAAAATAGACTACACTTTAAGAAGTCATATGTTTTCTGTTCAGTGTCTGTCTTTATGCACAATATTTCCCTCTTGAGAAAAAACTTATTTGTTTTTGGTTTGAAACTTTTTCCGAGAGCATCTTGTTTCACAACTGAGTCAAACGTGCAGGGATGTAATCACTAGGCTTGGAATCTCCCCTCTTCCAGACATTACTGACTGGCACAGCGTAATCGCATTTTTTTGGATCGTGCTCGGTTAGCAGCTGTGAGACGGTTAGAGTTCTCTCAATGTGCTGTACACTGTTGTCTTGTTTCAGTGCAGAACCTGGGGCGGGTGTATTCAGTTTGGTTTTAATGCACTATTTCTATTCCACTCTTTTTTCAGAGACTGAAGTGATATTTATATTTTTAGAAAGGGCTGTTGTCACCTTCAGCTTTATAAATTCCCCTGCTTTAGCCAATGAATGCAGGATTTCCTGTAAGACATGGAAAAGGCTGGATATTTCTAAGGGTGTTGTTGCTTTGCTCTAGATAGTATTATCATAGTGTTCTCTTGCCACAGTTCCAGCTTCTTTGTAGTCAGTTATGACCAAGCTATACCTGCTTGTGAGGCACCTTAAAATCAAAACATATGATTTGTTCAGTTATCTGGTTTACCTGTGTGTCCCTGTATCCTGAGTTTCTAATACAAGCCACTATTTGAAATTAGTTCTAATACAGTATTAGGTTTATTTCTATATTCATTTTGTAACTGTGTGCTGTCTCTGCAAAATGTTTACCGTAGCCTATATATTGATATGACAACAGTACTCTAAACCTCTGCCAGTGCAAGATGTACTCATTTCCTATCTCCAGATATGAATTGTAAAATAGCACTGCAAAAAAACATAAAATATATTAGACTTTGATTGTATTTCCCTTGTATCTGGTTACATTTTCTGTCATTCTTAGACTTTTACCATTTAAAAAAAAAAATCATGAGGCAATTTTCCTTTGAAGCAAAAAACAATCCTCTTCTTTAACCTAGTTGGAGGGCCATAAAGTAGTTAATATTAATTAACGTTAAGGGGTTCTTAATTCCAGTAAACAAGAAAGATTCACTTGTGAATGTAGTGCATTTTTGTTATCACCCAATGTTTAGTAAGCTGTAATTGTGATGTTTGGTGAGAACAGTCCACCTAACCCTTTTCTATCTTGGATAGACCTGAAAAACCTGAAACCTGGGAATTTCTGTGGCTATTCAGTGAGCCAGTTCAGAATTTACTTCTCCTGGAATTGTGTAGAATAGCAGTACTGTGACATGTGACCCTCTTGTGTTCACAACACTGTAAGAATTGTTGAGCTGATACACAAGTATCTGTTCCTACAGTCTGTATGTATAAAGGGTTTGTTCTTACAAAAGATAGTCAATGGAAGTCACATGGTACTTTTGTATGCTTCTTTGCTTAAACAGTCATTTGTAGGAGAGGAGTTGGGTGGGTGGAGTTGTTTCAAAATGCCAAGTTGCACAGCCCAGTGAATGTGCCAAAATGTATTGAGCAGTGTAGTCAGTAGTCATCTGTAAAGGTCAGGTGAATATTTTTTGCTGTTATTTTTTACACTGTGATAAATGAATCCTGTTAATTTAAAATTCTGTCTGCAAATGATTATTTTACAAAGGAAATTAAGAAGGAGCAAAATCAGGAACGAAAATAATTTATGATTACGGTATAATACGTTATTGTATTTGAAACAGGGCACAAGAAAGACAAGAAAACAGATAATAAATGACTCCAAACCCCCTACAGGATCTTTACATCTTCTCTTTCTAAGGTTTGACGTCCTACTTCTTTACAATGTCTTAAATTCAATCCACTTAGTCCATTAATTGTTCTTGATTCTTTTCCCCCCACAATTGTTCCTGGTGGTGGCATGGTAGGGCAGTGGTTCAATTTCAGACCTGGGGTGTTGTCTGTGTCTGTGCTCTGGTTTTCCTCACAGTCCAAAAATATACTGCATAGGTTAATTGGCTTCTGTGAAAATTGGCTCTAGGTGTGAGTGTGTCTGCGTCTGTGTGTCCTGTGATGGACTGTCGTTTTGGGATGGGCTTGGGATCCCCGTGACCTTGAATTGGAAGAATCAGTTAGAAAATGGATGGAATTCTTAGAAACGGATTGAAACTCTGAAGCATGAGGAAGGTGAGACCTGCAGTTTAGGCCTGCTACTACTTTTGATGAACTCCCATGTCGACAAAGCTCTGTGTCTGCTTGGCTCACACAGTCTTTCTAGGGTTTCTGACAGAATCTGTCCAAAGTCTGCGATGTTATCTTACCACTGTGTTAAGTGTTTGAACTCTTGACATTAGAGTTAAAGAAACAAGACACCAAGACTCAAGTTTCGTTGGAAGTGCATATTTGCACCCAAAGATCAGTCACTTTTGGTACTTTGATTCTTCAGATGAAAATGTCTGGCTTGTCCATCAGGATTATAGATCTACAACCCGTCACAAAATTGTTCATTAAAAAAAAAACACCTTTTCTGAGAACACTGAGGATTTGTTACATTCTATTACCATTCAATTCCTCGATTCATTTGTTTTAAAGCTGACTGTAGTAGTTTTGCTTTGGCAGTCTTTATTGGTTATAAACCCCCTGCCATATTCACTTTCACAATGAAAGAATCTCATTCATAATACACTGTCAAGTAACTACCCTATATATCCTCAAACAATGGCTAATTAAAAGTATTTAAAGGTATAAAGTTTTTAACAAAGGCTATGTATTTAGTTTGGATTAGTACTACTATATAGCCTGTTGTGAATAGTAATGTCTGGTGTGTTGGGAGGGGAGTATGTGTTTGTTTAATACTGTAGAATGTTAACATCGTAGTATAATAGAAAGAACAATGGTGAAATATGGGTTGAAACTTAGTGTCTAATAAAAATGGTGTAATGTGTGTGCCCTCTGATTGACTGCTGTCCCTTCTAGGCTGTGTCCTGCCTTGTGACCGTTGCTTGCTGGGATAGGCTCCAGCTCCCCCGCAACCCTGTTTTCAATGCAATGGTTTCTGAATGGTTAGAAAATGGAAGGATAAACCTTTTTAAGTATACGTATACTGCCCTGTCATATTAAAATGATCCGTCTTAAAATATCATGCAAATTGTTCAAACCTTACAACACGGAGCAGAAACTCAGCACGATCTTTGCAGAACCCTGGTGTAGTGCGGTGGGATAATGGGGAAACTGTGCTTGTCAGTGTTCATTGGAACATGAAAGAGTTTCATTCAGTTTGTGGTTTGGGGACTGTTTTTAATGGAGGGTCAAAACAGGGAAGGGTTAGTTCTGGTACAGATTAGGGTAGTACTCAGCTGAAGGTGCTGTCCTGGCATAAGCTGCTTTTTATTACCCTAGGAGCACAGTCTGAGCACTATTTCATGGACACCTGTGATGTGTCACTCTGGTGTGTCCTTGCATGTGGAAGTAATTGCAATGGACCCATTTGTTTGTTTACTCACTTACATTGCTCTGCAACACACAGTTTACACAATAGAATTGTTGGAATTAACAGCTGCGACCCTCGTGCTGTGCTTTTGATCCCCAAACATTTTAACGGAGACAGCAGTTTTTTTTAATGCTTGTGTTCTACGTTAGCGCAGTGTCATAATAAACATTTTGCTCAGTAAACAGATCCAACAAAAAAAAAATACAAAACAGTACAGGAAGCTTCCAGCCGTGAATGTACCTCTTTTGCTTGTAGAATGCTGCCTATGCTATAGCCACTGTGTGTTAGCCTGCAACAGAAACACTCCATTGTTAGTGATAAATGATTCTTGCTTGATAAATTAACCAGTGTGTCAGCAGATCGGATTGCACTTGCGCTCCAGCTCGCCTGTGCTTACATTTGGGCATGCATGTTTTTTTTTTGCTTTGTTCTTTGTTCTGCAGTGCGTGTGTCATAAGGTGGACATGCTGTATTCTGATGGGCCAACGTCTGGTTTCTCAGAGAGATGGTGATCCAGACATTCTGGATAACTCCCCTCTCACAGCTCATAGCTTTACTGGTAAAGAAGAAGTCCCGCTGTGTTTATTCAGAATCTTTCTGTAATAATGGGTGATCTAATTAATTTTTCAAGTGTGGAAATATGGTCCAGGACTTGTGTGCGACAAGGTGTTGAGGGAGGCACTATATTGATGCTCAGAACCGTATCTATTACTGTACCATTTACAGATTAATCCTCTGGAGCAAGGCCCTATAATAAAGTGTTGCTAAAAGTGAGTTTTAAAGTTTGAGTTGGATTAAGCCTAGTTCTTAGTCAGTAATCTCCTATTTTATTAATGCATGTTATGTTTTTAAAGCTCCTCCGGCCGATTTTCATGCACTTGAGCAGAATGAATCCAATTCTCCCCTACAGGAGTCATGCTGAACCCAGCTTTTTCTTGTGGGGTAGACTGCCCATCTAGACTTCACTATGTAGTTGACAATATCCCATCAGAGAAAATTCAGGGCATCTTTGTGTTGGAGAGTCTTGGTATCCTTAGGCAAAATCCATTCTTTTCTCTCAATTAATGTTCAGTGATTTAGTGCGTTCATATAGACATCTACTGAAAACATTTCCCCATGTTATTTGAGCTCATTAATATGAGCTTTAGGTTAATACCTAAACAAAACAAAGCCATAGCATCCATCCAAGGCTGCCATTGTGTTGTAGTGATTAGCATTGCTGCCCTGCAATCTTGGTGCCTTGGGTTCAATTCCAAATTTGGGGTGGTATCGGCATGGATTTTGTGTGTTCTCCCTGTGTTCACAGGGTTTTCCTCCACATGCTTAAATTTCTTCCCATAGTCCAAAGACGTACTGGTAGGTTAATTGGCTTCTGAGAAAAATTGTCTGCAGGTGTAAGTGTGTTTGTTTGTGTCTGTATATGCCTTGCGATAAACTGGTGTCCCTTCCAGGGTGTATCCTGCCTTGCACCAATTGCTTGCCAGGATACTCCTCTGTGGTTCTGTATTGATAAAGCAGTTAGAAAATGGATGGATTAATCACTTAATCTCTTAACACAATTCAGCAGGTGTGACTACTGATTATTGCAAGTTATTTTTTTGTGACTGCTGGATGATTCCTAAGGAACATGTTTGGACATACCATAACAAAAAATAGAAGGCTTTAATATCCTTTATTATATCCTTTAATATCCTTTATTTGTTGTTAATTAAAACTGCCAAAAGTGAGAGAGATCCTTTAGTTATTTCCTTTTAATGTCTGTATTTTCACAATAACCCATATTTTAGGAATATTTTTTAATGAAACACAGGTGGTAGCCCTTGTCTCATTTCCTTACATTAGTCTTTGTTTGAGGTCATGGAAAGTGCAGTAGGCTGGCGACTGAGCTATGTGTGGTAACAGACAAGTGCTTAGTGGCCAGCCTTGCTTGAGAAAAAAAAATAAAGCCAGGATTTAAAGTTTTAAGTTTGGAATGCAAGTTTGAGGAGTGATAGTCCTTTTATAAGTGCCATACAAATATTGCTCTTGTGTTTTTTTTCAGTGGCTCAACAGAAGTCATTATTTGATGAATACAGCTTTTTAGAGGTGAAAACCTTTACTGGTGGATTCAGAACCTAACTGAGAAGAGTTTTTTTTTTTACTGTCAAACATGTACCGACACCTTATCAGTGTTAAAGAATGCTAGAATACTATGGATGACCTATAGCCTGCTATATAACATCTGCAAGGCCCGTTTGGAAAGTTCAGGTAAGAATAAGCCGTGACCTGAAGTCATGTTTGCACAAGTTGGGGAAAAATGTAAAAAGGCCAATAGTGACATTTTGTATGTTGAATATAAAAACTTGCAAGCATTTTTTTTTTACAGTTCCGTCTTTTCAAACCAGCTTGAACACATCATTTGTTAAAGCAAGGTTAATTTTATTGAACTGAAACTTGAAGCTCTTTCATTTTTGTTATGTGTCAACAATGATGACATCTTTCCAACCAGTGCAGAAACCTTCAGGCTAATTCGTACTTCTGTTTAAAACTATAGGGGGTACAAGTATTTTTGTTGGAGAAACTGCATGGGTACAGTATGTGGCAGCACATTTTCATTTACACTAGAGTGACAACTTTTGTTGAGAGCAAAACGTGGAATGCAAAAGTGCTGAATGTTTGTATTTAAACTGTTCACTGTACTGACTTGTATGAACCTGTTTCAATGAAAAGGCACCTTCAGGCCTTCTTTAACCCACCCTTGGTTGTAAATTGGAGCATTATGAGAGATACACTAAAATACAGTAGCAGAAGACTAATATATAGGCGTGTGTTTTTGCATAAGGGATGATGTTAGGATAAAAGATAATGTTTCATGACCCAATGGTGGAGTTAGTTATGACTTTTTATATGGGCCATTTACCTTAACTGTTATAAAGTGTTGTGAAAATGTTTTTAATTACTGTAAGTGTGAGCAGTATGATGACATGGAATACGTTGACCGAAATGTGGGGGAGGCATTCTAAACTATCTTCAAGAACAGCACTTCATGATGCTAGTTATAATCATGACATTGTGTGACTAATTTACAAAAAGTCTCCAGTATAACAAGGGGATTTTAAAATTGCATACCCGTTTATATGAAACACTTGGTCGAAATCTCACAAGTAGCTAAGAACAGTTTGTTTGGGACAAACGGGTCAAAGAGAGGACAAATGCTGTTTTTTTTAGTTATTTTATTTCTACTGTGGTCACCTTTAAAGGCAAAGGAATGTAGAAGTTTTTCTGACAGAGCCTTTATGGATAGTTTTTAAAAACCCTTTATATTCCCACGCTTTTTTCAGACAAAACAGTCTCTTCTTTGTGCTTCTCAGTTGCTCCTGTTGGTTTGGCAGCTGCCTGTAGCATGTGTTTGCAGGAGAGGGTTAAACAGATGCTGGAAAGAGAGAAGGAGGCTCTGTTTACAGGACTGTCTCTCATACCCCTGCTACGTTCATCAGGGTAATGCCAAGCAGTCCTCTTCCCAGGACTGGCTGTGTGTGTGTGGGGTGATGGGACAGACAGAGGAATGGTGTGGTGACATTCAGTCCAGTCCCCTCACTGGAAGAAGGTTATGTTGTTTTAATTCTTGGCTCTGTTGTTTAAATACCAGCTGGCTTGTACAACAAGAACTGTATCTAAAGAGCCAGATATTCTTGCACTGTCAAGGGGATATTGGTATTTATGTGGTATATTTATTTTTGTCCAAAAATATTTTTTGAAAGAGTTACAGGAATCCATATCCTATGTTCAGTCTACAGTATGTTACTCTTTTTGTCCTGTGGCATCCAACAGATCCAGCGCATGTATTTCCATTACAATGCAGGCCTATTGCATAGTGTTTGAAATAGTCCACACAAAGGTCAAAAAGGAGTTTATTACAATAAATCTGTTATGGCTCAGCTCAGAGTAGTTCTGGTGAAGTTATTCATAAGTCACAGCTTTCAGTGTGACTAATCTTTATCTGAATTGGTAATATCAACTGAAGCACCAGGGCTCCACAGTTACAGCACGCAGTCCTGTGTATAACATTTTTACTTCTTCCCTTAGATGTTGAGAAGTTTGCTAAAATATAATGGTACAGTTATGAGTCATTTTTCTGTGGTGCACACTTTCTGTAACTTGAGGTTTGTGGCCCTTGGATAAAGCAGAAAAAAATTAATTTAATTTGAACTTGAAACAAAACAGCTGTGTTTTGGGTTTTTCTTTTCCCTGCAGTTAGGTTTTTCAGAAAACAAATAAGAAAAGAACTTGCAGGGTGGTTTTCAAATGTTCCACCTACAGGGCAAATTTGCCCCGACAACTTTTTTTAAAAATGTTATCTTAGTTAAATCTTTTGATTGAGAAAAGGCAGAGCAAATTTGAAGTGGAGGAAGAAGGTTTTAAAGATGTTCCTTTTAATCACTAATCACATGTAAATGCTGAGACCTTTGAGGAAACGTATGCTTTCAAAGTAAAAGTAAACATACTGATGTCCTTGTAAATTACAGTATGAAGTATAGATAATAAGGGTGAGGTTAAAGCGTAGGAAAAAGCAATGTACATCTCGTACTTCACAGACAATATGTACATATTCTATGCTGCATACATTACAAGGGAATCAGGAATATAACAAAGAACGTACTTTGTACTATCCATGCACTCTTGTCAATGGAAAAAAAAGATGTAAGTTATTTGAAAATACGTTTTTGTAAATGTAGCACTCTAGATCAAGTAGATAAGGATTTCAGTTTCATTTTAGACAGGAGTACGTCATGGATCACAAGTAGATATTGCATCAAAACGCACTTTGCAAGTAAGGCAACCCTTGATTTATTTTCATTCACAGTATAAGGTTTTAGGAGGAAGCTTTCAATTGACTGTTTTTATCTTTTTGATTATTTAGGAACTCTCATTGAAAGTACTGTAGAAGTAAATCTTCAACTCCAAGGTCTCTTGAGATGTAATCTATACACCACATTGTTAAGAAGAATAGGAAAAGCATGTTTTATTATAATAAATAATATTAACAAAATAGGTGCAGTTATTTCTTTACAATCCATTCAGTTTACACCTTAACACCAGGAACCTAGTATTCATTCTGTGAACTTAATTTTGTTTCATAGATGGTCTCTGTTTGAGGATGATGTCCATCATAGGATTTGGTCATGGATGTAACTCTCAGATGTCCATTGGTCTTGGATTGGCCAGCTTCTCCTTTCTCTGCTGATGTATTTTTGCTTCTAGGCTTAGTGTTCTTTGAAGATGGTGGCAAGGTCAGAGAGGTTTGTTGTAGGCCTGTTAGTTTTCTTGAAAGCTTTCTTCCACGATTGCTTTCTTGAGAAACTTCAGAATTTTACATTGCGTCCTCTGTTGGCCATGGCTGAGTCAGGTAACGTAGACTAGTTTGTAGACGTCAGTAGTTTGGGATTCACATTGACAGTCCATCTTCCCGAAGCTGATATTTAAACTGTGGAGGGGCACAATAGTACAGGTTTCCCTTGGTATTCTCCACTCAAGTTGTGCATCAACTAGTCATCCACTAGAACGACAAATGCAAGATAGCTTGGGAAATACACCCAGTTCAAGCACTGTCATCTTTATTGTTATTATCAAAGGGCATGATGGTACTTATCTATTGACAGGAGTGCTAAATGGAAGCAGACCACCTAATTCAACTAACTGAATTGCCAAGTATAATGAAAAGTTTATTTGTGCTTCATGAAAATAAAATATGCTATTAGCCACCAAAGATAATATGTTTTGGCATGCTTCTTTAAAGCTATCAAGCTGGAAATGTGTACTTTTATGAAACATTACTGGTTTTAATTGAAGAAAATGAGTAGAGGAAGGATTTAAGGCAGGATGTGTATATTTATCATATGGAGGTTCTTTTATCCTAAGTGACTTTCACTGAGCCTACACATCATGAGGTGCTCCTGCCGTATTTATTCTTCCACAACAGGATTTGGGTTTTCAAGACTCATCACATGGTAGGACAAGAATGGTAAGTAACGTGAGTAGGGTAATGCACAGTTAGTGGCAGAAAGGGGTTTGAACCACAAACCTCCTGGTATCAAGCACTTTACCATAACCACTGGACCATCTGACCTCCTTAACACCAGTTTTTCATAGTGGCTTTTACTCATAGATACATTTTGTTATATATAACACTGGTGCTGCAGGCTGCTAAGTAGTTTCTGAACCAGGGGTAAAACTACAGTTTCGAATGCTAGGGTGTTATAAATTGTGGTTGGCACACTAATTTTGTTCGGAGGTTTCACTAAGTATTCTCTTAGTTTGATTTCTAGAATTCTTGGCTCTTGAGATAGTGTATTTTGTCTGCAGCAAATAGGACTACAAAGCCCATGACCGTGAAAGACCTCTTTTTAAACCATGGGAAAGTGGAAAAGCATAGCCCTACAATCTAAATATTTCATGTTATGAGCAACAGTTTGTTTTTGGCTCATAGGAGAACAAAGATTAAATTAGGGACAGGGAACTGAGTGATCCTCTGTCAGAGTTGCTGAATTCACCTGTTGTACTGTTTTTCTTGGGAACAGTGACTTTTTTTGCACAATGAATCCTGACACTTTTAGCACATGTACAGTATATCTCCTGTAGAGGAATGATTTAAAGCAGGATTTGTTATTTGGGCATTTCTGTACCTGCCTGTCTACCTGTCTATGAGGCAAGCTTTACTTTCTTTTTATACTTCTTGTTGTTAAGTTGGGAACACCCATAAAATGTAGTTAATGCCAAGTCTTTAAGGATACTTGCCATGTTCCAACTTGATCTAAGGTGCTAATTACTTTCAGTGCCTTCTGACACTGCTTCACTTAAGTTCATATGTTTTTAAAGCATTGGAGTATTGAAACTCCATTTGTAAATACATCTCAAGGAACATCATAGCATGAAAATTGTTAGTGAATTTTATGAATACTTTCCAGGAAATCTGTTATCTAAACATGAAACTACAGCCAGGAATTATAGTTCTTTGTTTTACATTTCCTTTGGTAATTCGGTTTGGAAAATGCTGCTTTCAACTGTTTTTAAATGTGGAATGTTTACTACTTTCTTCACTTCTGATGACGGAGAACAGCAAAGTGCACCACAGCATCCATAGCAGTTTCATTATCACAGTACTTGATACAGGATAAGCCTGGTCTGAAATTCACTTGATCTCATGTAAGGCTAGAATCTACCAAGAGTAATGTGCAGAGCATCATACTGTGACCTAGTGTGGACTGGATAAATCTGATTGAATGCAATGATGATGACCATACAGAAGAAAACATAAAGAGGTTCTCAAAAAATATGTGGACCTCAGTTGTGTGAGTTGCTGTAGCTGATCTTGCCTTTCAGTAATATGATAAGAGTGAGTGGTGAAGTTTGTAGTGAGTGAACTTTTTCACTACGTTTGGGTGTCTTGATTTTCAAAACAACATGAAGGATCAAGAATGGAAACAAACTGTTTGCCGCACCAGAACTACTTACTCTTCCTACAAGGTAACGGATGGTAAAGAAAACCCTCTCGGCGGTTTTCCACCTACTTTCAATTTTGTTTCATCAATCAACTGTTTTTGTGAGTAATGTTAAAAATAATGGTAGCCCTGGAAAACATAGCAATACCTATATTGCAACCTGTAAAATCAACATTCTCTCTTGCAGTCATTTAGTAGTGGCTTAATATATGCTTTAGAAAGCTCAGTGTTGTCTCTCCCCAAAATTGAAAAGAAAAATTCAGTGGCATATTTCTTCACTATGAAAAAGTATATTTACTTCAGATGACTTAAAGAGGACGTTCTTACTTTCACAGCGTCACAACACTTTGCCACAATGTTAAGTTTAACATTTCAGACCTACAAAACGTGGCCATAGAAACAAAAACTGTGCTGTTGTGGTTTTTAAACCAAATCTGATTTTAAGTCTTGTTAAGAGCCATCCTTTATGGCAAAACAATCGATAACAGTTTCTTCAGACATTGAAATGGTACTTATTTTTTCTGGTTTCACCCAGAAGTAGGAAAGAATGAATCGATGTTCAGGGTGACAAACTGCTGTTGTCGAACTTGACAGAGGGGAAACTGAAGAAACTTGAATACACCCTCCAAGTCAGGGTTACAGTTCCTATAGGCTCTTTCACCTAGTAGGCTGGAGAAGCTGCTGTGGAGCACTTCTCAGAAACCCTTCATCTGTGCCTCTGCTGCTTATTGGGAATTTTCAGTTGGGCTTTCATGTTGTCGTCCCTTTCCCAATACTTTTTTTTTTTTAATCCAGCAAGCAGAATGATTGGGTTGAGGGGGAAAAAAGAACAAACTGCTTCCAACAAACAGGCCCTTACAGGAAAAATAAAATAAGTTAACATAAACATGCAGTGTAAATGTAATATTTCAGATTACACCCCCCCCCAGGTCCTAAATGATGTGAAATTGTCTTAGGTCGATCCAACTAATTATGCTTAACAGATGTTTTTCAGATTTCAAAACATGGCTTCTTATTAAATCTTCCGCTCAGGACATTGATTACAATTCCAGCAATAAATCCTGTTTGTGCTTGCTGTTAAAATGCATGCAAACATCTGGCTGTTGATTATAAAATACTTTTACACTCTTCCTTTACTTACTGCTGTTTCTGGTGCATGTTACTCTGAATAATTAAATAATAGATTTGGCTTGTTTGGTACACATTCCAAGATTATCTGTTAAAGACAAACTACAATGTCTACAGCAGATTAGTAAAATCTCACATAAGGCTGTTAAACCTGACATGCAAATTCTCACAGCCTGAAATCAAGGCATCATTTTAACAGAATGAGGAAAGATATGAAGAGATTAATTTTATCAGTTTTTGTAACTTGTTGGTGTCACGAAGATGTTTTTCAGTTTTCTACACTGCTTTGTGTCTGAATATGAGTCTCATTTTTTCTTTTACTTTTCTGTAGCAATTTAAACAGTAATAAAATATTTTTTCTTGAAGTGCTTGAACATTGTAAATATAGAATATAAAGTCCTTTAAAATAATAACATTTTATAATTTCATGAAAAATAATAAAATTCCAACAATAATAAAGGGATCATTTCAGTTTTTATTTGAACATAGTGTTGTTCTGGTACCAAGCTGAAATACAGGACATGTAGCATTTAGTATGTTGTTAAAACAGAGACTGCGTAGACATTAAATATATACTTTAGCGTCCCACATTTTCATTCAGGTCCCATATTTTAAGGCTTTCTCATGTGCTTATTTTACTTATTTTGAGTGCCTATAAAATGGTTAATTAAAAATAGTTGGTCATGACAGAGCAGCACAGATCCTTAATATACATCCCTATCTGTGAAAAAGAAGAGTGTCAATCAGGATCTACAGGGAGGTCATGAGAGTCTAGATTTTCATACCATGCCTGGTTTGTGGGGTGATTTCCTTTCGATTTTACAGCATGTTTGTTTCATGTGCTAAAGCCGACAAGCTGTTCCCACAAGCCGCTGTGGCCGGTTCTCCAGTACAAGTGTCAAATTCATTGCAGGGAGAGCCATGTTGTTCAAAGCCCTCATGCTCTGCTAGGGCAAGTGGTGCTATGCCTGGGCAAAGAGACAAAACAACAAACTCCAGACAGGAAAATACTGCCTGCCTGCGTCATCCCAGCCAAATTTCCTTCACTCCAGCAAGCTTTATAGTACTGGATTTTTTTTTTGCAGAAGAAAGCAGTTTTCTTTTCTTTCCACAATTTATTTCTTCATCGCACAATAGATTACAAATGTCATTTAGACAGACAATGACCTCGAAGAATTGTTGAAACCATAATGATGTCCTTTAAATCCAGAGGCATTTTTGCAGAATGCAAATATTTCTATTTTCTCATATTTCATTTAAAAGGTCCAGTTTAGTTTTTATTTGCATCCTTCTGGTTAATATGCTGCTGTATAGTGCTGGATGCATAAGTAGAATGTACTCAATACGAATTAAGCCTGCTGGTTTGAAGCCCTGTTGTATTTAACTCTGGGGAAGCTATGCAAACAAACACACTGTAAATGGGTCTAAGCTCAAAAAATAAAATGTTCATGTTTGCCAGAAATTACAGCTGGCCGAAATCAGAAAAAGCATAGTGAGTGTTGCACCTGTGTACTGTACCACTATGGAACAAGTAACAGGTTTATTCCATGCTGAAAAAAAGAAGAAAGAAAACACAATTTTTCGGCCGTGGAGCCTTCTTCAGGTGAAGAAGGCTCCACGGCCAAAACGTTCTCTTTCTTCTTTTTTTCAGCTTGGAATAAACCTATTACTTGTTCCTTTGCAGCCTATGCATGCTGACGCAGCTACCCACCTGAACTACTGTCTGAGTGATACCACTATGTCTGAGCGATTCGGTTTTGGATCTGCAGTACCATACAATCCCCCACCAACCTCTGCTATGACTTTTTTAGAGAGGAGCAGTAGTCAGAATACCTTAACAAATGCAAAAATAAACTCGAGCCCCAAAAGAGCAAACTACTTTCATTTCAACAAATCACAAATCTGTGCATCACTATACTGCATCATGTTTTAAAAAAACAAACAATTGCTGGAAAAGGAAAAAAATACTCCTAGAAGGAAGGTAATTATTCCAGGTAAATTATTCTAGTGAAGAATGGTTAATAAAATGGATAGAGTGAAATCTGAGTCATGTAATATTTGCTGTCATGTTCCACAAAATAGATTTATTTTGTACCAGACTTTGGCATGACAGCTGCCACAATGCATGATTGTGGATTTTTAAATACACGACTGTTTTGTTGTGGCTTGGTCACAAAAAGTACCTTACATTTTAGAATTCAAAGGGAGTGTTGACATTTTCTGCTTCAGAATGGGAAGTACAGTAGCCAATGAATGGAGAGCTGGGTGTTGAGCTGCAAAGCTGGGTGGGCTTCCTCTAACCGCAAGGCTGGTGAGAGTTAGTAACTGAGAGGCCTCTCGCATGGGCTGTTTGGGAATTGCTTACTCCTCTTTGTTGGTGTTCCTAGAGTCCCCGTGGTCACCATAAGACTGCTTGCTATTAAAATGGACTTCCTTGGACACTGCTTACAATGTGTGCTGCATTGGAGAGAATACAATGGCAAATCTCTCCCACACCATGCCCAACTTTAAGTTGTAATTCTAGAATATTAAGATCCTTCATAATTTTGTTTTATTACTTTTATGGATATAAAGTGTCTCTTTATTAACTGTGTTTGCTTCTGTTCCTTAGCTTAAAGCAATTTTAATGACAATTTACAGAAAAAAAATAGAAGCATAAATTAGTTCTTCATCATGACTTGATATTACTCAGTTGCTTGGGTTTTATCATATGGGGATCTCTAGAAATTAATGTGTATTGTGCAAGCACAAATGGTGAAGAAAAGAGTCGTTTTTGTCGTTTATTTAGACATTTTAGGCATTAGACATTAATGCCTTTGAACGTTTTACAAAAGTTGGGACATTGTTTTTTATAAATTCAGAATTGTAAATTGTCCTGTGTTACACCCAGTCTCAGCACACAGCATCCTAGGGAAGGTTTGAAAAAAACCCTATGATTTTCGAGACTAATGTTCAGTTTCAACAATTCTAAAGAAAAGAATGAGTCTGGCGTATAATTAGGAACCTAAAAGTAGCAAAGCCTGACTACTGCACTAAAATTCTGTGTTGAAGTAGCACACAAAAAGCCAGCCACTCTTATTAAGAGGGACACACAGTTGATGGCAGTCTGTAATTCTGCTTGCAGAAGATTTCCAGGGTTGATCCAAGTGATTTCCTATTCTGCGTGTGAACGTGCTGTGACATGAATTACCTGTCTTGCCTGAAACAAAAAGCCTTAGGGATCAGACACAGAATAACAAAAAAGCACACAAAAATGTCAAACTTTCTCCTGGGACAATGCTATACATTTCACAGTACTGAAACATATTGTGACAAAGGAAATACATTTTGGTGTACTGTCTGGATGAAAGTAAGATAAACGAATCATGCACCTAATACTTAAGTCTTAAATAGTTACAATAAGCCACAGTGTTTTCTCTTTAAACAAGCACTCCACTGTTTATATGCTCCAGTGGTTGCATACAATTTTATCACTAGGCCTTAAACATTCTGTACTCTGTATGTAAATTGTTATAAATGTTAGGCCACATGACTCTAAGGACTTGAATCTGAGACTAACGTTTTTAAAATGTACTATGCACTTCAAAAATAGGCCTATTTAAGTAGCTGTATAATGTGAACTGTACATTGAGGAGTGAAGAAATATGCTATACATACAAATGGGATCAAGAATTAGTTTTGTGCATCTTGTTACCTGATTATTTAAGATTGTATATTCTCAAACACTCTGCTGTGTTCTGTTGTTGACAATGGGAATATCTACCAAATAATACAGCTCCTAGAGGCACAGTTTTTATCACTTGACTTTTGTTTAAATAGATCAGTGAGTTTATAACTTTATTAAACACCCTGTAAATCTAGGCAAATGATCATAAAACACTGTCAGATGGAACGTGTAGTAAGCATTAAAAGGTGTAGTAAAACAGTGGAGTAATCCAAGATCTTCTAGATTAAATCTGTTTCTTACTTCTTATAAAGGAATGTAGAGGTTGGTGTTAGTTACCCTTTTGTTGCTATTATGTCCTGAGTCTGCCTTTTCCATGATTTATGTGACTCGCTGTACAGTTCTCCTTGGCTCTCAGAATTTCCTTCCTTAAATTAAACCAACGCCTAATCTGAGATCTCTTTCCTTGACGTCTGAGAATGAAATTTAGAGAGAGGTTAATTTCCATTGTACTCTTGGCTTTACCCTTTACCAATTTCCTTTGCAATGCTAAAAGTTTACGTTGCAAAATTGTGTGTTTTCGGCTTGGGAAATGTCTGCCTGAGGAAATCAGTGCTGGAAAACAGCCTTACAAAGGAAACAGCCTACGGCTTAAACACAACATGAGAAGAATATTTGTCTTGATGTTGCTTGTCTCCTGATGGGTAATGACACCTAGTGGAACAAAAAAGAAAGTGCACCTGACATCACCGTACACTCTGGTCAGTGCACCATCTGACCACTGTAGAGGGTGTCCCTTTGTGTTCAGGCTCTCTTTCGTAGGTTATTACTTATTTATGGCCCCCTACCATTTTGATATGTAGTTCAGACACGATTCATGGGAGAAGCCAAATGGACAAAAATGACAAATGGAAGTGAAATTGCTTGCCATGCATATTTTGTATATTATTTTATTAAATTGCTGAAAACCTTAGACAGTGCTATGCATCTGCACATGTATGTATATGTAGATTTATTTCTGTCAAAGAACCAAAGAAATAAAGTATGATGTGGGGTGTTTAACAGCATCATTTTTGCGGTGTTCTTTACGATGTTCCTTTTTCCAGAGGATTGGCATGATCAAACTGGCCAAAGGGCTGAATGTTTAAGAACTATAAGGGTGCTAGCAGGGTTTTACAGTTAGTTATCGGTGACCATTGCCTTCTTAAAAGAAACTGCAGTTCCAATGTCCTCGTAACCTTTCTGCATACATGGCACAGATGCATGAGCATGATGTGCACAGGACCTCAGTGTTGCTCATTTTCCAAGATACCATACAGAGGTGCGTTTGTGTCTGGAGTTATGTTGCATGCAACCACAGTATTTCTCCATGATTGTACTGTGGAAGGGCTCCAGTAAAGTAAGGTAATGTGGCGTGACTTCACGAGGCTGGAAGTCTTGACGGTTTCCTTTTGTGTGTCTCAGGTGATGAGCAATGGAGCCGGGCTCTGTGGTGCGCGCCGTGTTCGAGTTCCGCCCCAGTGTATCTGAGGAGCTGCCCCTCTTCACCGGTGACGTCATCGAGGTGCTCAGTGTGGTGGATGAGTTCTGGCTGCTCGGAAACAAAGATGGTGTCACAGGTACTGCTCAGAATACAGCTTCATATGTAATGTGTGGCTGCTGACGTTCAAGAGCCAGACCCTTGTTGAATTCTTTGTGTAAAAATTCTTTAAACATTTAGTCTGTCATACAATTTGTGTACTTGCATCCGATATCATCTGTTTTTCTGAGAAGTTGATGTATTTTCAAGACCATTCTGTAAAGTTACTGCACACATTGTCTGTAGAAGTTTTGTATTATACAAATAGCTCTTGAATTTTTTTAATGTATTTTCCGAACAATATAACGTCATGACATGGTAAAAACTGAATTATCACTAGGTTGTGATGGATAGACTGGAAGCTTTCAGCTTCTGATATATTATAGACACATAGTCATGAAATAATAAAATGTATTTTGTTAGCACTCTGTATCACTTTAAGTCATGTTATCAGTCTGTATAACTGTTACAGCCATATTATAGTAGCTGTTCAGGTGTCAGTGCATTATTCCTGTAATGCACTAGCAGTTATTTGTTTACAGTTCAGATAAAGCCACTCATAATCATTATTTTTCATAATCTCAGCTCTAATCCCATTTATATCAGTACCAGATTGCATTACTGAACATCTTAAATTACTTTGATTTGATTTGTTTGATAAAGTTACTGAATTGGCATAAAGCATAAACAAGGGACTCCTATTGCCTATTTTAAAGGCGAAGTCTCTTTTACGAAGTGCACTGCACTGAGGAAGGAGGCTATTTTAACTCCAAATTCTTGTCCTTACAAATGTATGCAAAAGATTATCAACACAGGTGTTAAAATAAACAGCCTTTGGTGATGGTTTATATGCAAGTGTCTCAAAACTTGTCAGATTTTTGTTTAATAGTGCTTTTATTGACATTCCTGTTGCATTATGTCTGTCAGGCCAGTTTCCCAGCACGTTTGTGGAGCCAGTCACAATACCGAACACCAAAAGAGGGGAGAAACTGTACGTCTGCATCAATGACTACAGTTCTCTCAGTGCTGGGAACCTCCTCCTGAAGAGAGGTATTAACTTTGTTATCTTTAGCATGAATCACTGCAGTCTTGACCGACGAGCTCAACACACATTGAAAAACAGGACCGTGAAAGTAATATTAGTTCAGATTACAATCTGAATGCCTGCACGTTGTATGATATATAGACAGTGGTGTGTTCTCTTTGTCACAATTTTGTGCAACCATGCAGTTGTCATCCCATTCTTTTTTCTTTGGGATGAGATGAAATAACATGGAGCCATCAAAGCAATCAAAAAATATTGAAATATTGGCATGTCATCATCATTACACACACCTGATAGAAGGACCTTCTGTACTACATTAACATTTACATTATTCATCTATATCTGTTCTAGGTGACGTAGTAGTTGGCGAGGACACTGTGGACTCTAACTGGCTGAGAGGAAGAAATTGTTGGGGCTCCAAGGGAATTTTCCCTTTGTCTTGTGTGAAAGAGCTTCATCTCTCTTCCCGGTCTCGCAAACTGTCCAAGAGGTCAGTGTCTGAATTGCCCAGTTATGCCCTGGGACAAGCCAGGGCTCTGATGGGATTATCTGCACAGCTGGATGAAGAGCTGGGCTTTATGGAGGGAGATGTCATCATCATTGTTGGAATTCCAGAACCAGGGTGGTTTGAGGGAGAGTTAGAGGGAAGGAGAGGGATTTTTCCTGAAGGATTTGTGGAGCTTTTGGGTCCTTTGCAAGCAGGAGAAGACCAAGGGGGCCAGGATGACTATGACATTTATGAAGAGGAGGACATCTGTGTTGAAGAGGCCCCGTTAAACACTGAGGAATTCACAGGGGTGTATGGGATAGCTCTGTATGACTTTAGGGCCCTTGAATCTGGGGAGCTTGATTTTAATGTAGGTGACAAAATTCACATTATCAACACTTTGGAAGATGGCTGGCTTGAAGGGGCACTCAATGGCAGACGTGGAATATTTCCTCATAGGTTTGTAAAGGTTGAAGATCAAGGCACTGAAACGAAAAAGCAACAGTCCAACTCTGAGTACGGACAAGAAACTAAAAACAAATCTGTCTGTTCTCCCTGCACTATCGATAACCGCTATGACTGGAAAACTGAAGACGGTGGAGACAATAGTCAGTTATGGGATTTGGATTACTTTGAAGAAAAATCAGATCACACTGGCTCAGAAACGACATGGCTAGAAGCACTGTCAGATGTAAAATCTACCCCCGCCAGTTCAGAGTTGGACCATGAGCCTCAAGGAGCTCAAACAAAGGGCAATTCTCAGGGGATTCCTATAAATAGGGGAGACACGGTCATAGACGCAAAGCAAAGTACAATCCAGAACCCAACTCCTTCTCACAGAGGTCTTACAAGAACAAATTCTGCACCTTCAAAACCCCGTCTTCCACCAAGGCCAAGTCTACATTCTTTAAATAATAGACGGTACAGCAACATACCAGATGTGGCGGTAGACCAAAAGATTGCCGATAGCAGTTCTGAGGCCCCCCCAGCACCTGCTACTAGGACATTAAGTTTAGTAACAAAAAAAAGAGATTCAGAAAACTTCAATAATAATTGGTCTGGAGATGGTGGTTATTTGAATGACCATCAAACTTCAAACAAAAATGCAGCTTACAAAGATTTATCCTGTTGTGCTGAGGACAAGAAGCATAAAAAAGTCCGTCAGTTGAGTGTTACCGACTCTGATTTGTTACCGGGATGCAGAAGTGATCAGCAGGTGGGTTGCAAAACGGCTGAGGCTAATGGCTTATCCAGCTCGTTTACGCTGGAGTGCCTAGCAGGGTCGGCTCCGGATTTGGATTCCAAACTGTCTCAGCAGCTTGCCGAGTTTGAGAAGAGTCTTCCGGGCTACAAGGCTAGAGACTCCAAGAAAATATCCCGGCATTTTTCCATCCTGGATTACAGCAGTGAAAATGATATCATGAGAGGCTCCCCCACTTCCAAGAGTCAGCAGAAAGGCTGCTCTTCTCTGGAGAGAAGAAAAGCACTGAGACCGCCGCCTCCCAGGCCCCGGGTACTCAAACCTCAGGGTTCGCCGTCATCTCCTAGACCTTCGGTGGAAGGTCTTCAGCCTACAGGTGAAGGCCAGCCTTCCCAGGGTTCCTTGGCATTCAGGCCTTCTCGGCCCGCTCCCCTCCCTCCTCAGCCTTCTCCAAGGAGGAGCACTCCACAAGACTCCACTCCACTCCAAGCAGGATCTCCGAGGATTCCCCAGGATAGTGCTGTCCACCACGACAACACCTCTTTTAAGATCCCAGAGGAAGCTGTTTTTGGTGATGCAGGAATTCCTCAGGTGGATGGGGACCGTGTCCTGGAGGCAGAGCAAGACCAGTATTCTCTCCTGCTCAGGCTTCAGGAGGTGGAGAGAGATATTGAGATCTACACCAAGACCATGGAGGAGCTCGGGGCGATGCTTGATGAAGAGGAGGATGAGACTGCCAGAGCTCAGGCGCTAGAGAATCTGGACTTCTGTACTTACAGCATTGAATCTCTAACAGTAGAACAACAGCAGCTCAGAGGTAAGATGCATCTTGTTAGTTTTACCCATGCAGTGCTCACAGGACAGTGAGGCTGTTACAGGCACCTGCTGTTTTGTATTAACCTCATTAGCCATATCCCTGAGCCCTATTTGGGGTGGTAATCTGGGCACAGCTCAGGCTGCACAAATTTAGTGTCTTGATGAGTGGCACGGTTGTTTTTTTTCCCCCGATTTGCCAGTCAGAATGTAATACTCAAATTAGAATAGCAAAATAAATTACAGCTGTGTAATAGTAAACCTCTATTTATACCAAACCTCTCAGTGTGCTACTAATGGCCTTGTTCTTATTACTGAACTGTGGGTATGGTACTATTTTCCTAGTATGTATGATTGATGGTTATTGCACAGCAAGCGACGGGATTCTGTTTTGCTGCATGAACTAGAGTCTTATCTAATTTATCCTTTCAGGTTGTTCGGAAGGTAAAAACATGGAGGCAGTTATACACGACTTTCCATATATCTTTTTCATGCACTGTATTAGTACCCACATATGGAAGTGTAGCACTTTCTCAAGATCCATTTGCTTCGTCTTTAATATTTAGTTTCATTTGTTCCAAAATGTTTAAAACGATACAGTAAACAAATTTGAAATTAGATGTGAAATCATATTTTGCTTTCTTAATTCTTTATTTTTTCTGATTGGTATCCCCTTCCCTTAAACTGTACTATATGGTTAGTAGCTTTATTGCCTTTTATATTTTTACAATGTTAAAGTAGACTCATCGTCTGCTTTTCCTGATGGTATCCTATCCTGTTGTCCTTTGTCAGCGTGATCAGTCTACTGCAACAGGTATGAACTTCACCTGGCTTATCTAAAAATTACCCCTCTGTAAGAATGCATTTACTTTTAAATCATTCAGCAAATTCATGATACCACATGAAAAGTAGAAAACTAGACCCAATATACCATTTTTATTTTTCACAGCTTTCAGAAAGTTTTCAAATTAACTTTCATTTAACCTACAGGACATTTTGTGTTAAATCAGTTAATCAGCTGGTGTTTGATTCACTTTGAGAGAGGAATATTTTGTGTCTTCACTTTGTGTCTTCTTAATTGTCCTCTTTATTGTGCATTTCTTAATTAAGAATTTTAAATCTGAGTATACATTTAAAAAAAATGGCATTACTGCTGCAGCAAATTTTGCTGTCAAATTTCTTACTCCAAATTACTTACTATTAATACTGCTAGTAAATAACTTACTCCATATACAGTAGTTAGATGGATGTTAGTGAACTGTGTGCTACATTGAACAAATATTTATTAAGTTAAATCACAGGCAATGGCTTTGAATATTTCACTTCCAGTAAAAGTTAATAAAGTTTTAGTGGTATAAATATGTAAGTGTTTTAAGTTTTCGCTGTGAAAATAGTAAATAATTTTATTGAGAGTAAGAATCTTTGATAATCAGCTGGTGTTTGATTCACTTTGAGAGAGGAATATGAAATTAAATGGCATGTGTTCTGTCATCACTAACAAAGATAAAATGACCATTTGTTCTTTGTTGTACATCGTTTTTACAACAAGTAATTCAACTTAAAATTCCAAAACCTAATTAATTATTCCTGAAAAGAAGAGAGATTTAGTTGAATCCCAGCCTCCTCATCAAACAGAGAATATTTTTGCATGCCAACTATTTATTGGCACTCCTTTGTCATGTGAATAAGTCTTCACTGGTGGTTTCAGCATTGACCTGCATCCACCTTGGAACAATCACAGGCCTTTCTGAACAGAACACAAAGACAGAGATCTGATTGCTCACACAGGGCTGAGCTCCACAGACTAGTTTCTGTTCTTTCCTGATCTCAGCATGTTTTTCCTCACGCTTCTCATGGCAAACAGCTGAGTTATACCTTGGTCCCACCTAAAGGTACAACATTTAAATGTCTTTGTCCCTGAGCTTTTCATAACTTTTGATTTTAACAGAGTAGAGTTTTGTAGTACTTTATACATCATAAACAACAAAACATACATGCTTGCACCATTGTTATCTCTTACCATTTTTAATTAATAATAATTCCTTACACTTACACAGACTGTAGGGTTTTACGTCTCATCCGAAGGACGGCGCTTTTTTACAGTATAGTGTCCCCATCACTATACTGGGGCATTAGGACCCACATAGACTGCAGGGTGAGTGCCCCCTACTGGCCACACTAATACCACTTCCAGCTGCAATCTCAGTTTTTTCCCAGGAGGTCTCCCATCCAGGTAGTGACCAGGCTCACACCAGCTTAGCTTCAGTGGGTTGCCAGTTGTGAGTTGCAGGGTCATATTAACTGCCTGGTGTCAAGGAAAAATGTTATATAGTGACTCAACATGATGCCATCAGAAGTTTGAACAGAAGTGAGGCTGATGCAACTTCTCACATTAAATGCAATTTTGTTTTTTGTCTAATGAATAATGTACAGCACAACTCATGAAGCATGAAGCCGTTTTATTTAATACACAAATCTGTGAATATAATATTAGGCCTTCTATTCCGTTCAGTTAATTTAATACCACATTGTTACTGGATTGAGAAAGGCAGTCATGTTTTCTTGTGAGGTCCACCTGTGCTTTAATTTAAAAAAAAATGTATGACTATGATGTATTATTGCTTTGCCTTAACTTTCTTATACAGTGTAAGAGAGGTTTTAGGAGTTGGGTGATTTGTTTTTTAAGATGTTCTCAGAAGCCTTCTAGAACTTTATGTTGTATAGAACACTCTTCTAAACAGGCCAGAGTTTAGTGCATTTAGCACTATGCTCTTTAATAATGTAAATATTTTAGATGGTGTGTTA
Organism: Atractosteus spatula; assembly: GCF_055471065.1. NCBI lineage: Eukaryota > Metazoa > Chordata > Actinopteri > Semionotiformes > Lepisosteidae > Atractosteus > Atractosteus spatula. The sequence goes on along the minus strand of NC_142710.1, from coordinate 36,794,879 downwards.
AAGATGGCAGGAATGCATTCCTCATTAACAAAACATTTCACATATGCACGTAGCTCAAACCTTACTTTCCATTTGCAGTGAAACGGTCAACACAAAGTCACTCTCCTGGGACTTAGAAAATATTGTTTTTGTGTGTACTAAAGCAATGGTTAGCAAAAAGAAAAAATCTTTTTTAGGGAGTAGAGGCTCATTTTGGAGTGTCTTAGTGCGTCCTTTATTCCATTTTTCAACATTTGTCAGCCACGTCTTAAACAACAGAGTCAGAAGGTTAGCAGGTAGGAGAACATTTTCCGTTTTAGAAAAACCATTAAGATCTTGAGGTTTAAAGAGACTAATACAGTACTTGTATTTATGCCTTTAGGATTTATGTCTAGAAAACTATAGTTCCTTGCATGAAAAGCCATTTTTTATTACTGATGTTGTTCGGTCTTCATGGCATGATTTTGGCTTTTCTTTATTTGCAACTTTTTCTTTATTATTTATTTCATTATTACGATTATCTTTATTTATCTTCTGATGAAAATCCATTACAGACAATTACACAGCAGATGTTGGAAGCGGGCTGTTTTATATGTGTCTTTTATATAACACTATCACATTTTTTTTTCTCTGAATACTGAACAATTATTCTTCTTGTTTGGCATATATCAATTTTTGGTCCTTCCAATAATTTGGTATCCATGCTGATACTTGCAGTGAGCTCTCCGAGTGCCTTCTCTGAAGGCCTGTGGTGTTTACTCTAAGTAGTATAGACTTGAAGACTAATACAGCTGGGTACACAGTCAAGACTGACTGATAAGAGGAAAGCTCTGTGGTTTCTTAAAGTGTAAGGTTACACTGCAAAGTCCATACTTGACAAGGGGAAAAAAAAACTTACTGCTCATGTATAATATTGGGTGTCCCTTTTTAGATCAACAATATGTACAGAACACAAGATAATTAATGAAAAAATGTCCAATCCCTGAAGATCTTGCTTTCAGCAAAGGTATTTTTTTCTTAAACTGCAATCCTTTTAAGTTTATTTTTGCTTCATTCTTATAATTAGACCAGCAGTTTAAGAGGCTTTGGAATAGCTTTCTCCTTTAAGAATGCAAATGCTGAAGTCTTTACGAGCAGTTTCTAATGAAAATTTGTTAAATTTCAACAGGGAGCTGAGTTTTTGGAAAAAACAATCTACAAGAAATTGCCCTTAGTCCTGTCAGCATTGCTCCCCACTGTTTAGGAAAGAAAATGAGTTGCTTCCTATGAGTTCAGTATGCCCTTGCCTTTTATGTTTATTGCCTTTTCAAAGTCATAAAAAGTTCAAATGATTCAGCAAGCCAGAACTTTGAACTCTCTCCCTTGTTATTTATTGAGCAGTTTTATGTTGCATTGTGTTGCACTATGAAGATTCAAAATAAATGCTCATTCTCTTGAGAGAAGTATGCTCACACTAACTTCATTGTGAAGGAGTCAAATGGGGTGATCGGACATTTAGATTCAATTACTATTTCGATTATTCTAAGAAAATTTGTTGCGTTTAATATTTTCATTCTGTTGTCTTGAGTAAGCCCCCCTTGAAATACAGACACTGCTGTTTGACCCTCTTTTAAACCTCAGAAGAGCAGAGCTTTTACTCCTGTTTTCCTTGGCCTTAAGCCATTTAAAAAAGTAATGTTCGTGAAATATTTTAAAAGGGGTTGTGGGTTAAATCAAAGGAAGAACATAATCTTTTCTTATAGATCATTTATAATTCACAATGTAAGCTGACCTGATAATACCTTAATGTCCTCTTATACGCAGACATGTGGTGCCCTGGAATAATTCACTTTTTTAGTTTTTGGTTCAATTTTTATTAGACTTTTAGCTGTGACTGTGACTTTAATTGTTTTACAGGTGGTGTTAGGTTTTATTTTTACAGTAATAGGTTAGACAGTGTTGACAATTGAGAGGATCGGGGTAAAGCATGAAGTAATTTAATTAATAGTGTTATATTTCCTCTGCAGAGCAGTAGATTTTTACAAATATTGTTTTGTTATACACTATAGTACATCTTGTGGATTAAATGAGTATCTCCTTTCCTTTGGAAATCCTGTTATTTTCAGGAAAGATGTTGAAATCAAAAATACTTTTTCCCTATGTAGTACACTTTGGTAACTCGAGTGTTTATTTTTACAGAGGGCAGTAAAACACCCTATATGTTAAGTTTCTCCATCTTTATTGATAAGTTCATAATGACTATATAAGGACACTTAGTCATTTTTGCTTGCTTATCTGTGTTTGGTTGGTTCACTTAGTAACGGCATAAATGTGAAAACCTGTTACTCAGGTCTGAGTAAAACCCTAATTGGAACTCACACCTAATTTTCAGAGTCACTGACGACTACGAGGTGCAATTGTTGAGAAATTCAAGTCCCATTGTCACCTGTTTTTTAAAAGTTGTTGTAAAATGTTAATTCACACCCTTATTCAGTGGTGGGCCCTTGTAAATAGACAGGAAACATTAGTGAAATGGAAGACATTAGTTTTGGAAATACAGTTTCACAGGATGAGAATTGAATCCCAAAGCAGAGTGGTTGTGTGAAATTATCCATGAACAATTCATGCTTTTTCTTTAAATGTTTACAAAGTGTGTTGATAAAACAAGGCAAAACATTAAGATGGCTTCTCCAAAAATCTGTCTAGTTATTTCATGCCATGTTTCCTCATTGCAAACATGAAAAATTAACATACTTCAGGAGATTATAAGTTATAGTGGAGACTGATAATGCTAATGGGTGTAAAATATTGTGAATTAAACATTTTAAAAGAATGTTACTGCTGATCCGGCTTTAGAGTTTAATCTTGAAAAAAACTGTTTCTTTGATATGAAGCATTATGAATAGACTCTGGCTATCCCCAGAGAAGTGGGGTGAAAGAAATACCGAAAGGGGGACAACAGATAACAATGGGCCATTGTAGAGAGGCAAGCCAGTTTCTCCCTACATGGGTGACTTTGAATGAGGCGTCTGTTTGTAGACAGGTTATTTATTTCTCATGGTTTCTTGTGCAAAAGCACCATAATAAGAAGTTGAGAAATTAGTGGTGGGCTAAGTCTGTGGCGGAAAAAAGAAAAGCTAAAACTTTCAACTCACAGACAACATTCAGAAAACTTGAAAACTTAAATCTTGAAAATCCTGAAACCTAAGATCTACAGACACCACGAAAAAGGAGGCTTTGAGACATGTTTATTTATTTTTATTATTATTTATTTAAGGCCTTTGCTGATTGTTTAGTCAGGACATACTATAGTGGCTTTCATGTGTGGCAACCAGAAAAAAAAATCACACTGGTAACCATTAATTCCTACTCTAGTGAGAAGGCAGAAAAAAATCACCTTTCCTGTATCAGACAAAAAGTAAAATCCTTTGCAGTTTTGTCTTCTGAACACCTAATAAACTGAAACAGAGCAGATAAGCCCTGAACAAAGCAGTATGAGGCACTGTTTTGCTGCAAAAGTAGCTCTGCCCAATTAGAACAGGGCCAGTGTAGTAATCTAGGTCATGTGACTAAGTTAAATGATTAAACCCAGTGCACTGCCTAGCACAGGCTGTCAGCCCATTGGGCAATAAGGTGGAGGAGATAGTGCGCTACTCTAGCTGGGAGCAGCCTGGGAAAAGAGGAGTGCCGGTGCAATTAAACTAACAGAAACCAAGCCCCGGCTGCGTGTTCTGCACTGTGTCTGTCAGGTGGAGACTGTCATGCTCTGTCTTTCTGGAATGCAGCTTGTGCAGGAGGTAATGCAGGTCATACACAGACACGGCCACGCTTGAAATGAAGGGGAATGTGGTCCTCGGTCAGTCCGGTGCCTTCAAGGACGATGGCAGGTATGACTGCAGATATGAAAGAGTTCCTAGGCAGAAAGTGTACAGCCAGGAGCTAAGGCAGTTGGACTGGGAACAGGACAGGTATGCCCGAGAGCAAAAGCAGTACTGGGACTGCAGGAGAGAAGAAGACTGGGAGTGTGACAGATCTGAAAGGAGAGAAAACCACTATGGGGGTCGCCCAAGTGGCAACGGGGAGTATGAGGACAATGGCAAGACCTCCTATAGAGATTACAAGATTTACAGAGAGTATGAGCGACCTGAAAAAAGATATGTGGACCACAGGACACCTCGGCCCTTTGAGGATTACAGAGACGCTGACAAAAGAGAAAGGTACTACAGAAGCTCAGGGAGGAATGAACCCAGATACAAGGAAAATGAAAGAAAGGAGAGACCTTCTATGGAACAGAATGATGATCTGGATTATAAACCGAGAACCCAGGTAGAACAATTTTATAAACACCGGTTCACTAGCTGTGAGGAGTATGATTGCCACAGCTATGATGGGGATGAAAATCTGAGTCTGAAAGAACTGAATTTGGAATACGAGAACTGCAGCCGGACTAGAAAGCCAATATTTACTGGCTCCTTGGACAGAAACAGTTTTTATAGGAAGACAGCTCCCAGTTCTTTAAGACATTCCGAGTTTGCACGCAACAGAAAACAAAAGCAAGGTAAAAAACTGGATATATTCCATATTAAATTTTAAATGTATTTATTTTTCTTGAGTTAGAGTGCAAAATCACCGTTTTATTTCAAGAAATCAGTTAAGCAGAACGAAATGCTGGTCACCTTTTATAGTGTGCACTTTAGTGGCTGGTTTGTGCTAGAGTTCCATCGAAACTAGTTTGCATAGCTCGTTTCCTTGAAAGGTGAGCTTCAAGGTATTTGCAAGGCAAGAAACTGGTCTGACAGGTGTTTCTTTTGTTGTTTTTTCAATCTTAGCAGTGTAATGTTATTAACACCTTGTGCTGAGGACGGATGGCTTCTCAGGACTTTTTAGTTTTCCCACAAATGCATCCACTTCCGAATGGTTGTTTTTTTTTGCTGTGGCAGGAATAATTTTAAGTACAAATCTAATGGGATGTGCAGGGTGGTTAAAATGTCTGTTTAAATCAAAGCTCTAGAAACTTTTAAGGACGACAGGCTTGTCTTCTATACTGTATGACAATTCATTGTTCTTGCCTGTTTAAAAGGATTTAAGGACCTTCAAACCTTACAAAGTTCTTGGACCAGCAGCAGCACACTTCAAAAAACCACGAGAACGTTGCTTGTACTCAGTAGAACAGGCATTGATCCTTCTAATTGAGTGTCTGCATGGTGTTCTCATCAGCTGTGTTTTCTATGTGTTCAAGTGTCATTTTGAGAATTGCTGTGAAAATGTCACTGTTTTAAAACAGGTTTGATGCCATCCACATTCCTAAACAGATATGTTGGTTGTTCAACAGGTGGAATTCACCATCCCCCCACCACACTGTGCCTTGCACTTAAATACAAACAGTAATCCCTGAATTGAGTCATTTATACACAATTCCTCACTTCTGATACACTGAAGGCTCAGAGCACATAGACAGTAGCAGAGACAATCTGTGTGGAGCAACAATAAGACTAATACAAGAGATTCTGCATTTAAATTTTCCCTTGAAAAGTGTTTGTTATTGTAACTTAAGCTAGAAAGTTATTTGTATGAATACTTTTTTTTACCAAAGTGATGTCTTTGGTTTGTGTATAAATATTTAACAAACGGAACTCTTCACTTTGATTTATTTGTGAACTACACAGTACCCCAGATGAAATCTGCAATTGAGACAGATGTTAACATGCTGTAAGTGTTCTGTAGAGTGTACACACCATCTCAAAATCTATTCACTATGTGCTCTTTTTGTACATATAAATAACCAATAAGGGATTTTCTGTGAGATTTCCAGCTGGCTATGGTAAGAGGGTTTTCAGTTCATTGGGAAATATCTTCTGTTATATCTTCTGAAATATCTTCGTTTTTTGGATACCTCTTTCAAAATTCCAAACAACTTGCTTTTTTGTTGTTTTTTTTCCAGATGATAAAGTTACAGAAGGATATTGCTATGTTATTCACGTCATCCACTTTCTCAAGACTTTCCTTATCTCCAGGTTATAATTGCACCATAGCACCAGTTCTCAATGAGTTATTCCAGCAGTATGTCTTTGTTTCTGTCTGATGCACAGTTCCCTTCCCCCCACTCAGTGTGTTGTGCAGTGCTAATCCAAATGCTGATTGCTGGGGATTAGACACCAACCCCTGGCCCAGTCTGTCCAGAGTTCTTTAGGGGACGGCAGACAAAGCCCCCCAGTAACCCACAGACCACAAGCTAGAAGATTAACAAATATGGGTCAAATACAATACACATTATTTGCTTTGGATAGTAAATGTTTTTTTTTCTATATGCACTTTACAATTCTAGAATTGTGCTGTATAAAAATGAAAAATGGTGCATTTCTTAACGACTGTGCTTGTGTTTATTTTCTCATCTGTTTTTTTTTGTTGTTTTTGAATGCAATTAACATTGCATTTTAAAAGCCCGTTTTCTTCCCGGTCTATAAGAATGAATTGATTTTGTTTCACGTACTGTATGTGCTGAAAATAAATTCCTTTATATGTAGGTCTGTACATCTGTACTGTACCAAACACGGCAGCTAAATGCAGAGAAAATAAAGAAATGCAAGGTTTCTCATGGGTGAAAAATGTTTTTATCATTCAACTAATATGGATTTAAAAAATATGTAATTCTTCTTATTATGGACAAACTTGGATATAATGCACAGACAGTATTGAAGAGAATACTGCATGTTGGGAGTCCACAAGCGTACTGTGAAAGATTTAAATGGATCATGCACTGAGCACTATTTTCTTTTAAAAAGTCTGCCAGAGGTAATCAATTTCTGAGTAGAAGAAAAGGACAGAGAACCTGTGTAAAGTTGCAGCACGGCTTAGAAACACAATAGCCATTTTCTCTGAGATTATAGAGCTGCAAATCAACAATGGTAAAAGAAACACTGTGAGCAGCTTTTGAGACCAGTATGGTAATAAAATGCAGTTTATTAAATGAGTCCTTATAACCTTAAATATGATATTATGTATATTATATATATATGAATTATATTTAATTATCAAATAATTCTAGATATCTGAAGGCATAGGTGATACAGAACAGAAGGCCTTTAAATGTTATTATTATTATATATAGAAACTTTAAGAACTAGAATCAAGGTGAGCTGTGCAGAGGACAACAAATTCACAGGGAAAATATTGCACCTTCCCAAAGATGATAGCAAGATCATAGCAAGCTCACACCTGAAGAAGGCTCCACGGCCGAAACGTTGTGTTCTCTTTCTTCTTTTTTTCAGCATGGAATAAACCTATTACTTGTTCCTTTGCAGCCTACGCATGCTGACGCAGCTACCCACCTGAACTATGATAGCAAGATAACACCTTTCAGTTACACAAGAATTACTGACATTTCCTGTTCGCATATAACATGAGAAAGTGTTGAGTAAGGATAAGTGTTACTAAAAATGTTTAGTATTGTTTTTAAACAATAAAAAAGATACAGGTTAGAGGTTTGCCCATTTTGCTTATTTGATTGCTAGAGGTTTAATGTTCTAAGAATTCCATCTAGCCTTTTTTCAAAGGGTGCCAGAATCAGCAAGCTTTGAAGGATTTTGGATATCTCAATCAGGTCCCCAAATTAATTTTACATGTCAAAATTTGGTATCCTTTTTGGGAATTTATAACGGTGAAATTCTGAATTCTAGTTAAAGTTCATCTCGTCCCCAATGACCAAAACATTTTAAAAGATACCTTTCTCTTCTCAAGAACACTTACTCTAATGATAGTCTGGTCTGGTTTACTGGCAGTGTGCAGGAATGTCTTGAATTTCAGATGTTACTTAATTGGAAGACAACTGATAAAGTGTGGCGAGATGCAAAAAGTCATGAAAAATAGGAGAAATGTTTTGTCGGAAGTGATTAGTGTCCGCTGCTGTACGGAGAATGTATTTTTTCCTCATAACTACTTTGATTTAAGAAGATAAAATGCTGAAGTCAAAACTTCAGCATTATACCTTCTGAAGTCCAGATGCAGTTTTAGTGCATTTCATAACACCATCAAATGCAGTTGGCTGTATTTCCATGACACGCAGAATTGAACTAGATAAAGATGAATAACCTGCATAGAGTTCTTCAGCTCTGTAGCTACTTAATATCACTTTTGTTGGCTGAGTTATCTTTACATCTCTCGCTTCGGCAGAAATGTTTGAGCCACAATGACAAACTTGCTCATTAATATTGCCAAGGAAACTGGGCTGCTGTGACCTTTGTGCTGCTGGGCAATGAGTTCTGTAGCTGCATGAAGCAATACACAGGCTTTAAAACCTGTTTTAAAAGCATGATGTTTTATAAAGGAACCCATTGTAATGCATTGATGTGCATGCTGTATATGTATGTGGCTTTTACTTCACATTATAAGATGTTGTTTATCTGTTTAGATGTAGACATTGAGAGTAAACGTAAGACCCAAAATAGTAGATGGAACTTTGGGTTATGCAGAGAGCTAAAAATGGATGTGTTCTGAACAGAATCTTATTGAACACAGTCCCTTCACCTTTTTTGGAACCCCTATTATAGTAGATGGCCTCTGAAATTCCATGCTCCCATGGAAACCAGTTCAGATTTCAGGCTTTTAGATGGATTGTTCTTCCCATAAAAGAAGAAAAAACTTTTATCTACAAGATCCCCAGTGTTGCTACCTGTTGCTGCCTTTTGCAAAATGAACCTCTATAAGTCTGATTAATGACATTATGTCTTCAATTCTATGGCATACTTTTTCTGAGTGCATTGATAAACTTACAAACTTCTATCAGCTATGTCTTAAATGGTTTTGTGAAAAGTTCTTTCAGGAATCACCGAATACAGTCGTTTTAGAGCTTTTACGATGAGAAGTTAGAAATCCGTTTGTATTGTTCTTTTAGGATGTGGATTTTTGCAGAGTAGGGTGGGACCCAAGTCAGACACAAGGCAGGGAGTGACAGTGTTTAGATACGTTTGGTGAAAGATCCCTAAGATCTCCATGGAATTTAGACTGGGGGTCGGGACAATGGTCGGGTTGTAAGGGGAGAAGGCCAAAACATGGAACTGGATTTTAAATTCGGCTCGATCATCACTCGCTTTAGAATTGCGTGGTGCTCCACTTATCCATTCCGTACGAGCGACTGATCATGCGGTCTTGTAGGTCTCAAAACACAAACCAGATTTGCTAACAATTTACCGCTGTCTGGCGTGATTCTAATGGCGAAGTGTATGTAGTTACATTAAGTTATCCTGTTTTTTTTATTTACACACTGTGAGAGGTTTGTTATTTTGGATACGTGTCTGGGTGCACGTTCATGTTATCTACCAGATGTTATGGGTGTGATGCGTGTATTTAATCACTTGTCTAGGATTCCGTGTAATCCCATACTCTAAAACAGCCTGTTGTCTTGTTCGTGGGTTCCGTAGGATCCAGTTCCGGGCTTTGATCGCCGCAGCAGCGCGTCCAATCAGTTGTGTGTAATCCTGGTGGTTCCCAGCTATTCAGATGTTAATATGCTCATCAAGGAGTTTCTGTTGAAAGAATGAAGGATCAATGAGGATACACTGTGGCGGAGTGTCAAAGGGAGTTTTTTCAGTTTTAAAAGCCTCTTTTTTGAAGTCATTTTGTGCACGGGGGAGATAATGGGATTCGTTACACCTGCGGATTTGGAGATAGTATAGTATCTGTTTGAGGCAGCGCTATCAGGTAACGAAAGAAACCTTCGATTTTTTTTTAAACCTACGCTGTACCGCAGGATGGAGAAAAATACAATTTAGTTTCATGCACAAGTTTTTCGCTGAGTCAAACTTTTAAAAAGTTTGAAGTTATTCAGTTAGATTTTAAATGCTCCTTGTAAATCGTGTAAATTGTACCTTATTGTTGAAAAAAATGAAAAAACCTAAATAGTAAAAGTCTTCAGAAGACAAATGGAACTAAAGGTTTTTTTACATCATGGTGTTCTCTGGCCATCGAATAGCGCTGCAATTCTTTCATGTTTAGAGTCACGTTTGCTTTGAAGAAAACCGCTTTCGAAACCAGTGTACGACCGGGTGGACTCATTGAGTGTGAACTTGAACGTTGTTAACAAGGCTCTTCTTTGAAGGATGCAAGATCTACATTTTTATATGCGAGAAAACAGCATAATAATAGGTTGGCAGAGCTAACTAGTGAAAACAAGGCTGTTGTGCATTGCTATTACTTCAGCTGTTTAAAATTATTTATACTGTTTTTTGGTAATATAAGACTAACATATTTAAATATAATGTGAAGTTTGTAAAACACGGCGCTTCATTTTGCTCTGAAGCGTGCACCATTATGACACTAGATTGGCAGTTGTTGACTAAGTTTTATCACTTAGATACAATAGTCGTTTTTTTCACTTTCAAGTCACTGTCTTTAGATTAATGTTTAAATAGAATATAAGTTATGAACCGTAGCTGTAACAGATGCAGAGAAATGAGACCGTTCCAATTATATTGGTCTTGGAATCTGAATTATGTTATGTTAAAAATATTTTCATTCATTTTATTCTGCAGTAGTTTTGGTAGTGATTGGTGACAAGTCATGACGTGGTGTAGGTGTGCTATCTTTTTTTCAACATCAAGATAGCCACTAAAGGGTCCCAAAACAATTAAATGTTTTCATTTCTAAATACTGTAAACTAGAATTCAAATTTCACCATAGACGTGAGAAAATGGAAGGTAACATATGTCTAGTACAAAAAAATAACGGCTTTTACCAAATACAGCTTTATGAAACTAGTCATTTCAGTAACATTTAAGAGGGGATGAAATGCAGTTATCCATATTTCCGATAATTGTTTTACATTATTATGCAGAAGTGTCTGACCTTTGATGTTTTAACAGTTGGACTGCCAAGGACTATTGTTGGAAGAACTTGGACATGTAATTTCTTTGTTTTTCTTTAAAGTTGGAGGAGTTTTTCTGTGTACTTCAATTAAATGGATGTGGTTATTTGTATCAAATGAAACTGAAACACTATTTATATATTTCAGGGTTAGAAATGGCATTGATGAACCATAGTGAAAGTAAAATGTACACAGTAATGTGTAAAACCTCCAATTTACATAACAAATAAAGACCATTTCCAGGTATGCTCAGCACCATGTTCTGTGATTCAGAACAAGGCAACAAATGTGATGTACTGTGAAGCGGCCTTTACATCGTAAACAAGCAGGCTTTTGAATACATCTCTCTTAATCCAATAGAAATATTGCTCTCAACTTCGAGGCAGTTTCGCCAACAAATACAACTTGTTAACTCTACACAAAGGTCATGCTGGAACTTTTCTGGGGTGAAATGTCTGCTGCACAATCTGTACGTATTTGCTCATACATCACTTTACATTAGCTATTACAGTGACTAGTGAGCAGGAAGGGCGGCTTCATGTCGTATTTTGTGGGAACTCTCAATCTCGCCTATGCCGAGACCAGGCAACATTCAACAATATGGCAGCTATACAGTACTTTCACAAAGTTCACGGTTTATTTTGTACTTTGTAAAATTCTGCAATACTGTCAATTAATTTTGTTACCAAGATTTAATAACCAGTCAGAGAAACTTGAACTATAGTTCCCCTTTAAATCTAAAAAAATTTGGTCAGAACTTACCAAATGAAGATATAGGCCAATGGATTGGTGTAAAATCTTTAGACTCCCCTTGTATATTACCTTTATATTGTCTGTAATACAGATGATCTCTTTATGAGAGTAGATTTTCACTTATTTTTACAATAAAGTGCTGAGGATACTGTTGGTGGTAATAAATAGTTCAGTTTGTTTATAAATGAATGCACAATAACTGAAAAGGTCAACAGTACAAAAGCAGTTTGGATCGTCATAGGTTATTGAAACAGGTCAGCATTTTAACTCCCACTCTTAATGATATAGTTCTGAAATTGTTAGGACTTTTATTGAATCCAGAGCTGGGAACACTGTCGCACAGTGGTCTATTTAAGAAAACTAACAATGCCAGAGCTAGTTATTTCCAGTAAATGTCAGCATTAATACTGATCCTATTGTTCATGTCTGGGATTAAGTGTTTAACTATTCACCAGACTGTATAATATACAGTATACAGTATTTTCACATGTGAATGGAAGGATACATCAGGATATAGCCTCAGTGTATTGATTCAGTACTTCTTCATTTAAATAGTCTTAAGTGTCTATAACAGTGAATTCTTTAGTTTTAATCTGGTTATATTCTGTCAATTCTCTCAAAGAAGTTGATAGATTCTGTTTATGAAAGTTCCTTCCCGAGGCTAGGATTTTACATTTTATGGGTAGTAAGTTAGTACTGAATGAAAATTTACATTATCTTGTAGTAGTTTGTCTCAGAGATCTGAGATCAAACTGAGACTATAGGTTACATTCTGTTTCTCTGGACTCTAGATTAAACTCTGGCATTGAGGGGAAAAGAATCTCAAAGTTATGCTTTGCAGTAGAATTTAAAAATTTTGACAGCGGCTGAGTATTGTATAGATTTGCTTCATGATTGGTGGTGCTCCACAGGAGAAGACAATCGTCCATTGTGCGGTTTAAAAAAGCGCAGCGCAAGAGATTTTTTTTTGTAGGCTAAATGTTCTCAATGGAAGGCACAGGCTGAAGTATTTGAAGCAAATTCAGTGGAGTATGAGGCGGCATGGCAGGGCGGTGGTTAGTATTGCTGCCTTGCAGTGCTGGGGCTCAGGGTTCAATTTCGGGGTTGTTATCTGCATGGAGTTTGTATGTTCTCCCCGTCTTTGTGTGGGTTTCTTCCAGGTGCTCCTGTTTCCTCCTATAGTCCAAAGACATGCTAGTAAGTTAATTGGCTTCTGGAAAAACTGGCAGTGGTTTCAGTGTGTGCTTGTCTCTGTCAATGGTGCACTGCAATGGAATGGGGTCCCGTCCAGGGTATATCCTGCCTCATGCCCTTTGATTACTCTTTTCAGATGGAATAACATTCATAAATTAATAAAATACAGTTTGTAAAATTAAGGAAATTTGAAATTGTGGTTTTGTAGTCATTGGAAATATTAATTGTAGTTGCTTTTAGATCTACATTTACAACAATTTCTGCAGTGACAAGTAAGGTGACTTTCTTCATTGATTTTAATATGGTTTGTCTCAGTTCACTAAAAGCTTTTACAGTTAAGCAAGTTCAGAAAGACTGTTTTATCAAATCAATGCATGTTCCATTTTTTTAAAATCTTTATCACCATTTGCATGAAGAAAGGTTATCTCCATCCCAATTTATGGAGGAAAACTCAGTAAATTCTTTTGATTTTATGTTTTTAATTTTAGAACTGGCAGGTAATTTTTCTTTATAGCCACCCAACCCTTGTTTTTATATCTCGGCTTGCAGCTGCTAACCCTGCAACCGCACACGGGAGAATGAGGAAGTGTACACAGACTCCTCCCACTTTAAAGCCATTCACCCTTAATTGAGCACATCACAGACACCATAGTCCATACCGGAGGATCAGTGTTGATTGGAGGAGAGGCATGTCTGTCACCATCAGTACCACATGACCGCGACCCCTCGGGAGGGGTTGCTGTGTAATTGGGAACTGAGGGGAGTCCTGGCTAATGAAGCCCAAGCTACCTAAGCCACTTGGGAGGCCCCGTTGGTTTTATTTTTCTCATTAAAACCTTTATTTATCTTATGCTTGGTTTACACAACCAGCAGGCAGTAAATTAAGGAGAGCTGTATAGAAAATATTAAATTGTGAGGCAGGTGGTCTGAGGATCAGACAGCCCCCTCCTGCTGTAGACACATATTGGGCCAGAAATCTGGAACACTGTCTAGAGTGAACTTAACTAGGGATTCAAAAGGAGTGAAGGATTTTCATCCTGGAAAATGCAGTCAAAATGTTCCCTTTAAAACACTTTGTAGGGATTATTTTGTTTACAGTTTAACTTACACTAAAATCATCTCACAAATGTTTTTGTAAAGCTTCTCTTAGCTGCAGTGTATTTACAGTAACCTTTTTTGTTTTTTGTGTCTGTCTAATTGAAAAATGACTTTGGACAAAACTCTTATAGTGTATGAACGGATCAATCCACAGTGTACAGGATTAGAACATTTTAAACCTCTATGCTGTATGATGTTGTAGGATAAATATCAGCATGCTGTTGCTATCCACTAGAGCAATTTCTACATCACTTTCCCATAATCCTTTCATCTCAAATTCCTGTTATTGTTTTTCACTACTCTTCCTTCCATCCTAAAACTCTTACATACCTGTGACTGGTATCTTACTCTTACCTGTGACAGTGTGTTACTAACCTACAAACCAGTTTCGCAAAGTTATACCCTTCCACTACTAAAAATCTTCTTACTTTCTCACATTTACTAAGTCCTTCTATGCCGTGCTGAGACTGATTTTAAAAACCAAGTCCTTAAAATCCAACCTCTTTTCATATCTTTCATACTGCATTGTCAGGTCCTTTGCCTTAACCATGGACAGAACATCAGTACCAGGTGGAATTAAACTTCCAGAACCACCGTACACACCTAGCAGTTTCTGTAGTCGTGGAACCTTCAAACCATTTTCACAAAGTTATCATTTTCTTTAGTTCCTTCCAACCCAAATACTATGAACTTTCTTCTCTTCTCTGTATTTCTCTTTATTTCTCTTGGTTTAATCTGTATCACCCGCAAATACATATCCAACAGCATAGCCATGCATCATCATATTTTTCCAGTGACTTCATCTATTACATATCTTCTAGAAAGTGCAATGCCATTTTCATTGGAGAAACTGGAAGCGGACTGCCTAACCATTCCAGGAGTAGTCAGCATAGTTAGGATTGGAGATCTCTCCAAACTGATGAATTGCTAGCTCTCCCAACTATAATTACACTGTTTTTCTACCTGCATCATAACAAAGGGTTTGAAAGACTCACAATCCTATCCAATAATTGTATAATTTCTCTCTATATATCTCCATTCATTTGCAGATTTCTGCATTCCACATTTCCATTGGCGTTTTTCTCCCAGACTTTCATATCTGTAGACACTTTATCTTCCCCTACCTAATCTCACAGTGTCTATCTTTCAGACTCCTTAGCCTTATATTCCTGCTTTCTTCCCCTTTTCATCCAATATAACTTTGAAAGTAAACAGTTTTTAACATTTTTGCAGAAAAACTTCTTTTGATGCAGATAATGTTTTGGAATTTTGAAGCGGTATAACATTCTTAAATGTTTGATTTTATTTCAATTTTTTTTTCTCAATACGTAAACGTATAACAATTTTTTATTTTTGTCTTTTATTTATACTTATTCATGCGCAGTGAAAGTTAGTCTGATGTTCCACACATGTAAGAACATAAGACTACAAACAATAGTCCTTTTGACTATTTGGTATTTAATAGTTAATTGATCCAAGGATCTCCTCCAGCTGTTTCTTGAAAGATGCCAGGGTATCAGGTTCAACAACATGGCTGGATAGCTTGGTCCATACTCTCACAACTCTTTCGGTAGAAGTCCTTTTTAAATGCTATTCCATGTAGTTTCCAATTGTTTCACTCTTCATTTTGAAGAAGTTCTCTTGGTTGACTGCTTCATTGCCTTTGAGAGTCTTGAATACTTGTATCAGGTCACGTTGTAGTCTTTGTTCAAGATTTAACAGAATGGATCTTGTTGCCTTTCTCTGGACTGATTCTAGAGCAGCAATATCCTTTTTGTAATGTGGTTTCCAAAATTGTACACAGTATTGTAAATGATGCCCATCTAGTGCATACAATTTACAATATACAATTTTAACATGGCATCCCTTGATTTGAATTCTACAGTTTCCACTGTATAGCCAAACATTTTTGCCATTGTATTGCTTCTCCACAGTAGTTCTAGACATTCGTCTGACTGGAGGAATATGTGCTTAACCTGCAATGTTTTCTGTCTGATGTGAACAAAGAAAACAGGAGACGTACCCATCCCATAAGTAATATTTATTTTACCAACAGTGTGAGGTTAGTCTGATTAGCAGAATATAATGCATATTCAAAAATGGAGATCCTTATCCTATTTACAAAGCCTGCACCCTCATGCAATTTTAATATTTTAAACATTTTTGGACAAAAAAAGATGGTTTCTTCATCCATTGTGGTGGTGTTCATAGTTCTAATCTTACATGGAGAAAAAACAGAAAAGCCCCCACATGAAGTACTAATTGAATGTTATTGTTTAACAGCACACAATTAACTAGTTCCTGACTGGTTTCCAGCTTTCACCTTGCTGTGAAAACAGCTTGCTTTATCTCCCAGTGAGCTGTAAAAGTCCAAGGCTTCAGTTTTTCAGCAGCTCACAGCACATGGTGAGCTCTCAGCGTATGGATTTCACCTTCCATTCTCAAGTATTGAGGACTAAAAAATTGCCAAGAGTTTGACAAAAGGATGTTTAGGACTTTTGGGAAAAAAAGATACATAAACATCAACTTGAAACCAAAAAGGTCATAAAGATAAGGCATCTTCCTCTTGCGGTCAGTAAACATTACAATTGTATTCTTCAAAAGCTGGCTTTTCTGTACACAGTGTAAACCACCTGCGTGGGCTTTGATGTGAAGTATTGATGAAGTTTATTATATCAATAGGAAATTGTCCTCTGGTTGGTCTTTGCATGCAGACAGCATCTGCAACCTAATGCAAAGCATGCATCTGCAGATGTATGGCAGGTACTGCTTATTAAGATGGCTAGTCAGACTCCTGACCTGTGACTTTGACAATGTCTGTGTCGTGTTTGCTCAATAAAATGTCAACGCATCTGTTAAAACAGTGGTTCTCAAACTGTGGTACGCGTACCTGCAGTGGTACGCGGAGTGCCGCCAGGTGGTACGCCAAATGACCCTGGAACTGTGTTGTGTGCGCTGAAAAATCGGGACGGGTTTTCATATTTTGTATTTTAATACGTGTCGAATACGCAGCCTACGTACTACGATACAGCGCACACTAATACTTCAGTGGACACAAGAGATACTCTGTAATTCTATACCACTCTATAGGAATGCGTGCTACGGACGCAAGTGACCAATTGTATTTAAAAAAAAGCTACTGTATCTCCAGCAAATAGGGAGGTAAGAGAATGTGTGTGATTTTGGAACAATGCCAACGTTGTAAACACAGGAATGCATGGAAATACGTGCTAAGAACGCTGGTAATCTTGTGAGCACAGGAAAGCGTGATAGATAACAGAAAAATATTTAAGAACTGTTCTAAGTTAATTTGAGAAAAATACACCGAGCGTCTCTGTGTTTCGCTCCCATGCGCATGAAATAAAAACTTAAATACGGAAATAAAAACGGAAACGCGGAAAAATGCAAACTTGCGGATTGCTAAA
This sequence comes from Atractosteus spatula, assembly GCF_055471065.1. NCBI lineage: Eukaryota > Metazoa > Chordata > Actinopteri > Semionotiformes > Lepisosteidae > Atractosteus > Atractosteus spatula. Next base: position 36,777,593 of record NC_142710.1, on the reverse strand, counting down.
GCAGGTAAGCCACACTATTAGGTGTGGAGAAAAAGCTGCTAAACAGCTCGACCTGCTGCCCCTCCAAAAGACACAGTCACTCATAGAATTATTGAAATTAAGTATTATATCGAAAGTACGCTGATAGAGCGCGTTAAGATGAGCAGATGTTTTTCACTGCAATTAGATGAGCCTGTAGTCGATTTGGCCAATTTGCTCGTTTACGTTAGATACGGGTTTGAGGGTACGTCCCGTGAGGACTTTCTGTTCTGTAAACCGCTACCAACAGTAACTACAGAAGAGCACATATTTCAGCTTCTGAATGAATTTATCGAAGAGAATGGCATCGACTGGATAAAATGTGTCGGAGTTTGTACAGACTGTGCTAGAGCAATGACAAGCCGACATAACGGTGTAGTTGCACGAATTAGAGAGGTTGCTCCAGAAATGAATGGACGCATTGCAACATCCACCGCGAGACCTTTGCCGTCAAGAAAATGCCTGACAATTTAAAATCTGTTAGACTCTGTTGTGAATTGTATCAAGGCTCGAAAAATTAATTCACATCTGTTTTGCTCGACCAAACAGGCTCACCCCTCTGACTGAAATGGTGCTTTTTTATTATCATTTTTATTTGTTGTTGTTACTGTTTTTTTTCTGTAAAACACTTTGAGAAGCCACCTTTAAAGGCGCTACAAAATTTATTATTATAATATTTATTATATGTATGTGTGAGTGTGTGTGCACTCGCGCTCATGTTGGTCCTTGAGAATTTCTGGGGTTCCTATGAGCTGATGACTTGTAGGTGGTACTTGGATGCTTTGGTTGGATTAGGGGTGGTACTTGGTCCAAAAAGTTTGAGAACCACTGTGTTAAAACATTTGTTGCAGTTATGAGTGATAGATTTCTTTTGATCCTCAGTTTATTGGTCACTTGGATTTTTGTCACTCTGTGTTATAGTTAGAGATATATTAAGATGGGTATGAAATTGTATAATTCAAAGGAACAAGTTAAAGGTTTATGCCATGCTGAAAAGAGAAGAAAGGATTTAACGTTTCGGCTGTGCAGCCTTCTTAGGGTGTGAGAGCACACACCCTCTCACACCCAAAGAAGGCTCCACAGCCGAAAAACATTGTTTCCTTTCTTCTCTGTTCAGCATGGAATAAACCTTTAACTTGTTCCCTTGCAGGCTACACATGCTGACGCAGCTCCCTACTTGACCTACTTAATTCAAAGGAAAACCATTTTATTGAAAAAAGTAAAGCTGTCAGTGGAAAATATTTATATCTTCATGCGGGTTAATGGTCCCAAATGTGATTATATGTCACTTTTTTAAGTTGGCTGCTATTTTGAAGAATTTTTAAGGTGACATTTACTTCCAGAACTGCCACCATCTCAACGTGCTTATGTGGAGAGGCTAGAAGACTGGAATACCACCTTGCTTCTGCAGTGATTTGCATTCTCAGGGAGTGACATTCCAGAAATTCCACACTTTCACTCCAGTTCAAACAGTGCAGATCAGAGCGGAAAAACTCATGTTGCTAACATTAGATTTCATCAGAAAGCATTCGTTTTGATTGTACTTTAAGAAACCCAGGTTAAATTTAAGTTGGCACTTTCTAATCAGCTGGTTTCGATATGAGCAGGCTTCACTGCTAAAAATCTCCATGTTCAAAGAGTACTTTTATTTCCTGTGTTGAGCAACTTCACCTTCCCACAGACTTGCGTTATGCATAAGCCTTTATTCAAACCAGGACTCATCATACCAAGTTCATCATACTTCAAGAGATATTCAGTATATTTGATATGTTATATACCCCACATGATCTCTGCCTTTCTAGAACTTTTATTCCTGAGTTGATTTGAAAGCTCCTTGATCTTGATGATTGCATCTTTGCTTGAAATATAATACCTGACTGAGTGTCCTTAGGGAACCACAAGTACATTTGAAATGAGAACCACAAGTATATTTTTACCCCTAAACATAGCAATTTTAAAAACATAGGATATTTTTCTCCACACCAATTGGGGTAAATACTTACACAATCAACAGATTATAGTTTCCGGTTTCTGTGTTTTAAAGTTTAAAGTATGTTTAAGCATTGAAGTTTTGATTTTAAAATATTTGGTTTAGAAAAATCCTTCTATACCAGTATAAACACGTCTGCAAGGGGCTGCCAGGTGTTTCAAGGCCCTGTCTCTCTGTGACTTTCAGAGATGACACTCCTATCGGCTCAGCCTGCCTCTCTGGACTCAGTCCCAGCGGCAACCACCTCAGACAACCCGGAGCAGAGGATGACAGAGAAGAGGAGCAAGGTCATCCAGGAGCTCCGTCAGACAGAGGTGGATTACATCAAAGACCTGCAGATGTGTGTCAAGGAAATAATTGAGCCCCTTCAGAGGAAACAGGTACTTTTAGGACTGAAACGTGGACTGACCTTTTTTATTCTGGGAAGTCACCTGTTGTCTTATGTAATGTGAATGCAGCTCCAGGGTACTTTACATTGTCCGTTATTGTTTAGGAAGCAGGCAAATTGCAACCATATGCAATACGTTATCAGTTACATGAGAATGTCAAAATCTGTCTCATCATACTTCTGCAGTTCGGCACTGCTTTGACTTTGTAAATGTCTTTTATGTCCATCTTAGCCTAGTAAAGGCTTCAGTCCAACATAATTTGACCTGAATGGTAATTATACTTTTTTGTAATCTTTTTTTTAATATAGGTGCAGAATGTTGACTTTGATGGTCTCTTTGGCAATATTAATGCTGTGATTGATCTCTCCAAACGCCTAAATAAGAGCCTGCAAGAGACGGACTCCATTGGTAAGATTCATGCTCACACTTTTACATTTCATTACAGTGATGTAACTGCAGTTCACATACAGGAAACGTGATGTTTGCTCACATGGTGTAGCTGTTCACTCTGCGTTAGGAGGTTTTTTGCAAAGGATATGTATTTTTCATCTAAAACAGACACTTTTAATCTTAATTTTGAATAATCAGCAATTGATTTATACCTGCTATGGCTATAACTTCTGTTCTGCACAAGAATGAGGACTTGTGAACTCCTTATTGTTAATATTTTCTGTTGGAGCCATCTCATCTTTTTGAAAGTGCTGCAGTACTGTGTAATGGTTCCTTTACTTGGAATAAATTCTACTTGTTAAAACATTCCAAAGCTTTGAAATCACTGTCACTTAATTATAGCCCCAGAAACTGAGTTACAAACAAAACTTGCAGGTTAGAGCTTTTATATATATGTTGAATAGGGAATGTGGACTTGTTTCCAAGTTGTTCATTGTAAGGCATCCCAGACTTCTTCCTTGAAAAATATTAGGATAATTAGAATAATTACAGTTAGAATGCAATGTAATTTGATCGATTCTTGCAGTGTAGAATTCATGTTTAATTTACTTTCATTGTGTAATAAGCTGTATGTATGTACTTGCACCCGCAAGTCAATTTTTAGTACATATTACCTTTTACCTCAGTGTGTAATTTATTAATTGCCTTTTAAGGAGGTGAGATTGTCTGAGTAAAGACACCAGCTTAAATTGGTCCAAAAATAAGTAAAGAAAAGGGTGACCATAACCCTGTAAAGTTGCTTTTGATAATCATAACAACAAAGTAATTGATTTAGGCCATGAAAACATAAACATCATCAATGGTAAGTCTATAGCATTAGTATAGTTTTGAAAACAAGAGCTACAGAAAAATGAAAGAAACTCTTTACCGTATATTATTAGAATTCAGTGGCCAATTACCCATTGCTCAGCTTGTAACTGTCAGCTATACAGTTTTTCTTAAAATACATAAGGGTATTAAAATAGGTATGTGTTTTCCATTTGACAGGAAGGTGTTTTTTGGAGTTCAAGACAGAGATGGAAGACGTGTATAAAGTCTACTGTCAGAATCATGACGATGCGATCTCTCTCCTTGAGGGGTATGAGAAAGACGAAAATATACAGAAGCACATTTTGGAGTGCCTGGAGAGGCTGAGGTAAACTCCTTTTCGAAGGTTTTACTCTTTTCTTTCTTTAAAAGAAAGCCCATCTAAACATCCATACAAATATATGAGGGGGTTGTGTCAAAATATACAGATGTACAAAGCCAAAGCAGCTGGAGAGATGAAGCCACCGGGCGGCATGGTTGGGATGCTTGCGATTGTGTGTCCATCTCCTCAGGTTTTTGCGTTACCAAAAATTCGTAACCACATCCTTAGGTTAAGAATGTGCCCAACCCAGTTTTACTACTACAGAGTAGTTTCTACCAGCCTGTTGATTTGCTGCAGTGGGCAGCTGGTTTGTATCCTTGTATCCTGATACAGTATTTGTTTTAGATTCAGTGGACAGAAGTTCTGCTCTGAACGTGTTTGTGTGTCTCAGTGAAAATCCTAGTAAGGATGGAGGAAAGAGCTTGTGATGTCCAGGTGGCTTGTCTGCTCTATTTAAAGAACTGTGGTGCAGTTAGAGCAATGACATGAATTGCTCCTACCAATGGAACAACTTACAAAGGGAAGAATGTATTCCCTAACACCTGTCTACACCAGAAGGCACCAAAATGGGGACTTCTCCAGAGAATGCATTTAAGCTATCGCGAACAGAAACGGTGGCTGATCTAGCGCCAATTGGTGTGTACTGATGTTCTCCATGGGAACATGTCACATTCACCATGCACAATTTTCATTAATCATTGTTTCAAATGGACAAACATTGTCATCAGCAGGGTAATTCACATACACTTTAAGCAAGAGCTGGACACTTTCAAAGTTCACGGTAACATTTTTTTTTTAATTTGACAAATGACTCAGTGGGAACTGTAATTCAATCTAAGCTTTAATTTTTTGCTGATTTTTCCAGATCAAAAGCTCTTAAAATACTATACCAAACAATCATACAATGGTGTGGACTTGGCTAACATTTCATTTTCTTTTTCAATTCTTGATTTATAGCAATCAGGGCCTAGGGCTTAGGGTTGTGCTCAGGTTCATGTTAGGACCTCCACCAGTGCCTGTTACCAAGCCTCTGAGTCGCTCATATCCTAAAGCTGGAAACATTTAAAATCTTTGATCTTTTTAAAACATCTGTTTTGAGAGGTTTTATCTTATTTAGACCTTTTTGAGGATGGTCATTGAAAGTTTCTCTTATTCTATCGCTGTTAATCAATGACTGCATTCATCAATTAAAGAACTACAGTGAAGAACTTCAGACAGGCTGTAGATGGGATTTACTATGGAATGATATGTTCACAGTGAGGTAGAGTCTCAAAGAACACGGATTTCAGCAAACAGTTTCTCCACCTCTGAGTCACAGAGTGATGGCACTCTGTTTTCCCCCCATTTTTTTCAAAGGATCAGAGAGGCCAGTCGGGACCTGTAGTTCATTTGGTTGCTGGTAGCTAACTAATCCGAAGATCTCACCTATTTCTTGAAAGATGTCAGGTTTTGCTTTCAACAGCATGGCTGGGTAACATGTTCTAGAACGCTCAGGCCTACTTCTTTGGTTAATGTTTATTTGTACTTTCACCAAACACTAAAAATCCAACAACAAAAGTAACCATTTCCCACACCGCACTGTAGTGAAGTGAGAGAAAGGTGGAGAGTGTATAAGTTCAAGCCATGACAGGTTTTCAGAAGAGGTTTGCTTGCGGCGCTGTTGGAGCAGTACACAATAGACGATTTATTACTGATTGAGCTGAGCAGGCTACAGGTGGGGCACATCACTGCCTGAATAAGAGATGTTCCAAGAATGCCTTGTGCAAGAGCTCTGACGTGAGCCATCCATCACATCACTCTTTCAGGTTTTGTGTGTTTCAGACCACACCTTAATTTGCCTGAACAGCTTGGAATCATCAATGTGATTAATCAACTTTAAACCCCCTTGTCTTGCAACAGTGTTTGTCAGGGGAAAGGTGCTCTAACTCTTTCCGTTTCTTTTCCTTTCCCCCACACGATGGCTCCCTTCCCCTCACAGAGCTGTGTATCGCGAGTGGTAAGTCTGCCAGTGTCTGCATGTGCTGCTCTTGACTGCATGCTCTTCTCATTAACCATTTTTAACCACTTTGTTTGGTTTGCTGGTTGTTCCTCCTCTCTTTAGGATTACCTAAGGCCTGAGTCATTGACTGCTGTCAAATTTACGATGCTTGGTGTGGGTTTTAAGCTTGTGAGCGTTCCCAGATTTTTTTGTTTTCTGAAGGCAGATCCGCAGAAGTGTTCTCATACTGTATCTGTTCTGGAATGTTGTTCATTTCCAGAGGGTCATCTAGTGGAAGACTATAGAATTGCTTCATCCTCTTTTTGTCACATGTAGGACAGGATAATGTTTGCAAATTAAAATTCCTGGAGTATTTTTCAAAATAGAAGTAACTAATCTGTTGTATTTAAGTAAATGTATAATGCAAAATTAAAAAAGAGAACTTGCAAGGCATTTGTAGGTCAGTGTCAATTGAAAATACATTTCCAAATCTTCACAACTTGAAAATAGAAAGTATGATAGATAAAACTATGTAGGAGAAAGTATCAGTATTCAAAACAAAAAAAAATGTGGTTTGCTTTAAAAACTGGATCTCCAAAATATTATTTTCATTGTAGAAAAGAATAATGTAGAAAACATAGTAGTGTTTTAATTTGAGCATCAGTGATATCCTTAGTTTAATTTAATAAGGCCCATAATAAAACAATGTTGAACCAGCTGCAAGTTTCAAATGTCGAATTGTGGCTTCTTTCTACCTAAATGAAAATCACTTTTGGAGGTCTTAATTGGGAGGTAGATCAAAGGTTTAATTTAACCTGAACCTAAATGCAGTGAAAGAGAAACTAACATTGTTTTATGCTTTTGCCATAACATGTTACTAGGTCACCCTGCATCTGTGTTTGCCTTAATACTCTGTAGGTAACATTGCACATTTTTGTGTCTTAAAACCAATAAACTAAGGACTCCCTGTATACAGCCCTAATCATAGTTGAGTGTGCGTTCTCAGATTATTGTAGGGTGGCCTATACTGTGTTTATTGCTGGCTTTGGAGAAAGGTGCAGCTGGTAGCATTATAGCCATAAACTCCTCCTCTAAAGGCAGCACATTAGGCGAACGATCTTAAAGTTTAAAGTAACGCGATGGCGCCCTCTACCTGTAAACAGGGGAAAGACCAACTACATCAACGTGGGCTCGTTCCTGATCAAGCCGGTACAGAGAGTGATGCGGTACCCCCTGCTGCTGATGGAGCTGCTGAGCGCCACCCCGGAGTCTCATCACGACAGGGAGCGGCTGGCCGAGGCTCTGCTCGCTGTCAAGGAGATCAATGTCAACATCAACGAGTACAAGCGGAGGAAAGACCTGGGTAAGGACCGGGACACGAGGGGGGAAAAACCAAACTAAAAACAAATTCCAGATCCATTCAGAAAAAGTGAGACGTGTCTCTTTGCTTGCTTTAAATGTTTATTAAAGAGCCCAGGTGTTAAGTTATGGATGTGAATTTGATGGCTTGGTTTAACATATCTGCTTTGCAGAAGCACCCACGTCGCACCAGTCGGGGAGAATTGGGACTTTCTGCTGTTACACTTCTTGTTCATGGAAACAGTTATTCATTCGCTAGTCACTTCTACTCTGAGAACTGTATGTCAACACTCTTTAACTACATGTTGTGTCTGTTGTTTTTATTTTAGCAGCACTCTGGGGTGCTGTGATATAAAAATCATACTGTCGTGACTAGGCCATAGACACTGCACGCACAGCAGAAGACATTTTCCCCCCGAGTCAGTAAAACAAGTGCAGTCTCTGCTAGAAGAGAGAGGTCCTGAACAAGTGGTCTCTGTTGTCTTCCGCAGTTGTGAAGTACAGAAAGGGAGACGAGGACACTCTGATTGACAAAATCTCCAAGCTCAGTATGCACTCCATCATCAAGAAGTCCAACCGCGTCAGCAGCCACCTGAAGCACCTGACTGGGTTTTCTCCCCAGGTACCCTGTTGCTGCGTCTCATCCCTGCATTGCATTCCCCACGGCACAGTCTGGTGTTATGTTAACAATACAACAGCTGTTTGTTAATAGCTTGTTCTATACAAATAAAGTTGAAATTATTTGGTGGTCACATATTACAGAATCATTTGCATGTTAGTTTATGTTGTGCTGATACACACAAAAAAGGTACTAAACATATCCTGGATGGACGGTTAAACTTAAAAGTGGAGGAGTGTTTAAATTGTGATTAGTAGAACATATTACAATATAAGTGCACTTTGGACTATTTTTATTGTAGTGTTTACTCGCCTGGCTTGATGAAATTACAGTCTGATTTTGTAAACATGTTTTTTTCCCCATTTTGAAAGAGCGGTTCATATTGGAAAGTCAGTGTTGTCCCCGTGTTTACTACTGGGTTACCCCACATAGCATCGCTTTAACCTGATTTTGTTTTCCTCAACAGATTAAAGATGAGGCCTTTGATGAGGCAGAAAAGAACTTCCGGATGCAGGAGAGACTGATCAAGTCTTTTATCAGAGACATCTCTCTGTATCTACAGCATATACGGGTGAGAGTCTATTCACTCTGCAGCAAGAACTGTGCCTTTAGAAATCCACAGCTAACACTGTGATTAGTACAGGCACAAAAGTTCTGAAGATCCTAATGTGCTCAAATAGACACTCTCTGTATTAGTAATTAAGGACGAAGCCAAAAAAGCAGAAATCCAAAACAGTTATACATAATAAAGAGCACTAAAAATATACAAGGTTCAGTGGAAGCATGGTGGATAGTTATACAACACTAATATGTTTGCATTTTTCAATGTTGTCTGAACAACAGCAGTTGTGGATTGTGATGCTTAGCATTTCTGTTGAGCTTTTCCCTCCTCCTTGGAATCAGTCACCATTTGAGTGCTTTTAGCTGCAAACTTTGTCACCAGTACCTACAAGAGTAATAAACTGAACCTTTGCACATGATGGACTTTTTATTCATTGGCATTCATTCAGTTATTTATGGTAGTGATTAATGTTTGTCATTTTGCACAAAGACAGCGATTATTGTAGAACCTCTGCTAAAGGCGGCAAATAAGTTTGTAGTCTGAAGTCTGTGAGTTTTTAATGAGAGTGCTTCCCTTTACATACAGTAGTTCAATGTATTTATATTATCAAGTGAAAAATGTGGCAACAGTTAGCATAATTTATACCAACTTATTAATTTTCTTAGTTAAAATTCTGAATTTTATTAATTGTGAATTCTATGAGTTACACCCATACTTGAAGAAAAATGAAGACTAGAATTAAACATTAGTAACCAGAATGTTGCAGGCTGTTGCATATTCAGATATCTTTCGCAGGGATTTGAATAGAAAAAAAAATGTTTACAGAATTCCACTATATTTTTTTCTAAATGTTCTACAACTAATGTGCTTTTTTTCCAGGAATCTGCATCAGTTAAGGTTTTGGCAGCTATCAGTTTCTGTGACATTTTTGCTGACAGAAACCAAATGGACCCAGAGCGATTTCAAAAGGCACATCGATGCATCAGTGACAAACAGTTCATAAACTTTGTAAGTCCATTACAATGAAACGGTTTGATGCAATACAAATAAAGTAAAACTTTTTTTGTGGTAAATTATTTTCTGAAACATCAGTGGAAAAGCTCATCATCTAGTGAGAAAGCTCGCATTTAACAGAATTAATTTAAGATTCTGATGTATTTTGTGTGTGCAAATGTGTCGTGTGTACATTTTTTAAAACTGTTTTTTAAACCAAACCTCTCTATCAATATCTCCTAACAGAAGGAGAGGACTGAGAATTTAGTCATTACTCCTTTGAATCAGTTGCTTTCGATGTTCGCTGGCCCTCACAAACTGATCCAGAAGCGCTTCGATAAACTGCTGGACTACAATAACTGCAAAGAGAGGGCCGAGAAGATCAAGGATAAGAAGATGCAGGAGGAGCTGCAGTCGGCACGCAACAACTACGAGGCACTCAATGCCCAGCTCCTGGATGAGCTGCCCAAATTTCACTGCTGCGCAGAGGAGCTTTTCACCAGCTGCGTGCGCAATTTTGCGATGGCTCAAAAGGAGTTTGTCCGTCTCTCTCTGGGGGAACTCAAGCCTCTCCTGCAGGTGAGTGAGTGAACCTGTGGAGACATAGGGGAAGCGCAGTACAGCTTTGCAAGAGGAGTTTGGAGTTTTATTATTAATGGAGATGAGAATACGATCATCAAGTCTTAAGAAATGATTGCATTTTTAGAATAAAAATCCTCAACTCTTGGAAAAGTACATACTACAGTACAATAAGTATTTCTTAATCACAACAGCAATTGATGTTGAGTACTATTGAGAGTCTTTTTGTACAGTATGGCTCATATTGGTTATTATTAGAGTTTAAAAGATAAATTGGCTTCATTGTGTATGGATAGTACCAAAATTAATTCAGTGCCCTGCAAAAAAGTTTTGCACAGATCATTATTTTGGCCTGTGTATAAATCAACTGCAACATCGCGCATCCTCTCCAGAAGTAGAAATAAATTAATATATATATAGAGTCTGTTATGGGAGAAAGCAGGTGATAAGTTCTGCCTTTGGCAGTAAAACCAATAACGGTAACGCATGTCTACACTCGCGCATAAATTATTATTAATGTGGGTACAAAATATGAGCAAATGGTACCACAAAAATGTTAACTCTCATTAACCAGATGATTTAGGGATCCTGACAAGCATATAACCTAATATTCATGCACCATATAACATCGTCTCTTAAATCTAAAAGTGACAGAAATATTTGTTTTTGGTCTCTTTCATTACAGTGGATTGTAAAAAACTAAATAGAATAAAAATCACTGGGTAGTCACGGCAAAAACAGCATTATCAGCATGTGTTTATGAGTTTGGTGTACTTAATAATGAATAAAAATGGAAAAGGGATTGCATGGCAAACCAAGATGTTAGTTCTCTTAGCTCCAGGTAGCATGTAAATTCAGATGCAGTTCTTTAACAGCACCTTGCCTGTTTGCTTCTTCATAGCTCTCTAGAATAGGGGGCACTGAAGGTAACCTGATAGCCCTGTTCCAGGAGGCACATGGACAGGTTCTGCAGCAGCTGCAGTGTTTCAGCTTCTTCCCAGAGAGCCTTCCTGCTGTCAGGAAACCCTTTGAGAGGAAGAGCATGGAGCGACAGTCCTCCAAAAAGCAGCTTCAGGGGCCGGTGAGTGACAGTGTTTAAAGCCTTGACACATGAAGTCAATATGAGTTTCTGTTTAAGATGTTGTTTTTTTGTAATGGTGGTTTATTTCCAGTATATTCCAATGTATATCCAATATTCCAATTTATTTTCAATTTAAAATGATAAACAAAATACCGTATCATTTGTGTATTTCAAAAACTCACTGTATGTATGACTTCATTTTGTAAGTTTACTTTAAGTGCACCTCTCCATGTTTTAGTTTGCATTCCACCAGGCAGGAAGGTTTAAAGTTTACCATAAGCTTGTATGTAAGAGCAACATAAACTTCTTCTGAATAAGAAAAGCCTCACCTGGTCATAACTGGACTATCTGCATCTCTGTGTCTCCATAGCCCAATTATGTACTCCAGACTGAGAGTCAGCGAGCCGGTTTGCTTTCAAGGTATCCCCCAGAGAAGCTGTATCAAGCTGAGAGGAACTTTAACGCAGCCCAAGACCTGGATGTCTCCATCTTAGAAGGTGATATTGTTGGAGTCATTAAGCAGCAAGACCCCATGGGAAGTCAAAATCGGTGGCTTATAGACAATGGAGGTAGGTTTCAGCTGTGGAACATGAACAGTTGTCCTTACTGGTTTGCGCACTGCTCACCTGCAGTCTCAATCATAAAATTAGCATACATTTTATAAGAGCATAAAATAGTAAGTGACTTTATCACAGGTTGTTTACATGTATTCAGTAATGTATAGTAGTATAGTAGCTACTAGAGCACAATGTTCTCGGTTTCAAATGTGAACTTGCAGTCCATGGCTATGGGTGTCCAAAATAATTACTCTGCAATCACAGGTGTGATGTATTCCAAAATTGCTGTTAGACACTCCCAGGTGATAATGGGGAAAACATGTAGAAAGTTTTAAATGTATTGTCCTCTTTTGTCTTTTCAGTCACCAAGGGCTTTGTGTACAGCTCTTTCTTAAAGCCGTACAACCCTCGGAGAAGCCAGTCTGACGTCTCGATAGGGAGCCACTCGTCAACCGAGTCGGGCTACGGAGGCTCCTCGCCGGTTTTCTCGCGACAGAACAGTAACAGCACCCTAACCTTCAACCAGGAGAGCGCCTCTGTGACGTTCTCCACTTTGCAGTCCCAAAAATCCGGCGCAGACTCGGTCTCATCACGGGACTCTCAGGCTTCCTCACAGCTGACCGCTCAAGAGAGCTGCTCTTCCAGGAGAGCCAATTACAGAGAGACTCCGTCACCGAACCGGACACACTACGGTCAGAGGGATCTCTCCGATTCGGCCTCTGAAACGGACTCCCGATCCTCCCAAAAAAATGTCCGGACAAATATTTCATATCGCGATGCGCAGGTGGATAGGTACATTGAAACGGATCTGGCTTTTAGCCGAAGGAATGGAGACTGTGGGTTGCCTGACCAGAGGAAGTCAGAAAGTTATCATGAAAAGGAGTGTGAATCTGATGGAAATCAGGTAGGCTTTCAATTAATTGTGCAATTTTTAAAAGGAGAGATAATTCATTGTCAAGTGAATTATTTGATTCTGAGAAAATTAATGCTCTTATACCAAGCTTTCAGCTGAGCCTATTGAGTAACAGTATCAGTATGGTGTTGTAGTTGTAACATGAAGTTTTTTGAGTTATAGGTATTTCACCAAATTAGCCGATTCTCATTCCTGTGAAAAGACCTAACAAGAAATGCTGTTTCTTGAGCATGTTATTCTACATTTTGTATTGATGCAATACTAACCTTTCCATTTGCAAGTGATTATTAAGAGCCAGAAACATTTGTTTACATCGCATTTCCATAGCTAAATTTGTAGTGATTAAAAAAAGGTGTCTTCTCCTGGAGTTGTATATTTTACATTTAAAATTTAAATAACAGAGCAAACTCCCCAGTTCCATAACCCTAGCCCGTAAGCACATTTACTCTTGCTATGCACCATTGGAGTTAGCTCTTCTTCCCAAATTAGGACATAATAGCAGTAATGTGTATAAAAGTATAAAATGTTTCATTTTTAGTCTATTTATGGATTATTGACTGAATTTGAATAGATTCAATTGAAAAGATCAGTTTGAAATTGCCCTCTCTGCATATCAGACATTTTTCTTGTACTAAACAAAGCTCCAGAATGCTTTCAAAAACTATCTAATAATTACAATAAGAAAAGACAGTTGTCCTTGTTACCATTCAAAGCTTTAAGATATAAAATCCATAAACCTTTGAGACCACAATATCTCCTTAAGATAATCAGAAGGCTCTGATTTTTTTTTTCTCCAGATAGACGCTGAAAAAGCAGGTCAAAAGCCATATACTGTATATGGAAATAAATTCACCAGTGCACTGTACTACAAACGGAATCCTAATGTGCCTGCCTCTTTGTTCATGTCAATTTGGAGACTCTATAAAGTTTGCTTTTTTCCCCCCAGATTTACTACGCCATCTACTCATTCACTGCCCGTTGTGCCAATGAGTTGAGCATATCTGCCCAGCAGCACGTGAAGATCCTGGAGTTTCACGACATGAATGGGAACCAGGAGTGGTGGCTGGCGGAGGTGGAGGGCCGGCGGGGCTACGTCCCCTCCAACTACATCAGGAAATCAGAGTACACGTGAAGAGAGCCTGGGGGCCGAGGATGCCCGGGGCCACCGACACGAACAACAGACTGGTGCCTTATTTCTGGAGAGGGACTTTCTTTTCTCTCTCTCTCTTTGGAGTTCAAAGTGCTTTTTTGGAACTTTCATGGCTGCTGATATTGTATGACAGGAACACGTGTGTAGTTCATCATTCGCAGTCCCTGAAGCCTCTCTTGGCCCCTTTCTCATGGGAGGGTAAAACATATGCTGCTGTTTGCCTGTGGTCTTCCAAACCCCCCCACATTAGGTTTTCCAGTGAAGAAACATCAGATGCATTTTAGGACACACAGTTGCTACTAAAACTGAAAATGAGAAACTGTGTCAGAACAGCATAAACGAAAACAACATCCTTACAAAACATGTATTTACTTGAGTAGTTGCCCTGAGTTTTACAGCTAATCAAAGTCTGTAAAGTATCCAAGTTACCAGCATTTTTTAAAATAATGTTTTTGTTCAGAGAAAACGGTACACGAATAAAGAAATGCATAAGGAATGCGTTTATGCACAAGGTGTGAAACACTGGATTAAGCTTGGCTACAAGAGTAGGACATGCCAAAATTACTAGTTATTTTTGTGAGTTTTTGTGACAGTATTATGTAGGGTGAGAAGGTTGATTGAGCCGAGTTCAAATATGCATCTTGTGCACTTAAATGTCTTGTGATTCTGCAGCTATTTTAGAGGCTCCAGCTTTTAACCAGGGCATCAAAAACCATATTCTTGTTAAAAAATTAACAAGAAGAGGTTGATAATTGTCATAAAAGGGAAAGCTGATTTTTAGGCCTAGTGGTGCAGAACTCCAAGTAAATAAATTAAATGATACTTCCATCATTAATTAAATATTCATATTCTTCATTAAAAGTCTTCATAAAAGAACTGGTGGAAATGGAATATTGTGTTCCATCACTGCATAGCCTAGGAAACACTTTCCTCTGTCTTATTTCAAGGATAGATATCCCACCGAATTGTTTAGGAGCTTATTTTAGTGTTGAAGTTATGACAAATGTATAACTTTGCACCTTGTTGTTTCGGTTTGCAATAAAACATTATCATTGCATTCTGCAGTTATCCATCTTGTAATATCTGTCTGATTTCAAATCCTGAATCTTTGCCTATCAGTGAAGAAGAGTTTACAGATGTATGTTGATGTGGCTATGGAAGTTTTCATTTTGAGCAAGGAAGAGTGCTAAAATGCTTGAGGGCCGTCATCATAGATTTAGTTAAATTGAAATGCTCATCTTCACAAATAGCTCAAAGAGTATGCTGTACCAACTGTGTATCTGCATGAACACTGAATGTATTATTTAATCATTCAGCATGCTACTGAAGAGAAAATGTATTATAAAAAAAGTTTTATATGATGGACTGTACAAAAAAAGTGTATATTTTTATTCTTTTTGCTTTTAATAAAATCCAGGTGACTGGTTTAGCCTTGTTGTATATTGAACCTCATAAACATACTTTGGAAACATACTTGGAAATTTTGTGGGTGGACTTGAACAATCATGAAATGCTATATCAAACTTTTCTGCAAATATAGCTTCAGTCCTCTAGACTCTTTTCAGTGTCTTCTCTGAGAAATTCCAGTGCCAACACGTGCAGGCTAAACTGAACAATCCAAACTGCCAAGGTTTGCTTTTAAAATTTCATCTTAGACATCTTTGTCTTGTTCACTTCTTAGAAAGTTGTTTCTTTATAAGTACAGTCCTCTTGATATTAAAGGTATGCCTTATGTTATTTATTTTTACATAATGGTATACGTTGCAAGAAAATAAATGTAATACTGCTCCTCCTGTCGTGTATGGAAGAATACATTCAGAAATGAATCATCATGTTTTTTAACTTCAGACTAAATTAAGGTGAAACAAATTTCAATTTGAAATTCAAAGCTGCATCTGCTTTTGCGCAGGTCAGTTTTTCTTCATTTTGCCTGGCGTTTTCTCCTACAGTCTGATGAAGGCTGTTGAAGGATCTTTTTTTATCCTTGTCATTCAAATTCTTGCAGTGCAACAAATTGATAAAGTTCAGGTTTGACCTCTTGATAATATTTCTAGGTTTTCCAGTTCGTTTTTAGTGCTTCTAAAGGAAATTATTTACAGTAAGCACTGCCATTTCAGTTTTTCTTGCAGCATTTTCTGTTTTTTTTCCCCACTTTTGACCTTTGTTCTTCTACTTAGTTCCACATGTGTCTGGATGACACGCAAGAATCGATAAGTCCAACTGTGAAAAATGTATTTGTCAAGAAGAACAGCAAAAGAATATGGTATATATAATAATTTCTTTTGAGGATTTTTTGTCTTTTAATAGGTGTTTCTGTACAAAATAGCTTTCTTTCCTGACATACTATATAAAACTGCCTTATGTTGTTATCGATATTAATCCAGCAACAATATAGCGGCACAGTGAGAATGTAATGCATTGAATTTCACTAGCGCATTCAGAGCTCCATTTAGCACTGATAGTTTTTTTTTCCTCATTAGTCTAGCAGCTGTTAATGCGATATGGTTCATTTCAAAGCAAGAACATGAGAGCCAGTTTTACACAACGGTAGTGCTGACTGAAGAAATGCCACTGGAGGTAAAATACTGCATGCAGATTCTGACTGTATACTGCCAAGAGGCATTCATGGTGCGGTTTCAACATAGTCATAACGCAGTGGTCTGAAATCAATGAAAAGTCTGCTGTTCTAAGACATTTTGTTCACTCTAGTTCTTTAATCCAGTGCTTTGAGATGCTTTTATAGATGCTACTTAAAAATCTTTGAAAGAATAGTAAGCTCATTCTCTCATTTTCTTAGCATTCCCATGCTATTTTTTGTGATGGCTGTAGAAGGTCTTTTATGGGTGAGGCCAGCGAGTTGTACTGTATGTAAGCACTTTTAAACTCATAATGCACAACTGATTTTTTGTTTTGTTTTAGTCAAATGTTTTTTGGGTGGAGTTCGCAGAAGATGACACAACAGAGTCAACGTTTGATCAACAGTTGCCTCTTTCACTGACTGTATCGACTATTCAATATTCCAGGGGCAGGAAAGCTACGTACAGTATAGTTCAGTGAGGCCTCTGCTTAAAACTTCCTTTCTTTAGTGGATTTCTGCAGAATGAACATTAAAACACAAACAAGAGGACACAAGTGGAAACAGTGTGAATCTGAGAACAAGGCACATCTTTACCCAAAGTGTAGTGGGATGTGAGTTCGACAGGCAGAACGGCCTCTTCCAATCCATCAGGTGGTTGTTCTGCTCCAAGAAGAAGCCCCACCAGGACCGTATCAAGTCACACACATTTCCCTGCACCATTTAAGACTAACTTAAAAATCAGATTTCAAGCACTGACATTTTTTAATCATCCAGTCTGTATGGCTTAAATAAAGTTTATTATTATTATTATTATTATAATTAGGAAATCATTGCAATTGTTAAATACCTGTAAAGAATCCAGGTATGCTTTACATCTTATTTCTCCTGAAGAAATACTGATTTGTTTACAGTTGCATTAAATAGAAAAATACAGTTTCAGATGTGTTTACCTCAATACAAAGTATTCTCTCAAGTTAAATCATTTAGGATGGGTTGGTTTTGCTTTTTTTTCAGTGTTTGTGCACAGGTCCATCCATCCATCTTCTAACTGCTTCATCCTGTTTAGAGTCACAATGGAGCCGAAGCCCATCCAGACAAGCAACAAGCATGCGGCATGATACACCATTACAAAGTTCATAGTCGAGGTAAGAAACATCAGTTCAGTAATCAAAAATTATTATTCTTTAATCTAATTCAATTTAACATCTTTTTCGACTCTGACCTGCATTTGGATGCACTTGTTATTATGAAAATCTCTTTCCATCTTAAAATAATGTGTGACATGCATCATAATCTGGATGAAACTTTTTTTTCTAATTTCTAATCAAATATAATTATAGTATGCCTTTGAAAACTGGCTACAAACATAACTTTGAATTGCAAGGTATGTTTACTAGGGTAACAAGATAACATAACATCACTTTATTAGCCCTATACAATTTCTTGCATTAGGAATTAATCCTTTCACATACCCCAGCATGCTCTCCATGAGACAAATGGATACACAGACAGGGAGAGAGCCTGGGGTCAGAGCACAGGGTCAGCCATTGTACAACACCCCTGGAGCAGTTGGGGTTAAGAGCCTTGCTCAGGAGCCCAACAGAGTAGGATTCCTGTGTCAGCTGCAGGATTTGAACCGGCAACCTTCCAGCCACAGACGCAGATCCTTAGCCACAGAGCCACCGCTCCACCCCAGAAAGACTCATTTATGTGACAAGCAAATAGGAAGAACTGATGCAGAAAATAAAAAGTAAATTGTGAATTACATAGATGGTTTGCACGAGAAAGGTGGCAAGCTATAGGATGTTGTTCTGACCTTTTCTGAAAAATAAAGTAGTGAAGATTGCCATATATGAGTGTAATTTTCAATAGCTTAAAATGCTTAAAAATCACATATCAAAAACAAGAGCAATTGCTGCAGCAAAATCTTTATTTTGTTAGTTGTAAACAATCTTGTGCTCTTCCAGGAGAAAATATTTAGCTAGGGTGCCATCGTCTCACAGAAAAACGTTTTCAAGAACTCATGGAACTGAACCTGTCAGTCACACAATAACGTTAAGCATTACGGGGAAAAGGGCTCTCCTCATCCAAAATTTCCAAAAATCCTTTATTTGGAACTTCCATTGATACTAAGAAAACATAGTCTTGCACACTGAAAACATTTTGTAGAAGGTCTATGATGGCATTGGTTTTTATTAACTTATCACCCAGTCTGAAAATGAACGTGTTTTATACCAGGGAGTGGCAGACCTTGTCCTGTAGTTGAATAGTGTCTTCTGGTTTTCATTTCATTTGAGCTTTCATTGACTTAACTGGCTCAATGCATTGCTTAATCAGGAGACATTAGCAAGTATTCCAGACCCCTGTTCATCAGTCTGTAAGTTTACCTATAAAGCTGCTTACAGGTTCTGCAGGACCAAGGATGGACACCCCTGGTTTGTACCATTTTAACATAGGCAAGAAGTCTATTGAATAACATAAGGCACCAGCCTGAAGTTTCATATTGCACAATGTATCAGATCCCGCTAATTCTTATACAAGAATGCATAAGCTATTATAACCAACCCCAAAAACAATCATCAGATGCTGATATAATCTCAAAATATTTGCATGTCTTTGCATAATCTGGTTTTCTGGATTATTATGTCTATTACTACACTGTATACAGGTTATGGGTAAAAGTTAACTGCAGTTAAGTCACGAGTGAACAGCACAGCATCATGCAGGAATATGTTTTAAAGACCTCTACATGGTTTTCTTCATTGTCTGTACTTTTTTCCTTTTAACCTGAAGGATTTCACTGGCATCGGGATTGACCCCAGGCTGTTGAAATTCCTCTTGGGTTTCCATCGTCTGTCTTGCCTGCTGTGGAAAGTAAATTGTGATAAATCTGTCCTGTACTGAAAAGTAGTGCACTACAGTTTGGATCTGTAATAAGAGACTTCCTTCATTATGAAATACACTGTATATTTAGCATATAAACTTACAATATATGTATGCATACAGTAGTATACTGTATAATCATAAATATCAATAACATGCACAGTAAGCATACATTTCTTGAATTTAGTCTTGTCCACTATGAATTATTAGTACCACCCCCTGACTTAGCTGTGCTGTATCACTGTAATGCTTGTTCTAGAAGGGGGGATTATGTTTCTTACCATCATTTGCTGGTAATAAGCTGCAGCCTCTTCAGGGTTCATGTCCTGAGCGTAGCCCAGTTCAGCTGCCCGCCTGGCCATTTCCACCTTGTGGGAGCCGGGTGGAGTCCAGCCGATACCCCGCAGCCAGTTGAGATCAGACTTGTAGTTCACCTGGAAAGGAAATTGAATTTGAAAAAAATGTAGGGCCCTTTATTGTGATGTGATGTGCTCTGTTCTTTTTTGTAGTTTCCTAATCAAACTGCAGGAGAGAAGCCTGTTTATCACAGCTGAATTAGTTTTCTCTCCAAAGCCTGACTTATTTTTTCTATGCAATCTTAAAAGCTTTGATTTGAGAAATATGTAAAAATTCCCTCTTGCAAAAGAACAAGTAGAGGTTAATTCCACACCGAGAAGAAAAAAAGGAGCTGTGGCTGTGGAGACTTCAGCTGTCTGAGTTTTTTTTTAATTCTCAGCTTAGAATTAACTTCTGCTTGTTCCTTTTTATGTAATAATTTAAAACAAATTTAATAGTGTAACATCCTCTGTTTTACCAAATCCTTATTTCAATGTACAGTATATGTAATTATTTCAGTATATACAGTAAGTACTTTTCCATTATCAAATGGAAATTTTTTGTCAAAAAATCCCCTTTTTTCCCCAAGATTTTTCCATTTTCACCATAGAGGCTTTGCAATATAAGTAAAACAGACCTTGCTTTACATGATGTCACAGGCACACACCATTTTCTTCTAGTAATAGACCTTGCTACATAAGGTAGATAAAGTGGATGGGATTGAAGGTAGTTGATTATAGCTTTAAAGCCTAAATACAAGACACACAAGGGACCTAAGCATATTCTAAAATAGTAAAATGTCCTTTGAGACCTACATATACGACCAAAGCCCAGAGGAATAAGAAGTATTTTAGGATCTGGGACACTTACATCACTCTGTAATTTGTAGGCTTGCTTGGCGTGTTTCATATTCAGTTGCTCTGGGTCACAGGTATAGTGGTGCAAGTGCTGTCGGTAGCTCAGGTTGCTGGCTTGCTCCTGGCTCTTTTTAGCATGTATGAAGCCCGGCTGGTCGGTGTGGATCTTGTATTGGGAACGCGTTTCTTCATACTGCTTCTTATACTCATTATTGCTCTGGAGCTTGCTTACAGAGAGGAAATGTTTCATTTTGGGGTCATCATTGATGCTGCGCAGTCCAATCTGGTGTCCTCTTTCCTTCACAAAGGTTTCCTTATACCGGAACTGAAAACACAGAGCACCCTTTGTCTGACATCTAACATCTAAAACAATAAAATGTCTCGCATGGGCTAGACATTCTTACTGTTATGTCATCTTTTTTATTAAAAAAATGTCTGATATTACATTGATCGGGCTGGTTTGAAAATAGTTAATGCAGTATTAATGGTAATGCATTTGCACACTAGCCAGCCATTGATTATATGAGTCTGCTGTGACGGATACTCACATCACTAGCAATATCTCGGGAAGCTTTAGCTGTTTGGAAAGGAATGGCATCCAGGCGAAGGTCATATCCTGTAGATCTGACCTGATCCCAGGAGGTTTTATAGACTTTCTGCAGGAGAGGAGGAAGAAAAAAGCTTATATTGTATGCTAAACCCACAAGGCATTCGTATAACTCCCTGAAGGACTGATTCTCCCCTTCCCACACTTACACGTCATCTGTAGAATTAAATTGCTATAGAGTAATGCTAGTGAGTCCAATAACGTAGCCCTTTGCCCCATATTGGCAGTAAGTAATATATAACAAGTTTGATAATACAGTATGATATAAATAATAACATTATAATCCTTTAAAAGTACATTTCCAGATAACAATAGTTGGATATAGATTATTTTCTCTCTACAGTTACATATTTTCTCTTGTTTTATAGGAAAAAAACAAACTAAGCAGAATGGCATTTCTACATATCAGGTCTTGGTTCAATTTTTTCAAGGGTTAAGGAATTGACTCGGTTTCTCTTTGAAACTGATCTATAATAAATGGAGTCTCTTACATCACTGATGTGCTGAGCATTCATCCGGGCTCTGATAAAGTCAGGGTGATCGGGAGGTAAGGTGTATCGATGCATCAGTTCAGAATCCCCAGACTTGTAAAGCCTCTAAAAAACAGAAGGCAAGTTCAATCTTGAATAATACGACAGCCACAGAGCTTACCTGCACTGGATAAGATTTTGCAAACTTTCTACAACCATTTTAGTTAGAGAGAACAAATGTTGATTTGTCATTTTCATTGCCTTTGCTAAGTGAATACAATTATTCACTTTCAATAGTCAATTCTAAAGTAACAGGCAAGGTGAATTCCACCTGCTGTTTGCCAATGTGTTTTGCATTTTCATGTCTTGTATGTGTTTCAGGTATGGTATATATGATTAGAAAAAAAAAACAATGGTCATGTTTAAGTTAAGGATACATATAATGGTGCAAAGTGCCAGCAAAATAATTACCACTTTTTCAACTGAAATCTCCAAATGAACTCACCTCACTGCATTGTAAGTAGCTGTTCTTAGCATGGACGATATCTGGAGAGTCAGCTATAGAGGTGAACTTGAGACTGTCTGGCAACTGTCGGTATTTCTTCTACAAAGGCAAGAAAGATGGGCAGGATTTATCGTGAGCCTTACAGGAAACGTAATGCCACCAGTCCGCTGAAAGAAATTCTTAAATAAATTAATGTTTTGAAAATTAAATATTCAAATTTCATGATGTCTGAATTGTAATGCCATTCTTCCCGCTGCTGTCCATTTCAGGAGGTACAGCACTGGAAATGATGTCTTCTAGGCTGTATTCTAGAGCCTCTAAATGACCACCAGTATCCTCTCAAAGAACGCTTATCTACTGTCTGTGTGGACATGAAGCTGCGGTTTGTACCTCACTGATAAGCTCTCCTGCTCTCTTCGCTGTCTCAATTTGTGGGGTACCTACAGTGATCCAGCCCACACCTCTCATGAAGTTCAGGTCAGACTTGTACAGTTTCTAGACAAAAATAAGTTATTATAAGTTAATAATAAGTTAATATGAAACTTCTAAAGTAATATGAAATAGTTAATATGAAATGCATAATCATATTTTCTAGAGTAGCGCTCAACAGTGAACAGATATTTATACCCAGTATTTCTAGGACCATCAGGGAAGTACAAAGGTTATTAAGAATAAAAATCAAGGGTAATATCTCATGATGTTGATGCTTTTCTTACAGAGCAATGGAAGTCAACGTTTTCGAGACTTTGGGGAAAAAAAGGTAAGGTTTTGTGATTTATTGTCAGGTTTTTTTTACTTTCAGAGTTTTTGCTACAGAGCAACATTTGTTGTTTATTAAAGCTCTCCCTCTAATAAGAAAAAATAAAACAAGAAACTGATTTTCCAAAGGTGGTCACACGGTGACGGCTTATTTTCGATTCCATAGAATCAAATTACCCAATGCAAAAAAATAAAGGTTGCCATTGCCATGTCTGGATTTTGCAGCTGTTGAGTATTTCACAATTTTGAATTATGTGGGTCCATTTTAAAGAGGTAAAACGTACTACTACTATATTTTCCATGACTTGTCTGTTGCCAAGATTCCCAATTTCGTTTTTTTTTGCAACAACATTGAGAAAAAGTAGAAGATGATGGTGTCCCGTGGAACATGTCTAAAAAAACCCGATGGTCTTTTTTTTCCCCCTGACTGATTACCTCGCTCTGCAGCTCATGGGCCTTCTTGGCCCATTGCACTTTCATGTCGTCCGGCAGCACGGTGTAGGAGTGGAACTTGGTCTTGTAATCCTGGTCGCTGGCCAGAGCCTGGGCCTTCCTGGCGTGCACCAGGTGGACCATGTCCAAAGGCAGATGGAACTGGGCACTGGTGATGCGGGACTCCTTCTTGTACTGCTGCTCGCTGTGCAGCTTGGCCACCTGCATGCAGTGCAGCAGCCTGGGGTCGTCCAGGATGCTCCTAGCCCCGATGTGCTTGCCTTTCTCCAGGACAAAGTCGTGTCTGTACTGGTACTGCAGGACAAGATCGCGCCGGGGAGGGTTTAAGTTATCTCGTGGTTCTGAGAGCAACACAGTTCAACAAAGTGGAAGCAGTTTTTTATTCTAAGCCTGATTCAAATTTTGTTTGTTGTGGTTCAAGCATTTTGAATCGACACTGCCAACGGTCTTAAATCCAGAAAGAGACCTTGAGGGTAATGTTTTGATTATTTTTCTGTGTAACTGATGTCATGCTAAAATCCCAAGGGCAAGGCTTGAAAGTTCAGCACCATGTGTTTGCTTTTTTAAAAAAAAAAATAGCTCCTTCTGAATGCTGTACCATTATTTCTCACTTTACCTAGCCTGCTTTTTGGCCACACAGAAAATGACTAGAATTGACAATCAAACCTGGTCTGTCTTCACAGGAGAAGGAAGGAAACAGCAAACACCCACTTGACACAGGGACAATATTCAGTCTCCCCTCACATAGAAAGGTGGCTGAGGCCAGATTTCAACCCAGGATTCTGGAGCTGTGAGACAGCAGTACTAACCACCACATCATTATGCTGCTGAAGAAGAAAAAGTTAGTTGTGCTGGTGAACTCACATCACTTGCTATATCCCCTGAGGCTTTCGCTGTCTGGAAAGCAATGGCATCCATTGTTAACTTGTATCCCTGAGCTCTCAGATTATTCCACGATTCTCTGTATTTTATCTGAAATAATAGGAAATGACAAAAGTCAATTAAAGATGAGCACAAAACTATAAAACTGTACCTTAAAAGAGTCGCAGCAGGCTTTTACCACAGTAAAATAAAAAATTACTCAACGGATACAAAGCACCATTACAAAAGCAGTGGAATAGGAGAAGAAAAACCAACAACAAATACCTCACTGAAGTTGGCTGCATTAATCTTGGCTTGGGTGAGCTCAGGTCGTCCAAGTGTTAAGGTATAATTATGTCTTGCATTTTCTCCGGCTTCTTTGTAAAGGCGCTGAAAAATACTTGTTTTTATTAGTTTTTACATGTTTTTATTATGAAATCGGCTTTGCCACAAAATATAATGAATGTTATTAATGTGTTGGCTGTTTTGAAGTGTAACGATAATGTTATCAGCCCTTAGCAGCTTACCTCATTGGTAATCTGGTTGCTGAACTTTGCATGAACCAAGTCAGGTGAGTCCGTCACTGCTGTGTGCTTGAAGGAATAGGGGTGTTGACGGTATTTTTTCTAATATGAATGAAGGGAGAGAAATATAAAAGCTGGAGTAAGTCCGGTTGTTTAAATCCTTTTGCAAGAATCTTCATGTTTGAGTCAGGAAAAGTGCAGCTAGTATATTTTAATTTCATCAATATTAAAAATCTTTTAAGAAGTGCACACACGTAAACTGTAGTCCCTCACATCACACTTTCATAGACAAAACATAATTTCAACATTTTAGGATAGCAGTATATAACTGTACACAAAGTATCATGATTTGCTTTTGTGCTCAAGTTTGAACAGGGAAGGTGCCGTTCTGAATATTTATATATTCAGATGTACGCGTTCATACTATTTTTTATTTAATTAAAATTATTAATGAGCAGCTACTTGTTCCAAAAATATTTTTTGCTCAATATATTACAAATTACTGCAGTCAAAGATGACAGTTTAAAAACTCAGTCACCCTGCTTGTGACATTTTTTACACAGATTTGATTTACACAGAGGGCTCCATTGTATACAAGATAAACCTGACTAGGGAACAAGCATCCCAAACAGTTCTCTTCTTATACTACATGATAATCTTGTAACTGTACATTTCTAGGCTAGAAAATACTGAGTTTCCTTACCTCACTAATGAGTTCATTAGCTCGCTTGGAGCCTTCAATCTGTACAGCCCCAGTGCTGATCCAGGCCACTCCTCGCAAGAAGTTTAGATCAGATCTGTAGAGTTTCTGTGAAATATCATAATTGTGTTGTTTATATACACTGTACATATTGCAATAGCGCACACAGCTCAGAAAAGAGCATGTGAGGATTTAAAAAATGTATTTGTGGAACTATAGCAAAATCTCTTTCACTGTTAAGCACACAACTTGTACTAATTGATAATTGGTCCAATTAGAGCATGCATAACTCACATAGATTGAAAGTCTTCATAACCACATTCATAGACCATTGTCAGGTGGTTTGTCAACTTGCAGTGTGAACCTTTTGCATCTAAGCAGAAAGTGCTTTTGAAATTTAAAATGTTACCTCGCTCTGTAAGTCATAGGCCTTCTTTGCCCACTGTAGCTTCAGATCACTGGGCAGAGAGGTGTAGTTATGGAAGAGGTGTTTGTAGTCCTGGTCACTGATCAGGGACTGAGCCTTCTTGGCATGGGTCAGCTCCATCATATCCAGAGGGAGGTGGTACTGGGACCTGCCTCTCACAGAGTCCTTCTTGTAGCTGATCTGTCTCAGAGATCAAGGGGAAACCACATTTCAAAAAAGAGGCTGTGCAAAAAAATGTTAGTAGAAATCGCATAATGTCAATTTAGTCTGCCTATGCAAACATTATTTCAAATGTGTCTGAATTGATGAGTCTTTTGACATGAAATCGATTCATTCCGGTTTGTGCGGTGCATTCCACTTTACACATGATTTGCCTCTGAAATTTGAACTGTAATTGTATTCAGCCACTGAATGGTTTATTTTGACTATGGCAGATGAGGAAGGTATTTTGAATCAGCCCCATTCTGTAGTTGGGATCAGTACTCTGCAAGTATTTTTGTATTGTGTTTCTTTGTTTAGTGTCTATGCTTTAAAGTAAGTGCATGTTTTATAGTAATTGTTCAATGAAACAATTCAAGGTCTGATTTTTAAGGATGCAGCTTTTCCTTTAAGCCTTTTTCTTTGCTTGTTAACATATGGCAGTAAAGCAAATGTTTTTTGCTTGTTATGTCAATATATTAATAATACTTAAGGATCTAGAATAATTTAAGAAGGCACCTATCTCTTTACTCACATCACTCTGTAGCTGAGCTGCATGGACAGAGTGCACAATCTTTATGTCATCCTCCACTCCTTTCAGTCCAATCATATGTCCCTTCAATTTTTCAAACTCTTCTTTGTATTTGTACTTAAAAAAGAATTTGAAGAAAAAGAAGTACATCAGAATCGTCTTAACAGACACTCCTTTTTGCACACTGTGTCTATTGCATGTACCCTCTGCATCATCAGAGTGGCAGGGATTGTTTTAGAAGGGGCTGTAACAGCAGATCACATCAGAGGTTATCAATGGCCTCTATAATTTGGAGATAGACACACTGGGAGGTAATTAGTTAATGAATCAGATTACCAGTTGTGGTGAATGCTACATTCTTACACGAGGTTACTTAGGAATGTAAAGGCCTTAAAGGGAGTAGTGGTGGTTGGGTTTTTGGTAGCAATCTGTAGTAGACTTGGCCTGTTGGAAGGAATGGCACAATCATGACAATATAGCCTCCTACGCTGTCCAGTATGACCATTGTAACTTTTTCATATTTTCAGTTTCCTGGAGCTACTTTGTTTGAAGGTAGGATCTGTCACAGAGACTATTTGCTTATTCTTTTAAAATTTGTATTTACATGTTTTAGAGAAGCACTTCACAAGTGTGAAATGTATCAATGTGTTATTCTCGTAACATTTTAAGGGCCTACAAATTTAATAAAACCATCAAACGCAAAATGAAACATTCCAGATTGAGTTTATGCAGGCAACTAGAAAAAATCTCTACCAAGTGTTCTTGGCTCTGAGATTTTTAAACTGTTATTTGAAACTTTAACAAATGGCTCATTTTAAAAGGACAGGACTCTAAATGCACGTGTTAACCTAGACAAATACTTACATCACTGATAATATCTCCTGATGCTTTTGCAGCCTGGAATGGAATTGCATCTAAACGCAATGTGTATCCAGCATCTTTCAGTTTAGTCCAAGATTGCTTATAACAGGTCTATAGCAAAAAAAGACACACATTAAAACCCTAACAGAGTTCTAGTGGCCTTGTTACTCCATTCCTGGAAGGAAACTAGAGAATCTTTCATCACTCCATCAGTAGTTTTTTGCATGCTTATCCTTCATTAAATTACACTACATTATATGGCATTACCTATATTTGGGTCTCAAAATATTTTTTTAAATCGCAGATAGGTACTTTATAGTAGTTATCCAACCATCCAATATCAGAAAGAAGCTTATCCTGGCCAGGGCTGCAGCAAACTGGAATTTTCTCCAGGACAAAACAAGGAGACTCAAGGAAGGACTGAAAGTGCACAAATGCTCTTGCCTTGGACAAGACACCACTCCAAGACCCCGAAAAAAGGTACAATTTAAGAAAAGCAGATCAACCTAGCCAGCAGGTCTATCCTGTTAGTGACAAAAAACTGGAGCAGAACATAACATTTTCAAGACCAAAATGAAACCCAGATTGCTGGAGCTGTGAAGCTGCAGTTGTTAACTGATACTCCACCATGATGCTCTCTACTGTTTATATGCATGTATAATATTTAATTACGAAAAGAGATGCAGCAATAAGGAATGTGAAAGTCTTTACTGCATAGAGACTTCTTTACTACTGCTATTATTATGTTAGTTTGTACAATCAAGTATTTTTACTTTTTCTATAAAGAAAATCTGGTGCTGGCAAATCAGATTTCTTTTTAAAATATAGTTTTTTAAAATGTTTTGTTGTTTTTTATCCAGTTAAATGACTGTTTAGAACAAATTACAGTACAAAGTACAGTACAAATTACAGGGTTTTATTCATGGAAATTAAAACCAAGTCAAGCAACAAAATGTTGGACAAACTCGTATATAAAGGGAGATTATGTTCCCCTAGACAAGAATGGTAAACATCTGTAGGTAGGGAAACACCATTAACAATGACGTCACTGGTTTTCACTAAAAGATGTGCTGTAAACCAACAGAGATAATGTTTTCGGTCAACTTGGAATGATCAATAGATATATTTTGAGAACTTAGTTATAAACGAAGAGGACTCTTTCTCACCTCACTGATATTCATTGCATTGAGTTTAGCTTGGATGTGCTCTGGAAGATCTTTAGTCAGGGTGTAATGATGTTTCACACTCTCTCCATGCTCTCTGTAGAGTCTCTGAAAAGAAACAGACATCAGTCATTGTAAGGGGTCTGAAATACTTTACCATGAATTAAACAGCAATGTTCCCACAACTATAGATTTTGCTTGCTTACACCATAACTGTATTACTATAAACTGCCTTGAGATGATGAATAATAAAATATGCTATATAAGGAACAAGTAATAGGTTTATTCCATGCTGAAAAAAAGAAGAAAGAGAACACAACGTTTCGGCCGTGGAGCCTTCTTCAGGTGTGAAGAAGGCTCCACGGCCGAAACGTTGTGTTCTCTTTCTTCTTTTTTTCAGCATGGAATAAACCTATTACTTGTTCCTTTGCAGCCTACGCATGCTGACGCAGCTACCCACCTGAACTACTATGCTATATAAGATAAAGATTTATTATTTAATGGATCTAATCAATTTTAAAAAAAATAGGATTTTGTAACAAATTAATGGCATCATCATGTTTAAGGTTTCATAACTGCAAATAAAACTACTCTATAAAACAATGTTATCAGTCTTAAGTGTACAACAAAGCATCTTACATCCACAGCCTGGTTGTAGCTGATTTTGGCTTGAAGCATTTCAGGTGTGTCTTTCACGCTCGTGAACTTCAAAGCATATGGGTGCTGGCGATATTTTTTCTGTCAGGGAAAATAAAGGGATAAATACATTGAATAAATACATTTTAGTGTTAACTATTTCATAATATTCCAGATAGATTTACAGCCTCGTTTTTAATTGCTATGTGCAAACCCTGTCACTGTGGAATTCAAAGGGAGAAGTTTCTGGTTTTCAGTTAAAGTCGGTATGAGAGCACAGCCATGTGAGGGAATAAGCTACTGCTCTTAGTCACCTGACCAGTTGCACGAAGTCAATTGTTCAGGTGACTGTTTAAAAGCAGAAAGAGGACGCTTGCTAGGTCAGTCTGCAGGAAGTGATGGCTATGTGTTTAAGATATTGAAAACAGTATTATCTGTTTTTGAGCCTTCTCGTCTAACCTCCTTTGTTTTGGATACAATGTATAATGTGGTGTTTAAGTAATGCATCACTAGCTTCTCAGGGAACAAAAAAAGATTGTATCTTACTTCACTGATAAGTTCTCCTGATTTCTTGGCTTGCTCAACATCTAGTGATCCTGCAGTCATCCACCCCACCCCTCTCATCCAGTTCAGGTCAGACTTGTACTTGTTCTGGGACAGCAAAATAAGCAAGTATATATTTTAAGGAGAAATTCCTTGGTTTTCGCAAAACTAAACTACAATGAAAGCACTGTATTGTGCAAACAATCATGAGTACAGAGATTAAGATGCTATGTTAAACCTAGTTCAAAATCTACCAAAAACTGACATACTTTTCCTATTAAGTAAAAGCCCTTTTTTAGATTTATCATACAAGAAACATTCAAGTTAATTTGAATTTGGTTAGGGGGCTTGAACATTTTATGCTGTCTTTAATCCAGGCCTTAAAAATAGTTTCAGGAACAGAAATGCAACCAACTGGTCAAGAAATAAGTTCAAGTAAGAAACAGATGAGATAAAAAATCTCTTTTGGGTCTTATGAACGACCATCCTATTAGGAATCATTCATAACTCTCGCACTAAAGTTAGGGCACGGGTGACTGAGTCTAGACTTTAACATTTATTTGATTACTTGGCTTTTTTTATTCTTATGCTCTTTAATAATTGATTCATTAATGATAAATAATCTACAATGTGGCTTGTCAACGTTACAATGCCAGAAGCTGCCCTGATGGCAAAAAAACAGCAGACAATGAGGTTATCATCTGATCATGGTACCCTATCAATGGGTATCCTAATGCTTTTCTTATTTACAGCTCAACAGTCAAACATCATTGCAAGAACCAATAAATAACCTGTCTGGGAAAGATCAGAGAGAAACAGTTCTTACATCACTCTGTAGTCCATATGCCTTCTTAGCCCATTCCACCTTCATGTCAGTGGGAAGAGTGGTGTAATGATGTAAGATGGTCTTGTACCCTGTGTCTGTTGCCAAGCATTGGGCTTTCTTGGCATGTACCATGTTCAGCATGTCCAGGGACGCACTGTACTTGGTCTTGGAGTCCTCATACTCTTTCTTGTACTCCAGATCACTCTGTAGCTTGGACACTTGTGTGGAATGGGCCATCTGAGAGTCTTCCTTGACATTCTTTACTCCAATCATCTTGCCCTTTGTCTTTTCATACACTTCTCTGTACTTAATCTGGCGGGGGAAAAGAGTGTCACCCGGTCTCGCTTCAGAGATATTAAAAACTGTTTATATCCACAACTCTCCATCTTAATAATTAAGCATAATGAATAATTGTAATAATATATTTATATATAATAATTACAATTAGCTGGAAGATGTTTTTATTCAAAGCAATTTGCAGGGACTAGGGAGTAAACCATGTATCAGTAACTACAGCTGCAGTCAATTACAGCAGGAATTTGGTTTTTCATTTTATTCAAGTTACAGAACGTAATGGTTCAGTAAAATGCTTGAGGGGGAATCTTGACACACAAAATAAGCAAGGCTTTAGACATCAACCTCCTGGTAAAAACTGAAATACGACATGGCAGTTTTTGTCATCAGACTTAAAGGGCCCAATTAAAACAGATTTGCTCCTGATATTCTGTTAAACAGTTACAGTATATAAGTTTTAATGTAAAGTACACACAATGTTGTAATCAATTAAAGATGTAAGTGTGTTTAAAGGGTAAATAAAATGCCACATCATTTTGAGCTGAATTTTATGCAGCGATAGAAGAAAATAAAAAAAGAATTGCCCTAGAGCAAGAGGCTTTGAATGTTCATCTCTCAACTCAAAAACAGATTTCTGAAAGATTTAAAATAATTTTTACAGCAATTCTTTTGTGTTTTATCCAATGAGAAGGAGACCTACATCACTTGCAAGATCCCTCTTGGCTTTTGCAGTCAGAATTGACAGGGCATCCATGCGCAGCTCAAAACCTTTCTCCTTCTGCTTTTCCCAGCTGCTTCTGTAAGTTTTCTGTATATCAGATAAGCAATTAGCAAACATATTAGCATGAAAAACCTTTGGTGCTTCAGCACTCTATTTCTAGCATCCAGACGTTTCCTACAGCAGGACAGTATTATTTCTAGGATTATTGTAAGCCAGTAAACACAGTGACGTCATTAAACAAAAAAGATACTTAATGCTTTGGGCCAACTGGACAGTCATTTTAGTTTGGGTTTGTTGATATTAAGATAAGAAATTGAACTTCAGAGTAAGCGCAAGAACAGACACTTTTTGTCAGTTCAGCTCAGTGGCAGAAATACAGTATCTCACTTCAATAGCAATTTTCCTTACTTCACTGAGGTATTCCGCATTCGTTTTAGCAAGCTTGAAGAGAGGCTCGTCTTTGCTCATGGTGTACTGGTGAAGCATTTGCTCAGTGCCCGCCTTGTACACTATCTGAAAGGAAAGTGTGGACGTGTGGATAAGTGCACTAGTGACCCTTCTACCCACACAGAGAAGGAGCATAATGAAATCTGTGAAAATCTAAAAAAGGCATAGAAGTTTTTAAAAATGTTTTTGAATATAAATTCATAAACTTTAAAAAGCATTTCATTATGCAAAAAAAAAGAGATTTTCTTCAGGGTCTGACTTTTTTATGTACAATTTAAACTGAGCTGAGAAATCCCAAAAGGTTATAGCAAAGATACATACATGTAGTAGAGGCATGCTTACCCCACTTTGCAAGTCTTGGCTTCTCTTGGCGTGTTTGATATAAGGAGTGTCGGCCACTTGCGTAAACTTCACTGCATCTGCTTTTTGTCTGTACTTTTTCTAATGAGGAATACAATAGAATTTTCACTTTCTTTCTGTTTACATTTACATCATAAAAGTTGCGATACTAATTGCAATCATCTATTCTTGGTAAGATTATGTTCTCAAATTGTTAAATCAAATGCATAAAGAATCTGCTCTAGAAAATGTTTAATTCATGCAGTTTAACAGGACTTTATGTGCTGCATTTGCTTCAGCAGAAGAGTATATATGCAAAGCCAGGGGCAGCACAGTTTTTAAACCTCAATGTGGAGGGGAGTGAATTGTCTCCTTTAGTACTTACCTCACTAACAAGTTCTCCTGCTTTCTTGGCCTGTTGCACATCAAGGCAGCCTTCTGTCATCCAACCAACACCCTTCATCCACAATAGATCAGCCCTGTACTGGTTCTGAAATCAGACACCGAGAAGTGAGTTCAAGGACAGTTTATAGCAAACATAATATGATGCATTAAGTTAAGATGACAGAATCCACAAGAAAACTGGATGGTGTTAAACTCTCAGCCATGGGAAGTTCGGTCATTTAGTACATTGTTAAATGAGGAGGCCCTGTGTGGCACAGAGCTGGGAGGTTCCTGACAGGAAGTGCACTGGTTTCTTTTTCAGCCTCTGAAAGATGTAAATGGTGGTTATGCCTCCTAACAACATGTTATTCAACAAAAGGTGATTACACTTCTTTTAAGTTTCTAATGTGCTAAAATTCAAACACAGTTTTCATTTTTTATTTAAGGTCAATTTATAAAATGTAACTTTTCAATTAATATTAATTATTGGGTAAACAAACGAAAGCAGAGCCTAATCATTCTAAAGCCAATTAGTCATTTACATCTTAATCTACTGTATAGTGCATTTATTTTGTGTGTAAACAATAAATACCTTGTACAGTAAATATTCTTTCAATGATCCCTGAGCTTCAAAAATGTGATAACAGTAAGACTTCTGATTTTTCATATGTACTTCAGCACTATTTGCATATTTTTGGAGCAAAAAACTCAAACACTGTGACTCTGACCATGTTCCACATTACTGTTATTATTATTATTATTTGGATGACATACTTAGATACTGTACTTATACTGTATAAAGCTTATAATAAAACATTAGAAATACAAAGAAACTCAATTTTGCCGCCGAGTACCTGCAAAATCTATGTTTCCTGTATTTTTTCTATGTCAGGCAAAACATTTCTGGGAAAATAAATTCTGTTTATTCAAAAAACGCTCTGTACTTTCCAGCTGATGTTTATCTCACCTCACTCTGTAAGTTGTAGGCCTTCTTTGCCCACTTGACCTTCATGTCATCAGGCAGCACAGTGTATTCGTGGAGCCTCTTCCTGTACTCCAGGTCACTGGCAAGAGACTGGGCCTTCTTGGCATGGCTGATATTAATCATGTCGAGGGGCAGGTGGAACTGGGACCGGGCCTCTTTGGAGCCCTTCTTATAGGCGATCTGAGGAAGGAGTGAAGATTCATGGGAAAGGTTCTCAGCAGTTGACAAAGAAAGTCAAACAGTTTCCCACCAGGGTAAAAGAAGCTGTGCAAGAACACCAAGTATGGGCTTGTTAATGAATTTATCATTTTACCTCGTTATTCATCTTGGCAACCTGCAGCGAATGCAACGTCTTGGAATCGCTCATGTTGACACCTACTGCTTTGTCCTTGATTTTCATGAAATCTTCCTTGTATTTTATCTGTTAAGATTGAAAATATGATTAGCTAGCACCCTTGCCAAGCATTTTACTGTTGTTGCTGCAAAACGGTCAGGCCCAGCTCCAAGGTGAACACTAGTGCCTTTGATATCCTAGGTGCACCACTGCTCGTGGTCTGGAAGGGTCACTCTACTAAGGCTTTCCCAGGTACAACACAACACAAGCTCACTGAGAAAGCTGACATTCTAGACAATCAATACTTACATCACTAGCTAAGTCCCTGGATGCTTTGGCTGTCTGTAAAGACAGGTCATCCAAACTCATCTCGCAAGCTTTAGATTTTGTCTTCTCCCAGTTTTCTTTGTATTTTATCTGTAAATAAACAAAAATCCAAATACTATACTTCTAGAGTAGCTCTATAAGTTACATAAATACAGTATAAATCCTGGAAAGATTTTTTTCATTTTAATTTTTGACTTAAAGTAGTACCACTTTACTACATCTTGTCATCTACAGTAAATACTGAAATTCTAGTGTGTGTTTTAAGCAGAATTTCCTGACATTTAGACAATACTGATAAAAATGATTTTTATTAGCAATTAATTATTTTAATAGCATTTCCTAAGGTTTTTTAAAGAGACTTTTTTTAAAGAAATGAAAATACAAAATATTGATGGCGCGTCTGTTGAGATCTTTGATAAAGGCATTGAATGGGACCCAAACAAGGTCCTCAGTGAGAATTCCAGTATTCTGAGTTACACTACAAAAAATAGCCAGGAAGCTCATCACAGATTACAACTTGTCCATGGTGCGGGGCTATTAAAGCATTATTAATCACACAGGAGAATTACACAGGAGCCTAGATAAGCATATTGAGCTCCTAAAAGGAATGGAATTATATTTAGCTCCACAGTAGAAATAGACTCAGACACTGAGCACATGGCTCTGGTGTGATTAGCTGTTTATGTAACCAGTAACTGGGCTTCCTTGGCTTTTTATATGGGAAAGAAATCTAATGAATTACAACCAAACAATATGCTTTTTTTCCGGTGATAAAGAGACGTGCATGATGCTTTATACAGAAGGATTTAGAAACAGGGGGATAGGTAAAAACTTAAAAATATCTTGATATTCCATATAAAAGATTTTAAAGGTTAAAGTGAAAATGTGACAGTTGATCGGAGGCTTAAAATAACTACATTTATGCTTTATATTTCTATTGTTTTTGACTATTTCATATCTCCATGCAGCTAAACAGTCCTAGTTAGTCTTCAGCACTTACATCACTAAAAAGTTCTGCATTGGCCTTGGCTTTTTTGATCTGGGGAAGATCCTGAGGGAGAGTGAATTTCGTCTTGGTTTTCTCATATTCAGCCCTATAGTTCAGCTGAATTATAAGAAAATGAAAGAAATGAGTTGTGAGAACAAAAAAAGTATCATAGTCACAGATTAGTATCAGAGTCAGTAAGATCTCAGGTTTCAGAGTGCCACTTGAACACAGAAGCACATACTGAACATTATGTGTAGTGTTATAAGTATAGCACCAAGCAAACTGCAATGTACAGTAAATAAGAATACCTCCTAGGCATTAAACAGTTGATGAAATGGTAATGTTTATGCTGAAAAATGAATCGATTCTATTAATCTTGACTACTAATTTGCTAATTTTCCCTGTTTCAACAATATTTTTGTAAGATGAATTTTATCAACTGAGCTACAATAAATAAAATAAAATAGTACATACAGAACTACGACTACAGAAATACTGTAACTTGCTTAGTGGGTGTGAGGTTTTATTTAATGGTACCTCTTACAAGTGATGATCTTTTAAAAAAGAAGCAACAGAAACTGTGATACTTTGATTAGTACAAACACACTGAAAATGTCAATGTGACAATTGAAACCTGACAATATTAGGACTTGCAATGGGAAAATGTTGGGGAATAAAAGCAATTACCAACTAATACAAAGACCTGGTTCAAGTATCACAGGTCAAACCCCAAAACAGAGGTAGAGCATTTGACTCACACACCGCAAGATTTGGCAGCTCAGAAAAACCATCAGTAAAATACAATACCAAATTAAAAGCCCATTGATTGGTAATATTGTTTTAGTAAACTAGAAGGATGTTTCTAGTAATTGGTTTCACAATATTTATCTATTATTAAATATTTAATCAGAAGATTAATGAGAAAGACAACTAGGTGTTTGGCCTCCTATAGTAGCTGAATGTGCCTTTGGTTAACTCTATGAGTGATGTTTTATGAGAAAGGCCCTCAACCAATTGATACCAGGTCGTGTGTCACTGGGTAATTGTGTTTATATTGAATCCTCCCGTGAGGAAAATGCTTTTTGTGAAGAAGGTAAATCATTGAAATTTGCCAATGACCGAGCTCAAGAGAATCAGTTGACACTTACATCACTGAACTGTTGGGCGTTGATTCTTGCTTGTACTATTTCAGGAGTGTCTGTTACTGAGCTGTACTTCAGCTTATCAACGTGCTGCCTGTAGTTAACCTGGAATTAAGGAAAGTGTGACAAGAAAGAAACAGTTTATTCCCAAGCACATCCTATTAATGGTTCATGTAAATCACAAACACCTTGTGAAATGTGCAATAGAAAATAAGAAGGTTAGAGTGAAGGGGACTTCCACCTACCATTAAAAAGCAACAGAAAAACAGTAAACATGAAAAAAACAACAAAACTGAAACAAAGTGCCTTTATACTAACACAAATCATTTTAATTTGTAAAAGAAACTTATCCCATTCCTATGAAGTATGCCGTTACAATGATGAAACAAGGTTCGGTATTTGAACAGCGTCTTACTTCTTTTAATGGTTCCAGTTTTCTTTGAGTCTCATATGATGGCGTCATTGTGGCTGGATAGTTATAATCAGCATGTTCACTCTTCTCATGTTCATACTCTGATTTGTAGGCAATCTTCAAAATACAGGAAAAAAAATGTGAAACAAACAGTGATTTAAAATGTGCTTTTGGTTAATCCAAGTATATTTCATTCAGTATTAGCCACATCACTGTGCATGTTTTGACAGTTATTTAGACATTTCTAAGTAAGAACTGGACAAGTTTCAATTGTGTTCTCAAAGGGATGTTTTAAACATAAACTGTTAGACAGATAATGTTTATTTTAATGAAGAAATTAAATTCTGCTTCTGTGTTGAAATATTTGAACAAAATTTCCAAAGGGGCATAAATCACCACAGATTTTAAAGTTTGCTTCTCTCACTGCGAAAGAGCTTCACAGTATTTTAAACTTTCCAATTTATATCTTGTGATTTGTCTTTTTCCAATGCTAAAAACGTGAATAAAAACTGAAACTATACACAATAGGCTCTGTTCAATGCAGATATACAAGTAAATGGTGCACTTACATTGCTTGCCAGATTTTTTACTTTCATGGCATGTAGTGTCCGTTTGTCCATGCCAACACCTTCATAATGCCCCTTCATCTGGTTCTGATAATTCTCCTTGTACTTCACCTAGAAAAAACATCAGTGTGTATGAGGCATTTTTTGCAACAAGTTTTATTTTGAATTGTGCCTGCAGTGGCTCCAAAGTGACAGTTTTAGAATAAACACAGCAGAATAAGAAGAATAAACAAATCACTGCACTGACTTTTACTTTATATGTTTCTGTCAGTGTACTTGAATTAATGGTTAATTGGTTGTAATTGTACTTGTACACTGTAATTGAAAGATGCCTAGAAAACAACGTTTACTCTTTAATCAGGTTCCAATGACTTTCTTTTGGCCCTAAATGTTGAATGTTTATGAGGAGTTCAATGTGAACACAAGCAGCACCAAGGAGACACCAGTAAAGTGGAGCAGACATCAAGCTAGAAAAGCTGTACAGCAGTAGCTCTCACTGAATCCCTGTCTATTTTAAACCCCTCCTAGTGCATACTTACATCACTGGTGTATTTGGAGATCTTGGACACATTTTTAAACTGCGGGGTCTCACAGTAGTTAATGCTGTGACCCTTGGTGTTCTCCAGATCCTTCTTGTACTCCACCTAAGCAAGAAGAATGATTAGCACTACACCACATACTGAAAGTCATTATATTTTACTCTGAAATGTATTATTGTAAACATGCCATACTGTTGATGTTACTGCCAGCTGTGGGGAAACGGAAAACTAAAATAAGGAAATTACATTGATATTACTGACCCTGTCCTATCTAAAATAGCACTGGAAACCAGCAAGTGATTGAACGAGTGAAGACCTTAAGTGCTATAGTCCAGGGACTTTTGGTTTGAATTTGGGGTGTGACCATAATCCATACTGCTGTTGTTGACTGGATTTGATGTGCATACTGGTCAAGATTGTCTGCATAAAATATAGATTTCACACACTCAAATGAATGTACATTCAAATTCAAACAGATATCGAAACTGGTGTTTACCAAAAAAAAAATACATTTGGATCTTCATAAGTAATAACAAGTGTGGTACACATTGTAGTACATTTCATGGGAACAGTTTTGGAACAAGACTGGTACTGAAAAATGTTATTTAAAGAAACAAGAATCTCTGAAAACTACAAAGAATATGGGTATATGAGTATTATTTGTTTTCTTTTAGATAACCTTTTCCTACCTCACTGACAAGCTTGTTGATTTTCTGGGCATTTTTGATGACCAAGTTGTCGTCTGCTGTCAAGGTGTTGAAATGAGCTGTGCCTTTTGTCTTAGAAAACCCTTGTTTATACTTCACCTTAAAAAAGTAAACAAGAACACGTGCATCATGGGATATATTGTCATTGTTTTCTTGTTATTTGTTCTGGTCTTGGCCATATACTGTATATAGTAGAGAGTGAGTGATGATGGGTATCATCACAGAAATATCATTTTTAGGTGGGAATTTTTAACTTTAATCATGCTTTGAGCAATTTTCCACTCAAATCTCCATCATTTTTTTCATTTTTCATATTTAGATTTTTTTACATCCCCTTCCAAATAAAATGTGGACTACCTGACTTTCATCTTAACTTTTATATTCATTCCACAATAGTTTTGTTGCAAAAAAGTATTTGTGTAATAAACCGTAGTTTAAATGGATAGGACCACATTAATAAAACTTTGAACAAAGTTAATACCCTATTGATCCCTAATAAAGACATGACAATTGTCACAGTTATCTTTTGGAATGCTAGTTTATGACTTACAAAAAATTCTAAGTGTTACATTTAGATTCTATTATATTAGGAGTTTGTCTTTCATTTTAGAAAAAAGAGGACAGAAAAGCTTATGACTACTGCCCATATAAGTACATAAATTTGCAAGTCTCAGTAATAGATACATATATCATAAGGTGCTATGAACTTACGTCACTGGCCAGTTCATGGGCTTTTTTGGCAATTTGATATGCAGGAGTTATCATGGCAGGGAAACTGCCCTTTCCTCTGTGCTCTTCATAGTCTTCAGTATAAGCATGCTGCCAGAAAAAGAAACAGTTAAAACATAGCACGTTTTGTAACGAATTCTGTGTTTTGCTTATATATTCCAAATATTATACAGAATTAAGAACTACAAATAGATAATGTCAAGAAATGTTACCAATTACCACCCTCTAAATAAACACAACCACTGTAATCAGATAGTTCAGTCTTCATCTATGATACAATGATGCTTCATAAACTTATCATGTTGATACATTTATCCACGATAACTGTCTGCTATTGAATATAATCCATCAAGAGATGTCAAAATTGAATGCTCAAAACATGACTAGCTGTAAATATTAAAATGTTTTTCTTATTGAAATTGTGAAAATCCAGTATTGTTATCACTGTTTGGGCATATTTAACAGTGTAACATATGACTACACTTTTCATTTCCATGAATGTATCCTTCTTTGGTTTCTATGGAGATTAAGGGATGTCACCAACCTGGCTGAATTTCTCTGCATTGTCTCTAGCAAGAGCCAGTTCTGCAGAGCCTGCTGCACTGCTTCCCTTCCCTTTCATTTCCCTCTCGTACTTCTGATGGTACTTGATCTAATAAATTACAGTAGAGCCCGTTGTCAGATCTTACATGACAAACCCTTGTGGGAAAAGGCAATGGAAAACTAGCTAAGAAGAGAGGGCTGGCCCTGACCCCAAAGAGAGACAGGCCAGTAAGGTTACCCTTAAATCAAACAGTTCAGAACACTTTCATTCTGACCACTGATACAGGTGCTGTTTTTACATTCATTTACAGTATAGACCTTTCTAATTGAAAGTACCGTCTCCTTAACCACTCCAACGTACTAAATTGATCAAATTTCCCATGGTTCTTGTCTTTACAAATTGATGATTTAAGGGTGACCTGTAAGAGGAGTTGACCAAATCTATTTCTCGAGGGTAATCGAGGTCTTCTGGTCTTCATGATGATTTATGTAATTTATCAGGCTGCTTACTCAGCTGGACATATTTAAATATTGCTAGGGTCTCGTAAAATTGATGCTTAAAAATGCTTAGCTCAAGGTACATTGATTTATTCATTTTCAATCTAATCGGATAATTGGAGCAATTAATAATAATGGATGGAACAAAAGTTAGAAGACTCTACAGACCTCTAGGAACTGAGTCTGACAATCTTGTTCTTGAGGAAAATGGTAAACATATCAGCAGACTTTAATCACAGAAAGACCTTATGTATTAACACAACTGATTTTGATGAATAAAAGAAAAATAAGAGGTGTAATATATAATAACAACTGTAATATTAGTGTTGGTGCAAACATTTTTGGATGATTTATGATGCAAGGGTCTTTTATTTAAAAAAACACTTAAATCATTTTAGTTTCATGCATCTGAGACTGAAAGGATGACAGAGAAACGTATTTAATTAAAATTGGCATTACCAGTCTCTTTCTCCTTAAGCCTTAATTAACTTCTCATATTTTTTCATTTGTTTAGAAAAAAAAATCCTTCAAATATTTTTAAATATTCAAAATGACAATGAAAATAATTACATTGTGATTGGAACAAAAAAAATCTGTTGCTGCATGACACACGGATTGCAAAGTTGATTACAAACCTTAGACACTGGATATGTATTACAGCACTGTAGACACGCTAGATGAGATGCTGCATCTGAGCATTACGTGCTACTGAATGAAAGGGTCAATGCTTACATCACTAGCCATTTCATTGGCTTTCTTGGCCACTTCATATCCTGGAGTGATCATGGCTGGAAAGCTGCCTTTCCCTCTGTGTTGTTCATATTCTTCAGTGTACATGTACTGCAAAGAGAACGCAAATCTTTCTTTTTATGTGTGACACAATTGCATTAAATGTTTTCAAGACTTCACAGCATATAGACCTTATTTCCTTCCAACTAGGGAATGACTAGGAAAAATGTATAATGCAAGTCTCCATCACTTCCAAAGCGAACCTGGGTGATTATACATGTAATTACATTAAGTGCTTTTCTAAAATTCAAAAAATGAAAAAAAATATTTGGATTGTGCACGAAGTGCATTTCTTGTGTTAAAAGATTGGGACTTGTTGACTTATTGTGTTATTACAGGAGTGAGAAATATTCAGTTTTAATCAATGAAACTTACATCACTAGCAAGCTGTGCTCCTGTTTTCGCCAGGAGTACTTCTGGAGTATCGGTGACAGAGGTGTATTTAGAAATTCGCTCTTCGTGTCCGCGCTTGTACTCCACCTGCACCAAACACCGAAGTTCAAGCTTCAGACCAATTCAAACAGCATCTTCACATTAAGATTTACCTATTACTCAATTTTTATTTTCAAACTAATCATGTCATCAAATGTTTGTTTTTTTTTTGTGGGACCAAACTGGCTCTTTCAACGTTAGATTGCCAGAGGTGAATACATACTATAGATTTATCAACCTTTGCATAGACATGTCCTTCAACTTTCTTAATAGCATTCTTTTAATCCTAAAAATCAGTAGTCAAGACATTTGAAAGTCATTGATGTTTTACAGCTTTTCACATGGAGGATATACATGTAGATAACCTGCTGGCTAATACTGTTGAAATAACAAGAGTGAGATGGGTCATGTAATATTGGACCCGACTTTCCCTGTGTACACACTGGCCAACAAATTCCCATACAGTAGAGTGTGAGGGCTGTGTGCCCACAAGGAAAATAAGGACCACTGTATTTATCTTCACCTAACTACAGTAGGTGTTTCCAGTCCTGGTCCAAGAGGGCTGGTGCATTTAGTGATTGTCATTCCAAATCGGCTCTTAACATGCTAAACGAGCTGTTTACTGGCTTAACTGGGCTTTCAGTGCTGCTGCTATAAAGAGCCCTTGAATACCTCAAGGACTAGGACTGGACAGCCCTGCTTTAAACGAATCACATGCAGTATAAATGGAAAGCAAACTCCAAGTTCTATGTTCTACTCACATCGCTGGCCAAAGTATTAGCTTTCTTAGCTATCTGATAAGCTGGGGTGATCATGGCAGGGAAGCTGCCCTTTCCTTTCAGCTGTTCGTATTCTTCAGTGTATTTAATCTGTTAACAGAAAATAGCATCACAGACCTTGACCGTAACACTAAAGCTGCAGTACAAATGAGAGAGTCTGGCATTCTGCTGCCTCGCCCATTGTACTCACATCACTCACAAGTGATCCCCCAGCCCTTGCATGAAGGATTTCAGGGGTATCGGCCACTGAGGTGTATTGTGAAACCCGTTCCTCATGGCCGCGCTTATATTCCACCTGGAAATGCATGGAAACCTTCTTATAAAGCGATTACAGAAAGTTCTTATAATGTACTGCAAATAAAGCATGACTTTTCTGCAGTCAGTATTTAAAATAAATGCAACAACTATTTTGGATTTGTTTAAGCAGTCCTTATCGGACCTTTCATTTCCTAAAACATCAGACCGAATAAATACAACATTAAACAATTTTCTCCTTTCTAATATAATTTTTCTTTGGTGTTATTTCTTAACCAAGAATCGCAGGACCAACTCAGATACCATTGTTAGGGAGATGCACTAGTATGTATGAATCAGTGAAAGGCAAACAGGAACTTACATCACTTATGGTTTTTTGGGCTTGGGCCACCCTTATCATTTCTGGGTTGGAGGCTGTGCCAGTGTACCATGATTTCTGTTCCTCATATTCTGCCTGATAGGCTTTCTGAAAAGGGGAGGTATTCAAGGGAAAGACATCAACAGATCTGAAGAGCTCTTACAAAAGCAAGTATTAAAATATTTTATAGACTTTTTGTATGCAATGAATTTCTATACAATGAATCCCGATGTAACATGTTTTACAGCAGCTGTATAACAAAGGACTTAAATTTCTAGAATTGAAACAATGTAATATCCAATGTAACTGCATGATAATGTACACCTGAAGCTGAGGTGATCGTTACTTTGCTTAGCAGTGCTGCTTCAAGGGGCTGACACTTTTTAACAATCTGACATCCAAAGAGAAAAGCAATGAATGTGTCTTATTCCAATTAAATAAAAACATGCGAGTTATAAATCGGTCCTGGTTCAATTACTGTAGATAGGTTTGGCTGTGAGTCTTTCTTTTTCATTATTTGTATTTTATACACACCTAATTTGGAATCACCAATTCTGTTTTTTCGAAACCCATCATTTTCTAACCACCTTATCCAGTATAAGGTCACGGGGGAGCTTACTCCAAGTAATCAATGGGGGCAAGACAGGATACACCCTAGACACCCTAGATACACCCTAAAGAGGCCAGTCCACCTCAGGGCACACAGAGATACAAACTTACCTGCTTGTCTTTGTGTTGTGAGAGAAAACCCACGCAAAAATGGGGACAACATACTGTACTAACTCCATGAAGATAGTGCCCCAGGAATTGAACCCAGCACCAGAGCATTGCAAGGCAGCAATACCGCCCAAAACTGGACTTTTCTAGAGTAATTTATGTAATTTATTTACCACTTCAGAGACAATTAGAAATCAACAGAATATAGTAATTTAATATATATGTGACTTTTTTATTTTAAAATTAGACTTCGTAGTTTACTTCTGCTTAAATATTCAACTAAAATTGAGGGGTTATTACCTGACTTGCAAGATGGCTGATTTTACGAGCATGTTCCACCTCCCTGGACTTCACATCCCAGTGAAAAACTGACTTATACTTCTCTCCTTCTTCTCGGTATTTGAGCTAAAGAAAATTTACCATTTCATTTATCACATCAGCAGTTACAGGAAGTATCAAAGTTTTGAAAAGATATCAGAAGAATTGGTAATTAATTGCTAAGTTCAATTGGATTGATAATTTTAAGGCATATAGAGTTACAGACCAAAATACAAACATTTCTAACTTAAACAGTTTTCTGAATCTATATTGAACATTGAGAACTTCTAGGGTGATCCAAGTAATAAATGTTTACTGTTCCAGACATCTGTGGAGCTTCATTTATTTTTCAATGCAATAACCTATTGACAATTTTTTTAATTAACACTGAACTGTGGGCAAAGCATCTTCCACGGCACTACTGACCTTTTTATACTTTTAATACACTACATAAAACTGAATCATTCCTTTACAAGTT
This sequence comes from Atractosteus spatula, assembly GCF_055471065.1. Taxonomy (NCBI): domain Eukaryota; kingdom Metazoa; phylum Chordata; class Actinopteri; order Semionotiformes; family Lepisosteidae; genus Atractosteus; species Atractosteus spatula. The sequence goes on along the minus strand of NC_142710.1, from coordinate 36,733,026 downwards.
TAGAAAACCCTAAAACAAATGAACTCTCACCTGTGAACTGTGAATGAGTGCAGTGTATGAAATGTAAACATATGTACCAGAGGAAGTGTAAATACTGCACCCTCAAAAACAGATCCATTCTAAGGGGATATTTGATATCCTGTCCTTGAAGAACTTTTGCATGCTGACTGTCACAATCACATTTTATTAACAGCCTAGGAATTCATACACCCACTGTATAGGACTTTCCCCAAACCTGGTCTGATTGTAGTTCAGGAAAAGAAGGTATAAAAACATTCTGTTCCAGAAAGGTACTGTATACAGCTGATTTGGCAATTGAATCCTCTCATTATTTTTTTAAGATCACTGTGACCATATACAATTTCTTTTATTAGGAATTTGTCTTTTCACATACCCCAGCTTGCTCTCCATGAGACACACAGACAGGGAGAGAAGCTTGGGGTCAGAGCGCAGGGTCAGCCATTTATACGTCGCCCCTGGAGCAGTTGGGGTTAAGGGCCTTGCTCAGGGGCCCAACGGAGGAGGATTTCTCTGCCGGCAACAGGATACGAACTGGCATCCTTCCAGCCACATGCACAGATCCTTAGCCACAGAGCCACCGCTTTAGTGTGCTTTTGGTATACAGTACCAGTTTGGAAAAAATATCAGTATTCACCAGGATACAGATTTGAATTTGACTGATTTTACTGTCAAAGAAGTGTCTCTAAAAACAACGATTGTATAGAAGTTAGCACACACTCGAGAGTGTAGACTGAAAGCAGGGCTGTGATTGAGAGGAACAGGAGGTGTCTGGAGAAAGCAGGAGGTGAGCAGCTTACCCTGGATATAATTTTAACTGGTAAACTCATAAACTGGGACGGAGAGTGAGGTGTCATGTCGCAGTCATGACACAAAAATAGAATAAATAGGAACACAACTCATTCCAGACCTGAAGTCTCATAGGACATAGGACTCATCCTGAACTTCGTATGAACTTATGAAAGCTTGTACACAAAGAATACCTATTTTAATAATTTTCATGAACTATTTTTAGTACTTTACTATGCCATCTTACTTTGCATTATATTCTCTTGTTGTGTACTGTAATTGGCTCCTAATTTTACTGTATTACTACATTCTACCAGTTTTAATTAATATAACATCATCAGCACAACTCTTGAAGCTATTTTTAGGCTAGCCACTCACCTACAGTACATTTGGAAACAGTGACATTCTCGACATCCTGTTTTTTTTAAATGTCTGTATTGAAATTCTGACTGCACCTTTGAAGTATCGGACAAATACATCTTCAAATATGTTTCCAATGATTTATATGAAACATTTCCTAATTATATTTCAATGTAAATCAAGACAGGTGGATATGTATCAGTTTCACTAGAAAAAACGTTTAATTGTTTAGAAAAGACTGAGATCATTCTCAACTAATAGTGTCCACAGCACAGTATACTTTTTGTGTACCTTTGTCCTTCCATTCTATACTCACAAGCATAATTTTTAAAAGTTAAACTTTTTTATCTGCTTATAGAACATTCCTGATAAATGTTACTGTAAATCATAACTGTGGAGAAGATTACCCATAGCACCTTAGAATCTTTTCTTTTCTTTTCAATATCACTCACCTCACTGACTGCTTCAGATTGCTTCTTTGCATTTAAGTTGATGGGTGTCTCATATACACTAGTGAAAGTGTTGTTCTTGGGGTTGTGCCTGTAGACATCATCAGATTTTACAGATGTACAAATGAATTTAAAAATGTACAAATGAAATAGTCATATACTACTGGTGACACATATACTTTAAACATGGAGTTATTTAGTAATGAGCTATGATTGTTCCGAAGGAGATACTATGTTATTTTGTATACAATAAGTATATGCATGGAAGATACACAAAGATAACATTGCCCTAGTCATTCACAATGTTAAAGCATTACTATTATTGCTAATAGATATCTACATGTCAAGATAAAAGAATATAAGGGGATTTTGTAATAGTCCCTTTTACTGTCTATTGAGGAAATAATACAAAAGCTTTGCTTTTTTTCAAAATTAGCATACAGTAACATACATTTCAATAAAAGTACTAATAATGCAAATAAATACACACATGCATTAAGTACTCACACTTGGCAGTAGGGCTTTTTCTGATGGCTCACAAAATTATTTGTAGTTAGGATCATCTTACATATTTCGCAGTGAAAGCAGGCTTTATGCCAGGTCTATATAAGTCAAACAGGAAAGCAAAGCAAAATTTGCAGTACTCAAGATGGCATTGAACTTATCAGCAGGACTCTAATTTTTATTTTGAAAATATTACATACATTTTTAAGATTGTATGTTGGTAAGTATTAAACTATATATTGGATCCAGTACTCACTTGCGTCTATGGCTTTCAGTATACATCCCAACACAACTTATAACAACCTTGCAAACATAAGAAGACGGCTACTGAATAGTTAGAGTAATAGTGGTAGGCAATGCATTTTGTAATTTGGCTGATGACAGATCCACAATACATTTACACAATGGTGCTATAAATCCCTGTTCTGTTCTTGTTAGTTTAATTCAACATGTCTTGTGTTTGAACACTTTACTTTCCTCACAACTCACAAGGGTTCGTTCCCAAGTATCAAAACTGTACTGGAATTGATTCGTTATAAAAATCACTCTAGAGTCACTATATATCATTTGTCATATGAATATTAACCATATGAAATATAACCTTACCTTGTCAATGCAATTGATTTTCTCAGCTGGGTAAACAATATAGCCACACCTGGCACAAGGCTGGACATTCATGTTGAAAAAATATTGTATAAATAATTTAAAAAAAAAATGAATAGTGTACAGAAGTAGCAGTGAAAGTCTGTGGACACTTGTGTTATACTTAGCTCTCTAGAATGTGACAGACTGTCCCTTACTTTAATGTATCTAAGGTCCTCCCACTTCAGCTGGGACGACTGCTCACTGGCTGAGATGGCTAGGTGACCAGAGATGTAATATGTTGTTTTTGTACTGAATTGAGTCAGAAGGTAATTTTGGTGCCTGACCCAGATTGTCTCCCTCCTAAAATACATGAATGAACTCAGTAATAAGCTATGTAATAACAATATGCACATTACAAATATGACTTCTATGCACCTGATGCTGTAATAACTAAACTAAGTGTAACATATGTCAGGTTGTCTTTGTCTGGCTGACACTGAATATTTTGTTCTTAAAGTCTTCAAAACCTTTGCTTTAAGCAAGTAGAAGCATTGCAGTTTTGTACACTTCACCACATTTTCTTCTCACTGTTTCATTAAATGTTTAAAGTTTTTCTAAGCCTTTTGTTTCAGAGTAAATTTTTTTCACCATTTTTTTAAACAGAATTCGGGAAATTCAGAAAATGGGAACAAATCTAATCACCTTGTGTAAACTTTTTGGATTAATTTTGATGGTCCTTATCTGCAGAAACGTTTACACCAGAGAATAAACCTTCATACTGTTGTCCTATGAATCAGACTTTGAACTGGCATGTACAGTACTTAATCTATTTTTTAACAAATAACCTAAGAATAACAGTTGTATTATATTGAAAGGCCACATGGCTTTAATTTCATAAAGCAATTTTGAGACAGCCATTGTACCTCAGTATCTGCTGTAAGTCTGTCTTTTCAGTCACACCCCAAAACAATTGTTTTCTGTTCCTTTCTGAAATTAGTGTTAAGTGTGGTAGGCAAAGGTGAAATCCACTGAACATACTGTATACAGTATAATCAAATTGATGCACATTGCCTTTAAGCCACCGTGTGAACCCCTTTTTAAATAGACCTAACGTATAGTACTTATCATGTTAGACTACCTATTTATTTTAGCTTACTGATCCAAACATTGAAAACATAATGACTGATTGAAAACATGCTAATGATTATACATTTCTTACACCATCTTTATGGTTGATGTTTTACGTGAATGGTGCATGAACTTTTGAGTTAAATTCTCACGTCTTTCGTAATAGAAGGAAGGACTTTCCCTTTAAATAAACCCGCTTCCTTAATAGTAAGCTGGTCGCAACTAAAAAATACTTTCATTGCTTCCTGGTTGTTTCGTTGTAACTGCTCGATCAGTTAACTTACGCAAAAACGAAAGAGAAAACGCTCAGTATAGGCTGAAAGATTAAAGAACTGCAAGAAAAAAGCAGCTGCAAAATTTGGAAAAAGTAAGTATGACAAACTACCATTTTGATTTTTTTTAAATCAAGTAACATTTTTACGTAGCTCTGCTCTTGTAGATCCGTCTTAAAATGCTTTATTTTGTAATACTAATGTTAACTAGACGAGACGAAAATCAGTGTGTCATAATGAATGAACATTAAAGACACGTGTAAGATATCACTTACAATTAAAACATCTCAAATGTTTTCTTTTCTCCCCCGAAGTGAACCTACAAAGTGTGTTTCGAAGTTGCTGTAGCATTTTAAAAGATACTTTGGTCAGGACCGAAAATTCTGTTGTAAGTTAATTAAGGAAAGAATAGGGATTGGAAAAAATAGGGCCTTTATAACTTTAGTGTGAGTAGTCCTTCTTTTAAGTACATAGAAGTACTAACATTTCTACATGTATGTAAATAATAACCAACTTCTTCAACTGTAAACACCTTAATGTTACATTACTGCCGCTTGTATTTAAGAAGGTACTTTCAATTTATACACCTGAACATTAAGCTGAGCTAGACGTTGTCTTTGTACACGATTATATAATATAATTAAAAGTTATTTCCAATAAATAAAAGTGAAATTCCTGAAACTCCTACTATGGCATGCTTTGATCATACATAGAAAATACATTTTTCAGCTGAAAAAAATGCAATGTTTCCCTGTCCAATCTCATTTAGTATTATAGAACCATTATTGAGAGTATATATAGAGAAAATGAGATTGGACAGGGAAACACTGCATTTTTTCAGCTGAAAAATCTATTTTCTATAACCGTTTGGTTAGGCAATGCATCTGTCCATCCTGGAGGCAAATTCCAATGCATTGACTGCTGTGTAGAGGGGGTCCATCATTCATTCTGAATGTTTGAGGATAAAGCTCATCTCTCTTTCTGTAGGACCTGTATCTGTTTCAAACTGCACTGATCACACTTCACAGAGTTCACATTTGTCTATTGCTTCTTCTGCTGGGTCTTCTCAATGTTTAGGATAAATGAGCTTCTGTCTCCTTTGACTCTGACGCTGTCTCAGCAAGGAAGCCCATCAGCTTGGCTACCAAACCTTCTTTTGTACATTGCCCCATGTTCTTGATCATAGGGGAGGATGGGGACTTAGATAATCCTGCTGATCTTTATCGGCAGAGTTCCTGCTTCACCACCACGAACTGGGATGGTGCCCTCAACAATGCTGACAATGCATCCATCTGTCAGTCCTCACTGCCACTTGTCATTACGAAGTAGCAAGCCCCCTAGGTACCTGAACTCCTTCGCTAAGGACAGCTTCTTGCCTCTCACAAGAAAAGGGCAATCTCCTTTTTACTGGGAGAGGATGATGACCTCCAACTTTAAGATGCTGATCCCAGCTGCTTCATGCTCAGCAGTGAAATGTTCAATCTCGTGTCGGAGATCGCAGTCAGATAAGGCAAAGACAATTTCTTCTGCAAACAGTGATGCTGCCTCCAAGCCCCTAGACTGGATACTTTTCATAGCGTGTCTGTGCCTTAATGTCCATTCATGGTTGGACATTAAGGTACAGACACTCATGGTTGGTTCCCATGTCCTCTTTGAACACACATGTCTTGAAGGGGAACTGCAATCTCAATTTCTCAGACCAGTTATTAAATCTCAATAACAAAATTAATTGACAGTATCACAAAAATTTTCAAATTCTGAATTAAGAACAATATAGTGAACTTTGTTAAAGTACTGGGTAGTCGCCATGTTGTTGCAAACCAAGAATTATGATGTAAAATCTGCCCTTCCTGCTCACTAGTCACTGACTAATGTAATGCGATGTATAAGCATATAAGTATAGGTTGAGCAGCAGACATTTCACTACAGAAAAGTTCTGTGATCTACTTACTTGTTAACACAGCATGCAGTTGATATGACAGAAATATGGTGCTGCGAATACCTCGAAATGTTGTTAATTTTGTGATCTAAATGAGAGGTTTTACATGTTACTGTGTACATTTTACTTTCACTGTGGTCTAAAATGCACTCATCAATGCTGATTCTTTATCACACTGAAATAAAATAGTGTTGCAGTTTCCCTTTAATACCAAGAATACAGTTACAGCTCTTATTCTGAGAACAGCAGGCCTGGCTAACAAGCAGAAGTGGCACTGTCACCTCATGGTCGCACAGCATCTACAACAAGCCATCTTGAGGAATGCTGCCATATACAGTATGAACAAGCTATGTCTTAACAAGGATAGACCAGATTCCCATGTTCTGTGGCCGGGATGGGATCTGTATTGTTCGTTGTGAATTTGAGGTTTAACTAATGGATGGACTCTCCTTTCCTGCAGATATGCTTTGCACATGTTAAGTCCGAACTGTGTACTGAAAATATCTTCTGTTAGCTTGATTTTTTTAGAAATACAATACTGGCATCGTTATTTTTGATTAAGATCATACCACTTAAATTTTTATGCAAGATGTTTCTTGCCACACAGATGGCAGATAAATCTGTTGTTCCTGAGGTAGAAGAGAGCACGGAGCCTTCAGGTGATACAACGGATGCCAAACCAGACCGAAAAGGAAGATTTCTCCTATTTGGAAAGTAAGTGTTAAAAATCCAGTTTTAGGTGGGACAGCTTCGTAAAAGTGTGCCTTTGCAGTTGTTTTCCTATTTTAGCCCACATTAGAAGTGAGTTATCACAAGAGGGATGAAATGAAACAGGGAACTATCATTTTAGATTGAGCTTTAATTTTCACTGCTGACATGGACAGTCAGTATTCTTCCTGCCTCAGCAATGAAAGTGAAAGAGATGCAATAACAAACATACTGACAAACATAACACCCATGCACTCATTTTCTAACTGGTCTTCTGGGTCAGGTTCACAGGAGAGAAGGAGCTTATCCTGGATAGCAATGGGCACAAAGCAAGGATAAGGATACCAAGGAAATAATAATACTTTTATATTGCACCTTTAAAAGTGGCAAAGTGGTTTCTCAAAGCCCTTTACAGACGAACAACAAACAAAAAAAAATACAGTAGAATAGTAGGAATACAGTAGGAAAGTCAAGAGGCAGGCAGAACCAGTTAAATAAAAGCCCTTTGATAAAAGAAGGTTTTGAGACAAGATTGGAAACAGCTCAGGGAAGGTGACTCTTCATATCTTTACATATCTTGAGTTGCAGAGCTTTGGATTGTAGCAGGAGAAGGCCCTGTTATCCATAGGGGAAAGACAGGAGACCAGAATTAGACTAGTGAAGGTTGCGAGGTGGGGAGTAGGATGATGGTAACAGATGGGTACTGAAGTGCCAAGCCATGCAGAGTTTTGTAGGTGAGCGTCAGGATCTTGACACAGAACCTGAGAGGAAGCCAGTGCAAGGACCCCTGGATAGATATAATGTGACCACTTGCATTAGACCTGGTCAGGATTCTGGCTGCCAAATTCTGGACATACTATAGTTTGTTTACTGTGGATTTAGATACCCCAGCGAGTAGAACGTTACAGTAGTCAATTTGAGAAAAAACAAGTGTTGACCAGCTTTTCAGCGGCAGTGAGCAATAACAAAGGACGCAGTCCGGTGATATTTCTGAGGTGGAAGAATGATGCTTTGACAAGATGTGCACATGTGGGTCAAACATCAAGCCAGGATCAAATATCATTCCCAAGTTGTTCAGTTTTGATTGAAACTCAAGTCAAGTACTATCCACAGATAGGGCTACTGCATTGGTTCAAGGAAGTTGAGGCATCCATGTTTTTACAGTACAGTATGTCACAAATGTGATTAGAGAGAGCAGAGACAGCCACATCAGTGTGAGGTTTGGTATGGATGTATATTGAGAGCTAAAGCCACCAAGAGAGACAAAGTGACAGCGATCAGTGAGGTAGGACTTGAACCTTTTAAGAGAAATATCTGTAACTCCAAACAAGGTCTCAAGATGAGAAAGTAGGATAACGTGGTTAACAGTGTCAGAAGCATCTCTGAGGTCAAAAAGAATAAGGATAGAAAGAGAACAGGAATCAAGCAATAAAAATATCATTAATGACTTTAACCAGGGCAGTTTCTGTGCTGTGAAGTTGTTGGAAACCACACTTGAGGGGTTTGAAAAGGTTATTTGCAAAGGGATGGTTATTTGGTTATTAACTGAACTGTAACAAAAGGTTGTAAAATTTTTGCAAGAAAGGGTAAGTTGGATATAGGGTGAAAATTGTTTAGGTTTTTTTTGGTACTGTATGGGGTAATGGCAGCACTTATAAAGTTTGTTGGTACCAGACCAGTGCTCAGTGACTGAGTAGTGAAACAGGACTGAAATAAAGCAGTGGGAATGGGATCTAAAAGGCAAGTGGTAGATTTCATATCTGAAACCAGTTTACTGAGGCATGCAGAGACACAAACACGCACATACTCGCAATAGGGCCAGCTTTTTCCAGAAGCCAGTTAACCTACCAGTATGTTTTTGGACTGTGGGAGGAAACCGAAGGAAACTCATGTGAACGTGCATAGAACATACAAACCCCACGCAGATATTACACCAGGTTTGGATACCCAGTGGTTCAGTGCTGTGAGGCACCATGACACCAACATGACACCCATAAAAGCAATATGACAAAAAACAACAGGGACATATAAATACATGTTATCAATTCTTAGTTTATGCATACATTTCCTCAGTATTTGTAGTTATTATACTGTATGAATATCTGTTTTGTGGGTATGTATGCATGCAGAACAAATATAGTGGTCAGTGATTTAGACTTTAAGCCCTTTCTTCAGTACCTTGTAGCAAACCAGCCTTGCTACCAGTGCCCTAATTAAGCATAAAACAGTTGATTGTGATTGCTTTAAGTAATGTTACAGATTTCTGTAACCAATACTGATTGCTTAAACTTGACAAAGGACAACAGATTTGAAAAGATTGCAGTTCAACAACCTGACTGTAGATGTCATGAGAGTTACCTAAGGTTTTTGAGCACAAATTAAGTTAGTATGCACAATAATATCACCCGCATTATTCAAGAAACAGCATTGAATATTCTCAAGCTGTGTTATGTTGTGGTAATGTATTGGAGTCAACAGTACCTATCGGGAAAACATAAACTGATTATACCGAAATTAAAACATCTTAAATGCATCCAACAATGCTCATTCTTATAAGCAGTTAGAATTTTCTAAAAAATATATGTATTTTAATACATTTTATATTTGAATTTCATAAAATATAGAGAGAGAATTAAAAAAATACAGTTTAGTGAAACCTTACTACACGTAGTGAAATTGCTTAGGCAAATTACATCCTGTGCAATCCCAAGCTCTCCAAAAAATATCAAGTCAGATAATAAATCACAAAAAGACGTAACTACTGTTATACACACAGTTACTACGTCAATCTTACTGTTTTTATATTAAAATCAAGAAGTATAGGTAAAATTTAGAAATAACTGCTTTTGTTTTCACTGAAACAAACCTGAGGTTTTTTTTTTGTAGAAAAAGTTGTCAAATCATTCCACTTGATGGCAGGCTCTTCCAGCATTTTCAACCACAAGCTCTTAGTGTGATGGAAGCCTGCATTTGGGTTTAGAAGCAAATTAGTCTTTTGAAAAATCTTTTCTGAGGGTTTGCCTTTTTCACAAGGGTGCACTTAAAAGCTTCAGTAGAGCTTCTGTTTAGCCCTCGTGTCCTTTTTGGAATTCAAAAGGGTGATTTTAAACTTTTTCATTCCATTAGTGCATTAGAGACTTGCTTTTTTGAAATAAGACATAATGAATCTGATTACTTCTTTTGCTTGAAAAAAACTTGCTGTTATTTGTATAATCTGTAATAAATGTGACATAAGAGTACTTTATAAAGGAATCAAAAATGCTAATAAATGTTATACATAGTTTTTCAACAATTAATTTAAAAAAGCATTGATTTATTTCCCACAAGATTTTATACTTGGATAATAGTAGTTCAAACCTGTGTATAGAAAAGACATTTTAGATTCAGCATGGATTCAAATATCTAATATAACATGCCCCTAGTTCTATGTAACTTATGCTTCCTGTTGAAGAATTTTACATATCAAATATTATTAGTCAGTTTTCAATCATATCCAAACTAATATTTCTGCATATGCAGATATGTAATATAGTGTATAAACATTAAGAAACCTAAATAAAAGTTCATTGCTTTTCCCTATCTACAAGACCGCTTGTAAAATACTTGGCTCCACTGCAATTTTTATTTCATTTTTCAAATAGAGCATGTTTTAAAATCCAATATTGAGCTTTAATATGTTAATGAAACAAGTTAATATGTTGATTTTAATATTTCTGTCACACTTATTTTGTTTTTGTGTGAATGGCATCTTAATACTTTTTAGAAAACATTCAGCAAATAAAAAGCAAGTTCTTTTCTAGAACAAAAAAGCAAACACGTTTGAATATCCCACTGACAATATTGCATAAAATAAAAAAAGAGTAGAAACATTATTCATATTTGCATTTCCTGTTTTGTTGTTTTCTTCTTCTTTCTTATGGTAAATGCTTTAGTTAAGTTAAGAACAGCAATGTGATGGTGAGAGTAGCATGTTTAGAGTGAAAAAGTTCACTGTAATTCAGTACAGGTTGAGAGGCTGGTTGCTATTTTGGCATGTGTGTGCTATTATTGTAATGGGAGGTTGAATACATTTTGTTTGGGAGGACTGTGCATTCACAATGCTAAATGTCTTGCATCAGACTCTGAAGTCCTTAATTATTTAATTATGATTGAGTTGATTTTTATTTAATGACCTATCGTAAGGAAAGCTTAATCATAAGTGAAAAAAGAGATGTTTAGAGGCATATATATTTCTGATATTGATAGATTTGGCATACAGAAAACCAGTCCTACAAAAAAAACTATGTGCAATCTGCTCTTAATGTGGTTTCTGGTTTCAAAAGCATGAACAATCTGTCACTGTGTTGTGGAACATGCAAAATATGTGTATATTGATATGTTCTGACAAGAAAAAAACAAAATGCATTTTGGTGCTCTGTATTCTTTGAGATTCTGTCATTTTGGATGTTGGCTATAAATAACTCCATCAGCAGGAGTGTAATGTGAAGGAACACTTTTTCTTAACAACGATACAAAGCCTTCAAAAATGTTACAATATGCTGTACTCTTTTTAACCATTATTGAAGGGAACGAGGGAGAGAAGTGCTTTGCAAATGTGAATACATTTTAAGACTAGCACTCCCAATAATTTTGAAAAGTTGGCAAGTATGCCCCCGACCATTACAATACCACCATTATAATGTTCTATTTAAAGATCAGATCTTGAAATTTTCAAAGTGTTCTGCATGCAGGTGTGTTTCACAGTCCTGATCATTGCTTTTCAGGCTGCACTTTAATCAGTGAAGGGAACAAGGTCCTTCTGCTTCAAGGCCTAATTTGCATGAACAGAAAACCACTCTTGATGTCATACTCTGGCTAGAGAGAGAGATTTCATTGTAAACCACGTGATTCCTGATGGCTTCCAGGCACTCTTAATGCAACTCTACTGTGATCATGACCTGGCTTTCATTTCTGTAACCACTAAAATATTTACTGGTGATCCGTTTAAGGAAGAGACTGGCCAGCCATCTCCAAACAAATAACCCTAAAGTGACAATAGTTTTTGAGTACATTACATTTGAATTTTGAAGAAAAAGTATTTGAACACAGAAAACTTTGAGCCATGAATCTCAGATTCCAATGTATGTTATTGTCCTGCATTATGTTTGGTGTATATTGCATGTTTTCAAAGCTTGGGTTTCCTATTGGCTACAGTTGTTTGTCCTAGAAATACTTCATAACTATAGCAAATAATTTGTGAGACATTCATTATGATTGTCAGCTTTACTATCTTTAATTACTTTAAATCAACTGAGTGACATCAGCCAGACTAGTTAACCTACAAATTATTGTGTAGTGCGCATTTTTTCAACTTGAATTCATTCTTTCAGTTGACTAGGGACAGCTACTGAATAGAATCCACCAATTTAGTTTGGCACAATAAAAAGAACAATGCATGATTGCTCTCTTTCAGCTGACTGACCAACTGGCAAACTCATTAAAGGTATGTATTGCTCTCTTTTGCTTTCATCAGCAGTGAGCTGAGCTGAGCTTGAGTGCCATTTTGGAGGGGTCAGAGTATCACACCTCTGTTTAAAGTGAAAATTCAAAGCGAACACACAAATGAACAATACTACATACAATATAGAACTGCAGTAGTAGTTTTTCACTTGTAGGGCAGCTTTTGCAAGATGCATTCATTGGTCTGGCTATGACTGGATAGGAATTTTAATAGGGTAAAATCAAGAGCGGGCATAACTTTCTCATTCCTGTGGGCTTTCTTTTTTACATTTGGATCAAATTTCTACCATCTAGCTTTTTGCTTGTATATTGGTAATGGCCTCAAAAACTGGTTGCTGAATGACTGGAAAAAACATTAAAAGCAAGCCAAGTGTTATACCTTTTGTCTTATGTAAAGTTTGAAAGAATAATGCTTATCATCTGCAATCTTAAGTTTTGAAGTTACCCAACTTTGCCAAAAGTTTAGAAAAATGCCTTTCTAACACAGTTTTAGAAACTCTATAGCACCATGTTTTTATTGCTTTCATTAAAATATAGGTCTTGTCTGCACAGAGACCAATAGCTTCTTGGAATTTGTTTTTGTTAAATTACAATTATAGGATTTATAGCAATGAATGTGCTGCACCCCTCTTGACTGTCCCCCACACCTTCACTGCTCCTGAAGCATTTTCATGGTGCTACACGTGAAAATAAGAGCAGCACAAACAAAGAGAGCCAAGATCTTGACAACTTCCAGTCTTTATACATTCTGTCATTACACCAAGCCATATACTGTATAGGGCTCTCAAATTCATTTTGTAATAAAAGTAAACTGAAGGGATCCCTGAAGAAGAGTTACTAACATGAGATTGAAACTAACAAGCATGTACTTGACATATGTACATTACCCTGCACATGTGATCCATGCAGCAGACCAGGACACGAGTCTCAGCCCTGCCCTGATTCTGTGCCTGTCAGCAGAGGTGCTGGAGGCCAGGATGACCTCAGCAGGTTCGTGGGTCACAGGCACTTTGTGTTTGAATAGCCCTATAGAAAACTCCAGTGCCACTCACTTGCTGACACAGGGGCTTTGCATGGCCTGAGAGTTCAGCGTCACGCTTCATGTTTTATACGGTACTGTGGAGCATGGTGGGCTCCTAGCACAGAGACAGTGACTTCTTTAACAAACTTGGGGGAAAAGCTTTTCAGATGCAGAGTGGCGTACCAGTGAATGAGGAACCAAGGTAAGCTTTCCAGCTTTCCTTGCGTCTTTGAAAATATTTTTCTGTATCCAAAGGTAATTTATTGTCAGGTGCCAGAGTTGTGGATTTGCTGGGAATCTGGAAAACAGCCAAATTGGAGCGATCGGTCTCACGTGACCTCTCTCGTGTTGTACTCCCTCAGGTTGCACTGTGCATGATTGCAGTACTCTGGTGATGTAGACCCTGGCGCACTTGCTGCAGTGTTCTAGACAGCTGCTGAGAACTATACTAACAGACCATATGGATCTACACAGGTCTGTTTAGAAATGGACTAAAAAGAAAAAAATGCACAACCACCAAATCAATACATTGTTGATATGCTTACTATAAAGGGATGTGGCACAACCATCTTCAAAACAATCTACTAGGCAATCCGTTGATAATACTGTTTGGCCAAATTTTTCCAAATGTTTTTACAGTATATGTACATATAGGATAAGCAGGTTTCAGACTTATTAAAATGTTTTTTTCCTCAGTCTTGTTTATGTGCAGGGTCAATGTACTAAATTGTTTTTGAATTGTTTTTCTGTACCCATTTTGTAATCAAGGCCAATATGCAGTTACAGTATTTGCATTTGGTGATTGTTTTTGTTTGCTTTTGTGGAAGCTTACTTAACGAATAGAGAATTTCTTTTAAATGGTAGAATTGCCACGTATTACAAAATACTATTGTTTAAAAAAAGTTTTTTTTCTAGTTGTATTCTTGATGTCTGACTAACACGTTTTTAGCTCTGGGCTCCACATTGACAGTAATTTGCCATATAGACGTGCATCTGTCTTAAAATATAATTGTAATATAAATTCATTTCTGTTAATTTTCACATAAGGTAATTCATACATTCCATTTGATGTATGTCCTTTTTGCTGGCAAGTCATAAAATATAAGTTATAGCCATATCTTTTATTTATACTGTATAATTGTATCTGAAACTGCTGCCTGAATTTAATCTTGTAAAAGTGCAATTTCATTTAAATAGATAATTAAGGCAACTGAGAATTAAAGGACTGAAAGAAAGAGTGTGGTCACTTTCTCAATTACTGCACAATCATTCATGTTATCAGAGCTACTGTATGAGAAAAAGATTACATTTGTGTTAATGTCCAGTCAAATCTAAATATATAATCAAAGCTTATGAAGTTCAGTATTCCAGCACTAGGCTAAGAAGATTTTTTTAATTATTTGTAACAAATCCAGGTGATGTGTACTGTAGCATAGTTCCCATAATTTTGCAGGGGGCACAGTGATGCAGTGTTGAGAACTTGCAGAACTGCAGAACTGGGGCCCCGGGTTCAATTCTTGGGGTGCTCTCTGTGTGGAGTTTGTATGTTCTCCCTGTATCTGCATGAGTTTCCTCTAGGTGCTCCAGTGTCCACCCACAGTTGAAAGATGTGCTAGTAGGTTAATTGGCCCCTGTGAGAGTGTGTGTCTCTGTTTCTACTCTGCAATGGACTGACAGCTTATCCAGGTGTATCCTGCCTTGCGCACAGTGCTTCCAGATAGGCTCCAGCATCCTGGCAACCCTGTTTTGGATAAAGCGTTTAGAAACCGATGGGTGGATGTTGTAGTGCAGATTAAATCAGATTGAGTTTTGGTAATTGATAAAATATATGATTTAATAGCTTGTGTTTGAGTTGCTGCATAAGGTTCCAATAAAGATTTAGACTTATCACCTGTATCCAATCAGAAATTAGATCATCTGCAAGCACTGTGAATGAAGAAGATGTGAAAATCATTTGAAATGTCAGATAGTCAGAGCTGCAAAAGGTTCAGGTCTTTTGTGTGTTTCAGCCTGGTGCATTTGAACTTTGAATTAGATTTTTAAATTTTTTAAAAATAAATAAACCATCCCCAACTTGAGCTGCTTTACAAAAGGTAGTTAGATCATGGTGTTGGAATTTACAGCTTCTTCTATGAATCTGATCTGGCTGCATTCTTAACCTTTGTGTTGAGAGGGAGCACGTCAGTATACAGTAAATTGGCTGGGCACTTCCTTTACCAGAATAAGTTGCAACTCTATCTTTTTTTTCAAATTACTTCTAAAGATCTGATACAGCAGTGCACCCAGTTATCTGCAGTTTTGAGTACATGCCATCCTCTACAGTTTGGGGAGCAATATTGAATATTGATTGATTATATTGATAATATGTACAGTTTATTTTAAGTTTTGCAAAACAGTTGCAAAATACTCATAGTTTTTATATACCCCTTAGTTCTTCATGTGGTGCCATCACAGAGAAGGGCAATTAAACGAGAGATAATGATGACTTCTAGCACATTCCCATGAAAGTTTGAACTGTTTTGAAACAGTCAAGATAAATGTTAAAAAAATTATTTCTGTAAATAAATTAATACTTGTTGCAAATCTCATAAAATAACATCACAAGGCAATAATAGAAATTGGGCTGTTTTGGGCTGTTTAACACATACTGTATTGCTTACAAAAAATTGACAATCAATGCAATGGCAGTATATTGTCCGTACAGTTATCAACTTTGATAACTGAACCACAGATGAGCTTATCCAGCTTTGGAATGTGGCTAGAATGCTTTTAAAATAGTCTGTTGCTTTTTTCAGCTTGCACTATGAATGCATCTATTCGATGTTTAAAAAAGACATGATGCAGTAAAGCTACATGGTGCTTTGTGGTGAGTGGGTCATAAACAGTCAAATAAGCTTCTGAGAATTACAAACCTTTAGCTTAAGTGCATTAATACATGTTAAAACTAACAACAAGAAAAACAAAAAATGTCTTCTGTATGTCAGACGTTTAGAGAATCATTTTTGTCCCTCTGTCCTTCTATTTGAATTATGAGATTTAATACTTTTCTGAATGTGTGTTATGTTCCCAGAAAGTCAGTGAATCAATATTTTAAAGGTTATACTGAATTTGCTGGACTGCAACATTGTGCTTACATGTAGTATTGTATTTTGACAACATATCCCCCAGTGTGAAAAAAGTTTCAGAACACAAGCCATATTTTTTTTCTCTGAGAACTACTACAGAATGCATTACAGGAAAATCAATCCATCAAAATCATTTGGTGAACATAATGATAGAATGATATCAAAGTTTTTTCTGTGGGTTCTTCACATGTAGGGAAATAAGGGAGAGAGTAGAAATATGAGACCTTGGTATGTGTAAGAAGTACAAAAGAGAGAATAGTTTCGTTTGCCCATAGGCAAAATATCATTTTTCTTTATTCTCAGAGTGGAATTAGACACGGCTTGTTATTTTGCATTTTAGTGGCTGACACATCTCCCCACTCTGATTACTGTGTGTGTTTAAGTGGAAAGCCCATGAAACTAGTGTGTGCTAGTTTTTTTTCCTACTGATGGACTGTGTAGTAAGTCAGTGGAAATAGGTTTCAATTACCAGATCCCACAGCATTTTAGAAAAGAAGACCTCCTTTGTTTGATCACCAATAGACATCAGTTAGCAATTTGCAAACAAACTGTTGTGGATGAAAAACAGATAATAAATGCAATGCATTTATGGGCTGTATAAGACCTGAATCATGCCTTGCTATTTTGTTTTCTGCTTTATAAAATATCCACTTGCTAGCTTTTTTTAAAGCATCATGGTCACTGCTTTCGTTAAAATATGACTTCCCTTCTTATGTAAAAAAAGATAATAGAGAATCCTTATTTTATAGTTTGAAATACAATTCTATCAATTCCTTCTCTGTAGTCATTAATCAGTTTTCTACAAATTTGTGGTGTTTGTTTAAAATGTTTGGATTAGTTTTTCCCCCACAGTCCTAGGAGACAGTGTATGTAAGTAAAATCATAATTTACTTTGAATAAAAAGAAGTTTTCTTTGTGTTGTCCAGTTTATATTTTAGGAAACATACTTAGTTCAGATAAACATTTTAGGTCTTGGAATTGAAAGCTTAATGTTATGTAGAAATATTTACCTGAAAATATAAAAATGAAAACATAAAAAATGAAACATTACAGCTAAGTATCTGGGTTAATCCGGTCTTTAGCGAAGATACATGTTTAAAATCCAGGGTTGGGGTTTTTCGGGCTGTCTTAACTGATGGTCATATCTGGTTTCAGCATTTCGTCTTACAGTAATGCACTGCATCTCAATTGTCTTTTATGACGTGAATTTTGAAATCACAGGAAACTGATCGGTAGGCGGAAAGGTAGCATTTGATGAACCAGAAAAACAGCTTGGGGGATTTGGAGGTGGAAATTTCAAATTTCGTTTTTCTGAAGACATACGTACAGTAACAGTTGCTGAGCACTGTGATCAGGAATAATGTACAGTAGATGCAGAGAACCTGTCCATCACCAAAAGCATTTTTCTGTGCTCATTTGTAAACAGCACATAGCTAGACCTGTGGTTTACTGTAATTTGAAGATGTAATTCTTCCAAATCTCTATTTAGTGCTTTACTGCAGCCTTCAGTGGCAAGTGGCAAGAAGACCACACTAGCGAATCGTTGTCTCTTTTCTTCTCTTTTCAGCATGGAATAAACCTTTACCTGTTCCTTTGCAGCCTATGCACTTGAACTATCACCAAAGTACAGTGTTGTTTCTTGTTAGAAAATACACTGGTCTGTTTGTGTTTGTGTTTGTGTAAATAGGTGGATAATTAATGATCAAGAATGCATTCCTTTAGAACTTTACAGATAATGCTTCCAATCAGGGTGGGTTCTAGGTTTGACTTTCTATGAAACACAAGGTGTGATAATGTAAAACACATTTTTTCCAGGTATTCTTTCAGGTTATTTCCTCAAATAATCTGTGAATGATATTGACAGGGATCCTGGCTTGGGCTATGGGGCATCGAATAGGTAAAATGGGCATTATTGGTTTGAGTATCATTAGGTGGTAAAAGGTAATATATGAATAAAAGGACATGCTTTGATTTTTTTACAGTAAGAAAAAAAAGGATGACCAAGGCATGGAGCAGGACCTTTCTTCCGAAAGCCATTACAGAATTGTTTCACCAACATTCCAGTATAAGATGAACTACAAGCAAGTTGGGAAATGTATTATTATCAACAATAAAAACTTTGATGAAAAAACAGGTACTGTACCTGGCTCTATTTTGACATTCGTGTGCTACAGGGTTAAAATGGTTCCAATGCTTTTTATCTCTCACAGTTATTATGGTTAACAAAGTATTTTTGATAACAAAATCCTTTTTTTCCTCATAGTTTTGAGGCACTTCAAAAAGAAGAAAAGATCATTTCTTATGTGAAATCACTTCCCTTTTTGAGAAATTGTTTTTCCTAGGCATGATTGCCAGGAAAAAAAGAAAACCTGTTCTTGTTCCAAAATAGTGGGCAAGAACTGATGAACATACTGTAGGTCAGCTAAAAGGACATAAAAGAGCTAAGACTACAGGACAAGACTAAAATTGATAGATGAAGAAAACATGAGAACAAAATAAATATGGTAATGGTAAAATCAGTCAACTAATGTAGGGACTGAAAAAAACTATGGATAATATTAATAAATATATTAATAATGCAGTTGAATCTTGTAGAAAAAAATATACATTTGAAGTGTGAATCAATATAGTAAAAAAAACCTCAAGAAATATGATTCACCTGAAAAATAAAGAGCAGACATCAAGATCAAGTAGAAACTTGACTCGAAACAGGTAGAACACTTCAGATATCTCAGGAATCTGTTTGCAGAAGATTCAGAAGTACAAAAAGAGATTTAAATCAATGGGAAAAGCAACAATCACCAGGAAGAAGAACTAAAAGACTAAACGTAGAACTGAGGAAAAGCTTGGTCGTTACATTGATCTGTGGCATGGTTCAGTATGCAGCAGACACCTGGACTTTAAGGACGAAAGATATTTGGAGAGGTTTAGATGTAGAGAAGAATTCTGGACAGATATGAGGAAGTACTGTGGATAGCAGACAAAAGAGGAAGTTTAATAGACACAAGATGCCAGCAGAAAAACTGGATTGGTTGCATTCTGTCACAAAGGGCTGCTCAGTGATGTCTTAAAGTCAGAATGAAAGGAGCAGAACAAGATGAAGGAAGAAATGAATAGTGCTGGTTGTCAAGTGTCTTATAGCCAGCTGAGCAAAAATACTTTTTATTGTGCAGCATGGAGAAGGGACTGCATCTAAAATCTGCACACTGTGTGGCACCAGACATGATGACAATGACAAGGACGTGCTGTCACACAGAAACCTGCTTACTCTGTTTTTACAAAATTCAAATCCAACAAATTAGTTCATTGAAAAGCTGACTGCAAATACGTTTAGAAATATAAACCTCAGCGACGTCATATTTCTATATGCACGTCTGTTATCAGTTTAGGTAACAGATTAGGGAAACATGAGAAAAATAATTCTATAGAGTTCTTAGTGATGGATGGAGTAAGGCTCTTGTTTCCTTCTCATTCATTTCCTTTGTTTTGTTTTTTTAAATAAAAATTCAAACTTGTGTTTGGAGGAAAGAGGTCGCTAAAGTTTTTTTTTTCCAGTTCAAAGCACATGACCTGTTAACTTGATGTTTTGTGTTATGTGTTTTCAACTTGCTTGCCTGTTGCTTCTACCCTGTTGCAACAGTCATTTCAGAACTGGCTTATAGGTAAAAAAGAGAGAAGCACACAGGGTTAAACAATTAAGAAGGAAGAGGATCCAAGCAGTTTCTCTTTAGAGAACAGTATGCATCAAGTGAAATAGTTTGAGTGTTTATGCCAGTATGCCAGTGTGTCTGCAGGAATCTGTACCACAGTTACCGGTATTACTACAGACTGGCAGTTAAGACTGGTTCAATTTTTTAAAGACATTTCTTAACTTGCCTTTTAGCACAAACCAAATTGAGCCAGTTTACTTACTACTTTGTCATTGATCACTAAGATTTCATGTGACATAGACACATGATGCCAGAAACACGTTTCTTAATCATGTATGATCAGTGAATAAAGTAATGACCTGTACATTCTAACTTCTCTGCTTTTTCTATTTCAAACCATCTCTGCATTTTCCCAATTAGACATTGTCACAATTTCCTTGTACAATGAGTGAAGTTGGCTGCCAAAGTTCAGTGTTCTAATATCTCCTCGTCTTCCCTGTGATTTTTTTGTTTAATTATCTGAGGATGTCATCTTCCACAATCTCTTTAGTGATCAGACAGTGTTTTGCATTTCAGTTTTCCATGCTTAAGTAATCTACAGGCCACATAAGAGCACATATTTTGGAAACACTTGAAGTGAATAGTGTCCTTATCCTGGTCCTTATATCCAATAAATTGGTTGGCAAAGAGAAGTGTTTTAGAATTTGTTAAAAATGGGATAAAGAAAATCACAAGATTGTATAAAAAATGCTGGCAGTACACAGGGGTTAAGTAGAGCGTATCTTGACTGGGGTTATATGGTTTAGTAGCAGTCAATCAGTTAGTGCTGCTTTTCAATACCAATTTTCTAGAGATAAAAATGCATTTTACAGTTATAAATGTGTT
Source organism: Atractosteus spatula (assembly GCF_055471065.1). NCBI lineage: Eukaryota > Metazoa > Chordata > Actinopteri > Semionotiformes > Lepisosteidae > Atractosteus > Atractosteus spatula. The sequence goes on along the minus strand of NC_142710.1, from coordinate 36,712,094 downwards.
TATAATGGCTGTACTCTCATTAAAATCAAATTATAATGTAAAAACAGGCTTACCTTTTGAACTTATGGAGTGCATACCATTTTTACATAATACTGTTTTCTAATTCATATTTTAATGGTAATGTCAATGAAAACCATGTGTATAACTTTAGGACAGGATATAGAAAGGATCAAATCTTATCTATTTCAGTCTTCACATTCCCTTTTTCTTCTGTCTAAAGACTAAACCATTTGAGATGATTAATGCTTTATTTTTCCATCTTTTTCAGGAATGAATGTAAGAAATGGCACAGACCGAGATGCTGGAGAACTGTTTAAGTGTTTTAAAAGCCTGGGCTTCAATGTTTTCATTTACAATGACCAGACATGTGAGAAAATTGAAAAATTACTCAAAGATGGTAAGCTAAATATAATAATTTTAACTGATGATATTTATTTACAACCCCTCCCCCCTGCTTTTTTACCTTTGTCTTTTCTGGCTCACAGATAATTATGTAGTACATTTGGAGAGTCTTGAATTCAAGGTATACATATCAATATGCAAGACGAATGTTTAATAATTACATTGCACCCATAGAATATCAGCGTACCATGTAATGCATAGTTACTTTCATTAAAATCTAATTTCATTTTCTTAATGTGTGGTATCAATTTTTTAAGCCCTTTTCAAACCCTCCACAGATGTTTTTAAGTGAGAGTAGATTGGACAATTATAAAACAGTTAAAAGCATGTCAAGTTTCTATTGAGCTCTAGGCTTAATGAGCTCTTTACTGACTGGATTTATTGATGAGAATGATAGGACCCATTGTGCTGTGAAGCTAGTACCAGTTTAACATTGAAAATCAACCTGATGTTAAAATAATAATGCAAGTGAAGAGAACAAGAGTTAATTGCACTAATTTTCTATAATTTACACACTGTAATCCCTCAAAGCAGTTTCCAGCCTTTGTGTCTTTGTGTTGTTTTTTTTTCTTTTTTGAAAGAAAATAAAAAAGACAGGATTTAATACTAAATTTATATCAAATGTGTGGGACTGACAGAAATGTTTAGTTAAACTCCTACCTAGCAAAATGGAGCACATTAAAAGCCTATTAACCCAACTTAACCTCTGCTGAAATCATAAGGAAAGAGACCCCTGTGGTTGCTAATGATGTGATGTGATGGGAAGGATAATGAAGTGTTAATCAATTTACAGCAGAATGATAGGGCTCTTCCGTTTCAGCTGCTATTTGTTGACCTACGTGCATTCTCACAAATTTTAAGATATTATTGTTTCATTACTTAAAGCACATGTTAATTACAGTCAAGTTCAATTGTTAACTTTGTATATCTTCAGTGAGCCCATTTTAGTGATGATGAGCAGAAAAAATTGTTTTAGTAATGCGGGCATTTTTTTAACAAGGGTGTTTATGAAAAGAAGTTATTAGGGAGTATATTTCATGAGAATGTTTTTATTAGAGTACATATTTGTAAAATGTATTCAAATTTTTTTTAAATACATTTAAAATAAAATAAAAAATTTAGGCAAATATTGTTAATTTATGAGCTTTTATATTCAAGTTTAAATTTATATAAATGTGTGCCAGACATTTTTTAGCAGTGGGTTTTTCTAGAGACATTATTAAAGTAGGAATTGGATTTCTCCTGTTTTCTGTAATTAAACCATTTATCACTTCATTAATGTTGCCATCAATTTGATACTAGATCAATAAGTGCTTAAAATAAGGAAGTTTAATATAGTAACCAGTTTTCAGTTAATGCTATGAAATATTATAACATTCTAGATAATTATAGTAGAAGAAGGTAATATTAATTTATTAATTTATCTGCACGAGTTGCAACATCCTACTCTAATGACTAATCAATATAAAATAATGATCAAAACGTGAAAATATTAATGTTCTTTGTTACCTAGTTTCTCTCATCTTTCAGATGTCTAAAAGTACATTTGAGACACTTATGTATCTCAGTTACAGCAGGGAAATGTTCATATTTGTAACTCACTCACATATTTTGATCAATAATTAATGTGTATTTATTGTAATTGTAATGAGGTAAGTCCAGCATTAAACATTCTCATTACATTTAGATTAGCTGCTTCTTTTAATGTTGTTATAACCAGAAATTTGTGCATTCTGCTTCTACATGAAAAAGTGAGGCATAGTTGATTTGTTAAATGTAACAGAATGTAACAAGACTATTAACTAAAAAATGGATCTTGAACCACTTTTACAATGAAGACAGATATCTCATCTTACAGAGATGAGGTAATGTTATATTGAACGAGAGTAGAAGCAGCTGAGGAGGAAAGCAGAAACCCAAATGTTTTCAGCTGTTTTACAAACAACAATAACCTTGAATTTTGCATACAGGCTATTAGGTGAACTAGTATGCATTTCAAAATGCAAAATAAAATCCCTTAAAGCAGATTCTTACTGACCCATCTGTTACAAGACTTCATGATGATAGTCTATGTGTGGGGGAGAAAATTAAATACTTACAAAACGTGGGGACTGAGATTAACACTTTCCTGTTTTAAAGAGACTGCTTTTCCTTCTTTCAGAGGATACTTAGGATCATTGACATTTTAATGTGTTACATTATTTAATGTAACACATTGCGGACATTATATCAGCCCTTCTTCATGTGATAGACCTGGCGTGGGATTTCCATTTAAGAATTTAATAATAAGAAGGGGCTTACGATTCCTTATATATACTGCACATTCATTTAGTAGGCTGTCACACAAAATTAAGCTTTGAATCGATCACAGTTGTCCTAGCAGTGTAATCATTTATGTCCCCCTCCCTAATTGGTTAGCCTCTGAGGAAGATCACAGCGACAGCTCGTGTTTTGCCTGCATCCTCTTAAGCCATGGAGAGGAAGGGATGATCTACGGCACAGACGGAGCAATGCCAATCAAGAGTGTCACCTCTTTGTTCAGGGGCGACATGTGCAAGACTCTGGTGGGCAAGCCCAAGCTGTTCTTCATTCAGGTGAGGAGCCTGTTCTGTTTTCACCCACCACGTTGAAAGCATTGTGGGATATGAAGTATGATCCTCTTGATGGGGCTGAACCAATGACCTGAACCCTGAACAGCCAGTCTGTAGGCCTGTAATTGACTTTCGGATCATTTCTCCACCACTTAAATATAACAGGTTGTTAACAGTAACCATGCACTGAAGGATAGTGGTGCAGAAGCAAAGAAATAAAGCCCTACAAAGTCAGCATTTTTCCTAGGATTTTCGATTTGCTCTATAATGATAAAGTCCAAATCCGTAATAAATTTAAGTAATTATCAATATGAGCTGTTTCTATTCCATTTACAGTATGCATAATTTACCAAGTCAAAAATCATTTAATTCTTTTTGTAAGCATTTTTGCCATACTTTATATTTTTATGGAAATTCTCATTTTATGATTTTGTTTTCAAACCAGGCTTGCAGGGGTTCAGAGTTTGATGATGGAATACAAACAGATTCTGGACCTCCGAATGATACTTTGGAAACTGATGCCAACCCCAGGCATAAAATCCCAGTGGAGGCAGACTTCCTTTTTGCTTATTCCACAGTGCCGGGTAATTTGACAGTATATTCATTTTGAAAGAAGCAGTTTTCAGAAATATGCCATTTCAAACCATTACAAAAGTATTTACAAATAGCTATTACATTTATCAGGTGGAACCATTGTCATGATGTGTGACATACTGTCAATCAGATACTGCCTCACTACACATAACTAGTACCTGAAAGGAAGCAAACCTATGGGCCTTGGATCCTCAGAGATGTATGCAGTTTTTGTTTTTCTCCTCTCAATTGCCTGATGGTTACACTGTTACTCTGTGATAGACTAAACTACTTTTCATCCACTTAACTAATTCCCTTTTGACTTACTTTATTCCACACCCTTATCTGTACAGTTTTTGTAAATAACTGTGAAAGCAGTCTAACTGGTTGTGAATAGATTGGTTTTGGGCTTAGAAAGCATTTCTTTGGCAATATCTTCATGCTTATTTTGCCAATTAGCATCCCCTAAAATATTTTTTATTAAATGTACTGTAAGCTCACCCAGTGGATAAATTGTGAAGCAGTTGTGTAGGGAACACAGAAATATGAGGTGAAACATATTTAAACATGACTAACTACAGATCTGAACAAGAGTAGATAAGAAAACAAGTCCACAAGAAAATGTTCTTTTTAAGTATTAACAGAGCAGATACCAAAACCCAATGTTTTCCCAGATTATCTGAAAAATAGTTGGAAAAACTTACATAAATCTTACATTTTGAAATATTCTTGTATTTTGCCTTTCACATGGTCTCATGTTTGCACACGATAAGTAGAGATCAGTTGTAGCAGCAGTCCCATAAATTAACTTTGCTTGTATAGGATTGAGAATATAGTGTCGCATGATTCTTTTTTCTTCTGCAGTATTATATAACATTGCCATATGGCTATACAGGCTTTCATCTAAGCTCCAGATTGTGTTTGACAGCACAAAAGAACAGAAAAGCCAGTTAATTCCAACTTCTCCATTACATTCTAGTGCCAAAGAAGCTCCAGCCTTTTTTTCTAATCAGGTTTCCATTTCAATTGCGTAGGAAAAGTGTCGTATTCAAATTTTCCATTTATCCTTTCATATTACATATTATTTGTATTGTCGCTCATATTCTCTCTTATTTATTACTCCTGGTCTCGTAGACCTTAAAAAAACTTCAGTTGCAAATATACATAGTTTGATTATTTCCAAGTTGAACATAATCATGATATTATATAATTTTTGGAGTTATTTAATTTTGGGTATGTAGATGAAATGGGAGCTCACAAAAATAAAAGAGAAAAGGGGGAGAAGAAGAGGTTGCTGATCAAATAAAATGAACAAAGAGAGAAATGATCTGTCCAGGGTAGGTAAGAGAAAGGGTGGAAAAGGTGCCAATAACAAGATATTATTTCAAATAAATGAGAACTTATTTTGGGGGGTTTTCCTGCAAACAGTTTACTTTCCAGTTAACTCAGTTAACTCCAAATTCAAATTTTCCACAAATGGAAAGTAAACGGTCCCAGAAACTATCTGTCTTAAATTAATTGTCTTGACTTGTCTACATGAAGCTGAAGCCTTGAACAAACTCATCTGAAAAAACAAGTAATGATGTTTTTGAATTATGCCCAGCCGGGCCATGCAAAACTAGCAGTATTAACCAGGCTGCTTATCTACTCAAATGAGGCACAAGAATAGTAACCCTGAGTATATCCTCTTTGCAAATCTGCTGAAAATTAGGGTATATAACAGTATCAGCAGTTCTAAACTAAGAACCAAAAACAACAGATATAATGAAAAACTTTGTCTCTGCCCAGCAATAACTCTAGGAATGTCACTGACTCTGGCTGGACTACAATATAGGATACTGATCGTATACTGTAGGTAAATTAATGGTCAAGACCAAAGCGTCTAGAGCAGCCCAAAAGTAGTTCATTCCAGGCAAACAAATACTTTTTCTGCAATCAAAGAAAGCACAACAGTGTATCAGCAGTTACATTGATATGGAGCTCGATCCAAAATATGGAACAGGTGTTGTGTGTAAATGGAAGCAAGTGTACCCTTTAAGACAAGTGATGTGTTGCGATGGTCATAGTGTGTTAGGTCATATCTCTTTCTGCTTCAAAAAGAAACATTTGCACATGTCTGAATTTAATTATAATGGCCTTTCTAAAGAACTTTTTGAGTCCCTGCTTAAAATGGCTGTATTTTATTTTTACATTTTTTCCCTTTCCTTGGCTATTTTTTACCAGCAGCATTTAAAGTGTTTTTGTGTTCTATAGTTTGTTCTACCCCTTTCCAATTTTGCTTAAATTAGATATACATGCCAGCCATTTGGACACAATTTTCAGTTTAATCATCATCCACATCAATCAATAGCAACAATTTGTATACTTTTTTTTTTAAGAACGTACCTGCATAAATATGATTTTTTTCTTATGATTCTAATAATAATTATTACAGATCATGTCTAAGAATGTCTTAGAGATTTCTTTATTCTGATTAAAATGTTACATCTTTTGGTAGGAATGTAAATGAAAGGATTAAATATTTCACCAGTAACATTTATGGTAGCCTTGCTAGAGTATAATTAACTCATTATCATTTACTAGAGCAGTTATTCTAGTAGGTCTTTTATGAAAAGAAGTGAAATGACAGCAGATTTACAATTGATGTAAAAATAGTCAGTTTGCAAAACAAAATGGAGAATTTAGTATTGATGTAGCTTGATAGGTGGCTAGATTTTGTTCTACAGTACTAGCCAGGATATTTATTGGAAAAATGTGAGTTTTGGGAAATAGGTGCTGTCTTCATTAAAGTAATTCCAGAATAAGGCAAACATGTTAAGGTGGCAATTTAAAGCTGTTGTTTTGTTTTGCTTTCCCCCTTTTTGACACCTTTTGCACATTGCAAGCTCTGGTAGAAAGTTCCTCTTACAGCCTGCTTATAGGCATTTTCAGTATCTGTGCAAGACACAGGTGTATACAAGGGACTAATCTTGGTTTCATTTTTTGGTTAAAAAGGGCAACATGTGGAGAATCCTTGGTAAAAACAGTAAAGTGAAATATAGCATATTGTGTGAATAATGTTTGTCATTTATATTGTTCATCCTTTTTTCACATGTGACATAAGCAGACGTAGAAGTGCTGTGATACTCACCTGACGTATGTGCATTCCAGGTTATTATTCATGGAGGAACCCTGGCCGAGGCTCATGGTTTGTTCAGGCTCTGTGCAACGTCCTGAACGAATATGGAAAAGAGCTGGAGATCATGCAAATTCTTACCCGGGTCAACTACATGGTTGCTACCAACTTTGAGTCATGGTCTGAAGATCCGCGCTTCAGCGAGAAGAAGCAGATACCCTGTGTGGTCTCCATGCTGACAAAAGAACTGTATTTTAACTGATGTTAAAGTTGACCATCATTGGTCACACATTCAGGGAGATTTAACCTTTATAGCTTTATTTTCTTCAGTGGCACTCAACGTACATACAGTATATTATCCTTGGATTTTGTCACGTCGGCAGGCAGTGTTTAATATTCATGTTAATTAACTGACCTGAAAATGTGGGGAAGTCTAGAAGGAAAACACAGGTAAAAAGGGTACAGAGCAAGTCACATAGTATTAAAGCACTGCTTACCATAGCGGTACTCCATGCTGTCTGTATTCCTAAAATACAATGTCCAGGGTATTTTTTTTGTATTTTTTTTAATTTATACCCCCCATTTGTAATCCCCAATTGTTTCTATTGTCTATTGTTTGCCTTGCAATAATAATTCTCGGACCTACATTTGGAAAGGGATCAACCTATTCTATTAACCCATTAAGGTATTCATTTTTGGATGCTTGTTGGTAGGTATCGCCATTATTTCTGAACCAGAATTTTCAAACCATTACTAATATAGTGACTGATGACACTGTGCTGTAGGTGGTGCCATCTTTTGGATGAAATGTTATGGGATTAAGGATCCCTGGTAGCGTTTATAAGACTATGGGTAGTAACCCCATTGCTTTGGCTAAGTTCCATTCTATGTTTTCATTACCTAGCCTACCTAAAGTTACCTCTTATTACAACTGGTCAAGTACTTTCTCAGTTCTCCACTGAAGTGTAGTGGATGCTAGCAAATAATGGCTACTGTGCATCAGATAGGTGGGTGCTGCAATTCAGTGGTCAATAAATTTAGTCCTGTCCTGTAGGTGTGTGGGATGGGATGAAAGACATTATATAAAATCAAGGAATAATTCTTCTACAGTTACACCAAAATTTGATTTGATTTCATCACCAGTCTTTGTTTTAAGAACCTGAATAGAAAATTAATGCAATCATGCTTACTGCATATTGTACATTGTATTTCCGGAATACGTACAACAGACCTTGCAGTGCTGGAAAGCTGTGTCCTTGTCATTAACACCAAAAAATGTTCTGTAACCCTTTAAAAGAAATACTGAAAATGCAGGTAAATCTTTAGCAGCTGAACTGAAAATCATGTAAGATCAATACATGTATTTAAATCAAAAATAGAAAATAAGAGTCAGAATGTATGCTAGTAGTTATGAAACACCTCTTATTATCAGAATCAGAAGTGAATAGAATGACTAGAATTGCAGGTGTGTGGGTAAATTTGTACAAATCTTATACTGTAAATTCCAGGTTAAGCACATTAGATATATTATATATTGAAATACCTGATGAGTTCTCACATAAAAAGGTAAAACAGTCTAGGTATGCTTATGACCTTGTTCTTATGCCATGTGATGCCATTTGAAGAGGGAGTATAATTTATATACAATTTAAAAAATATATATGCTGTGATACTTTTTTCCCTCAAATAAAGCTGAGCGCTGAATCAGATAGTATACCTAGTGGCTGAAAATGTATCAACACATTTTCATATTTATATGTAATACTGGAAGAAATGGTAAACTGCTTATGCCTTATACACAGACAGAATACTCTATATGAGTCAATATACAGTATTTAACAAATATATTTACTGCAGTAATAGGTTTAAAAATCACAGCAAAAATAATTTCCTTTATATTACATTATTTACATTGGGACACTTCAGTGACTTCTCACATTTCATTAATCCATGTATTCATATCATTTTAATACTTTAAGCACAAATGTTTTAATGAAAGTATGATGGATTGTAATGGTATATTGTTATAATGTTGACTTTGGGTAACTGACCACTAAAGGTTCACATACATCATCAGCTCTGTATCAGTGGCTTTCAGACAAAGTCATTGGGCTGTATAAAAGCAGCTGTAGCAGCTTTTTTCATAGAATCAGTCTAACCTTCTTCATTTTAGGTTACTCTTTAAATGTCAAATGGTTATTCTATTGATATGGTTGAAGTATTTGTATCTTCTGGCTTTTGAAAAACATTATTCAAGATTGCTGCATTGAAACATTAATAAATGTGCAAGTTTACAGTTAGTATGTTTTGAAAAACAATGAAACACATTGCTTCTGTGAGACTCAGAAGATGTCACTTTTAACTAGATGTACAATGAATAATTTATTGTGCAGATATTTAAGATTGGGACAATCCAGGCCAGAGCAGAAGTGATGCTAAATTTTCTACTATTGCCTTGCAATTAAAAGAAATATTCAATTATGTATTCCAAGGCAGGTGCATTTGCATATTTATACTTCTTTAAAATGTAAACCTGGAGCACAGTAGTGTGCTGCACATAGACTGTTAAGGGATATACTGTATGTATGACCTTGCATACAACAAATATCAGGGTTTTATAGCTTTTAAATGAACACATTTCTTCACGCTGGTAATTTAATATTGCATGTACAGTGTATTCAAAAGTCAGGAGCCTGCTAATCAGCAGAGGCAGCTATTGCCGATGTTCATCTCACTGTTTCAGTGTTTTATTTTAACAGTGATTTTTTTTTAATTTGGGGCAACTTTAATGTTGTTGTATCATACCTTCAATAATACAGTAGAATATGTTTTAATTACAGGAGTTTTTAAGTAGTACTGCACTCTAAGATAATTTCCCAGGGTGGCAAATGACCCCATATGTTTTCTTTGATAAATCAGTTTTTACAGTTCATCAAGGGTACTAATAAATGTTGTGGCTACTGTACATCTGTGCTTCTGTGACAGTATCGAACTTTATTTTAAATGCTACTCCTAAAAACATTAAAAGACTTATCCCGGTTATAACAATTAAAGCTACAAAATGTTTACATGAGAGAAATAGGCTGGAACAGGTTATGTTATATTTCACTATTCATTTGTGAGCATAATCATGTCACTGTGTTAGTGGATACAGAATGGAGGAACTGAAAAATGGGTAATTAAGTGAGACCATGAGAAGATTCATATTATGTAAACTAAATGATAATCCAGTCCAATCCTCAAGACTTAAGTATAAGATAAGGGTCACAAATAAGGGATTTGAAAAACTCTGTTAGGTTTTCTGTATTTCTTTTTCTTGAACTGCTTCTATTGTTGGATCCTCTTTCAATGCTGAACAAGATCTTACAGGGACAGCGTTTGAGCCCTGGGCTCAGTTATGTACCTTAAATACAGCAAAAACCAGATAAAGTATGTTAAAAGTTGAGACGTTAAGAAAGTTGAAAAGTGCTAACATACTTTTGTTTACAGCCAATATCCAGTAAGTCTATGAGATATTTAAAAAACGATAAACTGCTGTTCCACAACAGATTAAATGTTTTATAACAATACCTCCTGAACTATTCCTTTGAAAAGTCATTTAAATTTGTAGTAGAGCCTTTCCCCCAAAGTGACAAATTACAGATTAACTTGAAGTTAATTTGCTTCAAGGTGGAGTGAAACTTCAGTATGAACAACATGATAATGTACAGAATACTGAGCAATTGCTGTAATTTAATTATCTTAATTTTATTGTACAGTAGATATGTGTACTTTGAGGTGGTACAGATTGCCTCTTTATGGTTCAACTCTTTTTGAAGGGTAGTATGCATAGGACTCTCATCTACAATAAAGAGCTTGAAACAGACACTTTTTTTGCCTCAGGTTCTTTTAAAGTAACCAAATTAATTCATGTTATCATATTTATCATCCTAATAAATTTTAGTTGCCAAATTTGCTGAGTTTTATACTGCAAACAGTTTGCTCAGATTTTTTTCTGGAACAGGATCTTCAGAATTCTTTATCAATAATGTTAATTAAGTAGTAGTCAGTGTCAATATCATATTAGAAGACATACATTCCCTCAAAAAGGAAAAGAGAAGATTTTTTTCTCCTCATAAGAGGCTTGTTGTCTATGCTTCAAATTACAAAGAAGGTTTTAATTTGTTCATATGAAATAGTTTGTAATCTCAATAAACTCATTCTGCTTTGGATTTATAAATATGTTTCTTCATGTGTTAACCTTGTTTATAGGATTCTAGTAGACAGGGAACAAGAACTGCTAGATTTATTCTTATTATAGTTTCATCTTACATAAACATTTACTGGACTGGTGTGATAAAGGTGAATGCTGGTAAAAGCATTGTAATAAACAGAGCACTTAAAAAGGTGTAATAAAGTAGGATTTGACTTTGCCGTGCCACATTTTGACAGACATCTGTTTTATTCCTGTGAAATTCAGCTTCTTTTCTGGCAGTTTTCTTGTCATATTGCCATATGCCAGAGTGTTATTCCACCATATGGACCATGTGTAATAACTCTCCGACTCTCCTTGGTTCCATGATCATCTTGCTTTCCCAAACTTATGTCACTGCACCAAAACAAAGGATTCACAGATTGCCCTGCAATATCTGGACTATGAAAACAAGGCACTCAGGTTTTATACTGTATATAAATTAAAAATTTACTGCCTTTATTAGGACTTGCTTGCACTTAACATACAGTTCATCAACCAAAAATGTAATTTAAGCACTGTGTTGAGTTTTTTAATTTTACATTGACTTGCCTCCAAATTATTAAATTATTCTTAACTTTTACATTTTATTTAGAAATTGTACAATCAAAAGTACAATGTATTAGATACTAGAAATTAAGAATCTAGTTCTGTTGATGGAAGAGAAAAATCTGAGAATGTAAAATTTGTCATTTTTTTTTATCTTTACCTTAAATTATATTTATGCTCTCACACAATAGACCAAACTATTCTTCAATCTAAGTAATACTGGCATGTCAAATTACTTTTATAACATCTGCTCTTTAACATACCTTGAAAAAGAAAAAGCCTTTTAGTCTTTGGAGTCCTGTTTTTTTTCCAAGGCCCCTCATTTTCTACCTGCTATATAAATCCAAGTCCCTCTAGGAACATGTTCATGTTTTCACAGCACTGCAGAGTTTAATGGGCTTAGTGTTGGAGCCTTCATTGTCATGGCCTGGACATACAGCAAGATGGAGGGTTTCGTTGAACCTGCCAGCGCAGAATGTGAACAGGTGGGTCTGGTCGTCAACGCCATAGAACGATATAAGTCCAGCTGGATAGCTCAGATAGGTTCCGATTTTCTTGAAGTTTTTGCTGATGGGGAGATGATGAGAGACTCCATTGTGCCATGCTGTGTAGTCCCCATTAAAGAACTCAACACACCAAGACTCTTCACCTCTCCCCAGCCAGCAGGTCTCCTCCCTGCCCTTGCGGGGTATTCTGGGATACGTGAGTCCCAGCTCCCAGTACGTCTTACCCTCCACATCCGCTTCCCAGTAGCTTCTCCCATCTGAGAAGCCATCACTGCTGATCACATTCAGGGTAGTGTCAAAGCGCTCCGCGCTCTCTGGAAATTCCTGCCATTCCTTTGTGTAGGTGGCAGTGGTGCCATCTGGGGAAATGACCAGATTAGGATGGGCAGTGTCGGGGTCCAGCCGCACCTCTGTGACATCTCATTTATGGAAGGAGAAGGAGAACAAAGAGCAGTGATGTGAGAACAGTGTTTCCGAATCAAAGGGTTAATGACTACAATATTCATTAGTAGGAGAATTTCAATAGTCAAAATAGTGAATGTAAACTTCAAAGATTTTTTAAGTCCCAAACTTAAGCACTTCTAGTTTTTTGCATTGTGCTTGTTTTATGGATACTTTTAAATAGCAGTTTTGTATTTACAAATAGCTTGTAATTTTTGGGGGAAGAAAATGTACAATTCACTTGTAATGTCAACAGGCCTTAACTCCAAGCAACCAGCTGAACTATGCCTTGACATTCAAGGTTTAGCATGTAAAAATAGCTTAGAGGTTGATAATGAAGTGGGGAGTGAAGTAAAATACAGTAAATATACGTGCATCTCATCATTTAACATATGTACAATATGGATATGGAATGTGCTATTTAATTTTACAAAGCCATAGGCTTAGAATAATCACTGAAACTGCACCAAAGTTAATATTGCAAGATGCAAACTGAGGTAGCAAAGCAAAATGAAAGAAATGAACCAGGAAGTCACTTACAGCTTTGGAAGACTTTTCTGGTTATGGGAATCTGAGCACGAATGAACAGGAACAGATTGTTGATCAAGCTTAGGATCTGATTAGACTTGTAGTCATCCAGTTGGATGGAATCAGGGAAGCTGATGTTCATAATAGCTGTAACTCTGGTGGGAATAAAAAATAACAGATGGGCCCACAAGCAATTTTCAAAATTAGTAAACAAAAAAGATCTCTTTTGTTTCATTAAAGGGAAGCTGTATTTCTGGTCACAACTGAAACCACCTTTTCAGAGATATCTCTGTCATTTTGTTCTTGCTTCAAGTGTCTTATTGTGATTGAAAGTTGAGAAATTAATTGTGTAGGTACAAACTGAGGCATATCATTGCTTATAATTTGTTTCATATAGGCAATTTCTCTGATAATGCTTTCAAATATCTTATCACTGTGAAAAAGATTTAAACTGTAGAATTTAAGTTGTAGGTCTTGTGTGGGGTCAAGTAAAGTTATTTCTGAACTCTTCACTATACACATTTAACTGTAACATGTCAGTCATTTAGAAACTTAGAAATGACTTTATTGCAATAACTGCAAAATGGAAATTTTCTGCATTTTAAGCAATCGTTTCTTATTGCTAAGTAGTGCAGTTGTTTGTTTACTACATAGTGATCAAAGTTAACCTTATAATGAGGTAGACTCTGCATTATAACAGTGTAAACTGTGTACTAGCAATAGTATACATTTGTGGATATTACAATGCTGGTAAATGAATTAAACCTTCATTCTTGTGCAAAATACAAAGGCCTGTTCACTCTAAGAAATCATGTGCTTTTTTACCAATAGTGTCATATAAACAACCACAACATTTTCCCAGTGACAGATAGCAGAGACTGATAATGGAAACACAGGGTAGTTGAAAAATGACAGTAATGGTGCAGGGAATAGCAAGACTTTAGCAGGTCTTCCACAAGTGGTGGAATCTACAAAAAGGACTTCTCTCCGAAGTAGCATTAGCCTCTCCTGAATTGTTGATGTTGATGTGTGTTCTGGTACATTGACCCCATTTTGTAAATGGCTAAGGGTTGGATTTCTGCAACTGGAGGAAGAGATCTTATTTTTCAAAAACATAATTAGTTGTTTAGTATGAAACTTTCAGCAGGGCATTATCTATCACAAATTGTTTGACAATTGTATCTCTTCTAGAAATAAGTGTCACATTAGAATGTGTTGGTGGTGCCATCCACCCCAGTCAGCTTTGCCAGTTTGCTTGAGTTTCAGAGTTAGTTTTTGACCAGACTTTTCTGCTGATCATCTTAGACAACAGGACTAGTGTATGAAAGTATTGTATTTTACTGTATAACAAAAAGTGAAAAAATTTACATCCTAGCCTTGATAATCAAACAGGTATGTTTAGTTTATTTGTGCCTACCTGTCTTCGGTTTGTAAATTCTGTTTGGGAAGAACAATACAGAGAAAGATTAACCATATTTGCTAATCTGTGAATTGTCATTATGATGCACAGACAAATAATCCTAATCATCTACACATTTTAGATTCACAAAACCCAAATATCTGCACAAAATATTTACAATTACATATAAATTACAAATTAGATTATTAGAACACCAACATATCTGTCATTTATTGTACTTTCCAACACAACCTTATAAGTAGCTTTACAATTGATTTTTGCATACTTCTAAATCATAACTAAAAATACAATCCAACATTTCTTGGAAGTGTGTTAGCAGTTCCTGTCTTGATGAAATATGAAATTGTGCCCAATCAGCAATGGGACAGAGTGGTTAGTTAAAAGACTGATGAATGGTTACAGTTCATCTGTTTGAAGGGGGAATCCACATTTATTTTCTGAAAAAAGGCATGTGCAATTGATTCTTCTGTTACAGTTCAAAATTAATTGATTTGGGTCATCTGTTTTTTTTTTAAAGATGAGTTTCCAGGATTTGCATGTATGGGTTTTTTATTTGGTATATCTGCTAGGCTGAGAAGCCAGTGGTGGAAAAGTCAGAATCCCCCCAGAAAGGTGCACAACATACCAAAACTGCAGAATTGTCTGTGTGTTAAATTTGCATTGTGCCTTATCGTAAGGATTTGTATTTTTTCATTTGTTACTTTTACCATCTTTCTATGTTGCTCTTGTGGATTGTTCTGTTCCAACTGTGCATTGAGCTCAGACAATTCCAGTTCAATGTCTTGAGTAAGCAGGTTACATTTCTCTAGGTGGTTGTCAATGGTAAACAGAGCTGCATTCGCTTCCATTTCCAGCTGGTTTAACGTGACTTTCAAGTCCTGGTCTAGCACTCTTTTTATATCTTCGAACTTTTTGGAAATGTTTTCCCTCACTGCTGTGGATTTTTTCTAAAAAAAAACAAACAAAAAAGCAAAACAAAAGGTATCTGTTATGTTTTTGTCTTTTTTGCCCTATTTCTTCATTTTAATGTATTTCATCTTACAGTATATGTATCCTTTAAAATTGCTCTTCTTGGAATAAATTTGTTTTAAATTGAAAGTATTTATTAAAATAAGACAATATTATTTTGTTAATTTAGAGCATTTTACTGTGCATTAAGGATGTTTTTGATTCCCTGTTGGCTAGAAGCAAGTATTTGGCTTAATTAAACCTTGAAGAATATAGTCTATTTATAGACTATTTATATACTATATAGACTCTATATAGTCAATACAGATAAATCAAATACACATACTGGGAGCTTACAAATAAACAGAATAAAAGTGAAGAAGTGTACTAATTAAACAGTTTCAAGGGTAAGAAAAGTCACATTTTTCACACTGGCAAAATTTAACTTAAGTGTACTTTCTTTCCTAAGAACAATTCCTGCTTATTAATACTTCCAAATGTGATCAAAGGGTAACTCCATAAAATAAAATGTATTGTTTTTGCTTTCATTGTTTTCCTTTTCCCTTAATTTAACCAATGCTGTTGTTTTTTTAATTGCTGACCACTGGAAAAATGGATTTACTTACTGTAATCTCTGTTTGCTTTGCAGTCAGCTTTTCAATTCGGCATTTGACAGCTTCTTGTTGCCTTTTCAGATGTTCCTGCTGCTTTGTGAGCACATCCTGCGAACGAGAAAAGAAAACATAAAAGACAGGAATATGAACCATACAGTTTAAGCACAAAAAAGAAGAGACAGGAAATTGCTCACTTGGCATTGGGGTTTCATGGCCATTGCGTCAGTCACCCAGGTAAGTAATTATATAAATATAAAAAGATACGCTTTAACAGTCCTGCTTTCCAAGGACAGCTCAGTTGATTGTGAAATGATTCAAAAGGTAAGTGGCATGCTCATGTGTCCTCTCTTTGGAACTCTCTCCACTGACGTCCCATATGACTTTCAGGTACGCAAGTTGGATTTAGAACAGATATATGGACACATGCAGTTATAAGGTTACAGTGTTAAATACCAGCATGCGCTGTGGAGCACAGGACTGAGAACTGACAACACCTGCCAAGGTCCTCAGCTTGAATTGTCGCAGCTAATAAATTTCAATCCAGGACTGCAAGTGGGATCCCTGCTTTCTGCCCATAGGGTCATTCTGATGCAATGAAAGTCTGTGCAATTTGCAGGTGGTAAAGGTGGTATTGATGTCAAGGACATCCATTTATAGTCCTACTTTTTGGTTTGTCAGACCGTCAGATGTATGTTGTGAGTTTGCTGAGCTGCAGAAATGAACTTTGCTCTCAGTGCCATTACCTTGTCATATTTTTTGAGGACGCCTGGCTGCCGTGTCTAAATGGAGCATTATTGCTGTGCTTTATACAAATGGTTTCCACTGAAGAGACAAGGAATCAGTTTACACTAAAACCGACATTTACAAAGGTTTAGTACACAACAGACTTTGGGGAAAAAAGCATTTGAAGCTCCTACAGGCAGCAGTATTGTAAACTACCGTTGTAAGTCTGAAATGTTTAATTGCATTTAAAAGCAGAACAAAGTAGCACACAAAGTTCTCATCCGAGCTGAAGGTCACAGTCGCAATAAAGCACGATTCTGTAGCATGTGAAAAACGTCTTCCACAAACTCAAATACACACAGTTTCAAATGTTTGTGACGTGTGAGTACATGCCACCAAGGCCAGATGCAGGTTAGCAGTTAGACAGATGTAGTTTACTCTGTAACATGTAGACCAGTAATGGAAACTCCAGTCCTAGAAGACTGCAGGATCATTACACCTCTGATCTTAATTACTGAATTGAACCAATTTCATTGTTATATACTGTATGTTACAGTGTTCCTATAAATAAAAATATAATTGGTTTCAATTGAAAGTGTTTTTCAAGATTAAATATAGAAGAACCTTGTTTTAGAATCCCTTCAAACATTTCCATCCTATTTTATTTTTTTGTGCTACATTAATTGTTCTATTCATTAGTCTTACAGGTCATGCTCTATTTGGAATGAATGCTATGATAACTGTACAAGATAATAATTACTCTTGCTTATCATGATGTGCAAAGCAGTTCTAACAGACAGACATTGATATTTGTACTAAATACCATCGAAAGGCCTGAAATAGCGTCTTCCTCTGAACAAGAATCATCAATGATTATTTTCATATGCAGAAACACTTTTCTGTATCTCCCTTAATTTGTTGCTATACCACTCTCACAATTGGTGTTGTCATCACGCTTTGAGTTTGCCACATGCTTCTTGTGCTTGTGTGATCAATAGCAGCTATTGTGACGAACACTGAAATGTGGACTTGCATACCGACTCCAGCAAATGCTCGTATTTTTTCCCAACAATGCATCTGTTATGGACAAGCCGAAGGGTTAGCCTTGGATAGAACACGTTTGTGTAGGAAAATGTTAAAGACATACTGCAGGCCTTTTCACTGATGTATCTGCATTTACTCCTGGGCCTTTTTCATGCACAGATGTTTTTATGACAAATTGATGTTTATATACAGTATATACATAGCATATGCAAACTGCTTGTTTTCTTATCAATCCTAAAGGCAGTTTTAAAACTTTTTATGTATGAAGTCTTTGCAAAAAGCTGTAATTCCTAAGTTTCGGTATATGTTTCAAGAACCTTCAAGTACTCTGATGTTATGCAAGTGTTTATTAATGTACAACTTTCCAGGGGATCTTTCTAAAAATATCAGGTATCATTTGAAAAAAAATATGCATTACATTATTTTACCTGTTATTGACAATACATAGAGTATAATATTGCCTCTTTGATTAAGTATCAAAAATTAATATCTGGCGATACCCATTCTGTTTCTACAAGAGCAACCAGTTGTGAAGACTCTATTTCTATCTCATAAGAACACCTCTTAATAAATTATGTTTTGGCTCATCAGGGAAATATTGATAGGGAAACAAATGTGCCAAATATGCCAGGGAATCCCTAATTACATCTGGTCAATAGAATTAAAATAAATACAGGCTCCTAAACCAAAAGCAATAACCCTGAATGAAAAGGGAGAAACTTCCTGAAGAGTTTCCTAACCTAATACAAAATTCCATAAACACAGTGCACTATCCAGTAGCCTCCCTGATACACATCATTGCATTCCTTATCATAAATGCAACTGTAAGCTTTCCAGTCAGTGTTAGAAATTCCCTCTAGCCATTTCACATTCTTCCCTGAGCTAAGAGGTACCTTTGGGCTTTCATCATGATAAGGGAGTGGACTTTCCCTTGCTTGAAAATGTCTGCAGGTACTGTATTGTACTTTCTGACCTGTTTAATTTTATTTCATTTAGACCATCTTATGTGCCATTCAATACATTTCACAGAGCAAAATGTAGAAATCTTTGTATAATGTGTGTCTTGTGCAGGCAGTGGAATGAAAAACTGTCCCTTGTGAGGTGACCAGTCAGTGTGGTGGAGGCTACATTAGAGAGGGAGGTAACTTTGTTAACTCTATGTTCTCCTGCTTGGTGTGTTTTCATTTTGGTCAAAGCCTGTCTTTTCTGTAAATACTTTATCTTTTTGCTTTAACTAAAGGAATGTTGTTTTTTGGGGTTTCTGTGTATTTTTATGTAATATTCACAGTAACTGTACATGTATTAAAATGCCTTTGCTGCAACAGGGATCTTTATCTTCGGAATGTAAATGTTCTGACAAATGTCTTGATATTTAGATCAATAGTTTGGGGGCAGCTGTGGATAAATTCTAATACAAGTATAGAACAAATAATTCTCTCTCTGTATCATCTGATAATGAATTACAGTCATTCAAATGGTTCCACATTAAAATTATATTCACATCTCCTGTCTCTTCTGAACCAGTATTCATCCTAAATGCAGTTGTGGATGGTGAAGCTCTTCTTCATGAGCAGCAGGTGGCCCAGGGCTGTGGGAGGGGCTCAAAATGATTGGGAAATACTGGGGAAATTCTGTGCAGGGGGAATGCAGGCCAATAAGAGACATTGAGGCCTTGAACTAAATGTGTGGACATGTAGTCCAAGCTGTCACTCTGTGATCCTTGAAGAAAATGGTTGATTGAGGTTTTTATATATGTCATAATAACATATAATGAAAATAATAACCCATTAGAATAAATGAGAAGGAAGGCTGGTATGAGTCAGATGTGTAAATTATCACAAAATGTCAAATCTAAGGTATCAAAGGTATACAATTTAAAAATAGTTGGTTTATACAGTATAATAAACAGGTATAATATATAGCTTTAAGAAGCTACTTAATAGTATTAGAATGTCTAGTGGTAAACAAAAATGCTATGTGTAAAGCACAGTTTTTTACATACTGCTTAGAAACATTTTCTTTTTAGTTGACTGTGTGGAGTTCTGATTATCCCAGCCTAGATTCTAAAGTGCAGAAACATTGATGTGTAAATATTTATTTTATGAAAATATTTCTAAAATGTGTGACTAATGCACGGTAAATTAAAACTTTAATCATAGTGCCCACTACAATTTCTAAACACATCTCCTGATGTTGGGCTTCCTTTCCCCTGAGGCTTCTTGTGTCTGCTTCATTGGAAACCCCCATCAAGTAGTATGTTAGGAATTTGTGATTGACATCTATTTGTGAGTTAAACTTTTAAGTTACTATTTATACTATTCTCGTCAGCTTTTTTCCAGAAGGCCGGCTCCACCAGTTACCACTATAATATAAAACTGACATGAAAATTGTATAACTTATATATTAAGAATTTTATGACATGGACCTCTTTTTTCTGTCACAGATGTCTTTACATCACAGTTTGTAACTGTGACAGGAATTCTGCCACGTGCGAGGAGGACGAAGGACAATGTGAAACATTTGTGTATACTGTATACTGAGATGCACATTTTCCATTCTTAAAATTTCATTTAAGTTTTTTTTTAATGTTACTCAATATTTAGAATATAAATGTATATGTTCACCTGCAGTATATACAATAGCAGAGAATAAGCTGAATGTCACCAATGCCAATTATGTTTTTAGGCCTCATGAACCTTTAATGTCTGCCTCTGTATATATGTTTAATGGATCTGAACAATTTAGCTTTTCACTAATTTTCCAGTTTAACACAAGTATTAACAAATTACTGCTCCAATGCACTATGACCTCAATTTTTAAAAGAATGAATGAACGTTTATATCATGTCTGTTTTTATAGTGTAGCTGGAAGATTCTAATTTAACATAAAGCATAACAGTACACAAATGGTATGGCTTATTTTTGTGCAAAAGGTCATATTTATCCCTCTAATACAATAAGGAATTTAAATCATTTTTAAGAACTGTTAAGTAAAAGTGTATTTATCTCCTGGCATTTTGTGGGTCTCAAATGAAAATGCTTGAGGACTTGATAGTGTAACGCATACGGCCTCCATTGCTTGTGAGAGCTGGCTTACCAGAGCGGTGACGTCACCGCCCTTCCCTGTGAATAGCAGGGACCGCAGCCGCCGGGCTGACAGGAGATTTCCCTTTGGCTCAAGAGGCTGGGTCCCTGTTGAGTGATGCTGGAGGCCTGGGTTCGAGTCCCCGATGGTGGGGGGCTGACCTGAGGTGGCAGTGGCAAGGGTGCCCATGTGAACCCTGAAGCATTACAATATACTGTAGACAGAACTGATAAAAATGAGTGGCAGAAATTACAAGTAAATATATCCCCAGTTATGTGAACAGCTTGAATATTTTGCACATACATCTAGGTCAGATGAGATTAATGGAAAATAGCTCAAATCAAACGTGCCTTAAGGAGATTAATGGGACCTCGTTGTTTACAAAGGTGAATGCACATAACCGGAAAGTTTGCTTGTGACATCATATCACCACAGAATTATCTAGTGAAACTTCCTTCAACATTCCTACTTTAAATGCAACCCAGGAAGGTTTCTCAAAGCAGAGATTTGTCAGAAGAGAAGAAGGATCACAACTTCAGGATACCAGGTAATATCAATGAGCTATTGCTGTTGTGCAGAGGAGTGTGCAGAAAAATAACATTAAATTTATGAACTGGTCTAAGCCATTTAGCAGTTATCCATACACACCTTTACTTCAGAATTAGATTTTTAGAATTAGAACGAGTTTTTCTGGTTTGTATAAACCTAAAGCTATTTTTTCTCAGCAATGAGAATTTTAAAATCTATTTGAAAAAACATACAAATACATACATACAGAGTAGTATTAAGTAGCAAACAAATGAGTACAGATGTATGATTTCTGATGGTTATGCGAGTCAGTGAGTTTTGTATTTGTTTACTGAACTGTGGTGATGTACCAACTACTTTTAGTGAGACTTTATGAAGGTGTACTTTCTGAAACCTGAATTATTCTTTGGATTACTGTGTAATGTGCTGGTCTTGTGTTTATCCCAAAAACCAAACTTATAAATATGGCAAAAAGCCCTTTCTCACTGAATCAGTCTGTAACTTGGATTGGGTAACTACTCTTTTACAGTGTTAAATGTAATCATTAAATCATAGGAATAAATGTATTTTCAAATGGTACAGTACATTGTATGAATTTAGACAGTTTAGCTGTTTTATTGTACTTTACCATAATTTCTAATTTGTATGATTTTTGTATTTGTTAGTATTTGCCGGTAGAACTTAACCGAGCCAGGAAGACAAAAGGAACAGGTTCCTTGGCACACAAGTACATTCCAGTATGCTTGCAGGTTCCAAGTCACAAGAGTGTTGCTTTAAGTACATCGATCTTAACTATGCGTAGCAGCAAGAATCAGCCTGTAGGTCATGATGGTGAATTAGCATGCGACCCTCAGGTGAGGGATGGGAATTCTCTTATAGTTTATGGACTGCTTTTTTGTTTTTTTTTGTTTTTGTTTTATTTTAAAAATCCAGCAGGCATACTGTATATACTGTACATGGTTGATTTTCTTTCTAATACAACCTTGTTTACATCTTTATTTCTCTTTTGTTTCTGCAGTGTTTAACTTGTTTATTTTGCTTGCACAAAGCTTCACTTTTCCAGCATGGGTTCTGAGTTTGGTTAAGGTTTGGCTCTCTTTGGGATAATAAAATGCTGATCTTATACAAAGACCAGATGATCAGTATTTCAGTTTTGTACCGAGTTAAAATTGCCAAAAAATACATGATTTTAATTAATGAAAGAACACTTAATGATGTAACCATGCGCTTTTTAAGTAATGATGATAGTCTGGTTGCTATTGGCATGACGGAAGGTGTGAAAGTTATTGTCTGGGGAAAGTGATGCTTTGCTTCTATAATCTGTGCTCTGTACCAGAGAAACCAGGAAATTGGCTCTGTGGTGGACAGGTTATGTCCTGGAAGGCAAATGGTCACTACACCATCTCAGAACTGTCACATCCATTAGATCCATCTGCATTTTAGTTTACTGTGGATCCTGTAGACTGCACAAGAAATTCCAGGAAGCAATAACTCCATGTATCTGTAGCTGATACCATACTTTATGGATACCATAGCCATCTTCTACGCACTAGAGCATGTTGAGATGGTGGCAGAAGGAGTGGTAAAGTGATTTATTCACAGCTGAAAGGCGTATTGCACTTAATGGATCCTGAACAACAGTGTGTGTGGAGACTTTGTGGTGAAACCAGGCTTCACAGGAACACCTCAGCAGGCTGTCCAGTGGCTTATCAATGCTTTGTGTTCGTACTTCCAGGATTGTGTTAATGAATAGAAACCTCATACCCTATACTAACTTTGTAATGCTTTTTATTCCAGCAATATATCAAGTGTCATACCAAAACTTTCCTGTGATTTTGTTTGACATCTGTTAGATTATTTAATTAGATATGTCCACTTAAAGTTAAAATATTTAATGAAATCCATTAGATCTGGGTGTTTTTTTCTGTTGTTCATCATTCGTTAAATGTTTTTTATTAGAATTTACATTCTGTGTAAGCGAAATTTATATTAATAACTTAGATAGATAATTATAATAAATTATCTATTTTTAACAGGGTGATTGAAACACATCACAATGCTTAGTAGAGTCAGCTTAAGGAATTCAGGTATGTTAATAAACCATTTCATTACCTAGATTCCTATTTTTGCAGACTGGAACTTAACTACAAAAACATTTGTTTAATTAAATTTGTTTTAAATGATCTATTAAATGATCTAGTTCTTGCCTTCATGGGTTATTACTGTATGCAATGTTCCCTTTAATATATTATTATATTTTTGCGTATGTAGAACGGCAAAATGTTTGAAAATCAATGCAATTTCTTTGTATTGTCCTTCTACATACAGTATATACAGACTACATATATTATAAAAATGGTGGCTTACCATTTTTAGAGTACAATGCAGCTAGTGACCATAACATTAGATGTCACTTCACTTTTGAAAAGTAGTTAATTTATAATGTTGTCATGCCTCTTTCTTTGAGTGAATCACTTTATGCATGAAATGGAAATAAAATGATGCACATGTGATATTTTACAGGTCCGAGTGCTGTGTTTTACAGAACGGATGATGGTTTTGAGGAAATAGTTACTGGATACTTGCTGAAATCCCCTCCAACAGGCCTTTTAAAGACTCTTGTAAGTCTTTGAGAGTAGACACCTTTCAACAAGATATTCAGTTACCACAAAAAAGACTGTGTGTTATTATTTAAGATGGTCATAACTTTTTCCTTTCCCCTCATACCGAACTGAAAGGTCCTAAGAAAATACAAGTAAAGGCTTCTTTAAACATGTTTACTGTACATAGGGGATGATATAGTATATTATCCCCTTTCAAAACACTCATATTCTCTCAGTCTCATATTAAGCAGTAGATTATGTTGGGAAGGCCAGTGAACTTAAAAAAATATCTGTGGGGACGTAGTTTTAGATTTAAAAAAATCAAATTCATATGACAAATAGAATCTTGAAAATGGAACAGAAAAAACTTTAAATTTATTTTTTTAATTTATCTTCTGCTTCCTACACATGTAGAAATCTTGGAAGAGGCGATTTTTTGTTCTTAAAAAAACAAGCGACAATGCATATATCATTAAATACTACAAGAGTGATGAGGATAGATCAAAACTACAAGGAGTAATAGATGTATCTACGTAAGTAATACAATGTCATATTTTTTTTATCAGTATGTGATAATGTTTTATGTAAACATGATTGGTTTGCATTTTGACATTTAAGAAAAACAAAGTGTTACATTGAAATTAAATCTGCCAGAGTTCTCTATACTTTTGCCACATTACTATTTGTTATATGGTTGATGAGCTTAAAGCTTCAATCACTAACTCAGTAACCGGTTATTTTAAGTCTAAATAATGATGATGACGTTATCTATAAGCAGTACTGCAGAATACAACATTACATCATGTGCATCCTAGGTACAATTCCAGAGCTTGGGTATGTGTTAGAGATAAAGATTTTTTTTTCCAGATGATCAAGGTTATTCTTGTTTTTAATTTGGAAATAAGATGTACTACAGTGTCATCTATCACAGTTTAACCCCGATTAAATCTTGCCTTCCCCTCCTGCACAGGAAACTGCAGTGTCTGTACATTTCTGAAATGTATATGGTAGGTTCTGCAGGTGATCTTTTTTTGCTTATATAAAATATTGACAGCAGTGTAAAAAGGTCATTAAGACGCATGTCAGGTGCTTTAGCACCAAAAAAGAAACAGCTCTGGGAAAATCTGTAGGTCAAAATTAATTACATCACATCACTTTCAATAACTTATACAAGTCAGGGTCACAGTGGCCTGGAGCCTATTGTGGGAAGCATTGGGCACAAGGCAGGGTATACCCTGGACAGGACACCAGTCACACCACAGCTAATTTTCCCAGAAGCCAATTTACCCACCAGCATGTCTTTAGACTGTAGGTGGAAACCCACTAGGGTGAACTAGGGAGAACATGTAAACTCCATGCAGGTAGTACCCCAGGAACTGAACCCAAGGCCCCAGCACTGCAAGGCAGTAATGCTAACCATTGTGCCACCTTCCCACTAGGGTCACAAATTATGTCGTTATAATTAATGATGTACCAGCATAACTTTAAAGATCAACTAGGCCACCTAAATTAAATGTGAAAACATACTGTACAGTGTAATATAGTTCTAAGTATTCTTAGTGTTCTTACCACTACTCAGTAATGACTATGATGCTCAACATAACTAAGATTTATATAATTAGAAATTCAAAAGCATCATCTAAAACACAAAATGTGACACAAAATATAAAAGTGCACATGGACACTGAAAGGTACGCATCATTATTTATGTTTTTCCACAGGGCTTACGCTTGACATTTTAAGGTTCTAATTTCATACCATTGTGTAAAGTGTGTCATTTTATTACAGCATTTCTTATATTTACTTGAGTCCTGAAAACCATGTGAAGTGGAACGTGATTCAGAAGATGTTCAGATGTTCCCCCGAAATGGTGCTTTTCATCCGAGCTGGTGTTAGAGATTATTTCCTCATTGGAGAAAACAAGTAAGTAAAGTTAATTTTCCTAAAGAAATGATTAAAACAGAGGCATCCTGATGACCAAGAAATTGGAATACTCTTATCTTTTCACCATCAACCATACTTTTTTCAGTCACATATTTGAAGTTTTTTTCATTTTTTTCTCAGCTGTGTTGAGAAAGACTTTACTTCCTGTATCGAAGCCAAGTAAATACTGTACATAGACCATAGACCTTGTATCCAAGGAAAAATTCTACTCTGTTGTTAGAGGTATTCAGTGTATTTGGACTATTACTCGGGCAGTTAAATAGCTGAGATTAGAACACGAATCATAAGATTTCTAGAACTTTCAGTTGTCCTACTTACTGTATATCCGGATATCCATTAGAGATCTGACTATAATAAAATAACAAACTATTACCATGTATAAAATTAAAAATAACATTACAGGACAAAGTTAGATACTTATTCTACAAATATTATTACAAGTATTCCAATCGAGTAAACGTATCATCATGACATTGAAGTGTGTAATGATTCGGAACAGAAAATCTGTAAAAAATATTGAGAGCTGGTCTGGTCTGTTTAATAACTCTAATCATTATGTGTTTGCTTATTGTAGAGAAGAAATGGATCTTTGGTTTGAATCCGTATATAATATACTGATGTCATTATCACAAAAAGAACATTGGAGCCCAGAGGTACAATGATTTCTCTTATTGTAGTTGTAGTAAAATGGTGTTATCAGACCTCATTAAATTATACAAAGGCAAAATTTCAGCTGTTAACCACAGCTGTTGATTTTTTTAAACAGAGAATACAGTAATTGTTGCCAGGATTCATGGATAAAACATTTAAAAATGTGGCTTTAGAATCATTCAAGGTATTGATACCTGGCTTGTTGTATGGCTAAAAACTCAGACTTTTAAAACTTTACTATGGAAAAGAAGACCCTTCTGCTTCTATCTTGCTCATCCCTGCCTGATGTCACGTCTGTGCTTGTTTCAGCGAGTGGAGTGTCTAACACAGCGAACAAGAATAGGATCCAAAGACAGCTTTAGTGATCAGGGCTCGCTTGATGAGGTAGAGTACCTTTTCTTTTACAAAATTGTATATAATATTAAGACTAGTTTTCTCTTTTTCTTTGCTTTATCATTTAAGATGTAGATTATTTCTCCCTGAATGTATGAGCTGCTTATTTTCCTTCATGCAGCAAAAGAGCAAGATACTATATTCATCAGTGATCAAGTTCCTTTCCTTAAATGTCTTTGCCCCTGTTTTTATGAAATAGATTACAAAGGAAGGGGCCCCTTTGTTTATTGAGTGCATTAATTCTTCCTGTATCTACAGTATTCCACACCCGTAGGATTTGTTTTTTATTTTATGATTTGATCACGAGGTGATGTCTCCTGGCAGGAATAAGTAGTTTCACGAAACAAATAATAATAATAATAATAATACTATAAATACTATCCTGGCTTAAGTAAAATCAGTTATTTCTATGCAGAGAAATGTGTTTGAGGTATTTTGCTTTTAAAAGTAAATATGCTAAAAGAAAACTGTATTTGACAAGGGTGTCATGGTGACACAGTGGCTAGCTTTGCTGCCTTGCAGTAATGGGGCCCTGTGTTCAATTCCTGCAGTGCTATCACTGTGGAGTTTGTATGCTCTTTTCATGTTTTCATGGGTTTCCTTACGGTGATCTGGTTTCCTCACACAGTCCAAACACAAACGGGTTGGTTAATTGGCTTCTATGAAAGTGTGTTTGTGTCTGTGTGAGCTCTGTGATGGTTTGTCCAGGGTGTATCCTGACTTGTATCTGGTGCTTGCTGGCATACATTTTGACTCCCCAGCTAACTTGCATTGGATAAAACAGTTAAAAAATTGGTGGACGATTGGTTGTATTGAAGGTATTTGACAATTGGTTATCAAGAGTGTTAAGCCCAGTACAAATTAATCATTTGACAACAATTTTAAAAACAAAAGTGCTCCCTTAAATGTTTCAGTATAATAAGGGACTAAAAATAGACAACAAGTAGTGACACTTGTTATATAAAACAATTATACTGCACAGTAATTGGCTCAGCAACAAATCAAAGGACAAAAAATTCATTTAAATTATTATGTGAATCAAAATGCAAACCAGTATCTGTGTTACAGATGTGACTAAGAAACATCTTTCTTCCACACAGGAAGAATTAAAAATAAGATCATCTTCTGATCCGGAAATGACAAAGGAATACAGCACTATAAAAGAGGTAACGCTGGTGATTTTGAGTGTATAACACAAGTAAACTAAACATATAGTGCATTGTTCAGTACATACAGTGGTGTGAAAAAGTGTTTGCCCCCTTCCTGATTTCTTATTTTTTTGCATGTTTGTCACACTGAAATGTTTCAGATCATCAAACAAATTGAAATATTAGACAAAGATAACACAAGTAAACACAAAATGCAGTTTTTAAATGAAGGTTTTTATTATTAAGGGAAAAAAAAATCCAAACCTACATGGCCCTGTGTGAAAAAGTGATTGCCCCCTAAACCTAATAACTGGTTGGGCCACCCTTAGCAGCAACAACTGCAATCAAGCGTTTGCGATAACTGGCAATGAGTCTTTTACAGCGCTGTGGAGGAATTTTGGCCCACTCATCTTTGCAGAATTGTTGTAATTCAGCCACATTGGAGGGTTTTCGAGCCTTAACCGCTTTTTTAAGGTCATGCCACAACATCTCAATCGGATTCAGGTCAGGACTTTGACTAGGCCACTCCAAAGTCTTCATTTTGTTTTTCTTAAGCCATTCAGAGGTGGACTTGCTGGTGTGTTTTGGATCATTGTCCTGCTGCAGAACCCAAGTGCGCTTCATCTTGAGGTCACGAACAGATGGCCGGACATTCTCCTTCAGGATTTTTTGGTAGACAGCAGAATTCATGGTTCCATTTATCACAGCAAGTCTTCCAGGTCCTGAAGCAGCAAAACAGCCCCAGACCATCACACTACCACCACCGTATTTTACTGTTGGTATGATGTTCCTTTTCTGAAATGCTGTGTTACTTTTACGCCAGATGTAATGGGACACACACCTTCCAAAAAGTTCAACTTTTGTCTCGTCAGTCCACAGAGTATTTTCCCAAAAGTCTTGGGGATCATCAAGATATTTTCTGGCAAAACTGAGACGAGCCTTTATGTTCTTATTGCTCAGCAGTGGTTTTCATCTTGGAACTCTGCCATGCAGGCCATTTTTGCCCAGTCTCTTTCTTATGGTGGAGTTATGAACACTGACCTTAACTGAGGCAAGTGAAGCCTGCAGTTCTTTGGATGTTGTTGTGGGGTTTTCCTGACCTCTTGGATGAGTCGTCGCTGCGCTGTTGGGGTAATTTTGGTCAGCCGGCCACTCCTGGGAAGGTACACCACTGTTGCATGTTTTCGCCATTTGTGGATAATGGCTCTCACTGTGGTTCGCTGGAGTCCCAAAGCTTTAGAAATGGCTTTATAACCTTTTCCAGATTGATAAATCTCAATTACTCTGTTTCTCATTTGTTCCTGAATTTCTTTGGATCGCAGCATGATGTCTAGCTTTTGAGGATCTTTTGGTCTACTTCACTTTGCCACGCAGGTCCTATTTAAGTGATTTCTTGATTGAGAACAGGTGTGGCAGTAATCAGGCCTGGGTGTGGCTAGAGAAATTGAACTCAGCTTTCCAAAGATGTGATAAACCACAGTTGATTTATGTTTTAACAGGGGGGGGCAATCACTTTTTCACACAGGGCCATGTAGGTTTGGATTTTTTTTCCCTTAATAATAAAAACCTTCATTTAAAAACTGCATTTTGTGTTTACTTGTGTTATCTTTGTCTAATATTTCAATTTGTTTGATGATCTGAAACATTTCAGTGTGACAAACATGCAAAAAAATAAGAAATCAGGAAGGGGGCAAACACTTTTTCACACCACTGTATACTGTAGGTGCATTTGTGGAGGATCTTCAGCATGTGTTTGTTGCAAAGGAACAAGAAAAAGAAAATTCCACTCTAAAAGGTAGAAAGAAGAAACACATTTTCGGCTATTGAGCCTTCTGCAGATGTGGGAAGAAGCTGTGAGAATGTATTTACACCTGAAGAAGGTTAAATAGCCAAAACAGCTCAGTTCAACGTCCTTGCGATTTGCAGTGCTGTGCATGCTGCCAGTGTAGTAATTGAACAGTATTGACAGGGGATGGATTTTGCAAAGTGATATTGTATGCTCAAAAATTCAACAACAGATGTGCTCAGAAATGAAGAGACATTGTTTGAGAAGATAATACTTATACTATATAGTATAGTACTTACAGTGTTTGAGAAGTTTTCCCTTGAAAACTGGCTAAATCTAAATGAGGCTACTAGTTTCGAACAACCTGTTAAGATATTTTTTTTTAACGAAAAATTGTTTAAATCATGGTTTCATGAAAATAATTAGGGTGACAAGAATTTTATCCTTAAAATAAAATCCTAATTTTTTTTAATGTGTTTGCACATGGGCTACATACAATACAGGCTAGTGGAAGATCATACGGTCAAATTCAGAATCACTAATGATCCAAAGACAGGACTGTCATTTTTCAAAAATGTTTTTTTGAATGGTTTCAGTGAACAGACAAAGGACTTGAAAGGAAATTTAAAAAAAAACTAGCACAAACTAACTTACTGACAGTGCCCTGTTTACATGCCAGGAAGGCTACCCTGTTTTCCTAACTTAAAAACAAAATGAACAGACATATACAGAAAACACAGACCGGCAGACACCATCATTAATATTATATGTAGTCTACTACCAACAATAACTACTTGTCTACTCATATCCTAATGAGGTACTTTTATCCATGTTAAACATCTCTCTTCTACTCAGGGTGAATCAAAATCACGATCATCTTCTAATCCTGAAACAGCAAAGGGATGCACCACTATGACAGAGGTAAAGTTGACAACTACTACTATACATAGTATACATAAATTATTACTGAATTCATCTCTCTCTATATATATACAGTATACAGTGCCTTGCAAAAGTATTAAGACCCTTCCACAATTTTCATATTTTATTGCTTTAAAGCTTTAAAACTTGCAATCATGACAGTTTTTGAAGTAACATTTAACATTGGTTGTATTACACACATTCAAAGCAAAAAACAACAACAACAAAAAAAGAAAGTAGTAATTAGATAATGTGAAGAAAAATTGAAAAGTCATGATCGATTCATACCATAAATGAATTTAGGAGCATAAAAATATCTTAATGAACCACACAATTATTTGAGTGTCCTCTGTCTGTGTGCAATTATAGTGGTTCACATAACTTCAGTATAAATATGTCTCTCTCTCTCTAAGGTCACTTACAGTAGGTAGTACATTTAAAGCAAAGATTCAACCATGCAGACCACGAAGCTTAAAAATATATCAGGGGTAAAGTATCTAAGCATAGATCAAGTGAAGTGTATAAAAACATTTTAAAAACCCCTAAACTTCTTAAACCAAAAGTGCTTCCACCAAATATTGAGCATACAGGTCTGAATTCTAATGCAATCACCATGCTTACCATCACCACCATGTTTTTTTTCTCTTTAGTTTTTGTTGATATGTACTGTAGCCTGTCTTGTTCTTTGACATCTTATGTTTGAGCATTCAGGTTTTGAATGAAATATAAAGATTAAAAAATTCTATGCATCATTTACCACCACACACACCACATGGTGTCAATATTTTTCAAAGGTACCCTAAGCATGTACTATATATAAATTGCCAAAGATGTAAATTATTTTCATCACTTCAAATTTACTGTAAGTCTGCAGTACATAGCAAAAAAACGTACTCTGACTTTAGTTTTACAGTAGTTTCAGAATGGTGGGGGCAAGTTTTTGATTAGTGTAAAAAAGGTTTGAAGATCACATCAACAATTTTGCCTTTATTAAAAGTATCCATATTTATTATTACTTGCAATTAATTACAGTCTAATTTACTATCTACATCTAAGTTGCCTAATTTTGGTTTTCCTGTTCCAAGGCGTCTGCATATTCATCTCACAATGTGGACAGCAGCCACAGATACTCTGACCCTGAGGTGGCTACCTGCCCGTCCCCTGCCTACTATGACGTGCCTAGGAATATTATGAAAGATGTTACGGTAAAGCAAAGTGGGAGCCTTTTATTAACAACAGTAATAAGCAGTCTTAGAGAGCATATTCAGTTGTAGACAATTATTCCCTTTTATGGTTGTCTGCCTAGGAATTGATTTAGGGAAAGATAATCTTCTCAAAAGGCACATCAGAGCAGTTTTGATATTATGCAAACTACCAATAATAGCCTTCATTCAGTCTGATGTTGGTATTTTTTCACCTACACATTTCCCCCAATTATCATGTAAACACATTTTCTGAAGACACTTTCTGTTTGGAAATCATCATGAAAGGAAACAAGTACAAAGTTGTGAAGATAATATGTTAATTTGTAAAACTGTATATTATTGCCTCTTATTTTTTCTTTTTTTTTCTAATTGTAACAGTCATTTTGTGAATAATTATCTTTAATTTGTGTTTTTTTTTCTAGGAAAGAAATGGGAGAGATTTTGAGAAGACAGAAGAAAATGGTCCTAGCTTTTATATGGAAATGGAATCAATGTAAATTATTATCCTCTTGCATGTTTTGTTTTCTGTTGAAAAGCTTCAGATAATAATAATACCTTGAATTTTTACTGCACACACAGAACACAGGTTCTTTTCAACGACATACTCCTGCACAGATTAGCATTCCTCACCTTAAAATTGCCAAATGATGAATGAACTTTTCACACTGTTTTATTTGTAAAATATATACTGTTTACAATATATTACTGAACTTATAGTATCCTCCACACATTTCAAACACAGCTTCATACTAATTCATATGCATATCCTAGTGAATTCCCTGGTTTCAATAACAATATCACTTTGTTATTCAATGCATTTTACAGCTCATATACAGTAAAAAATATAAAAAGATTTGTTTTTTCCCCATTTATACAGCTACAAAACCGCAAAAGAAGTCCAACCCAGTAACAAAGATGACGCTGCACCTCCCTGTTCAAAGTAAGAATTCCACAGTACTAATAATTAAATATTAATTAAATATTTTTTAATATTAAAAATAATTTAATGTATCTTTATCCTCACAGGAACAAAGATGACTTAGAGGAATCTAATGAAGGTCTTTTACATACTATTAACGTGGCTTTGGAAGGCCTACAGTTCCAGATAAAACTGCTGAATGAAGACCAGCAACGTCAAACTGAAGGGTAAGAGGAGTGTAGTTACAGTAGTTTAATTGTTTGACATGAGGTCCACCAAGATCCAAGAACTTTAAGACCACTGCCTTGGATCAATTAAACTAAATAATTTACTTTTATTTTATATTAAAACAGAGAATAATAAATAAATAAAATCAGAAATAATCACAGTCATTGTACTTTTATTACACATTGCCCATCTGTGGAAACTGATTTCCACAAAATGACAAAAATGCTAACTTCTTTGCTAATATGTTAAGACTAAAAAATTCTGCAGTTGTGTTTCTAACTTCAAAAAAGTGAATGAACAATGTGAGCTGTTAGAGCGACAAAATGAATGTTTTTGCTGCCTTAATGTACATTTCCACTGAAAATCATTGTTTACTGTCTAAGCTTTTTTAGAATCACTGAAAACCAAATACCAGTGGAAAAGGATGTGTACATAAACCAGAGTGATTTGAAGGACTCTCTGTTCTTGACTGAGGTGGATGGAAAACCATGGTATGTTTTTTTGTGCAGTTAAAAAATTAGAAAATTCTATCACATCAAACTGAGTGGCTTTGCTGAAGGAATAATCAGTGCTCCCACATGTAGCATGGATTATGTTTTTGTCTCTATGCCATGTTTTATTCTTGCTTTGTTAGGCAGCATAAAAATTAGTATTAATTCATTAAGGTAATGACCTATGTACGTTCTAAATAAGACACAATTCTGTGTTATAATTACAGTTTTACTTGTTGCAGTTATTGCTCTTTCATAAAACGAAACAATAAACTCTTAACAATTTTAGGGCTTATTCTGTAACTTGGCAACTAAGGTCCTCCCGAGTTGTCTGTCTTTCCTACCTCATGTCTAGCTTATTTTTAAAGCCCACTAAACACCAAGGCAATAAACATTCTTGTCCTTGCTTAGCAATCATGTGGACTGGGTTACTGATCAGTATATTATCTGCAGTCCTCACGTGGACCTGATGTATAATGTTACAACACATTATATTCTATAAATACATCTCCACAAGGATCAGAACAATTTTCTGGCATCTGAAAATAAGTTGCAATTGAAACAGGGAGCTGCTAAGTAATATTGAGGAAGGTCAATAAACAAGCTCATGGCTTATGTCATTTTATTGTTTGGTTTCTAATATAGCATCTCCCAGTGTCTTGGTCTTCCAAACTCTGGATGCCTCTTTCACAAAGGAGACCAGATACTTGCAGTGAATGATCTTCAGACGCAGAATGTAAAGGAAGTACAGACTTACCTGAGCAAGTTGCTGAAGGCACAGGTAGTAAAAGCAATCATCATTGAAGAGTGTAACTGTCTCATGTAAACCATTCTTCCGGTCTGGGAGCTCAGCTATTGGGTTGTGGTGATACTTGAAAACTCTGGTATTGATCCTTTGTTATAGACATGCATGTAAATAGGGCTTGAAGCTTTTGTGTGGACTTTTGACTGCACAATGACTCTTCAAGCATGTTTTTCTTTAACGAATCTTTCTTGATAATATGAACCACAGAAATCTATTTATTATGAAACAAGGTTTGAGGATCTTACGTTTTTAATCTGATAGGCACATACTTGAGAGGTGACACAGATCACTTGTCCTTCAACCTTCATGACTCATGATTTATTCTTTACAATACTCTAGTTTAACCTTCAGATCTGTGTTCTTACCAGGTGTTGCAAAAGAGATTTGCTAACAAGTAGTATTTAAGCATACATTTATACTGGCATGCAGCATAAATAAAACAAAATGCCACCTTTCAGATTTTAAAGCACAAGCATCATGAAATGTTATTTTTAAATTGGGATGCAGAGATTGCTTTTCAAAACATTAATTGTGATTTTAAAAGAGGTGTGTATCTGTACGTTTAATACAGAGAACCTCAGGAATGTAAATATACTGTAAAATGCCATAGCATAAGATGAATTAACTGTGAGACTTTATCCATTTGAGTAGATGAAAATGTAAAAAAAATATAACAGTGATGAAAGTGTGTTAATTGTGGTACATACTGTATGACTGAATCTATATTTTTGCAGGGTTAAGCCTTTTGAAAAGCTTAACACAACATGGAACAGAGAAAGAAATTATGTCTATCTTTTGTTTTTTAGATTTTAACATCTATATTCCATTTCCTTTTCAGGTGAAAATAACCATTCAAAGAATACCAGGGTCAGGGTTGTTGAATTCGGACACATGTGCCTGTGACTGAGGGAAAAATATGAATGGAATTAACTTGGTATGAGTGAACAAAATTTATTGGCTATAATCTTTCCTATGTGTAGGTATAAGAAACTAAGTGCTTATTGAGTCTTAATTTGGATGTATTACTAGAAAAAAAAGAACAACTCTTCACGATAATTTAACCATATTAAAGGGGGTGGGTGAGACAAAGCTTCCTTGTTCTACAGCTACTTAACTAGTTGTGGAAGTCCAGTCAGTAGAACGTACTTACTGTAGGTGTATTGTTTCTGACTATAAAAAAATATATTTTTTTAACAGTGGCAAATGATTGGTGAGGACTTCCTTTCACCATAAGGAGTATAAGGAACCAGAAGGGGCACCTGCTTCAAGAGGCATAACTGGAATTCCTGCTTACCCAAAGCAACAGCTATCCTAGTGATGCCTGTCTTTTTTAGAAAGTTCCATCTGGCATATGGTATCCCACACACCTTATCTCCTTCCTTTCTACCACAGACTGTCATCTCTCTCCTCATAACGAGCAATATACTGTAAATGTTTATCCCTTTTCCTCCTCCCAAGCTGGGAAATTAACAGTAATGTGCAAGTTTGATAATTGCCAATTATACGTTTACCTTCAGTGCACAAAGGTTGAACAGTAAAAGAGAAAATGACACATTGTTTCAGATGGAGAAAAGCTCCCAGGCCAAATGATGTTTTGGAGCTCATGTGTTCATTCTTTAAAATGACAAGTGATCACTGTTTTTCAGTCAGTGTTTCAATGCCTTGTCTTGACTAGAATAGGTAATACGAGTAAAACTACCTTCCAGTGAACTCCAATCCTACTTGTAGGTTGAAGGGTTTTCATATTTCATAGAATGATAAAGAAATAGCTGGCTTCAGCCTACTGCTTACAACATTAAGTAGTAAGAGGATACAAATATCCTCTGTTATGTGGTGACATTGTGAGCTGTTAAGTCTTAGCTGCAGCCATAAACCCCACTACAACTTTTACCTGTTCTTTATTAAGGTTATTATGTTTGTACAGTAGCTATCTGTAAAATTCTTTAATGTTAATGTATTTATTTCTTACAGGACAAATGACACTTTCTAATTGACAGCATACTGTGAATTGTACTTTATGTAATATCTTTACCGTGTTTTATTAACATGCACTCTTTCTAGGACTTTTAAATTGCAGGACTGAGATGATGTGTGTTTTATCAATAATCAGTTGAATAGCCTTTCTTAATAAAGTCCTGATGTAAAGTACACTGCATATCTACTTCCTGTGATCTGTATTGTACTAAAATAATAAAACTATATTGTACTAAATAAAAAATGCCATACTTTTTGAAGTGTGTTATTTGCAGTACTGTGCAGTATATCAGGGGTCTCAAACTACATTCCTAGAGGGATTGTGTTGTTCTGGTTTTTGTTTAGCATAACAAAAATGAACTTTTTGTTAGATTCATTTTTTGATTTTTTGGTAGAGTTAACTAATTAAATAATTAGCCTAATTATTTTCTTTGTTAATTGCATGTAGAAGTTTTCTAAAGGCCTTTTACAGTTGAGTACAAGTGAAAACATTCTCTTCATTAAAAGTACTTTTACATATGCTACCCCTTAGGGCCTGGTTAGAAGTATTTCAATTATTCATTAACTGTTCATGATATAATTTGAGTAACTGAGTAACTGAGAGCTTGGTCTAAACTAGAAGGCACTCCTAACTAATTCCTGTAATTTCAGAGACTCCTGTTGGATATGGTTATGGGATGACCGCACTGACCTCCAGTAG
Organism: Atractosteus spatula; assembly: GCF_055471065.1. Taxonomy (NCBI): domain Eukaryota; kingdom Metazoa; phylum Chordata; class Actinopteri; order Semionotiformes; family Lepisosteidae; genus Atractosteus; species Atractosteus spatula. Next base: position 36,675,029 of record NC_142710.1, on the reverse strand, counting down.
GTTTAAGTGAGCACAAAGACAATTCTGCAACAGCCAGCCCATGATATGATTGCCCACAGACATGTGTGAGGATCATTAGGGAAACCTCATCATAAATATTGCTTTGAATGGCCAGCCTTATAGTGGGCAGGTTTTATGACAAAATGTGGTGTTTGTTTAAATTTTACATACAGTGAATACTAGTTTTACTCAAAATGAGGATGGTAATTATTATATCATTATTAACAGAAAATAACAGATAAATACTAAGTAATATTTTAAATGTTCACTTTATTCAGTTAATTAGTTATTTGGAAGCATGTATTTGTACTTTTTTAATTATTTGAAAATAACTACCACTCTTCAACTTTTAAGTTTTCATATATACAGTTAATAACCAAAGAATTCCTTTTCCAGTGAAGATGTGAAAATCTCTCATCTTTGAAACAGGTGCTCATACTGATTAGGGTAGGCTCAACAAACGAGGAACAAAACAACAATAAAAATCAGCTGAATCTTGGGTCAAGTGATACGAAATAGATTAGTTTTCATGTTAAACAAAACAAGTTATTTCCACCAATTAAAAGCATTTGAGAGCATCTAAGAGAGGAATTCTTTATTGCACTGCTTGTTTGAACACCTTAGTCGTTGTTCTGAAACAGAAATTAAACAAGATGCAGTGCTGCTGTTCTTAGCATGATCAATAATGATTTTGAGAGCGATGAAAATTGCAGTGAGCTGCTCAATCCAGGTAAACATTTAAAAATCTTTATATTCTAAAGCACGGGTGTTTTTTTTAGAATTTAAATTTGGTTGTTCTTAAAAGTATAGCTTTTATCTGAAAGCACCTTCATATTCATATTGTTTCTAGTTGCATTTCTTAAATATATGGTTATGATGCCTAAAATATCAAAGGGATATATTTAATTGTTTTTTAGTTTTTCAAAGGATCGGTACAAAAGATGTTTTCTCATACAAAAACATACCACACCAGAATGAACCGTTTTGTGTTCAGCACTCTATAGAATTTTCCTCTGCAGTATCCATTTATAACCATGTGGTGGCACAATATCATTGCAAAGAACCTGAATTGCCTGAGAACCTGAGAGCACTTTTCCTAGATGAGGTATCGGCTGAATTTTGAATTTTGCTTCGTTTGTTTTAATGAGGTATTAAGGTAATAAGGTATTATCACTAGATAAAATATTTAAACTGTTTAAAGCTATCTGAACAAAACCAGATCACCAAATTTTGATCACCAAAATTGCCTTTTACGAATAATACGTTAATATCGGTGTTTTGGATTGCAGCTTAGTGTTTTTAATGTGTTTTTAATGTGCATATCTAATTACTGCATTGATTAAATCTGCAAGATGGGAAAAATTGGTCAGTTTTAGTTCTAAATATACAGTTGGCAAGTTTTAACTCACTAAAAAGCTTTAAAAGTATATTCGTGGGGAAATGTAAGAATGCAATGCCTAGATTTGTATACACTTTGCATTTGCCAAAATAATGTGATCTCTGGGGGCATGGGGGTTGGAGGTCACTGCTTTTGCAATATTTGAAACAATGTCAGATGACACCATGGGTGACATGAGTCAAGGTCTCTCAGACAAATCTTCCTTCACGTTGTTGAATAGTACACAAATAAGATCATCCCCCTTATTAATTTATCTCAATTACACAGACCGTTTTATAGAGAGCTTGTCTACAAGAAAGCTCTAACAGTTACAAAAGAAATGGTATACTGCTGCAAACTGGTTGTGATATGATTATTATTGATATAGTGGGAGTCCTTTTGGTGCCATAATTTATGTTTATAAGTTCGGTTGTTTGCAAAGGAAAATAAATATAGAAATATGTATGTTTATTGGATGTTTTACAGGTGTTTATTATGGAAAATATTTAGAAACCAAATTTCAGAATGAATGCATCAATACAATATTTTGCTTTGTTTTTCTCTTGACATCAGTGGTGAAGTCATGTTAAGGATTGACAGTGGAGTCCAATCACAATCAAATTGTGTTTACTGAAATTATTCAAGAATCCAATATTACATGCTCATGAATAGTACTACTAATACTGCAATAAACTTGGTTATTGCCATTCCCATTACATATAATAAAAATTAAGCCGAGCGCCCTATTTCTCTGGGTTTTTCAACCCTGGCTCTTGAGTATACTTGTACTTTCTGGTTTCTGTTCCAGGTGAGACCTCAGCTGCATACCCGAAACTTTTAACTTGCCTAATTGTACTCAAAAAGTTTTTTTTTTAGCTTTTTGGAAATTTTAAGATAATGTACCAGTATAGAGTGCAACTTAAAATGCACTTTTTTTAGGATGTGAAAGCAGTAAAATAAACAATGTATTTTTCTTAGTTTGGTTGCAATTAAGTACTTGTAGTCTCAATTTTTATTAGAAGAGCTACTCTAAAACTTACAGGCTATTCAGAAAAACCAAACCTAACCTTGGAAAGGTTTAGTAACAGAATTACCACAAAGCTTTGTTAGAAGCAAGCATTTTAGAAAGGGATATACTTCAGTTTTGCAAGGAAGACTGTGGTTGAGGGTGTTACTAGAGGAAAAGAGCCTTCGGAAACTAAAATAAAATATAAGATCATGAAAACACTTTTTTTGCCTCTTTCTGTCTTTCTTGCTAATGAAAACATCAACAGATGTAATTTTCAATACTGTGAAAAAAAATGGAGATAAGAACTTGGTGCTAAGGCTCAGTTAAATCTCAACAGTTAAATCTCAATCTCATGAAGGCATTTTAATTAAACACCCTGAGTGTAAGAGGATAAAAGCTTTTAAAGGGGAGAGATTGAAATATATAGTAATGAATTATAATTGAAAATGGATTCATAAAGGTAATGCTAGTAAAAGAGCCACATCTCTGGAAATAAAGGTTAATGGAGGTTGAGGCCCATTTCTTCACTTGCACTTTTAATATCTTCATACTCTGTATCTCCAAATGCAGTTAATTACTGTCCTATCATTAAGTGTTCCTGAAAACATGTTGGGTTTCTGTCTCCTAGAACATAGTATCTCATATTCATTTCTATAGTTCTTAAAGGTCAAGACTGCGGAGACGATTTCTCACGAAGACCACAGTTTGCTGGGGTCATTGCAGTTATACTTGCAGAAAACACAGCAGAGCCAGAAAGCGTCACAACTATTAAAAAATACCAGTCATGGAAAATATGCTTTTCTTGCAGAAGTGAGCTGTAACTTTGTTTTCCATTAGGCATTTCATTATTTTGGCACAAAGAAGTTCCATCTGGAAGCAAAACATTAAAAAATGTCAACTGTAACTATTACCTGTCAATTATATAAGATTTAGGGTTAAGCATTTGCTACTCTGCTTTCAGTATTGCTATTAAAGCTTATCCACATATCATGCAAGTAGACCATTAGTATCGTGCACTGTGCTAGAATTCATTGTGAGTCAGAGGCAGTATTCATGTCCAGTACCTTTGTGCTTTAATAGCTGTGTCAAAAATCAAAGTATACTGTACGCAGTTCAATTACTTTCTGTCCTGCATTGTATCAGAATATAAATATGTGCCCTGTAAAGAGCATAACTTTTATTTCTTAGAATCTTTGTCTCTATTGCTTAGGTACATGGCAGGACAGATTTTTTTTTACTCCATCAAATTCTTGATCTGCTGGACTATAAGAGAAAACCTTTTCTTTTTTTATGTCTGAGCCTCAGATTTCTGATTCACTCACTTCACTTTTTGCCTCCTGAAGCTATTTTATGCTTTGAACATACTTGAATATGCTTGGGCTGCAATAGGTTTAGGTGAATAGCCTACACTTTGCTTTACTTTCAGGTTTGCTAGAAATATCTATTCTTCATTTTATGCAGTATAACATAAATGGAATGTTATTAAAACCTACTAAGTTAATGCTATAGAATGTTAAATGCTGATTTACACTTACTAAATTATGCATCAAGAGTTGAATAAATATATTATATATAGACCTCACATAAAACTCAGTTACCCACAATGATACCCCAGCTGTTTGTGAGAGAAGTCAGCACACTATACATGCTTCAATAACATGATTGGATAGCTTTATTTCCAGCAATGCTTTGCCAAGACATGCCTGTTTCTCAGTCTTACAGTAGGTGCAGCTCTCCTTAGTTTTCCAATTAGTATTTATCACAAACTAAGCCGAAATACAACCAAACCATTTCAGTAATATTATCCTTTGAAGTTTAATTTCCATCTGATCTCGCATGTATTTTTCATGTCTTAAGAATTTGATCTTGCACACACGCCAGCTGTTCACAGAAAAAAATACATCAGGTTTTAATAAAACCCACTGAGCTATTTAAAGGCATCAAAAAGACTAGTTAGGTCGTTTTCCTTAAGCTGCTCAGGTTTAGATCTACCATATAGTAATTTGTCTTTTTGAGATAATAGCACAAGAAATTAATTTGAGTTATGAATTTTAATACAGCATCAATGCTTAAGGGAGCAGCATACTGTATTGTGTACATATAGAGAGATCTCTGTTCTTATCTAAATCACACTGGTTACCTAAGAACTGAATTCAACACTGAATGGTCTAGGTCTAGCTGCTAAGGCCTTATTTCACAGGTATCGTCCAACATACAGTATAAGCAGAGAAGTTCTGATTCAGGCCAGGCTCCACACTGGGCAATAGGGCTTTAGCATTCCGAATAATCAAGAGTCATTGCATAAGCCTACTGGAGACTTTCAGACAGGTTTTAAAATTCATTTAAACACTATCTTTTTGCTTTAGCTTTTAATATTGGTTATTGTACAACTAAGTTAGTCTAGAGTGCCTTTTTCCCCTTCTATTCGTTCATAATGTGCACTACTCTAAAGTGCTGTGAGTTTTTTTTTTAAAAGCATTTATAATTTATATGGTCTCCACGGATCAAGTTGGAAGTTGCTGTGCACTGGGAGATTTTACAATTGGTTATCTTTGTTGTGTAACATTTTCCAGTAGTAAAGGAGAAAATTAAAACCACTTTTGAAAAGCCAGGTTTATGAAATGCATAAAGCAAATTTATCTAGAGCTGGTGAAGCACAAAGGTGAAAGAGTGGAAACAGGAGGGGAGGTGAACAACACATCTGCAAAGTAGCATAAAGTGATCGCCACATAACTATTTTTGATAAGGGATTTACTACCCCTCCATCCTGTTGTAGGAATACTGACAAACTGTTTCATAGCAGTTTGATCTATTCAGCTCCAGGCTGTATACAAGCCTGAAGTAAAACTGTTTGTACAAATACATAGATGCAATGTGAAACTATTATGGAAGGCTGTTTCTCTGTCAAGAACCAATACTGTGATGAACTGGACAACTTTTACTACAATAAAAGTGGAATATATTTATTTATAAAATACATTATTAAATAATTAAAATAAAAAACAGGCATATAGCCTATCAAACTGTACAATAAGGATTCTCTTTTACAATACAGTACCTTTAGAGTTCAACATGCATATACTCAACAGGTTGCATTTTGTTCTTGTACCAGAGCAAGATTAGAAAGCTGCACTGTCGACAATTATAGTGATTGACTCAAACAGTAACCACCTTTAAAACCTGGTAATGGAAGGGTCATTAGTGTTCATATTTAATACACTTAAAAAGCCGCATTTAAGCAAAAATACGACACCTTATTAGAACACTTGCATTTGAAAGCAAGTGGAAAACGGAGGTTTCCCCAAAGAGAGGCCACTAGAAAGCTGTTTGGCAATTTTGGATACATTTAGACATTTGTTCTATGCATGTGTCAAGCACATCAAGCTCAAACCCATTTCGATCTGCACAAAGCAGAACAAGAAGCAATGCGAATTGCAACTTGGTTCAGTTACTACTTAGGCTGGCACTTCATTCCTTCCAGTCTAACTTCAGTCATCCACTTGTCAAACAGCTTCTCCATTTCCTTTCTACTTCTCCAGCTCCCTACATTCACCGTTGGGAGGATTTTCTCTGGCTTTAACCACTGCACAAAGCGTTTCATTTCCAGGTAGCTGCTGTGTTCACTGTAGGGAATGCCTAAAAAAAAAAAAAGTGAAAGGTAAGTAAGAAAGGTGACACCAAATCAACAGATAAGAGCACTATTTTGTCACACTAATGCAAAGATCTATGTAAATACTAGATTTTGATCAATTTGTCCTGCAGAAATTATGATTGATAGCAATGGAATTTGATCATATGATTCTGTTATACCACATTCCAAACAGATATGTAACTTATTGTAAGCCAGTACTGGATGCCCATAAATTCAAAGGTTTATGCAAGAGAAACAACAGCATCAGTCATATACTAGATCCTTGAAAGTACAACCATTTGAGTGTAGCCCCCGTATATGGCCAGAAAAGCACTGGCACAACTGATTTCCAAGATGTTCTACTTATCCACACAAAAAAAGATATACATGCATGTTATATCCACGCTTTGGCTCTTTAACCGGCTGCAGAATCACTGGGAAACAAAGAATTTGCTCTCCTTTCACTCCTCATGAAGAACAAAAGCAAACCTTCATGTCAGATGTGTTGTTCAACCTACCGTAAATGCTTATGTTTCCTCTAACTACAGGTTGAATGCTTTCTACACATGTATTCTGACTTGAGAAGGTCCACCCAGTTGGCTTAAATGCCAGGATTTGATTGTACTTTCCTGAGAACTTGTTCAAGTGCGTCTGCAAACCCTGTGAATGACAAAAGGCACATTTGTGTTTACAACGATAATAGAGCCAAGGAATTCAGAAGGGGCTTTTACAACAACGTAAAAATCTAGCAGACGATGGAAACAACCCAAAACAAGCAAACGATCCCACTGTAGCTTGACTGTGTAAACCATGACTTTCTAATCCGGTCTTCGGGACACGTCCATCACTTACAGGTGGAGTTCTTTAAAATTGTTTGAGAAGGCAGATGTTCTCTACTCCAAGATTAATGACATAATGAATGTCAAGTGTAATCTGACATTGCAGTAAACGGGTAAATACTTAAACACCCTTTGTGTTATTTGAAGAAAAACACAGTGTCACAAAACCAAATATGGCATCTCTTTCAACTCAATTTTCCCTTGAGTTTATAGAGAGGGTTGAAATAAGACGAAAGAGGTTGTGAATTGAAGTTCAGCCTCCCTTTAGTTTCTCTTATGTGACAGAACTGCACACTCATTTTGTCTGGGAGGAAAATTTTGCCACATAGTAAATTGATTACAATCCATTCTACAACATTTTCCTTGTATTAACACTTAGAAAAAGAAAGCATTTCCCCAGAAATTTTTAAAAAATGGGGGGGGGAAGCAAAGGATTCTGTGCTGTACCCACTTTAAAGTTGATTTGCATCATGGGCAGGACGTGCACTTGTGTGGTGTTCCAGTCCATTGTAAGGCGTTCTCTGATACTGTCTGACTCCAGGCAGCACATGGTATTGTACTTGTCCCGTGACATGCAAACCTTACAACCCAGCACTTCCGCAATAGCTGCAAGAAGTCCAAATGAGAAATAGGAGAGTAAGAACAAAGATGAAACATCTCTTCCTAGGAGACATGAAGCGAAACCACTGTCGGTCTGATCAGGATTCTGAGTATTAAGATATTCCAAACAGGAGGTCACACTTCAGCACTAGACTAATGGACAAGACTAAGAATAAATGAAGAACAAAGCATAATTCCAATGGTTTTCTGAGATGCTATATATTTACTTTCAAAAAGTCTGACAATATTGCAAACCCAGGGCCCTGTGCTTTGAGGCTGCAATACCAACCACTGTGCTATCCTTATTCTGTAATTGATGGATGAAACTACAATGTACTATTGAAATCTTTCAAACCAATGTATAACATGTAGAACTTAAATTTTACAAAAAAAAGTTAAAGAAGCTAATGAAAAGATTCCGTGATCAATTTCAGACATCTCTAAAACAAAACCTACTCTAAGCCAGTTTTTTTCACATCCCAGACCTCCAGAGGCAAAAGAATAGAATACATTGGAACAAAAAACATGAAACCAACAGTCTGAGATTCTTACTACCTTTCCTTTTTACTCAGATCTGGGCCAATACATTGGGCAATAGAACAGAGAACACTCTTGAGACATTTCTACAAAGGCTCAGCAGTTGCAAGGTCTTATGAATATTAGACATTTAGACCAGTATAGATGTGCAAGATAGCTGGAAAAAAGGTTGGGAAAGACTCAAATGTTTTTCCTGATGTGCATATTATAGCACAGGCACTGGTATGGATGTTAGTGACCTGACCTCAGTCAGACCTTCCACATGAAAAGCAGCATTTACATGAATTTACTGCTTCATTACCTTATTTCTAGTACTGCATTAATTTTATTGAAACACCTTATTATAAATGTAAAAAAAATGCACCCAATACACAAGGCAAAATATTTTAGGAATATTTTGAATTTCAAAAACCAGTGAAATTTGGTAATGTAACTTGAATTCACTTTAAGAAATGATTTAAGGACAACTCTAGTCTTTACTTATCCAAACTATTTGTAAAAAAGTAATTAAGCCATTTAAGCCATCCTGAAAAAATGGTTTGCTTTCCTTTTACTGCCTCTACATCCCACATGTGTGCCAAACAATGCTTCTTCTGCTCACCCAAAAAAACCTTTTCTTTTCCAATGGAGTAGGTACCACAGACAACTAAGGTCTGGGGGTTCAAAGTCATGTGTTCAAAGGCAGTGTTGGCTGCAAAACTGATAACTTCTTGCTGTGTGGGAAATGTATATTCAGGACTGCAGTATCTGTGAAAGAGGACAAAAAGTACATAATTACACAAGAGTACCAAAACCAATTTGAAATTAACTGAATTTGAGAAGGCAAGAAAAAAACTGGCACATTTAAAGTTGGATCTCTTTTTGCTTTACACTTAAATTTAATATGCAAACTGCTTTTGTTTTCTTGCCCACTCTTAAAGAGCACAGGTCAAGCTACAGTACATGTTAGGCCCAACAACAACACTACTCACGTGGTGTCGAGGTAGAGTGTTTGGACCTTTGACCCGAGCAGCTCAGGGTATCGTTCCATAGATGGGTCGGCTCGGAAATCCCCAGTATGCAACACTGTCCTGCCATTCGGGAGCTGGAAAAGCAGCATTGCAGCTCCTGGGCAGCTGAAAAAACATTTTAAACAATGAATATATTCAGTGTGCCTTAGCAACGCATGTATTGTCTGCGGCTAATGTTTATGGTCTGTTAGAGCTACAGCAATGCTCCTGTGTGTTCCTCATAATGGCTTAGGAAGCCTAGCTATACGTGGCAAGTGTTTATGCAGAGAAAAGCTGATAGCACCAGAGGAGTAATCTGCTAAAAGGACAAAAAAAAAGTGTTAAGTGATACTTACTGGTTGGCATCAAGTAATGTAACACTGACACCCTCCACAGTGCATTCAGCATTCATAGGGAGGATGTTAACATACTGCTCTTCCACTCGAAGCTTGCTCTTCACCAAATTGCCTGTAATCTGAACAGAAGCTAGCCTTTAGCACTAATGGATACCAGCACATTAGGTGAAGACGGGGGATTTGACAACTTCTGAGAGGAGTATTTGAACTGTAAAACACAAAACGCCAGGTTTTGGGGGAAAAAAAAAAAGCGATAGCACTTTTTTTTTTAACCAAAAGCATACACTGCAAGGCACTAAATAACTTAAGATTCCTGTAATGGGAAAATAGCACAGCCAGTTCACTTAAATGATGCAACTGAACAACAGCTCTGCAAGAATGAGATGTACAGTACTCTAACATGGAGTACCTACTAACTACCAAACAGGCTAGATGGGCAATTTGCCTCCTCTCTTTTGTAACCTTTCTTATTCTTAAAATGCAATGATCTCAAGAGGGCTCAACTGCACCTGACTATCTAACCAGAAAAAAAAAAGAAATAATGTTCTAGACTTAAAGGATGTGAAGGATAATGGAATACAAAGCCATCATATTAGCTGATAAATGTTTGCATTTATATTGCTGGATAGGTTTAGCAGTGTTGACATGCAGCCTAAACTCTTGGAGAGCTTTAACAATTTTTCTTAAATCATGAAATGTCTTACTTTATTGCAAAAGATGGGCAATCTAAAACTCTTCTTTAGTCCTGAATAATGGTCCGAGTGGAAATGAGTGAGGAAGTATCCAGTGATGCCCTCAATAGGTCCATACTGAAAGGCATCCACAGCAAACCCTGTCCCTAATTGAAATGAAGCAAACACATCATTTAGTTCTACTTTGAATATTTGGGATATACAACAGCTTCCAATCATGTACCAAACTTGATGTACTAAGAACATTTTATAGCCAACATTCTTGATGAAAATGCAAATTCTATTGTACAATACAGGACAACAAAGTACAGCATTTTTCATACTGAAGGTATTAGTCTTAGGATTGCATTTTCATTAAACTGTATGACCCATGCTTGAGAAGCAAAATAGTTTTAAAAGAACTATCACGAAGGCAGTCTTTCTGCTGGAATTCCAACTTGGAAATGTCATGAAACAGGATAATAGGTAATGCAAACTGATCCATTAGACAACTTCACCACACTTCTGGAAGACAGATCTACTGAGAAGTACTCGGCTACAGTCTAAAAGGACATGAATGAATGAATGAGGAACCCCACATAGATCCCAAAAGGGAACCAGTCAAAAGTTAGCTGTTGTTTGATAAGCTCAATGTTCTGGAAATGGTTTTGAATTCATCCCCCCCAGCAAAACAGATCCATGCTAGGATATTCCATCAAATGTGTGGGTGTTTTCAAAGAATTGTAGCTTCTTTATTACTGTTCTACAAAACATTTTTCTAGAAATAACATGAAGCTCTCCCCCCCCCCCCCTTCAAACAAATTTACATTTGAGAAACTAGATACATCAATGACATTTCACTTACTTATAAAAATAAGACCTGCTGATACTCAATTTTCAATCCAGCTATACCTGAAGCTCCCTCTTGGCATTACACTTATTCAGAATAACAAAACTTGATCTGCTATATTATAATTGAAAGCACTCTTTAGCAACAAATTTAGTTTTGTAGTACAAACCACTTTACTTCTCTCTTGCATATATCTCACTAATGTTATTAAATTGTGTGATTAAGATTTTTTAATGATGCAACATTTTATATACATGTGTCAGTCAAACAATCCTTAATAGTTCTTCCAGTGGCAAAAAAAAACCTAATGAAAAACACGATTCATATTCAGGAGACATGAAGTCAGATCCAGTTTGTTCTGCATAAAACTACCACAACTGTACATGATTACTACTATCCCAAAAATGTGACCCACGTCCAGAAACTAATGAAGAACGATTGCCTTCTACAATGAAAGAAGCAGTGCTTCAACTACTGATAGCATATTCATATGCTTGTTAAGATCTGGCAAAAGTTCAGACATCTGAAAAGAAAATCTGCAGGTCCCTGTCGAGTTCAGCAGAACATTATAAAATCAGCCGAGCAGACTGTATTTGCAAGTCAAATATCTTTTATATTGTGTGCATAAACACACAATGCTGGACCAAACCAGTCTTGTTTGTATAAAATGCCTTCTAGTACATATGTGCTTAAGTACTCTTAAGTGTTAAATACGATTTAACGGCCCCAAGAGAAAAAGGCACGAGTACTCAGTGGTAACATGTTTAGACTATGACTACTCCATGTGTTACCTAGTTGTATTACACACACACCAGTTTTTTTTAGAAAAATACTATCCTAGAGAAAACATCACAATCGGTTGCCTAAAACACTTCAATAATTTCACAAAGTGAAGAAACGAAAACATCTACTTCAATGCGTACTGACCTGGAATCTTTTTGTAGAATGGGCATTGTTTGGTATTCTCAGACTCATCCTCTCCTTGCCTTCTGTTCCACCTTTTTCTTCTTGGCCATCCTCCATTTTCTACAGGCATCTGCGATTCTTTTTTATCGTTGCGGCCATCTGCCGCAACCAGCATATTAGAATCACTGAGTGAACTTGTAGCTTTTCTCTTCTTTTGCCTTCTACTGCCAGCACGGACACTTGGGCTCACCACACCTGTCCAGATGTCCTCCTTCCTTGGCGTATCATTCCCTTTCACTTCTTGCTCCTTCAAGGCCTTCAGTCCAAAGAAGACCCCTATGTCTGTCTGCCTGAGTCCTGCAGTGCCTGACTTAGCTTTGATTTTCTTGGAGGCCATGCTGGGAACGTGGAGGGGGGTGTGTTGTTCAGGAGGATCAGATGAACGCCTTTCTTGTTGTACTTCAAAGGAGCCTGTGTCTGAACTACAAGAAATGATCTTTTGATTTTCGAGGTTGCCTAACTGGTCCCTTAAACGCTGCAACACTAAACTCTGAGGTGACTGCAGTGTAGGCTCATTCTTGGCATGTGAAGCCTCAATAGCTGCACTTCTTCTCTCAGTAACACAACAGCTATTACTCCTGCCAGGGCCTGAACTTGGTTGGCTCAGGCTTTTGTCAGCAGGTGACCTCATTTGAGATAAATTAACACCTGTGGATGTGTTACTTGCACCTGCCTGGCGATCAGGCTGTGTTAACGAGACAGCCAGAGGGGAGTTAGTCACTGAAAAGGGCTCCAATGCTTCCTGAGACTCTTCTATAGCAGGTGGGTCAAAATAATCAGTGAAAAGCTCATCACTGCTTAAGTCTTGCTCCCATAGATTTGGACACTGGGAAGTGGTGGTTTCAGGTTCTGGTCCCATTTCCGAGTTATAAAGATCAGTGCAGTCACTCTTTTTATGTCCAGGTGAACTGGCAGGGAGAGATTTGTATCTTGTTGTGTTAACTGTGTCATCTTCAATGTCGCTACAGAGAGGTGAATACGAGATGTCTTCTTTGCTGGAATTAGAGCCTAAAGTCAGACGCCTTTTCACATTTTCCCCATGTGCTTCATTTTCACTTGTTTTTATAGGTTTGCACGTTTTACCTTCTTGCAAAATGGCCGATTCCCAACAGCCCTTAACATCAACACTCTTTGGGGACTTTTTTCCTTTTGTTGCCCTCGGAGACCACCCCTTCCTTTTCCTGACATCTTCAGGAGCAGGAGCTTTCAAGAGCAGAAGCGCATTTGACTTTCCACTTGAGACCAGCTGGTTAGCTCCCGGGGGGCTGGGGTTGACATTTTGGTTTGAAAAGCCTGAGCTCTCTTGCGAACTATCCAAAATGAAGTTGTCATAATCACTCGTTGCTCTGCTTTGGGCCAGCAGGAAGTGGGTGTACCGCTTGTAATGGCCTGGAATAGTGGAAGTGCACTGAAGGCCATCTGGGCATTCTGTTTCCAAAAAAACAAATCAGATCAGTCAAACATAGCAGGGTTTTAATACTTTTTTAATGAGCAGCATACTTTTGCAATTTTGTTTTTTGTGTGAAGTTGGTCTTGCATTATTTGGTTCTTAATTTAAAATATTTCAAATGCCAAACTCTAGCACTGGAATTTTGTTAGTCATCCATTAATAATAATTTGAGATTTCTGAAACTTATGTTTTGGATTAACTTAATTCTTAAATCTTTCTCTTCTTTTAATATCTTAACACTGTCTTATTTTATTACGTATTCTATACAATGTACTGTTTGTAGGAAAACCGGTTCAGGGACGCCAAATATGTAATCATAGTGGCTCTCTGAAGGCACCAGTTCTGTAGGGTTTGGGCATTTACTGAGACAATTATTAATTGTAGCAGTAAATCACAAAATTGATTCTTTTGATGGCTTTAGAATCCAACCATGCGATATAACTCAAACAACGCACACACACAGGTACTAATACACGAGGATACATTTATTAATACATAGAATATGCATGTAAACCTAACAGATCTTATCGAGAGGGTTATCAGAATACAAAAGGTATATATTCAATCAGTTACGAAGTGTTACACATCAAGAGGACATACGTTCAGTATATCATTCATTAAGACCGTTTCGTAAATGAACTTGGTTATAACTTCTACATTAGATACTCAAAACAAGTACATAACTCTTAGGAATTAAATTGATATCAACTGGTTTGGATAACAATTGAATTCTCGAGCTGTAATGCATTGAAGTTGAATACTCATCCAATTTCTGGGGATTCAGATCTCCTGCGGGCACAAAGAAACAGTTGCAGGCTGTTGCTGTCCAATCCGCGCTGTCTGGCTCGGTGCCAGGCTGTGCTGTGCGGCTTGCGACGGTGCGCTGCAGATGCTCACTGACCGGCTAGTTAGTGTTGGCTTTAACTAGCAAAGTTTGTGCACAGGAGAAAAGATGACTGTGGGTCCCAGCAAGTCAGGAAGAGGACCGGTTCGTTCCTGATGAAGACTAGTTCTGAATAGTGATTCAGCTGTCCACAGTTCCGACCTGTTCACGAGGCCTGCTGCTGGTTACTCTCTGGCAACCTCCACTCTAGACTCTTAGAACAAAGGAAAGTTCTGGCACTCGGACACACTGGCCGTTCCGTGGTTGTCCGGGCTGAGTCTCAGGATGGTCAGGAGGCGCGCTGCGAGAATGTCCTGCCCTTGGGAGCCTTCTGCTCCTGGGCCGTCCTGCCCTGGAATTCTCCTTTGAATTCCCTTTAGAACAGTCCACAGAATCCTCTCCAGAATCTTACTGAATCTGAATCTCAATCTGAATCTTACTTGTTGAATCTGAATCTCCAGGCCTGTGTTGCCTGTTTTTACCTGGAGGAACTTCAGCTTGTTGATTGGCTGAAAGTTCCATGGGCATCAGAGTCCCACGTGGGTTACTCAGCCCTACCAGTCCCTGATTGGTTGATCAAGGTGAGATATGAGTCACTTAGTCCTGACACTTAGTAATGCAGTCCAGATGTCCATCCGGCACTCCCTAGACTGATAGGCGCCAGTGGATGACCATTGATCATGATAGCCAGACTTAGCTAAGTGCATCCCCCTTTGGGAGCTGTCCTAGGAAACCTTAAATCATCTTGCATGAATAGTTTCTCTGTGGCTGCACCACAGAGATGAACAGAGAAATGGGGCCTCATTTGGGAAGCTCAGAAACACTTAATTCTGCCTTATTATTAAGCCTCGCCGCTACATATCCCCCCTTTTTGAAGGTCACGAGGTCCTGAGGCGTTGTTGCCTTCAAAACAAAAACAGAGTTAAGTGATGTCCCTTGCCATTAGAACATTAATCTTAAATGTCCACATTACTCCTCGAGAATTCATACCAGAACCAGCATTGGATACAAACAGGATGAATAACATCTGGAGTATGTATAAACACGGTAGGAGACATTATCTAAGTCTAGGAATTACACATCAGGAAGTTCACTGTCAATATCTGATACCTCTGTGGTAGATATTTGGGGAGAAGTCACTTCCTTTCTTTTGACATGCTACCTTTGACTCATTCATGCTACCCGGAGTACATCTTGATGTGAGAGTACATCATTCAGAGTACACTGTCAGTCATGATCCAGCTACCTGGCAGTAGTGTTACAATAACAACAGTTCCTGTTCCCAGCCCCCCGATAAACCACACCTGTGTTGGGTATCTGCTAGGGTGGTTTGGAGGTTTGTTCCATTAAAGCATAACTAACTACCTGTACCTCTTCAGGGCTTACTGTTTCTTGGATTTCTATCCAATTCCTTAGTGTGGCACCTGAAGGCATCCATGACCTCAAGTTTGGTCTTATGTTGTCTGGTTCTAGACCGTACAGTGTTAAGTTACCATGCTGTACTATGGCCTCCTCAGGAACTTAAAGGAACTGTTTTATTAGGTAGCTGCATTGCGGTAGCTGTATCATGCCTGTCACAAGTCATAGTGTCAGTTAAATGTGGTGTGTTGACCAGCCATTTACGTCCCACCTGCTCTTCATGGGGTTCATTAACCTCCCTCTGCCCATTAGTAGCTTTACACCCTTCATTGGTGAATCGTTTAGACACAGCCAATGGATAGCTTTGGTAGCCATACCCATCTCAAGATTTGGAACCGAATTCAATCTTGGATTGCCTTCTGGGTGAGCTATGAGCGATGGGGTTAATGTCACATACTCCTCTACTGAGAAGAGTGGAATCAAGTGGGTTGGGATTTGTGCCGTGGTTAGACTGGCTACAGTGGCACTAAACTCCCTTAACAGGTCTTGTGTCAACATTCTGGCCTGTTGCACACAAGCATAAACCCACTGTATAACACCAACAATCATGTCCACTGGTTGGGGAATAAGGTTTAACCCTGTTGCATAGGAAATTGCCTGTAGGGTTTTCCCTAAGCTTTCCAACTTTTGCTGCTGTCGATACAGTCTGTCACTACCCTCTGGTATCTCTGACACCTGCCTTCTTGGGGCAGTCAGGGTGAGAGTGCCAGTAGCACACAAACCTACCAGAAAAAGCAAACGTGCAACAGTGGCGGCAGCGATCAGTCCTCCCAAAAGTCTTTTCGGGTGGCTGATCCCAGTCATCTCCTTCTGAGTGACTGTCGCCTTTCTAAGCTGGCGCAGCGTGTACATGGTGTCTTTCTCAGTATGCCATGTGGCATCTTGGGCACCAACATCCTGGAAATCTGAGGAGATCTGACGCAGCTGCTGATGCTGCTCCTCCTTTTCCAGGGCATCTGCTTTTTCGATTTGTTCATGCCTGTGCTCTAGGAACCCTGCAGGGGGCGGTGCAGCGGTGGACCATGCCTGACCCTCGGCTGAGTGGTCATCTGGAGCACCTGAGTGATCTGGGATTGTTACCCCATTCTCACTGTTCAGGTCCACCCTGCACCCTTCCTGATTGAGGAATCCCTCTATCGGCATGTTTACAATCGTTCGCTGGGGGTAGGTGTAGGACACCTGCTCGCTCCCCCCTTCCCTCGCTAGGGGTTCAGGGAGCTGCCCCAGCACTGGGATAGCTAGTTCATTGTCTTTGAACTTACTATCACCCACCAGGCCCATGTCAGTGCAGGCGGGGATTCTGACACCCCTCCTTGCGATGTCCTGCACTGGCAGGCGGGTGACTTGACCATCCAGCTCCAGTCTGGGTGAACCACTGTTGGTCAGACTCAGACTGACAGACTGAGCTGGTGGCTGTAAGAAAACCGGCTCGGCTTTCATTCCCTGTCCCTTCTGGGGGACTGGGTGTGTTGGCAACCCTGCTGTCGAGGCAGGAACAATCAGGTCAGTCTCACTCACTACCTGGTAGTTGTGAGAAATAATGTTACCTGACTGCAGGTTCCCTGGGTCACAGCAGAGGGAATCGGCATCTGGGATCAGGTGTGTCCACAGCGCAGTAGTCTCAGCGTCCAGCTGGACCTCCTGTCTAACCTGTGAATGTTGCACCAGGGGCACCTGGCGGTGGCCCTGTGACAGCTGCTCAAGCAGATCCTCACTAATAGAGGACCTCTCAGGGCTAAGGGCGAGGGCTACATCACCAACCTGCTCTCCTGCCATCTGGATCCCTTCCACCACTGCAGGGTGGTGGTCCTGACCCCTCTTGGGTGCCAGGGTGCACAGGGAAAGCTCCTTTTCATCGCCAGGTGGGGAGATCTGCTCCTCTTTAGGGATGTAAAAGGTGTGTGCTTTACCTGGTGGATCAGGCGGCTGCTCGGAGCACCGCTCCTGTGGCATGGAGGCTGTTGGGACCTTGGCCAGGGCACGACTTCCCTGTATATCCGGGGAACAAGAAAATATTTTTATTTCTTGTCCAGAGGGAACAGAAGGAATCTCCGCATAGGCTTCTGTGTTCGGTGGGCACTGTGTAAGCACAGTCTGCCTCTTGGCCCCCCTTTCCTTCTGTACAGAAGGCTTAGAAGCCTTGACCTGTTTCCACACTTTGCCTTTCTGGTGATCCACCAAAGGTTCCACTCTGAGTCGCATACCCTTTTCTTTTTCTACCCGTTTGAGCTTGCCGTGTGACATCAAACACCTTTCAACCTCAGTGTCAATCAGTGTCTCACTGGGTAAGACATCTCCCATGGCAGCCTTGAGGTAAAAGCTTCGTGCTTTTCCTCTGTGTTTTACTGCCTGCTCTGTGACTTCAGGGGTGGAGTCAGCACTCGCTTGGGAGTGGCTGACCTCATCCAGGCAGGAACCCTTCCGCTCAATCAGATAGACTGAGGGAGTGGGAGGGGGCGGGTCTCCGCCTCCTCCAGTGGAGAGTATCAGCTCATTCACGCTTCCGGCAGCCTTGGGGAGCGGTTGTCCCTGTCCTAATAAAACTTGTTCAAGCCTGGCCAGGCGGGTGGCTACTGAATCCTTTTGTTCAGCTTTATCTAGCCCTTTCCCTCCCCCGGTGTTCTCATGGCACTTAGGACGCTGGGTGCGGTCCTGTGTGCCTGCTTTGGAACGGGGCTTAGCCAGCTCAGGAGCCTGTGCTCCTTCGAGCAGGAGGGAGTTAACCCTGCTGGCTCTGACGGCGAACACAGTCGCTTTAACAGCTTTTTGCTCAGAGCGACTTTGGACATCATACTCCCAGGCTTTCTGCACGAATCTCTTAATATCAGTCATTTTCATGGTCTGTGCATCTGTATGCATTAAGATCATCTTTCTGACTGATGGATGGAGATTCGCAATGAATAAACCCTTGAAATGTGTGTTCTCTTCGCAACCCTCATCATTTCGCCCTGCAAAATAAGTTCGTCTAAGTCTCTCGTAATATTCGCGAGGGGACTCTGCTCTCTCGTGCTTAATGTTAAGAGCGGCGGCTATCGCGGCAGTCGGGTCAATAAACGCACTGTATTCTTCGATAAGTGCTTGACATAGCTGCTCAAAGTCATTACAGACTTCTTTCATCTGCCTAGCCATCCACTCATGTACAGCTCTGCTGGTAGTTTTCCTGACCAGAAACACTTTCTCCTGTTCTGTGGCGTTTGGCAGGAACTGCAGGTTATACCTGAGGTCTTGAATATAACTCTCGATATTATTCTCTGACACTGCGGGGTCAAATCTCTCTATGTCCTTCGCTAGCTCTCTCAGAGAATGGAGATTTATTCTTCTAGCTTCTCCGCTGAGGGAGATATGGAAGAGATCATGGTCAGACTTGTCGCTGCTAGAGAGAGTGCTTAATAGCGACTCGAATTCAGACCTTTTAGCAACCATCGTTAAACTTAAAGAGTATTACTTTTAAGTACGAAATCACAGTTTTACCACAGAAAACCACAAGATCAAATATGCAATCAACCCTGTAGATCGCAAAAGATCACAAAACACTCAAGCACTGCTTAAAGAGCAAGGGGAACTTTTTCTTTCGGCTTTCAGCACACTGTATTATCGTGTATGAAACCCGCGGCGTTTTATATTGAATTATTCCGCTTGGTTGATTCATTTCAGTCTTGCCACGCCGGTCCAGGGACGCCAAATAAATGTAGGAAAACCGGTTCAGGGACGCCAAATATGTAATCATAGTGGCTCTCTGAAGGCACCAGTTCTGTAGGGTTTGGGCATTTACTGAGACAATTATTAATTGTAGCAGTAAATCACAAAATTGATTCTTTTGATGGCTTTAGAATCCAACCATGCGATATAACTCAAACAACGCACACACACAGGTACTAATACACGAGGATACATTTATTAATACATAGAATATGCATGTAAACCTAACAGATCTTATCGAGAGGGTTATCAGAATACAAAAGGTATATATTCAATCAGTTACGAAGTGTTACACATCAAGAGGACATACGTTCAGTATATCATTCATTAAGACCGTTTCGTAAATGAACTTGGTTATAACTTCTACATTAGATACTCAAAACAAGTACATAACTCTTAGGAATTAAATTGATATCAACTGGTTTGGATAACAATTGAATTCTCGAGCTGTAATGCATTGAAGTTGAATACTCATCCAATTTCTGGGGATTCAGATCTCCTGCGGGCACAAAGAAACAGTTGCAGGCTGTTGCTGTCCAATCCGCGCTGTCTGGCTCGGTGCCAGGCTGTGCTGTGCGGCTTGCGACGGTGCGCTGCAGATGCTCACTGACCGGCTAGTTAGTGTTGGCTTTAACTAGCAAAGTTTGTGCACAGGAGAAAAGATGACTGTGGGTCCCAGCAAGTCAGGAAGAGGACCGGTTCGTTCCTGATGAAGACTAGTTCTGAATAGTGATTCAGCTGTCCACAGTTCCGACCTGTTCACGAGGCCTGCTGCTGGTTACTCTCTGGCAACCTCCACTCTAGACTCTTAGAACAAAGGAAAGTTCTGGCACTCGGACACACTGGCCGTTCCGTGGTTGTCCGGGCTGAGTCTCAGGATGGTCAGGAGGCGCGCTGCGAGAATGTCCTGCCCTTGGGAGCCTTCTGCTCCTGGGCCGTCCTGCCCTGGAATTCTCCTTTGAATTCCCTTTAGAACAGTCCACAGAATCCTCTCCAGAATCTTACTGAATCTGAATCTCAATCTGAATCTTACTTGTTGAATCTGAATCTCCAGGCCTGTGTTGCCTGTTTTTACCTGGAGGAACTTCAGCTTGTTGATTGGCTGAAAGTTCCATGGGCATCAGAGTCCCACGTGGGTTACTCAGCCCTACCAGTCCCTGATTGGTTGATCAAGGTGAGATATGAGTCACTTAGTCCTGACACTTAGTAATGCAGTCCAGATGTCCATCCGGCACTCCCTAGACTGATAGGCGCCAGTGGATGACCATTGATCATGATAGCCAGACTTAGCTAAGTGCATCCCCCTTTGGGAGCTGTCCTAGGAAACCTTAAATCATCTTGCATGAATAGTTTCTCTGTGGCTGCACCACAGAGATGAACAGAGAAATGGGGCCTCATTTGGGAAGCTCAGAAACACTTAATTCTGCCTTATTATTAAGCCTCGCCGCTACATATCCCCCCTTTTTGAAGGTCACGAGGTCCTGAGGCGTTGTTGCCTTCAAAACAAAAACAGAGTTAAGTGATGTCCCTTGCCATTAGAACATTAATCTTAAATGTCCACATTACTCCTCGAGAATTCATACCAGAACCAGCATTGGATACAAACAGGATGAATAACATCTGGAGTATGTATAAACACGGTAGGAGACATTATCTAAGTCTAGGAATTACACATCAGGAAGTTCACTGTCAATATCTGATACCTCTGTGGTAGATATTTGGGGAGAAGTCACTTCCTTTCTTTTGACATGCTACCTTTGACTCATTCATGCTACCCGGAGTACATCTTGATGTGAGAGTACATCATTCAGAGTACACTGTCAGTCATGATCCAGCTACCTGGCAGTAGTGTTACAATAACAACAGTTCCTGTTCCCAGCCCCCCGATAAACCACAACACCTGTGTTGGGTATCTGCTAGGGTGGTTTGGAGGTTTGTTCCATTAAAGCATAACTAACTACCTGTACCTCTTCAGGGCTTACTGTTTCTTGGATTTCTATCCAATTCCTTAGTGTGGCACCTGAAGGCATCCATGACCTCAAGTTTGGTCTTATGTTGTCTGGTTCTAGACCGTACAGTGTTAAGTTACCATGCTGTACTATGGCCTCCTCAGGAACTTAAAGGAACTGTTTTATTAGGTAGCTGCATTGCGGTAGCTGTATCATGCCTGTCACAAGTCATAGTGTCAGTTAAATGTGGTGTGTTGACCAGCCATTTACGTCCCACCTGCTCTTCATGGGGTTCATTAACCTCCCTCTGCCCATTAGTAGCTTTACACCCTTCATTGGTGAATCGTTTAGACACAGCCAATGGATAGCTTTGGTAGCCATACCCATCTCAAGATTTGGAACCGAATTCAATCTTGGATTGCCTTCTGGGTGAGCTATGAGCGATGGGGTTAATGTCACATACTCCTCTACTGAGAAGAGTGGAATCAAGTGGGTTGGGATTTGTGCCGTGGTTAGACTGGCTACAGTGGCACTAAACTCCCTTAACAGGTCTTGTGTCAACATTCTGGCCTGTTGCACACAAGCATAAACCCACTGTATAACACCAACAATCATGAACAGAGAAATGGGGCCTCATTTGGGAAGCTCAGAAACACTTAATTCTGCCTTATTATTAAGCCTCGCCGCTACATGTTTTTATTGTATATTATATGTAAAGTGCCACGTGAATACTCTGTTTGGATATAATTAATCGATCTTTAACCACCATCAGTATTAAAAAATTAGTACGATTAACCCAATCATCTGAAAAAAAGTTTTGTTAGGTTTTCATGTTATGTTTAAACAGAAGCTCATCTTTGAAACTGTAAAACAGTCTCTCTATTGTTCTGGTAATTAATCACTATGTATCAAATTCTGGATAATCTGCACAATAAAACAACACAAATGAAAAGTTAGGATGTATTGGTGAGGTTGATATTAAGAGCAAAGAACAACACAGAGCATCATGGTAATGTATTCCACTTTGTGTTGGGCTCGTAGGTTTCCATGACAACTAAAAGCAATTTGTTGTATTTGATAGAAATAAATGCTGCTGCCACCCCAAAAAAACATTAGTAAGCAGCAGTGGAGAGAACTGATCACAATATCTTTTTCATACTGTTCTGAAAATACAAGCATGAGAGAGTACAATAAATACAGAAATGTTTAAAAATAGCATGCTTTGGAGAACCCATTCTTCTAACCATTCGTTTTCTATCCACTCTATCCAGTACAAGGTCAGAGGGGAGATGGAGCCTATCCTAGCAAGCAACAGGCACAAGGCAGGATACACCCTGGACAGGGCCCCGGTCTATCACAGGGCAGACACACAGACACAAAAACACACACACTCACACCCAGGCCAATATTCCCAGAAGCTAATTAACCTACCAGTGTGTCTTTGAACTTTGGGAGGAAACCCACAAAAATAAGGGGTGAACAAACTCCACACAAACAGTACCCCAAGAATTGAACCCAAGGCTCTAGCACCATGATGCTGCAAGGCAGCAATGCTAACCACTGTGCCACCCTTGCCACCCAGAACCTCATCTTAATTACAAACTTTAAGGAGCTATCTTGGCTTCTCAGCTGCAACAAAACATTAAATTCCACCCACTTTTACAAATTTAACACCCGCAGGCTACACATCTCTCCACAGTCTTTTCATTCATTGCTCACTGCAATCGACACTACATTAAAATAGAAGAATACACAAATTATACATACAGTGCCTATGGAAAGTCTACCAACCTTTCCAAAATAACATATCTTGCCTAACAGCAGGAAAGACAAAATAAATCAGAATTTGCTTTATTTATACATTGCAACACAACCTCCAAGTGAAAAACAAATGCTTACACATTCTGATAAGTAATTACACATGAAAACCTAGGAAAATGGGTTGAATTAGGTGTACACACCTCTTCATAATAGCAATTGTAAATTAGCTTATGTGTAACAAATTACCTTGCAAGTCACACAGCAAGCTAATAAACCTCCACCTGTGTTCAACTATAGCGATTCTAAGGACTTCAGAATAACTACCAAGAAGGTATCGGGAACTGTGAAAGAGCTGTAGGCTTTTATGTGTCATTCCCCATTCTAATAAGCATCCCCCAGATCTGGCTTGCATGGCAAGAGGGCAAAAGGAAAAAAATCAAGCAACAAAGCATTAAAGTGATGCTGTAAGCACATGGCAAAATGTTTTCTGATCTGATTACAATTAAAACGGAACTTTCTGGTCTAAACGCAAAGAATGATATTTGGAGCAAACTCAATGCAGCACATCACACAAAGAACACCATCCCTACTGTGAAGAATGGTCGTGGCAGCATCATGTTTTGGTGATGTTTCTCATCAGTAGGGACTGGGGCACTTCTCAGGATAGAAGGGAAAATGAACGGAGCAAAATACAGACAAGTTCAAGATGATAAACCTACTGTCCTCTGCAAGAACACTGAAACTGGGACAGAAGTTTACCTTTCAGCATGACAATGAGCCAAAGCAACAGTGGAGATAAGATTTTATTTTCCCCTGAGGGCAATTTTTTATGGACACACAGCACTCCTGTACATTTAAAAAGAATGCAATCAAAAAAAAGAAGCAGAAAAGAAACACATTGCACATTATTCCATTACAAAAAAATAAGAAAAACACTGCACATCACCCTATTGCACATGTACAACATGTACAACATGTACAGTAACAACATGTAACATTTATAACGCATCACAAAACAGATTGCACTCAAGTGGGTTGTTGAGCGCTAAAGAACGAAAAGGTAAATGTCCTCGAGTGGCCCACTCGGTCTCTGACCTCAATCCAATTGAAGACCTGTGAAATCACTTGAACGTTACAGTACATCAATGGTCCTCTTGCCATTTGACTGAGTTTAAAACGGTTCTGGAAAGAGGAATAGGCAAATATTGCCAAATCTCAGTGTGCTATGTTGGTACAGAGCTATCCAAACAATTATGGCTGTAATTCAAGCAAAATGTGCTTCCACCAAGAACTAACTCAGGTGTGTGTACACTTATCCAACCCATTTTTTGGGGTTTATTTGTAGTTGCATTTCAGAATGAAATCCAGACATATTCAATTAGAAATTGTTTCACCTTTATCTACACCCTGTAACACTCAACCTCCAAGTGAAACAATTTCTAATTGAATGTGTCTGGATTTCAGGCTGTTAGGCCACAGAATGTGTTACATTGGAAAGAGTGTGTAGATTTTTCTACAGGCACTGTATTTTTGCACTGGAATTCTCACAGAAAGACTACTGTTTGAGTTGTTTCAATAAAAAATGTCATCCACTAGGGTGACAGAATCATACATTGTACTGTAATTTAACTTAAAAATATATTTTAGCTGATATGATCTCAACCAGTTGAACTCCAGAACAGGCTGAAATCACATCAAAGACAGGTTTTCATCTTATTCATAAATGCTATATGATATAGTTTTCTGTATTGTGGTTTTACTATACAGATCAATGTGCCATTTAAGCACATCAAGGTTTCTAAAGTCAGATGATTTAGAACTCAGTTATGAGCCTGAGCTTCTCTAAAAATGCAAAATACATTAGTACCCTTCCATTCATGGAAGTATAGAAAGGGAATGTAGAGCAAACAATATAAGCTACTGATCTAAAAATGAATACCTTTGTTTCCAATGACTGCATCATGGATTGCATCATGGTCTAAGTC
Source organism: Atractosteus spatula (assembly GCF_055471065.1). Lineage (NCBI taxonomy): Eukaryota > Metazoa > Chordata > Actinopteri > Semionotiformes > Lepisosteidae > Atractosteus > Atractosteus spatula. The sequence continues at coordinate 36,650,057 of NC_142710.1, read as the reverse complement.
ATAAATCTAGCTGTGGGTTCAATCAAACACTACTGTACAAGGTTCTATTTTAAAGGTGGTGCAGTTTTTAACATAGCTGCCTTGGTGCACTAGGACCCTAGGCTGAATTGCAGAACTAGAGGGCTCTGCGTGGAGCCCGCATGTTCTCCCTGTGACCCTGTATTGGATAAAGCAGATAGAAAAGGAATGGATGGATTGTATTTTACAATGTTTTCATTACTGCAGTTGGTCGGACTGTCAACTACAGCCAACATACCTTTTAGTTCTTCGTCGTTTTCAGGCTTGTCCAAACATTCTGCAACATGCCATTGCGGCGACTGCACCAGCAGTATTGAGAAAGGCATCTGGCAGCTGGGGCAATATCCCTCCTTAACAGGTTTTGAGGGAGTCTGCTTGTCTTCATCTTGTTTTATTTCCAAAGATCCAAGGGCTGCCTGCGTCTGGTCTTCCGATGTACAGCTCTGAAGCACTGAATCATTTTTGGCCACTTTTGTAAGAGAACTTCTGTTGCATTTGCTCTTGTCTTCTCGGCTATCTGGCAATTTCTTCCTTGCCTTGTCATTATTTTGTTTTCGCTTGAGCGTGTCAGGTGCCGTACTACACTTACTAACATTACACTTAACCCTTACTTTACTGTGCTTATTTCTTCCTCTTCTGGTCTTAGTATTACATTTATATTCCCATATGTCGTCCTCAGAGCTATTCTGTGACATTATAGGATCGATGTATTTTCTCCGCAGACATTAACTAGCTAAGTTACTGCACATAAAGAATTTATTCATAATTAATATCCATGTCATAAATCATTGGCTGAGTTTAAATGGATTATCAATATCAAATCCTGATTTATGATCAAATCCTGAATCCTGATCCAAATTAGGTTTCAATTTAGAATAAATCATAAAGTAGTTTTCATATTACGATAAAGCAATGCCCCGGTGTTCATTATTTAACCATCAAATTTCCACAGTTACTACAGTAATATTCTTTCACATGCTGTCTAATTACATACTTATCATCGAATCAAGTGGCTAACATTAATCACGTTCACTAGTTATTATACTAGGGAAAACTGGCATCAGATGGAACGTGGAAATAAAAAAATAACTCCCCAGTCGAATACGGAAAACGTTATTCTTGGACCGGATCTCGCTATTTTTATTTTTTTAGTCTGCAAATATTTAACTTTAAGAAATGGTTGCAATCGTTTTGATTTCATAACACTCTTCTCTCTACTGTACTTACCGCCACTGAGGCACGAACACAGAAAGCTACCCTTCTAAATTTAGTTCAGCATTTTCTACACTGCAAGAAATTACAAGAAATTTCTTATGTGATCTACTACAATAATTAACTATAATACAATATAAAAATAAATTATAAACAGTGAAATTACTCAATCTATTTTACTAACTATAAATTTAGATAAGAAATAAGCGAAACTGCAGACATAAAAATACAGATGACTGGGCAGGTTCTGTAAACCAGGTAAATCAATTAGTAATGGATTCTATAAACGAAATAACAAAGAAATCCGTAAAATCATGTATTAATTAATTAATATTGATATTTTATATTGAATATTTAATAATTGTCATTTGCTGGTTTTGTGTTGAATGTGCAGTTCATGTACAACACTCCCTGCTTTACTCAACACAGACTTGTGAAGATGGCGACAGCCTGCAGCCTTACTGCTTTAATACCAGCTCAAACACAGTTGGACTACGCCCTGGTGGACGCTGTCTCTGTGCAGGAGAAAGAGAACCTGGTCTTTCAATATTTGAAGAAAATAGACTGCAGGCAGCAGGACTTAAAGGTCCCTGAATTCGAAGGAGGTGAGTTATTTTGTGAAAACTGTGGAATTTCAGGAGTCGGAAATGCAACTGGGCGCTTGACGAGCAACACCTGTTGATGAGTGATTGGGAGAGTTAGACTCTTAAAACTGATCATAATTTATACGTGTCGGTTGCAGAATGATTGGTTCCCATTCTTTGATTTAAATGGTGCTTGAAATGTGTAGTGCTCGTATTAAGAAAGTAAGAGTTGAGCGCTGAATGTCTAAGACAGAATGCTTCACATTTGTCATGCGATGCCGGTGTGCAGTTTGAGTAAATACAGTAATAAGTTAGGCTGCTGGTTTCAGAGCGGTGATTAAGAGCTCTAGACTATGCGTGATGGACCATACTTACCACATATCAGGTGTGGAAGGATGCTGTTGTACCATAGAGCATAGAGGTGCTGTGTTCGGTTGTAAAAATGGGTTCTTTCCAGATCGTCATTGTAAAAGAAAATTTGTTCTGTATTAAATATTCTGAGTTGAAGAAGGAAAACATTTAGTAACAGTAACTTTAAGCGGGCCGACACAATAATATACCATGTTGATTATTCATTAGGCCTGTGTGTTGAATTATAGTTTTTTGGATATATTTGTGGAGCAGCACTTTTCTTGTTATAAATACGATGTGTTGTCATGGTGACTAGCTTCCCCTCTTTGTTAAATTATATTGAACACTGTATGCAAATATGTTCAGGTTTAAATGCATTATGGGTCAAAATGATGTCCAAACCTTTGAAACATACTGTGGGTCACAATCTGTGGTTTTATAACACTAATTAGAAGTTAATGACTGTGTGCTGTCTATCCAGTCTATATGACTACATATTAAACATGAAATGATCATTCCCTTCCTGTTAAAATAATATTTTTATTAATAACAATAATATAAAATAATAAAACACCTTTTATTGAAAGTTTACTTTAAAACTAGATTCTCAAAGTGCTTTACAGTAAGACAAAATCAAATATATGAAATAAGAGTTAGTACAATAAAAAAAGAGTTTAGAGTGCAATACAAGTGCAGTATACAAAGTGGCATACACAGACATCAATTAAGTAAAAGCCTTGTGAAGAAGAAAGTTTTAAGAGTGCTCAGGGCAGGTGAGTCTGATATCCTTCAGGATAGAATTCCAAAGCTTTGGGGTTTACCAAGAGAAGGCTCTGTCACCCATATTATGTAGATGAACTCAGAGGACAAAGAGGAGACCAGGTTGTGAGGTGGTGTGGAGGAAGATAATAAATCAGACAGAAATTGAGTTGCCTTATAGGTGAACATGAGAATATTGAAGTCGACTCGAAGCCTGATGGGAAGCCGGTGCAGGGACTCCAGGACAGAAGTACTGTGATCACTCCCATGCAAACTGGTCAGGATTTTGGCTGCCGAATTCTGGACATATGGAAGTTTGTTCATCATGGATTTAGATACCCTAGCAATTGCTAGGATACCCTAGGACATTGCAGTAATTAATTTTAGAGAAGATGAATGTGTTTTCAGCTACAGAAAAGACAACATAGGATGCAGTCTGGTGGTAATTTTAAGATGGAAGAATGATGTTTTACAGTATTTTGTGCATGAGAGTCAAATGTCAAGCCTTGGTCAAATATCACCTCCACGTTCTTTAATTTAGATTGTAGATGGCACTGTGCTTGAATTTAGGAGGGGGTTACTGCATTACAAAGCTTATGGGAGGTCCTGAGAAGATCGACTTCAGTCTTGTCTGTTAAAAAGAAGGAAATTTAAGTCATCGAGGTTTTTATGTCAGAGATGCAATGAGCGAGTGTAGAGGCAGCCACTTCAGTGTCAGGTTAGTATAGACCAACATAGAAATAATAATCCAGACTATGTGATCTTAATAGCTGACCAAGTGGGAACATGTAAATGGTGATTAGTAAGGGGCCCAGTATTGAGTCCTGATGAACACCAGATTTAATGACCCAAGCTTCAAAACTGAAATTCCCAAGAGAGGCAAAGTGATGGTGATCAGTAAGGTAAGAGTAGGACCACTTAAGAGCAATGTCAACAACTCCAGTCTGAACAAAGGAAAATAAGGTGGCATGGTTAACAGTGTCAAGAGCAGCACTGAGGTCTAAGAGAATATGGTTAGATAGAGAATTGGAATTAGAAGCCATAAGAAGAAATGTATTAAATGAGCTAGTATTCCACAATCCAGAGAAACCGCTTTGGATTCTTTTGTAGCACTTTACTGCTACAAGAACAACTAAAGGATTCAAAGCAGTTTCTTAGGTTGCTAAATATAAATTAATTAATGTAAAAAGTTAGATCAGCACAAGAGTAAACATGACCATGCCTTTCCACAGATGGATCCAGCTTTTTTCAGCAGTTCCGTAGTCCTCTGTGGTACAGAAGCTAGTAATATCAGTGGATTTTGTAACCTTTATACTAACACTTGTAGCTCAGTGTACTGCACTAATAAAACTGAACCATACAGCCAAGAAAATTGGTTTTATGGTTTTGGGAAAAACTTGGATTAGGTCCAGTGTGCAGGAAAAGAGGTATAATGCCATGACTGTATTATGATGCCTGTGTTACATTTTGAAATTTCAGGTTTGGAATGGCTGAACACCAAGAGTCCCCTGTCATTTGCGGAACACCTTTCAGGCAAACTGGTGGTGCTGGATTTCTTCACTTACTGCTGCATCAATTGCATGCATGTGCTTCCTGATCTCCATGAGCTGGAACAACTGCACTCTGATAAAGGTATTTACAGGCAATGAGCTAGGAATGATACTTCATGCGGTCACTCTTCCAATTGGCTTAATAATATCAATGTTTTTGGTTTGGTTGTGGTCCCACAACTATGTGTTGGGAGCCACTTTGTAATATGTAACATTAACGTGCTTTTATCTGCAATGAGTGTATACATATATAGTACTGACCACATTCTCGCAAAGAGATACCTATTAATAATATTATTATATTCTTGCTTCTTAATGTCCTGGGGTTCGCAGACTGGTACAGCTAGCCTGGCTTTATCATGTGACCAGTCGCATTACTAAACGGAAATAGCTTCACTCGGTCCTTCTCCCCTTTCGAGATTTATGACAGCCTAGGCATTTTCAGGACAAGCCTTTTTCATCAATGTTGAATAATTGTTTTAGCCTTTTTCCGTTCTCATTGATGAGTTTCTTCAGTTTCTCTGGAAACACTTCTCTCTCCACGTGATCAGTCGATGCCTCATCATCCGTAAACTTGAGGCTGTAGAGAGAATAGCACTTCTTTAAATTACATTTATAGAAATTTTAACTTTTGTGTAAATGTAAAATAAGTTTGTGAAAGTGCTACATACGGCTTTTGACATTTACCCCCTGATTATTTAGTTAATGCCTTATGGGAAAACTAATTAAGTACTTTGTTATTAATTTGTGGGATTTTTCACGAATTTCAGGGTCTTAAAAACCTAACCCGAAGGACTAATTTTTTACCTTGATATAGGAATTTCTTAGAGACTAATTTTAGTTATTGTTGTATGCATCTTGTGGAATTATTAGACATACAATTTAGATGAGATTTTTACACCAGATTACCACCATTATATAACTTTTGTTCTCTTTTAGTATTAGTATTATTAATATTATTAAATTAGTCTCTTATCAGATTGCATTCCAAAACGGCAAAGAAACTGGTGATATTACTCGTGCAAAAACTTCAGCCATTTGAAAGATTCACAATGTTATGTGAACTTGTATGAATGAACTGTTTTGGAGAACAGTCCTTTGCAGAACAGTTTAATATGGTAACAGTAACATTTATGAGGGTACATTTATAATCAGTCTTATGGAACATGCTGATAATGTGGTAATGCTAATGGATAATGTGGTTAATTGTCTGATTCAAACACTTATTTGTACGACTGGTTAACCCAGTGCTACAGTTTCCCGCACAATGTAAAACATTATATGCACATTGTCAGTAATCTGCAAAAAGGTTTATTAGCTTTTGTCTGTGTCTGTGCAGTGTGTTAAAGTTATCCCAGTCTGATTCCAGCCTTTTCAAGGTCTGTCAGGTACTGAGCAGAGGATCTACTTTACATTGGTAATGTAATCATACTTGATCCTTTTGTAATATGCTAGTTTTTACCTTCTATGCACTTCAAGGCAATCAAATATAAAAAGGTGTTTTTTGGAAGCTATGTTGTTCACTGTTGTGTTTAGAATTACAAATGGAATCCTGAGCAGAAACAGCCGGAAATCCTGCTGTAAACATTTAATAAATATTATCATTTCTGATTGTACTTTTCTGCTATTTAAATAGCCTTTCTGTATTTTTTAAAATATCACAAACACATTACCCTGTTAGACCCATTCAGTACTTTTCTGTCATTGGAATGGATTCATGTAAAAAACGTGTTTATTTCTCTATAGCCTGGCTATAATAAAAAAGCCTTATACTGTATACTGTCCTAGCATTTACCACTTCCTCTAACTGAGGCTCTGTTGTTTTACATTGATGAAGCCAACAGTGTGGTCTAAGGAAACCACATTCTTTGTGCACAAACCAGTCTCTGCAGGAGTATTCATGGGCAAAATATTTGCTCATGTTTTGTCTGTTTTAATTAAGAGACAAAGACAATTACTGTAAACAGTTCAAGTGGGGAGATGCAGCAGTATGAGCTGGCTGTAAAGGTTAATTTCACACTGAAAAGTAGAAAGAGCAAATGCTTTTTTTTTTAGATGAATTGGGTAAATTACTGTTGTTTACTGTTGGGGAAAAATAGCCTTTACTTGTTGCTCTATTGTAATCAATGAAAGTTTAAGCTTTAGCCACTAATGGGTCAGCTAAAGAAAGAATTTTGGAAACAGGCTACAGAACAAGTAGAATTAGAATTAACATTAACAGGAGAAGTACCATATCAAGCAGTGCTTCAGAATAACTACATATTCCAAGACCATGTTAGCAGTATACATTTGCTTAAAACTCTTGATTACAAAACTACAGAAGTAAACTTAACTTTTGTTTTTATTCTAGTGCAGCTATGCAAAGTGATCAGCTCCCTTTAATTGGTCTTACAAAGTTGGATCCAAAAGAAAAAGGATTATTTCGTACTTCAGATTACATTTATAGAATAGGAAGAGATGGCCCTGCCTTTTAATTTATCTTGATGCAGAGCCAAACTATTAAGTGCTTCAAAGAATGCACAGATTTATCTCAATCTCTGCTGAAGTGCAAGAGCTTAAAATAGACCAAACTGTTCTTTGACCTAAGTGACTCTTTTACTACTAGTGCAGTTGTCCTGTTGCTTATTATAACCTTGCATGCAAACACTGTTCTGTTCCAGCTGTCATTTAATATCATTACCTCTAAAGGGCTCATCTGAGAAAATGGAGCTGCGTCTCTGGCTCTGCAAGGCAGCCAGAATTCTGTCTGATGTATTTCTAAGGCTTATCTTTGGCAATTCTTTTGGTACATTCCAAGTGACGTTCAGTCAGTTGCCTGTTTTAAATTCCATTTGATATGTATTGCTTATCAACATGGCCAAATGACTTCACACTAGTCAGTGGTTTTGTATCTGGTAAATGAGAGGGTATGGAAGGGTGCCAGAGCAAAGCTCTCCTTTTTGAATAGTTTACATGTGATTTGAACATTGGTGTGCTTGAAGAAGAAATAAGTTCAAGTTAATGAAAAGGAGCAAAATGTGATCAGATGAGCGGTTGTTCTCTTCATGCTTTAAATTATTCTTGGTGAGGAACAGGATCATATCTACTGTCAGTACTTTTTCTTTGAGGTTCAGATTCGTCTTAGTAGGAAGGTCGGCACATATTCTATTTGATGTTTAAAACAACATTTGATGTGGTGTTCAAAATAAGATGTGTCACGAGGTCATTGTTGTTTAGTTTCACCCTTAAAAAGATGCTGTTGCTGGCCAGGAGGAGTTTTTTTTTACATGTGCCTGTGGGACTGTGACTGGGTCACCTCCCTGCGAAGTAATCATTAAAATCTCAGTGCAAATTTAGGGATTTTAATTGCCACTAAATTATATTTAAAGGATTTTACAAAAAAATATGGAAAATGTATAATTTAACTGTGTCATGAGAGAAGCATGTCCATCTTGTAACCTGATATTTTCAGATCAGAATTCAGACAGTAAGCAAAGCTGTGCCTGCTCAGTGCTGGGGATGACGGCCCTCAAAGGAAAACCTGGTTGTCACTTTAAATAGTCATTTAAACAGTAGGTGGCACTCTTACCTCTGGACCAGGATTTCCAAACAATTCCCCAGTGTGAGAACATCATCTTGTAGGAGGTACTGTCCTTAGTATGAAAACTTAAACCAAGGTCCTGACTACTCTGTCGTTAGGTTATAACATCTTGGTGTCGTGACTCAATCTTTCATGTGTAATATTCCTTCTTTGCTTCACCAGTTTAATTGTTTCTCACGTCTCCACCTGGTCTGTCGTGTAGTGTAACTGCTGGCTCAGAGTGACTTCTGCTCTTCATCGTTGTGGGCGCTGCATATTAGTACTGGATGAAATGGATCCTTCTCATATGTAAAATGTTTTAGGATGGGAAAAACACTACATAAATGTGCTGGGCAGTAGCATGAAATAGTGACCTGGACTCTGGACTACTGACAGGGTGCTGCTGTTGTACCTTTTGAGCAAGCTATTTGTATGTTGTTCCAGTAAATGCCCTGCTCTACAAACTGCATATCACCGGGTCATTGTAAATGACAATTTCTCAATTGTCTTATCTGCTTATGTAGAGGATTTAAAAAAATAGGGTAATATTACTCATTAAGCCCACAAAATTTGCTTTTTGTATCTCTTTAGATACGCTGCTAATGTTTTCTTGTAGTAAAATTAAAATATTATTTTAATTATTATGTTCAAGCATTTTTTTAAATAGAACATATGGGCATGAACTACCATTTTAGCCCATTTGTGATTGATTAAATTATATTTCCCTTTTTGTGTACATTTTTCTTAAAATGTTAAAAGGATGATAATTTAAGCAAAATGCATAGTCCAATACAACCCACATTGTAGGCTACAAAATGATTTATTGGAACAAATGTAATTTAAATGCACTTAATCACAGGCCTGTTAACATTCAAGAGCTGGCAACATATTAAATACAATTATGCCTAATTATTCAAATGTAAATTATATACAGCAACAAAATAAACAAATGTTTATATATTTTATTAATAATTCCACAAAAGTGCTGGTGATCTGGTTTAAATGATAAAAATCTCAGGACAGTTCCTGCCGAAATTGCCATTGTCATGTGCCTTTTAAACCCAACTAAAAGTAAAGTCATTTGTGCCCAAATACTCGGATTATAGTAAGGAAATAAGTAATCAGAAAGCACAGATGTTAAAAATGTAAATATTTTATCATTTCAGGCCTGTTAAACTATTGAAAACCAGGATATCCATATTTTTAACTTTGAATTCCCTACATGAAAGTAATTATTTCATTTTATAGATGAAATATACACATTACGATTAAAAAAAACATTATTCTTCACCTGAAGGTACATCAAATAAATGTGCGCAATATGTTTTGCAATGGCTGCTCCATGGCTGAAGTTTCAAAGCAGCTTTGAAGAGGCCCAGCAGGAGCTAATGATAGATTTTTATTCGTATCCCAAAAATAAAAACTAACTGGTTTGAATTAAAAAGTGACTTGGGTGGGGAAAAAAAAACTATTGGATTTCTTGGGATTGTCAATAAGACTAATAAATGAATATGTTGTATTTGGGTTTCTTAAAACATTTGCCAGAGAGCTTAAAGTGCATGGGTCTAAACGTAAACCTGAGGATTGCATAGTACAGTATTGTACTGGTTAGAAAAGAACACATGCACAGGCACAGTTTATCAGCACTACCCTGTGCCATTCTGTTACACTCAACTGGATTCCAATGGTAGTTTAATGATGACTTCACATATTGTATACCAGGTTATGGACATGTAGCAACTGTAGTCAGATTTTCCTGTACTGACGATCTGAAAGCAAGGGCTTCATGCATTACAATTGGCTTAGCATTAATTGTCATTAATGTATTTCTTCCTCACCTTAGTATTGCTGATTCTTTTTCAGTGGAGGTTTGGATGTAATATTGCTAACCATAGATCGCATAGGCTAAAATAGTACAGACCACCTTTGGCGTGAAACAAGCAAATTTGTTTAGGTTGTGAAAAAAAGCTAAGTGAAGATGATACTCTTGCAGAGAATGGCAATTCATATCCAGACATAGTAACAACATGTCATCCTGTTAAAAGCCGGTATGAGCCCAGAAAACATTGAGATCTTAATGCACATTGCCTTGTTTTATCAGTTCATGATAGCCCTAGAAGTTGAGTCACAATTTCCATGATATCGTTACAGCAATAATTGTGATTGTTACAGTTGTAAGGATGCACATAATTGCTATGATTATGATGTATGGAAAGTTACCATCAGAACTGTATGTATTGTTATTCTAAACATGCACTTTGTAAATCCAGTTATTTTATTCATTTAATACAAAGCAAATTCCGTACAGTATATTGTTGCTGAAGTACCAACTGCAAGCATTTGTCATGTACAGTGGATATAAAAGTCTACACACCCTTATTGAAATGGCAGGGTTTTGTGATGTAAAGCCAGAAATCAAGATAAATCATGTCAGACATTTTTCCATCTTTAATGTGACCTTGCAACCAACAAAATTCAAGAGAAAAACAAATAGATAATTATTAGGGGAAATAATTTAAATTAAAAAAACCTACAACACCCTGATTGCATAAGTGTGCACCCCCCCAACTAATACTTTGTGGTACCACCTTTTGCATTTATTACACCAGTAAGTCTTTGTCTTTTTGAATAAGTGTATATCAACTTTGCACAACTGGACTTTGCAATTTTATCACACTCTTCCTGTGCACAGCCCTCTTTAGGTCATTCCACAGGTTAACTATGGGATTGAGGACTGGGCCATTTAAAAGACTTTGATCCTCCTTTTCTGAAGCCATTGCTTGGTTGACTTGGATGTGTGCTTTGGGTCGTTTACATATTGGAAGGTGAAATTCCTCTTCATCTTCAGCTTTCTGACAGAGGCCAGCAGGATTTGTTCCAAAATATCTTGATATTTGGAGCTAGTCATTATCCCATCTATCTTGACTAGAGCCCCTGTCCCAGCTGAAGAGAAGCAGCCCCAAAGCATGATGCTGCCACCGCCATGCTGCACAGTAGGTATGGTGTTCTTTGGATGATGAGCTGTGTTGTCTTTGTGCCAAACATATCTTTTAGAATTAAGGCCAAAAAGACCTTTGTCTCATCAGACCATGAGACATGTTCCAACATGGTTTGGGGTGATTGAATGTATTTTTTTTTTTCAAAATTTAGATGGGCTTGGATGTTCTTTTTTGTGAGAAATGGCTTCCATCTTGCCACCCTACCCCATAGCCGAGACATGTGCAGAATACAGGAAATTGTTGCCCCATGCAAGGAGAGACCAGAACCTGCCAGAAGTTCCTGCAGCTCCTTGAATGTTGCTGTAGGCCTCTTGGTAGCCTCCCTGATAAGTTTTCTTCTTGTCCCGTCATCAAATATGGAGGGTCATCCTGATCTTGAACAGGAACAGCTGATTTTTATTTGGGGTTAATCAGAATCAGTTTCATTGATGGCAGGTGTATGCTACTTACCGTTGGACATGATTTAACTGGTTGACTGGTTAACTTTGAACACAGCTACTGTACAGCCCCCATTATAAAAGGGGGTGCACACTTATGCAACCAGGGTGTTGTAGGTTTTTTAATTACAATTATTTTTCCTAAAAATGATCTCTTTATTTTTCTCTTGAATTTTGTTGGTTGCAAGGTCACATTAAAGATGGGGAAAAATGTCTGACATGATTTATCTTGATTTCTGGCACATAAATAAAAAAAACCTGCAATTTAAATAAGGGTGTGTAGACTTTTTATATCCACAGTGTTAACTAAAATTTTCTTTAGTTCGTTTCAGTTATTGCAACATGTTAGTATAAAAATGTATATTAATTTAACAAGAATTAATAAGAGCATTTATTCAGACTGTTTTTGAAATTTGTAGCTATTTATTGTTGTCTTGGCTGAACTGATTGTTTTTCTCTGACTGCACAGAATGTCTGTCACTGTAAATTAATGTTTTGCTTAATTATATACCACTCCTGGCTTACTGAAGTGGCTTTTCCACTTGTATGACAGATTAATAATTTTATTATTAATGCCTGCACCCCACAATCTTATTATGTCAGAGGTAATGGCATTATAATCTAGATGAAATTTATAATTTTATACTTATTACATTGGTGGGATAAACAATTGAAAAGTGCCAGCCCTTAGGAATGACTTGGTAATTAATCTTATCCCTGTACTTATTTTGGATTTGAAGATTCATTACTCAGTATCCCTAAACAGGTTCTGATGCCTCGTTTGACATCTCATTAAATAGTAATCTATCCATTATCAGAAAGCCTCTCATTCCTGGTAAGGGTTGTGGCAATTAAATAGTAATAAAAGAGTTATTTGAGAATTCATTCTTAATTTAAAATCTGATTCATAGCTATAGATATATATTGAGTTTAAAGTTCTACTTGGAGAAGAAAAGGTACATGGTCAAAACTCTTCCTTTGAAGACCAGTAAATTAAATAATATATAAATGAAATACTGTGGATATTTTATGCATACATTATAATTTTAAATGGTGAGAGCTAAACCCAGTCGTCTATCCATACATTTGTAATGATTGTAAAACAATCAACAAGTCAGTAGGTCTTAGCCTCTTGTTGTCCTTGGAGTCTGACCAAAAATAACTTAATTAAACTGATAGTTTTTTTTAGAATAAGCTGGGGAGATTCTAGCTCTAGGGAAGCCCAGTTGTTCACACTGTATAGTTATCCCCAGCTCGTAAAGTAAAAACCCAGTGATTGATAAATTAAACCAAATCCCATTTTCTGTTACGCAAGAAAGAAAAAAAATATAGATAAAAAGAGGGCCTTCTGTCTATTTTGCTTGTTTGGTTGCTACTGGCTTATCGATCCAAGGAGATTATGCAACTTTTGTTCCTTCGAAGGATAAAATGATAATGCCTTGCTTTTATATAATATTTTCATCCAGGAAAATCGTGGTTAATCTGCTTCCATGTCATTGATTACGCAGATTCTTCCATACCTTCACGACCCTCAGTATAATAAAAGGATAGTTTCTGTTTGTGGTCCTTGGAAAACTAATTTTCACTTTTGTTTTTTAATCTTTTGTTTTACTAAATTACTAACCTTAGTCATCTAGGTAATCTTTGTCAGTACCTTTCAAAGTTTTAGGTACTGTGGCTATTTTCAATTTCTTCAGCCAGTGTGTGCATGGAGGTTTCTTTTGGGTAAATACGAGTCCAGTTGGAGTGAGATAAAGCTGATCTTGCAGCTCACCTGTGTGAGCTTTGCAGACACCAGGACTAGGAGAAACTTTTAACATTTTCAGTCCCTATATTTGGCTATAGTCTGATAAAATCCTAATGACAGCAAGATCTGATGAACACATTTTGTATTATTACATGTGTACAGCAACTACAGAACTCCCCATATGATACATCAATAAATGTAATGCATCGATAAATGTCATATTATGCTATCTTATATCAAACAAAGCAACACATTAGGCGACAACAAAGCAAACTTTATTTACTCATGTCAAAACTCAAGGCACTGTCTTATATGTAATCTGTGCAGACACCTCTTCATAATACTTGAGCCATGTGTTTAAATTTTCATCCACTATTATCTTAATTGTTTTTATGTAAATCATTTTATAGCACATTTTGAGGTTTTTTGTTTCGTTGCTCTAACTCCTCATTTTTGAAATGTGTTTTTGCTGTGCACATCTGTTAGTTTGATTTGCCTTTTAATGTTTCATCAAAAGACATTTGATCATGTTCTGATGTTAGCTTCCTTTTTTAAAAAAAAAACTTTGATATTTGCTTTTGATTACTTTCTTCTAAACAGTGGGTGTGTAATGGCTGATAACATAATGCAAATAATGAATTTTCAAAAAAAGGTGTTGGATGCTTTTGTTAAGAATTCCATTATCTACATTAAAGTTTTCAATGCACAGTGATTCATGATTCTGTAATGACATGAAGGGTGCTTTATAATATAGGAGACAAAAAATAAAGTTATTAAAAACCTTTGCTGTCAGATGGGAAAGAGGTTTTCGTGGATGATTTTTAAAATCTAATTATGTAAGGTTTCAGTTGATAATACAGTTGTTCACTCATTAATTCTAAAGTTGGTGATAGACAGCTGAACTGAGTCTTTTTTGCTGCACAGTCTTCCTTGTGTATCTTGTTCTTATTACACAATGCCTTGTAAAAGTATCTGGATCTTTCACTTTTCACATTTTGGTGCTTAAAAGTAATCACATATTAAAATAGCAATTATTTGTCATATACACCATCTACTCCACACATTCAAAGCAGCAAACAAAAGGATTAGTAAGAAGATATATGTAATATTAAAATTAAATAGAAAAGTCATGATTGCATAAGCGTACAAACGTATTTTTTGCTCTGGCAAACCTAGATGAATTTAGTTGCGCAAAATTGCTTTAACAAGCCACACAGTTGAGTGATCTCTGTGTGCAGTAATAATGGTTCACATGATTTCAAAATAGAAACCCTACTTGTTTCAGGAGTGTCCCTCAGTCAGTGAATTTTAAGCAGAGATTTAACCATGAAGACTAAGGAGCTGCTTAGATCACACTGTCCCTCTACACTGAAAAGCCAGGCAAGAAGGAAACTGGGTGAAAAGCTGCCTCAGTGTATGTTGGCTGCAAAGGGACAAGTAAATGTTAATTTCATGGTGAAGAGCACAAAAGAAGAAGTGCAAAGTTTTGGCTGTTGAGCCCAAAGAAGCGTTATGTGTTTATGGCACTTCTGAGGGTCGTTCATTGAGCTGCTCTAGGTCATCAGGATTCTTTGATACCAAGAATTTGATACTGATGACTGTGTCCATAATGCTCAATTTGCATTTCATCTGACCATAACTCATTTTTGCAATTGTCATTCGGATGTAATTTTAGTTAATGTAACTTTCAGTTGCATCTTTTTCACCTCAGAAGAATTTTCCAACCCAGCCATGATTGCCACAGTTCAGGCAGACAGTGTCTAATGCTAGCATTCAACTCCTTGCATCTTGAAAATGCCGGTTTATTTTGAATCAATCTAGAGGGCATCAAGCTAAAATTCACATGGTTTAAAAGTGCTGTGATGCGAACAGCCGTCCATGACACTTTTTGTATGCATTTTGTAAGAAGATTAATTTGCATACAGTATATTGTATATCTGTTCCATCTTCAGGTTTCATAAAAAAAAACGTTGTATTTTTGTAGTATAACAGAATAGGATTCCAGTGCAGAACACCATCAATCTTCCTGAGGCTCAAATAAAATCTGTTTTGCTTCAGCAATTCGGAAACTGATAATGAAAGAGTAGGGCAATTTTTTACAGCATTCTGTTCATCAGTGTTCTTAACTGAGAAGAGCAGCAGATATATTACCCTGGAACTCACAACTGGCACTTCACTGAAGCTAAGCAGGTGTGAGCCTGGTTAGTACCTGGATGGGAGACCTGGGAAAAACTAAGGTTGCTGGAAGAGGTGTTAGTGGGGCCAGCAGGGGGCGCTCACCCTGCGGTCCATGTGGGTCCTAATGCCCCAGTATAGTGATGGGAACACTATACTGTATACTGTATACTGTAAAAGGGCGCAGTCCTTCGGATGAGATGTAAAACCGAGGTCCTGACTGTCTGTGGTCATTAAAAATCCCAGAGTTTCTCAAAGAGTAAGGGTGTAACCTCGGTGTCCTGGCCAGATTTCCCATTGGCCCTTACCAATCATGGCCTCCTAATAATCCCCATCTATAAACTGGCTTCATTACTCTGTTCTCCTCCCCGCTATTAGCTGATGGCTGCTGTCGCATCATCCAGGTGGGGCTGCACACTGGTGGTGGTGGAGGGGAGTCCCCATTACCTGTAAAGTGCTGTTTAAATGTAAGCAATTACTATTATAATAATAATAGTTATTATTATTAAAAACTATTTGGATATTTTTAAAGTTTGTTGGCTTTTGTTTTTAAACAGATGTTTTTATTCTGGAGTGAACTAATAGTTTTGAATAATAACTTGTCTGTTTACTTTTTTATCACCAGTATTCAAATCCAAAATAGGTTAATACAATAAGTGGTGGCGGATACTGTTTAAACCTGGTTAACAACAGTTTAAAACTGTGCCCCTTCTCAGCTACACGAGAATGGCCTGTTCACCCCATTTGGGCTGACTATCAGTGCTCCTGTCAGCAAAGCACAAAGGCATTGGAGGCGTTTACTACCATTTAGTTACAGCGGTGGCTCTGTGGCTAAGGATCTGCGCCTGTGGCTGGAAGGTTGCTGGTTCGATTCCCACGGCCGGCAAAAGAATCCTACTCCGTTGGGCCCCTGAGCAAGGCCCTTGACCCCAGCTTCTCCAGGGGCGCTGTACAATGGCTGACCCTGTGCTCTGACCCCCCACTCTGTCTGTGTGTCTGTGTCTCATGGAGAGCAAGCTGGGGTATGTGAAAAGATGAATTCTTAATGCAAGAAATTGTATATGGCTAATAAAGTGATCTGATCTTATCTTATCTAACCTGTTGGGATGTCAAGCCTGGTGAAAACCAAAAAAGAAAAACATCATAAGAAACCAATATAACCTGTGGTTATAAAGAGAACACCTATACCTATAAGTGATGCATTTCTTCTGATGCACAGTATATATCATCTGGAAAACGTGTAACATTTTAATTTGTATTTTTTTCTTAGCAGTCCATCAAAAGCAAATATTTAAGCTACTGTGTGGCTCTTCAGTATAGTTTTAACCCATACCTGCCAACATTTCAAAATTTTACATTCATTACTTGAGTTTTTTTAAACAACCTAGCCTTGATGCAAATACATGGGATTTTCAGACCCTAGGCTTGAGTCTGTGAGATTTGGTCCCAGTGCGTGAGACTTGAGAGTTTTGTGATTGCATACCATCGAGGCTGCTGGCTGGCAAATGATCTTGCAGTTTTATTACAACGAAACAGTTTTTCAGTATGTATTCTTGTGTACCTTTTGTTGGCATGACTGGCCTATATACGGTACAACACTGGGAAACACTGCATTGAGTTATAGTTGCAAGAAAAAGTTTGTGAACCCTTTGGAATTACCTGAATTTCTGTATTAATTACTCATAAAAATGTGGTCTGATCTTCACCTAAGTCACAATAATGGACAAACACAATCTGCTTAATTAATAACACACCAACAACGGTACTTCTTCTTGTCAGTACTGAACACATTGTTTAAACATTCACAGTCTAGGTTGGAAAAAGTATGTGAACATCTACTGTAGGCTAATGACTTCTCCAAAAGCTAGTCAGGCGTCAGGTGTTCCAATCAATGAGATGAGATTGGAGGTGTGGGTTGGAGGTGCCCTGCCCTGTAAAAAAGGCACTCAAAGGTTTGTTACTGTGTCTTCTCTTCTCAAGAAAGAGCTGTTCATGTGAACCATGCCCCAATCAAAGGAAATATCAGAGGACCTTAGAAGAAGAATTGTAGAGATGCAGAAAGCTGGAAAAAGGCTACAAAAGCATTTCTAAAGGCCTGGGTGTTCATCAACCAACAGTAAGACAAATTGTCTACAAATGAAGGAAATTCAGTACTGTTGCTACTCTCCCTGGGAGTGGGTGTCCTGCAAAGATCGTGGCAAGAGCGCAGCTCTTGCGCAGCTCAAGGAGGTGAAAAAGAACCCTAGGGTAACAGCAAAGGACCTGCAGAGATCTCTTGAACTTGCCCAAGTCTCTGTTCATTGAGTCTCTGTTCAAAAGCATTGCTGCACGTCTCAAGTTGGCAAAAGACCACCTAGATGTTCCACAATGCTTCTGGGATGTTCTGTGGACTGATGAGACAAAAGCTTAACTCTTTGGCAGAAATGCGCAACACTATGTTTGGAGGAAATAAAAAGCACTGCACACCAACACCAAAACATCATCCCAACCGTGAAGCATGGTGGAGGGAGCATCACGGTTTGGGGCTGCTTTGCTGCCAAAGGGCCTGGACAGCTTGCTATCATAGAGAGAACAATGAATTCAAAATTGTATCAAGAAATTTTACAGGAGAATGCCAGGGTAGCAGTCCGTCACCTGAAGAAGTTGGGTGATGCAACAAGACAATGACCTGAAACACAGGAGTAAGTTAACAACAGAATGGTTTAAACAGAAGAAAATTTGTGTTCTGGAATGGCCAAGTCAGAGTCCAGACCTCAACCCAATTGAGATGCTGTGGCATGATCTGAAGAGAGCCATTCACGCAAGGAATCCCAGAAATATCAATGAACTGAAACAGTTTTGTTAGGAGGAGTGGTCTAAACCATTGTGCAAGTCTCATCAGTAGCTACAGGTTTGATGGAGGTTATTGCTGCTAAAGGAGGGTCTACCAGTTACTAAATACAAGGGTTCACATACTTTTTTCAGCCTGGACTGTGAATGTTTTAACAATGCGTTCAATATTGACAAGAAGTACAATTGTTTGTGTGTTATTAGTTTAAGCAGATTGTGTTTGTCTGTTATAGTGACTTAGTTGAAGGTCAGACCGCATTTTTATGAGTAATTAATGCAGAAATCCAGGTAATTCCAAAGGGTTCACAAACTTTTTCTTGCAACTGCACATCTTTTTTTGCCTATACTGCCTTTGAGAACTTGGTTGCCCCCATTTGCTGAATGTATATGCTGCAGGAATCCTAAAAGTCATTCACAATAATTGAAGTGGCCCCAGTCCTTCCATTCGTCATGTGTTCAATGCTGACTCACAGCAAGGACAAGATGTGAATTTGGAACCCAGTCCATCGTGTTTAGTTGGCTTGTATACATGATATTGTTGGGCCTTTTCAGGTCAGCTAACAATGACATTAGTACAGAATGTGTTCTAAATATTCTGTGTAATTAAATTCTAGCACCCTTTTATATTATCCAAGTTGACATTTAATAAAAAAGAAACAATAATAAATTAATCCTGTTAAACTCTATTTGTTTTAATGAAGCATAATTGTAACAATCATTAAATGTAAAAGGCCCATTGTTATTGCAGTTTGTATTATGTCAATAATTCAAACAGTGGTATCTAATAATACCAGACTATGGTATGCATAGGGAAGTTGTTAGAAATGTTTGACATTTGTGTGGGTATTTGCTTGCTTTTAATTATTTTAAAATGATATTCTCAGCATGTGCTTAATCAAAAATAATGCCTTGAGAATGGCATTGCGTTTGGCACCATTTTTGTGCCATTTACAGTTTCATACTTTTTGAAGGACTGTATGATCGCTAAAATATAAAATTCTTATCTGTGTACATGACAGACATTTTCATTTTTACAGTATGAGTCATTTTAGGATTTCAAAAGAAAATAATTAAATGGTCAACAAAGATGTCTTTATATTTTTTTCTTTAAGATAGATTGTAGCTTCAAGGAAACATAGATTGCAAATGACAGCATTGTGTTCTTTTATATTTCATTTTAGGTTTGTGACAATTTGCAAAAGTTAAAGAAAAAATCAATTTACAAAATCCTCCTGATGTAATTCTGTATAGCACTCTTTTAGGTGAAATGCACATTTCACAACCTTAAATTTCAAATTGAAATTTTGCACGTGGGAATGTTCCGATATGGATCAGAATCCCAGTTGTATTAAGCATATGTAAGATCACATGTGTATGTAAGTGTTTAAGATATTTTGTAATATGTGTCATTTGTCATTTCCCTTTTTGACAGTCTTTAATCTCTAAGGTACAGTTTACCACAGCTCCACGACACATGCTCAGCTAAGTAAACAATTAGCACATTGTTTAAGGCAATTTTATTGCTGTTTGTCTAGTGGACCTTGTACATTAAAAGCAATGTATACTTAAAATGAAAAACAGAACAGTTAACTTGTTTAATATTTTAGATATCGGCTTCAGCCTGAAAAATTGTTTTATTTTCTGTGTTCTTGCATGTTTATTTTTGAGTCCTTTTTTATGTTTTAATATCATATTTTTATTCTTGTTTGTTAATATCGTGACTTGATGTCTCCTTTTTTAGTAAAAGCAGCATATTGTTTAGAGGCTTGTATGTTGAATTTAATGGAAATGCTGCAGCTAAAAAACGTAATGCAGTGGTTAAAAACCTCACCTTTAACAACTGAAGATGCCTAATAGATTCTGCAGGATCTTCACTGATAAATTATATATCGGCATCTTAGATAGTTTTAGGGTCCTGGAACAGAGTCGTGGGTTCAGTCCCAGGTGCGACACTGCTGTTGTACCCCTTAGCAGGGTACTTTGTTCAGATTGCACTTATAAATGCTTTGTTTAATATACATGTCTCTGGGTCATTATTGTAATGGGAATTAGTATGCAGTTGATTTATACAGTAAAATAAAGGCACAAGTGACCTGCACTAGAAAATTAGGTTCTTTAACAAAAAGTTTATCAGAGTTTAAATGATGGAAAAAGTATTGTATGCTTAAAAGCATTTACACACTGCCTTGTAACATCTTGAGTTGTTCGTTTTCCTTGTAATATGTTGTTTCTTACTGAAGCTTTTGTAATTTGCCTATGACAAAGGTATAAAACCAATCATAATATGTTACTACAGTGTCATTCGTTTGTAGTTGTATAAAGTGTGTTCCACTGAAAGTAGCTTCTTTTTTGTATTTCTTCCAGATGGACTGGTTGTCATTGGAGTTCACTCTGCGAAATTTCCAAATGAAAAAGTTCTGAGTAACATCAAAAGCGCAGTGCTGCGGTATAATATCACTCATCCCGTTGTCAACGATGCCGATGCCAGACTTTGGCAGGAACTGGAGGTGTCGTGTTGGCCAACACTGGTCATAATAGGCCCAAGAGGAAACCTGCTTTTTTCTCTGGTTGGAGAGGGACACAAGGAGAAATTATTCCTTTTTGCACAAACAGCTTTAAAGTACTACAATGACAAAAGGGAGCTGAAATATAACAGCATAGGATTACAGCTCTACAGGGATTCTTTACCTCCATCCATTTTGTCCTTTCCGGGTAAAGTAACAGTGGACCGCACAGGACAGCGACTCGTGATAGCCGACACTGGACACCACAGGATTCTTGTCGTCACGAAAGCTGGACAGTTACTTCACACAGTCGGAGGCATGTTCTTTTGATTGATACATTTTCTACAAGATCAGAGTAAATTTCATAGTCGCAATTTACACACATAAAATTAATGCTTCACTGTGCCATGTGTCATGTAAATTTTGGGCATAATAATTACAAAGGCTGTCACAGATTTTTAAAGTGGGCTTACATCTTGGGTTCATCTTACAGCAAAGACCCCTGTACACAGGAAGAACAATGAAGTGGAGGCTGGCTCCTCCGCCCCACCCACTCTCATTGATTGATAACTTATTGCGCTCTTAATCCAATCGCATTCTATAAGCTCTACTGTATAGAGATGTACAGAAGGTGCAGCACGTATTGGAGGCATCAACTCTGCAGGTACCTGGGAAGTCTAGAGATCCCGGTTTCATGGGGAGCTATGAGAGCACTGGCTGACTTGCAAGCCAGCCTGTCGTGGCACTGAGCCAGTCATGCTCTACCACTTGCGAAATGCTAATCGCAGTCAACTAGCGACATGACCCTGGCTGGAATGTACTGTATGATGTCAGCATCATAGAGCTCAACCTGTACTCGGTGCCAGCCTTGTTAGCAGTTGGTGCCCCTATTGTCAGGAACAATTTAACTTCTCCACATGAAAACATGAATTCCCTCCTGCTTTAGAATGTATTTTTTTATGGTTTAATCGTTTTCTTAAAACAATAGTCTAGTTATGGTATTGGGCTGTATACTGCATCTCTAGTGTACTGCAGTTTGTCTCATTTCACTTCTTTATATCCAAGAATCAGAAATTGCACTTTCACATAAACTCGGAGAAGTAAAGGTCTGAGACAAGAGTCAGACCTAGTTTGCTGGTATGCTGCCAAATTACTTAAGGTTATTAAGTCATTAATAATCAGGCAAACATCCAGTCAGCTTGCTGCTTGGCTTTAACCTGTCACAGTAAGTAAATGATTCGTGCCACAGACAGATTTGTCCACTTTGTGGGTATCACATAACATTTAAAATATTTTACTTTAAAGGGCAGCACTTTGAGAAGCTACAGGTATTTTCATTGTACACTTGAGAATTTTTCTATTCAAAGACAATAGAATTTGAGTTTAAGTGAAACCAGCTGATGGTCTAATTGGAGGTTGAGGGAACCTAGATGTATTTGAAATGGAGACCTTACAGAAACTGTCGGCCCAGCCTAAGAAAGCACTGGGTTTAGTAAGCTACAGTAAGTGCTATTTTCAGAAGTATTTTTTCGACAGGCAAAAGGTTTTAACAGCAGTGTTAACTTCATACACAGAGGGTAGAAAGCGTCTAAAACATGTTTAGAAAATTTGGAAATATTGCCCAGCAGTGATGAAGTATTGGAAAAAGATTTTAAAACTGTCTCCTATGAGAATGACTTTTGGAAAGTATGTTATCATGCATAAAAACTTTTTTAGGCAAGGATATTAAAAAAAAAAATAACCCTGAGTTTGCAGGAAGATATACTTGCCCTTATTGAACACACATTCTTTTGTCACTTTCTTTAAAATGTATATTTATCGCTACGTTCAAGATAATTGCAAGTGTGTATGTATGCGTTGAACTGTCTGGGAAATGTTTCTTAAAAGCATTTTAACATTCTCCAGTGAAATCTTTATTCTACTCGCACACTATCTTATTTCATTCTTCTTATTGTATTTTTAGGTCCATCCAGTGGAAGAAGAGATGGTGGGTTTGCAGAAGCAGCTTTCAGTTCTCCTCAAGGAGTTGTAATGAGGGATGACACAATTTATGTGGCAGACACAGAAAACCACCTGATACGAAAGGTACTGAAGGGTTTGACTATAAACAAATAGTTTGTGACAAAACTGGTGAGAGAATCGTGTATACTTGTGCTTCTAATCTATAGAGGTATAAGCATAGAATTAAAAGTATACTTCTAATCTAATCTTAATTTCTAAACTAACAGAATTCACTTTATCTGTGTGTGTTATCGGTACAGTTAATTATAGGCCAGTCCTGCAAAAGAGGATTAACAATAGCTATTGACAGTACGCATTTGTTTTTTTTTACTTTTGATTTGTGACATTTATGTCAAAATACTGTTTCTTCCTTTCCCATCTGGTAAATAAGTTAGTTATTTCCCACATAAAATATCATCCTATATTCAGGTAAAGCAGGACGAATGTAGATAACCTAGAATCATACTCTTAATTATTATAAATCTGAAATTATTTTCGAGTGTATAAGATTTTAAATAATTTGCTCACTTACTTAAGTTAAAATTTAGACCTTACTGAGTGTTTCATTGTGTTACAGGTTGACCTGTTGGAGGGGAAGGTCAGCACTGTAGCAGGAATTGGAATCCAGGGCACAGACAAATGTGGGGGAGCTATGGGACCACAGCAGCCAATCAGCTCCCCATGGGATCTGGCTTTGGGCAGTGCAGGTGAGATCCTCAGACAGCTATGGTATTGTGATTTGTTTATAGTGTGGCTATAACTGAGAAGAGTCCTTCTAAACCACTGTAATACCACCAATGGGACAATGCAGTAGGTGGTGTCTTTTGATAGGCAGGCCTCAGGAAACAGACACTTTTACAGGTAAAAAAACAGTGCTCTATCTATACTGTGCAGTGAAACTCCAAACAGCTCCTCTTTTGAACTCTACCCAAACTTTTTTCTTCAGATGTCCTTTAAAACTGTATAACTGACTGTTAAATACAGTCCGGCAGATCACTGTCAGGAAGTCAGGGATCTCTTTCAATTCCAAAAAAGTTGCACTCCGGTGTCCTCATGCTCATCAGTCAGCTGTTTCCCTCCTTCCTTCTCCATCTGGTGCAGCACATAATAGAGACTCTGCTCTCTTCTGACACAGCACTTGTTGACAGCCACTGGAAGCCTCCTGGCTTTTAACTGTCACCTGACCAGTTTTCTTCCTCCAATTAGTCAGGTAACAGAGTGACAGATCATTCCTCACAGCTTTCAGGGGAATGTACAGTACCAGGCAAAAGTTTCGGTACACTTTCTTGAAACCAGGTTTTTCATGATTATCTGTGCTTTAAACTGTATAAACTTGTCTGTAAACACTTAATATTTCAATTTCAAGCAAGTGTACTCAAACTTTTGACTGATACTGTACAGTAGTTCAGACAGGATCTGCACTCTTGTTTGAACCTGCTGTCCTATCGCACCACATGAAGTCGTGTTAAAGATCAGATGGCTAGGTTGATAAAATAAACATGTATTACCATTATGTCACTTCATTATGCATTGTGTTACCATACTTGCCTACATTCTGGAATCATAGTTTTTGTAAATTTACGCATGCAAGAGACACTCCAGATATTTCCATCTTGAGAAAAAGAGAGAGAAGTACTGAATTGTCATCTTTGCATACTCTGTATTAAACACTGAAACATCTCCTGGCCAAATATGACACATGTTAATGATACTACTGCCATATTTCTGATTTTGTTAGCTGTGAGTTGTTATAAAGACCATTGTTATACCAGAGCAGGTGTGGTGGATTAATTTTCCAATGTTCACTTAAAATCCAGCTTACAAGAAAATGTGAATCCACAGAGCAAAGTAAAAAGACCGAAAGACACATGTGCATGATGCCACCTCCCTTTGCTTGGCCTAGCATATTTTTTATATGGTTTTCTACAGAGCCCAGCACTTTGGAGTGTTACCTTGTTTTGTGTCCAAATTTCTCCCAAACAGCTCCCAGTGTTTGAACCATTAGTTAGACACCTGTGCTCTTGAACTACAGTATTGAATCTTAATGTGATGTCAGGTCTTGTCTCCTCAAACTGAGCAGTGCCAGAAGTGGCGGGGGGGAGGAAGAGCTGGTACCCCAATCTAAAAAACCTATTGTTGGAAAATATTTTCCAAATTCCAGTTGTTGTGTACTGTCCGTTATTTTCGACAGTCATTCCGAGTTGGTTTAATGTCTGACTGCTTTTCTGTGTTTTGCTGCCTTCACTTTATCATTTGTACGTGAACTGCTTAAATGTATCAGCCAGTGAGCTGTTAAATGCATATATTGGCCTATTACATTATAATATTTTATTCCCCACTCGTCTGAAATAATCAAGAAGTGATTGACTCTAGTATGGAAATATTAAAACTTGGCATGACTGCATAACAGAAAAAACAATCTGTGTTCAATGAAGTAATATTAATCAGTCTAAATCTGCAACAAACAATTCCCTGCGTATCATTTTTTTTCTGTCTTTAATAGCCTACAAGTAAAACTGGGAGATTTTTTGGGTTTGCCAATCTCCTGTTACATAATAAATGTGTTGATGATTATTCAACAACATTAAGGTAATCACTCTTAAAATCTAATGTGATGAGATCTATTTCTGCTTTAATTGTTTTTGTTAATAGTGCTCTCAGAAAAAAAAATGAAGATGGAAAAATGTGGATAATATACTATAGTAGGTACATTAAGCTCTAATGTAACTGTTTGTGAAAAGAGGATGCATCTGGCTTCAGAATGTAATTACACAATGATTTTACAGTTTTCTTAACTCTCCGTTTTTTAAAAGGCTAGGTTTCAGCAAATGCATTTAGCTTTAAGTTTGAGCAGGTTAACAGCTCTTAAGGAAATGTAAAGTTTGCAATCCAGATATTCACAAAGTGAAAGCATTTTTAAAGAAGGGTATTGTGTGGACATTTTAGTTCAATTGTACTTTAGAGTGATTGTTAAATGAGATGTTAGATCTGATGTACTGCTCTAGCAGGTGGAACGGCTGAAATGA
The DNA here is from genome assembly GCF_055471065.1 of Atractosteus spatula. Classification (NCBI taxonomy): domain Eukaryota; kingdom Metazoa; phylum Chordata; class Actinopteri; order Semionotiformes; family Lepisosteidae; genus Atractosteus; species Atractosteus spatula. The sequence goes on along the minus strand of NC_142710.1, from coordinate 36,624,306 downwards.
TGAAACTGCATTTTACCAGTACAGATGCCATGTAGATCATCAATCATGTGTTGATGTGTTCAGAACACATTGCAGTCCATACTGCAGTAGGCAATGATTTGAAAAAAAAAACATTTTTATTGTTGTCTAAACTTTAGGTTTAGATTTTGATTGCAGTGGCCAGGTTATAGAAAGTAACAAATACATTTGTTAATTGTTTCATAAAAGTTTCATTTGGATTTGTCATTTATACATTTGCACTGCTATTCAACATGAAATGATTTTTTTTGCCTATTACTGTAGTAATCTTTAAACAGTGGTGGGTTTAATCATATATTTAAGCCAAGCAACTGGAACATGTATTTGCAAAATTGCTTCCAGGCACTGTTTATGACTAAAAGTTAAATGATCTTTAAGTTAATTATTCCTTGCACTTTAAGTCATAGGTAAAATTATTGATTGTCTTTTTTTGGATGAGAATTGTAAATATCCTATTAAAATCTCGTCAAAGATGACTTATTTTTCCCTCTTTTCCTTTAAATGTTTGATAGTGTAAGAATTTATTATTCCAACTCAAAGCAGTCCTTTTTGAAAAGCATTGTTTCCTTTGTTTTATCGATTTCTTCAGCTGTAAGTTTTAACCGCTTCAGTGCTATCTTTTCCACTTCTAAAAGCAAGCTCTGTCAGAACATTTAAGGGGGAATGTGCTATTTTTTCATTCTTCACCTGTGAGAGTGTTCATGAAAGACATGCTGCCTTTATGGTGATCGACCTATGGCTACATGTCAAGTGCTCCTCTGATTACCACACCTCAATCTCCTCAGACACTTATCTAATTCAGTCTTCTTAGCAAGTAAGTGAATCTCCTTTACATGATGTCTTAGTTTGAAGAGCAGCTGCTCAATGCATGTATGCCAGTGAGCCATGAAAGTGCGAGACACCTCACCTCATCTTGTTCACACAGATCCTAGGATCCCAAATGCTTTGCACAGTGATTTCAGATGCTAGGCATCAGTGGCATTTTATAAATTAAAACTCATTTTTTAAAAGGGGGCATCGACAACTGGACACTAATGTTAAGGTTTACATCTGCACAACGCAAGCCATCAATTTCCAAGTTAATTTGAAATACTTTGGTTTTACATCCTCGCTCTCATATAACTGATTCAGCGGATGAAAAGAGCTCTGGCTTTGGCTTACAGATATAGAAAGAAAAAGAAGCTGACAGGTTTAATTTTCTGAGTCAGAAACAAATACCTTTATTAAACATGTCATACATTAACTTAGTTGCTGCCAGCCTTCCTTATCTATTAAGAGAGCAAAGCTGCAGTCCAAACTGCAAGGAATCCACAGTGCCAGACATAGAAACTCATCAAGTCTGATCTACTCTCAGACGAGCAGTTCACTGTTGCACCTATAGGAATGAGACTTCTTTTGATAGATCATTTTAGAAAAAGTCTATTAGCTGTACTACTTCAGTGTAAAGTTATTCATTAACAAAAACATTACAGTGGTGAATAACTTCCTCTTTTCTGGCCCTAATTATCCCATCATCTCATTTTTTCATTTATGAGATTGTGGGGGGCTGCCACCCCAGTCGAGAAATGGTTGACATTAAGTTCTTCAAGGGCATTGTGAGTGCTGTAGAATGTATATGCTTGGTAACACACCCATTCACACAATTTATTAATGGTTTGTATTTACAATAGTATTTTATTATGTCTGTAAGCTATAGTCATGTTAATATATTTGTCATTTACAGTTAAACCAGCTGGGAGGATTACATCTAATTAAAATAAGTTGTGTTTTTTAAAGATGAATTTGTTACAAATAATAGGCTTATGACATTTGATGTCCTTTTTTGATTCACACATGAAAGGTATTTATCCCTTCTTTTGAAACTTTTAAAACTGTGTCAAAAGCATTCTTCACTGAAACAACAGGATAAATTGTGTTTTATTTCTTCTGTCTAATCTTCAGAGCAATGGGACAAAACCTCAAGGGTTCTCTTTCAGCTACTGATAGCAGCATCTTAAAATAAACACTTGCACATTTCAACCTCAGGGGCAGATTTATGGCACAAACCCAAGAAGTCCACTCCAAAGACATTTAACTAGTGGATACTAGACTGTTTCAGAAGACTTACCATAGATGTGCACGTTTCCAGATTAACAAGGGATGCTGTAAGACAAAATTCCATTAATCACAAATCCAGTTAAAATGTATATAAATGTGGAGTAAAACGCATTATCATTTTTTGGGTTCAAGATTAGCCCTCATTTGTATTATAAATAAAACTCTAATGCAGGAGGGTGAATTAAAAAGCTGTGCACTTCAGAATTTACTGCTGATAGACACATATTTAAAGTCATGTGTTTCAGATAACCTTGAAATGGAGGAGCCTTTGGGGCACTGAATTGTACATTTTCATTTCCTCAGCTCATTTTCACGGAGACCACTGTGCACAAAATTTAATAGGAATTGTATCCGAAAGCTTTTTACATGTTCTTTCCTGTGTTAATTAATGTAGTTTGAATATATGAATTCTTGAAATCCATGTATTATTTTGGTTTAGAAACTTTAAACGTTGAGTAATATAGTTGTGTTTTAAAGAATACAATTGTCTAATCTTTTTTCCTTGACATAATTGTTGCTGAGAAATAAGCATTTTCATAAATTCAGTATTTCACTGAAGGTGAATAAGTAGACTAATGCCCCAGTAGAATGATAATTTTGTTGTGAATGCATAAAGTTTCTTTTTTGACACTGCAATTATAGCCATTTGTGTTTAAATTTATTTGAAGAATTCCTTGCAGTACCAAATCTTAAATGATTCTAAATTAAAATATGTTGCCTTCAAATTAGCTGTACTAATACATTTTCTTTTTATTGTTTTTCTGTGGATTTATAAGTAACTTTTGTTCTAGTGCGTTTGTTTTTTTTTGTTTTCCATTTTTTCCGTACTCTCTCCATTTCATATACTGAGAGGTGATAAAAACTCAAATGAGTATTTGAGCCAGTAGCATCCTGTATGTTGAGATTTTAATGCCTCGGTGTATATTGGTTTACTCCCCCACACCTCACCCCCCCATTTCTTCAGCAACAGCTGGATAAACAAGATTTATCCTGAGTTGGAACTGCTTAATATTTAATCTCTGTGCCTTTTTATTTAAGTCTTTGTATCAAGCTCTTCTGGCTGCTGTATGGTTTTTGGAATATTTTGTTCTTGATTCCATGGATTTCAGATACTGTTGCTACAGCTATGATAAAAATGTCCATCAGATAGTCTCAGCATTGTCCCGCAAGACAGCTGTGGAAGTTGATAGCATCATGAGTCTTGTATGAAAGCACAGTTCGTTTAATGAAGAAGTATGACGTCACTTTTGGACCGCTTTTAAAGAACTTCTTAGTGTCTCCCCCCTGCTCTTCAAAATTCAGTTGAGTTAGAGTTGTCCATATAGTATTCTTCGCAATATTAAATTTTCTTCATAGTTTATTAATGCTTTGTGTTGTAATGCATAAAGCAATAAGCAATAAAGTGTACATGTGAAATGTAACTTGCTGGTATACTTTAAATGTTGTGCTGAGTATAAGGAGGTGACATATACAAACATGTTTTGTTTAGTGAATGTATTTGAAAATAGAACCTACATGTGCAAAGTGCTATCAATCCACTTGTATTACACTGTTTTTTTAAGTTTTAAAAAGTAAAATGAAGGGTGTCCATTTAGCAATCTACTGTAAGTAAATGGCAAAAGACATTTCTGTTTTCTAATGTGAATAATATCTGTAGATGTATTTACCTCTTATATTCATTTTATTAACAGTGGTTTATAGAACGAAACAAAACTACATTAATTTTGCCAGTTATTTTTAGATGTTTAACTTAACTTTGCAGGCAAAGCATAAGATGAAATAATTTTGCCAAACACTAAAACAGACAAAAAAGGGTGGAGGAGTTTTTCTTCCTTAGACATTGTAGACTATCACAAATTGTTCTCTGTGTGGCACAAATTACAGCCTTGTTTTACACAAAAAGTGCTGCAGTTTATATATGAAGCATTAAAATGTGATGCTATTTTTACCATGTGAACTGCTGTTCTGCAGCAGTTATAATCAGTTTGTGGTTCTCCATGAACCAGATCTTTGGTATAACCCCTATCACAGTTCTAGTGATTTTATTTTTCAAGGGGAATCGCACTGATTCCATCAAGCATATGTTTCTTATTACATTTAATAGGTTTTGTTTGTTGCTTGGTGTAAAGCTATTAGATCTGAAGTAGGGAATGACTTTTTTTAACCCCTCCATACTTTTGTTATTGTTAATCTCCTCAGAAGTTTATAATTTTTTAATTATAAATATTTTTTTTTCATCACATAAAACAGCTACAGGTGAGTTATAATGGTTAACTACAGTACATGTAACCGTTTCCCCTATTCTCTAATTACTATTACTATAACTTGTAACAATCACCCTTCCCTAATACAAAAATTGAAAATCTATGAGGGTGCAGCCACAGTCTTAAAATCCACTTGTGGTAAGAACAGCAACCTTGTTCTTTTCAGTTTTCAATTTCCCCAGCAGTGACTCATCACTGAGCAATATTTCACTCTATTTACTTGGTCTGTCTGTTGTTTAAAAGAAAAAAAATCAATTTGGTGACATTTGTGTAGACCTCAATGCTGTTTTTAAATGTACGTACAGGTTTATTTTTCTGTCTAGTTTAAAAAGAGATTTTGTCCTTTTGTTTTTTTATCACCTTGTTTACACCTTTGACAAGTTGACAGTTTCCTGTATGGGAGAAGAATGGAACAGTATGTGAACTTAATTTTTATAAGTCTACTGCATGTAGCGTACAGCCTAATTTAAAAGGTATTTGGAATAAAATGGCTGGATCTGAATGCATAGGTAAATGCCTTATAAATGCAGCAATTAGTATTTCAATGAGAACAGGAAGGCAACTTCTATATCACAGCATTACTCAAATGCATTGGTACGCCTGTTAGATAGCTTAGTCTTTTTTCATGAACACAGTCATTCACTCACAGGAACACTGAGAAAATTAAACCACAAGCTATTATACTGGTGAAGATAAATGGCAAAAACTGAGGCAGCAACATAAGTGCTGACCTGGGTGGTAAGCTATTTTAAACCACATGTTCTTAGAGGTTCAGAAAGTACAACAGTATGTTGCATGATATTAAATGACTTAGTACAATTTGTTGTTTGCGACTGTCTTGTTCGTTTTTAGTGTCCAACATCTACTATTGAAACTGCTTCATCTCCTTCAAAAGGATAATGCACTTTCAAAACAATACTGTTGAGTGGTAGCATCACAACTCTTTACATCTTTACATTGTAATTGATATTATTACATGTACATTAAACTGAGTGCAGAAAACAGATAAAATCTTAATTGAAATTGATATTAACATGAGAAGTATCAGAAATAAGAGCAGACATTTGTCCCAACATGTTTATTTTGGTCTATTACTCTTATTTTCACGCATCCAGTACTTGCTTTTTCCACCAAAAAATTAATTGGTTACACTTGCTTAACTACTCACAAATTAGTCAGTTTGGAATAACCAATCCCAGCATGCATGTCTTTGGAAGGTGGGAAGAAACTACAGTTCCTAGCGCAAACATGACTTGAACACACAAATTCCACACAGACAGGTACTAGAAGCCAGAATAGAACTCCAGACAGTTGCGAGGCAGTAGTGATAACTACAGAAAAGCACGCCACTATGCTGCACAAATTGTAATTTTTGCTGCTTGTAATTTTTAGCTTTGAAACTATATTTAAATACAATTACTTTTAATAACCAATTAGGACTAAGATATTTTTGTTGGAATTAAAATAATTGCTGTTGAGAACATTCATTATGTTGTTGTATTAATACATTATGTTCTTTAATACTTTACAGCAGTGGTTCTCAAACGTTTTGGACCAAGTACCACCCCTAATCCAACCAAAGCATCCAAGTACCACCTACAAGTCATCATCTCATAGGAACCCCAGAAATTCTCAATGACCAACATGAGCGCGCGTGCACACACACTCACACATACATATAATAAATATTATAATAATAAACTTTTTTTTCATATAGCGCCTTTAAAGGTGGCTTCTCAAAGTGTTTTACAGAAAAAAAACAGTAACAACAACTAATAAAAAAGCACCATTTCAGTGAGAGGGGTGAGCCTGTTTAGTCGAGCAAAGCAGATGTGAATTAATTTTTCGAGCCTTGATACAATTCACAACAGAGTCTAACAGATTTTAAATCGTCAGGCATTTTCTTGACGGCAAAGGTCTCGCGGTGGATGTTGCGATGCGTCCATTAATTTCTGGAGCAACCTCTCTAATTCGTGCAACTACACCGTTATGTCGGCTTGTCATTGCTCTAGCACCGTCTGTACAAACTCCGACACATTTTATCCAGTCGATGCCATTCTCTTCGATAAATTTATTCAGAAGCTGAAATATGTGCTCTCCTGTAGTTCCTGTTGGTAGCGGCTTACAGAACAGAAAGTCCTCATGGGACGTACCCTCAAACTCGTATCTAACGTAAACGAGCAAATTGGCCAAATCGACTACAGACTCATCTAATTGCAGTGAAGAACATCTGCTCATCTTAACGCGCTCTATCGGCGTACTTTCGATATAATACTTCATTTCAATAATTCTATGAGTGACTGTGTCTTTCGGAGGGGCAGCAGGTCGAGCTGTTTAGCAGCTTTTTCTCCACACATAATACGTGTCAGCTCTTTTGCCAACGGTAAATACGGTTCTTCAAAAATAGTGTGGCTTACCTGCTTTAGCAATCCGCAAGCTTGCATTTTTCCGCGTTTCCGTTTTTATTTCCGTATTTATTTAAAGTTTTTATTTCATGCGCATGGGAGCGAAACACAGAGACGCTCGGTGTATTTTTCTCAAATTAACTTAGAACAGTTCTTAAATATTTTTCTGTTATCTATCACGCTTTCCTGTGCTCACAAGATTACCAGCGTTCATAGCACGTATTTCTATGCATTCCTGTGTTTACAACTTGGCATTGTTCCAAAATCACGCACATTCTCCTTCCTCCCTATTTGCTGGAGATACAGTAGCTTTTTTAAAATACAATTGGTCACTTGCATCCGTAGCATGCATTCCTATAGAGTGGTATAGAATTACAGAGTATCTCTTGTGTCCACTGAAGTATTAGCGCGCACTGTAGCGCAGTACGCAGGCTGCGTATTCGACACGTTTAAAATACAAAATATGAAAACCCGTCCCGATTTTTCAGCACACACGACACAGTTCCAGGGTCTTTTGGCGTACCACCTGGCGGCACTCCACGTACCACTGCCGGTACGCGTACCACAGTTTGAGAACCACTGCTTTACAGTATTAAAGTCTAATACAGTTTAAGGCTGGTCATACGGGGTTCTTAAGAAGCCTCTTGGTTTTATTTGAATCTGAATAAAATACTGCTAAGTTTCCATTTGAATGTCTATTGCGACTCCACTCTCAAGTGCAAAAGAGTCTTCTATGATGCTGGTAGTTGATACAGTACTCTCGGTTACTCTGGGTAATCCTCAGCATTACGCCTCTCTTTCGTTAAGCTTTCTAGCCATGGGATTTTCTAGACCTGGGGTTCCCAATTGCTGGTCCTGGGCTTTCATACCTGCAGGTTTTCTAAGCCTCTTTAAACCTGCAGCATGTTAAGAACTAGGAGGAGCTGTAAAATGGACAAATTAATTATATCATCAGATAATTAAGGCTGTTAAGAGCACATCTGAACTAAAAAACATTTAGGGCACACCAGACCTCCAGGACCAGGAATGAGGACTCCTGTTCTAGACCAAAATAAAATGCTGAGTAACTCTGGATGGTTTATTTAGTTTTAATAAATGGAGAATGAATAATTTAATGTATTCAGTGATTGCATCTGATGGCTTTATAAGTAATCCATTAAATATCTAAGAAGTTGAAAACCAGGTGATGTATTAGCACTCAAGTCTTTTGGGGTTTTTTTTTCTTCTTCGTAGTTGGTTACATTTTAAAGGTGCAGTATTGTTGATCAGAAGGCATTGTGGTTCAATACATAATGCATTATACAAGCTCAGGAGCAGAATATGTCTTGAGAAAGTATATTTAAACAGTACATACCTCGAGACTAGTCTCCTATCTGACACAGATTCTTACAGGACTTGTTGCATTTGATTTCAGGTGGAGATGAGAAGAACATTTTATGGATTGCTATGGCTGGTACTCATCAGATCTGGGCACTGTTCCTAGAAGATGGCAAACTTCCAAAAGGAAGGTGAGCTGCTAGTCAAATTGTTCAATTTTAAATCTAAGTTCTCCTTTTTTGTGGTGTTGCTTAGAATAGGTGTCTGCTTATTAAGAGGCTTAGGAAATTAATATAGTAGGCTTTCAGTCTGTTAAGGGTAATTATATGCAAAAATCATGTAGTCCAGAATGTTTCATACCACAAAGATTTGTATCGAAATTGCTCTTTTAATTTTCCATGCTGAGTTTAGGATAATTTTTCAGTCTTCTTCATTATGTTTAACCCCCACCAAAAAAAAAAGGTAAGATAAAAAAGCAACATCTAAAATGAAAATCTAATTGCTTTCTAGTGAGTACAAGAAGGGGACCTGCGTCCGTTTTGCTGGAAGTGGAAATGAGGAGAACAGGAATAACGCCTATCCTCACAAAGCAGGGTTCGCTCAGCCTTCTGGTCTGGCTCCTGCCCCTGAGGAACCTTGGAACTGTGTTTTCATTGCGGACAGCGAGAGCAGTACTGTACGCACCATCTCACTGAAGGATGGAGCTGTGAAGCATCTGGTGGGAGGAGAGAGGGACCCTTTGGTAATGCAAACCCGCCATTGTGCATTGAGTACCGTTTCCACACACCAGGGGCTAAAGATCTGTTAGATCACACTTAAGCTGATAAAGGATGTGTGCAGGTGCATGTTTTGCACCTCTATTTCCTTCTAGAGAAAGATCAATTTTGATCTTAATCTGTTCAGAATGTTAGAAATCTTTGACTATTCAATGAAAATCCCACGCTTATTGGAAGAGACGTGGTTATGATGTATACAATTAAAAATGCCAGCATTTCGCTGTGGAAGATGTTAATAAAGTAGTATGAAAATCGGATATACAGTTGTATACTTATTATATCATGCTTATTTATGTTTGTTTAGGAAGTGCCTCAGCTAAGCTATCTGAATCATAGTTGCATCCAATTTGAATGTTAAACCTCTCAAGCTATGTTAAGATGACTTAAGTACAGTGTGATTATTTAATTTTCTAACATCTAGTCCCTCCAAATATGGAAGACAAAATTGAAAATAGGAGCAGTTGAAAAGGTAGAATTACATATATTGGTTTCCACACAAAGGTAATTCAAAATTTCTGAGAAATTCTAAATGCATAATGCATAATGCATAAAAATAATCACAATCAAGAATGAATCTTTTTGTTCCTTTATCTGAAATTTATTTATTGCCTGATGACACATACTTGTAGCTATTCTGCAGTGTTTATGTACTCACAGCTGTTCTGAAGGCTTTTTTCAAACCTTGTACGTAAGTACCCCATGGAAATCTTTTTGCTTCTTTAGCTCCTGATTAAAATTGCTGTGTGGATCAGATTGCTCTGAACTCTGATTGCCTTTTTAAAACATGTGACACAGGCGCTAGACAGTTAATGGTGGTTATGCTTCACCTGAATTTATTGCCTACTTATTTTTTTTAACTGTGTTAAGACTATATTTCAACTGTTTATATTTTTAAACAAATCAAGATGACAAAAAACATTGAAAGCCAATTTCATGTTCAGAACCCTCTCCTTTGAAGGGCCTTGTGGAACGCAAATATCTGATTTGAAAGATTGCTTTCCTCTTAATTAACAATTTTGAAGCACGTCTGCAGTGCCCTACTCAACTTCAATTTGTATCCAACTTGAAGCAGGTTTTGTTCCTCATAATTATATAGTTGATTTCTATATAAGGTCATTCAAAATAACATTTTAGACGAACAATTCACAGTAATGGACCATTTTCCTTTTGCATAATGTTGTACTACACTGATTAAGAACTTGCACACATTTTCTTCAACCTTACATTTGCTTACATTTACTTTTTTGTTTGTTTGAAGACTTCATATAATAGAAAGACTCTGATCATGGTATGATTATATGCTGTTCAGGGTGATAATTATTTCACTAAATTAGTGTCTACACAAGCCATTTGTTCCAGGCTTAAAGTAGCCCCACATGATAACGCATGCATCCTTTAGAGATTCAGTTAACCATCCACTTTCCCCAAAGAATTGTTTGTGACATTTTGTAATTGAATTATGTAAAATTCTTGGAATTAATACATTTGATATTTCAAATGAAAATGATTATAATGAAAATTGATTGGTTGGTTGGTTATTTGTTTCTACTTAAACAGAACTTGTTTGCTTTTGGAGATGTGGATGGCACAGGAATAAATGCTAAACTACAGCACCCACTTGGCGTGGCCTGGAACACACAGAAAGGAGTTCTTTATGTAGCCGACTCCTACAACCACAAGGTGATTGTACAATTGCTTCATTTTGAACAGAGGTTGTACTGTATGTGTCTAGATTAAATGAACAGCCAGTTAATTGTATTCTTAGCTATACATTTAACACATTTGAAACTGCATTTTTTTAACCACATTTTTCAGCTGTTTTATACCAGTATATAAGGGCTATAGTACATGCACGACATCTTCTACTTCTTTTTCTATGTTTATGCCCCAACAGATGAGGCTGAAGAAATGTCAGATATGGTTACACTAGAGACTTACAGCCCCAGTTTTGGTGGTCACTTTTGCACAATAGGATGAGAAAACTGGATGGTCGCAATCCAGTCATTTTTCTAGATGAAACAGGACTGTGGCTGCCTAAGGGTGTAGACTAGGGGTATCAAACTCTGATCCTGGACAGTCAGCACAAAAACGGTTAATGCTAGTGAAAGTTTGTCACCTGTTTCTAAACATTGGAAAGATCTGTGGGATATTGATTAGTTAAGTATATAGTCAGCAGTTGTATCACCCTGCAATTCACAACTGGCAGCTCTGAATGGAGTGTTCAGACAGCCATATTATTAGTAGTAGTAATTGATCTGCTCAATAAAACATAGAAACTGAAGGGTACTCATTCCCACATGATCTGTAAATTACCTTGTTTAATAATTTGTCTTTTTACGTGGTCACAGTGTAATAGTTCTGTGTATTTAGAGATTAGCAATTTAGTGATGGCTTATAAAACCTGCTGATTTGGTGCTCTCCAGTACCTGTTATAGTGACCTGTGGCTTAAACTTAATGTATGTAATATAATAGTATTTTTGTACTTTGGAGCCCAATCCAGGGTTTTTACCCATGCTTATAGAAGCCTCCACTATTCATTTTTGTGTATTTTGTTTACTGTAAAGGGAATTCTTCTAATGCTATGATACTATAATATATGCTGACGTATTATAGTATATGATTTAATCTGTGTATTTCAGAATTCATTAAATCAGACCATGTTATGCATCGTTATACTATATGGATGGTAGATTTATCATCTGAGCAATTTGTGTTACTCCATTTCATTCCTTTGCAGATTAAAGTTGTCGACCCTAAAACAAAGCAGTGTGTCACTCTGGCTGGCACGGGCGAAGCAAGTAACAGCCTTGGCCCGAACTTCTCTCAGTCTACATTTAATGAGCCAGGGGGTCTTCACGTGGGAGAGAATGGAAGAGTCCTTTATGTAGCAGACAGTAATAACCACCAAATAAAGATCCTGGATTTGGAGACCCAAATGGTATCAGTGGTAAGGGAGTTTTTTTAAATGTTGAAAAAACTGGCCATCTTTACTTCAGGGAATTCTAAGCCATGCTCTTGATATTATCCTTTGCGCTTTTTTTTTTCCAATGCCTTTGAGCAGTGTTTTGTAAGGGCAGGCCATAAATCATTTAACGTGACCTTTATTTTTACATCAAATACACTTTGGAACCATAGATTTTATATAATGCTTTCATTTTTTATCTTTTGTCAAGTTGATTGTTGTTTTATTACTGTGGATGTGGATGTTTTGCATACATTTGAAGAAAGATGTGTTTCTTTTTAAAGAAAGGGGATTGTGGGAGTTTGAGGCTGTGCCAAGGATCATGACATTTCAAGGTTTACACAGACTGCTTTATAGCGGATCAAAGACTGTTTTTTCATGTAACCATACCAACTATTCTCTTTGTTTTTTTTTGGTAGCTGCCTATTTTAGTTGATGATGTAGTGGATGCTCCAGTTAAAAAATCTACAGCTCATGGAAAGATACCAAAGCTACCCAAATCCACCCCACAGATTGAGATGTCTCCTATTGTGGTTACTCCTGGCCAGAACATTGAGATTGAATTATCTCTGACACTCCCATCTGGAACAGAACTCACCAAGGAAGCACCCAGTTTGTGGACACTGTCAGCAGAAGGTACTCAGAATTCTCCAATTTATTTAAATTATTTAGTTTAATATATTCCAGTTCCACCCATATATTCATTTCCTTCTCAATAATTATTTGAAATTCAATATTGCATTTAATCTATGAAACCTTATCATTTTGAATTAAAAGATAAAGAAAACACTTGAACCAGGTGTCGTTGTTCTCGTCATTTTTATCCATTGATAATTTACATTTATTCCAGCAAATCATGAAATACAGAAACAAACCATAGATGGCATTTTGTAATATGTTGTGCTGTGCCTTAAAAAAAGAAAGTGTCAAATTATGCATACAGCCATGAACATCATAGTTACTTAGCGGTTCTGCTAAAACTTATCACCATAAGTTCTTTACATTTTGCATCATGTAGGCCTAAGAATTTTGCCTTTGTCACAGTAAAGAGTTGTAATACAGCTGCAGTGAAGGGAGGTATGACTATATTATAACAGGTGGTTAGTTGAGCTAAATGGGTGAAAAGAAAATATATCACATTCAAGTAAGCTAGAGAATTGGGTTTTTGTGGCAGGGGGGAGGTGGGCTCTGTCTGATATTTTGGAAGAGTTAACCGGGGTGGGGATTAACTACTGTAGACTTTATCATGGCATTTGGTCATGTAAGAAAAGAGTTTGATGCTTGTCTTTGGCATAAGGGATGTGTTACACTACATCAGTATCTCTTGGCACCAAGATTAGATCAGCTGTTCCCTCATGTTCTGCACTTTATTTGTTCTTGCACCAGTTTAAAGTGAGGATCCACACTTTAAGCCATCTTGACATATTCTTATCTCATAATATTTTACATAGTGTCTCCAGGGATAACTGTAAGGTTACCAATATCTTGTTGTGATGGGTTTCAATGATGTGTGCTATCTCATGGCAAACCATGGCCACAAAATATAGGCTGCAATTATCCATGTCCTGCCTGTAACGTTTGCACTGGTGGACTTGTGCCAGTCCAGAGTGGTGTATAGTGTCTTGGACTTGTAACTGAAAGGTTATAATTTCAAATCCCAAAAGGACAACCTGCTACAGGGCATTATTAACAATCAGCCACAGATTATAAATGAAACAGGGCTGGGCTCAGGTGGAATCCAGTTTGCTATAGCTACAGCCTCATCTCTTTATCTTAGTCACCATCATGGACATCCATTGACAAGAACATGATGGATGCCTACATGCTGACAACATTGTGAGCCACTATTAGCTTAAAAACGCTACCAATATATTGCAGAGCACAGTTTCCTCATACGTTATGTCCCCCCAAGGATGACGAGGTGCTTCCTCTGAAAGCAACCCAAAGAAAACCACATGTGGTGTACATAAAGCATTTAACAACAAATTTGGTAAAATAAGTACTTACTACAAGGTGAAACGTAATCACGTAATCACTATTAAAGCATTTAATATTTAATCACCAAACTACAATTGAATTGAGTGAATTGGATTCAAATCTCTGTATTTAAATGAGAGATAAAGGTTAAAATGTTCACGCTTAATCAGTGAGACCTGTTGTAGGCAAGTCTTAAAAGTAGGCATTTTAAAGTAAGATGACTTCAAACTCAAAAAATGCATCTATGTATTGAAATAAAACTCTCACTTGACGAGTTGATACACAACCAATTTATTTTATCAACTGCTTTATCACATAAGTACAGAGCCCTTAAGACCACATGGTGTAATTTTTTTTGGGACACAATGTGGTGCATGGGGACATGGTGTAATATTTTTTGGAAACAATGTGGTGCACACCTGATACTATCGTGTGCGCACTATATATCGTTTCCGGTTTACAAAACATACTGCCTAACTGAACATCTTTCTTCACATGCAAACCATTTTCTTGACATTTTGCGTGCATCCATCGGTAGCCATGAAGCTGACCTGAACTTTGCGATTGGCGCTGAATTAATGCAATAATTTAGTCTCTGTTGCTGTAGCCCTTATGATGAAATAGGCCCTTCAAAATATGTTTTAAATGCTTTTCGTTGATAATGTATCCATGACTACTGGCAAGAACAAATATTTTGTCTTTGTGTTTGAGACCCAATTGTTTCCAAAAAAAATTACACCATGTCCCCTTAAGGGCTCCGTACACAAGTACAAATTGTTCACAGAAAATTTTCATTATTTTTTATTTGTGTGATACAATTCACTGCTAATGCATAAATAAACACTGGAATGGAAGCATGAAAGTTCAACTATGAAATTTTAACTGTAGTAAATATGGACTGTCATATCACATAGATTAAAGCTCAAAATCAGTATGACTTATGAAATTGAAAGTAGCTTTTGTTGAACCAGACAGATGTCCCACCATGTTTATTTGTAGCATACTGGTTTCCCAATTTGGTACTTGCACTTGGCTCAAAGTGACCAGAAACAGAGGTCTGCCTTTGCTATCCTATACGCCAGCAGCTATATCACCCAGCAAATCATGATTGGCCACCCACCAAAGCTAAGCAGGTGTAACTGTGGTCAGTACCTGGATCGGAGACCTCCTGGGAAAAACTAAGGTTGCTGCTGGAAGAGGTGTTAGTGGGACCAGCAGGGGGTGCTCACCTGCGGTCCATGTGGGTGATACCTGTGGTGAGCGTATTGGCACAATATGGATCCCATCACACCATCTAGGGGGTGCTCCACATTGGTGATGGTGGCAGGGATTTGAGTGGAGCACTTGGTGAAGCACTTTGAGTGGAGTGTCCACAAGAAAGCTATATATGCGTAAAGAATTATTATTAGTATTTAGTGTCACAGTGTAAAGGAAATATTTATATCAAAGGTTTGTGACTAAGTTTGTGGTTATGAACAAGCATACAATGTTGACCCCATTCCTCAATTCCTCATCCATGGTCAATCACAAAAACAAGGTGCAAAACCCAAGTAATAATTTGCAACATTTGAAAAGGGTTGTAGCATAGGTTAATGCACACTGTGCTTTTATTGCGGAAGGCTGGCTACACTTCCTACACTTATTCTGTACTGGCTTCAAGCTGAAATACAAAGCATGTGAACTTCAGAAAGTAATCTATGTTAATTATCTATGAGCTTACACTTTTTGCTTCTTAGTATCAAAAAGGTGACGGGTTGATCCCTGCCAGGCCCTGTCCACCATCCTTGCCTGGTCAGCATGTTGAACCATAGTTAACCAGAGGTGTGGTGTGGTGGCTCTGTGGCTAAAGATTTGCGCCGGAGGCTGGAAGGTTGCCGGTTCGTATCCCGTGGCCAGCAGAGGAATCCTACTCTGTTGGGCCCCTGAGCAAGGCCCTTAACCCCAACTGCTTCAGGGGCCCTGTATAAATGGCTGGCCCTGCACTCTGACCCCAAACTTCTCTCCAAATCTGTGTGCCTGTGTGCCTCACGGAGAGCAAGCTGGGGTATGCGAAAAGACAAATTCCTAATACATGAAATTGTATATGGCCAATAAAGTGATCTTATCTTATCTAACTTCCTCAAGGAGGAGACCTTTATCTTGAAGTGGCATTGAATATTTGGTTTGGATAGCTTATTATTTATTATCTATAAAAACCACTTATCTTGCAACATGTCACTGGCAACACAGGCCTGTACTGGAGGTTCTTAACCAACTAAGGGCAAGAAGCATCTGTCCATGACCACAAGCACCACAAGCCTACAAGTGTCTGGGAAGTCACAGGGGTTACTTTATTAGTACACCAGAGGTTTCTGATGTTTTTTAGATATTATGAAAATGGTAGCAGTCTTAAATTGCGAGCAAGAAAATGAAAATGCTCTTTAAGTTACTTAGTGGCACGATTTGGAGTTTCCTATCTTGCAGGCGTTGTCGTACATATGCAATTCAGCCACTGCTGAATTTAGCTTACATGCTTTTAATTGCAAAAATAATTGCCCTCATTGTACCTTGAATGTTAAGATCAATCAGGGGTAATTAATGGACTGTAACCCTAGATACCTGCTCGTGTGCTGTCAAGCCCATCTACCTGATTCAGAAGCTCCAGAAATATTGTTCTTAACCTCAGTGGTCTAAAGCCCGGTGTCGGCTTTGCCTCTCTTTCTGAAAATCAGAGTAATTACATTGAGGACTTTGATCTTTGTGACTGTATTTGGTTGCCTTGTTACTTTAACAGACCTGCAACTTGAATTAATGACGGCTGCAAAACAAACTAGTAATAATTCAGACAATGATAAAATATTGTAATGGAAATAATTAATTGTATTGTGAAATAAGTACCGAGAAATGTTAGCAGTAATGTCACTGGTGTCCCAGGAAGGATTTTTAAATTAAGTTTGCTTTTTTAGTGTCGGAAATGTTTTACAGGCATGGTTGAACAAGAAAACGTGGTATGACTGAGTATAACTGCCACTGAAAGATAATTCCTCAGAGGCATCTAACAGTGCTGTCTATTCTGTATGACTTTGCTTTTCTTATTGGCTTACAGAACACGTTGTATGTGAATACCAGAATACTGGGTCCCTTGTTGAATTAACCTATGGTGACTGCCCTTCTTTGCTATATAGTTTGTTCAGCAAATACTGTCATAAATGTAAACTGTAGATTTAAATTTCTTTTTTAAAAATATATAAATTTTAAGCTGCATCATTATTATACATAATGATAATACTGTAATATAGCATAAGTATTACTGTGTTTTTCTGGCAAAACAAGAAAAATTAAGTTGAAAGGATATTCCATCTTTAAAATGAGTTTTTAAAGGTGTGATGTTAAAATTGTAGAGAGGTTTTTTGATGCATCTTGAGGGCTTTTTCCGGCCCACTGAAAAGAGAGCAGCCACGACCCTCATCAGAACAAGCAGGCTGAAAGTGGATGGATGGAAATGAGAATTCCTGTAGGCAACATCAGCAGTTTCTTATTTTAAAAGCACCAGTACATTATCACAGACATAATGCTTCGAATACAGTTTTCATTAACCATGAGGGACCTTATACACACTAGAACAGAGAGGGGAAAAAAAAAATGCTCAGCTCATTTTAACAAATAATAAGCAGCAATGCATTTTGACTGGGTGGTCTGCTACACAAAGTTTAAAATTACAGTCTGGCAAAAATCCCTTGAAATGGTAAATCGATTAGCTTTGAAACAGTTTGTATTTTGGAGGCGTTTTTGAGGTTGCTTGTTTTAGCATAATTTTATTCATGTATAGGAATATTTGTATATATTGTGAGGCACAATCAGGTTTACACGGCCAATTCAAGGAAAGCTCACTAAGGATAAGGCCAAAGTAGAAAGTCCCCACAAACAGGAACTGTTCGTTCTTTTTATAAAATTTAATGTTGTTAAGGTGTAAAGAAAACAGAACCTGTTAAAATGAAATACCTATCTAACCTACCTAATGACATGGGAAAGGGATTTTCTTCTGCAGAGGTTACTATACATAGTCATTGGTGTCTTTTGTAAGTGAATACAGGAAATTCATTTATAGAATTATTAGAAGCTTTGTAAATGAATAAATCCAAAAGGTCTGCTTTTAAATAAAGTAAAAAGAAAGTGTTCATTTTAGTATCGTGGTTGTACAAACTGACATGGCAAGTTTCTACCTACGAAAAACACAGTGTCACATTTAATATTTATGCTTAAGGTTAAAGTTGTCATTTTTATGTTCCAAACAGCGTAAATTCATGTCATGCTTGGGGAATTCTATATTTTTTTACTTTTACCTGTGTATTTCTTTACCTTGAAATGATCAGTCTTTAATATCATTAAAGTTCTGTGTAACTTTAAATGCTGAATTACTCATTTATTGTAAGTGCTGATTATGGGATATGCTATAAAGGGTTGGAAAATCTGTTTTAACAGAGTTTGTACATGTGCTAGCATTTTTGTTGTCTTTATGAGGAGGAAAGTGGGACTACGCATGTGATGGTATTTTAAAAACGTGTTTGCTTTTCGTCTAGGCAATGAATGGCTCCTTCGAGACCAGCGCTCAACTGGAGACATAGTGGACCTTTCACAGCCTCTAGCAATATCAGCGACTGTCCCATCCAGCATACCAATACCTAACCCTGTCCTGCTAGTTGGTGTATGTCTCTATTACTGCAGCTTAAATGACAACACTTGTATGATGAAGGCTGTCTCATTCAGGCAACCTTTGCAAATGGATAACAAAAAGGAAGGTAACACAGCAAAAATAGTGCTCTGTTATGACTTTAATTAATGGTTCTGCTCTCAAACAAGGTTTTTCTCAGGTACAACCATTTACCGTTTTTGCTGTTGTTAGATGTTACCAAGAGAAGAGTGGCTTGTCTTTGTGCATTACGATTACCAATAAACGGATTTTCTAGGATGTAAGATGGTATGATCATAAACTTCCTACTACCTGCATTGGTAAGCCATTTTGTTAGAGATTTAGCTCAGAGTGATGCAGTCCTATTTAAAGGTCTGTGTCTCTTCTGTGGGACATAGACTAAAAAGTACATGAGTACTCACAGAAATTTATTCAGATTTGTTATACAGTATATCTTACTGGTTCATCTCATAATTATGGAGAGGTTATGAAAATCATTGCACCATAGCATGCCGTCTCTAGTGAGACCCGGAAACCAGATAGCTTTGAATTATCTTCTGATAGGAAAAGAAGCTTCATAATTGCAAAGCTTGAGGAGTGATGCACGCATATTTTGCAACTGAAGAGTTCAAACAGGAAACACTTAAATATTTGATTAAAAATAAAATTAAGTTTTCAAAACTTGTTTTACTCCTTCATCACCCCTTGTTTTTTTTTCTGTGTGAACTGTCTCAGAGGATCTTGCTAAGCAGTATAAGACCAGTGTGTTCCCCATCACAGCAGGATAAATGAAGGTAATCAAAGGGAAGCGAATCTTTGAAAATTACAGTGAAATTAAATTTTGTTCTGCCTGTATTACCAGCAGTAGACATGCTGTATTAAAACCTGACCTGATATTTGAGCCTTTAAGTTATCTTTTTGCAGAGCTATTCTGGGGAACACTGCAAAGGCAAAGACAGACCCACGTTGCTGTATCACACAAGTTTACTTACCTGTTGTCTTTCAAAAAATCTGTTGCTTTCAGTTACCGTATTAGTAGACCTAAGATAGATGTATTATATTTTGGATTTTTGGCTTTACATTTTATTAAAGTGAGAGGTGCATGTAAACATCACATTAGCAACTGAATTATTTGCATTCTTGATTTTGATTTAGACTCTTAATTTGTTTAGAATATGGATATATGTATTAACTTGTACATATATTTAACAATTTAATATCAAGTTTGCAACCAAACAGTTTGCAATGATTCAGAATTACATTTTACAACATTTTTGTTCACATGGGTATAAGCATAATACTGTGTTTATGTAGTGCACAGTAAATAAAATGTCCATCTTTTCAGTTGTTTTATAGAGGTGACATTTATAACCTGGATTAATTTATATGTATATTTATACGTTAGTGCATTTAAAAATATGAGACCAAGCTCAGGTTCTACAAAACAAATAGAAATAAGCAGTTTTTTTTACAAAAGTTCACTTTTATAATACCAGTGCTGTTATTATTCCAAATAAATTGTCTATGAATTTAACAAGAATTTGGTTTGTATGTGTATGGCTTTAAGGTAAATATATTTGCCATTATAATATTAAAAATATTGTGAACTTCATCAATAGTAAAATGAAGATACAAACAGCTTATGTGAACTCAAAGCAAAAGTTCCTATGCTTTGTCTTGCTTTTTGCACATATTAAGTGTAAACTGTTTCTTACAGGTACCCAAGGTTACAGTTCATTGTTATTCACTGGTGCACTAATGCTGATGTATACTAGAGCACTTATAGTTGCACTTTCTTTTAAAAAAATATTTTTCTAACATATGTGTTATAATATATATATATAATATGTTTCTTACCTTACCAACCTTTAATTTATTAAATAAAAAAATAAAATATTTTTGTCATTGTTTTAATATTTTGAGCTTTTTGATGTGACCAAACATTTAAGTTTGTGTGACAATGAAGCCAGGCATGTATTAAAGTCATTTTTAGAGAAACAAGAGAATCAATATTGACATGAGACTCCAGGAACATGTGGTATATACTTGCAAGTAAATTCATTAACCCCTCGCTATACAAGCAACCTCTATACAAGATGTAGTCATTCCTTTCTTTTTCATTTAACAAGCATATTCTGGCTCTGAGCTGAGCTGAGTCTGAGTCTGAGCTGGACTCTTCTGTTCTTGCATCTTCTTGGATGAAGAATTTACCTTTTATTTTTTATTACATCTGAACTTTTATTACATTAAAGGCTTGGGTGTGTTAAGTGCATAAATTACAGGATAGACACATTTTTATGTTTATGCATTTGTTAATGACTATAACAATGTAACTACTATACTGTACATGAGCAGCAGTATTATTGTTTTCCTACCTACTGTATCATTTATGCATAAGGATTTATGCTAAGGGCTTTAAGCATGTTACTCGAATAATTAACCAGGAGTGTTACGGTTTTCATTCTTAAGTACCGTTCTTTGCTGCATTAAAGTAAGGGAGGTTTGGGTATGTTTTTTAGTTCTGAAACTAATCAGAGCTTCTGTTCTGTTACACGGGTTTTAACCTTACAAGCAGATTTTAAGAAACACATTAAGCTCATATAGCAAGGGATTATTGTATAGAAAGTGTCGTTGCAGAATTTAAAATATAAAAGTTTTTGTGAAGAAAGATATACATTTCAGTTAATCAGGTGTTTTAGTTAGTGGCATCCTCAAATGCAGTTTTCTTATACAATCCATCCAAGTTGAAAAACTTTATAATTCATACGAAATATGAAGAATGAATAAAAATAGGATTTAGCTATACCACCTCAGCAGATCTCAGAAACAGCACTGGTACTGAATGGTATTTGGATGAGAGCCATCAGGAGGTAAATTAGGTTGCCACTGGATGTAGTGTTTGTTGGTGTTCTCCTTCAACCCTCTGGAGCAAAAGAAAAATCAATTTATAGTGGTGCTGCAGAGAAAGAGACACCACACTATAGGGCAGAGCAACACAATGATCTGTCACATCCACTTAAAAATGATACTTAAAATATGACCAACAAATTGTCATATTAGTTCTGAAAGTTATCAATTAGATAACCTGGGCTTGCAGAATTGTGCTGCAATCACCTCTTATCATTTCACACACATCTGATCATATGGCCTGAAGTTATGAAGGACTCATTCTCAGAGACTGCATAAGCATAAATTAATTGAGTAATGGTTCAAGCTCTGTTCAAATGGCAGACAGAAGCTCTCAGCAAGTATGCAATTTTTAATACAAAATGTGAGGGCATATAAATCAATGGGG
Source organism: Atractosteus spatula (assembly GCF_055471065.1). Taxonomy (NCBI): domain Eukaryota; kingdom Metazoa; phylum Chordata; class Actinopteri; order Semionotiformes; family Lepisosteidae; genus Atractosteus; species Atractosteus spatula. The sequence continues at coordinate 36,602,525 of NC_142710.1, read as the reverse complement.
GTGAGCTCAGAGACATCTCTGGCATAAGTATTTGGGTAGGACGCAATATGTGGAAAAGCAGCTCTGGTTCGACAGTGAAGGTGCCAAGCTAACCGTATCATCTATCACTTTCAGCCCAAGTTTACAAGAAGAAAAACAAGGTATTACTTGGTTACATAATCTCTGTATTTTGACAAATAAGACTGGAAATCCTGCTGACCTCGCTATCTTTACTCAGTTGTACTGGGTTTTCATCAGCTTTTTAAATTAATTGCCATCCCAACCACATTATTTAAAGCATCATATCTTCAGTTGGCTATTCCACTTAGGTTTTTATTCTCCATGTGTGCATTGCAGATTTAAATAGTTCAGAAAGGTATCTTGTTCCTCTAAAGGAATTATTGGTGCTGCTTCCATGGCTTTAAAAAACTCTTACTGGAACACTTTGGACAGAAGTGCCAGTTTTATAAGTAATTAACTGTGGTTTTCTCTCTTGGCCAGTGAAAGCATTATTCACCAGTTCTTAGTCATGCATTACGTCCCAGCTATGTTCCCATGACAGAATAAACCATACAAGTGGGATTGTCCTTTCTCCAAGAGTATTTAAATATGTTGCAGTGCCCTCAAAAGAGCTTGGTACTGTTCCATTTTGCTGACACTCCACACAAATACTGCGCATGTTGTATTTCTTCATTGCAATGGTATGCCTAAAACAAAGCCTGAGCTCACACCAGGGACGTAGGATGGGAACGGGCAACTTTGCCAATTTCTGGCACTTGCTTTCCATTCCAATTCTTTGTTCCAGAATATCCATGGTTGTTTGAGTGATCCTAGGCAATAGGTTTAATTAAGTAATTACAGGGCAATTACTGAAAAAGTACTGTTTGGACCAGTCATGCAATAGTATAGAAAGAAAGTGCCACTTTTATTCCACTACCACTACTACTACTAACATAGGATATATCCCCTTACATTAAATTTGATTGCAGGATTTCTCACTTCTGCTCATAATTGAAATGGCAGCCCCTGCACTTTCTGCTTTTTGATTCAGAGGGTGTGATGCACAATCCCATCAATCCTAAGCCTAATTGCTTAAATTTTAGACACCTGTTTATTGCAAGTGTACCTGCACCAGATGGACTGCGAAACTGCTGGACCCTGGTTAAATCAAAATGTTCTACACTCCTGCCCTCCAGCAATCACAAATTGAAAACCCCTGTCTTGATGGTTTTTGTTTGGTTTGCAGCAGTTTTTGCCCAATGGAAACCCAAGGTATTGTGCAAGTAACTTGCAACTGGTGGGTGAGTCGAATTTTTTGATTTACTCAAGATGCAGAGTGAGTGTAAATTTCCTGTCTAACGCTGTAAGAGGTGAAAATAGTTAAAAAGTCTAATGAAGCCAGTAGTTTGCAATGAAAATGTGAAGTGAGTAGATCTATGTGGGGGATAGAGGGCTGCAACTCAAGGCCCTGTATTTTTCATTCCAGCTGGCTATTTAATTGTAGTGAGTATTTGCTTTAACTAGTTCACGTTCATGTTTAACAGGTCTCTGCTCATTGTTAAAATCTTATATGTAAAGTGTGGAACTATAGGGCAATGGGCTGCTTATGAAAACCACTGCTATTTAGTGTATTTAAGTGTTATTTTACTTAAGTATTGAACCAGGGAATGACTGTTCAAGTGACTTTGAAATGATCAGCTGCTTTGTGCAAAGCCCTTAAATTGAAGAAATGGGAATACTAACACAGCAGGGTTGCACAGAATATACAAAAGTGAACAATGTTTTTAAGTATTTTTTTCCTTAACTAGTGTATTGTTTTACTCTCTTTGTGACTCTGTAACACCCTTGAACTCAAATCATGCCTAAGGGGAAAAACAAGCCAAACCTGAATTTTCTTAAGGTTTAGCAACTAGCCATAGTTTAACAGACTACTGCACTAGATGACTAGTTTCTTTAAAAAATCTTGTCTGATTAGATATCCTGAAATCTTAAACGACAAAATAAAATTAACTCCAGAACCCCTGAACACATTTAATGCAAAAAAGAAAAGATATTCACTTGCCTGAAATTCTGTGCCATTTTAAATTAAGGTACAGCAAGTGTTTAGGGGTGTGTGAAGAAACTAGTGTTCAGTTCAATCAGCTTTAAATTATTAATTCCTGCATTTGTTTCAGGAAAACAATTGTGGATGGCAGAGTTCACGACTCTTCTGCTTTTGAAAATCAAAATGTAAATGCTGGCCTGACTGTTTATTTTAATCCTCTGTTATGGTAAGTAATATGTTTATGCAGACAAATTACTGTTTTTCATTCTCTCGTCCGAGTGCAATTTTTGTTCGTGATTAGGATGAATATGTACACACATTTAAACAACACATGTTGTGAAGACCAGTTTCCTTTTCAAGACAGTTAACCAAGGAGCCTCTGCTGACAAATTGCCCAGGAACAAGGTAATTGCCTAAATTATTTGTCGGGTTAGAATAAGTATGAGATACCAGTTTCCCCTGTCCATGTATTATAAATGTACTTATTTTGACTCCAATCTAAAAAAAAAATGGAAGCAGTCTCCCAGATTCATTGAATTTTAATTTTAAAGCAAAGAAAGTTCAGGTTACACAGATGGACAGAATGACCTCGTGTTGGACAAACTTTGCTTTCCCTTTGTGTTTAGAAAGCACCTCTTCAGTGCTGGCAGTCCTAAATACTGATTATATGATTGTTTTTGCTTACATTCACATAACATTGTTAACTTAAAATGAAACATTTTAAAGTTCCATGATAAATAGAATTTGTTTTTCTTTTACATTCCTCAGGAACAGCTGCACAATTTAATTGTTGTAGCTCTTTTTGGCTCCTTTTTAATTTTTTTTTTTTAATTTAAAATGTTCTGGTTTATTCATACAATCTGTGATTCACTTGACTTAGGATCTGTTTTTTATCTCTTCAGAATGCCTTTACGTCTCAGGCTGATTTGGTAGTAATTGGATATGCTTGTACAACAGTTCCCTTTTCCGAGCTTTTCTGGATTTCTCCTTTGTTCGTTTGTGTTTAATTGTGTTAGTATTTTTTATTTTAATAACACAAATGAAGACACCAACGGCGCATATGCAAACACAGGAACAACCTTTTATGGATTCCTGGGCATTTTTGTTTGAAATTCAGATGCATGTTGGATGCAGAAATGAAATATTTTCAAAAGAACACCTACATACAGTATTGACATTTCTCCTCTGTAAACGTGGTAGATAATTTTCCCAAAAGACCAATGTAAATATGCATGTGAAATAAGAAGCTGAATCATACTTATTTAAATGTAGCAATACTTTAAAAAAAGTGTAGTTCTCATAAAAAAACAAACTTGATGCACTACAATACTTTGTTCCTTTGACTCATGACAATCATCAAAATTGATGTACTTTGTTGAAACATGAAGAAATGTTCAAAACATGACTATTCAAATACAAGTACAATTATTCCATATAAGTTGATTGTTGAAATTGTTTTACTAATTATACTCGGTGATTTTCACACCGTAGAATACAGGAATTGGGATGCTGTTTTTAGTATTGGATGAAATGTCCATGTTTTTGATTTGTGTTCTTTTTTTTTATTAGTTTTGGTCATTTTTATGTACATTTTGGTAGTGGAATGGCACCTTTTTATTTCAGAATTTGTTTTCTTGAAATGCAGCTTTGCTTTTTTAACCACTTGTCATTCTTCACTGTTAAGGTATTTTAAATTTTAGCATGTTTTTTATTTCTTTTCCTGTTTTTAGGAGGCGTAATACTGACATTTTGATCTGCTATCTTCAGGCAGTGGTAGTGTTGTACAATGTTTTTGCCTACAGCTATGCTTAGAAAGTTTAATGTACTGTAGAGGTCTGTTCGAGCAGAACCCCTTGCTTTTCAAACTGTTTGATTTATCTCTGTAGATCAGCTGCACAATAAAGAAAACCTTCTGATGGAGCAAAAATCTCATTTAAGGTTGGAAGCAAAAAGTTGCGTCTGAGCAGTCGCAGGTTTGCCTCTATGCAGACCCTGTGGATACAAGGCTAGAGTACGTAAGAAGAATCTTTTTGTTAAATAAAAATGCATAAAATTAGAAACTGGAGTATTCAGCTGCCAGTATCAAAAGATCCAGATAAAACCAGCTCAGGCTTTTTTCCCCATTTGTAAAAATAATTAGCAATTTATTTTCCAGCATCTGCTGTGCTTCATTCAGGTTGTGGCTAGGGAAAAGCTGGGGCAATGTTAAATATAGCTCCCTGTACAAAAGGCATAAAGATTTTAACAAAGCAATCAGAGGCCATCTCGGCTATCTCAGAGCAAAGCAAATGCTGCTTCTGTTGGCAGAGGGGCCTTCATATTAAACCTGTCCTGTAAGGAAATGCTTGTTTATTTAAGAAATGGATGTCACCACGCTTTGAATCCTCTTTTACTAGTATTGAGACTACTGAACTGGTGGTATAGCTACACATCAAAGACTGTCTGACAATCTGCAATCTTCTAGTGTGATGAATCTAGATGGATGTGTCTTACAATTATTAATATACAGAGTATTATATCATTCCCATCTGGGCTCTTCCATAAATGCATATACTGCCCTACCAAAATATTAACAAAATACCCTTAGAAACATGTCACTTCCATTTGATGTTTTCCGGATGTCTAAATACATGTCCTTACTGACAACAGAATCTGACACGTCTGTCTGCTTTCATTTTATAGGGCTTAATGATTCATGTCTTGTTGTGGCTTGAATGTGCAGTTTCTGTTGTGGTATCTGGCAGCTTAAAGACAGGCTTGAGGATGTCTGAATTGTTATATGAGCCAGGTCTGCTTTTGTCTTCAGTGTTGGACCAGTGGTGGTGGTGCTCCAACAGTTATGCCTCTTGTCATCATGTGATGGGCATGTAAGTGACAGGAAATTAATTGTGCAATCTTAAATTAACTGGTAAATATACATGATAAAAATCATAGTGTGGTAATGATGTCGTGAAGCGTATTAATATCTGGCAGTGCATTTCTGGTAAGCTGCTCTCTCCCATGTACTGTAGAAATTCCTGGAAAAGGAATAATGCAAAATGTGCATAGTTTCATGAAAGATAATGTAATATAGGTTAATTCAAAGTAAAGCAGACTGTTTACCTTTTTCATGAAAAATCCGAATATTTTATTTCCACAGTATAATGTACACATGCTCTTCTGTGATCTATGCAAATGTAGGAAAAACACTTTGCTATAGTAAAAAGATGTGCATTTTATTTTTTGCTCAAACTACAGTTTGTCATTTTTATTGAGTTGCCATTATTGGACTAAGCACTTACTGAAATGTATATATGGATTGTAGGATTGTAAAACAAGTTGGGACAAAAGTACATTGAGTGTTCAGTGGATGGATGGATTTCATGATAGTACACATTATGCTTTAAATTGGTTAACTTATTAGTCATAGGTTCACCTATGTGCCTGTGTAAATTAGTCCTCTCATAGGACTGAATCGCACAGTAACTTCAAATCGGAGAGCATGTCTGACCAACAGTTGCAATACTATTATTTACCAAAAAATATTGTAGGGTGCATGTCAATACTTATACTAGTAATACCTTCAGCTGAATGTTTTGAGACACTTTGCAGCAATCTTCTTCTCATCTTTGAATAATAACACTGATCAGTGAGATCCCATTGGCCAGATTGTGGAGCAGAATACAAGTACTCTCCATACATCTGAAATCTTACAGCATTAAAACTGATTTACAGAAACAAATACATTTTTAGTGGAGGACTCTAGAGAAAATCTGTTTATAGTGGCATTGGTGTTTTGATCAGCAGTTAAACCACTCAAACTGGGCCTTTTTTTAGAAACTATGCAAGAGGAATTATACGAAGATTTGTAAAGCTTTGTGCCATGAGAGATGGCAGTAGTTCTGTACTCCATTGCTAAATACTTTTGTCCTTCATCATAACCGTTTACAAGCACTCTACCATAGTGTTGTTGTCTCCTTTTTACTCAGGACTTACACAGTATAAAAATCAGTGTGCTCTGTTAATATTGTTATGATTATTGAGGTGTCTTAAGAATCTAAAGTCAACACCTGGCTGGGGTCATCTGAAGTTCTCAGGATCTTTAAACCAAGAAAATATTAAGGTGTTTATGGAGTAGTACTGAGTGTGAGACACATTGCACTTTGTCTTAATTAACCAAGGTAAACCAGGAATTGCCTCATCAACAGTCAGGGGACAGGATTTAAATGGGCAGGTAGGGGGGGAGAGAGGAAGCAAAAGGAGAATACGGACAGCCAGACACAAAGAGAGAGAAGATAGTGCCAAGTACAGTATGTTGGTCAAATCTTTACAAGTTGGTGGTTATGATTATTTTATTTGTTTATTAAGTCATTTCTGGTATTTTCTATCTTTGTACACCCTCAATCTATAACAATATTCTAGACTATCCCCTAATGTGATTTCAGAAACAGTTTAATTTAACTTCTAACTCAGACAAATGCCAGTTGCACTGGTCAATTTGCCATTTGAAATATTAGTTAGACAGGATAATATTTTAGAGGTAAAAAGGCATTTAACTTCGTCAGTTGAAATAAACTACTTTCCAAATCCATAGGTGACTGTTGCCCTGCACATGGAAAAACAATTTAAGGAATCTGGGGTGAAGATTCTCAAGGATTCCCACGAACAGCCTCCCAAAGACTTTCACGAGGCCCAGTTACATTTTCAAGAATCCTATTGGGAAGACCTTGCAGGATATTATTCACAGCAAGCAAATGAGTGCATTCTTGAAAGAAACTGTAAATAATTATCCCCCACAAGCCCTACATGTGTTCTGCATGTGTTCAGGAGCATAGTTTTGTGTGGGATGATTAATTTCCCTTTCCATGCATTACACAACAGCACAATTGTGAGTGTCTTTTGGACGGTTTCGCGATCACTCTTCATTATTCCAGCTGATGTTTTCCGAAGCGTGTGACTTACCACCTACTCCCAGTTCACGGAAGCTACGGATACATTAGCGGTTCTTTTGCCCAGATTTTAGTTCAGCCTACTGGCAGTGGGTGGATATGAGTTGGAAGATTCAATCGTACCTTTCAGCAGAGGCCCAATTAAATGGGTGATTGGGAAGAATAATGGATGAGGGTAAAAAGTTGTCTGCTACATTCAATTAATTTTTTTCATTGTACTTGTTGAATTTCAGCTTCCTGTAAAAACAAGAAAAAAAAATAATGCCATACTTTCAACTGCCCAGCCATGCTGGGACAAAATCACTCTTTAAAATAATACACATTAAGCCGTTCTGGTAGACCGTATAAATATATTACCTTTACTGGTGGAAATTTACCTGGTGCAAATATTTGTGGAGATTCCAAAAAATGCAAATCAACAAGCACTAAATTCATACGAGTAGTTTCTTTAGTCATTGTCAGTAGTTCACCTAGGAATATAGGATCTGTAAATCTGTTTTAGAACCACTGTTTCTTGCAGTGTATTGCATCATTAATCATGCAAGCAAAGCCTGGAGTTTTCTGATAGTCGCTATTTACCTAATGCCTGGAACCAGGAAACCCATAATTTGTCAATTAGCTCATTTAATTATTTGCAGGGATTAGGGAAAGTGTAATGCATTACAATAAAAGAGATATGCCTGGCCAGAAATGTAATTCTGCAGTAGTGGATCACTTGTGAATTTTAAAAAGACTTTTCTTGGGGGGGGGGGTAAAATGATTAATGGAAAGAAGTGAGATAATTGAACCTGAAATTAAACAAATAATAAATGTATTGTTTTGGACCCATTATTCGAGTAATCTGAAATGCCGGATATTGTGTATTACAGCATTGGTATTAAACTTTATTTTTCTATCATAAATCTATGCAGACATCAAATATTCTCCTGCAGTTAATTTTCTTCATTTGCCCTGTGTGTCTGAAACTCATAAAATGTACTTGTTTTGGAAGAGGTGCTGTGTGGATCAATAGCAAAAGGTGGTCTGTGGCCAGTTTAATTTGACATCTCTTTCAGAACCTTTTCACAGAACTGCACGGTTTTTTGTGCTCCGTGTGTTTTGTTTCTGTAATTTTGAAAGCGGCTCCTGGCATTTGAAGTCTGAGAAATAAAGTTAAGAGATTCCATTTTTTTCATATCTTTGTAATTATATTGGTGTGGTTAAAATAAGCTTCAAGGCAAAGATATCCATATACTGTATAATAATATGAAAAGGGGGGTGGCACAGTGACACAGATGCACTGTGGATAGTCTTGCTGCTTCATATTGCTGGAGCCCTGGGTTCAATTCTGGACCTGGGGTGCTAGCCAGGTGCTCCAAAGACATGCCAGTAGGTTAATTAGCTTCTGTAAAAATTGGCCCTGGTATGAATGTGTGCATGGTTGTGCACTTCTGTGGATTCATACTCCTGTCCAGGGAGTATGCTGTCTTGTGCTCAGTGCTTCCAGACTTAGCTAAGCAGTTATTGAAAGTGATTTGGGGAATATGAAAACAATTCTGTTAAATGCCTTTTTGAATGGCTGTTAAATCAATTTGATTTGCAAGGTTTTGTAGCTTCATTTGGTTTCTCCACAAGGAGACCCTAAAGCACTACAAAGATGCAAGCTTTGTAACTGCTTCGTAAAACAGAGCACAGCTCTATAATTAGATACCATATCCGTCATCTACTTACTTGTAAGTTTGCAATGAACAACATCATACATGTACTCTCAGAATACAGGTGGATTGATCCATCAAGAGTAGTTCATTTATTACAAAACACAGAACTTAAACCCGTTTGCTAGTAGCTAATTGATCCGAGGATGTCACTTAGCCATTCCCTGAAAGAGAGAAAGTATCATCTTAAACAACATTGTTGGGTAGCTTGATCCAGGCCCCATCACCCTTTGTGTAAAAAGTGCCTCAAGTTTGCTGTTATAAATGCACTTCTGAATGGTTTCAATGTGTGTTCTCCAGTTTATGTTTCACCATTTCTTTATCAGAGTCTTCAAGTGTTTCCCTTTTTGTGTGTATAGTTTGTTTTTGCTACCTACTGTACTGTACCTGTATCACAGTGCACTTGTCTATGTGAATTGACAAGTGCAACATATTGGTCAGTCTTGAATTCAGAGACCCCTAAAGTGCTTAAAAGCACGCATAAAGAACCATTTTTCATCAGTGTTGTAGTATCGAGAAGACTGGAGACACTGAAGAAGAAAGTCACAGGGGGTCTGATCTGAAATTGGAGGTACACAAGACCATTCATGACTACCATGAAACAATGGGGAACTTTGATATACAGAAAAGATGTACAAAAAAAGTAGATCATACTAACCTAACTCAAGAAATACTGTCATACTGTATACACAGTATAGCATATAAAATAATGAGGGAGCGCCTTAAAATTTGTTTAAATTCAGTACTGCGTTGATTATAAACATGGTTGTTATACAGCAAATTCTTAATGCATTCAAAAATATTAACATGTGAAGGGGGGCATACTTTCAAACTGAAGACAGACATGATAGAATCTGTAGATAAATTAATTCTGATGAGTTGAATGGACTATACTTGTCTAAGTGTTTAACTACAGGCAGTTAAGCAGAGAAGGAGAATTAACTTTTCAGCATTATACTCATGTAAATTCCAAATTTAGTTTGGAAATGCATATTTTAATTTTTTGAGTCGAAGTCCTATGATTATGGCCTCAAATACCTGAGCCACACATTGTAAAGAGAAAACTCTGCACCCTTTTGTACCTTGCAAAGAATCCAGACAAGAATAAGATCTGGAGAGCTTTTACTGCACCTGGACAGCCTGATATTGCCATGGAATAGATTCTGCCAACCTCAGTGGTAACAGACTTCTTACTTTGTAAACTACATCCCTAGGGACATAATTCCTTGACTGTACAAACAAATAAAATCTTTGTAAATTTTCTATAATGATAATATTATATTTATTCATGCTTTATATAAGTAAGTTGTTATATTGACCACATCAAATCTTGGATCCTTATATTAAGAACACATTAGGGCATAAATCTCCACTGTGTTCTTTTTCTTAAATTTTAAATATAGAGTCGTAGATCTTTTGTTACCGGTAACAACGGCAGATGGTAATTCAGAAAGACACACGTTAACTACTAGGAATCTCTGTTATCTATGCATCTCTCTTGTTCAGCATTGCATTAAAGGAGAGATGGAATATGTCATTTTTGTATTATTCTAAACTGTGTGCGCTTGACTAAAACGGGCCTGATAAATAAGGTATTCAAATTAATTTGGAGGGGGGGGGGGGGGAAATGTAGATGTTGACATGGCAATTAGTGCTTCTGCCTTTGCAGCAGTTGGGTCACTGGGTGCTCTATTATTCTCCAGCCTTCCCAACTCTTGCTGTCTATCTTAGTGTTTTTAAATTGGTTCGGTGTGTTCCTTGCCATGGACTCTAATCCTACTCTGTGCCTTGTGTTTCCAATATGGGCTTTGAGTTGTTACAACCACCATCAGGACTAAGCAACATTCTGATAATGGATGGGTGGACAATGTCTTTTTATTTTGTAATAACATTTTAGATCTAATTAAGAAAAAGCTCAAACCTGCTGCACGGCTTTACAAATAGAATGACAAGCGTAAAGCAAAATCTAAAAAAGCCTGAAATGGTCTTGCAAATATATGGTGTCTTGTTCTTTATTTATCCTCTTTAATGAGGATTGAAGGCTGGGGGGAAAAAAAAACGTTTTCTCTGCCCTCTTCAAATGTCTAAGGCCAAACCTGTCACGTTTGGGATTTGCTTGCTCCAGTGCACTGACATCTTTATGTAAATCTGCCAATTTTTTAGACTGAGAGCAACCAAACACTGTTCAGCACCATCTCCAAAACAGGAAGCTGTCACTTAAGATGATGAAGTACTCGACTGCCGTGCCACAGGTAGTCAGCCAGTTCTGAAAATAAGGCTCCATTGAGAGCAATGCTTAAGTATTCAAGGTGTTTTGCTGGAGGGCATTCTGCTGTGCCTGAAGTGTTGCTTTGTGGCGCTACTGTTTTTTCCACAAGAGTCATGCTTTCAGTTAGGAGGACTACCCAAGAATCATTTTTGTTCACAACGGCTGATGTGATGTACTGTATATGAAACACTGGTGCACACAAAGAAGAACACTTGATGTACAGAGGAAACGAAACGCAAAACATCAGACTGTTGAAACTCAAAGAACATGAAAACGGGCTCCAGATTGATCACTGTACCTTGCTGTACCAAAGCATTAGATTTATTACTGGCTGAGGGGAAATCCCTAATCTCTTCATGGGAAAACAGGAAGTAAGTCAGGCGTAGTCTACATATTTTTGCTCTAAACTGTGTCTTTAGCCTCACCTTACATAAAATTCTTTGGACAATAACTTCTTGTGCAACCGAAGCTCTCAAGCATTTTTATCCTTTTCTGAAGTTAATTTTGTCTCTTCCAGTAGAGCTTCTCAAAAAGCACTGTTCCTTCGAACTGGTTTTCTATTTCATCACACGTTCCCTTTTAAAGATCTGGCAATAGAACTACAGTATAAATATCCTGATGCTTACATTTCCTTTGTTCACAAAATTCTATGGTCAGCGAGATGAAATATATCTTCAATTGTAATGAGCAAAACATTCCACAATGACCGTGCAAATCTAAACCTCATTTGTCACCAAATTAGTCACCAGTTCAGTGATTATGTAGACTATTTGTAATTGACCCCACCTGGTATTAAGAAATACCTTTAAAGTTTTGCATAGTTTGTTTATATGAACAACATACTTCATCATTTAGACATTGGACATTGAAAGCTAGCCAACATTTAAGATGTGATATATTACAATATTTGCTTTAGAGTTTGGCACCATATTTTGGGCAAACTGCTGATTATTTACTATAGGCAAGATCTGAATAAAACTAGATGCTAACATTGTACTTTTGGATTTGCCTTTTTCCACATGTGCAATGTAAATGTGGAATTGAGGATCATCATTCTGAGTCTGTGTGTGTTGGCAATGGAGAGGTATCTCCTTTAACATATTAAATATTTGTTAGACAGTAGTTTGTTTTTCCATAGCTGTCTGTTCCTCCAGCTTTGCCCAGGAGGCCTGTTTTCAGTGGTGTTGGTGTTCAAGGGTAATGAATGAAAAAGAAGAGGTGATTAGAAATTAATTGTCCATGAATCCTGCGTAATGCTGAATTGTTTGTATATTCAGAATACACAGTGTCTGTAAAAAAAAATGTCAGAATGCACAAATGTAAATAGTCGAGCTCACATGTTGCTCTCAGGGGAGAAAACCAAAACATGGCAGAAAAGATAAAGAGACTCCTTGACCTACAATCATGAAATGTAGAGCAACTTGCCAATACTGATGTCCATGCAAAGATTTATTTGAACTATTCTAGGTTTTTTTTCCTAAAGCGGAGGCCTCGTTTCAGAGTCTGTAGGGAAACAAACTATTCATCCTCGGCCTACATTTGCGTGATTGATTGGAATGCAGTATTACTACCGTGTAGCCAGGTCTCTTTGGTTCTTCGATGTTAAGTAAGGCACAGGCATGACTGGAATTGAAGTCCTCTAAGAGACTCCAGGTTGCTGTTGTAAGACTTTGTAGATCAGTAGGTGATACTCGACCCTCTGGACCAGAGTTTCTAAATCAATGCAAGTGTTCACAAGTGTAGGGATGTTAACCTTAGTGTCCTGGTTCAGTTTCCACAGGGCTGATCTGACTGCCTGGAAGTTCTGTGCATAATTCACCTGGTGAAGTAATTTCTTATTTCTCTATCTGCTCTGCTCTGGGGCTGCCTATACATAATGGCTACCCAGGTGGGTGCTGTACCTCAGTGGTGGACAAAGTAGGTCTCCTACTGTATATGTAAAGCACTTTGGAACCCTTTTGGATGAAAAGCATTATATAAGTGCAAGAAAATTGTAATTATTAATTAATAACATAAAGAAACTTTCTAAAGTCTAAAGCACATAATTTCTTCAACCCCTAGAGCAATCAGTCCAGCAGCCCACATTTCAAAAGGCCATTTAGCAATTCTTTTAATTTCATTTTGCTGAATTGGGTTAAGGAGATAGGCTTTATTGCACATTGTAATAAAAGGGTTGGGATTCGTGCTGGTTTCTTGTCTAACTGGAAATCTAATTCAGATCAGGGGTCTTGAGCTCCAGTAGCTGTGCTTCTGGTTTTCTTTCATATTAAGCTATCCGTTAGTTACCTGATTTGATTATTTGCTGCACTGGAAATAATTAAGATTAAATATTGTGCATGATGATTCAAAGGGTAGTACATACTGTATACAAAGTCCTGAGGCCCTAAATGAAATTTTAAGTGTGTCCAGCTGATTGAGTGATATGACCAATTAAAAACAAATGAGCATAGCTGCAACTTTAACAAGAAGACACTGCAGTGGCTATTTAACTACTGAGAATCCTGAAACATATTACACTTTATTAATCTAAGTCTCTGTATCATTTGGTTGTTTTTACAGCCTTTCTGTCATAATAATATGAATGTACACCTCATATCTCATTCACTCCTGCTTCTGTTCCTAAGCAGTGCAGTTGTGGTTGTAATTATTTGAAATAAATGATAGTAGATGCAACTGTACTCATTAATGTTTATTTAACTTTCATTATCCTAGAAATTGAATTGTATACCATGTTTAACAAAACCAACGAGGAGCAATATATCAGTTTGAATGAAAGTGAAGTGTGGATGGTGCAACCTAGTTCTTCCATTCAGTCTTTCTCTTTTATTTTGAAATTGTTTGGGGCAGCCTTGGAAGTCTTCTACAGCAGAGGTCTCCTGTCTTCCTGTTGAAAGTTTTTACTGAAGGCAGTGCTGCTAGAAAACTGGGGTGGGTTTGGGTTGTAAATGTTTCAGATCCTTGTGGAAGACAAGCAAAGATCTGCTTTAACAACTACAGCTTTCAGGCGTATATGTCAAACAAATAGTGCTGTATATATATACATATAGTGGCTAACAAAAGTATTCACTCCCCTTGGACTTTTTAACATTCATTGTGTTAAATTATTTAAATATAAAGTATGTAACAAGGTGTTTTTGCGATTTATTAACCCAAAATAACACTCTAATGTCAAAGTGAAAACAAAATTCTACAGATACTTCTAAATTAATCATAAATATAAAACAGAAAATATGTGAGTGCATATCTATTCACACCCTTTACTATGACACACCTAAATAGGCTCTGGTGCAAACAAATGTCTTTAGAAGTCACATACTTTGTTGAATGGAGCCCACCAGTGTGTGATTTAGGGTGTTTCAGAGTGGAGGATCAATATACGCATCTCTGGGAGGTCCCACAATTGATCATTCTGCTACTGGAAAATGAATCTCCCAAGTCCCATGTCTTTTGCAGACTGCAGCATGTTTTCCTGCAGGATTTCTTTGTCCTTTGCTGCATCCATTTTTTTTCTTCTGTCTTTACAAGTCTTCTAGGCCCTGATGCAGAAAGGTTTCCTTACAGTATGATACTGCCACCACCATGCTTCACAGTAGGGATAGTGTTCTCAGGATAATGTTCACTGTTATGCTTGTACCAAACGTCGTGCTTGCCATTGAGGCCAAAAAGGTCCATTTTGGTCTCTTCGGACCATAGAATCTTCTTCCACTTGGTCTCAGAGTTTTCCACAGGCGTTCTGGAAAAGTGTAGTCGAGATTTGATGTGAGTTTTTTGTCAGTCTCCCATAAAGCCCAGATTTGTGAGACACCCAGGCAAACTGTTACATGCACAGTTTCTCCCATCTCAGCCATGAAAGACTGTAATCCCTTTAGAGCTGTCACAGGTCTCTTGGTGGTCTCCCTGACTAGTGCACTTCTTGCCTGGAAACAAGTTTTTGAGGACACACTGTTCTTCACAGTTCCACATTTGTGCCATGTTTTCTACATTTCGTTAGGATGGACTATACTGTGCTTTGTGCCTTGGAAATGTTCTTATACCCTTCCCATGATTGGTGCTTTTCAATAACTCTATACCAGATTTACTTGAATGTTCCTTTGTCTTCATGATGTAGTTTTTGTTGGGAGCTGTACTAATCAACTGTGGGACCTCCCAGAGATAAGAATATTTATCCTGTACTCTGAAACACCCTAATCACACACAGGTGGACTCCATTCAACAAATTGTGACTCTAAAGACATTTGGTTGCACCAGAGCCTGTTTAGGTGTGTCATAGGGTGTGAATAGATATGTACTCACTTATTTTCTGTTTTATATTTATAATTAATTTAGAAGGATCTGTAGAATTTTGTTTTCCCTTTGACATTACAGTGTTTTGTGTCAATCAATAGCAAATAATCCCAAATAAATACATTGTGATTCTATATTGTAACACAGTAAAATGTAAGAAAGTCAAAGGGAGGTGAATACTTTTGGTAGCCATTGTATAATCATTGATCGTCATGACCCTCCCTTGCACAGTAATTTGAGCTCCTTCCATCTGAGCATCAATTTAGACTTCTTTTGTAGATTCAAATGGAGTAGAAGTAAGTTATCCTTTATTCCCAGGGCTATTATCCTCCTTAATTTGGATGAATTCTTGTAAATTTTACATTAAATTTATTTTTTCGTTCTCGTCATAAATATACCGTATGTCTTTTATTAATGAGTTCATGTTGTGTTACGTGTATTGTGCTATGTCTTTTTACCTGCCTGAAAAGCAAAATTCCTATTTGGGAGAATGAAAAGTAAGTGAGTTTATTCAACAAGTTATTTTTGTTGTTTATAGAGACCCAATATGTTATTTAGTTGGCGTTTCTTTTACTTTTCCCAGTGAGCATATGTGTCCTAACACATCTATCCTTCCAACAATTTTCTAAACTGCTTTATCCAGTACAGGGCTTGGGGAGAGCCAGATCTTAACCCAGCAAGCAACGGGCTCAAGGCAGGATACACCCTGTACGGGATGTCAGTCCATAGCAGGGCAGACAGAGCCACAAACACACGCACTCATACCAGGACCAGTTTTACAGAAGCCATTTAATCTTCCAGCAAGTCTTTGGACTGTGGGAGGAAACCAGAGCCCCCAGAGGAACCCATAGAACATGAGTACAATGTACACACTCCACACAGATAGCACCCCAGGGCCTGACTTCAGCACTGTGAGGCAGCAATGCTAATGAATCCATAATTTAACACAGCTCGGTAAAATTAAGCATTCCAGCCCTATCACTAATATTAATCCTAACCCAATCCTGAGTGCTAAACGTTCAGGTAGTAGTGGTTTGTGGGGGGACAATGGCACCATGAACCAGTCTTAAAAAACAAGGCTACGAATGTATCTTACATTCTCCAAACCAGTCCCAGCCTGATCAAGTCATATTATTGTAGCAAGATGCAATTATGATTTTATCTGGTGTAACAGCTTCCTACTGACATAATAGCCTTTTCCCCTGGGACCTATTTACAGTATGTATTTTAGTTAAAGTAAACACTGGGCTATTTTTTATCATGCACACAATGATTGTTTTCTAAATTGTACGACCTGGGTGGAAATTATGTAAGTAAACTTGGTAAACAGAACTTGGCATTGCAAAATTTGTGGTCTAGTTCATGTTCAGATGCAGAAGTCAAAATTGTATCAAGGCTGTTGCTCCCTGCCGTGTCTCCACGCGTTACTTAAAATATTTTGTATGAATGTTGTAATGCAATTATTAATGTTAATGTCCTTAATGTAATTTAAGGCAATAGTAAGTTCAATAAATTTAAGTTCAATAGTTCTTGTGCCTGTAACTAAAATGCTGTGCAAATGCTTTAAATATTTTAAACATAATCAGGAGTTCCAATATATGTTATGAGCATCAGTAATTTACTGAAAGCCACCACTAGGGTGTTCTACCATTATAACAGCTCTGTTAATACTGTTTAGTTTGTTTGAGGAAAACTCGGGTTTGTCATTTAGTTATCTTATATTGATCTTCGAAAGCATGATCCCAACTCAGACTAGACAATTCATGAACAGCCAATGTGAAGGTCAGTCATGAATGAGCAATTAATCAAAATGATGCCAAAACCATGTAATCAATATTCAAAATCTATCAAATTTATTTTTCTCAAAATATAAACACAGCAATAGGTTTCCTTTGATACATTTGGTATACAATTAACAACCCACTCACTTGGTAGGCAAAAACATAACTGATAACTCATCACACCTTTGCTGTTTTACAGATGTTCAAAAGAACATGGGTTATCAATGTCTAGATAGTCCCTTATCTGAGGAAAGTCACTTATTGTTTTAGTTAATCACTTCCACTGACGGCAAACACGTGATTCACAGAAGACGACAGCCCACAATGTACAAGTAACTTCTTATACTGTAGTTATGCAGTATGCCTGATTTTTGCAACTCTCAAAGCTCCAAACAGAGCTTAAAGCCAAACGATCAAGCAAAATGTTGCATTTGTTATCTCCTTGTTGCTGAAATTTTAACCTAGCTTGTTTGATCAATAAAAGATAAAGGACCTAGAAGAAAACCAAAGGCCTTTCTTGGAATGATTTTGACACAACAACATAGCCTGGCTGAATTCCAGTAAAATACGTCTGGTGATTGAAGTTACAAACTCTTTCCAGATCAGATCACAGGCCCAGGGAGAAAACCACACACAGGCGGGAGATAAATACAGACTTAACCACAATAAAAAAACCGAGCAATAAACATGAACCTAAGTTGGCATACTCCACACCTTCACTTCTTGCAGGGCTAGGTAACTCAGGTAACTGACGATGAAATGAACAATTTATTTGTTCTATTCATTTATTTACTGCTTTGGATCTGCAAATTACAAGGTTCTGAGCAGATGTAAAATGCCACCAATATCTCACTTTAAAAGCTGAAGCCATTGTGAGTGGTGTTTAGCTCATAACACCCATGAGACAAGCTATAGATTTAGTCTCAGTGAGGGAGCATTTTATTAACTAATTCCATATGGTAACTAAAGCAGGAGGCTTTAGTTCTTTTATCTTGGCAGTTATTGTGATAAAGCTAAAAATAATCAAATAAATCATAAACTGCAGTGTAAGATGTTTTTTTTTGTCTTTTATATAATGCACTCTTTAACACAGCAGATCTATACCAGCCCTGGGCTAAAGAGCTCAGGTTACTCCAAAGCAAATTAATTTAAATTACAATGTAAAAAAAGAAATACTGTAGTATGTCTAACTTGCTGGTGATAGTAAGTTCCTAATTTTAAACAGGGGGTGTACTACTTCATTAAATAGAATGTGTTCCTTCCCACACAAACAAATGCAGATACAGTATATTTGTGCTGACCCTCATTAGTTTTCACTCATATTTTTCCAAAAACTATAGCTCCTATTAAGCTATAATATACTACAGTATATACTATATTTCTGTATTTAAATATTCCACTTATTTGTCATTCAGATCTATCAGTTGTGGCTTCTAATAATAGTTTTTTTGTACTATATCAAATCTATATTTGTTTGATTTAAAATGCTTAAATGTAAATGCAGTTTAAAAGAGCTGTAAGAGTGCAAATAGTGAAAATAAAATAGGATGACAGAGAGATTGTTCCTTCTGCTATTGGTTATATATAAGATATATAACATATTCCTATCTATAATCTATATCATTCACTATTTCCTTTACTATAATGCAGGGGTCTCAAACTCCTGGACAGCTAAGTATCTTTTGGGTTTGCTCTACCTGACCTCTCAGTTAATAGAGCTGGTCTTATTATTTGACAATTGCAGGACTTCTGTTCAGTCTCTGAGATGCTTTGTAATTAACTCTGCCTTTTTAATGAAGAGATTGTATTGATCTGTAAAAGATCTTGGAAAAATATTCTAGATCTGTTTAATCATATCTGATATGGTTACATATGTCTGATCTGATATCTTCTTGGTGTTTAGTGAATTCTGATTCAACTTAAGAAGCAGTTAAAAAGATTCCAGTAACTTACAGGGAGTGTATTGTAGTAGTGAGCTGCTAGTACAGTAATTATGATTATAAATTTAAAGATAGTTAACTATGTAAGTATTGTCACTCTGTGCATTAACTCGGTTAATCTTTATGACTGCTAGCTAGGATAAATCGTGATCAATATGATAAACTATTTGTTTGGCTTGTTTTTTTTACCAGGCCAACTACCCTGACATTACACAGCCTTTCTGTTGCTATGAACCTATGACATCTCTCCACATAAACTTGTTAGTCCATCAATATGCTGGATAGGAGAAATAAATTATTTAAACAATAAATTACATACTTCGCATTTCATTAAAAAGAACACCCAACAATTTTCTGTTACCCCAGAAAAGAAAACCTCAGGTTAAAAATGTGAAAGTTCTCCTTATCTTGGTTCTTTTCTTGCTCAAAGCATATGTTCCACTAAAAAGGACTTATTCCTCAATCACCAAGTACAATCAGGTTCCATCAGTGGAATGGAAGTCTTAATACGAGGTCCAGATGTTTGATTGTTTTTTTTTAAGCTTCCTGTAAAAACTGTTGTGATATTTTGGTGTTTGAAGTCGCAGATGAATTCTACAGACCATAGTTTTCTCAAAAGCATTAATTACTTTACCGGTTAATGGGCACGCAATTTGAAGATAGAAAACACATATGTTCACCTTGAAATATGATTATAAGTGTGAGACTCCGATTGTACTAATTTGGTGGCTGTTCTGGTACCAGAAGTGAATGGGTAGAGAAGAACCACGTGCTCCACTGTGAGGAGGTTTCACAAGCTCTTTTCCATTCCATTTGGTGGCAAGTGAAGTCATTGTGTGAGTGGTACACAGCATTTGGGTCAGCAATGAATTAATTAGGAAGGCTTGTTACATAAAGGCAAGCTTTCTCCTTTCAGTTCAAGGAGAACCTAAATGAAATCAGCCTTTTAAGAGCAGCTGAAAGGCATAGAGAATGAATGAATCCTTCAAGTTCTATCTGAAGCAAAAACCAAAGGATGAATCAAACTCTTCACATTCACAATGCACGTCAGCATCTACTTCTGAAAAATGTCAATTTTGAAACTTGGCAGTAACACAGCTCTTCTATTATAGTTGTTTGTGTTGTTTTGGTGTAGTTGTGGTTTACGTTTTCTAGTTTTCCTTATTCTCAAAGCCCTGGGGAGAAAGGGTGATAGCTTCTTTCCATTTCAGTGAGTGGTAGCAAGAACAGCATGCGAAAGTTAAAGTGGTGTAGAGTAATGCAATACCGCCAGTCTCCTCTTGCAATTAACAAGATATTACTTTGTGTTAATGTGGCAGTACTATTCAACAGTCCCTTTAAAGCAACTTTATTCAAACTCCACATGCCACCATTGCTAATTCCTAGTAAAAATTTGTCATTCCACATGAAGCAGATCTACATGTCATTGCAATTAGCTGATTTTTTTTTCTTCTAAAACAGGGTATTCCAGCACTAAAGAGCCAGTCTATTATAGCAATAATTTATTCCAACACATCTCTTAATGACCTAAATCCTTAAACCAATTGACCAATTCTGAGTTCTTCGGGTGCTGCTACTTTATAAGGAAACAATCAGTGACACAGTTGCCTTCCAGGATTGGAGGTGGACCACCATGCACTAAAGCCATAGAACATTTTCTTTGCAAATGTGCTGCATACTAACATTTGAGTGTTTGTATTACAGTATATGGTTTAAAAGCCTGACCATGGCTTGCAAACGGGTACTCATACAACATTTTGACAAAATGAAGGCATTTTTTGTTGTCCAGAGATTAATCTTCAGAACTAATTAATGTCTTTTTTTCTTTAATATACTGTAAAAAAATATCATAACAGTTGTATTCTGTGCATATCAATTTTTGTTAATTATAAACTCTGGGATTAAGACAGAGGATGCTTATTGGTATTCAAAGTTGCTTTTTAGTTGTCTTGTTGTGGAACAATGATTTCTATATTACATGCTACCATGAATCTACAAGAGGAGTATGTTTTCATTCAGACCTAAAGGACTCATTTCTTTGAGCTCTAGCCCTAACCTGGGTAAAACACATGGAGTCATTATAATGAACAATTAACTAGTACTTTATAAAATTCAGGAGTATGTTTACTTAAAGATGGATCATTACTCTAAAATTTCAGGTCCAATGCATACTCATTAGTGCCATAGTTTGGTATTTTCTATTACATGAAATTGGGGAAAAAATAAAAGGAAGTTAAACATTTCTGTTACAAAAAGCAAAATTAAGTGCATTACTTTACGTATAGGATTCACAGAGTTACTGGTGTGTATCACTTTGTAAAACTTAGTAAAAAGCACAATATGAGTATTTTTTGTTAACTGTGAGATTGTACAAAATTAAAAGAAAAGATTAAGGAAAGTAATTTCACATTGGGAGAGCAAAAAATTTAAATAATGTCTGAAGTGCACATCAATTTTTATTTTCATTGATACACAACACGGATGTGAGTCATTGACATACTGTATAATTCCTAACATATTAAGAATAATGATTGGGGACTTATTTTAAATTAACAACATTATGTACTGTGCTTCATCACTGCAGAGCTCTATGAAACATTTGCCTACATCAGGCAAGCTGGACCTGAAGACATGTTTCAAATTTTCTGTAACCTAGTGTGGACATATGTAGTAAAAAGTTAAATTCTAGGAGAGAGTCCAAATTGTAGTTTCCTTTTGGATTCTTTAAAATCACATACCAGGTGTTCAACAGGGCGACATTAGAAAGAATGCCTAGGACTAACTATTTAATTGATTAACATTTAAAAAAAAAAGTTTTCTAATGATTCTCTTTTTTCTGAATAATGTGTTCTCTCCATACTATGAACTTTCCTGACTTTAGGTAATGCCAACTGAAAATGAATAGAAATGTAAGCATAAATTGAAAAGGCCTGACATCCATATTCCCATTTTTACAACCTATAGTTTGTTTTGCATAGAACGTAATCTTTTAGTATTTACATATGAAGGTGGCAGATAGGTTTCCCATTGTGAAAGGTTAAAAAATAGTTTGGTTTGAAATTTGGCTTGTTCTTTGTAGCATTTGCTTTTCCTACCATGTTCATTTTTAGCTTGGTTTTCAAGAAATTTTCATAACCGAGTCCTTAAAATTACAGATGGTTTCAGTTTCTTGATGCATCTCTCAATTGTTTAGTTTCTTTAAATCTCATGAGAACTGCTATTCTTTAACTACTGCCAATAAGCCATTTTGGGAAAATAAAATATTTAGAAGAAAACAGCAAACGGGATCATATGAGCTGTTCTACATTATACCAAATAAAGAATGATGGGAATAACTTTGGAAGTTTCTGTTTTTGGGAGCCTACACACAAAATTTAAGTCGGTGTGATAGTTCTAATCTAGTCTTTGAAGGCTTCAGTGTTTCTTTTTTTATTCCTTTTAGTGTGCTTAATGAATGGTAATGTCTTTAATTGCTTACTCAAAATTACCTCCTTTCCTAAATTCCTTAGCAAGAAATATACTGGAGGAATCCAAATAAAACAGATCTGACTGGATTTTGGACAGTTTTGCCCATCACCCAATGTGGTAAAATGGTAAATGAACAGTCATAGTTGGTTTTCTTTACTATTAGAAAATGTCTGAATAACATTGGATGCGAAATTTCTTTCACTTTTGAACGTTAGACGGGAACATCGGGGAAAAAGTGAATAATGGGCCTTTTTGCAGATTAACCAGTCATGATTTTTAAGTGGTACATTTATAGTTTTCTATCAAAAACGCATTCGTTTTTCTTCATTTAAGTCTTAAGTATTACATATTTACTCAGAATTATAATGTTCACTTAAATATCGTGGACTGCGTAAAACACATAAAAGTAAAGCTAAGTAACTTTTAAAGGTTTTTTTTATGTACTTAACCTGAGTTGGTTTTGGGAATTGCAAGGTGTACTTTACCAATTTCTTTTGTCATTATTATTAAACTGAGGATAGATGGAATAGAGAGAGCCATATCATTTGATAATACAACTTTGGTTTTATTAAAAATCTATTTTACAATCAATTTTGAACACTATATAATGCGCACATTAATTATGAAGAGCTGTTAAAGGAAGGTGGCAAATTTAGGATTCAGAAGATAAGCAAATTGTCAGTCTGGTCATAAAAAAACTTTTTTTCCCCCCAAATTTCATGAAGCACTGAGGTTTTCATGGTTCTCTTGTTTCCGATTAAATTCCATAATATTGAATTTATTTAACACACACTTCATTTGAGAAAATTTGGGAAGAAGCTATTTTGAAAGAATGAAATGGTAACAAAACAGAACTGGGAGGTAACTGTGACATTTCTTTGAACTGCTGACTCCAAAATAGGTAACACTGAAAATGAATGGTTAAACCCTGTGAAAGATTTCTGAAAATAAGAGTAAAGACATAGAGCTACTAAGATTTCAGACGATATTAAATGGATATTGGTTTGAATATTTTAACAGACTTTATTCCCAACCTAAAAGACTGTGTAAAGAAAAATATGAATAAATTAACTAATCTCTTTATTTCACAATCTCTGTGTTGCAAAATAACAACAGCTACAAAAAAGAAGTTGGCATCGCCCACACTTACAGGAGCTCTGCACGGTTTTCTTCATTATTCTGCTGTCCCTGAGAGGCGGAAGGGAGACATGCTCAGAGAGGCTATTATCTTTCTTTGTCTTATTGAGAACGACAGGAAAAAATTCCACGGAAATTCGAACTGATTTTTGTACAGTGTATTATTCAGTAACTTAGGATCACAAAGTACAAACATGCATAGCAATATCTCTTTTGAGGATATATTGTGGGGAACAAAATGCAAAGAAGGCATGCTTTACACTGTACGATGACAAATATCGATGCATTAGATTAGAATTCTACCAAAACGCATTCCTCTGTTTATCAAAGTACCTTAAAAATAAAAGAATGCAGGGAAAGGACTTTGCTCTGATATCTCTGTGGGTGGCATGAAAGAAATCTGGAAATGCAGTCTATATTATTGCAATGAAATCGGTTTGATATCGACGACATCCACAAGTACTGTACACTCTATTCTATGAATTGCGACGCACAGCTATGAAAATTAAAATGTCAAAATTGATGGTAGATATGCTAATTATGTCGATCTAAACTCATTCCCATCCCATTTTTTTCGCTGAGCGTCCAGCAGGAGATTAACTAATTCCAGTGCGCCCTTACGCACTATATATTTCTGTAAAATCTAAGTCCTAAAAGGATTTTGTTTTTCTTCGTTTCAACGCTTTAAAGTTCACCTGAGTGACAGGGGACTGGGAGCGGACAGACGCTGTTCAATTGGTCCCAAAGCCCAGTGATGTCATTGGTTTAGTTCATGTTCTTGGCAGTTCTGTCTGAGAGTGAAACCAGGAGCAAGTTAAAGCACTGAGCAGAGGCACTGCGCACTGCTGAATAAGAGGAAAGTGTCAGAAACTGCATTCATGAACTCAACTCTGGTGCGCCTTTATTCAACGACTGTTTTTCATCATGGGAGATGGATCACCGTATTCATACCCCAATAACAAATCGGACCCCGGGACAGCTGATTCCAGCTACACAGACCCCGGTATCACGAATCCGTGGGTGATTGGAATGGGAATGCTCATGGCTTTGATAGTCATGCTCATCGTGATTGGAAATGTACTGGTGATAGTTGCAATAGCCAAGAACCAGAGGCTGCAAACGCTGACTAACTTGTTCATAGTTTCTCTGGCCTGCGCTGATTTGATAATGGGCTTGCTAGTGGTTCCCTTTGGTGCCGTTTTAGTGGTTCAAGACACTTGGCTGTATGGGTCTTTCTTTTGTGAATTTTGGATTTCGGTGGACGTTTTGTGCGTCACTGCCAGCATCGAAACACTTTGTGTGATAGCGATCGACCGGTACATTGCTATAACATCTCCATTCCGTTACCAAAGCTTGCTTACTAAAGCCAGAGCCAAAGGGATCGTCTGTGTCGTCTGGGCTATATCGGCAATGGTTTCTTTTCTCCCTATTCTGATGCAGTGGTGGAGAGATGACGACAAGGATGCTAAGAAATGCTATGATGACCCGAAGTGTTGCGATTTTGTTACCAACCAGGCTTATGCCATTGCTTCGTCTATAATCTCTTTCTACATTCCTTTGGTGGTGATGATATTTGTCTACGCGAGAGTGTTCAGAGAAGCTAAAAAGCAACTTAAGAAGATTGACAAATGTGAAGGTCGGTTCCACAATAATGCCATTCCCAACGGAAAGCCTAATAGGAAGAGACAATCAAAGATCCTCGCAATGAAAGAGCAAAAAGCCCTTAAGACTCTTGGCATCATCATGGGTACTTTCACTCTCTGCTGGCTACCTTTTTTTCTAGTCAATGTAGTGAGAGTGTTTTACACTGAACTAGTCGACAAGAACCTCTTTGTCTTTCTGAACTGGTTGGGATATGTCAATTCTGCTTTCAACCCTATAATTTATTGTAGAAGCCCAGACTTCAGGAAGGCGTTCAAAAGGCTGCTCTGCTGTCCAAGACAGGCTGACAGGAGACTACATGTTAGCGCTGGTGACCTGTCGCGGTATTCTACGGGCTTTATAAATTCCCTGGATCCCAGTTTAATAGCAAACTGGTCCGATTGTAACGGACAGGAAAGTAGCGACTGCAGTTTGGATAAGAATGGAAAAGTCTCTCATTCAGAATCACAGTTGTAACATTTGTAACTTTTAAACAATAGACATTAGAAAGCCACAGATGGAAAAATCTTCTTCCTAAAACGCTAAAGTCAGTGGCGAGGCTCCTGTGTGTTATCATTATTGTGGAAAATCAAAATATCATGATCCGTGAGTAATATCTTATCATCGCAAAACGATATTGCTATTTGTCGTTTACTTTATTTTTTAATATTCGGGTTTTATATTGAGCAGATGAGCGCGGAGTATCCATCATGTTCAGCAAATTGTTTGTTTTTTTTTTAAACGGAACCATTTATAGAGTTTATCATCATTGTGCGTTGGGACAGCATGAAACCCACCATAAAGGAAGCAAAACTCGACCATACTCGGCACTTTAGAGGGGTTGCGAATTTCCAGAGACTTACCAGAAAACCGTTAACCTTTTGTGCACTTGGAAGCGCTAATTCTATCAGATGAAGTGTCTTTGCCGAAAGGAGGCTGCTGCCGAAACCTCGAAGAAAGCAATAGACACTGGAAAGCGATGCAACATTTCAAATGAAATTGAAACGATAGAGTATTGATAATTCTACCTCAGACTGTACAGGCTGTACAGAAGGAACATGTTTATATTAAACACGTTTACACAGACTTTATGAAACGTATCAAATTGTATTGCAAATGTAGGACCTGGATATTGCTACACTAGATTGCATAATAGTGTTTCATTGTCCGTTAGAAAACAGTATTCGCAATGGAGATGCGTGAATTCGGGAACATATTTTGACTTGAATTTTATGAGAAAGAACATGATACAAGTATTTTAATAAAAATAAGTAGGCACCTTTGGGACGTTCACTAAGCATCCTCAATGCTGTTACCTGCACTTTTTAAGCGACAAAAGCTACCGTTTCAGCAAGAAAGACAAAAAGTGAATGTAAAGTTCTTGCTTAGCTGCTTGACGGATTAAAATTATTTTTTAAACTACCGTGTCTGTGCAAGACAACAGTTTTAGGTGTATTATGTTATAAATTTGTGTTGCTTGAATCCAGACGTGTGTAGAATACTTCAAGGGACATGTACGATAAACCTTTGGTCACTCGTCTTTCCTTGTGAAGAAGACTGTCGAATCGGCGTTATTTATTGCAGTATTATACAAATGTGTATGAAGTTGCATATGATTAACAGCAGATGTACTGTAACTAAAAACGTTTTTTTATTTAGTATTCCACGTGCAGCTGGTAATTTATCAATGTATTCCATGCGTCACAAACAATATTGTATGATGGTCGTGTATTTGGTCGACGTGCAATAAATTGTCACAAAATGACAGCACTGTGAGTATTTTCTCACACTGATTTTATTTGGTTGCAGTACTGTATATCACTTTATTCATTCATTGAACTGTTCACGGTCATAAAAGAAATCGGCAATGTGTCAGATGTCTTTTTTTTTTCTAATTATCATACTAGAAATCCAGGAGGTAGTGTCAAACGCGGCACTTTCAGAATTGTCTATAGCTTTGTGCTCGCAGACAATTTATTATTTAAAAAACTGAGTTTATTGACAAAGGCAATTCTATGCGCATTCTGAAAGTTATATAAAAAGATGGTGTCGATGTTTTCTGTACAGATGATTTTTTTCGGTGCGCTTTGATCTTTGATGTCCAATGTCAATACAGTTTTTTTTACAGAAGTAGTACCCATGGTATGGTTTTGAAGGCATCGGGCAGATAGACGTAGTCTCAAGTTTTCTTTTAGATGCTTATGAAGTATTGTAAATGATGCGCTGCCTTCCACTTGATCCTAGCTGCTGCTGGTCTTGTACACCGTTTCTGTGCCCTTCGCCTCATTAAATGTCCGATATTTTTTTATAGGTATAGTGAGGATAGGAGACTACAAAATGAACACAAATCGTTTTCAATACATTACTGTATATACATTTGGGCGTTTTACGCCTCTCACGCACAAGAACAATGTAGTGTAAAGTCTGTAGTCTCTTAAAATGACCATATGTGTGGTATGAGTGGTTTTACGGTGGACGTGTTTTCGTATTATGTAGCTAAGGAAAGCACATCCTGTAGTAAACGAATGCATTATATAAATAATTATTGACTTTGAGACTATGGTTAAAAGAGTAATCTGTCTGAGGCAAATGTGGAAATAGAGTTGGAAAGCTTTGTTTTGTAAATCCTAAACCCACGGCTGTGTTATTATTTAGGCAGATAGACTACATCTCTTAAAGGGTTGTATTATTTATCCCATATTAATTTACCAGGAAGACCGTTAGCAACGTGGTCCAAAATAAAAATGGAATATTGCATTGCATGTTTGTCAATACAATTGTTTTCTTGTTATTTATCGGTAAATAAACTGGTAGTGTAGTATACAAGGTTGATGACGGTAAAATAGCTGTTTAAAAAGTGCGGATTATAAAAGACCAAACTCAATTCGCTCTTAAAAATGATTAAAATTGAGTAATAGATCGACTTATCAAAAGTGGTTACAGCTAATAAGATTTTTTAAAAGGTTTTGAAGTCAACGTTCTTCACTTCTTAGTGATCTGAATAAAATGAAAATCATAGCATTAGATTTTAAGTGGGGAAAAACATACATACAGTAGATCTATTCAATTCACTAAATTCTTATTTTAATGGGTACCTTGATGTCAAAACATTTGTAGCCTAAATCTAACGACACTCTTGTTTTAAAGTAGTTTAGACCATGGTTTTAGAAGTAAGAAATGCTTATTCCTCTCTGGAAAATATTAACTTACTACACTCCTTAAATAGTGGTTTTATCATGCAATGCCTTGTGGAGTTAATAGCAAGATAAAACCTTCATAGTTTCATTTTGATATGCTCATTGAGGTTCAACAGTATTCCAAGCTTTGACTTAAGAAATGACTGTACATTTGTGGAAAGAATCTCTTCACTACCCTGAAGAATTTATTATTTAACATTTGCGATGAAGAGCACTTTTGTTGAAGACAGTTTTAGAAATTGTGAAATAGTGCTGAAGTATGGGTTTTGCTTGCAACGTTTTGATATGAACTTATTGTGAAGAATCATTTCACATCCCAACCACTTTTATATTTGGTATAGTATTTTCAGACTGAAAAAATATTGTAATTACTGTTTAATGATTTGTTGAGGAAAAAGTTGTTTTTCTATATTGAATCTATATTTGATATGAAGAACATTTGTGGTAAGAAATCTGAAAATATATCACAGAAAAAGTTTTTAATTTAATGCTCTGAAATTCTTTAATTCTGAGCTGACAGTTTGCCATGTGTCATTTAGTACAGAATCCCGAACATACTTGAAACTCTGATTATGCTGATGACACATTTTATCTGTGATATAATGTATTAAAAGCAATATTTTGTAATATTAGTGCAGTCTTTCAACAAGTGTGATAATATGGGTATTATACAGTATGTAGTTTGGGACTATGTTCATTCTAATGCTGCTTTTGAATGAATTTGGTTGTTTTGAAGAAAAAGCAGGGTAATCAAATTCACAACTGAGGAGACCAGTTCATCTTCCCTGTCATTACAACAGCTACATAGTTTTGTGTCCACTTCTGTTTCCCCTGTCCATAGTTCTTTTTTTCCCCACCATCAGCACGACAACCCATGCAAACACTTTCTCAAACACGATTGCTTGCCTTTCAAGGACATCAAGTCAAATACTGTATAATCAGCCCCAAAATAAAGAAACATTGGGATGGTCTTAAAAACGAAACATCATGTAAAGATTGCAAAAATCAGGAGATTGTTGGCTGCATTCATTTTTTTTAAGGAACCCCAAGGAAAGTTCTTGAACAGCATGGCTGGATAGCTTGTTTCAGATACTCAGAACTTTGTGTAAATATTGATTTCTGTTTCCGGTCCTTTTCAAGTCTTCAGTACTTCTGCCCTGAGTTACTTTCTTCTGTATTGATCCTGAGCTACTACTTCTGGTTGACTGTCAACACCTTTCAGGATTCTGAATACTTGCATGAAATCAACCGATAATCTTCTTTGTCAAAAACTGAAGAAGTATTTGTTTATGGTATCGTGTTAGGACCAGGAATTGATCACATTTCTCTTCTTTGAAATTATTCCAAAATGGTAATATTAATTATCTAGCATGGCATACAACATTGTATGCAGTATTCAAGTCCTACCAGTCCTACCACAATATTACGTACTGTAATCTTAATTGGCCTTAACTCAGACTCTTCACTGTCTATACATACGGTGTAGTCCTGGTGAATTAAAGTTGGTCAGGAGTGCAAAGTTGCACAGTGTCTGAAAGTGTCATCGCTCTTTCCTCATAGCCCTTCATAATCATATGTCTTTCATTTCCTGTAATATAAGTCAACATTCTGGTTTGTGTACTGCCATAGGTGACAATTTGTTTGTGCTCTGTATGTTCTTTTTTTCTTGGTAAATTTGCATTAACTAAAGAGCTTAGCCTGAACTACAATATTGCATTCTTTTGTATAGTTATATCATGGGTTTTAATGTTCTGTTTTTCTTTAAATGGTGATGCATCTTGTTTTGATTTGTATAGTTTTGACTTCAGTTTTCATACTGTTCTTGTTTGGGATATTTTGTCATACAAATTAACATCAATGGAAAACAAATCTGCCTAGAAATACCATCTGTATTTAGAACTGGGCAAGGGCATGGGTGTTAAGGTATCAAAATAGAGTACAGATGTGTGCCTGATTGCTCTGGGCATTGGCTGTCCTGAAATATATATTCGATATCATACAGTGAATACCATTAACACTTCAATGAGATAACTTTCTCTGCTGTCGTTTACTGGTGGCCTTTTACCAGATAACAAGACTACCAAGGTGATGATAAGACATTACAGTGAACTACAGATGACACTAACATGTGCCGTTACGATATTCCCAT
The DNA here is from genome assembly GCF_055471065.1 of Atractosteus spatula. Lineage (NCBI taxonomy): Eukaryota > Metazoa > Chordata > Actinopteri > Semionotiformes > Lepisosteidae > Atractosteus > Atractosteus spatula. The sequence continues at coordinate 36,572,014 of NC_142710.1, read as the reverse complement.
GTATGTATGGCAGTGAACACTTTATTGATGACAACGGTAATGGTGGTTTTGTCTGTCATTACAAAGACAGCCTTTGATTCATCTTCATTAACCTGTTAAGAGTTTTCATATAACAATACACAGTTCCACAGGCAGGAAGTCATATGTTGTTGAAGTTTATTATTTCCTGGATGCTGCTTAGAGTGTGATTTCTAAAATGGGGAAAACTTGTTTTAAAAGTTTGTTTTGTCTAGAAACATTTATTGTATTAAAAAAAAAACTAAATTAAATTAGTCTTTAAGTTTCTATTGGAATATTATGATATCGTGTTGTATAGTGATTCCTTGCTTGAATCAAATTATCATCAAAGTTCTGTCTTCATTCTAAACAATTTAAATGTAAATATTCTAGCCTACATATGTGTTAAATATCATTAGTTTGCATCTATTGGCCCATGTCTTACAATAGATTTGTTGGTATTTTTTATTGCAGGTCAAACCTTTGTTAATTGTAACAAACTTTCCATTTTCTGTGAGATGTATTTCAAAGAGATTTACATACAGTATATGCACTCTGTATGCTTAAATGATTAAAACTTTATAGTAAAGCCTTTCAGAGGTCTTGTTATCTTAACAGCATTTACTACTTCTAAAGAAGTCCCAGACGTTGCTGGGAAAGAAAATAAATCCATATTTATTCACCATTGCAGATATTGCTGGTGCATAGCATTGTACTCAGTCCCATATAAACTTCCATCTGTATTCAGCTAATAAATTCAATGAAATCAGTGATATATAAACAACCATCTGTGTTCTTAATTACTTAATTATGGTAAATGCTCTCATTTTTTTTTGTTTTTCAAGGTGAACATCATTACTGATTTAAAAGATGGTAAGAAAGTCCATTTTGGATTTGAAAGCCTAAGTTAGAATCCACTGCTATCAGACTTTTCTTGTGCTCAATTATTGCTCTGGCAGGGTAATTGTGGGCAAGTTATGTTTTCTACCTTGAATTCCCCTTTCTTTGCCTCTATTACGTTTTTGACTGCTCGGCAAATATAATCAACTGCCATGTCAGTAATCTTAGTGAGTGCACCTTGATCGCTTCAGCTGCAACTAATTACAGTACAAGCTGAATCTAAGTTGTTTGTTTTCCTTTGGAAACCACCATTTTGTGTTACAATTTAATGACTACATCTGCAAGAAAGTGTTTTTAAATTATTTCACAGCGGCAGAGCATGGGAATAAGGTAAGCATATGACATAAGTATGTTACAAAAATGCTCATTTCTCTTATTAAATTTAGAGACCAAGTCCTGGTCTAAGTCTGCATTTCTGCTTTAGGAGGTACTCATAATTCTGTATTATATGGTTACTTTGAAAGACACCAGATGACACGGTTAAATTTATTTCCAAACACATTAAGGGCTTTGTTTTCCGTTAGTTTGATTATTTTACAAAAATAGAATCATGGTGATGAGTGTGACTGAGCAGCAGAGTATGTGCACTGTTAAGAGCCTGTCAGTAAAGGAAAAGAATTGGGCATACAAAAACAAATTTGTGTTGTTTTCAGTTTGCTGTAAGTATATCCACTCGTATTTCTCAACTTGAACAGAATTGCATCTGAAAGTAAGCTGGTGATCAAGAAAGACCTGAATACCTCTTTCCAGTGAATTATGCTGAAGTATTTTGTTATGAGTGATGCATACCATCTCTCGGTCAGCATCAATACAGTATCTTTAGAAATCGGTCCCCCAACTGAAAAAATGAGTTTTTTGTACTGTACATTTTCAGTAAATCATGTGCAGCTCAGCTTATTGGAAGCCACTGTTTCACAGAATAGAACTCTGAATACACTCGGCAAATACTGACTTCCTTTTCAGATCTGATGCATGTCATTGCCAAGGTCAAAGGGTGTAAAGATCACACAGGATTTCCTGTTATTTCATGTTAACAGATTACCAGCACTCATTGCTGGGATCTTCAGGCTGACCCAAACTGTTTAGTACAAGTAGTCCCTTGCACAAATCTGATTGTATTAGATCAGAGAGAGAGAGAGAGCAAATAAAATAATAGTAATTATTTATTATTGAAGAAAAATTATAAAAAACATTCATCTTCCTATGGCTGACATACCATGGCAGCAGATGACTGGAATCAAAACTAATAATGTCAAACTGTTGGTGTGAATGCTGTTGCAAGATGTGTAGATGAAAATAAAGCAACACTTGTTGATTTTGATCAGATCATGAAGAGGAGCACTAGACTCTAGTGGGGGAAAGATTTAAAAGAAGGTCACAACATCATAGTCTGTTCTGTAAAACACCAAGTAGTATTATTTAAATGAACTTAACTAGAAGTTCCTTTCACTAATAAATGACAAACAAGATACCATGCACAGCAGTGGACAGTGAAGCTATGGAGTGACATGAGTTCGCTTTGCAGTGTTTGCAGTGGAATTGTGTAGATAGTTTCATAGTGATAAATGTAATCCAGCAACCAGACACACGCTGATATCTGACAGCTTAAAATAGACAGATGACCGCCACTTATGCAATGATCGTCATGTGTTTTAACTTACTTTGCTTCTTGTTAAGCAATTGGGAATGAATTCTTTCTTAGGTGTCCTGTATAAGAAAAAGAATAAAAAGCCAATGATAAAAGCTCTCCAGGCCTTTAAGTTGGGTTATACACCAGTCACTTGTGATTCAGCTGCACTGACAGTCTCCATAGTTCATTTAGCACAAGATTCTAATACTGTTTGAGCCCCTTTCCTCTGAAATCAGTTCTTGCAATACTCTTTCAATAGCTGTGAAACCTACTGTACATCATACTGTAGCTCAGAGTTCAATGGATAAGGTCAATCTAAATTTCCAGGAAGGACAACTTGACTACTGAGTTTTTTAGTCACTGTCTTAATCAAATCCATTCATACAACCTGACACTTCTGACAGGAACTTTAAGTCAGCATTTGGTTTTAGGCATCAACCTCATTTGAGAGCACTGAAAACATCCCAAAAAGTATTTTAAGAGTAGGCAGAAAAAAATATCCAATAATAAATTTGTTTTTATAGATATATTAGTTACACTTAACTAGGCATGTTGAAGCATGATTATAGTAGTCTGTAGAGAGAGTCTTCAAATGAAGGTGTTTTGTAGGTCTTTGTGTCCTGGAAGGGAGCTGGCTTTCAGATGTCAACTAATTAACACCACTTGGGAAGTGTCAATGAAGTGGATCTTAAGACATTGCACCCCCTTTAGAACTAGAAGGTACATTATGGGAGTACTATATCCTCACAAACTAACTTAAGAGTAGTTAAGAAAGCCATAAGGAAGCAGTCAATTACCTAATGAGCTGACATCAGATAGAGCAGTCTTCTATTTGGCCACAATAATAAACCTAAAGGAGGGTGCTTGGGAAAAGGAGAACTGGTTGCAAAGGTCAAATGAAGCAACTAGTTCACAGAAAGGCTTTATGGCCTAAAGACCTTTTTTCTATTATGGCTATTGAATAAAGGGATATACTGCCAGGAATGCTGAAAGTCTGTGCCAGTATCAAGGTCTCACAAGCTGGAAAACAGTTTCAGCCTTTCCTCTGTAAAAAAACAACTAATAGTTTACAGATTACAAAGGTTTAGAAGCTAATAGTGGGTGATATACTGTAACCTATCAATGGAAGCAAGATGACAAGTAAAGTGTTATTCTACTTCATGATATACTATTTGAAACTGATACAATTGAATTCTTAAATAATTCAAATCCAGTTCTGGAACATGCAAAAGGTACAAACGACCAAGGATGTGAAAACAAATGGTACTCAGATGTAATTATATTTGTTTTGGGACACCAGTCACACAAACCTATATGAGCTGTATGAATGAGTCTGGAAAGTGAGTGATGGGATGAAAGAGAGAAAGTAGGAGGAAAGGTATTTTGTGCGTTTAACAAGTCTTGGTCTTGCAATAATGAATGTGGTTTCTGAACGTTTGAAAAACCTTTCCACATAGCAGCCGAGACTTATTATTCTAAATGTCCATAGGTATGCCTTGCATTTGTATACAGTATATATACTGTAATATACATGTATTATATTCAGAGAAAACATTTGTAAACCCTTTGGAATCATTTGTATTCTTGCATTTATTGCTCCTGAAATGTAATCTCATTTTAAGAGATAAAATAAGATGGGGGTGGAGCAGTGGCACTGTGGCTGTAGCCAGAAGGTTGCTGGTTCAAATCCCACAGCTGGCAGAGAAATCCTACTCTGTTGGGCCCCTGAGCAAGGCCCTTAACTCCAGCTGCTCCAGGGTCACTGTACAATGGCTGACCCTGCGCTCTGACCCCAGGCTGCTTTCCCTGTCTGTGTCTCAAGCTGGGGTATGTGAAAAAATGAAATCCCAATGCAAGAAATTGTATATGGCTAATAAAGTGATCTTATATCTTTATTTTAGTTTTGAAACATTTGTAAACCCTTTGGAATTTTATATTATTCTTTTATTGCATTTATTGCTCCTGAAATGTAATCTCATCTTCATCTAAATCATAATAATAGATAAACACAATCTGCTTAAACAAATAACACACAAACAATGGTACTTTTTCTTGTCTATACTGAACAGATTATTTAGACATTCACCATCTATGCTGGAAAAAAGTGTGACAAATATGACGATTGGATCATATTATCACAATTCCTGCAGGAATACAGATCATTCCAAAGGTTTCACACTTTTTCTCCCCACTGTATATACTGTAAGTGAAGTGCACTGAGGATGAGAAAGTGAGACACTAACAGCCGAACGAAAGCAATTCCCTCTCTTCCAACACAAAGTAAGATCATCTAATCCAACCCATTGCAAAGAATACAATACACAAAGAGTCAGCAATCAGGCTGAAAACCAAAACAGCAAAACATGCTGTACAGTATAACAAGGGAAACATTCTTTTGCCTTTTGGATTTCACATTTTCCAGGTCAGAGGGGGGCAATATACTGTAGTTGATAAGCTACAGTAGGTGTAGAAACTCCATGGTTTGAACAATTTGGTTGCGTGTGAACGATTTTGTTGGCTTTATAATGAAAGAATCTGAATTTCTCGTGAAAACTTTTAATAATTTTATCAATCTGAATATCTTGTAAAACATTTAAAATTAATAATTTTATTTATGAACCATGTTCTTTGTAAACAAGCAAGAAGCCATTCACGTTTCCACTGCAAGGTACTGTATGTGCAAAAAACAGTGTCCTCCAAAATGGCCAAACGAAGAGTGCTTTGAAGGATAAAATAAAATCTTTGCTTTATTTTTCTTAGGCTATCAGGGAATAAATGTCAGAAAACAACTGAACAACTATAGCTAACCTGTTAAGTGTTCCTTAGAGTATCTCACTTCCTAGTGCAAGCTAGAAACAAAAACAGAAGTGTAGCCCTAGGCTACCCAGCCAGCTCTATAGAATAGATTGCACTAGAAGGGGGCTTTTGTGGAGAAACTGGCTAAGCAGGCCCTGTAAATGCTTTCTAGTTTGAAAGGCCAAGTTACTGGTGGAAAATACTTAATGTCTGGCTACTCGCTGATTTTTCACATATGCGCTCAATTGAATATCTACCTCTGAACATGTAACCATACAGAATGGCCAAAGATTAGTATTGTTACAAAGGTAATGATAAGGTTCAGGGTATTGGTAAAATTCACAAGCTATGCATTTAAACTTAAACGCTACACAGAGGTATTTAGTCCCCTTTTAAAAAAATACATATTAAAAAGAGCAGTGCCAAATGCTAAAAGAAAAATGTAAAATTATTTTTGATTTACAAGGCCATGAAGGGCATCTCTCCTCGTTTTATTTCTTGGTCTATGGACTGAAAAAACGAAAGAGAAAGCTAAAAGGCACTGAGAGAGGGCATAAAATTTCAGAAAATCAAAACTGGAGTTTCTGTCTTTAGTGATGTAAAAAAGTAAATAAAATATTTATTGACTGATCAAACTTCACTGAAACAACACTTTCAGAGAAATAATTGGTATTTTTGTACGTTTTACTACCTGTATTTCTATTTGTATGAATTAATCTGATAGCAAAACTTTCTTTTCTAAATGTATGGACACGGTTTTTGTTTTACCATAATTAATCAAAAGTGTCTCTCACAATTTAATATTTATGTCCATCTTTGCAGTTCTCATATTCAAATTGCATGAGATACTGTATCTGTAATACCATAGTATATTCTTTACAATGACATTAACAAAGGTTTACCTGCAAACCTTAATGGAAGTCATACAAGAATGTTCTGGCTTTTCATTTTAAAATCTAGAAAATCTTTTTCAAGTATTGTTTTTCACACACAATCCTCTTCAGCAGAGATGTCAGGAAGTATGCATTTAAAAACAGAATTCAATGCTACAGTGATACTGCTACAGCTGTTTATCATAGAGTCAGCCTGACCTTTCATCTAAAATGCCTAACATTGGTATCCAAGGTTGGGAAACTGAAGAAAAAAATAAAATACATAAAATAATATTGATAGGGACAAAGGTTTTCATCTAAAAATAGAAACAAAAGGTCAATTTCAGTCACACCAGTTGACATAATATCAAACATTTGCTGCATTATCAAGAGGCTTAGGTTTTTTCTTGTTTATTGGCTATAAAATTGCATTAGCACCAAATATTAAAAGTCAGTCTTGCTACTCTAATGAAATGTCATAAAATTGTCCTGTACATAAACTAAATTCATTTGAGATCATAGTAGTGACTAGTCCCATATTACAGTATATATGCTTCTAATGAAAAACAAGAACATTGGTTTTACATACAGTATTTATTCACTGAAAGAGCCATACTGTATATACATTTCATAGAATCCTATCTCCTTAAAAATGTTTGACCATTTATACACAAGCTTTTATCTACAGATTCATAATCACAGTTAAATATTTAAATGAACTAAAATAATACAGGCAAAATATTTTAAGTTTCTTTTAAACAAAATTCAACTGACCAGGACTTAAGATTTTACCATTTTAAACAGGAATCAGGACGTTTTCCCTTCCTAACAAGTTGTTTAAGTTTGAAAAGCTCCAGCTTAACCTGAGGTGAAAAAGTTCAGGTTTTTTCCCCCCTTCTCCATCAGACCGAAAACAACAAACTTTACAGAGTATTTATATTTTGATTTCTATGGCTGCCCAGCCAATTAAAACTCATTGAGCCTTCATCACAGATGACATCATGAACAATAAACACACCTGCAATAAACACCACTTTTACTTCAGACTTATTTTTCCATCATACAGTAAGTCAAAGCCTTGCATGACTTTGTGTAATTTGCAATGCAAAGCACAAATACCTGTCCAAAACAAGAAGAGTAGAAAACATTTTTCTTCCCATATACAGTCATAATGCACTTTGGAAAGGAGTCTGCCCACCAGATAAGAGAATAAACTCTCAGACAAAATGAAAAACCACAACTTTCTCCACTTCTTAATCCAGCGTCCAAAGTACATTATTTTTGCATGCATTAATTCATTGGTGCTCCTTCACAGTTTCATACATTAATAGAGTATTTAGTGCAAAATAATATGGAAGCAGAGTGAGGTTCACTGATTTGGTATTTCAGATACATCAATAAAATAATCCTTTCTATTAAGTGATCACATATGAAGTAGATTTCTAGGTTCTTTGAATCTGAGTTCTAGTTTAATTCTTTGCATAAGAAATGATGACAAATTCCTTAGCTGTGTACAAATGAAAGAGAACCTGCCTGAATGCATATTCCCAACAAAGCAAGTTTCTTTTCCCCAGTTTACAAGAGTGTTCTTCAGGTGCATGTCAAAAGTAGTTTTCCATCTCAAATCTACACTATACTGTACAAATAATGCTGTAATGCATTTGTATTTTGGTAGTTCATTACTCTTAGCACAACTGGGACAACAAATGTTGGGAACAGGATATTGTGTAAAAGAGAAAAAAAATGCACTCTACTCTGCATATATTCTAAATATCGGAGTCAGCTGTTTTTTTTTGTTTTTAATTCTTCTTACCCTTAAGGTTATTAAACTTCATTTAGAATTTATCATTTAAATCATAGCCATAAAAATGCAGGGAACAAAGAAAATGTAATGGGAAAAAAATGATTGCACTTTTACCCCCGTTATGTACAGAATTTATCATTTATACTATAATGTAAAATAATTACATGAAAGTGTTTAATAAGCTCTAGATATATACTGTATACAACATTTAATCTACATGAATTTATCATACATATGTAACCATGTATGTTTGAATATATATATTTGCACTTAGTTGTTAAACTGTTTCCCAGACAACAAAACAGGCTCTGATCTGGTGAAGGAATAAACATCCTAAAAAATGTATGAATGTTGTACTGTATAACCTCGCATAACTATACCTCAGCACAATACACAGTGCCCAAAACAATACCCTTTTACAGTACATAAGTAAAATAATCCTCTAACAGTGCTACAAAAAGTAACTGAAGATGAGTTTAAGACATTTACCCATAAATAGAAAACAAAATGTAGTGTTCAGAACGAATGGGGGAAATATTGTATAAAGCCTCTGTTTTGCCATCTTAATATTTTGAAGAATAAGCAAACAAATGCTGAGGGGTCTTCTGATAAATTCAAAAAGGTAAAAACAAAAAATCCCAAGATGCATTAAAAGTACAACAAATTCATATTGGTACCAAATCATTTACTGTGCTTTTAATGCCTCTTGGAATACAGTTTATCCCGAGATGGGGTGCCTATCATTATCTAAACCTTCCCACCATTCGGGTACGTTTGTCTGTAATTATTATACAATAAATACATATACATATTAAATACTGAAAACCGCTTTGGATTGTAAGATGGTGTATGAAAGTGTTGTAAGAAATCTTGAACATTCCAGTCAGGCATGCAGTGTAGAATGTGGTAGATGAGTGTTCTGTTATTGGCTAAATATTCTCTCATCTGAAATGATAAACTGAAGCTCACATTTAGTTGCCAAATTAGTCCATAAAAAAGAAACGTGCAGCATTGGCAACAGTACTGAAAAAGAATAAGAGGCTAGAAGGTTGGATGTATGCATGTGTACAAAACCAGATCCCTTTATTTTTTTTTCTTGTGCATCAGAGAGCTTTCTCTTTGTAATAAGCAAGTTGTAAATATGTACAATTACATTTTACTGCTGGTAAACGATCAGTGGAAGATAGAATCCTTTAGATTTGTGTTAGATTTTTTTATTAGAAATACCATATATGCACTGTATCACAAGAACTAAAATTAAGATTAGTGTTCAAATATTAAATTTCGGTTTGCAGTAGAGATGCATTATTTGGATGAGGCCTTTCTACTCCGATGCTTTGAATATTCGTCATTTAGGACACCACTGATTTTTGTCTTATACAAAATAGATGGAAACAAAGTTTCAAACCATGACCATTCTGTATCCAGTAGACTTTTTATCCCTTGCATTCACTGTTACTTTTATTCTGAAATCCAAATCCAGGATGAAGATCATTCCTTGTTTAAACAAGATAAGCTCCAGACATACTGCATCCACTTATTTACAAAGTTATGTGCATTGGTGTTGTCATAGGTTCATGGCACTTGAACCTGACAGTACAGGCTTTCTCTGATACACCAGAGATCAGTGGAAACAACAGTTTGCAAAGGCCAGGATCTCCCCCAGCAAATACATTCCATGGTCTGCAGGACTTGGCCGCTCTTATTTCTTCTTCAGCCTCTGTTCCAGGTCATGCTGAGTTTTGATAAGCCGTTCAATCTCTGACCCAAGGGTCTGGAGGTTTTCCTGCAAAAAAAAAAGACACTCCAACTTACACGCTGTCAAATTACACTTTCAATACCAGAGATCTGATTTCTAATCGATGAATGGTGCAACTAGAGACATTTAGATAGATTAATGAGCTGGGACTTGAGATGCCATGTGTCCAGCTGTATAAGCCCCACAGTGTAGAATTTGCATATTGTACTGTATATATATCTGCACTAATGACTGACAGGTACTGCAGTGTTGGCATTCAGGCAATTTATATTTAATAAGTAAAGCTATAAAAGCTATTTAGAGCAGGAGAAGAACATGTAAAAATAGTCTTCAGCATATTCCTAGATGTGTTCAGCCTTAATATAACCAAGTTACAATTAATTGAAAGAGTTCTATCCTGGAAAGCTAGTTCTATAATGACTGCAATTATCAGTATAGTACACCAAATGTACTATACTGTAAAAAAACAGACACCCTGGGCCAGTGAAGTGGTCTTGAATTAAATATTAACTAAGAAAGGGCCTCTCTAAAGCTCAGAAAGCATAAGACTTCTAGGTGACATCCAAGGCTGATTAATGCACATTAAGGGACACTGTATAGTCTAAAATATTAGAAATGCATAAAGACAAGAAATTAATGGAATGGGATAAAATTATAGTCTTTAATTTATTGCTTGTACAGTACATGCAAATAAAATAAAAGGGACAGTTTTTTGATAACGGAAAAACCAATGCATTTTCATGAACAAAGGTCAGTGTAACTCTCATTAGGGCTTGATTACTTTTCACATCACACTCTGTAATAGTTGTAGAAGACCCCTACAATCAGTCAGGTAATGTGGATGACCACAGACACATTTCAGAATCCTAATACATTTGATAATCTGAAAGACCACATATCAGCTTTAGAAATGCACATCAAAACTGGCAAACTAAATTGCTTATGCCCTTCAGCCTTAACAAGAGTAGCCACTTTCTTAAATGCTAAAACAGCTGTCTGCCCACACTGTGTTCCTTAAGTTCATTTCATTTTCTTCACAGCGGTGAAAACTCACAACAAGGATTAATAGATAGATCCCTGCCATTTCTTTCTGAATAACATGATAACCCGAACTTTTGAGGATAAGACGATAATCTGCCGGCACATCAGAACAATAGAAATGCTAGTTTCCTGTACTGTATCCTTGTAACCATACTGATACTTAATAAAAAACGTCTGGCAATATTTTCCTGTGCAATCTTTGTCTGATTCTGGAGTTTCCAAATCTGCTCTCAGACAGCTGGTGTGTCTGCAGGTTTTCTAGGTCACTTTGAAGCACCAGCAAGTGAAGAACAGGAAAAAAAGTCCACAGGTTAGGTGGACTTGGCTTTGAGAGCCAAGTTGGAAAGAAAATCTGCAGATGCATGGATTTCGCAAGACCTAGACAACTGTGATCTATCACATTTTATTCAATTTCTTCATCTTAGCATTAAAACCTTTTCACCTCCGACATATGTTATGGATGTGCCATCCTTATTTTATTTCAATCTAAACCAGATGGAACCCTCCAAAGGGCTGTGATACAGCGATGAAGAGTAGGCAGTCAGCACAAGAAAAGCAAATACTCTTGTGTCTGAGGCTAGGGAGGAATCTATAAGACTATTTCTTGTTCATTAGAGAGACAGCATTCAAATCTTGTCACTGGGTTTCCTCTTCTTAATTCAAGCCTGAATGTTGAATTGTAATTTTTCATTAAACATGTTTTTTTTGAGGGTTGCAAACATATTGACTTCAAAATGAAATGTATTTGAAGTTAAAAGGGGGAGGGAGATGAAGAAATGGCTGTAAAATACAGCCCTTGAGTTAATACTACTTTTTAGGGACCAAAACTATTCAATGAGATCAAAAACAGTGTTCCAAGGAAGCCTTTGATGGCAGATTGGTCCTCACATTATTTAATTCTTTAGCCCATGTGAGCTGAAGATAAAAGGCCTTTTTGTGGGAACAATAAGAAAAGCAATCTATTTTCTGACTGTGACTTTAATTTTATGTTATATTAATTTACATACTGTTGCATTGTTATTTTTTAGAACATAACCTATTTAAGAATACAATTATTTGAACAATGATATTCATAATAAATTTAGAGAATCATTTTTCTTAAAGGAAAAAAAAAAATGTCTTGCAGTGATGGTCATTAAAGTTGGGTGAAACTGGTTGCTCCTTATGGATTTAATGGTTCAACAGAATCCTGACTGGAGAACAGTCATAAAGCTATGAAATGCTACTTTGTGAAGTCGTATGATGTAATAACATATTGAAACAGCAGCAAATGTTCTAAACAAAGCTGCTATCTTGCAGTTGAAGCCTTTGGTAAACACAATCTCTTAAAGTTCAGGATCTGCCAGCTCTGATCCACAGTCTATAGTCTAGCAGAGTTGAAAGGACCTTTGCACTAAGCAAAGAGTTCTAATTAAGGAATAATGGGCTCAATTAATTAAGTGCTTAGTCAGAATAAAATCCCTGAAGCAACTGGTTCTAAAGCATTTGAGATACTTTGTGCGTAAAAGACACTATAAATAAAGTTAATACTGAAGTTACATTGTCAAGGGTAAACCAAGTTAATTGATTTATTTATAAAGCCACAGTCTTTTCTGGTGTTTTGATAAAATTTTTTTGCTAAAATTTAGAACACAGTTGGAGTGAAATTAAAATGCTTTGCTCAAATAAAAAGGCATAAATATAAATAAAGAAAATGATTTGACTATGTTTGCTTAAATATTAAATCTCATCCAAATACTTTCAGTCTTGGATAATCTACATCATATTCTACTGATCAATAAAGAACTGTAAAGAAAACTTGATAATGAGTCAGCCTTCAGTTTTTTTACAAAACGTTTTGACTTGTCAGGTCTGAGAAAATACTTTTATTTTTTTTAAAGAAAATGAGAAAGACCATATTAGGTTCCGTAAGAAAGAATATCAAAATGGACTGAATGTGATGTAATGTCATTGAAAAATTAAGAGGAATAGTTTTAAAATGTTAGTTAAGACATTATACAAAATTAAAATGCTACTCTCTGATTTAAGCATGTGCAAAAACTGTAAAGACCCATGAGATATATAAAAAAAAACAGTAGGGTAGTTTTCTATGGTACAATAATAATAGCCTAGAAAACATTTTAAAGGTTTAACAGAGCAACCAGTTCAATCTGAATTCTAATTAGAGACTGAAAGCACAGGATTCCTCCCAGACCAGAGTGGGGAAAGCCCTGAACCAATGTTCCACAGAAGGGACATACCTTCAGTGTGATGTTCTTGAGAAGTGTGTCTTCTAAGATAGCTTGTAGCTTTCTGTTGATTTCTAATGACAGCTCCAGGGTGAGCCCACTGTCCGCTGGGTGCGAGGTATAAAGTGATGCCATAATGCCTCCGCGTCGGCTCAGATGAGCTTTATTAAAATCGGAGGCTTCTGACGACAAAGCACCAGACTCCTCCCGTAAAACATAGCTCTGGATTATTCTGAAAAGAAGGTGAAAATTGAATGAATACACATTTCTTTAAACAAACACCAATATGAGCAAACATTCATACAGTAATTTGTATATTTATAAAAATCAATAATGCACCTTTTTCTTTATGTCTCTCTATACTACAAAATCTGTTAGGAGCAAAACAAAATAATTAATGTCCCCAATTTATATTTTTCTTTTAAGAAACTTCATGCAAACCTTTAGCAGCTGTTATTATCTGGAATAGGGATTTGGATACTGTAGATGAAGAAATGTCCTGGGACAATACAGAATGTACAATAGATGTTATTATACATAACTTGTCCTTGTTACTACCTGTCCCTAAATACTAATAGGCTCCTTTTCTATAGATTTTGTTAGTGTAGGGATATGACCAATTTATGGAGACATTTCTTCATCTATTTCTGTATTCTAAACAATATTTCTTACTTGTGCATGGTGCTCATTAAATTATTACTCCATTCTTTTGTATTTGCATTTTTCAATTTTCCTAACTTTTGGCATCTGTTTTGTATGCTCAGAAAAAATTAAAATAATACAAATCTGTTACAAAATCAGTAATTCATGATGATAGTGACTTATATAGTCGCTAAATTTTATTCACTGTTGCCTCCGAATTCCTGTCATACTCCACATCTGAATTATGACTCAGGAGGCAGTAATCATTTAGCTAATGACTTTGACTACTTAAGTGGAACACATCTGAGCTTTCTAAATGACATTTAAAAAGGCCATTTATATTCCTCTTTTGATATACCTTTTACAAAATATGAAAATAACCTCCCCAGCTTAGTATAGAGCTTTACAAGAAACTAACGAAAATGTTCACATAGATTTTTTTTCTCTAATTACAAATACAGCTGACTCGACAGGCAGGATCATATCTGAAATTGCAACAAATCCAAGGAGTTTTAGGAGACTTGTTCTTTTCTCACTCTGTTAGAACTAGTTAATTATATACTGAAAAGCACAAAAAATTCAACAAACTCTATTGTTTACAACATTAGATTTATTTTAATTGCCACTCGGCATATATTATGTATTGTATATCATAACTGCACGACATGGCTGAAGAAAAGTAGTTAAAAATGAGCAGAAAAGTAGTTTTTCCTTATTGTTGGCCTCAACATCAAAGCTACAGCTCATGCTCAAGCACATCATTCAAGTAAACCAGTTGAGAACTACCTACAGTCACCAAGATAAGAAACGTCTTTAAACAGAAGGCTTAATGGTCACCAAATGAAATTCAAACACACAAGAACTATGCAACTCTTTTCTTAACTTTGAAACTGGTTTTTAATGTATTTTTCTTAACTGGAAAGAGAATGCTATTATCACATTCACAAAGGCTTACTTAGGTCCCTACAATGTGTTTCACAGTTAGAATTAAAGGAATGTGTATATATAATTGGCTTGGAGAGATGTGAAAAAAGCGGTCTTAGTTGAAAGGTAAGAGCATATTACACTCTTTAGAAATGTAAAATGAGACAACAATCAAATCACTGCAGGGTCTAAGGGGGCATAAATCTCATTACAAACTAATGAGAAAAAATGTAAAGTTTTTTATAACTACTAATAACTTTAGAAATGTGAGATCATTGCCTGTTTGCTAAAGATTCTAGATTATAGGTCTGAAATCTCAAATTCTCCATTGACAAAGCAACACTGGACACACAACCCTGCTTCACCAGTGTGTACAGTACAGTACATACACACAGGAAACAAATTAGTCATGGGCAAAGCTGGTACTTTAGCATCTCATGTATTGCTTGGTTTATTCTTGAGACTACCTGTAAAGATTCAGTAATCTACAAGGTAGGCTGCAGCAAGAGAGCATGTTTACATTCATTCATTCGGCAGGCTCTCCCATCCAAATCAATTTAAAATTGCATCCGATTAAGAGGCAAAGGGTGTGTATAACATTAGCACAAAGCTAATGGTCCCTAAGAAAAGAAACAAAAACACACAATCTAAACAAAAACTGGACTTCTTACCTTGAACTGTCTCAGGTCCGTTTGGACCCCAGTTCCGGCCCGCAAGTAGTAAAAAATAAACAGAAATGAAAAAAAAAAATTAAAAAGGCAGACTGTGTGATCTACTAGGCACAGCTGTTTCACACAGCGCACACGTGTCTGCCAGTGCTGGTGTGAAGGAAAGACTAAGCTGCAGTGTGGTAATGTAATGGTGCTTGTTGGACAGCCGATTTTTTTGTCCAAATGGAATTACTGCATTAGAGGGATTTTTAGGGTCTCGAAAAACAACAGGGAATCAATGAAAGAAGTACCTCCAAGTCCTGTTAAAATTAAACATGAAAACCAATTCCTTCTCAGAAAAGTAGTACTACATAGAAAGGAGTGTGCATTCACTCTATGCCAGACTGCAGTGAGCTCCAAGCACAACACAAAGAATATTTATGGAAAAACATGCATATAATTTATATAGCCCCACTACAAAAACTTCAACATGCAACAAACCACTAAACACAGCAACAACTATTATAGAACTTTACCTCAGACACATTTTTTATTCTTGCATCGTAGTCCCAGACACTGATAAATTACTGCTAATGGAAGCTTAAGACTGAGGCCTATGGGTAATTAAGGGTGTACATAAAATACACTAGGCTCTGCCATAACCTATTTTCACTTAGTTGTGATAACTACAAATCAACATTAAATATACAATATTTAATATTAACTTCATATTATAACTAATCCATGATCTCTCACCATTGACCTTTGGAAATGCTTTGTGTTCTGATGACATTTTCTTTAAATGCTTGATGCATTTTACACTGCTTATGTGCTCAATTATTTATCAATATCTGTACCAAATCATTTATTCCAATATAATTTTGCTATCCTACTAACGCATCACAGTCCAGACCTATAAATAGGCTGATGGCACGCAATGTCAGAAAAGAATAATGAACGTTTTAATATGAAGAGCAATCTTGCTCAATAAAGACTGAGTGGGTGGCAGTTGTGTTGCTGGCTAGGGCTATCTCAAAATAGCCAAGCACAACTTATTCCTGAACTCAAGTTCAAACCCCTTAATATTATTAGGAGACAAAAGCTGATGACCGAGCAGGGAATTATCTTCCAAGTGTTTTAGTTGAGAAAAAAAACAATCCCTGATTCAGCCATGTGCATGGAATCCAAGTATTCCATCAGTGAATTGGATGGGCCAAGAGTTTCCGTCTGACATTACTCAGACATCCATGAAAACGGGGCTGTTCAGACTCACTTGGTCTTTTTTCGAATTTCCTCCACCAGCTGCTTGATGTGGTCTTCCATGAACTCAATCTTCTCGTTCTTGCGTGCGTGGGCTTTCTGCAGACGCACAATGCGCTCGATGAGCATGGCCTTGTCCACCTCGGGGAAGCTGTCCACGACGGCCGAGGAGCCGGAGTTCTCAGGCGAACGGTCTTCGTTGCTGCTCCGAGCGTTCAGGGAGCCTAGCGGTGGTAAGAGTTTGAGAGGAAGGAGAAGAAAAAACGAAAAAAGGATGACAACCTTAAACACTTTTAAATGGCATAACACAGAAAAGCAATTTCAAACCCACTCTGCATTTACAGCAAACCGCTTACTGTATAGCAATCAATATTTTTCTCTAGCACCTGTCATGCACAATAATCCCAGAGGGTTTCTGCAAAACTAAACACTACTGAAGGAAGTCTTAACATGAGTGCGTAAAAATATTTTCATCAGGAGCTTCCTGAGGGGATTTCTCATTTCTTCTGTCTTCCAAATTCCTGGGGCATAACAATCTAAAAATCCCAGATCTGAACGGATTTATCTGAGTACTGAAAACGTTGTGAAGCAAGATAAGTTAAGTAAGAGGGTGGGATCAACAGTAGGATATGAAAGATTAGCAATTGCTTGGGATGATCTGTAACTTTATTCGAGGGATTAGAGGGGACATCCCAACAGCTGGTATGGGTATTTCACACCATTCATAATTCAGAATGTTTTTCAGCTTTTAAATAAAACAGATTAGCATATGTCACTTTTAAAACGTATAGCCAACTTGGAGAAAAATAATTTCCATTGACTTTACCTGATGAGCTGGACCTGCTCCCCATGCTGCTAGCTTCTTTGTCATAGTTGCCATTTTCCATTTGATCCAGTTTTTTCCGAGCTGTTTGGCAGGATACAGTACATGCAGGTGAGCGTCATTCTGTTGTATCTACAGTATTTTCATATCATCCATCAATTCTGTCAGTCAAATTGAATGAGGAATCTACATCTGGGTATATCTAAACAAATGGAACTGATTGTCTTCTTCTCAAACAAATATTTTTTTTTACTTCACAAAGTCTTTTCAATGTGGTATTATTACCACATTGCACGCTGTATAGGTTGTGTATCTTCAATCTCAGACTCGCGAACTATCTATTAAATGGCAACTGCTGCATGCTTAATAATGTACTATAATAAGTAAAAAGGTTCTATTTAAAAGCAGCGAGACTTGGCTGAATACAAAAGGAACACAAGAGGTCTTAATATATCCCTTAAAATGATGATAATGGTTGTCAGTAAGCAGATGTCTCTATCCAAAATGAGTTACAGAGATTAGTGGATGAATAACGCATCAACAGCTGCTACAGTCACTTTATAGCAGGCACTTCGTTTAATATCTCATCAAAAGAGATTAATTATATTGCTTAAAACAACACGAGTCAGTAACAGGACCCTTTACTTAAACTGGACCACCTCGTTAAAATTTTTCTATCAACCAGATGTTTTAACATTTGTGGAGGTGAGGGATTTGTGAAAATTCCTTGTTTTGTTTCTTAAAAAAACCCTAAAGTTAATGACAGCAATCAAAGGAGATGAAAACAGGTCAGTCAATAATTCTCCTCATTTCTTCATTATTGAATGTTAAAAGTGTGCTTCTACAGATAAAGACACACGAAGAATGGACTAATTGTTAAAAACTGTACATACAGTATATTATCCTATGAAGAATTAATGTCTAAAACAATTAAGATTTCAGAAATGGATCAACAAGTGGAAATGAGCAATGATACTGTACTGTCCATAATATATTTTGTTGTAAAATAATTATTTCTACTCCAGTGTCTGTATCAGTCTACTTATCTGTTTATACACCATAGATATTGGTTAGTTTATAAGCTGTTCAATGTTCTACATTTTTTAATACTTTAAATGTCTGCTAATTTAATAAATAAATGGGCTACTGTCTTTCTCCTGAACCTTTTTTCCATTTCATGTAGTTATTACCACATGGGATTTCCATTACATGGACTCACTCACCCTGTAAAAGCTGTTTGGTGAGATCTTTAATATTTGCAGTCTGCTTCCTCTTGTGCGTAACAAGGTCATCTTTTAGCTCTTCAATGCGCGTTTTCAATTCTGCCGTTTCTTTCTGTAGGGATGATCTCTCATTTTGAAGGGTGTGGACTTCCTCCTGTCTGAGCTGTTCCTCCTTCTGTAGTCTCTCTGTCTGAAATGGGAAGGGGGGGGAAACAAAGCCAGTTTGATTGATGTATCACGCAACACTGTCAGCAGCACATAAACTGGAAACACAACCTCCCTGACACGTTAATGTACAATATGGACACAAAGGTTTTTTTTTTTCCAGGAATGTCAAAAGTTAATTAGAAACTCAACGCAAAGGGAAACGATGGGATAATCATCAGGTATTAAAATGAAAACTTCCTTATGCAAATAAGGTGTTTTATTTGTATAAGGAATAGTTTCTCCAAGTAGTGTGAGCCCGCTGAGAACAAGTCTGTGCTTTTATTTTGCAGCTTTAATGAGGCAAACCTGAGTGCATAAAACAGTTTTAACAAAAACAAGAAAAAAGGTCTGCTGGCCCTTATCTCATTAGCGCAAAAACCAGCCAGTGTGTTCATCTGCTGTTTTTTATGTCTGGCAAGTTTCACAAAACCCTTGAAACTAATACCTACTTCAGACCTGGGAAATAAGCAGAGCTGGAGTTAAAGAAGGCTGGCATAGCCAGCTCAAAGCGCTGCGACTCACCCCGAAGGACGGCCACATTCTGGGAGCTGCGCAAACTCACCAGGTCAGCATTGCTGCGCTCCTTCTCTTCTATCTGGCTCTCCAGATCCCTCACCCTATTCGTCGATTGATCCAGGTGTGTTTGCAGTGTGTTGCTCTCGGACTGCAGCTGGGCATTTTTACTGGTCAGCTTCTCGGTGAAGCCAAGCAGCTCTGACTCTCTCTTTCGACTGCCTTGGATGTCCCTTTGGAGATCTGTGATCAAGGAGTTCAGGGTCTCCACCTCCTCCTTCAGGGATTGAATGTCCTGCTCATCTCTGCACACAATTAAACAGATTAAAGTGATGACTTATTTACCTGAAACATTTTGATTTAAGATATGAGATGTTCATAACCTTTAGCTACTGAGTGTACACATCTGTGAAACTGGAGCTCTCCAAGACCGGGGTTGAAGACTGTAATTTACGGCTGCTATCTGCTTTACATACTGTGCTTTGCAAAGTAATGGATTAACAGACCTGAATAAACAGATTTTTAAAAGAGCACAATTTTCTCCAGCTTTTCTTTCAGTTACATTGAGACTGCCGCATTACATCTGATGCTATTTAAGAACGGGGCACAAAATTATAGTTGGAAACGCTGAGCATGTATACAGTCCCAGTTTGAGAGAAGAGATTCAAAGAAGAAAAATAATATGCTCATTTTTCAGTGTTCCTAAAACTCATTGTAAATCATGTCTCTTTTTAGATACGGTGAGCATTGGTTTTGAAGAGCAGAATTTTCACACACAGTACTGTACAAAACATCCTTATTACATGGCTAATAGGAATATCAGTAAGAATTAGATGTTGCTTTAATGAGAGGATCTGTACACTGTACTTTGTAATCACTTTCAGTAAATCTATAGTTAAAGAAAACCTGCACATTTGATCAAATCAGATCCAAATACAATGCTAATATACTGAAAGGAACTGTAAGTTGTTTCTTATTTTCCATATTTATAGCTTTATTACTCAGCTAAAGCTATTTGAAGAAATATGGTATATTATTAAGTTCTTTATACATGATAATTTGAATTTAGTACTGCAAAACACTTTATCCATCATTATAGAAAAGCGGAAGATGAAAATGCAAAAAATGCACCTTCAACAGAAGTCACACTCCTGACTAATGATTGTGTTTATTTTAAGCCATCTGTGACCCATGAAAACAAATGATGTTGCATTCACATCATGTCACACCGGGTTTTCACAGTAAATCCTTATTAAAATGCAACAATAATACCCTCATCATATAAAAATAAATAATGCACTCATCTGTAATTTGTCCCTAGAGCTTGTATTAATTATGTAGAAAGATTCTATTCCGAGACCAGCAGAAGAAAATTAGTTCACAAATAAGTATGCAGTGCTTTTCTATCAATATGTCTCTATTGCTGCTGGGGAGTTATTCGTCTAGACCAGTGGTTCTTAACCTTAATGGCAACCTTTGGTTCCCAAAATACATTCTTGCACCCCTTATTAAAAATGGTTGAAGTAATTTGATTTACCCTCTAAAAAAATCTGGCATGTCCCAGACCACCAGGAAAGTACATCTTGCATATACCCCATGTTAAGAACCATTGATTTAGATTGATCACTATTACATGGCTAACACAGGATAGTCTCAGGGATAGTGTCCAACTTATGACAAAACACCTTGTTATAGAACTTCTATTGTACATCCTGTAAAGATGTGCGAGTCTACAATCTTACTTCTGATGCTGGTCCTCCAGTTTCTGGACCACTTTTAGTCGCTCCAGCAGATTCTGAATTTCTGATTTCTGTCTGTTGATAATCTCCCGATACTTTGACAACTCATCTTCTGTTCGTAGCCTTTCATCCTCTAGGCATTTCACCTGCAGGACACAAGGCAGTATGTGACAGTGCACACATTAACACCCTAATTAGCAAATTTATAGCACCACGATTCTAGAACAAATAATGTATTAAAAATACTCTTGGCATGTTTTCTAACTGAAACAAGGTACAGATTTGATTTGATTTTGTCTATGGTACTTCAGAGTACTGGTGTTGATCATTCTTCAAGATTCATGATGAATTATCATTTTCGTGATCTTTTGTCCACGTCATGGCTACATAGTTGCAGCATTTTTGTGCAGTGCATTAATAACTAAAAGCTGACAGCTCTGAGCATTTGTGACTGCAAAGCTCAGGGGAAATCTGTTATTATCCCCATAAGATAAATCAAAGTGTTAAAAGCAGATGTTTGTATTCCATTCATCCATTTTCTGTTAGACACCATACTTAGGTTTCAACACAAGTTTAAAAATATTCCACAAAGGTCCAAAATATATATTGATATCAATGATACAAAAACAACTATGAGAACACACAACACTATTTTAAAAAAAATAGTTCAGCTTTGGTAACACTGTAAAAGGAAAAAGCTTAGTATTATTTAGGAGCGCAAAAAGTAAAACCAGCTTTCAACACTGGAAGGGAAATGAATATATTTACTTTAAGTTAGTTTTTCCACTGTTATATTTTTTCCATGGTATTACATTGTATCATAATGCCATGTAATGCAAACTCTTTCCAGGGCCAGTAAAAACTGCCACTGGGTTGACCAGGTCTGTGTTTTAGGATGAAACATAAAATAACTAAAAATTACTAAAGCTAAAAAGTACCATACAGTACAAGCCCTGCTGTGTACCAACATACAACCATTTTATACTTTGTCACATTCTTGGTGACTTAAGTTTTTCAGATATTGTTTTTTTCATACAAGTAATACAATAAAGCAAGCCCATATTTACCGCTTTTTCTCACTGACAATTTAATAATAGTTGAGGTTCGTGATAGTATGAGTGCAATAAGCCTGAGACCTGATATGCCTGATGTGCATCACTGGTGTAGAAAATGACTGTATTCTGTACTTTATTCAGTACAGAGACACTAAGCAGTGTTTAGGATAACCGAAATGTCAATTTGAGACAACACAGCCAAAATGTTAAGTCAAGCTCTGACTTAAGTTACTGGAAAATTCCAACAGTTTTAATTAAGTCCCTTGGCCTTCACTGTCTAGTTTTGTACTGTGACGCACCTTTGTTCTCAGTGTATGTAGTTCATCCATTCCTTCTTTAAAGGTTCTCTTCAAATCTTCAAGCTCTTTTATTTTGGCTTGGTGGAGCTGGAAATATAGGGCACAAGTGAAAAACCA
Source organism: Atractosteus spatula (assembly GCF_055471065.1). Lineage (NCBI taxonomy): Eukaryota > Metazoa > Chordata > Actinopteri > Semionotiformes > Lepisosteidae > Atractosteus > Atractosteus spatula. The sequence goes on along the minus strand of NC_142710.1, from coordinate 36,549,535 downwards.
AACCATTTAATTGTCTTGTGTGCACTTTCAGAAGCAGACATTCCTTCTCTTTGTGTGATGCAGGGACTTTCCCTCTTGTCTTTATGTATATAACCAGTGCTAAACTGCTTTGACTCACAGGACTCCCATGTCATGTTTTTAGAGCTCCTGTGTTTTCTGCTGTTCCAGAGATTGGGGTGCTTTTCAAAAGACCTGCTTAGTGTAAAAAAGAATGTTGTGGAAATGTGAGCTTGGCAAAAATGATTAAGCATCTGAACTTTTAGATGATACTCTATACAAAAAAGGAAAGTGTTTTTAGGTTTTCTGTACTAAAAGTACAAACTACAGTAGGTGTCATATTTTAGAATGGAGAAGAAAAACTCCGGTCCTTGAGGGTCCTCTAATTTTCATTCCACCACTGATCTTAATTGCCTACTTGAACTAAATGTGAAGAAGTGAAATAACCTGTTCTTGAGGGCTTAATTAGGTGCTAATGGAAAGATACCCGTGAAACTTGCAAGATCTGGCTCTCAAGAACTGGAGAACTTGAGACCTAAGTTTGTGATTTGAATCTGAAGTAATAATTTGAACTGCTATTTTCTACTATTTGTTGAAGCATACTAGGACCATATTTCTGGTCCTGGAGTGACTCTGTGCCTTTTGGCCTTTGTTCTACAAATCTGCTGACAAATTAAGCCTACTGAAAAGTATTCTGCACCCAGATCTCAGTCATTTCCCAAAGTTAACTCCTTTAAGCTCTTATTTCCAAGAAATGTTAAAAAAAGTTTATGAAATTGTTGCTTTCCTACTGTATAATCAGTAATCATTTACAAATCATGTTTATGCAAATAAGGAATAGAATTGTCATCACTTATCAAACACTAACCTTGCAAGCATTCTTACTGATGTACAGAGCCATTGTCTGAATTTTGAAGTCCAGTTTTTGGCACAGGATTAATACTATTTTCTAACCTTCCATTGCTATTCAAGAGCACAAATTGATTTTCTGAAAAAGCTAATAGTCCATGTGATGATAAAAAAGCTCATTTTACCTCTAACTGGTCTGTTTTTTCTTGTTTTTGCTTCTCTAGTTCACCCTTGGTTTCTCGAAGCTTCGCATCCAGCTCATTAGATTTAATTTCTTCTGACTCCTGACAGCATAGACAAGAAACAACAGTTATTCAGAGGTTATTGGAAAAAAAATCAGCTGGAGATGAAAGCTGTTCTGGTAAGTCACTCTATTTTCAATTAACATTTCCAGAGCCCCGAGTGAAAGACATGTTAAAAGACACAAAAAAACGATTATCCTCTGCTGCCCCCTAGTGAGTCTATTTTAAGCTTTTAAACATTATTTCAGATATGAGAAATTTTAATCTGTATGTAAGCCTAAAATACTATGCATTGTTTACAGTCAAGGCAGTTAATAATTTGAATGTTTCATTCTTTCCTTCCTTAAACCTACATTTGTATTCCACATAAAATGCACACAAACAGAAGCTGTCATTTCCTTCAGTAGTTCTGTAAATGCTGGATTAGAATGTTAATTGTGCAGCCTGAGATATCAGATTTTTTTTATGCTACATACTGTATATTTTATCGTCATCATAAATGAACTCCTTCCAGGCCCTTATTTAAATTTAAAATGCTCTAAGTCAATGTTGTTGATTACAATGCAAATGGGTTTGAAAATTCACAGCATGTAATGCTATTACCACACAACTGGAGTGACAAACATAACCACGCTTTTACATATTAAGGAGACAGATTTAGATATGGACATTAACCCCCATTTTACATGTTTTTTTTTCATTTGAGAAACAGATTGTTGGACAGAGCAACACTCTGTCTCAATTCAAAATACACAACATGCTAGTTTGTAAATAAGAGAAAACTAGTCTTGATAAAGAGCTCAGAACTCTTTGCATTCTTGATTATTTTATACATCAAACAGGCCAGAATAGTCAAAAATTAATCATGCTATGTTTTCTGTGTAATATCATGGAAAATACTTCTATGTATCAAAGATCTAATAATTTCAAAAGAATTTTCCTGCCAATTTTTTTAAAATAAGGTCCTCTTAACATATTTAGCATTGTGGCATAGTGGAGATATAATCATGAACAGGAAGCCAAAGGACAGTGCACAAACAGTTCTAAAACAAGACGTTGGAAAAACAGATAAAAGAATGCTGTCTTTGTGTCTTTTGTACACAATCTGTTTTTGTGCTTTTTGGTTCAAACACACTGTAGCAAAAATGTTTTACAGAGGTATTAATTTTTAAGTTAATAATCTAAAAACTACAATTTAAAAGTTCTCCTCCATGACCAGCACACACCTGGTATGTTTTGATCATTTCCTGGCAGTTTTTTCTTATCTGCTCTGCCTCTTCCTTGGCTTGAGTCAATTTGCTTGTAGTGTCTCGGAGCCTATCCTTGGTTTCCTTGATGAAGAAAAAAATGTGCACTTCTCAGTTTTGTAAGTCCTGTGGGTAAAATTAATGATCTAAAAGGTCCCTGAAGATGGAACAATGGTTCAATATGGTCTTTGTTTCACATGACAAGTTTAAACTTCATGAGGATTTTTTTGTATAGTATACAAGATAAAAAGTGACCTCTACAAAAAATAATGTCCATTCATAATTAGAATACCATGTTTATACTGTATACAGCTTTAAGACTACAAAAAACGTTAACATACAATATTTGTTTTATTATTAAACAAAGGTATTAGGCCGGACATTTACTTTCCATCAACATTTTTTGTCAAACTGTACATCTAGTGTTTCTAATTAAATACAGTTTTACAGTACCTTATGTGCATCAGTTTCACTCTTTAACTTGTTTTGGGCCCATTTCACTTTGATTATATGGGAATTGACTTCCTCCTTGAGTTTCTCAATCTCACGTGTAAATCTGGTAGCCTCTGCCTCCTATAACAAGAAATAAAATATGCCGAGCGTTAGCCATTGATTAGGGTGATTTTATATAGTATGCATTCAATACAAGACTGTCCTCAAACAAAACAAACAATGCTGATAACAGTACTGTTTTTTTTAAATCCCTAAGGATCATTTAACAAAGACAAGTGAAAACACAGAGTGTGCTCAGATTGATTGGATTAACCAGGCATGTAGCAATCCCTGCAATTAGGATGTAAGATTGTTCCAAGTGTGACTGCAAAGGAAATGTGCACCGACTTCAGTATTTTTAGAGAAACAGAATGGGGGAAAATATACATTATTTATCTTAAAATAGCAGAATATACTGTAGGTAAGTTAAAAGACATACCTATTTTATATAGTTGTATATTTATATTAAGGTAAGTTATAATTAAGATAAGCAACCCACAGCCTTGCTCCTGGGTTGAATCTTTTTTTAATTACTCATCATACCATGTTGATAAATAGCATCACCCAAGAGAGGACTTTATATTTTGTATTATAATAAGCGGAGCTGTCGTGAGTGAGCCACAGTCAGGAGTGGCTTGGACAGTTGAGTTGTTGGGGTTAGAAAGGACACTCGGAAAAAGGGAGTGGACTGGGGTGGCATGGAACCAATACAATCTTTGTTACATGGTTTAGGATAATCCATGTCTTGAAGGAAAAGGGTCAAAGCCCAGTGACCTTTGTGTCATAGAGCTGCTGCAGTCTTCCCTTCTCCTGCGTGAGCTGCTTCACTCTGTTAGCTTGTTTCTCTGCCTCCCTGTTGGCCTCGCGGAGCTTTTTTTCCAGCACTTCCTTCTCCTTGCGAAGGTCCAGAGATTCTTTCTCCCCTCGAACATATTTCATCACCATCGACTCTTTCTCTTGTCTCGCTTCTTCACACTTCTTGTTGGCCTGAGGGAAAGAAAAACAATGCACATTGAACACCACCAAGCTTCATTAAGTTTAATCAGTTTTAGCAAGCCTTATGGTCTTCGATTCTTAGCTAATTCTCCAACACATCCAGGAAAACAGGGTTATGACTTGAAAAATTATTAAAGGAAAAAATGACATTTCTGGCTGTCCTGTATTGGATAAAGTGGCTAGAAAATGGATGGATAGACTTTGAGGGTGAATAAAATCTGTCACTGCAACTATATTTAACATGTTGTTATGTCTGCTTCAGTGCTTCTGGTCCAAGACTACTATCAACTGTCTGGACAACTATCCTATTAGTTGCTCTAGCAGTTTGTATTTCATCAGCATTCTGAAATCACAAAGGGAAACTCTCCACATTGAATGATTACTCAGGAGGGCTAAATTATTTATCCAAGAAGCACTACTTGTGTTTCTCCAGCAAACGGTTTTGATGGTAACCTTAGATTCTCATTAAAATACTTACACTCAGAAAATTAGAAATTACAACAATTTTTTTGTTTATGCTTAAAAAAAGTAAGTATATAAACTACAGAGTGTAATCATAGGCATAAACTGATAAACTATCTCTTCACAAAATCAGACGATGTCAACTTGACTGTGATGTCATCCTGTTTGTCCTGTTTTTGCAGTGTTTTGCAGAGCAAACCCCTGTGGTTCAGCAAAATGAACCAATAACATGAATCAAACTTTTGCTACAGAAAAACCTGATAGGCCAATCCCAATGAAAAGGGACTTTGTTTTCTCCAGGTTTCAAATGTCAAACTGAATTCGCTTAACAAGTGGACTTGCAAGGCAGAGACTAATATTCTTTGTGTTATTTCTTCCGATTTCCTTTAAAGTCTCACAAAGCAGATTTCACCAAATAGGCAACATTAAGGATTAACATGAGCACACAAAAAAGATTTCCTTTTGTAAACTTCTTAAGTTACTTTTTATAGTACAGCTCAACTTAATCAAAAAATGGAAGAGTGCAACTTTAAGGAAGAGTAGAAATAAGTGATAAGGCTTATGACCATTACTGCACCTTGAAATAAAGATGGCCTATACTGTGAATTAAACAAAATGTAATGCAGTATAATGTTATCTACTGTAGTTTCACAGGATAGCCATCAGTGTATTCAAAATGGATTTAGAAGAGGTGGCTCCTGCTTACTTTGAATAAACAACATTAATATAGGATAAAAACAGAGAATATAATATGGTTCAGAAGGCTTTTGATAAAGATCTACAATAAAGAAAGATTCATTCTTAAACTGAAGGCTGTAGGCACAGAAAAAGAGGTGAATATTCAACAGGAGGTAACAATTAGTCCAATACCAAAATAATATATACTGTATTAAGACCACTGCTTTGCTTAATGTATGTTATTCTGATATAGTTAAACTAGTTAGGTTCAACAGAAATTAAAAAGATTTAGACAAAATTTAAAACTGAGCAAACCCCTGTGGATGAAACTAATTTTAGGCAAGTGCGGAATGCTACAAGCTATATATAAAGGTTGAAAAAACAAACTGCACTGTGAGATGGGAAACACTGAATATGAAAAATAATAAAAAGCAAATAGCAGATATCCTGGATGGAACCCCTGCATAACTGCCCTACCAACAAGAGAAGGAGCTAAAATGAAACAAGCAACAGAGGACACCACATAGAAGTCAAAGAAATCAATTTAAAAGTGAGAATATGAGGCACTTGTTTACCCAGATGGTTGTGGGAGTATGGAACATGGTGCCTAGCCATCTTTTTGTAGCCCCGTACCTTGGCTTCTTTTAAGAACTGGATAGGTGAGAATCTTTTTACTTAATGTTCTTGTGTGTGTTATAGTAACTGTCTTCAGCTGAATGTGGCAGAAAAACAGGTCACTCAGTGTAGTGGACTTACCTGATCTAGCCTGAAGACCATCTCCCTTTGCAGCTGCTGAATGGCATTCTTGGCAGCATTGTCTTGGAAAACCAGTTTGTCTTTTGAAGCTTTCAGTTCTTTTGTCAGCTCCTCCACTCTTGCCTCCATCTAAAAAGAGAAGGAAATAAAATGTAAAGCAGAAACGGGGTGTAAACTCCACTCACACTGGCTCGACAGGCTGAACTGTGAGCAAACACGTCTAACGTCAACATTTTTTAGAACAGAATCCTTCAAAACACTTAGAATGATGTGTCTGTGCAGTTTGGACAACTGCTACCCAGATGCTTTCAAACTGTTGGCTGAAACCAGGAAGGGCACTTTTGATAGTAATTCACAGGAACATTATCACCATTTTTTAAAACCAAAGCATGGTTCAGTACTGGAATGGGAGATTTCTTAAGGAAAACCTGATTACTGCAACTGGTAGTAGTGGTGGAGCAGTAGGTGGCCATCTCCCTCTGGATCTGAATTTCTAAACCAATGCCCTAGTATGGTGACCAGGGTCACTATGTTGTAGAAGGTGCCATCTTTTAGATTCAACATTAAACTATAGTCTAGATTACATGGTTATTAAAAAAAGACATGATACTTTTTTGCAAGAATATGCATGTTAACCCCAACATCTTGGCTAAAATTGGCCATATAATGGAAGCAGCAGAGGGCTCAAGAACTGTGCAAACGTACACCTCCCATGTAATGCAAAAATAGAACATAAGGGTTCACAAGGCTGTCAATCATACCAATAAACAGGTTTAAGGTAAACTGTTCCATTAAACTTATAGTGATACCATAATGCAGGATCTACCCCAAAAATGGGCTGTGGTCCTACAGACTAAAACTAGTGACTTATTCTGTGCGACATTGTACATATCAACTCTAGCTGCCATTCTTCTATATGGATCTACAGTAGATAAACATTCTTCCACTTTTATTTGAAGTGTCTATACTGTAGGATCTTGAAGTATAAAATAACAATATGTAGGACCAAGTGAGGTTGGAGGTAATAATACCTCTACAGGTTAATTCATTGCCAAATGTGCTGAAGTTGTTTTGTACCAACTGAAAGCTGTAAATACTTTCCTCTTTACCTTTTTAATGTTACTTATATACTGTTTTTCAGTCTCCATCCTTTTCTTGAGTTCTTCTTTCATGTTATCCTTTTCCGAACAGATAGCTAAAATAAGCTCCTGATGCTTTTTGTTTTCATCCAATAACCTGTAATATATCATTGTTATTATGCAATTAAGAACAAGCAATCATTACCAAAAAGGCAGATGCACTCCACCGAGGCATATTTAAAGTTCTTAAGCACTGGAGGAAAAATTGCTAAGAAGTGTCAGACATCGCTTACAGATAGGTAGGACTGTTCACTACTGTTAACTCCTAACATTACAAATCTAAGGAGAGAATAGATATTTTACCAATGCAGTTTTTGTCTCCGTGTAGTACGCAATGCACTACATAACAAATCTACTGCACTGAATTATAGATTACAAAAGAGATTTCTGTTTGTCCATCCATAAGGTAAAGCAGTGCTAGCCCACAGCAGAAGGAAAAAAGAGGCACTACGTATAAGTATATTATACTTAGAAGAATTATCACAGCACTGCATGAGAGCTCCTCAAGCCGTAGACCGTTATGTAAATACTACGCTACTGGCACAGAGATGGGCACAGTGGCACAAAAGGAAAGGCAGCAAACTAGAAACTTCAAGCAGATGCTGAGAACTGAGAAGAAAAATAGCTGTAAAGTTGTACACTCCAAACCACTTCAATCTTGAAAAAACAAAATGAATCACTTAATCTGCCTTATCATTATTAACCTACTCCGCTCAATTAATGGACTCTGTAGATTCTGTGATCAAAATATCAGAAATCTCCTTTCGGCAATGTGCTGAGCAGCGGGAAGAGCTTGAATAGGATGTAGCTGCGGGCCTAGCCTTAACTGATCTGATATTGTGATGAGGGTAACAATGTGTAGAACTGAATTGAACGTTCCAGTGCATCCACCGGTTTTCGGTAGGATTAAGATCTGGGGATTGTTACAACCCGAAAAGGTGATTGAAATCTCAGGCCCCTTGTGTCAGCTACCGACTGTCTAACTGAGAGTCACTTGACTGTGTTAGTCTAATATTTTTCTGGCGTTTGCTGGTGAGTGTATACTATTATGGACACCTGGAAAAAGCCTGGCAGTTCTTTACTTTTTATACAAGGATAAAGAAACTTTTGAAAACCAACACAGCTCAATGTTTAGTGCTGCAATTAGCTCATCAATCTGATCAGCCTGCTGTATTTTTTATTTTTCCACTACAAAATTGTTAGCTTATTATAACGGATAGGTTATTTAATTCAATAATTGAAAGAACATCAAAACAGAGCAAAATTTACAAAAGTAGTCAAAACATGCCCGTTTGATTTTTAAGATCAATTTTAAAACGTTTTGATGAGTTACGTGAATCGTTGAAGCTTCATACACTTACCTTTTTATTGCCTTTTCTTGCTGTGAACATTTATCCTGCACACATTTTTCAAACACAATTAGAGAGTGTTGGTCCTTTTTCAACCCATTGGGTAAACTACCTTCATCTGTAAACGGGCACGAAAGCAGCTCAGATTCAATCTCATCTAACAAAGACTCCTGCGATATTGAACGCTGGATTTCAGACATCAGCTTCTTGCTGCACTCTGTGTCATATGGATTTGTTGTGCTTGAGTTTTGTGAGGGCTGCAAATCATTTATGAGCTCCTGTCCTTTCACAGAATGGCTTTTCTCATTGGATGGTGTGCATGTACTGCCCTCACCATCTCTCAAGTCATCCACTGCTGGGAATGGTGACTCTCTAGTCTCTTCTATAGCCACTTCTTTGTCTACAGGATCTCTGCTCCCATCCTGAGTTGGAAACAAATCTTGTCCGTCTTCCACAAGTACATGTTCAGTGCGAGAGTTTGTCAAAGGAAGGGGGGAGTGCTCCGATGAACAATCATCCTGGGGCTGCGCAGTTACTCGGTCTTTTATCTTGGTTGTTGTGATGCCATTTGCGGTCTTATTATTCCCGCTTGCAGCTGTGGATAAATCAGGGCTGTCCTGAACCGGTTCCTGAAGTCTTCCATTGGCTGCTGGGAACTCTGTTGGGGACACAGGTTGTTCCATTCTCTCCTATGAGATCTGGCCTGAACAAAAGATACACAGTTAAAGCAATCAACGTCAGCTGTAGCACTCCGACAGAAACATGTTAGCAGTCTCCAGCAGGACAGGGTAAATGACTGATGTGAGATTTTTCTGCTTCACATACAGCACCAGACAAACCTCATTTTCAACAGTACAGGACAAACCTGCAGAAGGCCTGTCCAGTCTTCAGGTTTCGGCTCTGTTTCTCATTTCTTTCCTCTTCAGAGGTGTGGCGTGAATGTTCCCGGTTCCCTAGAGTGCATTTCCTTAGCAAAAGAATGCTAAGGTGTGGTGTGCATTAAAGTAATTGTTAGAGTAGTCCTCTATGAAAGTGTAAACTGTTTTGCAACTCAGGGGTGTGGACCCACACTACAGCACTGCCCTCGTTCATCTATTACTGATTGCATTATCTTGGACATATGTGAAACTTCTGTCAGTTTATTGTGAGACATTTTAAAAGCACTGCATGATTGGTTATGTTTTCTGAAACTTCAGGCCTATTTCCTTCTATGCATCAAACCCATGTCCAGAGATGCCGTGAGAAGAAGAAATGACTGAATCGGAGTATGAAATCTGTCATTTCCCGAATTAAAACGTTAACCTGAAAGAGCAAGTAGAATACCATGCTATGAAATTCCTGCGCATAAGGTGAGCTTAGTATCTGAAAAAAACTTTATTATGGATATCTTTATTAAAAATAATACTTGACCATCATAATATAAAAACATTTTGCTATAGAAACTGAATATTGTTTATATTTAGATATAGATTATTTTATGTCTTTGTCAGCATGATGAAGACATTAATATTAATTATCAAATTGTGAAACATGGAGCTATCATACTATTATCACGTAATAATATATAATAATAACAATACCTATTTATAAACAGTTTCAAAGAGCAGTAAATACAGTTATATACAACACAAATTAATCAAACAAAATAAAATACAGAATAAAAAACAACATCATATCCAAAACAATACAGTAGCTAAAATCAGATAGAGCCAAAAGCTTTCTTGATCTAAAATCTGCCATAGACTGGGCTGCCCTGATATCATAGGGCACATCATTCCAGAGAAAGGGAGCAACAGAACAAAAGGCACAGTCTCCCATAGAAGACACCATAGTCCTTGTGACACAGAGATTAAAGTATTCCTCTTTAACAGAATGACTCATGTGCTTAGTCCTCCATGTCTTCCTTCTGTTTACACTGTAACCATTTCTACCTAAACATGTAATCTACTGCTAATAATCAAACGCTCCATGCATTCATCTGATGTCTAGTATTCAACACAAACATGCTGGTATTTCTCATATAACATACTTTGAGATCTTAAATATCTACAGTATGTACAGTATATGGTCAAATCAGACATAATTGTGGACCACTACAAATATGAACTAACATGAAATATTACACAGCTTGCAGGCTGCAAAAGATCTAGTAGATGTTAATTCAGAACTGAAAATTCTAATGAAGAATAGGCTGTTGAGCCTTCTTGAGGTATTAAAAGTTGTTATTATGCAACCTACTGCAGTCAATTATTTTATTTAAAAATGCTGTCTTGTAACACTTACATTTTCTATTTAACCTCAGAAATAGTTTTTTCCCTTAAAAATAATCAAGTACACTATATACTGTAATATGTTACAAGAGCATAGTATTACTGTACATACAAACCTAGCTAAAACACTCCAGTGAGCCATAAACAAAGATTAGTAAGACTCCATCAATGACCTTGTATTATATCTTACTACTAGGACCTCTCCATTTATACTACTGTCATGTCTCAACAGGATTGTTTCTTCAATTAATTAATATTTCTTGAATGATTTTTTCTTTTTTCTCATCCTTAAAACTTTATCTAAATTCATCCTCAAATCATGCTATATTCTCAAGGCTGCACTGTTTCTGTATCTGTTGAATAATCTAATCAATACTTGGAGATGAAAATGTTACTTTTCTTTTAAAACTTGTCAGTTCATTGACATCTCTTTACACATACAGTATCACAGCACAGAAAACAATTTCAAAAGTATTTTCAAAACAAATATGAATTCCTCTACCTTCTTGACACCTTTAAAAACTGATAGTACTTCACACCAAATGTTAACATCTACAATAGTGACATTGGAAAGAACACTAAGATAAAATAAGTCAGATTCTCTTTAAATTCTAAACAAATCCAGATTTTTGTATGTCCTTCAGGAGATTAGTGATAGATTAATATAAATATTAAGGAGAATGCACTTTTCAAAAGACTGAAACATTTAGTCTGTCTAATAAATTAATTAAACATCTCAAGGTAATATAATAAAAACAAATGTTTCATTTGGTCAAGAGAATCAGGTCTATTAAAAAGAGAATGGATCATCATTCTTTTTAAAGTAACATTTATCTCTGCACTGCAATACATTTACCTGAGATATGAATTATTGTAGCTTTTTGCTTTATTACACGCTGTTGAATTTACAATCCAAGTACTGTGCTGAGGATTGAACTCTGAACAGTATTACCATAATGAACATATAAAGATAAAGTTATTTAGTTGTTTCAGCTTCAGGCTATGTACATCATTGAGATTTCTAATAGAAATCTTGTTTTATGATTTTAATATTTTTCACGGCTCACTTACCTAAACATAGTGAGTCAAGGAATAGTGTTAACAGGGTCTGTGAAACTACTGCTAAAATGTTTGTAGATTAAATCTGTATTTCAAATTTATTATTTGTTTCCTATTGCTTAAGATACAACACAGTTGACAGGGTGGAAGAGTGGTAAGGGCTCTTACCCCATTACCACAGGGGCTGGGGTTCAAGTCTCTATCACAGATGTTAAATTCTCAAAAAATAGATTTGATCCTGTGTGCTCCACTCAATCCTTTAATTTGTAACTTTAATCCATTCAAAGCACTACTAGGACTGCTAGTTATCATAGGCAACTGGCACACTGTGTATTTACTTATTCCTTTGGTTGTCTCTTATTCATGCCTATTTTTTACACAGGAGTTCACATAGATACTGTATCATTTCACAGCCATCTAGATATTAATATTGAAACTAGGAACAATTTTCCAAATATGTAATCACAGACATACCAAGAAACATCTCTTCTGCTGAGCTGTACTTGAATGTTTGATATCAAATTACACTGTTGTAAAAGACTGCAATAAAACTTATACAATACTTGGTCTACCAAACTTAGTACCATAAAGAGACTGAACATATAATTTGTGTTCTGCAAATTATTAATTGAAGTGATAAGGTAGTTGTCAAATGAGTGTGGCTATTATTTGCCATAGTCACTGTTAAAAAGCATTTATGCGTATAATCAAAGACACCTCGTGGTTCTATTCTAGGAGTACATACAAAAATAGAGAGACTGTTACAGTATATTGTATTTTAAAGTGTCTCCTAAACAACATATGCTTGCATGCAGGCAAAGTGATCCAGAGCTTAAGGTGAAAGCCTTAGAACCAAAAGGTTCCTGGTTCAAGACCCAGCTATGCCATATAGCCATAGTGCTTAATCCCCAAGCAAATTACCTAAGGCACTCTGTGTTTTATATTTTGGATGAGACATAAAAAGTGCAGATAAAATTGTTATTAATCTTGCTGCAGTAGCAGATCAGGGTGTACACTTAATCACAGTTTCTGTTAGTAACTTTAAATAAAATTGCTCAGTGACTATTTACAATAACATGACTCGGTATGATACTACAGTAATACAAATATTCTTAGCACACACTTTCACACCTCATACCTTTTCTGTAACTAACGTGTAATCATAAAGCAACAGACAAGTCAGAAATCCTTCTGTACTGTGAACTACACTTTATGCTTTTACCTTTCCATTTCAGTTCAACAAAACGAGTTTGAAAATGTAAAAAAAAATGTTTGAAAAATAAAAAAAAATATTTATATACACGTTTCGGATACGTTTTTGGTGCTTCATTTGTTTTCCTGTCAATGCAGTTGCCTGCGGGTCAATGTCATTCCACCTGCATTGCATACAGCTGCACATTCTGAGAAAGATCTACACACGTCTTCAATTTGGCTTATATTAATCATAATTATACTTACTCAACTGGTAAAAACAGCTAATTAAATCTCGTCCACAAAGCTCGGGCTTTTATATAATTTTAGAAAGAAACATTCCTTACACAAACAGAGATAATAGAGCAGGTGGATACCGAATACAAACAGGAAATAGAGAAAAAAAAACTGTCCACAGTGAATACTTAAAGCTGAGTAACATAAACGTCGTTCCTACATGGACTGCAGAACCAATCGAAATATTGTATAATTTTATTTAGGCTTGCAAATGAAATCTTAAAAAATACGATCTCTGGTGTCATTTTTATACGTGTGAACCTGCAAGCGAGCAAGTACAGTAACACACCTTCTGCAGCCCACTGTCAAAACTAACCTGAAGCAGCCGGATCGCACTTCGCGAACTGGAAGTATCTAGAACAGCGCGGGATCCGACAAAAATAAACAGACAGATGAAAGAGCGAATGAAGTACACTTTCACCCACCCGTTTAAGATCGCTTCATCATCCGCCTATAATTTTTACAACAAAAATAAAACCAGGGGTCACTCTCTCCCTCTACCGAGCCGCTCCGGGGTGACACATCAACAAAGATGGCTACCCTAGCAGAAGCAGCTGCCTAGCGACCCAGCCTATAAGAATTCCGCTTTCATTTGATGTCAGGGTTTTTAAAGGGCGACGGATCCTGTTTAAAGGGCTTTTCCCTTGCATTTTCAATAGGAGTAGGATGATACCTGATACAGTTCTGTAGACGGGGTGGGAGTAGGGTGATGCACAGCTAAGGTCCTGCAGACAGGGAATTTTCTTAAATTCCTTTGGTGAAATGATTCTCCGTGTACTGATAAAAATGATCTTTAGTCTTAGAAGTAACACTACCTTAGTGTAAAATATGAAACCCAAATATCCACATATCCTGCATAAATGAAGTCGCAGGAAATGCATTGCTTTTATGCATTGGATTTAAAGTGAAAACCTCATTTTTTATTTCGAAGGAAATAAAACAGTCCTAATAATACTGTTGGCCCATACACAACAGGATAATGTTCCACGTGACGTGAAAAGTAAAGGCTGTGTATTTTTATAGCAGTAAATAAATAAGGTGCGCAAATAATGGCAATGATAATTACAGTTGATTGAATAACTGTGACTGTGTGACATTTTAAAACTGCCCATTGTATTTATTAAATACGTCGCTTGATTGGATCTGCCGTGCAAACCTGTTAGATAACTTGTATGTACAGGACGTTTCTTGAAATAGTTTTAAGGCCAGCTTTGCGACGCTGCCCTACACAAAACTACTGTTCGAATAATAAAAATGTAATTAAATGGTGTTCATCTTACCAAAGATAAACCCATGTAACTTTAATTGTGTGCTCCCAATCACAATAGGATTAGAGTTTGGTCAAAACAGCCACATATTGGTTTTAGTTTTATATACATTTTCTTAACTTGAAAGCAATGTTAAACGTCAAATAAAAATTAAATTTACAATATAATTAATTTAATTGTTGCACTCGAAGTAGTCGCATCACGCTGTCCTTCGACTTTCAAAGTGAGCACACGTGGTTGCTCACGCATGCGAGTAAAATGGAAGGAGGTGGTAAACTGTTTTGCGGGAAAGAGCTCACTACAGGTACGATAAAAGATTTAAACTGGTTAAAAATATGGCTTATTGAACCCGTATCATTTTAGTGTTCATATAGTGTGAACATTAGTGTATATTAGGCAGTTTAAAAAAAGACAACTAAATATTTTTCATAAAGGAGCATATTATGTGCGCAGTTACGTTTTTGGTCTCCACACTTTCCAGTTAATTGACCAGAACGAAACATCAACACATTTAGCAATAACGTTTGATATTCAGCTGCAAATAAACAGTACTGCCATAACAGGTAAATCAGGAAAATGTTTGTGTTAGTTACCAAAATATCATAAAAGGGATCATTTTCTATGAAGTGTATATATATGTTTTTTTGCTTTTTAAATACACATTTTAATGCATTTTCAAAAAGTGATGAGAATACAGCTTAAACTCCAGCGTGGAAATTCCGTTTAAGGAGGCCTTGGCGCTTCGCAGTTCATTTGTATAGTAATTTCATCGGGCTGTCCATGACAGCGCGCCACAGGTTAAATGTCATTGGTTTCGTAAATGCATAAGATGTCGTGCATAAAGAAATTTAACTAATAATATACACTGTCTGTTGTGGACGGAAACATAATCTCATCGGTTCCTTTTATTTCAGTACTCTTACTTTGTGGGAAAACGTTAATTAATTAAATGTCAACGGAAATTTCGAGAAATCCACCCATTCCCTAACTTCATTGTATACAATACAATACTAGAAATCTACTTCAGTAAAAGTAAAAACGTATAATGTCCAAACAGTACTCGAGTACTTTGTTGTCATCAGTTAAAGCCATTCTCCGTGTTCAGGATGCCTGCAGTGTCTTGAAATTCAGCCTATTTTCCCTCCCATCAGCTTCCTCTTTGTTTTGTTCTTTTGTATTGTATACGGGGCCACATCATATTCATGGTGACATATTTTGAAAATGTGAGACATAATCAGTGGTGGTTCCAATGATCTTCTCTCAAATTTCAATCTCTGATTGGGTTATCATTTTAGGCTTTTGCCAAGTCCAGCAGAATCTCTCTCCAGACTGTTGGGATCATTACACTTCATTCCAATGGAGCTGTTTGTCCCAGGCAGAAAGCAGTCTGTAATGGTGGCAATGCATTCCACTTTTAAAGGTCTTTAAACTCTGATAGCTCCACAACACTAAATCACTAGAGACCTTGAATGATGTATTTCATCACTGCCATATTGTATTATGACAATTAATAAAATTCCCATTAGTTTCATACTTATATAACATTATTGTAAAAAAATATTATTCCGTTGACTAAAAATGCTGTGTTTGCTGAAACGTCAAAAAGTGTTTTTTTTTTACCACTGCTAATCATACTAATACCATATATCTATGGCAATAGTGGACACTTTGTCTCATAATTCCCTGACATTTCAAGATAGAACAGGATTTTACAGTTGCCCTTAAATGAAATTATGTGTAAATTTGGGGGGCCTGACAATACTTCTGTGAGCTTTTTGAAATAAAAAGCATCATGGAAGATAAAAAAAAATCTGACATGCATTGTTCCTTTTACAAATGTATGATTAATGTTAGAATGTTAGATTAATAGCACATACCTTCATAAGCTGATGTACAACTTCACTTGCTGATGTCACTTCCACAGCACTTGGTAAGAAAAGAGAGCATGTACTGTAAAGAGGTTCCTTTACCTTTCTCAGTTCAATTAGATCTTTGAAGTAAGTCCATGGACGATTTGTACTCTTTGTCATCTCCAGTATAGGTCCACAGAAGTATCACCTCCTATTTTTGTTGGTTTTGTTGTATGTCAGTTGTTTATTTTCAAAAATATTTTTATTAAAAAAAACAGTCACCAGAGCAAACACATGTGGCTCAGCTTAATGTAATAAAATTCCTGGCCTGCATAAAAGTCACGATGAAGAAGGAAGGGATGACAGATGATTCTATGAAATGTACAATATTGTCTAAAATTCATATTTTTAATTAGACGTATCCTGAAAACTAAGTATTTAAGTAGAGAACCTTAAGTAGTGCTCAAGTAACATTATACTTATTAGTCCTTTAATTTCCACCTCTGTTGATTTATTTGGCATTGTTGTAGTTGTCCAGTTTGTTTAAAAATATTCAAGAGGATATTCCTCTCTGAAGTAAGAATAGGACAACTCTCAAAGTGTAAATGTTTCAAATGTATTGTAGAAAGGACAATGTGTATCATGTCTTTCTCAATATGTAGTGATTTGCATTCAAGAATTTAACTATATGAAATGTGACAAATTTATGTAAGTACAAAACCTGACAATATATAGAATTGGTAAATAGACAAATTCAGTTCTTCAGGTGGTTTGATTTATGATGGTCTTATACAGTAGTTCTTATGTTAAGTAGCTGAATGTTTACAAAAGGACAAACATACTGTTTTTTGGTACCTATTATTACTCAGGAAACAACACCTCTAACAATGACAAGGCCAGCTGTTTAAATATTTGCTAATGTAATAGCGGAAATTAGTCTGACCCTTTCAAGTCTGTAGAATGAGTTTTTAAATAACATTTTACAGGCATTACTTGATCACTGCTAACATGATCCGTAGGTTACCACAGTATAAATATTATTATATTATGGGATTTGGTGAAAAAGTGAAAAAAGCCACATATTGTATCCTTCCAAAATGCATGATGTTGAAATACCTGTCCTTCTGATTTTTCAGCTGGCTGGCCTTATCCAAAAATGGCTGAAGGCTGCACAAGATTTGGGGGCTCTATGTCTCAGCCTGTGGTGACCCCAAACCTGCCACTAAGACGACCGACATCCAGCCCCATAATTAAATCCAGCCAGTTGGAAGTGGAGATCGAATCTCCATTAACAGGCGGAAAGAATTTTGAGTTTAGCCTTGCATCAGAAGAGTATCTAGGAAATAAAAGCCATGGCACAGGTGACTCTTTATATGTGAAGGCTTTTATTTTTCAGAAGGGTAGTGAATAGAGCTCTGTGGTGAAGAACCATTAAGGTTTTTGTTCCATTTTGCATTTCTGGACAGTATAGTTAGAATGCCTGGACTTTGTTAGAACTTGGACTCTTGGACTTTCTAGTTAGAGCTAGAAAAATGTGTGTTTAATTAGAAGGTGCAGCACAGCTGCTGTACTCTTGAATAAAGTAATTCACTCAGATTATTCTAAAATAACATGTGTATAAATGCTTACTCTCCAGTAGAGCCCTGTGTGGGACTGTTTTTTCTATATACAGTAGGTCCTGCCCACACCTGCCCGCCTGCTCCTGTAATAAATCATGACCATACCCGCAGTGTTTTATTTCATATTCCATAATTCAAGCTCCATGTCCTTTCAGACAGTTTTTATTATAGGAACAAAAGTTTGCTGTTCTGGTATTTTAGGTGGATCTAAACAAAGAGTGCATAAAAGTCTTCCAGGGTACCTGGAGACACAGACATTTAAACCAGGAAATAAGACAATTATTTTGATGGGAGGTTTCAAAAGAAAAATAGCAAGTTATACCATTGTTACCATTAACTAGGGCTTAAAGTAACCTGGAAAATAATCTATTTGAAATTTTTGATTGAGTATGACATTAAACTGTCCTTAAAATTATCTTGTTTTTGGACTGTATCTGGAATAACTTATCCCTTTAGATGGGCAAAAAATATTAAGAAATTATGTCCAAGTAGGTCATTCATTGAGTTACTGAGAATAGTGGCCACTGAAACTGTTTCACTTGTCTACTACAGAATACCTAGCAGACGTCTACAGTACTTTATGTACAAAATGTTGAAGCTTGAGTTTGACACTGTATTAACACTGTATCTGCAACTACAGTATGTGTGAGTGTTCTTAGACATAAATGAGAAATGTGCTTGTGCTTATGCTTGTCATTGCTCAATATATATACCGTATATACAGAGAGAATCAAAGTTTAGAAGAATAAAATGTGAAAAGAGAGATGCTACACTAGCAGAAATGCATTTATAGTTATGAGATGAGCAATGCACTGTACTACTCTACTGTCCTATCTCTCAGTACAAGTGTTTTTTATTTTCTAGCACCAAGAGAGGAAACTAATCAAAATGGAAATGGTCCCTTATCTACTGAAGGAATTCCTTTTGTAAGTAATAAAGTCCTGTGTTTTAGTTTTACTGTCTCTGCCTGGGTATGTGGAAGAAGTGAGCAATTTTAATTGCTATGTACAGCTACTGTATGACATTTTGAAGCAAGTGAAGAATTACATAGTTATTGCAAATGATAATTCTTTACGTAAGGATTTTCAAACGGATTTTAACTCTTATGTGATCAGAAGCTAACATGTTAAACAATAAAATTGTGAGTAATTGAAAATGTGAAGCTAAAAATGGCACGTTTTGGGATTTTAGCTGGTACAGTATAATGGTAGAAAAACATTAAATGATTAACACTGTTATTAAGTATTTTAAAGAGCGTTCTATATATATTGGTACCTGTGTTAATGTATTTTTTCATTTAGGTGCCAACTTTTGAATTTAAAGTGGCAGCTTAGAACCAAATTCCTAACAGCTCACCTGACCTTCCATCTTCTTTTTCTCTAAAATGCAGACAAAGTCTTTGGGGTCTCCAGGAACTGTGAAAATATGTCACGTCTGTCGTCAGAAAGGTCAGTTTAACGCTATACTACAGAAATCACTGTGTTTGAGATGCACATTTTAGTATGCATCTGCTTAAGACATCTTTAAATTAAACTAGTTTTGCAAACTGTTCATTCATTTAAGTAAATAGTGAGTTGAAAACCATTGTACTTGTAGACCTTGAGGAACAAATTACCCAAGTTTCTTAGTATAGGTTTTTTATGCTGCTCTATTACTGTTCCTGTTCTGTAGACAGTAATATGTACCATCTCCAGTTTGGAGAGCTTTCCTTAACCTAAACCTGGAACTGCAAACAGGATTATAATGGAGGATTATAAACAAAATTAAAGGTGAAATCTTTTTTTCTCATTTTACAAATATGCCAAGATGGATGTGATGACAAAAATCCCTTTGCTAATTATTCCTCTGTAAAATTCCATGTTGTTTCCCATTTTCAATTATACTCAATCACACTATTGTGCGCTAAAAACCTTTTGTACTGTCTGAAGCACCATCAGTCACCATAAATTAGAATAATATATACTTTTCCAGGGGACTTCTAGTCTAGTCTTAGAGGGCAACAGTCCAACGGGTTTTATATTACCTCTTAAATTATAAGTAGTTCAAGACATCAGGATAAATCCTCTCAAGATTTTATCTGGATTTAAATTTGTCTTGGTTTTAACATTCTACATAATAGTCAAGTGAAAGATATTTCTTTATAGTTGTAACAGCCAATATGTGGATAAGACGTTTTTAAGTATAAAGGTCTTTTATGCTGTGTTCATTATTCACATTTGTTTTGTATTTCAGGATTCATGCGGTGCACAAGGTGTAAACAAACAACCTATTGCTCAGTATCTTGCCAGAGGGAAGACTGGAAGACACACAGACACGTGTGCAAGCCCTACAGCCAAGAAAGCAGGTATGAAGAAATCTGAAATCACTGTGGTTTAAATTCAGAGAGTAAAAAATGTGTGATATATGAATGGCAGTGCACTTAATTTTGCGACTTAGTTATCTGTTTCGTTTCCTTATTGGAACAAATATAAAATGTTATTTAATTTAAGGTGATCTTGCCAACAAAGCAAAATTTAAAAATGTTCAATCTGTCATATCAAACAGATAAGACAAACTCAGCAATTACTAGGGAGAAATAAGCGCTTCTTTACTCAGTTTGTTAAAATCAAATCTCAGACCTCAATCTCAGCAGTAAACTCTGCAGCCTCACAGGAAGAAAGAGGGTGGGAGAATATTAAGATTCTTTCCTTTTTCAAACCATACCTCTTTAAACATATCACAGGCTACACTATCATATGTATGTTTTATCATTTGAATGTTATCATATGGGTAGTGTCACATGCTTTTTTTTTCCCATCAGCATAGCTCTTGCTTGGTCTAATGCTGAAATAAGAGATATTTCTATATTTCAGGAATCATGAAGATTAGACTAGTGTCTTACTAGTGATAGGAGACTGGAAAATCTTCTAATGTACAAAATACTTTAGTATGTCCAAAAATAGGTGGCTTCTGAGCTAACAATCTTTTCTGTTTAAGTATTTAGCCCCCACCTCTTGTGAATCCTTGAGTACTTTTTAAAGATCTCCTGCTGGCATACAGGCTACTGAATTGTTTGATTGCAGGTTATTATAATAATTTATTGCAGGTGTATAGTCCAATACTTAATCTGATATCTGCTGATTCAGATATCACCAGTCTTCATTTAATAAGAATCAGCATGGAATAGCTCCAAACTCAGATTTTAATCTTAAATTAAATCTAAAATCTAGAATACATTCTGTATTTGCTATTTGCTGATGTCTGTAACATACTAAAACATTTATGAATTTATTAACAGTATTAACAATAATACTTTTTCTCAAATGATTCCCTCATAAAGTTCTTAATGATGATGTAGTAATAAAATAATATTATCAATTGTAATGATAATCTATGATAGCTGATCTGTACTTTAAATATACTACAGATTTGATGTAAAAAAGCATTATGTAAAAAAAGCATTAAATTCTACAGAAGAGTTGTGTTGTTGAGTGAATTCTGTGCATTACCAACAAAAATTTGATGGAGCGTATTCTGAGTTGGAACCCGGCAGACCATATCTGTAAGTCCATTAGGCTGGCTGCGGACATTTTTAAAACTCTTAAAGACCTTTGTTTATATTATAGCCATTGTATACTTTTTATTGGGTCAGTTTACTGTGCTTTTTTACTTCTGCTGTTCTTCTTTGTGTGCTATTGTGCCCCACTTTGGGATTGTTTTGAAGGAGGCTTATAAATAAATTGTAGCTTTGTGGCCTATGCTTTTAGAATTGGCAGTGCATTGCTGTAACACTTGCCAGTGAAATGTAGCTTTCAGATAGGTATATAGTTGGAATCTTTTATATCTGTACTTTTGTTTTTTTTTCCTTAAAAAGCAAGAATCAACAAGGACACCCAACAACAACTTCTGAGGCAAAGGTAAAGTATCTAAAACTTTTATGTTCATGCTTAAGTACAGCAGATTAAAACCTTAAATACAGAATGTTGTTGAAAGGGTGAAATGATTTGAAAAAATTAAAAGATGTTAATCTAAAAAAACAGACACTTGGACACTTTACTAATGATTTGAAGAATAAAATAATAGAAGAACAGTAATAGGAAACATTAATTAAATAAGGAACAAGTAATAGGTTTATTTCATGCTGAAAAAAAGAAGAAAGAAAACACAATGTTTCGGCCGTGGAGCCTTCTTCACCTTTCTTCTTTTTTTCAGCATGGAATAAACCTATTACTTGTTCCTTTGCAGCCTACGTATGCTGACGCAGCTACCCACCTGAATTAATTAAATAATACTTCTAGTGGGGGAAACATCAGTTCTCTGCAAAGGACTAACAAAAAATCAAAGAAATGGGAAATGAGTGACTTAAATAATGAGTTAATCATGAAAGGTTATAAATGTCTGATTCACCAACAACATAAAAAGTTTGCCTGTTTTATAGGTGTAAAACTGGATTGCAAACTTTAATTTTCTTGATTTACTTGAACAAATGAGAGCCACAGGATCTGAAATCGTTCATTTTAGGCCCAAGCAAGATGCAGTGGATTCATAACTTACGTGCATAATGATAATTAATGTATAGTCAAGATTTACCCTATAACAATTATAAAAACACCTCAGTATAAAAACAGTTAATAAAAGTAATTAAGACAACTATATAGCCTAACTGACTAGCTCTTAAGCCATAAAAAAATTACGGAGCCAACCACGTAAAGCTTTGTCTGTGTAAATTGAGAGCATGTAAGTTGTGATTTGATTGTATTTCTCAGGCTGAAAACATTAAAGCAATGGGCTTAGCCGACATGCCAATTTGGGGGGGGGCGGCTAATCCATCTGAAAAGTCAAGAAGTTATATAAGAGATCTCAATTAAACACAGGACTGTTAGGATGAGGTCACTTGCTTTCTCCCCTGAATGCTAAAACTCCATACAGTATGGCAGTTATCCAGTTTTTAGGCAGTCTGGTTTAATGCTTATTTAGGCTTTGTGTTCAGGGCTCTTGAATATGCTTTTGAAGTGGCAGATTAAATTTGGGTTCAAGATGTGTGTGCTACAGTGTGACAAGAAAACTTTCAAACTTGTGTTTTCCAGTGCTGGGTTTGAAGAAACAGTACCTGACAAAGTTTTCAACCAAGATGCATGATCATGTTAATTTATTTACTGTAGATGTATTTTTTCAGTTTCAAAAGATTGAGATGTTCTTTCAGGAGATGATAACCGTTGTTAAAGAACAGGAGAAGAAAATGTATCTCTCTGACTTGCAGAAAATGGACATAAAAAAGGGCCTGAAAGTGCAGGTATGCCTAAGTTGAAGGTAATTGGTCACGTTTGGTGTATAATCAGGCATGTTTTACAGAAACAGGAAATATTCAACTCAGATATTCAAAGTACTGATACAGAAAAATATTTTTAGCTAGCAAAATATTAACCTTGTAAATTTATGGGATTATGGTATGTCTGATAGAAATTGTTTATTAGTAGTACACACTTATTTTTTTTTCTGTTGCTTCATGTATGACTTGTTTAATTTGTTTTTGACCTTCACACTAATTCATAAACACGAACCAATTTGAATTGATGATTCATGATTCAGGATATGAGCAAAGTAAAGTAAAAGAGAGTAGATATAAATCTCTTGGCACACTTGCAGTGGCTGATATGAGTAGCACTGCTGTCTCACAGCTCTTGGGTACTTCTGCATGTACTTATGCATGTTCGTCTTGGTGGGGTACTTTGCTTTCCTCCTACCTACCAAAGACATTTTGGTTGTGTTAATTGATCTCTAAATTGGTTACCAGTATTTGTTTTGCAATTAGCGTGTCCTGTCCAGGGTATAATTCCACTTTGCATCCCATGCTTCCAGGATAGGCTCCGAGTTGTAGTACATACTGTAGATGTATTTAATACTGTATTCCTGTTTTTTTTTTTGCTTTTTTTATTTTAGGCTTGTGTGGTTGAGTTTAGAAATCCTGGGAAGTTTTTTATTCAGATCCAGACTGCAAAAATGATTGAGACTCTAAAGAAGGTAACCTTGACCCTTCAGAAAATATATAGTAACTCAATCGGTGAAGACGACTACATACCTGACGTGGAAGAAGTGTGTGCTGCTCAGTATTCTCAAGACCAGGTATGTGCAATTGTGCAAAGTTAATGCCATGCTTATTTCCAAACAATCCTGTTATAGGAAGAATAACTGTGATGGGGTATACCATTTGGGTAGTATCAACCTGTCAGCTGGTACATAGTAATCATTCACAGTATAATAGTAAATTTGCAAACACTGGTAAAGATTTTTACAAATTATAACCACTAAACTTTTAAATGCAATTGCCTTTTTAATTTTTTTTATTTCTTTGGGTTTAGCTGGTGGCCCTTATCGTTGGTTGAGGTTTCAAAAATGACCCTTCTCCAGCACTGCTTTGTAATGGCAGTATAACATACTGTATTTGCTCACTAAATAGTTTAATGCTGAGATTCACTGTTAGACGTATGCTTTTTCTTACAGAATTGGTATAGATGTCTTGTGCAGTCCCTGGATATTAGCAGTAGAACTGCCAATGTTATTTATATTGATTTTGGAAATGAAGAGGATGTAAAACTAGATAAAATTAAACGTCTCTCTGTGGACATCGACCCAGTTCCACCATGTGTAAGTTAACTAAAGCTAATCTAATTGATAAGTAACAGTTATATGATGCATCTCAATTTAATGCAATACTTTATTTCTTTGATTGCTTTTTCTCCTTCACCAGAGATTAATATTATATATTTTTTAATCATTCACATTAAAAAGAGAAAACTTGTTTTAATAAAATTTTCACGTCACATTGAGTAATTAGCTTTTTCTTCACCCTATTAAATTGTTCAAAATACTTGAGTGGTATTGCCTAAATACTTGTAGAAAATTTAATTTTTAACATTGACAATGACAACAATAAAGAGCAATACTAAAGAGTAATGGTAATGAGGTAATAAGAGGACAAATTCCTTACTCAAGAACAAACCACACACTTATTAGCTCTCCTCCAAAATGTGGCTATGAAGCCCTTTATTTATGTCAATTAGAATTTGCAGCAACTGAATTGAATATACTTTTTAAAAATGTGTGCTTTTCTTTTTCACAACAGTGGAAAATGTCTCTTTCCTTCATCTTAGCTGTGCTAATGATTAATCCGTTCCTATGGCAGGCACTGCAGTGTAGAGTAGCCAATCTGGCTGCTGTGACTGGCTCTTGGGTTGAGGTGTGCTGTAGCTCAGTGCGACAGCTGCTCTTGGGAAAGACCTGCTTGGTGACCATAGTGGATGTGTCGGAAACTGATTCTGTTTGTTCTGTTGATGTCGCCCTACCTAGTATTGGTATGTTTTTTTTTTTCATTTACAGTATTCTGTTTCTGTATTTTTGTCTTGTCACATTCCACTTATTTAATGTTGGTGCTTTTGTGGAGCACTGGTCTCAAAATCTGGCAGTCATAACACTGCTGAGGAAGCAGGCATTGATGCCACCTCACATCATTGCACTGCCCCTATGTAAGTAATAGTTTTGTTACATTTACTTCAATTTTATTGTTGTTTTCCCCGTTTACGTATGTGTACTCTACAATTCCCAGATTCAACACAGAAGCAAGGTTCAACAAATTACATTTGCTATTGTCCAGGAAGTTGTCATCACTATTTGCAAGCTGTAATCATGTAACCTGCTTAAGTCAGGAGTCTAGGTCTTCATGTCCATTTGTATATGCAGCTGTGGTTATTGCTGTATGGAAGTGACCCCACGGGAGATCCTATTTCGGATGATCATAAGAATTTCCTGTCTAGTGATGGTGGACCTTGACTGTCCTCACAGTTTCATATCATGACATCCTCACCATTTGTTGTCTGAGTATTATCCTGAGATTGACAGTATCCTGAGATTCACAGTTTTTAAAGATACATGTGTTTTCAAACCTTTATTCCTTACAACAGAGATAATGAGGTATTTGTAAAAATATTTTAAAATTCTTTACACTTTCATTAGGCATTTCACTACCTCTTACAACATTTAAGGTCCAGACATGTTCAGGGTTGTCACTTTTTTGTTACATTCCTACCTTCAGTCTTTGATATGAGCTATATTAAAGACATTAATGATACTCTACACAGAAAATAACAGTAATTATCCCTTTTTTCTTTTAAGTATTTTGTTTCATAATTGGCTGGGACCTAAAAACCCCTCAAATATGATAGTAATTCTCTTCAAGTATCTAAAAAATTTTAATCTGTTTTAACCTTTTTATAAATTAGGCTCTTGAAACTTTGTTACAGGAATGCAGTTAGAGGAATTTCTTGTGCAACAGGGATATGTTGTGAAGCAAAAAGTTGGGAAAAGCTCCCCAAATGGGCAAGATATCAGTAAGATTTTCTTTTCAAGTATAAAAGTTGCTCTGGTGTTAATGTTTCATGAAAGTAACCTAGAATTTTGTTTCAGATTCTATACTTTGTGCTGCTTTAGAAAATTTCAGAAAGAAAGCAAGCACAGGGGTTGAGGATGACAAAGAGTTTCCTGAGCCAGTCCACCTGTGCATTGGTGACAGTTTCTCTTGTGTTGTTACACACATTCTGTCTCCACATGACTTTGTCATACAGAGGCTTGACAATGCTGGTAAGTCTGTCAGCTGTTTAGACTTTTAATTACTTTTTCTTATTGGAACCTTCAGTGTGCTTCTCGCAGGCATTTAATAAGTTTAAGCTGTAGTTGCAGCATATAAAATGAAAAAAATTACCTGCTGTTTTCTCCTCAGCTCAAAAGGTATATCGCTTGCCTGAAAAACTATAGAGAAACGGGTGTATAGTCAGGATTCCTAAGTTTAAAATATCTTGAATACTTGAAGACCTCCCTACATTTTTGGCGATGAAACATTATTTCTCAGTTAAATTATATGGAAATCCATATTATAAAATATTAATATTGATAAAAGGTGATAGCAAAACTTTCATTGCTTAACTGGTGCAGCTTATGAGTTAACAACAGTAAGAATATTTGTGGAGTAGTGCTTAGGGTTATGAATTTCCAACTGGAGAGCTGTGGGTAAAAATCGGCGTTGTTCTCCCAATGAGCAAAGTAATTCACTCAGATTGTTCCAGCAAAATGTGCAGCTAATTAAATGGGTACAAGTGACACTTTAGTCAGAGAAAAAAAAATGATTTGGGGCTTGTGATGGGCACCTGATGGGAATGGTGTTTTAGTCACATCTCAAGTCTTGTGCTGTATGTTAATTATTTAATATTTTTTTAACTCATTGGCTTTTATAGCAATTTCTTTCCTTCATATCTGATACAACCAGGTGCCATTCAAGAGCTGCAGATCAGACTGAGAGATCACTGTGTGCAAACCCCTTCTTCTGAGAACTATAGGCCAGCCCCTGGCACTGTCTGCTGCTCCCAGTTCACAGGTGGTCAAAAAGCTGGAAACTCAAAAAACACAAAAGTATTATTCTAAAACATTAAAGCCTATATGCAGAGAATATCCATAAATTAAAGGTGACATTCTGTACTTGTCTCATGTTCATCTTTCATGTCAAACCTGAATAGTTTGAGTATACAGCAAAAATAGCAATTTTAACTTCACTGTCCTAATACTTATGGAGGGCACTTTAACTTTTTAATGCTTAGTGTTAACTTTGATCCCTAATGTCTTTTGAGGTTATTTTGTAAAATGATTACAGTTTAAGAATAGCTAAATGGAGTTAATTAACCTTACATCTTCCTTTGTAGAGGACAATCTGTGGTACAGGGCTACAGTGCTTGGTTACTCATCTGAAGATAGAGTCTTTGTGGGATACATAGATTTTGGAAATTCTGAAGAGCTAGAATTGAATCGCCTCCGTCCTGCTAATGAAGAGTTCCTCAAGTTACCAATGCAAGCTATCACTTGTAGTTTACCAGGTATGTATTTAAAATCTGTTGTTAATAACTAATTTCTCGTGTGAATTTGCAGGCCTCTGAGTGGAATTGCCAGTACAGGATTTTACATGGAGTTTAAGTCCTGTAGTTCAGCATCTTTCATTTGAGTGTGGGCTATGGCAGACCATGAGCTATAGCAGTCTATAGCCTGGTTCCACATGTGTTATTGCCATGTGGCCTAAGTGTTGCTGAAGTTTGGTAGCCTTCAATCAGCAAGGTTATCTTTAGCTTGCTATGTACAATCACCCCTGAGACCTGACAGGTACTTATGAACTTGCAGTGTCAGTGAGAGGTGCATCACTCTTGTAAGGCAAGTGGTGGGGTTTGTCCGTAGTCCTTTATCATTCTATGGTAGTGTGAGGTCATGGCAGTGGGCTGAGTCAGCCGATAAGCAGTCGTCGGTTCCAAAATAATTATAACATTCATTTTCAAACTCCATATAAAGTTGACAAGGGAGATAAATTTATAAAACCTTTTTAAAATCAGTTTATTGTTCTCCCCATATAGATTTTGTAGCCTTGCTATTCACTGTTACAAAAAGTGTGGATTTTCTGCCATCCCTGTCTTTTGAGTTGGAAAAGTTAATATATATATATAACTAAGGGTGTTCATATTAAAAAAAAAAAACCAAAGCCAGATCATTGTGAATAGTTTGTGGGAAAACTGTAAATAAAGGCAAAATATCTGATATAAATACAGTATGCATACCTTGTAATCAGTGTTTAGTAAAATATACTAAAGAAATAATGTTCTAAAGAAATAAATCTTCTTCCAGGTCACCATTAGTCTTATAGTTGTAGCTTTATTTACACTGAGGCTGTTCAAGAAGGTGAGGTCACTCCTTTGACACCTCAGAGGGGTCAGATTCTCCCATGGTGGTGGGCCTGATCTTGTCATTGCGGTGCTGGGAGCAGTGTGTGCTCTGATCCTGCAGGCACCTATGATCGAATACTGGTACCTGTCACATGTTTAACAGCCATTGATGTTTCTGCATTGTTGCTTCTTCTTGAGCTATATAGCAGAAATATCCTAATGTGTAATTCTTTTGGGTCTGCAGATATCATGCTGACATACTGTAACATTCTTCTACAGTACCTAGTATTGAGCATATACTGTATATAATCTTGTTGTTCCTGGATACCCCTCTTGTGGTTTGTTACAGTGTTAATCACAAATGCTCTTCTCACTAACACACATTTCTAAACTGCTATTTTTTAGTTTTTGTGGCTCTTTGAAAGTGGTGAGATATTTTTAAACCATTCTATTAGTCTAACATTTAACATTGAGTTTCTGTTCAGTACCTTTTACTTCTGATCGCTCCAGATGTACACTTTTGGTTGAAGCCGTGGCAGCCTCTTAAATTACTTACAGTTGAGATGTTTTTCTCCATGTTTTCTTTGTGTTCTTTCTTGTAGATTCAGCAACATTTATTTTGACCTTTCCCTGTTTTTATATTCTTAGGTATAAAGCCAGTTTCAGAAGAGTGGGACTCTGAATCAATTCTGGTGATGAAGAAACTAGTGAACACCAAATTTCTGAAAGTTCGAATCCTAGATAAGGTTGATGTGAAGGCTCTAGTGGAACTGACAGATGAGTACAGTGATCCTCAAACTAATATTGCTGACTTGATGGTTGCCATGCGATGTGCCGTCATTGATTTGGATTTCAGATCCCAGACAGATCAAACGGAGGGAACAAAGGAATCCATCAGTACGTGAAATTCCATACAATTCAAGCTAAGCATTTTATATTCTTATCCAAGTTTTCAAAGTAGTTATATTTGTCCATACAATTAGGAGTACTAATTAAACATAACTCACCATTCCACAAAGATTTGACATCTGCTCCTACAAGCATGTTTATTAAACTTCATAGTTATAATGAGGGATTGTAATAGCTATATTGGCAGTATATGATTTAATTATGTACATGTGATAGTGATTGCATGTAACAGTAACAGAATATGGTGCACATGACTAGGTATGTACTGTATGCAAGTATTAATCAAGAGGACAGACTCCATTTCTACTGTAGTTGATATTGCTAGGAGAAAGTTAGAATTTATTATTGTTTTTAATCTATTCATTGTGTGTTATTAAAAATGACTCCTTTGACTTCCATTTCCACAAATAATAGAAATGATACAGTACATGTTTTATTGATTTTTTTTTATTATCACTGTTTTAAG
Source organism: Atractosteus spatula (assembly GCF_055471065.1). Classification (NCBI taxonomy): domain Eukaryota; kingdom Metazoa; phylum Chordata; class Actinopteri; order Semionotiformes; family Lepisosteidae; genus Atractosteus; species Atractosteus spatula. Next base: position 36,519,672 of record NC_142710.1, on the reverse strand, counting down.
ATTCCATGACTCCAGCTAAGAAGCTAGAGTGGACATCAACAGAACTGCCCAGTAATGAAACAGTGGATGTAGTAGTGAGTGTGATTGACAGTCCTAGTGAATTCTACTGCCAGTGTTGTAATCCTAAAGGTGGGGTGAAATGGACATGTTTGTTCGCTTTAGTTTAACTTTAGTCTTCTATTATTTCAGTTAGGTAAATAAGGAGTTACAGTTTGGAACTCTGTGGTTTTATGACGGCCTTCAAATTGTTTTTGCTTATAAGATCTACAGGGTTTAAAGAATCCTCAAGGATAGATTCTAACTTTTAAGACATGTTTGTCCTTTTCTATACTTAATGTAGGTTGTGTGAAACCCCAATAAAAAGGTAAAAGAACAGCTTTGACAGAATCAAGTAGTTTACCTTGAGAATAAATGTCAAACTTCTAGGTTTCAGGGGTGCAAATGACAAATGGGTTTTTTAAAGATTAAAGTGACTTGATATGGATACTACGGTAGTGTTTTGTGTTCTCAGTACAGAAGGGGTTTCTTGTCTTTTTTAGTTGAGTTTGTGTTATCTTCCATGTATGTTTTTCTGTGATTAAACTCCAGATAGGAGTAGGACAACATAATATATCAATTTTTTTTTTGTTTTGTATCTGTTTTTTTCTAGATTTGCAAGCCCTAAATGAGATGTCTGCTAATTTGTTAAAATGCTCTCAGAAGGCCAGTGAAGGATTTACCCCTGTCATTGGAGAACCCTGTTGTGCAGTGTTTCCAGGTACATATTTGAAACCACATCTCTATTCAGTACAGTGTCAGAGAGACCACTATAGATCTTTAAACCTGTATGTGGCATATCTAGCTAAAGCTGAGGTGATATGTGTTGTATAGATCAGTATATATTTATCTTTTGAGCAATATCCAATATTCGTTTACTATAGCTTTTTTTCTCTACTCAAATGGCAGTTTAACTGGACATAGTTTCTCCCTAGTCTCTTCTTATTTTTACTGATCCTGTGTGTCCAAGCAGGACAACAATCTGTTGTGGTAATAAGTTATAGTACTCTGAGATTTTTTTTCAAAATTCAACTGTGGTACAGTGCATGTTTAGTGTTTGACAGGTTTCTTCTAAATCCCAACAAGGGAAGAAAGTAAAGTCTGAGCTTTGTGCCAAATAAAATATTTCTCTGTTACTTCTTTTGTTGATCCTCCTTTCTGTAGCTTAGACTCTGTAATGCAAGTGGCCAGAGCCGATATATCTTAGGTTGTGCAGTGTAGAAATGTAAAATGTTCACGCATAAACCATACTGCTGCAGAAGAAACCTCAAGCATATCCATTTAAACTGCAGTCAGAAAGACAGATGGCTTCACATTCTTTTTGTCATGGACATGGTCAAGCCTCAGAAGAGTGCAGCAGATCTCAGGTTTATGATGTGACACTGGGGATCAGCCCCTGAGTATATGGAATCTGTACCTTTGAGGGAAAAACAAGTTAAGAGCACTTTCTCTAAATTACACATTTGTCTAGAAGCACCTGAAGCATCCCGACAACATAATTAGCTAGTAATTAGTTATGTTAAGGATGGTGATAAGGTTTTGTACATAACTTGGCTATGCTTTCTGAATTGATAGTTTAACTTATTGACCTTTTTTATTTGATGGCTTTTCTTCACTAACATACCCTCCTTCCAACTATCAAATTAAAAGAACATCCTATTAGTTCAGAAAAATGAGTATTGTATTGTTTCCATATGTATAAACTGCTAATAAATGTTTATTTTAATCATTAACCTCTGTGCTGTAATCTAAATCCCCTGCATGTTTTCTAATAAACATTTCCTATCCTTTAGTATGCTTAAATAATTAATGTATTGACTGTATAGAAAGGGTTATATAAATAGAAATATAATAACAGATTTTTAACTTAGAAGTTTGACTAAAACTCTATTGTTTTAGATTTTAATCAATACATTTCCCCCTTATGTGTATATTATTTTTTGTCTGTACATTACAATATCAAAATTATATGGACTTGTCTGTCTTACCATGTTTAATTTCTACAGGAGATGGTAACTGGTATCGTGGAATGATCAATGATATTGGGCCTAAAGGTGCTAAAGTTTATTTTGTGGATTATGGAAACACAAGTGAAGTAGCTGTGGACAAACTCTGTGCCATTTTGCCAGAATATTTGATGCTTCCATTTCAAGCAATAAAATGTTGGCTTGCAGGTACAGTTAGCAATTTTATTTTTTTTCTTTATTTTAGTAGACTAGAGTACTAGTTCTAGACAATTCTAATTCTAGTCTAAATCCTGGTATTCTAAGAAGATTTACCTTATTAAAGATATATGTGTTGCTCAAGAAGGTTTTATTTTCCATTTTGACAGCATAGTAAGTGATGAAATATTTTAATATTTATCACCAGGTTCTTGTTGTTACATTAATATTGTTGCAATGTTATATTTATTATGATGTAATTACATTAACATTATTCAGTGTCCTGTGCTTGCTGTAAATTAATTACACCTTTCTGATCACATTTCCTGATGTTCAGTAGTGTAAAATTAATGAGGTTTGCTTTGGAACCACAGCCAAGTTTCTTATCTTGTCTGGATATAGTTCAGATTCTCCACTAGAGGTCACTAATGCTATAGAAGGTTTTAAAAAAATCCACGAACATGTTACAGCAGTCACAGTTTGGGTAATCTGATTGCTAGCACTAAATGAGAGGTGCTTTAATGTTGTCTTCAAGGTGTGGAGCCTGTGCAGAGAGAGTGGACAAAAGATGCCATTAAGAGATTTCAGGCTCTTATAGTTGGAGTCCAGCTTAAAGCAAAAGTCCTATGTAATGGACAAAATGGGTATGGCATCGAGCTGGTAAAGAGAGGACAGAACATTGCTGAGAAGCTTGTTGCTGAGAAGCTGGCTGTGTGCAATAAAACTGAACCCACAGGTATGAGTAGTGTTAAGATTGCAAAATTCCCTCTCCAAATATTCTTTGTAACACAGTGTTACATGATTCCTCATATACTATATACAGTATATGCTTTCTGGATCTTTTGTCTTATGTTGTTAACAATTGCAATCAACACAGTGATTGACAGTTGTTCCTCTGCCTGTATTTCATGTTGTAAATATAGTATACTGTATAAAATTTGCTAAAGCATGTGAAACGCAAACACCATTGATATTCCTGAATTTTAAACCTATGAAGTACTTATTTTACCCTGTTTTTTATTTATGCATTTTACAGAGCTTTTTTTACATTTTGTTAGCGCTTTAATATGTTTTTAAAATGGTTGTTTCTTTTAAAATTCGGTAAAGCAAACAAACAACATCCATTGTAATCAATTTGCCTACCCCTATGTTTCACGCAGGGTAACTTCTGCAATGACAACCTTACTTTGGTTTCTGTATTGCATTGAACTCTTTGATCACTATAAGGAAACTGGGGTACTGGGTCAATAATGTCTTGTATTAAGTTCCATTATACAACAATTTAAAACATTATCTGTTCTGTCCTTGTTTGGTCCACTGAGTTCATTTTCCTCTCCCCTTAGGTGGTTCTTTTCCAAAGGACTGGAAAACAGTGGAATTGCCCACCAGTGGAACTTTCCAGCTGCACATTGTAGCTGTGAGGAACCCCAGCTTATTCTATGGGTTGAAAGACAGCAACGAAGGTGATGAAAGTATAATGAGTATTTCAGAGTTTTCACACTGCTTCTTCATACCATTTACAGAGCTTGTAATAATGATCAGCTTCTTGGAATAAATATATTGCTGGGCTCAGCACACATGCAACATTGGTTATATTGAAAGCTTAAATTGTAAGAATTCTGATTCTTCTCCGTACTTTTTTTTTTCCAGTGGATGTGAAAAAATTGGAAGCTCTCATGGCTGAATTGTCCAGTTACTGCAATAAACAGAGTTACAACCCTAATTTAAAACCTGAGGCAGGAGTGGCATGTTGTGCACAGTTTTCAGGTAAGGTAACTTAAGTGCAGTCCAGTGAATACAGTACAAGCTCAGTATAAATCTAAACAAAAACTGGCCTGAAATCAGAACATTTGTTTGGGTATTTATTCATTTTCACTAGCCTTATGACAGTGAGTTTTTTGCCCTTTAAACCTTGCAGGCATATTTGTAATTTATACGTTCTACAAATTAATGCTGTATAGAACCCTAAGAATTTCTGTTTATTCACTGCTACTGCTTTGGGATTGCTTGCCAATACTACGTACGGTACAGTATATACAGAATAGAAACAGGCAGAATGGCAACTGTATAGTAGAACAGCTTTGCAGAGCAATTACAGCCGTCAGGAATTTCATTCATTTGTGTACCTCTTCACCTGGTCTGAATAATTTGAGACTTGGAAAACCTTTCTTGTTTTTTTTGCTTGAAACAAGTGCAGAAGACTACTCAATACATATAAAAGTTTCTAAAATGTGGTCTTCAAACACCTAATTTCACATGCAGCGTTTTCACTTAATTTCACTGTGATTTCTTAACAACATTGTTACTTCAAGTGAAACTTGGAGAAATCAGTTCATTCTGTGTTTTTACACCTTTTAGTTTAAGTGATTGTGTTTAAGGCTCATAGTTATTAGAAGCCACAGCTTAAATACAGTTTTTTGTTCTACTTTCCAGTTAGTTACTTCTTGTATATAGTGTATTGACAGAATTGAGCATTATCATTTAATTTTCTTGCAACTCAATTGAACTCCCCTTGTGGAAAGGTCTATACAACATAATTAGCACTGTAATAAGCACTTGTCTTTAGTTACAGTAACTTTTGTTCCTTTTGCCTGTTTCACACTGAATAGCATTGCACCTACAGTAGGTAGTGACTTGGTGTCAGGTGAGTCAGATACTAGTTTTCATACTGCAGTTCAAACAGTTTGTGTCAGCCTGCTTCTTCTAGCCTTTTTGCAGTATTTGGTTGTAATTGCGTGATATAGACTTCTCTGAACTGAAGTGTTTAAACGTTAATAAGAAATCATTATGATTTGCCTTGTAAATTTATTTGAACTCAAAATAATGGCATGCCATAGATTTCTAATGGTTTTGCATTTGAACAGGAGCACCAATATGGGTGTGGTAAATGAACTTTATAGTAATCAATTAAATGACAGAATTTAATGTAATTAGTGTTGAAAATGTCATAATGACCTCACTAGCTACCCCAATAATAAAGTGAAGCTCTACTCGCCTTCTGTATATTTCTGCAGAGCTTCTTTCTGCTGTAAGCCAAGATTCTGTACAAAGGCACAACTGGCAATTTCAAATTGTATGTGTATATAATGCAAAATAATTGGTGATTCTAAATTTTAAAAAAGAAAGCTAAGAAAAGTAGAATATCCTTTCTCCATCAATGTAAAAAGTTGATTGAAAATAATGTAAAATACATTTATATAATTTTCTTTTAAAATACAGAGTTGTAACTTTTTAACTGCGTGCTGCTGTTTCAATTTTCACGGTGGGGTCACCATGTGCATGTCTTGATGTAGGTCTCAAGCTGATACTATGGCAATGTTTGGATTGCATAGTACTGTGCAGTATGTGCTGAAACCCAGACATTAAAGAAATTGCAAACAGATTGTGTATTGAAACTATGTGTATTGATTTAATTCTAATGCTTAGGCCTCACATGCCTTCTCAAACTTAAAAACAATGTTCTGAATGTATCTTTTATGTGAAATCCTTGGTCCTGCAGAGCCATAGTTTCATAGTTAATCTTCATAGTTTAAAAATTCTCAATTTGTTAACTCAAGGAACAATTCAATTGTATTAATTAGTCCTGAGTCTTTAATTAAGAGATCATTTTAAATGAAAACCTGTCAAAGAATTGAACAAATTAACTTTGTCAATTAATCTAAACAGAGATTGGATTGATATAAACTGATGACTGAATGTATCCCTTGCACTGATGGTTTACAATGATTTATTAACTGTAATGAACTGCTTTGCAAACTGTAATTGTGATAATGGTATGCTGTATAGTGTTGATAAGAACATTTGTTTCTTTCTTTTAACTGTTGATGAAAATAACCAGCAATCATAAATCATTGTGAAATTGCAGGATTGATATGCAAAGTGGTGCAGTGCTTAGCATTGCTGCCTCACTGGATTCAATTTCTGGGGTTCTACCTGTGTGGAGTTTGCATGTTCTCTTCCCACAGTACTTTTTCCCCCACAGTTCAAAGACATACCGATAGGTTAATTGACTTCTGGGAAATGTGGTTCCGGTGTGAGAGTGTGTCTGTGTGTGCCCTATAATGGACTGGCATCCTGTCCAAGGTGTATCCTGCTTTGTGCCTGTTGCTTGTTGAGTTAGGCTCCATCTCCCCTGTGACCCTGTATTGGATAAAGCAGTTAGAAAATGGATGGATAAGTGAGTTAAATTAGTTTTAGTAATCAGCAATTGCCTGCAAGCTCTGCTTGGGGGATTAATGAGGAAAACATTGCAAAAGTGAAAAGCAGCTGGTTTGTAATTAGCAGATTTTTAATGTTTTTAAATTGGTTTTAATCAGGAAACAATCAACATCTGGCAATTTTAAGGGGGTTGTCATGTGATTAAAAATAAACACTGAATTCCAGGATCCCTATAGAAACAATTCTCTGCTTTCTGCAGCTTACAAAGTAATAAACCTGAGCATTCCAGACATTTCCAGGTGATGGACAAAATGTTTATCGTCTGAAGACAAAGGTCTTAATATGTAGGTCAGTTTTATGGGGGCAGTTTTATGAGGACCAGCTGCCCTTGGTCCTTAAAAATACTTCCTGTCACAGACTGATTTGATAAGAGTACATGTACAAGTGGAGTTACAAAATAAATTAATGTTGTACCTCAGTGTATTTAGTTAATCCCTTTAAATATTTTATAAAGAAACATATTCTTAAAATGTGGTTTTCTCATCTTCAGTTTTTTGAAAATCATTCCATTGTTTCGGTTTAGATAGTGATTAATGTACTGTATTAGGTGAGTGATCAGAATGCTAACCGGTGCAAAACCTCTGGTAACAATTAGAAGGATTTGTAGTACAGTGGCACTTTTATTGCTTAAAAGTATTGTAAAAGGATGAAGAATTTAAGTTTTCAAATAGTGATACAGTAGGATAAGCAACTTCTAGGAAATATGCATAACATGGTTCCAGTCATGGAATTTCAGAATAGCTGGTAATTTTCTTGTCTGGTCCTTTGTAATTACATGTATAGCAGCTGGCACAACATTGTCAGCAATGTAAGTATAGTGTGACTACTTAGACTGCATATTCGCGTTCCATAGTGCATGCTAAAACAAGACAATTTCCAATTATGTGTTTTACAGATACAAAAACGGAAGCAAATAGGTGCATTAAATTTGGGATTTAGGTGACTACTGCAAAGAGCAGAGGTACCCTGATATAAAATCAAGTAAAATGTTACGTTTACAGGACTATTCAAATATTCAGCAGAAACCCCTTATCCATTGTCTGGAAGTGTGCCAGCATTGACATACATTATTTCTGAAACCTTTTTCATTTCAAACTGATTCAGCTGACCCAGAGGTTTTGCTAATATCTTTTATTGGTTTCTTTCTAGGTGATAAAAACTGGTATAGAGCTATTGTTCTGGACACCTGTGACTCTGAAGCCTATGTTCTTTATGCAGATTATGGTAATATAGAAAAGGTCCCACTTTCCAGTATTCTTCCCATTACAGCAAAGCATCTGGAACTTCCTTTCCAAATCATAAAATGCCAGCTTTCAGGTAAAAAAATATTTGCTAGGACGCATACTGTATATCATAGTATTATTGCTCCAAATGTCTGTGTTCTGTTTCTAGGTTGTCCAGGTTGAACTGTTTTTTTTTAAATGTAAACAATTCTTTGGTCAGCTTGTCTAGGTGTTGTTTGCAAATTTATATCCCTAAATTTATAAAAACATCAATTACCGTTTATATGTAATGTTAGTTCTTGAAACCAAGCTTCCATTGCAGGTGAACAATATGACAAAGTTTATTGTAGAATTAGTTCAAAGGTTTGAAAGTTTGTTAGAAGCAGAATTCTGAACCTTCAAAAGCTTGTCAGGTATATACTAAGTTCTGAATGTTTCATTAAAATATTTTTACTTGCCTAATAACTCTGCCAGGTGTGGAAAGCCAGTGTAAACACAACATAGGCACTTAAAATATCTGCCGAGCATCCCAGTAATCATACATCTACTGCTCACCTGTCATGGCTGCACCCTTCTGTCTTTTCTAGATAGGACTCCACCTGCAAGACATAATACAGTCTGTTTTCTCCGTGCAAGCCTGGAGTCTATTGTCAGCATAGTAAAGAACAGTATCAGTAAAAGTCCAAAATATATATATATATATGGCATGAAGGACACAAAATGTTAAACTCTACAGGATTAATTGTCATTTAAGACTTGATTACTGTGCGAGTTGGAAGTCCTGTATATAACCTCAGTGCTCAGAGATTTGCACTGTTGAGCACATTCTCTATTGGATATTTCCAGCAGATCATTAGAATGCAAGCTGTCTGTATTTTCATACCATATATAAAGCAGTAACATTGACACTGAAAATATTTGTAAAATATTTTTAAAAATGCAATGTCTGTACCACCATGCTTTAGAAGTAATAGAATTTTGAATAAAAATATATCACTTTCAAACAGGACTTTTTAGGGCCTTTTTGCTTTTTACAGTAGTCTTAGTCTTAACTACCATTTTATGTTTGTTTCCCGATGTATGTAAGGGGATATAAGGCTTCCATGAAAATTACTATTTGCAGGTTTGAAATTGAAATTGTTTGTTTTATTCTGCACTTTTGAAGGTCAAAGTGTATCCTTTAATACAGCCCTGTAATGTCATAACCTATACGGGAATAACAGGTATGGCTGAACCTGTATGTGCATATTGTACTATGCTGGACTAAAAAGCATTGAGGTTACAGAAGAATATATATACATACATTTTTATTAATCTTCTGACCTTGCAATAATGTGAGTTTGGGTTTTCTTTTATTGTTTTATGGTTGTGCATTCATGAAAACAGTTACCAATACATACAGTGCAGTCCATAAGTATTTGGACAGTGACACAATTTGTGCTGTTTTAGCTCTGTACTCCAGCACATTGGATTTGAAATGAAACAATGACTATGAGATAAAAGTGCAGTGTCGGCTTTAATCCAAGGGTATTTACATCTATATTGGGTGAACCATATAGAAATCACAGCCCTTTTTGTACATAGTTCCCCCCTTTCATGGGACCAAAAGTAATTGGACACATTAACATAATCTTAAATAAAATTTGGTGTGTCTGCGACCCATAGACATCAAAAGACGTTGGGTATCTTTCCTGGTGATGCTCTTCTAGGCCTGTAATTCAGCAGTATGCCTACATCCTGAAGAGTGTTCCTGAACAGTTGAAAAGGGGTTTTTCTCCACGATTGAAAGTATTCTTCGGTCATCCACTACTGTGGTCCTCCGTGGTCTACCAGGCCGTTTGCTATGGCTTAACTCACCAGTGTATTCTTACTTCTTAACAATGTACCAAACAGTTGATTTTGACTCACCTAATGTTTTGGCTATGTCTCTGATTGATTTATTCTGATTTTTCAGTGTCACGATGGCCCGCTTTAATGGCATTAACACTTCTTTGGTCCTCATGTTGAGAGACAACAGCAACAGACTCCAGATGCAAATGCCACATCTAGAATCAACTCTAGACCTTTTGTTAGCTCTCTTGTACATGAACTAATAATGCAACAACACACAGCTGGCCAAGAAACAACTGAGCAGGCAATTGTCCAATTACTTTTGGTCCCCTAAAATGGAGGGACTATGTATAAAAAGGGCTGTGATTCCTATATGGTTCACCCAATATAGATGTAAATACCCTTGAATTAAAGCTGACATTCTGCACTTTAACCTCATAGTCATTGTTTCATTTCAAATCCAATGTGCTGGAGTACAGAGCCAAAATAAACAAAAATTGTCACTGTCCAAATACTTACAGACTGCACTGTATATAAACTAATATCTAAACTAAACTAATTTCAGTACCAAGAGCTGTTAAAAAGTGGCATCCCATGTGAGTGGTCACACATAAACCAGTAGTAGTGATAGATGCAGCATGTGTTCATTAATATCATATTCTCTTAAAACTACTGAATAAAATTTGAAAATCAGATTTTGTAATGATCATTAAGTGCAATATTAATTTTCATGTTATCTAAAATCTTATGCTTTTGCATGTCTGGAAAGCCATCAAATACCCTTCTAAAAATCCCGTTTTTAGTATTATTTTATTTCTCATGTGGGTATGCTATTTTTAATGCTCATTTGCAATTTGCATTTTTTTATGCTTACTGTAATTTCTTTCATGGAACTGTTAAAATTAATGTTTGGGGTTTGTTTGACACCAATGAAAATAAGTGGTTTGTAAAATTTGCCAGGCTGCATTAAAAATTCCTATTTAAATTATATTATGATGTAAAGTTCTTGTCTTCTTGCAGAAGAGCTGTTTCCTGATGAGTGGTCATCTATGTCATTGGAGTGTTTTGAATCTCTCTTGAGGGGTAAAGTGATGGCCTCTGTAAGGAAGTTTGATGGCAAAATATACACAGTACATTTGACTGTTTGTTCCAACAATGGAAATGTTGACGTATCCAAGATGATGATAGAAAAGTTTGGGAAAATAAAATGTGAAACTGATGCAGGAGTCATTGTAACAGACACAAATGTAAAAGCTTTATTGGAGTCCAACACAACCTGTACTCCACCCATCGGTATGTGAAGTTGGATTGTTTTTCTTAATGCACTTAAAATTCAAACTTTGTGAAAACATGATATTCTTTTAAAGGTTCTCTTGTTTTTCAGGAGTTTGGAAGGAGTATTTTCATATATGATGTAGTTTAATAGATAAAACTTTATAATGTTTATAAAGTTAGGATTTCCAAAATGATGATTCATGATATTTAAGTCAAAATGCTTTTGTTTATTCTGTTGCAGATTCTCAGCCAACAAATGTAATGAAGTGTTGCTGTCAAGAACTTAAGGAAAAGGTAACTGTATTAAGTTAAGGTATAATTCCCGACCGTTGTTCGCATGGTGTCATTAATGTAACTGAATTTTCTTTTTATACATCATAATGGTTAATTATAAAGATTTTATGGTCATTTTTATTTTGCATTAGTCATTGTAATTTCTTGATCTCCCTTTTAGTACTATGCTTGAAGAGAGAATCAAAGTTCTATATTTTGCCTGTGTAGTTTTTCCATAGTTCAGTAAAACCAGTGAAAAAGTTATACATATTTCATGAATAATTACAGTATACTGCCTGTGAGGATGGGAAACGGTAATATTATAATGGACTGACAGCTTTTCAGTAATGACTAATGATAAAATGTGATGTCTTCACTTTTTTAACCAGAAGAACTGCTTTTTTCACAGATTGATAAACTTGAGGAGCTGCTTCTTGTGGTGATCAAAGAAATTGTGCATCCACAAAAAAAATACTAAGTATATTTATCAAATAACAGGGAGAACTGTTAAAGACATGGCATGTATTCTACAAGGTTTCGAAATATTTGTAGCCCAAATCCTGTTTTTCTAGCTAGGATCACACTTAATATTCTGTTGAGAGTAATTTTGTACGGGACTAAATTTGCACATTCTACTGGTTATAACAGTTTTCTGTGTTTTTTGGATATTGTTCTGGACATTTGGTCTCATGCTGTTCAAGCCGACCAAAGTATTTTCTGTTTTGAGAGTCTTTGTTTGATTGTGGTTCCAAATATTTTGGCCAGTGAGTGAAAGAGAAATGTTGCTGCATTTGAAGATGCAATGCTCTAAACAGCACTTTCCATGTTGCTGTATGAGTAATTCAGTTCTGATTGTAGATTGAAGATAAATTTCAGGTTTATCTTTATCATGTTGTTTATTTAAAAAAATGTTAAAAGATTTAATGTAAAAAAGCATACATGTTTTCTATAAATAAATCACAGAAGCTTACTTATGGATAAAATCTGTGAAGAGGAAATCTAGCAAGAAACGAAAATCAAGCTATATCTAATAAGTTCAGAGTATACTATATCAATGTATTAAACACTGTGTGCTCCCAAGCATCTCCAAAATACCATGCTAACAATGTAAGGAAGTATTCATCTTACTACAAGCTTCTGAGCCATGCAAAGATGTCTCGTATATACAGTATACTAGCTCTTATATTTATACTCATACAGCATCTGTAGAGACATTAAAAGGTCTGTGTGAAAATGCCATTGAACAACATATGTGTATTTGGGATATGTGTATTTGTATATATGTGGATATAGCTAATTTAGGCAATGTGGTATTGTTGAGGACACAGAAATACCAACATCTGAATTTGTTACTTGTCAAATTTACAAACGTTTTGTGAAAAAAAGAAAGTTTTCTACACTGCACAGTGTAAGAAAAAAAAATAGTTGTATATGTTAAGCTACTGGATATAAACAAATGAGCCAGTTTAGCCCATCTAGTGTGATAGCCAACTTTGATTGCTAGTAGATACAGTACTTGACCTTGATGTAAAGAAGTCTCCTGTTCTGTTTTTGAGAAAGCAAAACGTGCATCTGAAAATCCCCACAACAGCAACTGGTGCTTGAACAAGTAGTGTGGTTATTGTAAGAGGGTTGTTATATGGATAATTACATATTTTTGTATTAAAGAATTTTAATTTCTGACTACATTGTTTGGATAAAGTTTAGAGTAGGACCTGTATCAATGTGTGAGCTGCAGAGGAACAAGTAGAGGTTAATTCCATTGTGAAAACTTCAAAGAAAACATTTTTCTGAGGACCTGCTTTCAGGTGAATGCAGGAATTATTTTCACTTTGGAATTATTTTGTTCAGTATTATATTGTGATGTATTTCAGCTATTATTATGCGTAGCTACAATATCTTGTCTAAACTAGTTACCAGTGTTAAATGTACTCGTATATCTTTTTCATTAATGCATATTTATATATCTCTTAGGCAAACATAGCCATAAAGTATTAACAATCAAGGGTGGAGGAACCAGGATAAAAAATATGAATGTGGAATTTGCCTCCTAGTGATTTGAGATTACTTTGGGTGGTGAACAAGGCAAAGCAGTGTTTGCACACAGAGATTTAATGCATCCTTTTTATTAGTCACACCGGTACAACTGCAAAAAGTAGACCATACAGAAGGCATTTTCACATGGCTCATGAGGCTTTGTTAAAATTGATTTTTTAAGCAGTTTGACATTACATGAGATGTACATAGAAAAAAGATGACCTAGTACATTTTGAGCTGAATACCTTACAATAAGTAAATCCAAGTCACAGTATGTTACTTTAATTAAAGTTAGAAAGCATTTTCTTCTTGATGGGACTAAGACTTGACAAATTAGTCGTCCTTAGTTATAATATGACTGTTTTGTGTTCTAACATAAAAGTATTTGATTTAAATAGATCTATCAGAAAGGCTGGTGAGAATGAATCACTATAATGTTTGTTTTGAAAACTGTCCAGCATTTAGTGTTCAGACTATCTTGTTGCGAGTTGTTCTAAATGTAGGGGCATCTCTTATCACATTCAAGCTCCTGGCATTGCATTTGATTAGCTTTGGTTTGTACAGTAGATACACATAAAACTAGTATTAGAGCTTTGGATTCTAGAATAAATTGAAACATTAGTGAAAAGCTATTTCATTGATACTGCAAAGTTTGGGTCTGTGCTGCCTGTGATGTGTTTAAAGATGAGTTGCTCAAAGGTGGCAATATCAGAGAGGTCTTCCAAAACTTCCTTATTCTCCCCAGTGTAGTGTTGCTGGGTTCTTAGCTTCAAGCTGAAATGTAAAAAACACACATGAAAATTTTGAATTTTAGTGGCTGTAAAAAGAATTATTGGCAATTATATTAAAAAAGATTTCCAAAGTTGCTTGTGGGTCTGTTTAAGGGACTCAAGTAAAAAAAAAAGTAAATTTCTAACAATGCCAGTTTCATAACAGCTTATTAATAGTTCTTACAGCACAAAGTAAAGAATTCAGTTTAAATTCTTATTTCATTTAGAATGGTTTATTTCTGTTTTTTTCTATTTTTTCTGTAGAGCTGTGAAAGAATACTTGACAGGTGGTTTTAAAGTGCTATTCAATGGACAATACATGGATGTCATCTAAACCTTTATTAACTACCCCTTTTCAACTGTTTACCTTAAATTCCAAAATAAAGTATTGTTTATTTAAATAATACCCTTAGTCAAAAGATACATAAAATTGACATATTAAGATTTTTCCTAAGATTGTTTCTACATTGTCATAGAAGGGGACATGTTTGAAAGTTTTGGCACTTTAGCAGTCCTATCTAGCACCCTCCGCTTGTTTTTAGATTGACCAAATACACTTTAATTGTTCATTTAATTTTACAATTGGTATTGTAAAAACGTAATATTAACATTTCTTTCAACTCTCATAAAGGTTTTGGTTTGTAATTTACAATAAGTTTTTCTGTTGTGTTTAATAAACAAGCCATGTAAAAAAATGCAGTGTTGTTTTTGCAGTGGTGTTTTACTTTTAGGACAAGGATATTAATTTTAGGACATTAATATCTGATTCCAATACTGACAAAATAACAGATAATATTCTTTTTTCTAATGAATAATTGTAAGACCTATTCATTATTAATGTACTGACCTTGCACAAACTAAGCAGAAATTAATTAACATTTTCTGTTCCCTGGAGGAAGTTCTTTACTGCCTATTTGTATTAATTGCATTTCATTTGCTATTTTCAGCATTTTCTGTCCCACTCTGTCCATACCCTCCAGGCAGTGATTAGTGGCTGACCATTACAAGTAAACCAGTAGGAGAGTTTATGGCATAGCTAGCCAAGTTACACACACCTCTCAATTTCCACTCATGCACAGCTGTACCTAGAGAGGTCTAGACTTTGTTTTTAACGAAAAGGACGCAACCCATACAATTGCTAAGAGATGTATGAACTGTTATAGCACCTGGGTAGACAGGCAACTGTATTCATAAACAGCATTTAGGATTTAGTCATTTCTTGTCCATCTTTAGTTCAGGGATATGTATATGAAGCTTGATATTATAGTAATTAGGCTTAAGTAAAATCCTTCAATCTTGCACTTTTGTATAATAATATTTGTTTTCCCATGTCATAAAACATTTTTCAGAGTTGTGCACTGGGAATAGGTCAAGAGGTCAATGCCTACTCTCCTTCTGTCTTTGCTCATTTGGCCACCCCCTTTTCTAAGGGATTTTAATATTTTTATTTAATCTCATATTAGTGCAGATGTGTCAATTAAGAACAATTTCTCCTTCACAGTTCCAACCTTGAATGTATCCATTTATACACCACAGGATTTGTTTACTAAAGTAGCATGTTCAAAGGTACAACAGTGGTCACTCTGACACCCTTCCACCCCCACCAAGAATTTGAACCCACATCTCTCTTCCACAGTGCTGTTCAGATAACAATCAGCATGTGGAAACATTAGTGCTTGATGAAGATTTATGAACTGACACAAGCCATGAAACATACTTGAAGCATCACCTAAAGACAATTGCATAAGTGCAACAGATTCACAAAGTTATCAGGAAAATTGCAATCTTTTGTAGCTGGTGCTAAGAAGAAAAGCCATTCTGATTCATTTTACAGAAGAGCTATGGTCCTCCCTTCTGTTAAGTCCTCCCCTTACGCTCAAACAAAGTGGCTACTGTCTGTTCCCTATCCTAGTCAGTGGGATTTACCATATTTTAGGTGTCTTCCTGTAGTTTCTTGTGTAACCTGCATAGTGTTCTACAGCAGTTTAATACCAAGAAATATTACACATGCAAGTACTGTATGTACAGTATAAAGCTTAACGAAGTGATTAAACATCCCCATGCTAGTCGTACGTTACAGTCTGCTCTTTTTAACAGTCATACTTGCCATTGGGAAACCTGTTAATATTTAAATAAAAAACAAGTGTGCCATGACGTGCTCAGGTTTCTTAGACAACAGTGTCTATGATCACTCGTTGAGACTTTCAGGAGTGCAGGGTTAACCTCTTAGAGGTTTTTCAGTACAGTTTTTCGCCAAGCGTTTTTCTTCATGGCAAATGGAACGTGTTGTATACAATTTACATTTTAAAGCATGTTTGTACTAAAAATTCGCAACTCATTTGAGCGCGATTTGTTAGTCTGAAATGGCAATAACGGACAACAAGGCTTGCTGATGACTTGACAGTTTTTAAGACGGTTATAAGATTTGACAGACCAAAAAAACGTGCCGCAGTTCTTCAAATGTGCACTAGAGTACACATGCTGGTTCATCTATCTCGGGCAATTAATGGGTTAACAAAAAATATTAAACCTACTGTAGGGCTGGAGCAGTTTGTCGACTTCGTGCTGTAATATATTTAAAGGGTATTCATATCGTGTGCTTTAGTTGAGAAGATACAAAAATCAATGATGAACGAAGTTTAATCGGTTTTTTTATATCTTAAAAGGCATTGAAAGCTTTATATAAGTGCACAACGGAGGTCAACTAACTAGTCGACGTTTCGATGTGGAACCCACAGTTAAATATTGATTTCTTTGATCAGACTTTTAATGCGCGCTAATGTTGACCGTGACAAAACAGGTGGCATTACCCGCCCGGATCAAGCTTCTTAGTTGAATATAGAACTGCTGCTGCTGAACTGAAGCAGCGCCGAAAGCAATTACACTACAGTCCAAAGCGAATAGATTATCCAAAACTAATAAAATCAGTCAACTGCAGTCACTCTCATAGTAGTGTCGCGGTCTGATGTTTTGCAAATGGGAACAGAATTAAAGAATCCAGGATAAAGAGGGAAAAAACCAAAGGTTGCTTCTAAAGGGCTGTTCTTTTAAATTAGCATCAGACAAAAAAAGCAGCGACCGTTCAGTCACTGCTGTTCCACGCGGAAGTGAAGGGGAGAGATTGGAGATTTCTGTAATGTGCGAAACACAATTACAAGGGAGTTTGCACGGCGGCTGGATTTTCAGGTCCACCACTGAGTAAAGAAGAAAGAGACCCTTAAGGGTGAGTAATCTCGAGTACACAAGGTTACATTATAGAACTCCGAATAAAGAAGATTCAAATAAGTCCTCTATGTTTAGAGAAAATAATTCCTGTAGATCAGGTTTAGCTGAAAGTGCTTCTCATAGCATCCAGACCAGATAGCCACATAGTTCGTGTTAAGCAAGTGATCTGGTGTACTTCAGGTAGGTTTCTGAGACAGTAAATGTATCCTTAGAGCAGAGTAAACGCGTTTAGAAGTACGCTCAGTGAAAAAGAATTAGTTGAAACACGTTATGTGGTATGCTTTGTTTATACTGGAATATCAGTCCCCTTTTTTGTTTTCCTTGTTTGCATTTTTTTCTTCTGTCCCTTTCTTGTTTGTTTAGTTTTCGGGTTTTTTTGTTTTCGAAGAGAAGTTTTTTTCCGAGAATCGATTAGAATGAAATACTATTGCATACTATGCCTTCTTTAAATATCTCGTTATTTTAGTAACTTCGTATACATTAGTTGTTTTCGAGTATCGGAGATGTAGCAATGGGAATGTCAGACGTTTGCGTGGTAAACAGTCTCAATCATCCGTGTTAAAAGTGAGTAGCTAGCGGGCAGTCGACAACAGGGCGAAGGCAAACAGAGTAATTAGTGAAGTTAATATTCTACTATTTTAATCACTTCATTACGCATTTCAGAATACTTTGGATTTGTACAATAGGCGTTGCATTAAACTTACGTGGCTTTAGGTGCTTTATAGATTTGAACCAGATGCAAAAGGGAAATATTCGGTATAATAAAATGTTTTTTTAGCAGATCACGACCATTTCTTCTTGAGGCAGTTTATTTGCACAGCACTCTCTAATGCTTCTTTCAGAAATGCTAGATATGTCAGTTG
Organism: Atractosteus spatula; assembly: GCF_055471065.1. Classification (NCBI taxonomy): domain Eukaryota; kingdom Metazoa; phylum Chordata; class Actinopteri; order Semionotiformes; family Lepisosteidae; genus Atractosteus; species Atractosteus spatula. The sequence goes on along the minus strand of NC_142710.1, from coordinate 36,501,760 downwards.
TCATTCCTGGCATTTTATTGGGTATTAGCAAGCACCTTGGATTGGAAATAGCACACCTTAAGGTCAGTGGAGCAGAAGGTCAAAACTCTTATCTACAGTTCAGGGTTAAGTAACATTCTAATTTCACTGTTTTTTAAAGAAACGTGGGATTCACCTCCTCTGTACAAAATAATCGTTCAATACTTAATCAGAAGAAGGGTTTAAGGAGAATATTTTTTGCCTTAAAAACATTATTACAAGGTACAGTAAATGAGATCACGTCAATATTATTGCAGAAGAGAAAGATTTTGTAGTGTTTTCTCGGACGATGGCCCTCCTGTGGGTTAGGTAGATATGGGATTTCCCCACACTCTCAGTGGGGAAACAACCCTTCTCATTAATCCAAACAGTTGCACCTGTTGCTAAGACATCAATACAGATGTCATTGAGAGCTTTCTATATTCCTGCATAAATTAACTAAAACGGGGAATTAATAAATCTTCTAATCAATACAATTTTGTCAAAGCAATAGTTAACATTATTTTAAACATTTTTTAATATTTTAAGACACATTTTTAGAGCTTTAATCATTTCTTTCTCCAGTAGACAGAACCGTACGGCAAAGGGCTGTAGTTATAGCTTTGACTCACACAGTAGCTGTTTGATCCTTTTTTTCCTTTTCTTGGTTTAATGATCCAAGGCTTGTGTTATGAAACTGTTTGAACTCAGTCCAGTGACTTCCTTTCTTATTATTCAGAGTTTGTGCAGCCTTTCTTCTGGTCACGAACCATAAAAAGAAGGCAGGTTTTATGAGGGTTTGCTGCTTCTTTGGCTTAGGAAAAATCATTAGCTTTGTAGTGGAATAAATATTGACATTGAACTCCTCACTACCATTCATCTATGATTCAAACAAATTGCTGTCACATAAAGAGCACAAAAGATCTTCCTTCTTGTTTTGCCAATGAACACAACTTTTATACTGCCAGTCAAAATCATGTTTGGCCTTTTTTTGTGAATATGGATTTTATTGGATTAACAGTTATTAAAAAACTAGAAAAAAAACGCAAAGACAAATTCCTTGCGAGTTCATGGAATTCTTTAACTTTAAGTCCTATCAATTTAATTGGGTGACAGTCGATGATTTATAAAACCCCTTGATTGTTTTGTGACACACTGCATTGTACCACATTGTACAGACATTCACAATATCACAAAACACTCAGTTCTTTATAAAGATGTATTACTTTCTAGAAACCATTTAAATTCACTGTGAAGTAGTCTGAACACTTCCTCAATAATATATATTTTAGTTATTAAATTAAGAAACTTTACATCTAGAGATCAGCTCGGGTCTCAATGTTATTGAATGGAAAATAGCAAGAGCCAATGACTATTTGCCTATTCACAGGCAGATGCTGTTAAAATAAGGAATTTAAACCATGTAAACTCTTCTTGTGTATTTCCTCAGTCAACCTTGTCAGTAAATCCTTTGCCATGTAAGTATTCAGGTCATTACTAGGGATGCAGCAAGGCACAAACATCATTGTCCTATAAACAAATAGCTGCTTCTTGAGTACAGCTTTTTTGCAGCAGTTTGCACTGGTCTGACCATAGTTACAGGAAGTCCAATTTATGCGTGGTGACTACTATTGATTGTTCACATAAAATTTAAGCGTAAGAGCTGCTTAGAGTGAAAACAAAATCTGAGACCCTTGCACTTGGAGTGATATTATTTATGGGAAGCTATCCAAAATACAAATGTGTCTCTTTAGAATGAGCTGTTTAGTGGGAGATCTAAACTCACAAGTTAAAATAAACTAAATTTTCTGAATGGAATATCCTGGCAGGTTGTTGTGTTCAAAATAACAAAACATTAAAAATTATACAGGTACATGTACTATTGTTGTTCACCAAAGATTTAGAACCTTTAATTGCAACGGGCTCCACAAAGAGGAAGGCAGTATTTCATCAGTCAGAGATAGCCTTGTCCAACACAGAATTTTTTCTTCATCAGTGTATAGATAAGGGTCAATGTAGTCTCAGTAGGTGACCTTTACCTTTCATCAGTGAGTGGAGGTGTCAGAGTCAGAGTTATAAACTAATAGAGGTTGAATTCCCAATCACAATCTGTGCAATAGTTGCTTTGTTTATACTCCTGCGTTTGAAGGTTTCTGAAATATTCTCGTTTATCTGTTTTCTTTTGTTTTTCCCCCCATTCACACACCCCCACCTCACGCCTTTGAATGGTTCAGCGGTCATATGAGGATTTGACAGTCAAGATGGTTATCACAAGGTGTCGAAGTTGAGACTTCTAAACACATTTTTGTCCACCAAGAATTCTGTCAAGTGCCTCAAGATGTTTATTCAAAGGCCGGTTGGTTTTGTTTTCCACAAATACTTCTCTCTTAAAAAGGTGAAACCTGATTTAGTTTAAGGTGTTTTTTAGATACCTTAAAATTGTGATGTAGAAGTGACTAACTTGTGCCTTTTGCAATTGCCTTAGAGTTCCACATTTGTTCAAGTTTACTAATACTGAAGCAGAAACAAAAACATATAAATAATATATCTACACTGCACGCAACATTACGAGAATACACTTGCCAGAGTTGAATGCAAGTGATTAATTACAAGTCAGTTTTTTGCTTCAGAAAAGTATCATAACAGTGCTGCATTACAGCATAAAACATTTTAGAATTGTATATAGACTCCAGATCAGGAAAATGCTCCTTAGGAGCAGTTGGTTACTATGTATTTAGTGGTGATCCATTGAAATGATAGATTAGTTGACATAGAGTTACTTAATTATTTAAACTTCTTTAGGAGTGGAGACTACTCAGATATGTAGCTGAAAGCTTGTTTCTAACTTAGCAGTATTGTTAAAGTAAGAGAATTCCTGCAAAAAAGATCTATACATTGCTAATAGTCTTTGGAAATTAAGCTGTTACAAAGCCAAATAGAAACTAGTAAGACAGATTTCTGAAGCATGCTTGAAGAAATAAACAGCTGGAGTGCTGATCAATTAGTGTAATACAAAAAAGGAAATTCTTTGCATTCACTTATTCTGTGATTGCTACATTTTACTCTTTGAACTGCACCAGAGGTCTTAAATACTTATGTCTATAGTATGTTCACTACGGAACTTCAGCATTCCTCGCTGTCTGATAAGACCCTCTCTGAATTGCATATACTACAGTAGGCATTAATACATATTTAATGATTAAATGTGTGTCAGACTAAAAAAAAAGAATATTACAAAGCTCACTTTTTAATGTTTAATTTATTTTTCATGTCATCATCAGGAGAGCATTTCACTTTTTCCCAAAATTGGGAAAGCTGTTCTCAGTCCAGATTTATCAAAGCCCAAACACCCTTAGGAACCTTTTCCTACAGTTCTGATATTATTGAAGCAAGGAACAATACTATTTCTTTCCTCTTGAGAAGGCTTTGTAGGGAAACAGTGTGTTTGTCCTATATTTAACGTAACCTAAACGTTTTTTTTTAATAAGTCATTACTAGATTAATAAGCCATTTTATATCTTCAATGTGGTTCAATTTGTGGAACATTTATGCATTCTTGAAACAAGCTTTAACAAACCTTACCAGGAATAAGTAGCTTTCTGATAATGGTTTTATGAAAAGAGAAATTTTAACAGGTAATCCATCTCACTGAGCAAATAATTGTGTGGTAGACACCTGGTGTGAGATCAATTGCGCTTGCATCTACTGTAGATATTCAAACCTGGACTAAATCCAGCACATGCGTACTGTATACAATCCCAGTAGCCAGTGAGGAGAAGGATATCATAATCATTTGCAAAAGCCCAGTTTTATTTAGAAAGCTTACTGGGGTTCTGTTTTGTGCTTTTGTTGGCTGTAAGAAGGTATCATATAAGTCCAAGCTAGAATACTTGGGCTTGGAACTATAATGATAACAAATGCATTTTTGTCAGTGCTTTAATAATTATCCAACATATTTAAATTAGTTTGAAGTTAAAAATGAAAGAATCATTATGCAGTTAAGCTAAATATGGTCTTTTGTTGTTCTTAAATTCAGTGGAATTAAGGTCATATGCACATCTGCTCAACATGTTCTCTCAATTAGGTCTCGAGTCAAATTCCAATGTGAATATTTCACCATATCCAAGCTGGCCTTTTAATTATGACCCCTTTGATTTTATGTGACCAAGGTTAATAAATTTCATTATTCTGAAATTTCTCTGACCTTCAGTTCTACACTAAGATGTGATGTTTGGTTATGTTTTTTTTTTCACTTGCGTCAGTGCTGAAGCTCCTAATTAAAGAATAATAAATGCATAATGTGGGTGGGGAAAATATTTATTGTTCCTTCAAAGTATTTTTTCTACACATTGTTTTGCAGTTTAAAATGGTTTTGGTGGAGGAGTAAGTGGGTGGTTTGATGAAGTAGAGGAAAAGTATTTTTCTGGGATGTGGGAAATTCACTGTCGGCATCCACTTAATTTGACTCCCAAGTCTGGCCTTTGAAGCAGGGACATTACTGTGAAAATATGCCATATTTACAGACTGGTCTCCCACTACTATACACAGGTGTTTTCATTCCCATTACTTTAGTTACAAGGGTTTACAATACATCTCTGACATTCTTTCGTAAGACATTTTACCCACACTGGGATGGAATACTTTGCCAGGCATAAAGTGCCAAAATCTTGTTTTTCTGTTCAGCTTGTAAATGTATGTCTAATAAAGTGACTGAAAGAGGTAGAGAAAGCCTTGCAGTGATTATTGTTATTGGTGACCCCAACACAACTCCGTGCACAAACCAGAGGACAGTCCAACACCACGTCATCTGGAAGCCTGGCTTTGTGCAGAGCCTAATGCTGACACTCATGCTCAGTTTTTACCCCAGGCATAGAAGCATTGTGTGAAAACTGAATAGTTTAACTAGATTTGGGGGTGTTCGCTGTTAGAATATTGGACAGTGAGTAAGCTCAGCTGTTGTTTACAGGAAAATAGAGGGTGGGGAAATTATCAATCATTTACAGTAGATTCGCGATTATCCAACCTCAACAGGACCGATGTATGTCGGATAATGTGGAACCTGAGTAGACAGATTATAGATTAATGGACGCGCAGTATAAGTATGAAATCTGGTTAATGAATCTACTATAATACTAAAATAACATAGTACAGAACTATTGTTAGTTATTATTTTAAAAAATGAGCGATTGAAATCTTTTTCCCAGATGTGCTTCTCTTCCTTGCGGCAAGGTCTCGCCAGCGTCTCAGTAACTTGACATCGGCAGCAGTTGCCTCCTCTCGTTGTTCAACTTAAGCTAGTGCCGCTTCAACAGCCTTGACCCCTTCTAGTCCCAGTGCTGACCCACCGTCGTCATCCTCATCGTCTTCATTGCTGTAAAATTATATTAAGGGAAAATACAATCGGAAAAAATAATATTCACGAGGGCGCGAAATCGCCAAGTAAAGCTACAGTACGTCAATAGCAGTACGTGACACACGGAGAGTCGGAGCAGCGTCGGATTGGGCAAAATATAATGCACGCGCACGCATAGTGTACAGCATATACTGTGCACTATGGTGATTAGCTACAGTACGTGATTGGCTATGTCGGATAATCACGACTCTGCTGTATTTGGATGCACTAGTACTCTTCAGTTTGGCAGACGCAACAAAACTGGTCGTACCCACAGTACTTTGATTTTTTGAGTCCCAACCTGGACAGGACGGATGGGATTTAGATGGCGCCTTTAATATTCTTTTGCACCTGGAATTTTCAGTATCTGACAACATACTGTATGTCCAATGGCTAAGAATTACCTGGTGATATCTAGCAGTGAAAGAGCTTCCAGAGTAATTGCTCTGTCCCCAGTTATGTGTGACGAATGCTAGTTTTGAGATACATTTACAGTTTGTGTGTTGTTTAGAACATCAGTGGTCAATCTATTGTATATTACAGTAAAGGCGGCAAAACATAGTGGGTAAGCCTTTGGACACATAATTGATGGGTTTTGGGTTTGAGTCCCTGGTGCAGACAGACTACTGTTCCTGTCGCTAGTTCAGTTAACACTCAAACAGAGCAGGAACCAGGGTGAGCTCTGGCTCAATGAGCTGCTGTGGCTCTCTGCTTTAAGGTAAAAGATAAAAGGGCAAATGAAAAAATACACAATGCTAAACATTAAAAAAATCATCACAAGATATACAAGTGTTTTTTTTTCCTCAGTGAAACCAGGACATTGCTTGGGACCAGTCACAGCGGAGTCTACCTCTCTACCCTCTTATCTTTTTGTGTTTATTTAAAAATAAAAAAAGTTTTTTTTTATTGTTGAACAACCAATGTGCTTTCAGATTTACCCTCATTTAAGTGGTTGCGATGGTGCTATGTGATATGCAATTCGAATTACTAGGCTTTATACCGTAAGAGATTAAAATTCCATCCCATGTTTTCATTTTAAAAGAATTATCACAGCTGGAGCTCAATGGGTATTTTCCAGAATCATTTTGCAACAACTTAAAAACCAAAACAGATTTACTATAGTACAACCTAAATGGACTAAATGACTTTCTCTCGCTTGTATCCTATAGTACCTTAACTCAGAATTTTCTTAATATTCTGCTCCTGGAAGAACCTTGCTTTTTGACATGGTAGGGACTGGTGCTGTAGCAGTTACAACATTTCAGCAGGAGCATATCTTTTGTTCAGTTGTAACATACTTGCGCACATCTGCCATACTCGGTACTGAAAAAATATTTCCATGAAAGAATACAAAATTAAATTCTTGTACAGCCAGGGCTAAATTTATTTCAATGCTCATTGACCTCTTTAGTTGACAGCTGTGCTTTTGAAACTGTTGAGCTGCTTTTATTTTTGCCTTGATTTCTTCTTTTATGGTTTTAGATTTACAAGGATGACTGAGGCTGCCCAGCTAGCACTCCTTTCAACAGTATTGATGATTCAAGGTATGTTAAAATATTATTTCATGATTCAGTTTTCCAAAGGCAGGGAAATAGTCTGAAAGAATTTGTCTACTTTGATCATGTCTGTTAGATTTTCATCTTTTTTATATTACAATGTCTATATTCTTTTTTATATTACAATGTCAATCAAAAGAATAAATGTGATAGTTAATGGCATTATTTAAAGCAAACAAAGTTTGAAGTTTGAAGGTTGTCACAATCCTAAAGCCAATTAAATTAGCTTATTGATATTCTAATTTTATAATAAACACAGAGAAGGTAATGTGTTACCATATTATTCTATAGCAGTTTTGTAGCATAGACAAATACTTTTTTTTGCTTTGAAAACTTATGTTTAAAAGTTTTTGTTTTTACCTTTCAAATGACAAGGAGACAGATTTCAAAGAGCAGCAAATCCCCACAGATATTATTATTTGTGAGAAACCGGTGTTTAATTTATATATCTCCGGCGGTTGTTATTTTGGGCTCGCAGTTACACTATAATAGAGCAGAGAGTCTTATTTGCTTTTCAGCTAGGTGTTCATTTACTTCACTGAACACGTAATTAAAGTAGTGATTTCCTATTTGGAATTTCTTTGACTGTTTTCAATCAAGATTCTGCTGGAAAGTGGAGGTTAAGTTATTTGAAGGGGAACTGCAACATTATTTTTATATTTCGGGGTTAGGAAGAATCAGCATTGTTGAGTCCATGTGTGCAAAACACAATGAAAGTAAAATCTACACAGTGATGTGTAGAACCTCTGATTTACATGACAAAACAGACAAAAGCATGGTATGAGCAGTGGCATATTGTTGTTATTGTATGTGATTCAGAATGAGGCAACAAAACATCCCTGTTAAAGCGGCCCTGTTACATTATAAACAAGCAGGCTTCTTAATACATCTCTTTTAATCCAATAGAAATATTGCTCTCACCTTCGAGACGGTTTTGTTGACCAACACTACATTGGAATATTACAACATTTCTGTGGTGAAATATCTGCTGCACAACTCATACTTATTCGCTCATACATAGCATTACATTAATCATTACAGTCACTAGTGAGCAGGAAGGGCCGCGTCACGTTGCAATTTTTCCGAACTCTCGGAATTCTCTTGTACCTCATCTGTTGCAAGACGAGTGGTTTGCGACAACAATGGCGACCATACAGTACTTTCAGAAAGTTCAAAAGTTTTGTAAAACTTTTCTATTCAATCAATGGATTTATTTTGTTACCGAGATTTCATAAATGGTCTGAGAAATTCGGACTGCAGTCCCCTTCTTACGGGGGAGGTTAGGCTTTTTAAAGGGGAGGCCTTAGCTGTAGTTAGCTCATTAAATCTGAACCTTTTTAAAGCTAAAAATACATTAGAAATTCACTTGAGGACGGGGTAGGGCACTTATGAGATTAGTTACAGCAAATGGATGATGTTATTGGGCTGCTGATGACCAGTCTCAGGAAACCCCTGCACTAGGCTCTGTGCTGGCTAAGTTAAATGTATTCCCTGCCATTTATATAGGTCCTCACAGAGCAGTTGCATGTCTCTGGCTGACTTCAGGCCTACCCCCAGTCACACAAACTTATACTTCAGTGACTGAGCTTGATTAGGTCACCTGTCACCCAGGAGCTGTCAGCTGCTTTACTGAGAGCACTGATTCTGTCTTGCTATTGAAGAGCAAAGCAGCCCAGCTGGTAAATTATATTGAACATTTCCTTGAAACATTCAATAGATGGCACTTGTCAGTTTTAATGACTTAAAATGTCCATGGTTGTCTCCTGTATTTCTAAAGCAAGATGTTAAACCTCACTGTCAAGACTGCTTGAACAACATTATAACCCTTTGTGCCAAATATCCCCAAATATCTATATATAAAAAGTAGATAATAATTGTAAGGTGTGTTTCCTCAGTCAGTATAAATGTTATTTATACTAATGAATTACCTGGCATATTGAATCATTTTTGTTTGGAGGTGGGTGAGTTAAAATGCATTGGACAGCATGTTAAATGTGATGTTACCGAGTGAAACTGATTTGAGCGACCTTTCAGGGCTCTTTGTAATTCTTAAAATCCTCCAGAATGTGATGAAGCAGACAGCCCAGGATATTAATACTATTGTAAGGTCAGGGTGATTTTGTATCATTTGAAATTTTATGTTATAATGCTCGATAAGAAATCTATTGTTTTGTGTGGCATTTGCATGACAGTTACGTGTCATACCAAATTACGTGAATTACATGGCACAAATGCCATTATCTAGACAAAACAAGCATCTTAGTTGCCTCAGGGTTTGGAGAATGGTATTCTCTCACAGCATGCGATAGCACATCGGCATGTGATGTTCCTTGTGAGTGAGAATTAGATTGAAAATGTGTGCTGTGAAATTTTCAATAGGCTGACAACAAATAAAGAACAAATAGATGTAAGATGGGTGACACAGTGGCAAAGGAGTTAGCATTGTTGCCTCGCTTTGCTGGGGCCCTGGGTTCAATTGTGGACCTGGGAGGCTATCTGTGTGGAATTTGTACTGTTCTCTCCATATGTGTTTCTTCCTGGTGCTCCGGTTTCCTCCCACAGTCCAAAAACATACTGGTAGGTCAATTGTCTTCTGGGAAAACTGGCCCTGGTATGAATGTGTGCATGTCTGTGCATGCCCTGCAATGGGCCTTTTGAACTCATGACCATAACCTTTTGGGATTCGTCATAGTACACGATAATGTGACAAAATGCTTTAAAATCATCCTTATAATACGACCTAGTGTAGACTGTGAAGTCTAAAGGTGAATGACCTGGTGATTTAAAAATAATTCACTGGTATGAACATTTCTAGGCTGGGAGCTAGTGTTTGTTTAAGTCATTCTTTGCTATGCAGACTAGTCCTGAGCAGACCTGTACAGTCAACTCTGCAAATAAGCAGTAAAACCTCAAAGTTTACCAAAGTGCTAAACTGTGGGTCACTCCATAACGTATTGGAAACCACCTTCATTTTTGTGGAAAGCAGTGTAAAAAAACTCTTGGTGTACTCCTTTCATGTTTTCTTATCTGAATATGTCTGCTCTTATTTAAGGCAACAAACAGTACTTTTATGATCAGTTGTTTGAGTTAAATCTGTACTGTATATCGTCTGCAATTTGCTAAAACCTAAAACGGATAGCACTGACGTTTGCTGGGGTGCATCGTTATTTTCCTAAGAAACATTACATAAATTATGGGAACCAGAGATTTTACAGAATCCCTAAAAATCCCTGTTTTTACATTTACTATGACATTTACTCGCTTTGTATGGTTGTGATGCTGCAGTATAGTCTCTTAAACTGAAAGTTGCCTCCCTTTAAAAAGTAAATATCACTTCTCATTGATTCTTCAGTAGATCACAATTTAGCTAAAATAATTTCCCTCTTGAGTTCTGAATGATTTATACAGTATTTAAGTTTAAGAATTCTAAACATTGTGCTTGTGATTGTGCAGTAAATGCATTTATTTTTTGGGTATGAAAACTGGTGAAGACAACCATGAAAAAATCATAAATCCTTTTTAGGCTAAATTGTGAAATTGCAGGGCCAAAATTAGTTAAACCAGATATCAGACTGTTAGACAGTGTCGCCTATGACGTCTATTAGGTTTTGATCAGGTACAACACTCAGCAGTCATTAGGTTAAGTCAAAATCAGATCCCCTTGTTTTGGTATCAGTTATGTTGTTATATTTTTTTAACTAATTGGCTTATGAAAAAATCTAGGAGCTGGAGAGCTTCTGCATGGAGCAGAATATCTCCCATGAGAAGTTAAAGAACCTGCTAAAATCTTACAAAAAGCATCTTCTCAAAATGTATCAAATGCAGGAAGAATTTCCAAAATGCAGATTACCAGGGTATGATTAAATTTGAACATCATACACTTAAAAATGCAGGTCTTTCTAATGTTCTCTTATATTTAATTATATATGTCTACATAAAGCATTAAAGGCCATTTTCAGTGTTTGTTTTGTATAAAACAAATGTTTGGGTTTGAGTGGTAAATTACATTTTTGTTTAATACATAATAATTTTTGTTAAATTACATTGTTGATTAATAATGTGACAATTGGACGCTAATGTAGTTTTTTTCAGGAAATATAGGTGATTGTCTAAAAATACATTTTTAATACAGTGATGTTTTAGTAGTTGAGCTTAGTCTGTTAAGTAGCTTTGTTACTTTCATTAAGAGACAATATATAATCAGACTATAATGTAATCTTGGCGGTAACCTTACAGATGGCAGAATTTGATCATCTGTCAGGTGATAAGACTTGAAAGACATTCCAGTTTCATAACTACTTGGCATATCATGCTGAAGCTTGTGTATCTTGCGCCTTGTAACTAACAGTACTATATATTTATTATGTTTGTGAAATATATATCTCACTGTTCTCCATAGGTTTATTCCATTTTTACCCTGTATGTTTTTTTTCAGAGTAGCCTTCAAATTATGTATTACTTCACCATGATAAAATGGAAACTTGCATTTTGTAAACCGGTTTTTATTATCATAGACGTTATGTGAAGAGTAGAAAATTGGAACAAAACAGGATAACACAACATACTGCACACCCTCCAGATTTCCACCACTGGGAATGGTTATTATACAGATGCTGATTCACCTGTCAGCTGCAGCACTCTGAGCAGAGCCTATCCCCCCCCCCTCTTCAGCACCATTGGTCCAAGCCGTAGAGTGAGAGAGCTCTATACAAATAATACAAAGGTAAGAAAGGTAGGAGAGGATCCAATGATCCCAGCACAGCCCTAACACCTTTTTAGCTGTGGCAAAATAAACTGATGGAAAAAGAAACACAATACCTCCTCCTCCACACTCTGGCCCTCCCGTCTGCGTGGAACAGGCTGAAGAGCGACTCATCCGTGAAGAGGACCCGACGCCACTGCTGACGAGTCCATCACAGCCTCTGTCTGGCCCAAGCCAGTCGGGTGTGACATCTAGAAGCTGTTAGCAGAGGGCCTCTGACAGGTCTCCTTGCTCTAAGGCCAGCAGCATGGAACCTCACTGTCCTGTCACTGAAGCGGGCATCCTGTCTGCCGGCAGATTCAGCAGCAGTATGGGTGGCAGATCTGAAATGATCTCTCAGATGGACCAGTCTGATGTGTCGATCCTGCTCTGGTGTGGTCACTCAAGGGTGATACAGATCTCAAGATGGTCATCTGTCCTGCCGGTTTGTTGAAAACTTCTTTGCAGTTGGGACACAGTGGAGTGGCTTACTCCATAATACCTCAAATGTCACCAGAAGCAAGGGAGTGGACATTTTCTTGTAGTGGCCTAAGCTTTGAATTAAGGCCTTTTTAAAGGTGACCTGATCAGACATTGGGTAAATCAGGCATTGACCTTGTTGGGTAAAAGTGCACCTAACAAGATTTTGTGTGATTGGTAAGCTGCGATGCCTCACTGCACAAGCTGTATTGCTGGTCAGAGGGCTTAAAACAAATTGACAACTTTTTGTGAAAGTACATAAGCTATAACTATTGTATTCTCATTCCAGAAAATGTTGCCTTTCTTTTTTTCATCAGCATATGTCAACCAGATCTGTTTCCATTGCAAACGTATTTTCAGATAGCACAAAACAACTTTAGACAAAGAAGGTGAAACCTAATTCCAAAATCTAACTACATCTGGATATTCCCGAAATGTGTAAAAGGGTGCCCACAACTCCCCCTGGGCAAAGTATGTAGAAAGAATTAGTTGTCTGCAAGGGGTCAGGTACATTCCATGAGGAAAACCGAGCTAAATCATGCAATGTTTTGTATTAATGTTAGCTGACTGTGTGCTGTTCCAGGAAATTTCTTTGTAACATACGAGACCCTGTTCCAAATAGTAAGAGCTGCTGAGGGTTTTCAAGTAGCCTGTCATAGAAAACCATAGCTAGTGAAGAAGAGGGGACCCTAAATGGCAACTCAGAGATGTTAATCATAATAACAAAAATTTACTTCTAAACCACTAAAACAGTTCTGAATGCACCAGGTGCTCCTCAAAGCAATGCCTTGTAGGAAAAACCAAACATATATAAATTCAAGGGATGAAGCGTCTACTTTGATGAAACAGTAAATGCAGAAAAAGGCAAAGTGAATGAGATCTCTCTTCCCAAAAGAAACAACCATTGTACATCAAAAATGACACCCCTCCATGTAACCAAAATCTGACTCAACAAGGGAATGCTGTGGAAAAGCCACAAAAAATGGTGAAAGGAATGCTGCAAAGCATATTGGGATGCTTGAAAAATAAAGATAAAATAATAATTCCACACAATTTGACAAAGCAAGTCATTCAGATCTGATGATCTCTGTCTCTTGTGCCAAGGTACGTCGAAACTGTTGGCGTGTGCCAGCACAGAAGATTTTGAGCATAGTTAGGTACGACAGGAAATACTGCGTACCACCTTCCCTGAGAGATTTCTTCATTTCACCAAAGTTTTGGGCTGAAGTACAATCTGTAAAAATGCTGCACAGATCCTTCAGGCAAGGGAGCAGCCTGGGGTTACCTGCCTTGTCTCCAAGGGAGGTAGTTGGGAAGTTTGGAAAACACCTGGAACTTGTTGGACATCCAGAAGAGCTGTGTTCCTTTTCACTATCCAGTCCTGCAAAGCATCTAGCATCGTGGGCGTTCAGGATATTTTTCTTTCTTTTATTCACTCAAAAACAAGATCAGCTCAGGAACATTTGCTAAATAGTTGACTGCTAAAATTTAATTCCATACCTATTGCTGCAATTGGTGAGCTCACTACAATCTCAGTTTTCTCAATCTCTGCATGCACATTTCAATTGGGGATATTATATCCCTGTCAGTTCTGATGGTTTGCTGACTTAAAGCAATAAAAATGGATGTTAAGGGGTGTAAAGTAGCAGGAACTTGAGTTTTGGGTTACCTCTTAGCATACCAGCTATGTACCTGTTCCATAACGTAGAAACCCGACAGTGCAGTATTTTACTTCAAGGAGAATTAGGTCCGAAGTATGCAAGGATATTATATAAAGCTGTTTTATTTTAGGAGGTTTTCATATTGAATTTGTGCAATCTGAACGTTAACAGAGATGAAAATTGAAAATAAAATGAGGATCTAAAACAATCTTCAGGGTTTTTTTCTGATTATCTGACAGGCTTTTCTGATGGACATGAAGTTCTTTCACAGTATTGTTATAGACACAAACAGTATATCTAAAGATAGTGTAATAAATTGAACAACTACAGACAGGTTAGTGTTGTAATGATAGTAGTTAAAAGGTCTGTTGATGGAAGTCACATTAATTCTGTTTCCTTTTCGGAATTCTTGGCAGTTTACTTGACTCATGTGTCCAGGTGCTAATTCAGCCCAATTAGTCAAGGAGAAGTAACTTAAAATGAAACAGACTCCTGTAGAAGGCTCATACACTTATCCTTTCCATGCATTGTCATATAAAAGTTGAATTATAAATCTTCTTTCTGATGGATGGCCATTCCTAAATCTCTCGTGCTGATGTGTTGGAATTCTGTCCATTACAATGCCAATTCTTCATGGCAGGGACATACCTTCTGCAGATGAAAAGGAATTCCTGAGGTTATCCATCAAAATCTTCTAGGATGGGTGTAATTTTGTGTCTATCATTCACTGAACATCTTTTATTATACACTTCAAATTTACTTTACTTTAAAACGTAAACAGAGAGCAGCTGTTACGTACCTTACATATACATACGTATATTCTAATTTTTATTTTTCTCTGTGATGTGCTTTTTAAGTTTTGCAACATTTAACATGCAGGCCCTGGTGCTGGGGCTATGGGTTCAATTTCTTGGGTGCTATTTGCATGGAGTTTGTATGTTCTCCCCATGTTTTTGTGGGTTTCGTCCAGGTTGTTCAGTTTCCTTCCACAGTCCAAAAACATACTGGGGGGTTAATTGCTTCTGGGAAAAGTGGCCCTGGTGTGAGAGTGGGAGTGAGTTTGTGAGCCCTGCGATGTGTGTCCCTTCCAAGGTGTATCATTCCTTGCATCCAATGTTTCCAGGATCAGGCTTCCCCGCAACAGTGTATTGGATAAGGGGTTACAATTGGATGGATGGACATTTAACATAGTTCAGCGAAAAAAGAGATGAGCTCAGTTTAGGTATTTTAAAATGTGAATCTCTCAGATTTACTGTAGACTTAAGTTTTGGAAGAAGGGAGTGGCACACATAAAAATCATAATCGTTGATCAGAAGTGGGCAAATGGATATCATACATGTTTTCCTTTTTTGTGATTAAATTATATTTTTGTAAACAAGAAATTATGTGAAAACAAGAAAATACCCTTTCCCCCATCCCAGTCAGTGGTACTATTGCAGATTTCTACCTAAGAATCCCTGTTATACAGTATGATGAAACCTTCATGTAACAATGTAGTGCTCCATGAGTTAGCAGCAGCACTTTGAGCCTCAATTGTTTTCTAGAGCCATTCATTTAGAAGTCAAGACATTCCAGATAAATAGTGTCAAGATTATCTCATGTAATCAGGAACCAGTGATACTAGCCTCCATTGGATTGTGGAGGCATTTAATGCAACCCAAGCAAGATTTTAGTTGCTGTCAGACCAGCCAAATATATCTGTTTCTGATACTCTGAGAGGCCCAGATTAAAGTAAGTTAAAGGTTCCTACAGTGTTCCTCAGACTCTGAGTGTACACAACTAGCTTCATACAATACTGTTTATGTGGTTCTGATTTACTTCATGAAAAAATTTGACATTATCTTTCAAAGTTTAGGATTTTCAGAGGCTTAATTTATATCATTCTTAATATTGTCTCAATAAATGGCTTCATCTGTGACATACAAGTCTCTGTTCCAGATAGTACTACTGCTTAGGGTGAGGCCTATAAATACAAAAATAAGATTCCAAACTACATGTTTGGCAAAGCTATGCCTCTTGCAGACCTGTCATGCTGTAGAGTAAAGTACATGATTATGTCCCTTTCTGTATGAATTCTACAACTTACTCCGGTAGTATAAATGGGGAAGAATAGTAGTACTAGATAATTCAGATGAAGAAGCATATTCATTATCACTGGGATACAAGCTTGGAGAGAACTGGGGAAATGTGTACTCCTGTACAGGTCAGTGTCAGTGTCTGTCTGTTTAAAAAAGAAATTAAAGTTGTTTATGTGAAGAATGTTGGTATATACACATAGAATTGCAAGTAAGGAAAAGTAAATATCAAGTCCAAGCAAGATGTAGTGTTTGAGCAGTGGCACTGTCAGAAGTAAGCTGTCTCTCTCTGCTGCAGAAAAACTGAAACAGTTCATTGAAATAGGTGGTAAATAAGGTGAAGATTGAAAGATGGTTTTCGTATACCAACATGTCATCTGTATATACAATGTTAAGTATTAGCATGAAAAAAGGTAAAAGTACTAAATTGAAGAACAGTCTTTTTTTCTATCAAATTATACTTTATTTCTAAAAACAACATCTCACAATAAAACATTCTCACAAAATTAGTAAACATTCTAACCAGGTATGAACTTTACATGCAATAAAACTTTCCAAACGGGGGTCATTGTCCATTACCAATTAATGGAAGTGAATGATAGGGCCAGATTTGCGCAATTAAAGAGTGCCTCCAAGCCCTACCACTTGCTTTTGTTCATTAGTCCCTGTACAGGGCCCAAAGTCCTTTCCAGCACTCCCTTGCCATGGGGAAGCCCCATTTGGCAACGTCGCGCTTCATCCTCCTTCTGAGGTTTGCAAGTATCCTCTCCTCCAGCTCCCTTGCTCCCCACTCTGCGTTGTGCCGGGTGAGAGTGTTCCTCGCGTTCCACAGTCCTTGTTTTGTGAGGGACAGCAGCAGCCACAGTGGAACTGCGTCCCCTTGTCCAATCTGGTTGTTGCCAGCCCTAGCCCCAGTAGTCCCAGGAGTTGCATAGTGTTGTCCCTTCTGCCCCACACTGCTTTGGCGAAGGGACAGCTCCAGAACAAGTGCTCCTGAGTGTCCTTGATGAAACACGGTACCGGGGGCAATGCGGGTTCCTGGTGAGTGTCTGTAAAGGACCTCTCTGGTTGCGAGCCTCTGGTGCACTTGCCATCCAGTTAAGGTCCATCAGCTTGTTGTCTAGTTCCGTTGGCTGCATCTGGGAACCCGCAGTGACCAGTTGTCCCCTTGCCTCCTTGTACAGGGCTCTGTGGTTGGTGCAAAGCTCTGGCTGTCTCATGGCCTCGTACCTCCTACTCTACTTGACAGCGTGGGTGTAGAACTCCGGTCACCTCTCTGCTTTGGGCCCAGTGTTTGTCCACTGGACCAAGTGCCTTGTTGGAATGGAGAACCACAGCCCGACAAAGTACTGGTACTTGTGGCTGATGGGCTCCCGCAGCGCCCGACAGAGGTTGCAGTAGAAGATGTAATCAAGTTTCAGGGCGAAATGTGGTACATCTCTACCCCCTTCCTTGACTGGCTGGCACATCTGGTTCCTCGTGACATACTCATACCTGCCTCCCCAGACGAACTTGAAGACCATCCCTTGCAGTGCTAATCTGAATCTGGCCAGCAGCGGGTACACCACTGCCAGGTAAACCAAAGCCAGCAGGATGTCTGCTTTCAACACCATCACTTTCCCCGTGAGGGACAGCGACCATGTTTTCCACAGACCCAGCTTCACGTTCACCATGCCGATCCTCTCGGTCCTGGCTCTGGAACGAAACCCCAGTATTTTGTGGGGCTCCGTGCAGAGCTGGTGACCTTCCGGCGCTGTCGTCCTGTCCTTCCAGGATCCGAAGAACTTCAGTTTGCTCTTCCGGTGGTTGACCTTTGACCCCGAGTTTCTGGAGTATTGCTCCATGACCTGCAGGGCCCTTCTCAACCCCCAGTCTTTACTAGAAATCATAAGACAAGTGGGCATCACATTTGACGGCAGGACTGCGATACATACACACGCCAGCACCAGTTTTCCTAGAAGCCAATTAACCTACTAGTATGTCTTTGGAGGGAGGAAAGCAGAGCACTAGGCGAAAACCCAAGTGATTATGGGGAAAGCATATAAACTCCAAGCAGATAGCAGCCAGGAAATTGAACCCAGGGCCCCACCGCTGTGAGATGGCAATGATAACCACTATGTCACCATGCCCATCCCTCTTTGATTTATTGTTGAATATTTTTTGAAGGGTCAGTTACATTTTACTAAACTTTAAAGATTTTTATTGCTGCATTAGAATGCATTTAGAGTATTACTGTAAGTCTGTTGAACTGGCTTAGGATATTAATTATATGCAATGTCTGAAAGATATCATATATTCTGCATTGCTTTTTAGTAATGTGTTGCAAGCAGTATATCTTTCGTGCTTTCCTTTTGTGAAGATTTGTCCATTTTTCTTTGGGAAGAAGGAGACATTCAAGATTATGTCTGAAAGCAGATAGCCAGTATAGGGGAAGCAAATGAGCATGAAATGTTATTTCCTTTAATCAAGCTTCCTGGTTTGCAGAGCCGTGCTGCATTCAAATACAAAGCCTTATGAGATAGGGCAACACATCCCTAAGCATAAAAAGTAATAGATGCAAGCACAGTGGTATCAGGATGATAGACTTCTATGTACGCCATACGACATAATGCAGACATCTCTTGCACAAGACTGGTATTTATTCAGTGTTTGGAGTATTGTGGGAAAACTGGGAAAAAATGCAAGGGTGTTCATTTTAAATTTGAAGAGCACAGAATGACCATTATGGCAAAATTGTTACGGTTGCCGGATGAGTTGAGAGAGATCCTGTGCAGAGTAGTAGGGTCCGAGATTTCAAAAGCCAAAGGGAAAACACAACACTATCCAAAGTTGGAAGCCAAGGTTCAGTAAGTCCAAGAGTCCGAAAGCCAGTAAAAGTGAGACCAAAACTGTAAGCCAGAAAACGTACTCAAGAAAACGAGGTCAAAGAGAAAACAAGCCGAAAACCGGGAGTAACAAGATAAACAATGAACGCCGAGCATCAGGAGTGAACTTCCAAAATACTGAGCAGAGAGTGAATGACTAGAGCATCCTAAAATAGAGATGAGCTGAGGGTGTGTTGATTAAACAGGACAGGTGAGTGGTCAGGTATTCCTGAAAGGTCTACGCCTTCTTAAAGGGGCCATCCGAGAAACCTAAGTTGTAACAAAAATGGGCAAACTTACTTGAAAACACAGTGGAGAATAAAACTGAATAAATACAGAAAGGATATTACACCCCCAAGAAATAAATGACCTAAAAATACATAATATCCTCTCATCCATTGTCCATAATAGCTTAGTTCAAGGTAGCAGTGAGATGGAGTGTCACTTGGCAGACACTGGGCACGTTGCATGGCCACACTTGCAATGATATATGAGTAAGTGAACAGAAACATTAGTGTGGAAAGAATGCCTTTAAAGAAGAAGTGTACATCTCCAACATCATCTAGGTGCTGTCATTTAATTTTATCTGGGATAAGTGACAGATCAAAAGATCTAGGGTAGTTGGGGATGAAAGGAGTTCATCTCATGCCTCGATATCTGATGTAGACATTTTCTTAATGATATGTGTACTGAGACTGTGCAAGACTTTGATTTTTCCATTTCAGTGCCTCTGTTTTGTAAGAAACATTCCATTGTACAGCATAGATGATATAATTCAAGTTCATTCAGCTCCACTATGGAAACAGCTGGTGTCTGTCAAGATAAAGTTTAGCAGTCACAGAAAGTCACCTATGAAAATGAGTTGCCTTCTACAGTAGTTGCTCTTTGTACAAAAGCATTTATTTTTTCAGTATCTCAAAAATTTTTTTGTACTGTCTATATAATGAAAAGTGTGTGAAAAACAAACTTAAAGCAAAGGTGCAAAGATTCTGATTTAAAACAAAATCAAAGCTGGAGAAATTGCATTCAAATATACCGATTGTACTAATTCCTAAATTGTTAATGTTTTTACATCCAGCAAAATTATTTTATAATTATTATTTAGTGTTATAGCTATAAAAGTGGAAACGTTATCCTCTACAGAAGTGTAGCTCTGCCTTGGTGATATACCCTGGGTACATCTCTGTACAAAGAGTAGAAGAGAAGTATATTAAAAACTGAGAACTGGAGTTTTTCATGCAAAGGGTAACAAACAAACTACCCAGCCATAGTGTTACTCTGACTTCTTTCAAGAAGGAGCTGGATGAAATCCATGAAACAGGCTAAATAGCCTCCTCTTGTTAAATTTAGCTTGTTTTTAAAATGGCAAAAAGTGAGACATTTACTCTATTCAGTTCATAACTTAATAATAGTATGGGTGGTTGCCTCTGCACTTATTCTCAGTATGCTGCCTTATAACACTTAAACAATGAGGCTATTGTACAGTAGGTGGCCCTCAACCTACAGTATAATAGCCTGATAGCCTCCTTGTAAAACTAATTATTGCCAAGTACAGCAGTATGCAAATACTGTACATCATTTATTGGACTTCAATGTAAAAAGTCATTTTCATATGTTCGATTTTGCATCAAATTCACATTTGACTTCAATTGTCATAATGATAATAGAACATTTAATATAATTGGATGTAATGATGGTGGCTGCCATTTGATTCCATTTCATGTATTGAACAATTTAAGTGTTTAGCTTGCTGTTTACATGTTGCTTCGTCCTGTCCATACGGTGCTGCTCTTACAAGATTAGTGACTGGTTAACGCTGTTACTTAACTGTAATATGATTAACACAAGCTTGTGAAAAGCTGCTGACCTCAAACATGACCAAAATGGCAAATAACAACTTACTTGATTGACAAGCCCACAGAATACATTTTGTAGAAACTGAACTTTGTTCTCAGACAACTTTAATCTGAACAGCAATGGGGAATAATCAGCAGAAGAAAAAAATGCTTTCCTCTTGGACATCGTCATTTTTAAGATAAATTCCTTTGTACAAACATAAGAAAGGTTACAAGTGAGAGGGGGCCATTTTAACCAAAAAACAGATATAAAATTAAAATGTATTATTTTGGAGTAATGTGTCCCTTGCGATGGCAGAAACCTTCTGGGCTGAGCAGAGGTTTAGATTTATAGAATTTAAGAACGGTGATGACTTTAGAAACATGCAGACAGATAAATGGGACACTAGTCTTTAACAAAACTCTGCAATGTTTTACAGGTTGTAAAATCGACACACATTTCATGTACCACTGATGCCTCAGGCAATGGCCGTTCCTTTAGTTCTTTCTCCTAGATTGTGTAACACCCAGTACTTTGTTCTGTAGAAATAGACTGCAGTCAGGTCCAGAGATAAATTTGGGACTTAGATCATTTTACACAGGACAGCATTATCAAAATGCCAATCTCGCACACTGTAAATGATTCACAGCTTTAACACTTAAAGAGTAATAAATGTCAGCCCGGGAAGTACAATAAAATTGTTGGCTTATGATGAAAAGCTGGATTTAAGCAACAGCTGACATGATTTAAAATGTAAGCTTATCACTCAAAGTCCCATTTTATTTGTGAATTGTGAAGTGTCCATTTTCAGGGTGAGTGTCATGTTCTGTACGTCCATTATTTTGACTTTGCCTCAGCAAAGCATACTGAAAATAAATCATAATGCTTCTACACAAGTTTCTAAATGCACAGCTCACAGCTGGTTGTTGCTTAATCCACTTGAAACTTGGTGCTTTTGTGCTTGGTTCATGACATTAACTATTCAAATGTTGCATTCCCAGTCAATGTATATTTTTATTTGTTGTTTGTTTCAAAATCTGAATTATATATTTCTTAAGGATAGATACTCTAAACTTAAAAGGAAAGTAAAAGGGAAAATACTATGCATTACAATTTGATTGCTGAGGTTCATTGTGGATATTTAAAATGGCTATGCAAGTAGATAGGTCATTTTTTTAAAATATCATAATGCTGCTACAGCCACTGGATAACTTACTGCGTTATGTTGTAATTCTAAACTTTTTTACAACAATTTACCATTCTGTAATTATGTTTTAAGTGTAACTCTAAAATAAAGAATTGGTAACATTAAAATATCAGTATAATTACACCAGTGCAATAGGACCTTACAGTGTATATCCATCTCTGTCCACCTGTCACAATGTAATTATATTTATAAAAATATATAAAATCCGTGGATAGTTAATAACCATCCCGTCATCCAAGATCACTGGCGGAAGTGGCCTACTCTTCATCTGATTTTTGCAGATGCAGACACACCCAAAGATCTCTTCCTAGGAAACTGAATAGTAATAGATTTTTTTCTCTTGTTTTTCTTCCCCAGTATCTCCTGCTGTGTTTCTACAGGAGATCAAAGCTGCTCAGGAGACGCTAGTGAAAATCAATGCTGCGAGTCAGTGTAAGTAATTTTGTAGGCAGGGAATATCCTATTGATATATTTCAGTTGTATGATGTTCTGTCTCATTTTGCAAAAGTAAGACAAAAAATAACAGATTAAGAAATGTTTAAAAATAATTTGATATGCACCTTGTATTTGTAAATTGTTTAGAGTTAAGCAAAATGGAGAATCACTTCAAAAATACTAAGAAAGGTTGCTGTTTGCTTACTTGTTTAGTTGCTTAATGACCCAAGAATTCCATCAATCCATTTCTTAAAGTATACTTCAGTTAGCTTCAACAGTGAGACAACAATGTTTGGAAGTATTTGATTCTAGAGACCCACAACTGTGGTCTTTTTGTTCATGCATTTTGGACATAGGTTTCTTGTTGGAGTCAAAGATAGGCTCAAATACTATTTTAAAAGAAACAAAATAGTCTACATAATAACTTTTCTTTTTCATTCAAACCCATAAATATCATCTAGTTTATAGATAGCTATAGAGTTTGAAAACTAAATGTTTAAAATTGAGAAGTTTAATGACTTTTTTTGTTAGTGTTTTGGATTTGCATGTGTCAGAAATCTGAAAATGACTCTTGCAAATTTCCAGTTTCATGGCCAAGTTAAAAAACATCTGATTCACTGAACCTGGTACTTGTATTATTTCTAGACGAGGGCAAGATCAGGCAATGAGAAAACTGACAGATATTGACAATATCTGAACGATTTTTACATGGCACATACTGTTCATATATTTTCATTACTTTCTTTGCAAACAGAAACATGCCAAATGGCAATAGCAACCATGAGCCCAATATTCATGACCATGAGTTAATAATATAAGCTGATGTTCATCTATATCAGTGGTTTTGTTAATACGTGCTCTCAAACAGTCAGGTAGATTAAATCACATTACATAATGAGTATTTGTAGGAGGGTAAAAGTTTTTCTTTAGTTTTGGCAAATGTGTGTTTGAAGTAAATTAGTTAAAATATTCAGCCTGAACAGGAGAATACAAGTATATTTCACTACCCCAAACACAGAACAGAGTAGATGCACAGGTGTTAAGAATGTGGAAGAATATGATTGTTCCACTGTATTTGTTCATTTTAATGTGGGAGAGCTCTGTCACACAATTTTCAAAATCCTGCATTGTTTTCCAGTTCTGTATATAATGTGATGGATCAGAAGGACTGCCTTGTCAATATTCTTGACTTCATTCTAATAGAATACTGGTTGACCTAAAAGGCTTTACAAAGCTTATCTCTACACTACCCGTCCTCAGATTTCTTTCAGTGTGATCCATTGTTTTGACTCAGTGTGTGCTTTTTTATGCTGGTGTTGGAGGTGGGAAGATTGAATGGATTATCCAGGGGATTCAGCTGTAGGGAACACATTTCCCTGCAGAAAATGGTAGTGTCTGTTATGTCAGTGTCTGATGTTTGCCAAGGTGTCTTTGTAGATGTGTGCTACAGTACATTGTAAAGCAATACTTCTTACTGGGACTCGCAGCACATTTAAATATGTCCGGTAATCTTCATCAAGAAATTGGTTAAATGGTATTTTTTTGTGGAGAGTATGGCAACTATACAATTTTCATCATGAAATGCATTAAGAAGCTCATTTTTTATATTAATAACCTAGATTTTTGTTTTCTTAACCTATGATTTGTTTTTCTTTGTTTAACTAGCATTTGGGGATGCTTTTTTTTTACTGGAGACCATTAAAGCAATCTGAGGGTTGTTAAACCTTAACAGTTTTAATAACAGGGCTCTTGAGCTTATAAATGGAGTGTTTTTTGCTTTAGGTACCAGTAGGTATGCTTAATAACAGACCTGAATAAATAAATTATACCACCCCTATTTGCTTTGGGTGGTCAGAGCTTTTTACCCATTTCTTGAATCTTGTAAAATGTTTAAACATATAGCCTTGGGAAATGTACTTTCCCATGATATATTTTATGTGTTATTTGTTAAATTACAGGTTTTACATAAAAGAAGCTCAGTTTCTGCTGATTTTCAGTTCAGTGTTTTTAACGTAATGTATAATTTGAAAACAAATAATTGTTTCAATACCCTGAGTAAGAAAGTAAATTGATGCATCAAACCAGTAATTTCAGTAATGTTGTACCTCAATCCTTTTGACATAGGTGTCACTAAGAGTTTTAAAAGAATCTGTGTTTCTATTGATCACAAAGTACAAATAAAATCCTAAACATTTATTTCTTTATTTCATGTGTTTCTTTTTTATTTTCATTCTTTTTTATTCTAAAGTTTCTGCGAAACAAAAGAGGGGATACCTGCTGTGTGCCGAAGAATACTGATGTCTGTCTTAATCTTTGCAGTAATGCAGTGCTCAGCTGCTGTGGATGTACTGTTCCTGTTGGATGGTTCCTACAGTGTTGGCAAAGGAGGATTTGAGAGGTCCAAACACTTTGCACTGAAGTTGACTGATGCACTGGACATCAGCCCTGAAAGAGTAAGAGAACGTAGATATTGAGTGAATTTAAAAAATAATAAAACAATTTTTAATTGTTGGTGTTATTCTTATGAGTAGTGTTGCACACTATATGAGTTAAAAAAATTGTTTATACACATTATAAAGATGGTCCATGTAGTCATGAAAACTAAGTAAGATTAAGTTGAATCTTGTTCTGCTAAAAAGTCTTCCTTCATTAATACACATTCAGGTATTTACCCTATACAACATGTAGTGTTGTATGTAGAATATATCCATTCATTAATTTTCTAACCACTGAATCATGTACAGGGTCGCAGGTGACTCTGTACTGCCACTCCATTGAAGGGCACACACACACACACTACTCTCATATCAGGGCCAATTTAAACCAGAAAACAGCTAACCTTCTAATGCTGTGTGTCTTTGGACTGAGGGAGGACACCCACACAAACAAAGGGAGAACATACAACCTAACTGTGTCACCTGTTTACTACTGTATACAGTATATCTGCTATTACATTATAAGGTACATTAGGGTCACCTATTTAAAATGTTAATATGATCCCTGAATTTTCCACAATGTCTATTATTGCATTCAGTACAGTGCCAAAGAAAAGAGTAAAATTATATCCTCATAATTTCTTCATTAAAGAGGTTAATCTGCAATTTTCTTGATTCCATCTCTCAGGTGCGAGTTGGGGTTATACAGTATAGCTCCACACCTAGACTGGAATTCTCCTTGGATTCCTGTCCAACTGGAGATGAGCTGAAGCAGCGTCTGAAGAAACTCTCCTTCAAGTATGTAAACAGAAGTTGTAATATTAGCACAATTTCCAGTGAGAGAAAGAGGACCACATTAGTGGTTCCAAAAATGTAATTTGGAAAGAATAGAAAATAGTCAAGAAAATAAAATGATTATGTGTAACTGTGTTGTAATAAATACAAATGCAAATCTGAGGAATTGCAAATTTTCAGTCGTGAGGTCGTGAGACAGAGGAACAAATGTTCTCTGTAACTCAAGCATGAAAAAGTAGTATTGAGCTACAGCATTGTAGGGCAATAAATACCCTCTGAACTATTTCCAGCTGTCAAGGCATATTATTTTGGAACTCTGCACCATTTATTTTATTTTTAGTATGAAATGACCATTTAGAATTGCACTGTAAAACCATCAACACTTGTCGATGTGGCTTAGAACAACTGTGGGAGTGAATTGCATTGCATAGCTCAGACAGTTAAGGAACCCTTTCGCAGGAACTTGGAGGTAATCGTATCCCTTGTGGGCTACAGAATTGTCCAAAACAGCAATTCTTGGAATGGAATTACAATGTTTAGTGCAAAATATAGTGTATTTGTATAAAGTGTTTAGTTTATACACTTGTATACAGGGGTTTGAAAGTTGAAAACAATGAAATATATGTTAGAGCTCTCTTTTCAGAAGTTGTTTTAACAAAAAACTCAATTGGCAATTAGCACTAGTATCAGGCCAAGAGTTATGTATATTGTTTTAAATTATATGTAAAAAACACTGAATTTCAAGTTGCAGAACAATATCTTTAAACTAGTATTGATTGGGGAAAAAAAAGGAAATCCTTTTTACAAATGTAAATCCAAACAAAAAAGTAAAAGTTCAATCATCCAAAAAGCACTTACTGTACATTAGCTGAGCTTGGCTGTATTAAAACCAAATTATGAAGAGATTGGAGACTATAAAGCATCTCTGGAGAACTGTGTAGTTGTGGTGACTGGTTGAGGGAAAGTAGGCTTGTGCTTGTATTTTTCTCTCAATTCCAAGCTGTGTTTTTGTTCTGAAGCCTAGGAATATTTATTAAAATAACCTGGATTTAATAACCAGCCATTTAATATTGTTTTTTAAAAACAGGCGTTTTGGCAGAAAATGTTGCAGCATACACACATAATAAAGTGAATCTTAGATATCTGCTCATTTCACATGTTATCTTTAATTAATGTGCAGCTCTTCAAGAATGTAGATGAGATCTGGGAGCACATTATCAGACATACACTATAGCGGACACACTAAGTGGGATTTCCCAAGTGGAGGTGCAAAATTGAGCACATGTAGCCTAGGATGAATGGGCTTTAATTTGCCATGGTATAGCAGTGTTTATACTGTATAACAGCAACAGTTGTGGGTTGAGGAGAATTAGAAGTGATAGGAGAAGTGATCGGCTTTACTGGCATTATTGGCAATGGCTTGGCCTAACTGACTTCTAACTCTCCTGTGAGGGATTGTTGAGCTTGTTGTGTTAATGGATGCATAAATAACTTTGGTACAATGAAAATCAAAAGCTTATTGATAATTCTTTGAACAAGAAATAGCAGAGCATATTTATATTGTAGATTACAATTTTCAAAGGGCGTCTGATAAAGTTCCTTGTAAAAGATTGGTCTCAAATTGCAGGTGGTAGGCATTCTAGGTAATATATGTGTTATCTGATTACAGATTACTTAATATATAGGAAACAGAGGGTTCAGAAAAGACAAGTGCTAATGCTAAATTGGTGTGATGCAATTAGAGGTATACCCCAGGGATCTGTGCTGAGACCTACAGCTACAGTAGATGAGATTCATGACCTCTTCCTCATTGGAAGCATTCTCATTTTGTTATGCAGTACCACTGTATTTTTGTTGAGAGAAAACAGGACAAATGTTTATAAGTTTAAATAATTGTGTGAGTATTGCAACAATAAATTGATTTATTGTTTGTGTTCTTCATGTTATTTTCTGTTTTAATGGTTAATATAGAAAAAAGTAAAGCCATACCTTTTTAATGCCATTGTAATGTTTTGCTTATTTAGTGTTTGAAACTTGTACTGTTAGTTTTGGGGGGGGGGGGGGACTTTTTGCTCCCAATCAAAGAGTATGTCAAATCACTGTATCTGTTGTTTAATTCCCACTAGGGGTGGCAGTACACAGACAGGCCTGGCTTTAAAGTATGTTATTCGGAAAGGTTTCCTTGGAGGCAGGAACACAACCATTCCTCAAGTTCTCATCATCCTGACTGACGGCAAGTCCCAGGGTGCCGTGCAGCTTCCTGCTGACCAGCTGAAGAAGAATGGCATCACGATATTTGCTGTGGGGATACGATATCCCAGGTAGGAATATTAGAGATAAAAGAGGCCATTTCTGCCTCCTTTTATCATTACATTTTCTTCACTGAAGAAATAACAGCTACGTTTGGTTTTAAATTGTTCCAGCAGGTTTTGTCTTTTTATGTTCACCACCATTGTTACATTGGACACCCATCTTTATTACAAACTTCCAATAAAATATAAAACACTATTGCAAAAAATGACTATTTACACTTGATTAATATCCCAAGCTTTGGCAAACAACATTCTTTTGTGTCCTGTGTTACTCTTGCTTCAAAGTTGTCACCACCCCTGTCTATTACCTCTCCTAAGGGTGAAATCTACAAGCAATATATTTAAAAAAGTGTAGAGGTGAGAAAATCGACACCATAAATGCTCAGAATATTTAGGTCTAAATACCAGAGGAGTCTGCAGCTCTCCAGGACCATTGGTGAGGGTCAGTGTCAGGATGTTTTCATAAAATATAATCTTATGTGTTCTTTGGGTTCACAATTTATAGTCTGAGGTTAAATATTGAAACATAGAGCTTAATATCATTACATTTCCTATAGGCTTATCCTAGTTTAATGTTTGGAGTCTATGAAGCAACAGAGTGGAACCTTTTAATTTCCCATGGATATAATATACAATAAGCAATAAATTGTAAATAACAAGAAATATTTATCAAATATAAAAGTGGGTATGTTTTGTGAAGTTCAGAATTTGTAGATATACTTCAGGTTTACCTGGGGATTAGGATTTACCATGCCACAGTTTTGCAGTAGCTGCTCTGGGTGAGAGTATTTCTCTGTCCTACTATATTTTTAAATACACACTTCAGATTTTCTTTCCCAAAAACATACAGTTCAGCATTAATTAAAATATGCCATGTGGATGAAAAATATTTTCTTTGTAAAGAAAGTTTCATTTTACAATGAAGTGTACAATTGAATGAAGAAAATCTGAGGAAGCTAATCTTTTAGCACAGAAGTGTTTAAAGCATGCTGATGTTTATGTAGATACTGTATGCTGTATCTGTTTATCTCAGATGAATCACAAGTGTATTTAATGGATAAGCAACATCTGCTCACATATTTTGTTCTGCTTACTGCAGTTTTATTAATATATAATTGTAGTTTTTCATAGAATATGGAGGGTTTTTCCTGGCAAGCTCGGTGCTGTCCTGGGCAATATTCACGGGGCTTCTCTTGTCATCTTAGGTGGGAGGAGCTTCACACCCTGGCCAGTGTGCCCTCAGAGCAGCATGTTCTGTTTGCTGAGCACTTTGATGATGCAGTCAACGGTCTCTACACAACCTTGACGTCTGCCTCTGTCTGCACCGCGGTGCCATCAGGTATACGCCATTCTGCATGATCCATGCTTCTTCTTTTAAGCCACAACACACCAAACTATGTACAGTATGTATTGTGGAACAGTTTTAAAAATCATGTCACCCAGGTGATTG
Source organism: Atractosteus spatula (assembly GCF_055471065.1). Taxonomy (NCBI): domain Eukaryota; kingdom Metazoa; phylum Chordata; class Actinopteri; order Semionotiformes; family Lepisosteidae; genus Atractosteus; species Atractosteus spatula. The sequence goes on along the minus strand of NC_142710.1, from coordinate 36,472,524 downwards.
CTACCCTTCTGTGATGGATGAAGCAGGAAAATGATGAAAAGAGCTATTTAAATTGGGGTATTTTTTTGTTCAATCATTAGTGGATTTCCTGTAAGGTTCTCTGGAGCTTGTAGTGTGTCAACTGATGAATGGCTCTGACAGATGGGTGGGTCATCTCTGTGTGCATATACTTTTAATTCTCTCCATGTGGTACAGGTTGATTGTAGTAAGCTGAATTGGCAATTGGCAATTTCACATTGAGTGGGTACAAGAATAGAATCACATGCATTTCCAAATTTTAAGAATAAACAACATGGTATTCAAGAGGATTAATGCAGTGTTAGATGCAAGCTTTTTAAGCTCTTTTAAACTTGATGATAAAAAAGCTATTTACTTTTTCACATCACAGTAGTTGTAGATCTTTTGCGGGTAAATGTTTCATTTTAAGCACTTAATTAGACCCATGAAGAAAGCAGGGGTCTGGGGAGAATTAAAGCCAGAAGTTCTGCATTAAGTTGAATCCAACAACCCTGGTTATTGCTGATTGGGCTTTAATGAGTCATTCATTTTCCAAAGGGGCCGTATCTAATTACAAGCAATTAAAGATGTGGTAGATATGAGCCAAACTTCACTGCACCGGAAAAATGTATGTTACATTTATACAAGGAGTTAGCATGCCACTGTAGGAATGCTTAGACAGCAGAAGTATCGCTCATTTCTTCCTATATGCTTTAATATACATTTCTTTAGATCAATCTAGTATTTTTGCTCTAATGCGAGAATTATTTATTGAATTTATGCACTGTGTATTGCAGCATGGGGATGTACAGTGGAAACAGCCCACTCCTTTCATTCTTTCATCTTTAGCATTCAGCTGAATTTTTATAGATTTTGTGCTTTTGAATGTATTGCAAGCATAAACGATGCTCTTGTAACAAGCGCAGAACAAATTGAACTGAATTGCAAGTAGAAACAAAGTTAAAGTTGTTCTTGTGCGAAACAAGGTTGTCTTCGTGTCCTGCTTTTATACTTATCTCAAGTGTTGAAGTGGCCAGCGTGAAGGCTGGGGTTGAAATGCATTCAAGTTCACAAATTTGGCACATGTTCCTAAGGATGCAAGATTGTGTCTCAGCTTTGTGAGCGCAAAACCCTGGAGACCGTGAAGGAGTTCCAGGGGAATTTCATGTGCTGGAAAGGGTCCAAAGGGTATGCACCCTCCACTTCGCTGTGCCCCTATTACAGGCAAGTAGTTCTCCTTTGTTTGCTGTAAAGTTTCAAAATACATTTACATGAAGTGTTAGCTCACACATTTTTGACCCGGCAAATGGACTAAGAGGGGAGGTTGTATTGGAAGAAGGTTGCAGGCAGTAACTGATCACAACAGGGGATTTATGAAATTGCTAACTGTTGTGGGAAATCCTTCACCCAAGGAGCAGGACACAGTCTTTGTGGATTCAGTTGTTTTATTGAGCTCAATAATGACATCAACGCGCGTTGGGTCTGCCCCGCAGGACAGACAAACTTCAAGGGTTTCCAGCTCTTATATACAGTATGATCTCAGGAAGATGTTTTGTTTCACTGCTTCATGTGTATTCATCTTGCCCTTTGATATGTAGCATGAGATGACCGGTTGGTCCTGTCTCAAGTCCTGTCCTTTGATGTGTAGCTGTAATTGTTGGAGCTGCTTAAGATATGTTAAAACAGCCGACATATTACACAATGCGCCTGAACCAACACTGTAGTGTTGAATACAGATAAATTATATATATATTTTCCATCAATAATATATATAAGTGTTTTCCTACTTCACTAACCGTGCTGCTTGAGATATGGGTACTGCTGAAATACAGTACACCACCTCAGAATAAGTACATCTGCTGTGTATGTAGTCATTTTATTTTTATTTGTGATGTAATTGCTTTTAAAAATATCAGCTGCTGCATCTCACACTGTAGGTCCAAAAGGTCTTTATAAGACACCCATCAGATTGAAATTCAAAAGAAAGAAATAAGCTCATGAAAAAATCAGGCTTAAAATGTCAATTATCTTGCACTACTTCTTTAATTATGTTGCTGCAGCATGAAGAATAAAAAATAATGTTTGAGATATGTTGTGGTAAAGTTTGGCCAGAACCCAGTATACTCTATGAGAGCATTTGCAGCTTCCAGAATAGTGTTAGTAATGTTTAATGCTATTTATTGTTGATTTAATGAAACACAATTTAAAGATATTTGACTGTTTCTTATATTGCTCTTTTATGTTTCCAGTGCTAGCAAAATAATGAATAATATAAACCTAAAAATCTGTGTTAGAATTGTAATGGTAGATTTAATTACAGTATGTAATCTTAGAAGTTGTAATTTTCACAGATGGAACAGAGTGTACAAGAAGCACCAAGCAACATGTTACAGAACTATTTGTCCAGGTAATGTGAATTTTTGTGAACTTTAAACTAATCTACCTTCTAAGTATCTTGAGAAAGTGCAGGTCCTTCTGTTAAAGTATGCACTACTACATATACTTGAAGACAACGTTTGATCTGGTGTTGTGAAAGATTCAATCCTTTTCTGTAAATGGCAGTGTGTTTCATTGTCAATCTTCCAAAACAGCACTTTAAGTTCTTTGGAATAGTACTATTTACAGTAGGTATTGCAAAAAAGGAATTTCAGTACATCTTTAAATGTTTAACCATATGTTCGCATATAATTGGTACAAATATCATAATACCATCTTCTGGTGAAAGAGAAACACATTTTCCAGTGAAGAGGTATCAATATAATTCACCTTCATTTCCCACTACTTGAAGTGTTTCAGAAATCTTAACCTTTGATCTTAATCAAATTTCCTTTGAAAGATTAGGATTTCATTCTCCTCCTAGCTGTCATTGCAGTGCCAAGCTTCCTTGTAAGAAGAGTCCCTTTCTTTCCCTGCTAATGTGGTCTTATGGTGCACGACCCAATGAAAGGCCAGCTCAGCGCTTCCACATAGAATATTCTTCACAGCATGCCAGCACATTTAGACTGTTTATTCTTCCTCCAAATGAGTGCAGAATCACAATCCATTAACCTCATCTGTGTCAGGCCATCCTGTGTTGAGTGGCAAATGGGTGAGGGTTGAATTTTTACTCCTAGTATTTTATTTTTTTCGGCCCACATGCACACGGGGGGGGGGGGGAGTGGGGGCACTCAGCTGTAAGGACGTGGGGAGGGGCAGCTGAGAGTAAATGTCTCCTGTCTGAGACATTGTGATTTCTAAAGGCTTGCATGGTCAGCTAAAATATTCTTACCTTTTCCACTCTAGTTATCTTTTCCTCAGCTTTAAAAGAGTTGAAATTTTTAAACAATATGATCAGAGTTTATTTTTATAGCATTCTTCATGCCAGTGAATGTAATGAAAATGTCCATGAGCATGAAACAGTTTAAAAAATAAAAAAGAAGCTTGAATAAAAAAAGAAAAACTTTAAATTTTAACTTAAAATAATCAAGTTTATCAAGCTTTAGCTTTCTTAATATCTATTGTAATGGTGTTCCAAAGGCAATGGAGCACAGTTTATTAATTAAGGCTTTAGTCCCACTTCTTTCAAGACTTAATAACCAACTAAACGTCTTTCTATAATTGTGGGAATCTAATAATTAACTCCTGGGATAAAAAGACTTAATCTACATAGGATCTTACAGGATGTTTTAGCAGTATTAAGCATTTATGGTAGAAGTGCTTAATACTGCTATTCTAAATGGCAGATTAACAGTCTGGATGTGCACTGTCCCCATCTGTCTCTCCTCACCGTCAGACCCCTGTGACTCACAGCCCTGTCAGAATGGAGGCACCTGTGTCTCAGAGGGATTAGAGAGATACCACTGTCTCTGTCCTGTGGGTTTTGGAGGAGACTCTAACTGTGGTAAGAATTTAACCAGTATTATTGTTTCCTTGCATTGTATCTGGTGGATTCTTTAAGTATTTAATATGTAAAGTTTTATTTAAGCAATCCTATGGAGTAAGAATACTGAATTAACTTTAGTTTTAATCACATTCATTTGTGTCATGAAATAAGGTTCTTTGTAGCAGGGTTTCAAAAGTGTAGCACAGCACATTTGCTTTACATTAACATTTTACATTTTAAAATAATCAGCATCTGGAAGGAATTAAAGAATATACCACACTTCCACTCAATGAGTGGAGCAATAACTAGATCATGAAAATCATAGTGTTAAAAAATACAATTTGTAAGGATATAAACTCAACATAAATATTATTAACTTCAATTTTAATGCATGAGACTATTTAATGTTGTTTTCAACTCTACTACCAACCCTTGTCATTTGCAGTAGCTGCACCATTACACTGATGGCAGTTGTCTAATAACATCAAAACTTTGGTTTCATAAAACATTGTATTGTCCTTCGGTTGTTTTCCGTCACTAACAAACTAGGTAACTTTTGTTTTTGGTGTCCAAGAACTTATTTTTCTTTCTTGTGTTTTCCTTAAGTATTAAATCGGCAATTACTCTAAGTAGGAGCCGCCTCTAATGGAAACATGAATTTGCTGCATTCATATACTCTATTCTATTGATTTTGAAAATTCTGAAAAAACACTGCCATGATATTTCTCATTTTTTCAAGTTTCTAGAAATAAACTATGAAACTTAAAACTACATAGCCCTGTTTTACCACTGCCTGCAAATACTATGTCACCCACCTCATAGTTGTGAGGTGGTTAGTATAGGCATGACCTTATTGGACCAGGTTTATGACAATACACACTAAACAACACACCACATAAACATACAACACATCACTTACACTATTTACAACCTCCATTGTGCTCCCAAGGCCTAACATCTCATTCACCTAGAAAAAACCCAGACTGCTACTAAGTATTCAAACACTTACTATATATAATGCCTACAAAGGCCAACATAAGAGATAAGATGCTTTCTAACAAAACAGAATACAACCTGCTGTTAAATGACTCTCTGTAAACCTGGATGCCACCAAATGAATGAGAACCTATCTCCCTATTCTAAAAATGCACGCGCCAGGAGAGGCTGTAAAGAGGGATTCTTTTACACAGGCAATCTGAGTTCCCTAAAAACTACAGAATGCTAAGCTCTCTTAACAGGGTTCAAATACCTGGTCTTCCCGGGTGATCTGGAACAAGGAGCTCTTGCCCTCTCTCTTGTGGTCTTGTCTGTCTTCTCTCTACTTCACCATCCTCTTATTTGTTGTCTTTCTGGACTGTTGATTGACAGTTAATCATTTACCCAGAACTTAATTAAGGTAAACCAAGGTAAACTTTATGATTACTTTGACTGAATTTGGATGCCCTACATCTCGGCCAAACATCCCTTTGCTTTGCAGTTGATAATGATGACACTAGCCAGGTGTTACCCATTGTATGTGGATCCTTAGCGACACTTCTGTAGTTGCCTATAGCTGTAAAAAAACATAGCGGCCTAATGCGACATCTTTTAATCTAATAATAATACTTGCTTACACTTATATAGTGCTTTTCTGCACACTCCACTCAAAGCATTTTACAGGTAATGGGGATCCCCTCCACCACCACCAATGTGCACCACCACTATGATGCGACGGCAGCCATAGTGTGCCAGAATGCTCACCACACATCAGCTATCAGTGGGGAAGAGAGCAGAGTAATGAAGCCAATTCATAGATTCATAATTCATAATCTAGTGGATCCAGGCTCCATTCATGGCATGTCATCCCCTTTAAAAAAAAACTGTACAGTCATGTTACTGTACATTTTAAAGGCTATGCATTTAATATGTTTATATAACATGTTATATTTTTAAGAAATATGATTATTAGACTGAATAAAACCCAATTAAATGAAGCTAGTGTTTCACTAATACCTAACACAACACAGGTGCCACTTATGTATCTGCTTTGAGCAACAAAGGGCTTAAAGTGGCATTCAGAACAGAACTGCACTCACTGTGCTTTCTGCTTCCACAAATATTGAAACACATTCTAGATGGCCGCATGATCTGTATGTTAAGATCTGTACAAATATTTATGTCTGCTTCCAACAAACTATGTTTTGTGGATTTAAGTAGTTTAGGGTGTGATCTAGAGTAATTCCTAATTGCTGATTTCAATACTGTTGAACATACTGCAATATACTGCAAATTATACAGGTAATAGAATTCCTTTGTTACTATGGTGGTCCTGTTTTCTTTTTAAGAAGAATGGGTCTCTATTTTATTGTATTCAATTTAATGTTTTTATTTAAATTGAAGCCTTCGGTAAAATGTTTACTTTTGCCTTCTAATTATGTTTAAGTGGGGGCATGTCTGATAAAAATAATTTGGTTTTGCAGTTTAAGGCTGAGTATTTGGGTAGTTAAGATAGTGTATCATTGTAAGATACCTTAAATATTTAATTAGGTAGTAGTGTAGGATAATCATTTTACATAAATAGATTAAAGGAATCAAATCTCTCTAATGGAAATTAGAAGGGAAGCAGGCAGTGGAAAAAAAAACGTTTAAAAAAATATTGAGCTGCAAGTGAAAACGCCCAAATTAAATTTCAGACTAAGAAAAGACAGCACCATTTAGTCAGAGTTATGGGTGTCTGGTACAGGTTACCTTACCATGTTTCTGAGGGTGGTTATCATGAATTATTAACAAGATGGATCAAATTCTTGGCTCAATGAACTATTCGCAAATGAGCAAGATAGGCAGAATGCAATAAATTGTATCACATGTTCTTATGTACATTTGGCATCCTGTTGAAACAGCAGAGACTTTGTAATGCACATTAGGCAAATGCAATTATAACTCTGTTGCATTATGAGTGTTACAGCTGCACCTGACACTGTTTCGGACCGAAAGTGTTAATTGTTAATTTCATTTTTATGTCGATTTCACATTAAAGTTTACCCTGCTTGTCCTTGCAGCTCCAAAGTTAACTCTAGACTGCAGTGTGGATCTTTTCTTCCTTATCGAAGGCTCCTCCAACATTAACCTGGAGGGGTTCCTTCGCTACAAGTCCTTCCTGAAGCGGTTTTTACAGGCTGTGCTAGCCTCAGACACGCCAGTAAATGTAGGGTTGGCCCAGTACAGCAGTGATGTCAAGATAGAAATGAAGATCGGGGAGTATGGTGACATCTCTGAGCTCCTCCGAGTCATCGACGGTATGAGTTACCGGGGAGGTGAGACCAGGACAGGGAAAGCCCTGCGCTTCATCACACAGCATGGCTTCAAGAGCACGCCGGTATTCGCCGATGTCCAGGACGATCTCCCGAGAGTTGTGATTCTTCTCACTGACACCAAGTCTGTGGATCTAGTGAGCGAGCCAGCCAAATACGCTCGAGACCGGGAGCTGTTTCTCCTTGCTGTGGGGCGAGACTCTCTGAAGGCAGAGCTTAATGACATTACAGGAAACCCCCAGCGAACTATAACCTATTCCTCTCCACAAAGTCTCTTCAACAAGATCCCTGAGCTCAGGTCGAAGATATGCAGTGTAGACAGTCAAGGTAAAATTCATTGTGGGATCCATTTTCAGTCTTGAGATATCTACAATGGTGTTACTTTTAAAATAATGTTGATTTTATGATACAATAAAAGCAAAGCTGTAGTGATGTAAAAAGGTATATTTAGAATTAGAGGATTGTTTTTTCCATTGATTGATTTTTGTGGGTGGAAACTTATGGGTATTTCTTATGGCTTATGGCTTCAGATAATTAGACCAAAAAACGTCCTAACCCAACAGTTTATACAGTATGGGGAAAAACTGTATTGCAACGTCATGTGGAATATTTACAATCATTGCGTCCTGCTTTATGCACACTGATCTTTTTCCTTGTTGAATTTCATCCTAGGGTGTCTGGGTCAGTCTCTGGACTTAGTGTTTGCCCTCGATGCCTCATCTGGGGTTGGGAAGGATAACTTTGTTCGTCTGAGGGATTTCGTCAGGAGCACCTCGGTGCAGTTTGACATCAACCGTGATGTGACTCAGATTGGACTGGTTGCCTTTGGCAGGAAGCCGCGTACAGTCTTCAATCTTGACACCTATGATTCAGGCACTGGCATACTTCAGGGTATCAACCTGGTGCCGTACATTGGAGGAAGCTCCTCTACAGGCAGTGCTCTGCTCCATATCCATGAGGATGTGATAACTGTCCAGAAGGGGGCCAGACCTGGTGTTAATAAAGCAGTAGTGGTCATCACTGATGGGGCTGGAGGTGAAGACGCCATGGTTCCAGCCCAGCAGATTAGGGACAATGGCGTGGCTTTGTTTGTGATTGGAATAGGGGATGCCCAGAGAGACACTCTGCTGAAGATTGCAGGCTCAGAACAGCACATGTTTTCTGTGCCATCGTATGAAGACCTGAAGTATTACGAAGACCTCCTGGTGCAGAAAGTCTGTGAAGGTGAGTCCTAGCCCAAAACCAACACCAGCATAATCAGCCTCATCTCGCTAAGGCAGCTCACACAGATTTACAGAAAAACAATTTTTAAATGATAATAAAATTAAAATGTAGAATAGGCGGGCATTCATTTTCAGTATGCATTTTGTCTTCAGTTGTATTAAACTTAGGAAAAATATGTATTAAACTTAAAGGAAAACATTGTATTTTCCTTTAGACTAAAATGGAGTGAATGATTTACCTACACCTACCTATTACCTGTGTCCCAATTGATTTCTTAAAAAGTCACAGATGGAATTATCTCTGTCCATTTTCTTTTAACAGGAAATCATATAGTAATTCTACTTTATACCACAGCACAAATACACTTGCAAAACATTAATAAAAGGTCTTTTATGTTAAATAGGAACTATTTTTACAATTTTAACTTGAAAATGGACTACACTATTTTTTTCCTTGGAGTGTCATGTCAGAGTAAAAGAGTATGACATTATTAATCATTGCATTAATAATCATAATGATCATTGCATTAATGATCCTAACAGGCTGAACAAGTTTTGTCATTGGGTCTGATCTGGACCCCTTGGAGATAGTGGCTGAGAGGAGAATGGTGTCCAAATTAATGGCCATCATGGACAACATCTCCCATCCCCTCTATGACAGGCTTGTAGAAATGAAGAGCACGTTCAGCAATAGGCTGATCCAACCACGGTGCGACAGGGAGCGCTACAGGAGGTCATTCTTGCCTTCTGCCATAAGACTGTATAACGCATCCACTGTGTGTCTGGGCAGGGGCAATATTGAATGTTATTGGACTAAACATGAATTTCTCTGTTTACAGCTGGTTTTCCTGTTTACAACTGATATCTAGGGATTTGTGCAATATATTTGTATATATTTGTTTTGTGTACTGTACATTCTGGTTTGTTTTGTATCTTCTGTAATGTGAGCCATTCTGTAGATTTTTTTTACTGCACTTCTCACTGACTGTACTTACTGTATTGTATTGTGAATTATTGTATTGTATCATTTCATTACACTGTGGTGTGACCTTTATGTAATGTTATAGATATAGGAGTTTATATAGATGTAAATGGGATTATATAGATACAGTATAATGATATAATATAGTTTATTAAGATATTTTAGTGGGGGTATATTATAACATTATTTAAATATAATGGAGTTACATTATTTTGGTTAGGAGTAAAAAGCTGATATTTCTAGCATTGCTCTGTTTTACACTTCTTTTTTCCTAGATGCCAAGAGGCCTGTGAACTTGTGTAAGCCTAACCTTTGCATGAACGATGGAATCTGTATTCTGCGGAATGGAAGCTATCGCTGTGAATGTCGAGGCTGGGAGGGCCCACACTGTGAAACCAGTAAGCTCTTCTCCCTGCCTTACCTTTGGCATCTGTTTGAACTGTGGGAAGGTTGGGCTCCTATCTCTTTCCTTAGCACTGCCTGATCTTTATCAGCTTAAGGTCCATTTTCAAATCTGGCTCAACTTTTTTTTTCATTTCTCTCTCATGAAACATTGTATACCTTTTAATACTACTTTTAATTATTTTATTTTAGATACTAGTTCTTTCACAGAAATCAGCCTTCTTCTTCTCAAAACCGATAAAGATCTGTTAGAATGCTTGAGCTATAGCCCATTATCTTTGTTGAATATTTCTATTAAACTCTTTGAAAATGTTTTTTCCATACATACATACTGTAGACCATCTAATACACTACAACCAAAAAAGTTTTTTTTTAATGTTTAATTTGCTTCATACTCCATATCATAGAACCTACATCAGTCAGTGCCTTGTGCACAATACTCTTCAGACACAAAAAAAGACATTTGATTGCTGGGAATGGAATTGCATCTGGGTTGCTCTGAAGCATTTTGATTTTGTTCATTCACTTGGGGAAAGTGGTATCTCTAGATAGTAAAATATTGGGCACTAGACAGCATAATCTTAAAGACATACAGTATATTATCTGAGAACATACAGTATAAAAGGACAATTATATTGTTCTGGATCCTCATCACCCTGTCTGTAGTCTGTATGCTATTTTACCATCTGGACACAGGTTCCTGCCTATGAAGACTAAGCAGGGTCTTTCCACTTTCTTGGCCTGTGTACATAAAGCTTCTGAATTCTAAGGGCTTTCCTATGTCTCATTCTCCACCATTAAAAAGGAGAGGTTTATATTCATGGACATACTGTATCTCCTCACCTCCTTCTCCCTTTTCACCCTTTCCTAATAATTGATTATCCTTTTTTATAATATTAATATTAACAGGTAAAGTAACATCAAATATATAAACTGGACTGCTGATCCTGTTTTTTTAAAATAGTGTAATCTGTTTTTATGCTGCATGTATGAGGGATGTTGTTTTTTGTGTATATCTGTAATCTTGTCTGCTTCCTCTCTGTCACCTCTGTTGTTTGTTCACTCATTACCACTGTTCAATCAAGCTACAACCCAGCATTTCCCCCACTGATGTAGAGTGAGCAAAACATTTTGTTTAATGCTGAACAATGTTTGATTATTTCTTTCAGAAACAGTATACAATACATACAGAATAGATACAGTATATATATGTCAGTCTCACACCATTTAGAGTTATTTTGTAATATTGGCAGGTTCTTTGGGTATAATATTAGTTGGTCACAATCTTTTGTCAAATGTCCATTCTTCTTGACAGTATAGCCGAAATACCCTTTTTTTCATCCAATAGTTCCATCCAACCTACAGTAGGCATTAGCAACATTGTCAGTCTTTAAAAGACAGTTTGTAGTAAGTCAGACATCTTGGGTGATGCTGCTGTCGCTGATACAGTTTCTTTCTGGTTCGGATTTGATTAATCATTTCTTATGCATCTCTCAGTGCACATAGGCAAGCAAACAGCTCCAATGAGTCAAAAGACAGGTTGCGTAACTCACTGAGTCTTGAATGCTTTTCAAAGGATTATTATAATAATTTCTCATGAATGAAAATGTCCTTAATCCCATGCCATGCATAATGTTACATGAAGGCAAGGAAGTGTTATTAAAATGTACGAGCCATGTGATAGTATGATTTACAATGTACACAGATGCATGACAATGCATTTCTTTTGGAGAACAACATTAGTCTGTAAGATGTATTCTTAAAACAATAACCTTGATTTAGTGAAAAGTAACCAAAATGAGACTTCTTCTGAGATTGGACCGTTTAGTGTTTGTGGCTGACTTCTGACCTCTTCCGATTCTCATTCACCGTTGAAACCTCTTTCTAGGAAGCACCAGGCAGCCAAGCCGAGGCGATTTCCCAAGGCCATCCGAGTTACAGACAAAGAGACGAAGGCAACGCCACAACAAGGAGCTCCCCCAGCAGCACAGAACCCGCCACCAGAGGAGGCACAAAGCCCAGACGCCATGAGGGTGTGACCCAGGAGAAGGGTCTTCCTCTCCCCCTGGCCTGCGCAAGGGCCTCGCTAGCTGTGGCTCTTGCCAATAGAAAATGGACAGAGCAGCAAGAGGAGGGCTTCATGGCAAACAGTTGAATTATTTAAAGAAAGATTTCTTATTGTGCTGATGATGTTTTGAATGCCAATGAGTTACAAATTATTTTGATGTCTTTTACTGAGTGGTTGAAGGGGGATGAGAAATGTACCTTTCATAATCACATTGACTGGCTAGGCTGCATTAACTGAAACCAGTAGGTTTTCAGTCCTTAAACCTTTGTTGTTGTATTGTCGCTGTATCAATTATGATATACTGTAAATGGAAAAAAAAGGTGGTTTCTTATTTAGGGGATTTGCATTTTTGTCTGTTACAAATCTAGAGAATTTCAAAAAATGTAGTGAAATTAGGAGGTATTAGAATTACCCTTGCCTAAAGGTAAAAAAACCCACACGTTTTGTGATTTATGCCATAGTGCATGTGATCCTCCCCATTCTCCAGTAGCTCTCCGAAGTGCGTGTGGGCACATGAGTTTCTTTACTATGTCTGGTGCGAGTGCTTAAACACCTGGTTAAGAAATGTTCAGACCCTTTAATTTGCCTTTTTTAGATTTCCTTTTGTTTTTGTGCATGTAGCTTTAAAACAGGTACCAACTCTTGCCGTCTAGCCCAAGTATCTACAAAGTCCTTGAAGTATCTGTGACTGATGATAGTCCAGAACTGACAACTATAGTAAACCGCTAAAACATACTTACACATTTTTCTCCTAAGATCTTTGTTTCCTATTACCCAAATCTATTCCTGAAGAGTTGGAGATCAGCATGTTAAAAAAGACCAGTGTGCTGATTTCTGTATGTGGGCAAACTACTTTCCCTGTAGCAAATTAATTAGATGGGAATTTCTACCCGCAGTCCACCCACAGGGGAAATATGGGTCTACAGTGTATAATTATTTTCAAAGATTTCCCTCAGGGTGTAGGTGCTGGAGATGAAAGAAATGACGGTAATCATAGTATGTACTGTAATATTGACCTTTACTCTTAAACAATGTTTTATGACTGAACTGTTTTCAACATGCTGATATTTAAATGTATCCTTCATGTTTTCTTTTATGTAGCACTACAGAAAATGGGGCAGATAGTGATATTATTGAGTTATGGATTTGCCTTGTCTTGGAACTCTGAGAGATCTTGTAAATGATTCAGAGCTGCTCACGGGTGATGTTTATACTTGTATATAAAACATTTAATCTTTCTTTGGATATGGTAGATTTCTAGGACAAAATATGCTTCCTTTAAAAAGAAAACAGTACACAATTTGTCTTTTGTAAACATAAATGTTTCTGTACTGTTAAACATTAACATAAGATTTTTTTAAATGTTGTTATAAAACTGTTATTTCACAGTAGTGTTATATTTCTATTGCCTTATTCAATTTTCTTTAATAGAACAACAATTTCCTTAATAGGTTTTTCTTTCATAGTTTTTTTTGTAATCTTAAGAATTATTTTTTTCTGTACATTTGTTGTTTTATTCTCAATTACTATAGTACTACACAGATACCAAAAATAACTTTATAGATAATGTATTGACAGAGGTGTTATAGGCCAGTAAATTAATTTTCTCCAGAAGTGTGTTATATCAAATGCTATATTTACCAATTCATTTTGCTGTATAGGCAATATAGTATATTTCAAAGAAAGTTTAATATTACACCACATAATATAGAGTCAGGGCTGAGATATTAGTGAAAAAAAGAAGGAAAAAAAGTACAAAGCACAGGAAAAATGGGCAGCAATTGCAACATTGTTAGGGTGTACTTTCCAAGCTCATCAATCACACCTAAGAGCCAGTGCTTAAGGAACTGGTTAGTTAGTTAATGCCAGAAGACCAGGGCTGCTGATCAATGCATTGTCCTCCTCTTTTTTAGTTTTTAATACACCACCATTTTTCTAATAAACAACCAGCAAATGGCAGTCGTCCAGAAATATTCTGCCCCTGTGATACCCAATAGCACAGTAACTTGCTATGTGAACTGCCCTCCTAGTAGGCGTGTACTGTATATTACAATATTTTAATCATTAAGGAAAGATTAAGGACTTGGTTCAAATTTTGGCATTCCTGTAAACCAAAACTACAACAAAACAAGTACTTATACTGTATATCAACGCAGGGTTTGAAAATCGTAAAAGGTGGGTACTGTAGGTTGACATTTTAGTTCATTTTAAGCCTGATTCATTTTCAAAGACAGTCATATCATGGGGAGCAAAGACATTGCAAAATAAAGCTCTTAGGTTGAGAAACAAGGATACACTGAGGATACCAACAGATGAAGGGGCAATATGGCAAATATGTCATATCATCCATAGCACCTGGGTCTTCGTTTTTCATCTTTTGCTTTCTTTTCTAATTGTATCATTAATTGATTTAAAAAAAATGTTAAATACATATTATTTCTAAAATACATTTAATTCAAGGTACAACATTAGTAAAGCCTATTCTAGAAAACTGAAGTAACCTATTATATTTGTTCAGCAATTTATTAGATCAGGAGTGATTGAGTATCAGATCATGATAATGCTGCCAAGCGGCAGATAAGACTTGTTCTAATGAGTACAGTAGCATGTCCTGCAGTAGTATGGATTACAAATGCATAATCTTCTTGCACGTAGAAGTTTGTTTAAAATTCCCAATCAATATGTTCATATATTTTCTCAGAGATACTCGAGTCCTTTTTGTCTTATATTATTTTTGACAGCACGATAATATCAATTTTTGAAAGACTGCCAAATAATAGCCTCAGCACATGACAATTCTTAGTAACGTCCGCTTACTAGTAATTTAGTAGGAGGATTTGTCTCAAAGGTGGCAGAGTGGTGCAGTGGTGAGCATTGCTGCCTTGCAGTGCTGGGGCCCTGGGTTCAACTCCGGCCCTGGGTTCAACTCCAGACCTGGGGTGCTACAGTTCTTTGTGGACTTTGTATGCTCTCCCCATGTTCATGGTGGTTTCCTACAGGTTCTTTGGTTTCGTCTCAGTGCAAAGAGATATTGGTAGATTAATTGGTTTCTTGGAAAACGAGTGTGTGTGTGCATCCCTTCCGTGGTGAAGATGAGAGGAACAGGAGGTTCAGTGAGAATCTTCTAGTTTTAATGTCCTTAAATTTTTCAGATAGTTCAGGTGAGTAGCTGCAACAGCATGTGTAGGCTGCAGAGGAACAAGTAATGGGTTTAATCCATGCTGAAAAGAGAAGAAAGAAAATGGAACAGTTCAGCTGTGGAGCCTTCTTCAGGTGTGAGAAAGACAAGACAGTAGGCAAAGGTAATGTAGCAGGAGAACAAAAGCTGAGAGAGAGGAGGAGTGGAGGCGGGAGCAGGGAACAGACAGAGTGGCCGATCAGGTAGTGTGAAGTCAGGATAGGTGAAGAGAGTTGTGAAATAAAACCTACAATGAATTGAGAGAATTTAGAAGATTAGTCTGTTGATTTTATTGACAGTCTTTAGTCTGTCTATTTTTCAGATAGCTTTAGAGCAGGGTTTTCTCAAAACTACGGCTCTTCCTTACTCCTCAATGACAGTGCTTCATTGTGACACATGAACTTCTTAGTATGGTTATTCATATTTTGCAGGAACATTGTAAATGAAGTGGTAACTGCACTGGAGAGTAAAGACTGCAGTTCGAGAAGCCAGGATACAGGGTAGATTACTGTGTCTGATATTATCTTGACAGATACTGGGGTATTCATCAAACTGTTACCTGAACAGGTGAACAATTGCTTATTTTAAAGTGTCACATACTGTATCTGCTGCAAATTTTTTAATAAGAAAAAGGAAAACAACCAGGCTTACTTTCTTCTGATGTTACCTACAATGCTAAACTATTCCAGCCAAAGTACACCTTCGCCAGTGGGCACCTATACGTCAAAGGGATGTCGCGTGGCGAGGTGCGGTGCTATTAAAAACTGCCCTTTCACAGAGCGATAACGGAAGTGAACACAAATCACAGATTAGAATTCGTAGCAAGACATGTCAGACATTTCCAATTGATAGAAAAATGGGCTTTGCAATCTTAAACGAGATGTAGTTATTACATTCTTTTCAGTGTTTTTTTTAAATAAAAGGCATACACAATATTAGATCGTTTTGCATACTATTTAGTGATGTGTACAGACGTTTCCAGTCCATGTTCATGAAAGAAATCTGGGCGATTATCCTGACGGGATTACATATTATTGGGTTGAACCCTCCCTTGAAATACAGTAAATGCAAACCAGTTTAAATACAAAGCAACAGCATCCTCAGCCCCCGTCCTGGGAAGAAGGCAAATGGGACACCGTGAGTGGTTGGGTTGGCTGGTCACATGGGCTCCTATGTCATTGCTGAAATGGCAGCTTCCAGATGCAGATATTAACACACGGAACTGCAGCGATCCAGGCACAACAACTGCAGCAAAGCAGGTAGAAATCATGAAGTTAATTTAAGCGTATAAATTAATTGATGAAAAGAGATGTTGCATCAGATCATTCAAAATAACACACGCATTCCGTAGGCTACGGAAAACAATAGTACTGAACGTCATATCCCACTTGGGGATTTCGGATTTGTAATTACCTCTCATTTATGTTGCCAGGGACAGTCCTACTTCTCAGTAGGAACCCTTTAATAACTTTTAAATTGCATTTATATGGTTCCTTTTTCTTAAGAGACGATTATTTGTCTTACACATTCAGATTTTATTTGTAAATACTACATACTCTTGTATTCACTTTGCAGGATTACGTAATATGAAGCTGACAACAAGGGGCTGCGTTATTTTTGGCACTGTCGGTTTCAAAGATTTGGCGAAGCTACTGTATGATCATAAATTTTGTGTAACTAAAAAAGTCTCCGCAGTACCAATTTAATTTGGTAATGCAAAACTATTACGTTTTCATAAACCTTTATGTATGGAGCTTAAAGAGTAAACGTGGACTGAATGAGAGGCAAAATTTTAGTACACTTCTTTTATTAACCGTGATCTAGCTAATAAAGTATGACACCGATTTGTATTTTACACGCAGTAGTTTTAGGAATTCGTCCTAATAACGGTTATATGTACAGTACTTTCCCGAAGTATTTAGAATTACTGTATTGTGTCCCATTTTGTTATATTACAAAACAATGCATACAGTTTGTTAAGTACAGTAATATTTGATTCAAAACCAGAATGTTCACTTTTTTATTCTTAAGCCACCCCAATGTAGCTTTTGGCCTTCTGCTTTGGATCATTATCGTGCTAAAAGGTGAATTTTCAGCCAAGATTTAAATATTCAGCAGACTGAAACAGATTTCCTCAAATCTTTCCTATAATTTGCTTGCTCCATCTATTTCTCTTTCAATCCTAACAAACTTTTTACTCCCAGCTGAGAAAAAGCCTGATTGTAGCACAATGCTGTTACTACATTACTTTAGGGATGATGTTGACTGGGAGATGTGCTGTGTTGGATCTGTCTTCACATTTTGATCAAAAAGTTAAAATTATGGTTAATTGTGTTGGCTATATAATCTGACCACAGCACCATTTGACACATTTGTGCAGGATCACTCAATTGGTTTGTGGAGCTCCATGCTGGTAATGATATGTGTTTTCCACTCTGCCGTACAGGCTAGCTTTGTGGAGGGCACGTGACATTGCTGACTGAGACAGGCCCACCTCGGCTATTGAACCCTATAGCTCTTTCAAAGCTGTTGTTGGCCTCACAGTGATGTCCCTCCCCAGAATCCTCCTTACAGAGCTGTGTGATTCGGACAGACGGCCCTGATCTGGGTAGTGTCCGGATGGTATGGTGTACCTTCTCTTTCCTGGTGGTTGAGTTGACTCTGCTCATGGGGATGTTCAGAGGCTTCAATATTTTTGTACCTTTTCTCCGATCTGTGCTTTTCAGTGACTTTATTCCTGATTTTCTTTAAAAGGTTCTTGGTCTTTATAGTTGAGCCTTTGCTTGAAATTCACTACTTGATGAAGGAAACGTTAAAACTGTTTTTCTAAATCAGGAGAACCACTATTCACATAGAATTATATAATTTAGGTTTGCCACATTAAAGGTTTGAAAACTTTTACATTCCTGAATTTTCATTTTTTCTTTCATATTTATTATTTAAAATCTTTTTGTTTTTCTATTTGAATATGTGGAATAGATTGTCTATATAACAGATTTTAATTGTTACTTGAATATGTCGTGACTGCAAGCTTTAAAATAAGAGAATGCGAAGAGTCTGAATACTTTTGCAAGGCACTGTATACACTGTACAGTATATAGCCAACACAATAAATCATAATTTTAAATACAGTATAGTAATACTTAATACATGTTTTTATAGTAATAATAATTGTCTCCTTTTTATGTAATATCTTAGTGTTACCATACCAAAATATAGTTCTGGTTTGAGGCTTAAAATCATGAGTAACAGTCCATTACAATATCTTTCCAGTTCTTATGTTCTAGTTAATCAACATACAGTATACAGAATGTGTATGTTGATTACCTTGTGAATACTTTGGCCACTACTTTAATGAAATACTACCTTATATAATGCTTATTCTGTACTCTGTTTTTTTAACACATCATCATTGCATACACAGTACTTGCAGTAAAATAATATGTTAGGCATAACTCACTCTGCAAACCATAGGCAAATTGCCTATTTAATTAATTTTGTGTATAGTGGCAGTGTGCTTACAAGGGAAACAAGAAACAAACAATTTTTCTTTTCCTTTAAAGTCAAGTGTAAAAACTTGGTCAAAGGCTTTATATGAACTTGCATAATAAATCATATCATAAAAAACCTGGCATACTTGAGCTGTAGTTAAAAAGTGATACGCAGTCAATCTTTAACTGTGGCTATCTGTAGATTTGAAAAATGCTGAATCAGTTACCATTAAACCTTCAAACTTGGAGGCAAAAGAGCAGAACAGCCTTTATTCTTCAGATATCCAGACTATTTAAACACTTCAGTTCAGAGAATGAGTCAAGGTAAATTAATTTTGCATATATCTTTTGTACTTTTGCAGACTTATTAAAATACATTTGTTGTGCTATGATTAGCTACTGTATAGTTATTTTTAAAACGCAAGGCACTGCAGAATGTCTTTAGACATTAAGGAAGTAGAAAACAAACAGCTTTTCAAACATTTTCAAAGACTAATGTACTATAATTATTGCTTTTATCATAGTAAATAACATGAAACGTTTACTTTATCTGGGTTACACGGTACTTTTAAAATATCAGTTTGCCTAATCTTGAAACATACTGTATACAGTGTATCTAATTTAAGCTAACATTGATTCTGATGAATTCAGCTTTTCAGCTTAGTTTCAGCTTATACCTGTGAGAAAGAGATGGAGTGAAATGTCAAAGGAATGTTTGAACAATCTTGCCAATTAAAACTTGGCATAAAGTGCAGAAACTTTATTTTATGTTATTTAAATAACTTAGGGTATAAAAAGAATGGGATTGACGAGATTAGAAAATGTAGTGTGAAAATGATTATTGATATTTAAAAGCCTTGGTTAATTTACTTTACAAAGACTAAGCATGCTGCCAACAAAGTGCTAGTTTTTTTTTAAAACTACATCAGTTTAATAATTAAAATAGGTTTATGCATGGTGTCATGCTTTTTATGTTTAACTTGTCATTATGCAAAGGAACGGGTAAAGGTTTATTCCATGCTGAAAAGAGAAGAAAAGAAACACAATGTTTCAGCTGTGGAGCCTTCTTCAGGTGTGAAGGGTGGTGTGTTGGTACTGTACTGTGGGTTTGGTGGATGTCTCTCCTCCCCGGAGGTCTGGGTTCAATTCCCGCTTAGGGCACAGATTTTTCTTCTCCTCACACCTGAAGAAGGCTCCATACCCGAAACATTGTGTTTCTTTTCTTCTGTTTTCAGCATGGAATAAACCTTTATTTGTACCTTTGCAGCCTATGCATGCTGACGCAGCTCCCTACTTGAACTTGTCATTATGCCTACATAATATGAGATGAAAATAATTAGGCTGACATCCACCCATTTTCAGTCTGCTTGTCCTAGTTAGGGCTACGGCGAATTATGCCAACATCTGCCTCAAATTAAGGCAGTCAATAAAAATTGAAAATGGATGGATGTTGGCATAATTATTTTCACCTCATATTATGTATGCTTTTTAGATTATTATTCTCTGTTTATCTTGTGATCTCAAAAGATAAGGGGGCAAGGGCTGAGTTAAGCTGTAGTGTATGACTGGACTTTGATTATTAATATTTAATGTCTTCCATCTCTGCAGGTGAAGGGATGTCTCCCAAGATTACGACTGAGCTGCTTCGGCAGCTGAGGCAAGCAATGAGAAACAGCAGCTATATCGTTGAGCCCATACAAGCTTACATAGTGCCATCAGGAGATGCACACCAGGTGGTTAGATACTTGACTTATATTGATCATTGTATATTCCAGTGGAAATGTACTTTTCATCTGTTTTGATTACTCAGACCTGTGATTTGAAAGGCCTAGTGAACAAATTGTCAGAAGATTTTAAAATACTGATGTCTGTAGTTTGAAAAGCGCACATCTTAGATGTCGCATGAGGTCTACTATTTTCTTAAATGACAGCCATCTTGGGGACACATGACACAACAACTTTGCCCTCAGAGAAGTCTCCCTATATATGTTAGTATCTGTGATGCATACTGTATCAAGGGAATTGTGACTGTGTTGAAGAAATTACTTCCAGTTCTCATTCTCCTTGTGCAGTAGTGGTAGATATGAGCCAAGTCTTGGAAACAATTGTGAATTGCAAACTAGATGGCTATGTACTATAGGACTATATAAATTATTCAATATTTTTCAAAAATTGAGACAAAGAAGTGTCTTGAAAATTAAGTCTAGAGATTAGAACAAAATGATCATATTAAATTGTGCTCTTTAAAAAAAAAGGCAGCTATTCCAAAAATATATTCAGGGAAATATGGATCCCTGAATGTGTGAAGTTTTCGACTGCTAGACAGAATTCTATAAATAATGGAAAGTAGTTTTCATTACCTTTTATAAGAGCAATACGGTCTACATAATAATCAAGGACTCGGAACATAAACCAGCAGACACGGGGGTCAGGAAGACTTAGTTGGTAAACCCTGGCATATTACTGTATGTGGCACTTCTTTCCCTTTAAGCTAATGGAAAGAACAGTAGGTCCTTATCTACTAGTATCTACTTTCCTTTGTAGGGAAAAGGAAGTGGCTGATCATATAGGCTGATCATATAGGAGCTGTCATGGCCTTAAACCTCCTAATTAGAATATGTTCTTTCCTTCTTTCTCTGCTGTGTCCTGTTTTTTGCAGAGTGAATACATTGCGCCTTGTGACTGCAGACGTGAATTTATTTCTGGATTTAATGGGTCTGCAGGTAAAGCCCTAAAACAAATGAATTAACCCTTCTGTTATCAGAACCATTCTAGTTAAATGATTTGAAATGTGCTATATTAAACTTTAGACTGCCGAATAACTGATGGGAGTTCTTTTTCTCTCATAAATTCCAGAAAATGATGCCCTATTTTGAATTAAGATGGTTAATAAGCCGCATGTACAGCATATTGCAAGTTTATATTGATTCTCAATAGAAACATAAGAGAGGTTAAAGATGAATGAAGGCCATGCAGACGTTGGTTGCTTGTTTGCTAATAGCAAAGTTGTCCAGGGGCCTGCATACTTTTTATACCCTTTGTGAATGTACTGTATAGGTGTTTATGTTTGAAAATGATAAATTTGTTGTCCACGTGTTGTATATTGTGATCTGAAGTGGCGTTTCTCTGTAGGCACTGCAATTATCACGGAGCATCATGCAGCCATGTGGACAGATGGCCGTTACTTTTTACAAGCTGGACAGCAGATGGACAGTAACTGGACACTAATGAAGATGGGTATGAGTTTCAATTTATCCCTTTTTAAAATGTGGAATATTTTTTTTTTACCTTTTCAAATTGGAATCTTCCCTTGTCAATCAATTATGATTCTGGTAACTACAGCAGCACCTGTTCTGTGTATTCAAAATTAGGGTATTTCAGAGCCATTCATCAGTCTTCATGTTGTGAGCGCCACACTGCCATACAACAGAGCCAGTTTGCAGTTAAGAGCACTGCACAGGGAGATAAGTGGCAGGTCCCACGTTCTCTGTTAGCTAGTTGTATGTTGTGTGTCTTACTCAAACCCGGCCTACACGGGTAGCACTTATCCACTTGTAAGGTCTTGGGTAAGTGTGTAGCCCAGGCTCAAATAAAGAAGATTGGGGCTAAAGAGATCAGCCTGCTCTGAGGAATAAACTTCTTCAGGTTGAGTCACTCAGAACATAATATGCTAGAATCATTTTACTTACATCATGAGACCTCCCGGCCCGTTGGATGTTTTTAGTTAAAAAAATAGTTCTCAGGTGTTATTTTTTTTTTACCTACATGTAACTATTACTTTTAAAATGTGCAGTTGAATAATATAAGATTAACTCTATTACCCATGCAGGTTTAAAGGAAACTCCATCTCAGGAAGACTGGCTAATAAGTGTTCTTCCTGAAAGCTCCAAAGTTGGTGTTGATCCCTGGATAATAGCAGCAGGTCAGTTGTGGGAAGCAAACAGTTTATAGAAGCAATAAGTCAATATCTTCAGGTCTCTCTCAGTGCAATACAAACTGTAAGTATCTTTGGAGACTTAGGTTCATACTAATCTGTTACGATGCTTAAACTGAATAATTTGTTTCAGATCAGTGGAAGACCATGTCTAAGGCATTGACTAGTGCAGGACATACACTAGTTGCGGTTAAAGAAAATCTCATTGATGCCATTTGGGTAGATCGGCCAGCAAGACCCAATTCACCATTAATCACTCTGGGATTGAACTACACTGGTGAGTCCTGCCTTGCATGCTAGTAACTATGGGATGTAAATATACATAGCTAGAGCTAATGATGTTGTTACTTTAAGTGTAATTTGTGAATTATGTTATGGCTTTGTGCAACAGTGTGTATTTTATTCACATTTAGAGGTTTTGAAAATGGTCATCTCATGTTTCTTCCTTCTTAGAAGCAACACAAGGCGACCAGATGTCCAAATGTACCTAAAGTGAGAACAATAAACATGTTCTTGTGAATTGTAGGTATGACCTGGAAGGATAAGGTTACAGCACTGCGGACAAAAATGTCTGAAAGAAGAATTACCTGGTTTGTTGTAACAGCGCTTGATGAAGTTGCATGTAAGTATGTGTGATGTAATATCAAGGGAGCTTTCCTCAGGTGGCCACTCTGAAAATAGTTTTAAAAACAAACTTTAATTTTTGTATGTAATGAATTTGTTGTGCTGTGTGTAGTTTTACATAGTATTTCTTTTGTAAATAGTTGGGAAAACATTATATTTTTAAAACATGATGATTAAGTATTAATCCTATTTATCCAACCTGTAAATATTATGTCACAAAATAACATACATGGTATACGTACTTAGTAGCAGAGCATAGTAGCAGATGTTTTCAAAGACCTAGGTGGTCCTTATGTATCAAGCTTTTATAGATTTAATTTTACGATTGAAACGAATGAACAATTAAGCAAGGTCTATGGTACTAAGCCCTTCATAGCAGTGCTTCCTGTAAAGATGGCATTTCTGTCTCAAAGATTAATGCTTTGATAATACGTGACGTGTAACATTTATGTTTTTTTTTCCTTCAGGGCTTTTCAACCTTCGTGGTTCCGACATCGAGTATAATCCAGTTTTTTTTGCTTATGCCATTGTTGGAATGAGCTCCATAAGGTAAAGTGTGTTTTTGCATGGAAATAATAAATCAGTACTTTACATTTACAGCCATCACAGAAGTGCCTGATCACTGTCCACTCTCAGTGCCATTGCCAGATTTAAAAGGATTTACATTTTTAACCACAGTGTCAAATAATAACCCCTCCTTTTCCCTCAAAAAAACTATTATGAAGAAGGTAGACACATGAAATTAATATTTTTCTCTTACAACAGCACCTTTAAATTGCCACTTAATTTTAGTTTTGTTTTGAAATGTAATTTCTGACTTTAGGTTGAAATTAAATAACCCAGGTTCATTTTCTGCTGCATTCCTCAGGCACTAATGGAGCTACCACCTCTTGCTATGAAATAGAATAATGAAGCAGTTCTTATTAAATAAAACATATTAGCAGTGGAAAGAATCAATTAGTTATTTACTCTGTAGGATGCTGTTTAATACGCAATATTAAAACAAAATGTGCTAAGGTGACTTTCAAATACAAGTGGGTAAATCAGACACAAGAACAGAAAAAATTGCATCTTTTCAATTCAAATAGAATCTTTTTTTCTGTCTGAAGTGATTTGCTTCATTTATATATAATTCTGATCTGTAAAATGAGAAAAGGTACTTGTCTCAACGAGTTAGAACTGTATCTGTACATGTTAATGTACATAAATATATTTTTATAAGTATGCATATTATTTACAATGTGATAAATTAGTTTTTCTAAAACTAACAAATAACTAATTACTCTGTAAAATCTCATTAGTGCCAGTGGTGTGATTTAGATGACTGTATTGTGATTTTTGCATGTGCACATAATTTTCGGATGATACCTGTTTGAATTTTACAGTGCAAGTAAAATTCATCCTTGGGAATGATTTTAATGGAAGCTATTTGACCTATCTTTCCCTTAGTAAAATACACAAACACCTAATACACAGTATTGCACAGAAGAAAAAGAAATTGATATAGTAGTTTTTTCATGTGTCAAAAATATTTTCTTGTATATATCTACTTTTAAATTAAGGGGGAACTGCAGTTCCAATTTCTCTGACAGGATATTACATTTCAGTAAGAAAACAAATTAATTGACAATATCACAAAATTTTATCATTTCTGAATTAAGCACAAAATGGTGAATTTTGTAAAAGTACTGTATGGTCTCCATTTTGTCACAAACCCCTGGTCTCACCACAGGTAAGAGTGAGGATTTGTACAAATTGTGATGTGTCCCTTCCTGCTCTCTAGTCACTGTAATGACTAATGTAATGTGATGTACGAGCAAATAAGTACAGGTTGTGCAGCAGACATTTCACCGCAGAAATGTTCTAACGTGATCGGCATGCAGAGTTATCAAATTAGTAGTATTTGTTGGCAAAACCATCTCGAGGTCGAGAGCAATATTTCTATTGGATTAAAAGAGATGTATTCACTAGCTTTGTTCATTTGCAATGTAATAGGGCCACTTCATGTCAGTAGGAGTTTTATTGCCCCGTTCTGAATCACAGAATATGGTGCTGCGCGTACCTGGAAATTTAGTCTGTTTTGTGAAATAAATTGGAGATTTTACAACTTACCGTGTACATTTTACTTTCATGGTGGTGGTTTGAAATGCATTCATCAATGCCGATTTAAAAAAAAAGTGGCGTTGCAGTTCCCCTTAAAATTTAAAAAAGTACAAGAATCTGTCACACCTCCTGCTCAATTGGAAAATTGACTTATTTAAGCTAATTTAAAAACATCCTTTCAGGTGTACCACTGTGAATCTGGACTTATGTAGTATTTACATGCAAGTTATAGATTGATTCCTCTGCTGTTTGTGGCTACCTTACACCTGGATGGAGTATGCACCCCTGAACTGTAATATCTGTGCTTTTACCAGGCTCTTCATTGATCAAAACCGGATGGGAGATCCAGCTGTCAGAGAGCACTTGCAGCTGGACCCCTCTTGTAAGACAGAGTACAGCATCCAGATTTCCCCCTACGAATCTGTGTTTTCTGAGCTCCAGGCTATCTGTCCCACTCTGGGCCCTAAAGACAAAGTCTGGATCAGTGACAAAGCCAGCTGTGCCTTGACACAGGCCATCCCAAAGGTGTGCACCACTCGAAGATAAGTGCTTCAGTACAGCTTGATATGGTCTAGTGTTTTCCTGTTGTGTCACTGCCTTCACATTTACTTTTACATCTTTGCGTAAGAATAAAGCAAAGCGATAAAGGAGAAGGTAACAAACTAGTGAAGGCCATTTGAGTCACCTTTTGGTTTTCAGTAGTCAATTGACCTAAGAATCCTAACCAGCTATTTCTTGACAGAAACCAAACCATCAGTTTCAACCTCATGGCTGGGTGGCTTGTTCCACACTCCCACAGCCCTTAGTGTTGTGCTTCCTATCAATGCTTTTTTTAAAAGCACTGCACCTCCATGTACACTAGTTTCCATTTCTGTCCTCTGGCTTAAGAGGAGACCGTTCAGCCGATCTCACTCTTGCTTACTCTTGATCAGTAGCTTACTGATCGAAAGAAAGTACTGATCTGGCCTCATCCTGCGGTTTCTTAAAGAAAGCCTGGGCATCAGCCTACACAAAATGGCCAGGTAATGTATTCCAGATAGAAGTTTAAAGGAGTGTCTGTGATCTTAGATTTGTGCTTCCCTGCTGTCTGTTCAGGCACAGAAAAGACTGTATTGATTGTTTAAAGCTGACTGAAATGAATGACTGAATAATGTTTGGAAAGGTTCTAATAGGATGTAATTATTAATTGAAAAATGAACTGTGGATTTAAATATTCCATCTTCAGGCCCACAGATCCCCCATCCCATGCACACCATTATGCCTTGCCAAAGCAGTGAAGAATTCTACTGAAATAGAAGGAATGAAAATGGCACATGTAAGTACAGGACAAAGCATCATAAAATGGGGTTGCATCTTAAAAGTGTATTTAAATTTGCATGTTTGGTAAAACATGGAAATTATCTCTTTTACTAGATTAAAGATGCTGTTGCACTTTGTGAGCTGTTTGCATGGCTGGAAAAAGAGGTATGGATTTTGCTTTTCATTTAAAATGATAAACTAGCACACTGTACAACTTTTAAGTCCACACTGATTTGACAGACCAACAACCTGAACAGCTACCACATTGCTGAAGCTGAAATGATTAACAATTGTTATTTCCTAGATTCCAAAAGGCACAGTGACAGAAATATCAGCTGCTGACAAAGCTGAAGAACTTCGCAGGTAATTTGCTGTTCATCACATTTTATTCCCCATTTCAGAGCTGGTGGCTGTGATCTTTTTTTCAAACCCCAAGATGTTTTTTCTCCCTTGCCTAACCCTCCTTTACACATGCATCATGTGGTCAGTGATGACTGACATTTGATGTTTTGGAAATTTGGAATCATTGGAAAGCTCTTTGTCCCATCGCTATTCCCCTAGGTTCAAGGGAGGCAAATGTGTCATAAGATGGAGACATTCAATTCTCCTGTTACTGTATATAATATTGATGCATGTAGGCTTGTAATGTACAAATTGCACTGAAGAAACTGTAGAGTGTCCAGTAGAATATCTAGATGTTATTCAGTGGCAATCTTGCCTGTTTCTCGGGGAAACGCAGGAGCAATCTTCATGCCCCTTAGAATCCAGGTGTTTTCAATTAACAGGTTGATGTCCAAGTGATAGTTCAGAAATGGCTTTTTATTTTGAGTGTACTGCCACCTTGTGGAATTCTCAAAGATAAGCAGTGAAATAGACAAAGGTTTTTAGGTACTTGTTACAGCAAATAATACAATTCCTTAGTGATACTAAACCAAGGTCACATTAGAATTCCTATTTCTATGTTAATCTGTCTAATGCATGTTATGTTTATTTCTCTCTGTCATTATCTGTCCTACCTTAAGTATCCTACCTTAAGTAATTTTATTTATTTTCCATCTATTGCTAGTACTAGACTAGTTTTAGGAATGGCTTCTGAATTTAATAGCTTAATATACGTAAGTATTATCTCTTAACTAAATGAGAGTCTACAAAATGTGACTCTAGTAATGGAAGGACTGTGGGGCTTGTATATTTGTATTTTTATATGCTGAAATAACAATTATGTTTTTATATAGTGAACAGAAAGATTTTGTCGGCTTGAGTTTTCCAACAATTTCAAGTGTGGGACCAAATGCTGCTATCATTCATTACAAGTAAGAACACAAATATTTCTTAAAAAATAAATTAAATATGTATAAATCTATATCAGAATGTTTTCTTGCATTAGACCATTCTTTACTAGGGTTAGCTCATACAGTAGTTCTTGAAATGTGTTTTATGTACTAATGCTAAATTATTTGATCTGAATTAGATTGTAGTTGCATGGTTTTATTGTGGACCTATGTTTATTGAATTGTTTTTCTTCGTTAGGCCTCTCCCAGAAACCAACAGGACTCTTACTTTAAATGAGGTGTACCTCATAGACTCTGGGGCTCAGTACAAGTATGTATCTTTTGAATTTCTTGAGCAATACCATTTGTGCATGCTCAGTAATTAGTAGCCAATGCCAAAGGATTTTTTTACAGAGACAAAAGTTCATTAATGGCACTCGCTACTTTTATTACAGTTATTTGATTTGCAGTACCTTGAGAATGCATAATTTTCAATGACGTTATGAAGCCAAATGGTATAGAATGATCGTGATTACTTTTTCTGCACAAATTGTTTCTTCATGGCTTTTGCACACACTGTGTGAAACACAAAGTATAGGAAAATGAAATCCCCCTATCAAAGTTTCTTGGCCACATTATTTTTACCACTCTCCAATTAAAAAAAAAACAAACAGTTTTTGGGCTTGTTTTTGAAGGCTCAAACTGTATTTGTACAATATGCATTTATCTCTATTTTCAGAGATGGAACTACAGACGTGACCAGAACCATGCACTTTGGGACACCTTCAGCTTATGAAAAGGTGCTCTGGATATCTTAAATTCCTCTGAGCCATATCTAGCAAAAAAAAATAACTTGTAACAGCAGAAAAATATTATTCCACATTTATTATTAGAGTAATTATGGATTCAGACTTGTATATTTCATGAAGTGCAGTAAAATCTGATTTAATTTGAGGCAGTTTTTGTCTTTTTTGGCTTTCTTGTGTCTTCCTTTGAGGCTTGATCAGTTTAGTACAAAATTGGATGTGTTTTTTTAAGTAGGCTTGTAGTGTAATGGAATGGTTTCCTTATAATATAGCCTTTTAAACCTCATTTTTTAAAGTTGCCATTTACCACTCTTTTTTTACAGGAATGTTTTACCTATGTTCTGAAGGGACATATAGCAGTGAGTGCAGCTGTTTTTCCCAATGGAACCAAAGGTATGTAAGTTATAAAGTGAAATTGGTAAGTTAACCGGGAGATATGCATATGCTTTTATGTAACACTATTAACTATAATAGAGGATTTAGTGTTTTTTCTTCTTGATGTGTTTTGAGAAATCATGTTACTAGGCAGGAGTGTGGTTGATTGGCAAGCCAATCCAGCTTTCTTTCCAGCTAAATTTCATGTGTTTATCTGCACTTGTCTCACATTAACAAAAGAATTGAAGTAAAACAATTCTAAAAAAGGACTGGGGTGTGGATTGGTCAGTAAATGATAAATAAGGTCCTGAGTTGTGTTGCTCAAACCATAAGGTATAGCTTAAGAAGCCTTGTGAGGTTTCACAGTCTCTACTGTATGGAAGAGATCCACCATTCTTTCATAATTTTCTTATATTGCTGTCTTAGAAAACTGTCTTTGTCATACAGTAATGTCTCAGTACTGATCTGTATTTGATATTTTCTTGGGTTATTAGCCAGTTTCAATTACAGGAATGTTTCAGTTGGCTTTGGAAGTGCAGTTTCAATTCCCAGATTTTATTTCTTTGAAAAAAGTAGCTTAAATCAAAAGTTATCAAAATTCCTTCTTTCGTCTACAGGGCACCTCCTGGACTCCTTTGCCCGCTCAGCTCTGTGGGAATCTGGACTGGATTACCTTCATGGAACAGGGCATGGAGTAGGATGTTTCCTAAATGTCCATGAGGGACCTTGTGGAATTAGTTACAAGACTTTTGCTGATGAACCTCTGGAAGCGGGAATGATCCTCAGTGATGGTAAATGTCTGATTAATAAAGTTTACTGACAAGCTATACCTCATATACATTATAGTTTGATATTTATTTTATATAGCATGTGGTTACTATTATTTTAGTTTCATTCTATGATGGAAAAAGAGCTTCAATTCAGAAATAGGGCAGTAAAGTGTTGTGGGCCTTCATATTCATTTGTTCAAAGCACAGTTTGATATTTCTTTAAATTTTCAGAACCTGGCTATTATGAAGATGGATCTTTTGGCATGCGAATTGAAAATGTTGTACTGGTAGTTCCTGCCAAACCTAAGGTAATTAACTGGAGTTATGATAAAGAGTGAACATTTTTCATTCAGATACAGTGAAGCACCTGTTCCTAATATTTATTGTTTTTCCCCCCACCTCTAGTATAACTACAGAAACAGAGGCAGTCTTACTTTTGAACCAATTACACTCGTCCCCATTCAAGCCAAAATGATAAATACGGACATGCTTATTCAGAAGGAGGTAAGAAGTTTTCATCCAACCAGAACGTCATTGTAGTCCCCTCCAGCAAAGGCAATTTGAACTTTTAGGAAGTGACAGTTTCTGTCTATTCACCAACAGGGTTTTCCGTTTTAGCTCATCTCTGAGTCAGTTTAC
Organism: Atractosteus spatula; assembly: GCF_055471065.1. Classification (NCBI taxonomy): domain Eukaryota; kingdom Metazoa; phylum Chordata; class Actinopteri; order Semionotiformes; family Lepisosteidae; genus Atractosteus; species Atractosteus spatula. The sequence goes on along the minus strand of NC_142710.1, from coordinate 36,442,210 downwards.
TTTTGCTCAGCTTGCATATCAATTCAGTTTTTCTGTTCGTGCTCCTCTAATGGTTACTCTATCATTGCACACTGTATGTGGAAGTGAGTTACTTTGAGTTACTTTTAGTTACTTTTGTGACCACCTGCCTGAATTCATAAGTAAGTGTGGTGGGTGGCTAATCAAACATCACCTATACTGAATTTCAAGTCTCATCCTGTGCTTGGCATGTCGGAGTACATTCACAGCATCTGGTGAAATCTAACAAGTCATCTTTAAGGCTGCACCAAAAATCTGTCTTAGTTTTATCATCCATCCATCCGTCTTCTAACTGCTTTATCCAATACAGGGTCATGGGGTACAGGAACCTATCCCAGCAAGCAGTGGGCTCAAAGCAGGGTGGACACTGGATGGGATGCCAGTCTATCACACAGACACAAATGCACACACTCACACCTGGGCCAGTTTTCCCAGAAGCCAATTTAGCTACCAGTATGTCTTTGGACCGTGGGAGGAAACCGGAGCACCCGGAGGAAACCCACGCGAACACGGGGAAAATATACAAACTCCATGCAGATAACACCCAAGGAATTGAACCCAGGGCTCCAGGGCCCATGTTCTACAAGGCAGCAATGCTAGTCTTGTTTTAGTATAGTAAATAGAAATAGTAACTAAAAGCACTTGCACAAGGTCATGGTCTTGTCTGCATGTTTTGTTTGCGCAATAAAATAAACCCCCATTGTGATGTGATTCTCCTTGTTTCCTGCAGCGGGACTGGTTGAATGACTACCACAGGCAATGCAGAGAAGTGGTGGGGGCGGAACTTGAGAGGCAGGGTCGTAAGGATGCTCTCGAGTGGCTGATCAGAGAAACCAATCCAATCGCCTAACAGCACAGCCTGGAAAGGAATCTGATTATTTAATCAAACAAAAATGTTCTCCGGAAGGAAAATATTCAACTAAAGGATCCTTTTTTCTTTATATACATGACAGTTCTTAATCTTATGCTGTATACTTCTACATGTTTTATAAAATGCATAATAAGAATGCTATGTCAATGATTTTAATAATATTAAAAAAAAAAATCTTGCTTAAAGTTATTACTTTGATTTGGACACGTTTCAAGTTCAAGAATCAATTAAAAATGAGACTTTTGTTTAATCTGTGGAGATGAGAAATGTCTAAAACATTACAAATTTCATATATCCATCTTTAGACCACAGATTTTTTCAAATTTATATATACAGTGAATTTAATTTCCCACTACAAAGCAATGGATTTAGTGTAAGACAGACATTTTATTCAAACCAAAACCAAACAGGGTCATTTATTTTATTTATATAGCAGATTTTGGAAGGGAATTAATTTTAAAGGAAGATTATCTATGTTCCACACAGTCAAAATAGGCATTCAGCTTGCCACAGAAAAATAATGTGTTCCTGACCTGGTGGTTTTGTGTGGTTTAAAAGCAAACCAAGGCAGTCACTGCACTGTAACGGGACAGTGTGTACTGTATTCTGGGTGTGGATGAGATTTGCATAATGCTATAAAATGGAAAGTCAGAACTGACTTATTTTAGACACATGAATATTAAATTGTCAAACTTCACAGACATCTTTATGATTTTTTCCCCAGAATTGTAAAACTCTGGGAGCTGTGATTACCATGAGCTGTAGGGCTTAGGCTAAATTTGGTAGCTGGTAAGAACTAAATTTAGCATTGTTTCCTTACCCACTACAGAAAACCATACAGGGTATTGAGTCTGGAAGGAAGCCTGTTTCCATTCTGCTTGACATAAATTGATTGGGGAGTGTGGGAGCTGAGAGGAAAGATACTCTTCATTCACTTATTTCTTGTGACAGGAGAACATTTCTATTGATGATCCTCAAACCCCTTCATCATCCCAGACTGCTTCTTCTGACTGTGTTAAGCCTAGATCTGAAAGAACCAAGTATTTCCTTTTTAATCTTTGTTTTTGAAAACATCCATAGAAAAAAACTATTTGTAGATGGGGAGGAGGAATCAGGTATTTTTTTGTCTTTCATTAGCACTTCCCAGGAGGTTGATTTCTTCAATCGAATTTGATGTCTTTTAATTTGATATCAAGTTTTATTATTTGTGGAGGTGACAGGGAGGCATGTTTCAATTTGCATAACACTGGATTAATTAGGGAAGAATATGAACATTTTACCATCTGTTGGAGGGTGTAATGGTAGAAGGAGATGGGATACAGGCACACAAAAGGCATCAAAAAGTCTTTATTTGCACTTTTCTTTCCTGCCTGTTGATTCCTATGTTTTGCACTTAGCAGTCACCTAAACGATACAAAATTGATGTATATACACAGAGTGGCTTCATCTGTTCATAGTCCATCAGGGATATTTAGAACATTTTTTGTAAAAGTGTTAGCAAACTGAGTTGTGCAGTATAAAATGATTATCTAAAACCCTATAAGGAAAAAAAAAACTGTCAATTCTATTTAATTGAAATATACAATATTTACAGAACGCATCTAGTATTCGTAATCGGCAGTCATCAGTTTAGGAATGTTACACATTTTAGTTTCAGAAACATCACGCCCCTGCTTTGTTCCAGGTTCTATCTTTCTCTCATCACAGTCCAGTACTAGTTTTTAGACCTACTGAAGCAATACGATGACACTAGAACCTGAAATCCACAGCCTCCACTCCAAGAGCAGTGGGATTATAAGGTTACTATTATTTCATTTTGAATCTTGTTGTACATGCCAAAATAGTTCAGACACTATGTTCTGTGGTACCTTGGCTGAATCAAATGAGCACTGGTGTCAAATATATACTGTATAAGAGGGCATCAATTTTAGCTGTTGGAGCAAGGTTGATACAGCATGTTCATTGAATATCTCATGGGGGTTTGAGGAAGAAGAGATTATGTTTCAGAATATACCAAGATATTTAGAGAAGAAGCTGGGCCAGGGGGATAAATTGGGTGATAAAATGCAAGCCCAATTTTCACCCATACTCCAATATCCACATCCTATAGTTGCATGTAAAATGTGGACGGATCAAGGATAATACCTCCTTTGGTATCTCTGAGGTCATCATGTTGCATTACTATGTTCTCAAAGGTGACCTGATGCTCTCCTGGTATAACATTGCTGCCCTCTGCAATGGCGATGGGATTGCTGTATATGAAGTAGATCTGAGAGCTGTCCCTGTAAGTATCCTGCTTTCTCATCATGGCCAGTGGGCTACGGAGGCTGTGGCTCCTCTTCACCCCTTTGAAGTCCACCGGGCTCTTTGCTTTTTCGTGAATGACAGTGTTCTCATATGCCCTGGCCTGTCTGAATTGCCTGTTAAATAGGAAGGAAGAGCTCATTCAAAATAGCATGTGCATTCGAGACATCACCACTTCTTAAGCAAGGCCTGTTCAGTGCCTCAATTATCTACTGTAAGTGAAAAGGACTGGTTGAGAGGAACAAAGATAAAATGAAATTCCCTTTTATGTGCATTGCAGTATCAACACATTCCCAACTCCACAGACAAAAAGGATGAGGGTACTTGACTAAAAAGGGATTTCATTTAAATTTCCTCAAACTCTAGGCCCAGTGGAGATAAACATAAAGATGGTGGAACATGAGGAAAGTGATGGATGCAGAAACGAAAATAGAAAATAGAAGGAGTATATTTAAAAACATTCAAGATAGAGACTGGAAGCTCTTTGTGCTCTTAAAACACTCTAACAATGCTCCAAAATGCTTATGTTTTGAAATATAAAATTTTTTTAACATAACAATAATAAGGTCTGGCTCAGCAAATAATACATTATATAGTTATTCACAGAGTACAAGTAAGGCACCCCTTACAGACGGTTTTGTGTGAGAATCGTCTTGCACTTCTCTTAATGCATTAATATTAATGCTCCAAGTCCTTTTTTGTAAGCAAGTTGCTATTGTACAGATTATAGTGTGAGTTGAGATCCGATTCCGTTTTTTAATGCACTGAAACATTTTACCTGGGGGTTTAAGAGCCGCAAAGAAAATTATTCTTGAACACTGGATTGAACCTGTGATGGCCACATTACTTTGCTGACTAACTGCATTTAGGCACATACAGCAGTTGAACCCGAGCGGTCAACTGCCAGGTTAAATCGTTCGTGTTCATGTAAATTAGAAAGGGATGGAATCTGGTCTGTGATTGAAGCGTCTCTTTTTATCAGTTAACTCATTTAAATATTGCTTTATTCATTCGCAATGTCTATGTTTGACCGCCTTCCATATAATTCCTGGCTATATTATAAATCAATTGTTTATCTTGTTCAAAACGTGGTCTTGACGGTTTTAATGCCATTAAAGATTGGATGAGCAGGACCAAACAGTAAAATGTTTCACATTCAAAACAATGCTCATATCATTGATCTCTACTTTGAAATTACTGGCTTAAATGATTAGAACCAAAGCTTAAAACATCAGTGAAATGATAGGTGGACACCAAAGAAGAGGAAAAGGGAAGGAAAAGCACGTGGAATGAGATGCATTCGGTTGATTACGACGCAAATGGAAAACGCAACAGGTGAGGAAAATCTCAGTGCTTCTTACCGTCTTCGGGTGTAATAGAAGATGCTGCAGAAAATTCCCGTAAAGGCGAGAATACACAACGCTAGCGAGGTAACTGTGATGTTAAATACTTTGAATTCTGAAATGAAAGGTTAAAACTCAACAAAAAATTAAGAGCATTAGTTCAAAATTTAAAGAAAGTGTATTCAGCACAGAATCAGTCTGGATTACCTAGTTTGAAATGAGTTATTCCGGGACCATTTTTGGCTAATTTGGTAAATCCAGTTGATTTATATTGCATTTTAGATATATAAAATATCCACAATTAATATATATGGGCAGTTCAATATGTTGAGCTCATTGGGTTACATGTCCTGAACTTCTTAAAGATGATGGTTTGAAATACCATTTCACTCGTGTGTTTGGATGCAATTCAGGTCAGGCTTGCAATAAAAATGTGTTCGTTTCATTTTGAGTAGTATGAAAAGAAACAGTTACTTCTTGACGATAAAAAGTCCTATTAGAGTTTTTAAATTCCATTTAGTCAAATACGTAATTCTTATCGGTACTCACCTTCTTATTTTGTAATGCTTCTCTGTTATGAGCACAAGGATTTTGAACTCAAGCATCTGATTTTTAACTAGCTCATGTCGTAAATCAGAAAATGGGACTTCTTTCAAACCCCCAGATCAGTCACATTGCTTAGTGTGTATGAGAATATATTACAGCCAGAAGAGCTTTCTGAAACTGTTACTGACCTACATCATGTCTTCTCAAAACCATGCAGCATAATATTACAGTACATCTGTAGGCTTGTTTCCCTTTATACTGCTTTTTACTGTATTATATGTAATAACATTAAGGGGCCCTTGACACTCTCTAGGACAAGTTAACAGAAAAATGGATGGATAAGGCATTCAGGGCTCAAATCCCTTTAAAAAAGTTTAAAAAAATGTCCCCTTTTCTTATTTGAAGCCATTAAAGAAATATGCTCTAAAGATTGCTCTAAATATAATTCTGAATACATGTTAATGTGTGACTTCATTTTTGGTGATGTTGGAAGCAAAAGTAAACTATACAGTATATCTATATTTGTTGTAATTTTTTTTCAGTAGTAGAAAGAAATGGTCATATATCTGGAATTAAACGCCTCTGAAATACCTGAGCTGAATAATTGCAGTATGTTGATCTCTACTGTAAATGTCCTACTTTTCTGTGTTTTGAAGTTTTTTCACTTGAAGGTTTTTTGAAATTTCCTAGTACTTGTATGGAAAAGAAAGGAGAGCTTTTATTTTTAAATGGGCAAGAATGAAATTGTCTCTCGACGGTGGGATAGTAGAATAAAGAAAGATCATGGTAGAAACTGGTGCTGGAGTGAGAGAGCCCTAATATTCACTCACCGTAGACGGCATCGTTGAGCACCCTGTTGGCTGTCTCCAGATCGGCAGTCCTGTTGAAAGTGAGGATGACTGCAGCAGTGCTGATGTTCCCGCTCATGTTGCCATTGGAACTGCCCAAATGAATTAGCACGAGCCCCAACGCCAGGATTTCAATGGCAGAAGCCATGTGACAGAACTTGCCAGCGTTGGTTGCCGCGGAAACGGCGTTCCTTTGTGGTTTGCATCCTTTCTTCTGCCGTCTTGTCCTTGTTTATGGATTATTCGTTCTGTCTTTGACAAACAGTGCACAGAGGGCCGCTTGTAACCCTTCCAACACCATTACGTAAACCCCATGTAAGGCCTTCACTGCAAAAGCTCCAGATTTGTTTGGAGTTGTTTTCTTTTTTTTAATTTAAGCATTATGAACATTTCTAGTACACCGTTTTCAACTTGAGTCTTCAAAATATTTTTTTCATGCATGCAAACATCTATAAAAAGAAGCATATGTGTATACACTATGTAGGACAATCACTACAGGAAAACAGCAGTAAATGACAAAACTGCATAATATTTGGAAAATCTATATCAATACTGTTATATAGTGTATTTTGTTGTCCAAGCAAATCTCTACACAGTTTGCAAGGCAAAAGACTGTCATCACTGTGTTTCTTTATCCATTTTCCTTCTAAATGTAACTTTGTTTTTCTGTATTTTGATCCAAAACTTTTGATTTAATCAAGTTAGGTTGTTAGTGACTATTCGGGGGATTTTTGTGGAGTTGTGGAGATCCTGTCTGATGCTTTACCCCCCCAGTGTGTTGTTACTATGGGTGACTGTGCACTGCTTTGACAGCACAGACAAGACACCAACAAAGCCTGCATTCTTCAACTTTTCATGAATAATCCCACAGAGCCTGAAATGCTGCAAGAAGTTTTGGCATTCATTTTGGTTTTAAAATGATGCAAAGTTTATTATATGACATTTTAGTTCTAGCATAATTAAAATTTAGGAACTGTTTTTTTTAAGAAAGATGGTGCATTTTACATTTTACTTACTTTTTTATGTCTCATTAATGAGAAGAGTACAGTATGCAAAGCAGGGTTGTCAACTTGACAAATGGCTAAGGTTCAAAGTGAGATCTTTAGAAGTTAAATTCCATTTTACTGATGGAGTTTAAGAGGAGCTGTCTCTGAAACAGGGAAGTCTTCAATCACACTTCACATTACTTTTATTCTTGTGCATCTTGGTTTAGGTCGATCTTGCAGTCTAGAGTGATCATACATTTTTATTAAGAATGTATAAAGTATATTAAAAGGATCTATAGAAGAAGCCTGTTGATTTTTTTTTTCATCCAGTAGAAACCCAAAAATGAGCTACTGATAATGATCATATACAATATGTTATAGTCTTACCTGTGAATCCCCACATTGCTCAAAACAGGCAGAAAGCCTACACTGGTATTTTAATTAGATTCCAAATAATCTGGGACACCCAAACTTCCCCTGCTACTTAAATTCTCACTTCCTTATTGTCTGCATTGTGACCTGCTAGTTGTACAGTACCACTAAAGTATGCTACGTAAGATATACTTAAGTTCATACTGTCATGTCACACAGTGCTGCAGTTGTTATCAATGTTTTGAGTTGCTGTGATAGCCCTGGTCCTAAGAATGAGTACAATTTTCAACGAGTCAGTTTCTGAACTGGGTGGATCATACAGGTGTTGCGGGTCTGTTTTGTCAGTATGTCAGTATCTTGATAGAAAGATTGAGAAATGGAGGAATGGCCAGACTAGCCAATGATTATAAGTCTAGTTAGAGAAGATTAAATTTTACATGTAGGCTTTGGTTAAATAAATTCAGCTTTATAATTAAAGCTCTTGAAAATGTGAAATCAGTATCGCACTGAATCTGATATCATAGTATGCATTGATTGTGTCGTCCATGAACCAGACAACAGTTTTCTTTATTTGGAATGCCTATTATAATATTCTTTAATATACCCCATTTTTTTAAAAAGTACCTTATTCATTTTGATCACAAAACCCAGGTCCTTAAATGGCACTTAAAAATAGCTAATTTGTCAGATAGTAACATTAATAGTAATAGTTGTTAAATTTGTCATAAAAAACAGGCATCCTTTCTTCAGTGTCATTATGGGGATGATATTCTAGCTGTACTTTGGAAACCAAGTAGAACTATAGATTTTAGGAGTAGCACGTTCTAATAATCTTTTCTAGGTTTTTTGGTAATAAAAATACTTTAAATGAAGAAAACAGCTTGATTATACTGTAGTGTACAGTATATAGAAATCCATCTGTCTTAAAACCTCCCTAATACAAACTGATATCTCTGAATTGTCCTACTTAGTGTTTGCAAAGGGAAAAGATAAGATTTCTTGTTTTTTTTCTGACCTGTTCTTTCCGTCATTAGTATGCAGGGTGACAGTGAATTGCATTCGCGTGACGGTGTTGACTCGGTGAATCAATGATAGTAGGCCGGCATAGACTATGAGTGGCATGATATTGAAACATGCCTGTTAAAGGGACATCTAAATCACTGGTGGGGAAATAAGCCTTCAACTTGCTATGTTTCATTTGGTTTAAAAAAGTTTCTCTTAATCTCATACACCTCTTTGTTCTGCCAAGTAGTCCTTATGTTGGGAATCAGTGTGCTGCAGTATATAAATAAAGAATTAAAGACTATACCAGATGCTCTGCTGCTTTGTTTTATGCATTTTACATTCTGAAAAGACTCCAAGCGCTACAGGAATGACCTCCTGGAGTACTTGCAACATGGAATTGTTAAATGTAGAGAGACAAGTGAAGGTAAGATACAATTCTGCTACTGTATGCACAAAAAACAGAACAGCATGCAGTTCATATAATTTTTCCCAACTTGGTATTCCAATTGAGAAAATTATTTTTCAGCAGAGCAAGTCAATACTTAAGGAGATTATTTCAAGCAATGTACTGTATACTACACTACAGTATGTATCCTGAAATTAAGAAAATACACTTTGAGATTTAAAGATTGTGTCTGCAGTGCCTAGCTTCAGAGCATCGGGAGTTACTATATTGCAATTCAAAATTAAAAATATTCTGCAACATACACAGGTTGCAGCCTAAAGTGATGTTTGGAACTTAATGTGTCATATTAGTACATATATACTGTTATGCACTGTTTGTGGGTGCGTGTTTGGTAAAAACAAACTTAGCTGAAAGGCCCTCATCTTGCTAACTCCTGTCAGTGATAAAGCCCAGGTGAAACTGAAAAGTGTCTGGTTAACATTTGGGTCTGAATTAAATTGAGAATTTCAACTGTCTTCCAATTGCAAATAAAAAAAGTTGCACTTGATAGCAACATCTTGTTTGCTGGAGGCTTTTCATTTATGCCCAGTGGAGACTCGCCATCACTTTACTGGGTGTGTAATTTGCAGTTGAGAAGGTAGGATAGTTTTTAATCTGGGCTTTAGTCTGTACCTTTTCCCATTGTGGTTTTGACCTGCCAAATGAAGAAATCAGCCTGACAGCAGGCCTCAATGGAGAGCACTTGTGTCTTTGGTTCGTTAAAGTCAGTGTGGGAGTTCAGGGATGAATCGCTTCTGCGTAGCGGCAACAAGTCTGTGTGTGATTGTAAAAAGAATGGGCTAGTTTTCAATTTTAATGATTTTTTTTTTTTAATTGTGGCATATCACCCCTTATTGACTAATTCATGACTGTAAATAAGTGAGAGGAAAAAGCATTGTAACATGTTTGTTTTTGGTTTTTGCTTATGTTTTTCTAAGCTGGTTCTAGTAGAAGACCCCAATGAAGAAATCTAAAGACCCTTCAATGACCTGCTATTAAAAAGTTATTTTTCACTGCTTGGCATTTACGGAACAGAATTCAATAATGCATTTAATCTGTGGTATTTCTCCAGCATGCCAATGGAAACACTAACTCCTTCAGCTAGCGACTTAGCAAAACTCTAGTGCTCAAAGCTAAAATCAGAAAATACTGTACTGTATCTCTCTTTTTAACCTGGAGTCTGTAACAGGCAGCATTCTAAGGGTTTTGTGCAACCCTTCACAATGTACAATAAGTAATACTTTTTATGACTCACTTTTATAGCTCATGCATAATGTATATGATATGTTCTATTTATAGATTATACAGGGGTAAGAAAAGTCCTTTTAGGATATCTAGGAAATACATGAAATAGTGCAAGCTTTATTTTAAATTTAAAGTCTGTGCTTTGGAAATGTAGAACACTCATGTATTCATATGAACTGGAAGTTCTGATTAAGCCAGGGGGAATATTTCTCTCATCTCTAAAAGCCAGTGACACGTGTCAAAAATGATGTACAGTAGTTTATTGATTGTGCTAACTTCCTCCACTCACTGAATCTGATTGAAACCATACAGAATTTTCAGTGAAATTTTCGGTAGAACTTGGCAACATGTTTATTTTCCATGCCATCTGCCAATTATTATTATTATTATTATTATTATTATTATTTCAAAAGCACTCTCGATGATGAGCAAGTTTTGAACACCTGGGTGATTTGCATTTAGCGCATGAGGTATAATCAGGTCTGTGACTGTAATCTGTGCATTTTAGCAAAATAAAAATCCGTAGGCATTTTCTAAATAAAGCAAATATTCTCTTCAGATCCATTAAAATGCTGCTACAACTTACTGTTTTAATGAGGTTACCTTGCACCTTAGAAGATTAATATGGAGGAAGATAAGTGGTACTGGAAAAACAAAATGAACATCAACACCAACACAGAATTAATGAAGCAACTGAATTTTAATCTTCAGTATGTATGAGTTCAATATCATGGCAACACTCCACTTGAAGGGATCTGTTATGGAAATTTTGTATTTTTTCCCAGATATGATAAAATCACTGATCTTTACAAATTTCTTCTGAATGAATTTGGAAAAATCGCAGTGTGGCACACACTCATAGTGCTGGGGCCCCGAGTTCACTTCCGGACCTAGGGTACTATCTGCGTGGGGTTTGTATGTTCTCCCTGTATTCATGTGCGTTTCCTCTGGGTGCTCCAGGTTCCTCCCAGTTCAAAGAAATACTGGTAGGTTCTGGCTTCTAGGAAAATTGATCCTGGTGTGAGTGTGTGCATGTCTGTGTCTGTGTGTGGCCTGTGATGGGTTAGCGTCCCATGCAGTGTGTACCCTGCCTTGAGTCCGTTGCTTGCCGAAATAGGCTGTGGCCCCCTGCAACCCAGAATTGGATGAAGCTGTTAGAAAATAGGTGAATGAAAAAATTGTGAGTTGATCCAGTAGGGGCTAAAATGTGTTAGGGGTGTTAACTAAAAGATGTAATTTATGCTTAACTAGAACAATGTAACTCACCGTCTGTGGTCTAAAGCTGCTTATGATGTACAGAAGCCTAAAAAAGCTGTGGGATTAAAGCCTTCAAAGATCAAGACAAGGGCTCATGAACTAACTGGTTTCACAGTATATTTGTCTTTTTGAACATAGTATTTTTATATTATGCTAACTCTCAAGGTCTTATCATCTCATTATGTACCTGACCTGTAATACCTGTTAGTGATATTAAAGAACATATTGCTACTTTCTTGTATGACTCCAAGACATTTTGGGATGGGGGAGGTTTTTAAATTATCTCTAAATTGACGATAATAAATATGCAAATCCTGCCTTTAACCTTTTACTAAATTCAGTTACTATGCCATCAAGAAACATCATGACAATGAAAGTCTGAAATATCATTGGCAAGTAGCTGATAAACGGCTAATTAAAATAGAGAGAAAGGAAACCAAAGAAATAATCAAAATATTTTAAGGTCATTTTGTTTTTAAATTCTGTAAAAGACCACTGCATTCTTTTGCTGTGAATAGTTATCAAAATATCCAGAGAAAGGATTTCATGATAATTGTATTATGTTTATATAGCTTATATTAGGTTAGAATCATAAGAAGAACATAAGAAAGGTTACAAAGATGAAGAGGCCATTTTGCTCATTTGGTTCTAGTATTTATTGTAATTGATCTGCACATCTCAGCCAGTTGTTTCTTGAAAGAAATCAAGAGATTTCAGTAGTTTTTTATAAAAAGGTGTCATCTGTCTTCAAGAGGTCAGCTCTATTAAACCTGAATTCTGAAATTATGGGTCCAGGTTACAATGTAGCATGCACTGCATTGCTATTCACATGCATTTTGTCTGGAAGCACATTTTCAAGCTTAATTGTTTTGTTCACTCTTATCTGGCTTCTGAAAAACTCCAAATATGCACCTCTCGGGAATAAAGTGAAACTTTCTCAGTGGTTATAGTTCTTTCTCCATTGACTCAACTATAACACTCTGAAACACCAAGTGTGAAAGGAAAAATACTGTATATTGGTATTCTTCACTCATTCTGAGGGGTTTGCCATACCATAACAATGGGGTAAGTTATTTTATATTTTAAAACTAATGTAAATCTGTCAATGTGGAGGATCCAAAGATTTATCAAACCAGTGTATACAGTATAAATGAGATCCACAGAAGCGTCTAATAAGACATTTTTTATTAAATTGAAATGTTCATAAAGTATTACAAGCATTTTTTTCTTAGAGTGGCAATTGGATCAGGTTTACAAGTCACGCTTCTACATTATCTACTGTTTCTCACCCTTTGAGCCATTTTAAATTGACAGTGCATTAGGTCATAATCATCAAAGGTTAAAAGTCTTGGAACTTCAAGTACTGTATGCTTAAGATGAAGCAAACCTACTTGCCAACATTACAGAAATATAATATTGAGTTCTGAGCTGTGGATTAAATAAAACCCTTGATCACTTATGACTCTGTGGTTATGATTAATTACATTCAGAAATTGGTACTGAAGCCTTTAAATACACCTTCCTCCCACTTGGGGGCATTATTGTCTCTTATCTGCTTGCCTTCCTTACATCAGGATGCTCTGGAAATTTTTGATAACTTGAAGCAACGTTTTCTGATCTCTGCACTGTGGGGGTTATGGGTTTTACAGTACTGAGTTTATTACCCATGACTGTAGTTTATAGAAAAATATAAGCTTGATTGGAAATTGCACTAGAATTCCATAAACAGATCATGGAAAGGTCAAAGAGGCAGTGACTGGCCCTAGCATGTATTTATCCCTATCTGAAATGTGTCATTTTTTATCAGAAAGTTAGTTATTCAGAAAGCTACAGTACAACAATGCCCTCACTGTTCTGGCATTAACCTCCACTTGATCTACCTCTGTCAGACAAGCGACAAATTGCATTAAACGCATTGTTTGAAAAATTATTATCCTACCTGCAAGTTTGTGATGGGGTTTCTTCAACTGTTTGTTTTCTGCAAGCATTTGTCATTTTAACCACTGAAACATGTCATTCACGGAAACAAGAGATTCTTGTATTAATCTTTTATACTGTAAATCACTTTTCTTGTAAGAAAATTCAAGATGGAATCTTTAAGGAATTCAAAGCTATTAACCACTAGAATAATATTTTTTTCTAGAAGTCTTATTTACCTGCTTCAAAAAACCTTTTTGCATTTCTTCAGTCTCATAACCTCATTAACAGGAGTAACTAGTAGAGTAACACATTCTGGTTGTTGTAACTGCTACCCCTGTATGTTAGAAAAGTTTCTCGTTTTTCTCCATTCACACAAAACTAGGCCATATTTCACTCTGTAGGATAAAAAGGTTGCTCTGGCAGTTGTTTCAAAGTTAACAATAGTATTCTCATACTTTGTGGGTAACCAAAAAGTGGAAAGTTTGTGTTCTCTGCAACTTTTTCACACGTCAGCAAAAACTTTAATCTCAACAGGAAGAATGTTGAACAATAAATTCTGTATTATTTTCCTTTTGGATATTTTAGGTAAGGTTTAACTCACTGTTGTGCTGCACTGTGCAAGAATGAGACATTGATGTGGCCAGAATGAACGACATAAGAATGTATCTTGATTACTGATTCCAAATCCTTGACACTTAAAAAAAATTACTTTGATGTTATTTCGTGAGGTGCCTTATTTCAAAGCAGCTTTCTGTGGGAATTAATAAGCCCTCTGGAGAAAGCGTTTGCTCCATTCTAAATTTCTATTACAAACTGTATCGCGTAAACTACTGTAGTATGCAAGACATTTATCAAGAGAAATAAAAAATACAAGCTGCTCTCCACTGATTTTAAAGTACAGGTTCAAAATGCAACTTTTTAGATTGTGTTTCAGACAGTAGTTTGCAGTGTTCTAAAAAATGCTTCTTATTTTTTTAGGAAGTCATCCGTTCATGGGAATCAAATGGGCTTAGCAGAATCGATTCCCTTAAGTAGACTGCTATCTTTGTGAATCTCGAGAGACTGAAAGAAATGTGGAATTCCACATTGTTTGACATTTTCTTTTCAGTCCAGTGTTCTTAAGTAGTGGTCTTCTTATTTCAGCCTGATCTCGGCAGACTGTATGTGTTATCTCTTCTTCGTTAGTTTACTGAAAAAAAACATGCTCAAAAATGAGCTTGTCCTGGACACTCAGAGGAACATAGTATTTGGTGGAGCTAAAATCAGCTAGTTTCCAAGCAGCCTCATGAATTTTAAGCTTTATTTTTGTCAGTGTCTACACAGCCAGCACTCCAAGGGAACTCATCTGCATTAGCCTTGGGACTGGAAGAAGTCTTGCTTCTTTTCTTCCTTTTTTCCCTTCTGAAATCAATTGACAGCTTCACACGTTGTTGTGTTATATTTCAGTGCATGGATGGAAAACTTTAATAATCTAATCTTCTTGTAACAACATTAGCTGGTCTGCTGGTCCCCTTGGCTATAAAGTGGGAGTTGCTCTGTATTAAATTACTAAAGATTCCACTTTAACATCTGATCAGATCTTCCCTCTCATTTCTTTCACAGAGCTTGTAATAATAATGTATTAGATGGAGCTTCAGTAAGACAGCTATTGTGGGAGCCACCTTTGACTCCAGTGTGTTTTCTGTAAGCTTGTAATGTAGCAAGAGAATTTGTGAGAAACATAATTTCCTTTTGTGGTCAGGATCTTGAAAGGCTACATTACGTGTTTACTGGGGCTTCAGCACTCGAGGAAGTGTGAAGATGAGGGTGACAAGAAACTTTTCTTCCCTGGGACATTCTGACAGTACAGGTTTTATTATGGGGCATACAAGGTTGTAGTAATACATAATCAGGGTTATTTCAAGCTTTTTTTTGGCTCTTTAGACTTGGGGGAAAAAAGGAACTTTGAGATTGCTGTGTTATAGAATTGAATAAGGAGAAAATGTTTAAGGTTGTATCTAGTTATTTATTGAAGGTGCTTGAGACTTCCAATAAAATATAAGATTTTTAATATGTGCATTTGCAGGTATGAGATTAATCCAGGAGCATTCTTGATTCTGTCTTACTCACTGCAGGCTGGTCTTGTGAGTTACAGTACATATGAAATAATACATTAGAAAAAAAGTTAGTTCTAACAGTTCAGCAGCCTAGAAAATGTGTAGCTTAATGGCAGCATAATAAATATTCTACGAAGTTGTCTTCCGTGTACAGCATGAGGTGGACCATGTATATCTCTGGGACATTTCAGGCTCTCGTTATTCTCCCTTTGTAAACGTTGCATACAGGTTTTATATTAAGTACATTTTCTCTCAAGCAAGTTTCAAAGTCAAAATCTTTGTGCCAGGAAACCTAAAAACCTTAAAAAAGGGGAAAAAATTATTTCAACAGAATGTAGTACAGTAGCGTTAGTACTGACCAAACTCTGACTTGACATAGACTGACAACTGAAATATTGTTTAATACTGGTATTACATATAGGTAGTTCACCAAAAAGCTTGTTTTAAAAGAAATAGCACCATATAAAACTGCCTATGACAGAAGCTATGATAAATTAATACATATATTAAATATATTAGATAATCAAAATGTACATGAGCTGATCATTGAAATATATATCTATGCATGTTTGTTTTTAGAATAATAAAGTACAGTGTAAGGATTTTGGATGTTGATTAAATATTTTGGCATCATTTTAGTTGTTCATGACTGACGGATATGCTTGAGTGTCTTTGCTAGATAACCTTATTAGTGAGAGAGCTAAATGGTAATGATGTGATTTAACCTGTTGAATGTCAACTGTGGTGAAAAGAGAGAAAAATAGTTAGGAAACAATTTGTCCTGTTCATCAAGAGAGCAATGCCTTTGTGGCATTAGAATACTGTAGACAAAGTCAATACAGTGTCAGTCACCATCTGTGGTGTTCACATCCAAAATATTTCAACATTGTTAAGATGTAATAGTAAAGCAGTTTGTCAATAGAACATCACAATCTGGGAGACAACAAGTCACTACACCTCCCCAAGGTAAATACTGTAGATGGTTCAAGTATAATGGTCTAGACAGGAGTGTTTAGTTTCTACATCTTGATTGATGGCATCCTGACTGAAAGGTGTCACATTGATCAGTTCCTGGGACTTCACTTCATGCCCTTCCTGTAGGTTTATTGTGATGTGACAGTGTTCCAGTACAACTATACACATTTTTATCATGCTCCTGTAACAACATCGTTCTTGTTAGGGTGAGAATGTAACAGTTAATTCGCCTGACCTGAGCCTCATTGAGCACTTGTGGAATGAACGTCTATTATCTGTGCCTTCCGGGGCTCTATTACCAATGAAAGGGTTATCTTCTAGTAGTGGGCATACATCCTGCTAGCTTTTGGCTTTCATGTAGACCCTGTTGATCAGCCTTATGAATGAGAAATATTAATCAACCTATTGAATTTACATTTCAGTAAAAGTCAGGGCATATGCTACAGATTTGGTTATTTTCCTGATAATTATGTGAATTTGTTGCAGTTAGGAATGATATTCATTCTCCCTGTGCAGCTGCAGCCAATCACAATTGTCTCCTTTTGATGGCATTGGCAGGCTGGTTCCACAGATGCTAAGGTCAGGAGAAAAATCTCACCTTGACATGGTGTTCTTGTTATGTTGCCCTTGTAATTGTAGCATTGCGTAATTTTACAGTGCTACTGCTGGAAAATGCACATTTCAGATTAGGACGTAGCGATATGACCTCAGATAGATATCACGATAATTTCACACATTAATGTCACGATAATGACAAACTAACGGTAATGTTTTTGAAACCCTTGAAATTATATGATTCCATAATATGCTGAAAGATCATGTTTTAAATATGCATTAAAGCTGCACACACCTCATCTTATTTCAGTGTCTTTCAAATAATTAAAGGGCATAATTCATGGAAATACAGAAAAAAGTTAATGAAAATTTCTTGAA
The DNA here is from genome assembly GCF_055471065.1 of Atractosteus spatula. Classification (NCBI taxonomy): domain Eukaryota; kingdom Metazoa; phylum Chordata; class Actinopteri; order Semionotiformes; family Lepisosteidae; genus Atractosteus; species Atractosteus spatula. The sequence continues at coordinate 36,425,046 of NC_142710.1, read as the reverse complement.
CATTTTAACATACTGCACATATTGTACTCTTCGTATCCACACCATGTTTATGTTTCAAGTGATGAAACAAGTTGCTCGTATTACATTTGGCATAAAACGGTTTTCCGACAGAGTTTACATCCGACTTCTCTTTGTTCAGTATCCGGTTTGCTGAAGCCAAAATATGACCAAATGATCGACACTGCTTTTTTTCCCCCGATACCAGCTCCTCTTCATTTGTAGTTGAGTCATCCCTGCCTGACTGGGGTTCAGCATAAGCGCTCATGTTGTTTCATGCCCGGCATGCTTCTTGGTGTTTTGAATGAAGAACGAAGGTTAGACGAGGCAGAAGCATGTGACTGGATATGACTGGGTGTTGTAATTTTTTAAGGGAACTGCTCATAAAAGCACACTGTGGGGAGAGCTTTTACTGAACATACCGACATAAGCAAAATTAGGTTGATGAGAGATTCTTCACGTCGGTATCGATAAATGTTCGGTATATCGCCCAGCTCTACTTCAGATTGACTTTTAAGAACAAACAAAAACAAAGAAACTGTTGGCTAAGTACTTTTTTGGTATATTGCTGAGTCATAAAGTGCTCTCAATTTTCACCAACGATTTTGTTCAGTTAGAAACTACCTTCCACGCCATCACACTTCCCACGCCACACCTATTAGCTTGAAATACAGTAATTAGCATGATACTCGCCAAGATTTCTTAATGCATGTTTTTTTTTCTTTAACATTTGTCAATGGGAGTGCACAATACATGGGCATACTGTATAACACTCTGCCACTGTTATCACTTCAAAAGTTCTGAGGCCCAAAGAAAACTAATGTTTTTTGTCTCAGCAGTCAATATTGCTCCAGAGTGACCATTGAGCATGCAAATTACTTTCATGCAGATGGCCAGCTACAGACATTCTGATTTGTGGAAGGCTGAATGTTTTCTGAGTGTCTTATCCAGTACCTACTGCAGACTTAAAAAAAGGATGCAGGTGGATGTGACTCTGTGTTGGGCCTATGTGACCTCTTGCTTTCCATGATGTGTCTCATTCCTCACAACAGGTTTCCTGGTTTCTGTAGACCAATTGTAAGTCAATTGTTGAAGGAGAGCAATTCGTTTTCTGGGAAAATTCTTCCACAAACAGGCCGCGATTGTGCAGACTGTAGTAACTAGCAAAACTTCATTACTCAACTGGGATGTGGCTGAAGGTCTTGTGTTATTTAAAATCATGTCCTTTGGAAATACTGTTTATAAATTTTTGGTACTTTTAACTCAGCTGAAATATCATACACCGACCTGATGTTTTTATTAAATCACAACTTTTTTGTTATGCCAAAGAGCAGAGCTACTCAAAAAATCACCAAATATCTGCTTGCTATGTAAAATGTAAATGACATTGTGAATGTACCCAATGGAACTATTGAGTTAAAAAGTTGCATTCAAATTGCACATTAGTATCTTAAATCTGTTCTCAACAGCTCTGAATTTCACCTGATTTAAAGCCTTAAATTTAAACAGAAAAACAGCACATGCAGTGCAGTTCCTAAAATATTAATTAGAAGGAAAAAATACTTAGTCACACAAGAAGTGTGATCACAGTTCATTTGGAAAATATAAGTAAAGTGGATACAAGTGTATAGGTACAGCAGGAGTACAATACACATTGTATCAAGTAAACGTCTTCTATACAGTACAGTAGTAATATGCTTCCTGAGCATCTGTAGTCTTAATCATATGTAAATCCTGGATTATAGACTGTTTGACCGCATATTTATGAATGTTGTAGTTTTGACTGTTGTGGAGAAATAAACTGGTTGTCACTTGTCAGACAAATGAAGAAATTGGGAGTCCTTAACATTGTGAGTACCTTCAAAAACCTTTATACTATTTAAAAATAGATGTAAAAATATGAACTGAAGCCATATTATAACACATCTAGATCATCTAAAATTATTTTTTTTGAAAAATTTGAAAATGTTGAAAAATGTAAACATTTTAGAAAATACTCTTAAGAGTGAACTGGTCCACCTTCAGCAATAATTGCACATGCATTATATCACAGCATTGATTCTAATAATCTTCCCAAATATTCAGGAGGTACAGTATGGCTCTGCACAGTCACTGCCAATTGGTGCTGCTTTGCTTCTTGTCTGGATATTGCTTCTTATTTGTACTTTTTTGATCCACCAACCACTGCCTGTACAGCCTTGGGATATTAGAGAGACTGTCAGAGATTTACCTTTAGCAATGACTATAGAGGCTTTCACTCTTTTTCCCCACAGAACAGCTCACTGAATAATGCCCATTACTTTACAGTCCTTTGGGTTTTATGGGTCATTCCACGTGCTAGACCATTCCTACTAATTTGACGAGGGCACGTAATTCCTATTATTTTCTAATATTCTGATGGGAAAGTGTATTACACAATTGTTTTTTTTTTACTAGTACTTTCCAGATGTACTGTACTTGTTACCAGATGCTTTTAGTGGGCCAAGGGAACATCAAAAGTCATGTCAATGACAAATAGTTTTTAAAGTTTTATATGACTAGTATTAGGAAACTGGTTGGTAAGGGGTGTTCTCTAGTACTGTATTAATAGACTCTGATGTTCATTTTATTCACCTGCTTTGTGGAGATGTAAATAGCCTTACAAATTAAATGTAAATGGACTGTTAAATCTGGCATAGGTGTCTGCAGTGACATGCTGTTCTTGATGCATAGGCTGCATAAATGAGGGAAGTTGGAAATCCAATTGAATACCAGGTGCACTTTGGCTAGTCAGTTTTTGAGACTTGAGTGTCTTCACAATTCTGCTTCACAGTCCACATTTTGACAACATGTATGGTTTTAGAAATTGTCTGTTGGTTGTTTTTCTAAAACAAAAGCGCTTGCAGTGTATCAATAGTTTAAGCACTAAAATGGATATATTTGCATTTATTCATTACAAATTTTTAAATTGAATTTTGCAATTTCAGCACAGACATTGATTAAAGTAACCAGATAGCTCTTCTTTCCTTTGTTTTTTACGTTTCTCATTGACAAATTAAACCAGTCGTAAAAAGTTCTGTGCAATATTGACATTAGGTTATGTCCACCAGGCAGATTTCGTAGCTTTTGTGTTTCTCCAAACACATATCAAGAGTTATTATAAACATAGTAAATCCGTATTGAAAGCAATGGCATTAGTTGTTTTTTAACACCTTTCAGTGTATTTTGAAATACCAATCTCATTCTCCTTTCTTTCTGAACAGGGTGCTATGAAAGCCATTTCTTTTCCTACTGTTTTAAAAAATATCTTTATAACACAGCTCTAATTCTATTTCACAAAATCTTCTCGGTGAATACAATTTTCTCAGATATAGCAAGCCCACAGGCCTAAATACTTATTACTTGGCCTTCCTGTTTATGAAAACTGCCAAAGTATGTTTAAAGCTGGGACATTTATTTACATTCAGAAGGATAGGATCTGTCATATTTCTGGAACTTTGCTATTGCCTGTCTTTTGGCAATAGAAATAGGGTACTGGCAGCCTCAGAAACTGCTGATAACATTGTATGCTCATAGAGAAACTAATAGTCATTTATAAATCCTGTCATGTAGTGGATAATATAATGTACTGTATTAAACATTTAAAATGTCTTATAAACCAATTTACTATTTATGCATCAATAGCCTGTGGTTTCTAGTAAGGATTTTTACAACTCTAATATACTCACTAACGTCCTCTTAAAGTAAAGACTTTGAACTAACTTCACACATTCCAAAACCAATATCTGATAATAGCTTTCCAAATGGTAGAGGCAGAATTGTTCTGAGAGAAAAAAATGCTGTTATTACGTATGTCTTAGTAAGTTGCTAATGTAAGATTGTTACAGAATACCAGCCTGTTCCTTTGCTTTTTATACTTCGTCCTTTAGCTTTTAGTTTGTGACATGATACTCCTTTAATGAAGGTAATATTCACCTACTCATGAAGCTAACAAGCACAAGAGTCTTTCTTTTTTATCATTTGTAGTATTACCAATAACGTCTTTGGGAAATTGCTCCTTGATAAAGCAGTTGGCTTGTGGGGAAAAAAAAGTGCTGATTGATAAAAACATGGGTTAACGAGATCACTGTATTTTTGAACTTTTAGCCATTTCTGGGACTGGCTCAGGCTCAGCACATTGATCTTGCAATTATGGTGTGGGAAAATATCCCAAAGGATTTAAATATATAAGGAGATACACTAAATACTCTGCTGAAGTGCAGACTCCCTTTTGGTGAAGACTGGTTTCTATTATGTGCTAGCAGCCCCCTACACAGAAGATCAAGTGAGAGATTACTGGACCAATTAAATTAAGGGTGACATTCAGGTAGGACAAAGTGTGCCAGCACCAAGTGAAATTTATAGCAGGGTAACTCAAGGAGGATGTAGGATCTTTAATAACAAGAAGACTTTGACTTTGATTTAACAAGATGTCAAGCAATCATTTTTGTATTTTCCCAACATACTAAAATAATAGATAAACTACAAAGAAAAACAAGATGACTGCATCTTATTTCCTAATGTTACACATTTTGCCCACCCCGTGAGTTTAACACAGCACTTCCCCTTCCTGTTGCTTGGGGAACCCCTATCTTTTGATTTTCATTCTAGTTGAGAACCCAGCCACTTAATTTGATTAATGGCCTGCTAAATTAGGCATGTTTAATTGTTTTTCAGCACTTTAAAGTTTTGGTCTTTTCAAGGTTGCTTGAACTAATTTTTGTTTAATTTTTGGTCTCTGGCCGCTTAACAGCAGAAAACAACTTGAAATAAAGGTGTAATTATGCTAATTGCCCCCTTTGTTACAGATTCAACAAAGTTACACATGCTACCATTGCTAAAGTAAGGGGGTAAGGTTTAGTAGAGTGTTTTAACTTGTCTGTATTTCAGTTATACAAGGAGGATATTGCTGCATGTTTTTTCTTCTTCCAAGATTTACCTGCTGGCTATAGTGGCATTCTTGTAGCACAGTGTTTTGCATGTCTGCACAGATGTGTATTCCTTGGAGGCCAGTGTATTATGTCATGTACTGTGCACCCCAACACAGATCTGTGCAGATTGTGCTTAGCCCAGTGCAAGTTGCTGTGGAAGACAGGCTCCAGCAGTGAACTAGCAGAATGATGCGCCAATCAAAAGTGATTGTGTTAATTGTACCATTATTTGTTTTTAGACCAATGGTCTCAACAGCACAAAGGCTTCAATTGACTTTTGATAAATCAAAATTAATTGCAGTGCTTTGAAAGAGCTTTGTTATTTGCTTTGCTGTTGCATAGTACTGTATGTTGCATAGTATTGTTGGTTTTGCAAACACACTACTTCTTTGACATGAACTATTTTATGATTAATACTGAAGCTGTTACCTATAACAGTTTCGACTTTAGGCATATTGACATTATAAACCTCCCCTTTTCTGTCTAAGACATCTTATTCCAGTAAGATCAGTGCAAAGATCAAACAAGCTAGAAAACCAATGCTACATAACATTGTATCCAAGTTGTCATAAAGGTTCCTGCTTCTGGAATGTTTTGGCGTGTGCTAGTTTATGGTTTTATTTTACATACTGAAAGTAAAAGATCTTATTCACTCAACAGAGTAAAAGTGTATGTTAGTCACATCAGTGAAATGTATTTTATATATTTCCAAACAATGTTTTATGAACTGCCCAATTTGATTGCATTGAACAGACCAACACAGCTCACCATTCGGCAATGCTTGACAACAGTATTATGGGATGTATTTTAACACTTATGATACACCACTGGGGTGGTGGTTAACCTTGCTACCTCACAGCTCTTGCCGTGTGAGCAGCCATCTGTGCGGAGCTTGTGTAAACTCCCCTACAAAGTTGCGTGTGTTTTAGCTGGGTGTTCCAGTTTCATCCCTCAGTCCAAATTCATGATGTCTACAGTAGGTTATTTTAAGTTTCTAAAATGTCTCCCATGTGTGTTTGTGCCCAGTAGTGGACAGATGACCTATTCAGGGATTAATTTGCTTTGCATCCATTGTCTTGGGCACAAAGAAAATAGTTTTTCGTGTTAGTACGTCTGAATTGTCAAAAGTAAGAACTGCAATACCAGGCTCTAACTTGCCAAGACCTGGATTGGACTAGGCATGTGTTCAAAATTGATAATAAACTTTATTTTATATAACACCTCCCATGATGCATCATCTCAAGGCAGTTTTCTAGCATAAAATTCCTGTTACGCAGATCAGCCTGAGTTTGCAGCCTTGGTCTTCACAACAGTCTCTCCATGCGCAAACGGGGCTGGAATCAAACACCTCCCAATTTCATGAGATCTCGTGCCAGTTGCCCTCACATAACGGGTAATTATCTCATCAGGTCCAGGTTACTTAAACCCTGCCCTGTCCACAGTCAGATGCTCCGTCATTGAGCTTCTTACTGACTTAGGAAAGCGCTCCTTACACTAACCAGCCAGTCAGAACTGAGGAATCTGTCTGAATCAGTCAACCGAATCCCCATCTGCGCCTTAATTTCAATGCCTTACACAGCAACCAACCAGGTCTACAGTATGGGACTGTGCAGCTTCTCTTTTCTTCTCTGCTTACCTGTGCAGTGCCTCCCGGTCCTCTTCAGCCCAACTGCACTGCTCATTCCTTGTTCTTCTCCTGTCTGCCTGCTTTGTGTCTGTGTGTGCCCTGTGATAGACTGCCATCCTATCCAGGGTGTATACTGCCTTGTTGCTTGTTGCTTGCCAGGACAGGATTGCTGGTGAGCCCGTGACTGTATTGGATAAAACAGTTAGAAAATAAATGGATGGGTGGTTATGCTAAACTGTTTATCATAATATTGTGTGGTGGACAGTAATATGACCGAAAAGTGATTGATTCTGCCTTTCAAAATACTACTTTGCTTTCTGTTTTTGGCATGAACACTTGGGAGATGGGAGATTCTGGAGTGACACCTGAGACGCCACCCCCATCAACAGAACTTCAAATGATGGATTTTCTTATGGAAGAATGGTGTTATATTTCTCCAGTAGAATTCCAGACATTTGCACAATCGATGCCAAGGCTCGATGAAGCTGTATTGGTGGTTTGTGGTGGCCCAATGCTGTATTAAGACACTTTAAGTTGGGGTTGCCTTTATTTTAGCAGTTACCTGTACATAATAGACATTGGTGTACGGTCAAGGTGCCCCTTCAGTGCCGTGACTCAGTATGCCTTAAGTGTGCACACTGTGGTGGAAAACTGCATCCTTATTATTGGAAAACTGGTGTTTTCTATTGGGTGTAGTTCTGACACATTTATCATTGGTAGAACATACCAACTGATACCAACTTGTGGAGATGATTTTTGTTGTTCATGTGAATCTCAATTCTCACATTTGACCCCGACGTTCTGGCCAAATTTCCCATTGGCCTTTATCAATCCTCCTAATAATCCCCCTCTATGAATTGGCTTCATTACTCTGCTCTCCTCCCCACTGATACCTGGTGTGTAGTGAGTGTTCTGGCACACTATGGCTGCCGTCGCATCATCCAGGTGAATGCTGCACAGTGGTGGTAGTGGAGGGGAGTCCCCATTACCTGTAAAGCACTTTGAGTGGAGTGTCCAGAAAAGCACTATATAAGTGTAAGCAATTATTATTATAATTATTATATTTGATACCTGTGCTTGACCTGTTGTTACATTAATGCTAATATAAACACTTCTTTAAAGAGGAAAATACTTGTCCTCATATGGGAGGGGTCACTATATCTGGGTGATCTGCTTCATTCTGGACTCAAAATGCTACACTGCTGTATTCTTGCTGTACTGCTGGAATATACTGCTGTACTTTAGGATGAGTTAGGCAAAGTGTACATTATTGCCAACAACTGCCAATCTTCACTGCTAATGTGCTAGTTTCTGTTACTTGAATTGATTAAATTGAGGAAGATCTCTCGTTTCTCTCTGCAACATTGTTGCCTGTCTATTTCATGCCTGTATTTGAACTAAAAGTAGCCCAACAAAATATTGTTTGTATTGTAAGGATACCTACCTTGAACACACCATATGCAACATGTCACTCATAATGAACATCATTTTCAGATTTATTGTCAATTTACAGGTTAAACTTTAATTGAAATGATGGGTATCTTGAATATTGTGTAGCCCTTCTTTTCTTTGTGTAGCCCATTTCACTATACAGTAAATTTGCATGAAAGTAAATTTGATGAAGAAAATAGTAAACATAAAATATGCTAATGCAAAAATGTTATTTTTCATACAAACGATCAATCTCATGATTCAAATTCAATTGAGGCATGCTTTTTACATGTAGATGGAAAAAAATGTAAGTTAGGCCACCCAAATAAAAGGAAAGAACTCAAAATGACTACAGCAAAGCATCTCAAATAACTACACAAAGAACTGGGAGAATTCAGGCTTCATGCAGTTACTGCCTCAGAGGGATTGGCAACCAAATCCTTTTATACTCCTCAAATTTTTGTTATTGTTATTGTTAAAAAATGTTTTTGGTATTAAATGATCAAATGTTTGCATACTGTAGAATTACCCCCAAAATATAATACATTTTATTGTACTTCATCATATTACACATGATAATATTATTGTGATGATCATAAAATATTAATCATATTACAAACACAGATTGTTTGTAAAGAAAAATATATATTTAGAAAGTCCCATACATTCACAGTAAGCCCAGATGCATATTACAGTAGATTCCTGCAACAGAGCCATATCATAATTTCTCTTCTCATTATTACTGTAACTCATCTCCTGCAACTTGTAGAAAATATCTTTAATATTTCAGTCTCTTGCTGGAAAAGGGTGAAAAACTAAAGGAGTTATATCTAAAATCATCATTATGGCATTTGTAAACAAAGCAGAAAATGACTTGTATAAATATTCATGGGACATGTGCCAGATTGCTTTTTTTGTGAAACAAGTGGAGCACATTTTTGCTAAAAGCATGCATTAATGTTCTGTACTTGGCCTTTACTGTATCTGGATACTAATTAGTTGTATTTCCATTGTGTGGCACTGCTTATTCACATTGATATGTTTCTGAGTAGCTAGTGTATTGTTCCCTAGGGATAACTACAGTGTAGATTCACAGTCAAAATTGCTTCAAGATTGAGAAAGCCTTGTCATTATTAATTATTAAAGAATGCCAATAGCCAAATAAAGTCAATTAATGTTTGCATCTTACACAGTATACAGTAATTTAAATTTGCTTTCCATTCCCAAAATGTGGTATTTGTTTACCCCGGCAATCCACATTTTGCTATAAAAATAGTCACTACAAAATATTACAGAAAACATATACTGTACTGTATATAGCAAAAAAGAATCCTTTGTTTCCAGCCCCAATTTTCACATAATGTTCTCTATTTATGTAGATTAGTTTGATACATTCATTAATAACTCCAATCTGCAATTCTGCGAAGTCAGATGTTCCAAAAATGTTTCATTTCTAAATACCACTAAAAATTAGATGTGAAAAATATTCCTCTCATTTTTACGGTTATATTAAAATTATGATAAAAACAGAGTTATAGTAATTCCAATTATAGTAGGATTTGAGCTTTTCTGTTAAATTTGCTCTACTGATTGATATTGGAGAGAGGGATGAATCAGAAATATTGCAGTTGCAGAAGTAAGTAGGACTGTCTGGTTTAAAGAAGGCATTGAGTATTTCATGGATAATTGGCTGTGTTGCCAGAAGAATGGACTTCTCAAATGTTATGCTTCAAGTCAATGAAAAGTAGAAGACCTTGTTTAGTTTCTACCAATTAAATTTTCTTGTCTCTGTGCAGCTGTGAAATTAATGTGTATTTTAATAGATTTAGGGATAAAGCCTATTAAAATGACTTTTGCAAATGTTAAGAAGAGCCTTAGAGAATACTGTGAAGTATACAGAGGTTCTTTTCTGAGACAAGGATGACTAATTCTCCTGGTAGGATGCCTGCCTTTTGCCAAGTGAAAAGCTCTGGTCTGTTAAAATAGATTGTTTTTTTTTAGCTGATAAAACAGCAGAAGCCTTCCTTGAAGGGAAACCCTGAAAGTCTTACTGTTAAGAAATTCAGTGTGACCTCATACTGTGTAAGTACTTTTTTACTAATTGTGTGTGCACAGATCATCTGCTTTGCAGCTTTAATGTGCCCTCTATATTGCTTCAGTACTGTATGCTTTCACTTGAAAATTTGAGTAACGGTGCTTGGTTGACTTATACTTTATCATGGTGCTCCGAGTGCTCATATTTTAGTTTTATTGCAAATTTTCAACTTTTTTTTCTTTCTTAAATTGTGGGCCTAAAGGTTAACCAGCTCTTAAGATAAACCTTAAAGGCAACCCCTTAAGATTGGATGTGTAAATATATTTACAGTTTATAATATATACAGTAGTATACAGTATAATTACAATATACTGTATATGTATTTAAAATAAACTTTTACTTGTTCCTAAGGAATAAACCTTTACTTGTTTCTGTTTTATGTATATCACTTACCACAGTATATACAGTATCTAGAAGTGAGTCTCTTAGATCCACCTACTTCTCTCACATCATTGAAAATCACCATAACAACCCCAGACATCTTTTCTCCACCATCAACAGCTTGCTAAAGCCAAACTGCCCCACCACATTACCTGCCTCATCACAACTTTGCAACACATTCTTAGATTTCTTTAGCTCCAAGACTGACAATATCCGACATCATATTCTCTCTACTACGCATATCATTTCCATACCTCCTCCTTCCTTATCCACCTTTTCTGGTTCCCTTCTCTCCAGCTTCACTCTTCTTGACTCAGCATCCCTCAATAAACTAGTTACACACATGAAACCGACGACATCTATTTTAGATCCCATTCCCACCACTTTATTTCAGTCCTGTTTCTCTTCTCTGTGTCCCTTTGTCCTCAATATTATAAATGAATTCTTGAGCCACTGGCATTGTACCAACGGTCCTCAAAACTGCTGCCATTACCCCTATGCCAAAAAAGCCTAACATGGCTCTCGACAATCTTAACAATTTTCACCCCATATCCAACTTACCCTTTCTTGCAAAAATTCTAGAACGTGCTGTCACATTTCAGTTACATAACCACCTCATGACAAATAACCTTTTCGAGCCCCTCCAATCTGGCTTCCGTCAACTTCACAGCACAGAAACTGCCCTGGTCAAAGTCACTACAGTAGCTTCTGATTCTGGTTCTCTTTCTATACTCATCCTTCTTGATCTCAGTGCTGCTTTTAACAATGTTGACCATGATATCTTACTTACTCGTCTTGAGACTGTGTTTGGAGTTTCTGACACTGCTCTCAAATGGTTCAAGTCTTACCTCACTGATCGCTGTCACTTTGTCTCTCTTAATGGGTATAGGTCTGAAATTGGTCTTGTTAAGTCTGGTGTTCCTCAGGGCTCAATACTGGGCCCCTTGCGTTTGAGCATTTACTGTACACGTTTCCACTTGATCAGCTTTTAAGATCACATGGCCTCAGCTATCATTTCTACGCTGACGATACTCAAACATACATCCATACAAAACCTGACACTGATGTGGCTGTCTCTATTCTATCTAATTGCATCTCTGACATAAAAACATGGATGACTCAATTTCCTTCATCTTAACTGCAACAAGACTGAAGTCATGCTTATTGGCACCCCCCATCAACTTTGTAAAGCCAATCCTGTAACCCTATCTGTAGATGGTTCTGTACTTGAGCTTCAGTCTAAATTGAAAAACCTTGGGGTTATATTCGATTCTGGCTTAACATTTGACCCACATGTGCAGCATGTTGTCAAAACATCTTTTTTTTCACCTCAGAAATATTGCTAGACTACACCCTATGCTATCACTAACTGTGGCTGAAAAGCTGATCAACACATTTGTGTTCTCTTGAATTGACTACTGTAATGCTCTACTTGCTGGGGTATCTAAATCTACTTTGAACAAACTGCAGTGTGTCCAAAATTCAGCAGCCAGAATCCTGACTAGGTCTAGTGCAAGTGATCACATTACTCCTATCCTGGAGTCCTTGCACTGGCTTCCTGTCAAATTCCATGTGGACTTTAAATTCCTCATGCTCACCTACAAGGCTCCTAATGGCTTGGCAACTCAGTACCTCTCTGAGCTATTATTACCCTACTCCCCACCTCGCAACCTTCGCTCTTCTAATTCTGGTCTCCTAACTGTCCTCCAAGCCCGTCTACATTGTATGGGTGACAGGGCCTTCTCCTGTTATACCCCCAAGCTCTGGAACTCTCTGCCCAAGAATATCTGAAAGTCACCTTCTCTAAACTCCTTCAAATCCAGACTCAAAACCTCTTCTTTCGAAAAGCCTGTACTTAACTGGTTCCATTCTTTACTCCTCTACTTCTACTTTTCTTAGTACCACCATCCACGGTCTCCTCTGTATATTGTAATTGTGTTTTATTTTGTGTATTCTTTTTTATTTATTGTTGTTGTCATTCTGTAATGCGCTTTAAGAAGTCACCTTTAAAGGCGCTATATAAAATAGTGTATTATTATTATTATTATTATTATTATTATTATTATTATTATATACAGTATCGCACCTGAAAGAAGGTCTCACAGCCGAAACGTTCTTTCTTTTCTTTTTAGCATGGAATAAACCCATTACCTGTTTCTATACAGTATCTATATGACATATACTGTTACAAATTGTTCAAGTGGCTAGCTCTGTCAGCATGCGTAGGCTGCAGAGGAACAGGTAAAGGTTTATTTCATGTTGAAAAGAGAAGAAAAGAAACAAAGTTTCAGTTGTGGAACCTTCTTTGGGTGTGAGAGAGGAAAAATTGATTTTCTTCTTCTCTTTTCAGCATGGAATACACCTTTACTTGTTCCTTTGGTGTTACAAATTGATTGTGTCTCCGAGACTATGGAATATATTCAAATTTATAAACAAATTTATGAAAGATGCTAACGCTTTCACCAATGGTCAGGAATGGTTGAACATAGTCACATGGATTCTTCTTGGCTCCAGGGACAGTGCAGTTTCAGAGCAAATGGATGACATGTTGGAAGACACAAAGATCTATTTACCATATTTGCAGGACTAAGGGACAACACGCGGACTATTTACAATATATTTGAGTACCTTGGCCGGCTTTTTGCCAACCAAGACTTCAACTGGTTATCGTGGTGATAAATACACATAAGGAGCGTATGAATGAGAGAGAAATTATAATACATTTAGTATATATGATAATATTCACATTTAATGTATTAAATAATACATTAACAAAAAGGCAAAGAATATAAAGCTTTTTTATGTAATAGAAGGCCCATGTGTGAAGTAAAATGTTTTCTAAACTGATACTAAACTGGTGGGAACCCTGTACTAAATACACTAAAATATGCCAAAGAGAGACTCATCTTGCTTGGTGGATACCACAACACTTCCACAAATAAGAGCACAGTTACCTTTTCTAAACTGAAGTTTGTATTCGGAAGCCTGGCCTTTTAAAGAAGGTGTCCACTCAGACGTTGATGCTGGTTCACTGTCAGCAGTAGAGTAAGAGAATGTGGTAATGGCCAAAACTCTGATGTACTGAGTTGAACTGGACTGTTCATTCACTTCTTTGCTTGAGCTTTCATTACTAGAATTTATCAGGACATCTTTTATAGATCTTTACTCAGAAAAGGGGAGTGTGTGACTTGCTGTCCCATTACTTCTACTACTTCTTCCTAAAATGTACTGTAACTGAATTGAGGGGTGAACAAACTGTTCATTGGCAATAAACTAATCCACATAGAGTAGGTGTTCTTAATGACATGTGCACACATTTATCTTTACACAAAAGTGTGTATGGGCAAACATAGTTCTGTATGTATTGCCAAGCCATAAACCTTGCACTACTAATTTACTATTTCAGTACTGAATGATTTACATACAATAGTCGTGAAAACAATGACATTTTGTAGCAAACTGTAGCTTTCTATTACGAAAAGCAAGAGCAACTTAGCCAGATCACTTTACGACGCAGGCCTCTGTCAGGCCAGGCAATTGCTAGGCAGTAAGAACAAAGATGGTGACTATTCCAATATTTGCATAGCCATTGTAATAAAACTGACAGCTTTATGAAAAGGATTCACTATCCTTGCATAGGCTTGGCATGCCAACATCAATTACCTCCCAGTCCTATCTTACAATCACCCGGATCGATTCAGAATATTTTATTGCTTTAATTAAGTCACTGTGTGCCCAATTGAAGGGGACTATCAGGGACAGATGTTTATTTCCTTTTTGGAATTGTTTTTCTATTATTTCTGCTTGGTGTTGCAGAATTCCTGTTTTTTATCAAGTAAAACATAAAGTGTAGTTTACCCTAAGCTAATTAGGAATACTCACAAAAGAAAAATGCTTGCACTTTCTTTTTTTGTGAAAGACAATTTACTTGTTTATTCAGTTTAAAAAAAAAATCCAGATGGTTTTACTTTTTGTTGAAGTTGCCTGGAGTGTGCAATGTTATTTATAACCCCAAAACCATTCCATAACGCAGTGTGAGCAGCTTATTCTAATCAACTAAGTTTTATTTTTCATGAAAAGGGACCAGATTATGTTTTGAGACTTCATATTTATTTTATGATATTGTCCAAAATATGCCTTGATTAAAACAAAAACACACTGAGGTTCTACAGTGACCTTTTCAAGTTTGAGGAGAATTAATACACAATCTATGTTTTATTAATGAAAATTCCAAGACCACATCTTTATTTTTTCTCCCCTGATGGCTACTTTTTCTGAAATATCATGTTAGAACCTGTTAGTTTACTGAACACAGGGGCATACTCTCTGCAGAATTCTCATGGCAATGAAGGGATCGAGTAGGAGATGGTGGGGCTCAACAATTGAATGTTGTAGCTCTTAACTGCTCATCAAAGGCTCAATTAAGATGCTGATCATTTTCTTAAGCGGATAGATTAGCTTTATTTTGCTAGATTCTAAAATTGCTTATTTGCAATTAACACTTTGTTCTTTCCTTGTGGTTTCAGAAATAGCCCAGTGTTTGTGATAGTACAATTTTAGTTAAGGGACTCCCAAGTGATTCAACCAGAGATGGCACCCATTTAGATTGCAGGCTGGCTCTGTTGTCCTGATAGTGCTATTTACATTGGATCCATGTCCCATTGTTAGATGACTGTGGTGCAGATTTTCCAAATGACAGCAGCCTCATTGGTTTCTTGGCTCTCTAGTAACATTGTTGAAACACCTTTTGTGGAATCCTTTGATAATATGACAGGATGGCCCCCTCTTGTTACTTTTCTTAGCTTTGTATGGTATCGTTGTCTGTATTTCAGAAGATATTAGCAAAACTGTTGACAACTGCCAATTCCAGTCAAAAGGTACTGTACAGTATGTACTGTAGTTGGGGGAATCTGAAAGGAAAAACAATTGCTCATTGTAACACATTAAGAAGCTGACCTTGACTAGTGAAGCTACTCTCTCAGAGCACAGTTTTAGCTTTAAGTTGTTTCCACCTCTAGTCTAGGTAATTTCATTAGTCAACCTTGATCAGTATTCCTTGAGTGGTGGCATACAGCTGGCTGAATGGCATCTCAGGTAAGGCTGAGATGAGTCAGTCAGGGCTCTTTTGGCTTTCCAGCAAACATGGACTCCAGTGACTTCTTGGGTATCTGCAGGTTTGCAGTGATGGGAGGTTAGAGATGATGCTGTGGAGCTTGCAGCATGTCAAATAATGAATGCTTCTGCTTCTGCCAGTTGCATGCAGGAGGCCAGAGAGCGCAGTTTAGAAAGAATTGACAACTTTAAACTATGTGGGTAGAAAATACATTAATTGTGATTCCAAGTTTGAAATAATACATAATCCCAAGCAACTTCCAAAATGAGCATATTTTATAGTGTTTATTTTTTTCCTTAATGGATCTACTTATTGGATCATATTGAGACTTCCAAGGAGTCGAAAACTAAAATGATTGAATATGATTGATTGAAGTTTTATATTTGTTTCTACACAGTTTTGAATGGCTCATGTTTAAATGTCAGCCATGTCATACTGGGACATACAGTATACACCTTTACATCTGGGGTCCTACATGAGCATTAATTGAGGCTAGACCTATGGATTCAAAAGCCCTTTCATAATCCTCTTATGAATTTCTGCGCTTACTGTATATTACAATTTGGAAGATTTATTAGAAGCAGTCATCTAGTCATCTTGTATGTTTTGTTAAAAAAAGTAACAATTTCTGTGCCCTTACATCACAAACTGTTTTGAGAAATGCAACCTACCACGCAAGCTGTTTATAAACAATCAAAGCTACTTCTGAGGTGCTATTCATAAGATGCTGTGAGTTTTCCATCCAACACTGGGTCATCACCTCCTTGGTGAAATGGGCCACTTATACTTCAGTTCAAGAACCTTTTGGCCAATTAGCTCTAAATGTGTTTTTATTTCTAGTGCCAGTTTACTTGCAATATGTTGAAATAGGGTTTCCATGCACACTTGGATGGCTACCTTACTGCAGGTTTTTTCTTTTGTTGATATACTGTACATCCCACGCAAGAAGATCAAATAGACAATACAGTAAATCAAAAACAGCTCCAGTAGTTTACTCCAAATCTGTTATCATTCTAGTGACAATACAGCTCACTTATTGTGATGAGATTAGATTAGATTCCTGATTAAACAACCACTGCCATTTTGTTTGGCAAGATTCAAGCCAGTCTTAGGAGCTGCTTCTCTGATTTTCTTGAAACATGGCAGGTTTTGTCACATTCAAACCTGTTTCCCGACTTGCACCTCACATTTTGCAGCAATACTGTATAGGTTCACAAAGGATGGGACGATCATGTGCTTGGGAAAAAAGCACCCTGTTATGCTAGCTCCTCTTCTACAGCAACTGTGAGTCCAGTAAATGCCAAACTTGGCAAGTATCTTTCAAGTGACTGTACAATTACAATATGGTCAAATTTAAGTTTGTCTTGAAACGGGGAGAGTTGCCTGACTGCCACAATCTGTTTGATTAAAATACATTCATAATTTATAGATGCTTTGGAAACAAATGTTAGTCATTTAAGTAAGCAATGGCAATAAGGTTTCTGCACAAACCGGAATGTCACTGGTCTGTCTCTTTGTTCTGCTGCTTTTGGCTTTTATATATGACTCTTATTATTCTAAGTACAACAGTGCCAGACTCTTAGACTGGCATTGTTGTACTTTTTCACTTTGGCTTTCCTTTTTTAATCTGAAATAATCAATCATTATTTATAAATTTACAAAATGGATAATATTTCAGTTAATCCTGATAGATTTGATTAATCGAAAACCTTTGTTTACCTTGGATTTTTGTGAAGCTGGGTTTCATCTCACCCAAACTAAGCTGTAATAATTAAGTTCTTAAAAAGTGGCAAATATTTGAATAAACTGTTTATGTTCATAACGTATATTCCAATTCCTAATTATATATAAGCTGTAAAATGCATATAATTGTATAAATATTTTCTTTACTTATATATGCATTTTGATTTTAGAAGCTAAGGGAAAGGGTTGTGCTCCTATAATGTGGAAATCTGTAAATCTAATCTCCATTGTGTACAGTATGTCTTAGTAAAAAACATGTCAAGCAAATTGGTTTGTGTGAAATACCAAAATAATGTTTAGAAAATACTGCTGTTTTCACCTCTAGGACACACAGGCATGCATTTCTGTATTCAGTGAAATGAAAAATAAATTTAAAAGATTCACTTCAGGTAAATGAATTCCACCTCATACTGGTCTCAGCTTCACTTCATAATTTATATAATTATGTTTTCAGATATTGTGTACCTTATGTACAGGATACATCAGTTTTCTTTGTCTTTAAAGAGGTATTTTGCTACACATTTGCTTAACCAATAACATATACAGTGTTTTGTGTGACCTTATTTTGGCCCCTGTGAAATAACTCCTATACTTTTTGGTGTCTTTCTTTTTGTGTTCTACCCCAGTCCTCAAGTATCTCCTGCTATATCAGACAGTTTGTAGAAGTCCTCATTTCAGCATTTTTTCTTTCTACCTACCACAACAGCTATATTAATATAAATCAATTATCATTTATGTAAATGTTACACATCTCAGTAGTCTTCAGTTTTTTCACGGTGGCAGTGAAGTCTTTTCTGTGCTTTATGCAGCTTTCTTGGCAGTTCATCATAATTATATGAGTCAGCTGGCTGAAGTCAGCCTGTCATGCATTTATGTACCTGTTCATACTTCAGCGAAAAAATGCTTTTGAACAAAGTGAAGAATACATACATGTTTTTAATGAAGATGGATTCAATTTCATCAGAAGTAAACAGCTGCAGGTTTTAATGAGTCTTTGGGCTCATTTGTTTTAATTCATTTTTATATGTGCTGTGTTTAGTTCAATTAGAACTTGATCCGTCAAGTTCTCTTCAACCAACACAGCTCCTATCACTGCTACTAATTATTTTAGTAGCCCATTATATTTAGTGTTTGAACATTTGTAATTGAATATTTAATTCTAACCCTAGATTTTGGGAAAATTAATAGAAGTCATACAGTTAAACAGTAGGACTTGCACCAAGTCAGCATTGTAAACAAGCCATATCCCACCTAACGGAACTGTTAATCCTTAGTAATAGACAACTTTTAAAATTCATCAGTAGTTCATTTTCTGATTCACACATACTGCTTATTGTTTCTTTATACTTCTCATCCTTAATTATTATTGTTAAAAAATCACCTTCAGTCAAATATTGTGGGATTATTAAAGTTAATTAAAATTCACCAGTGGAACAGAGTGTTTTTGGAGAATTTAAGATGGACAGTTCCTTAATATTATCCCTTATGAACAAATACAACTAAAACTGGTAGTGTAACCAACTTTTTAATTATAGTTATGTATACATGGACAAATAAACCACTCTTAATGGTTTTAAAATTGTGAGGCCTGCATTTTCGTAAGTTACAGTACCTTGATGTTTACCTGTTTCCATCAAAATGCAGTTAAAATGAAGAAGCCTAAGGCAGTTCAATGAAGCCCATTTGATAGATTTTATTATGTATAAATTATTATATGCGTATGTAACTATCCCATCATCTTAAACTATAGAATATGAGTTTTCCCAGCTTCAAAAGAGCGAGAGATCCATACATAATCATTAAGCTGCTTTGATCCAGCAAGATTCAGAGCAACTTACAGCTTGGGCAGGGTGCAAGATGGGACGGCACTCTTGATAGGATGCCAGTCTATAGCAGGACATGCACCAAACCGCAGGACAATTTAGAGACACCGCTTCTCCTCTCCAGCAGGTGCAACATCAGGAGAAACATGCAAACCCCAAACAGATTGTACCTAAGTCTGAAATCAAATCTGAGACCCAAGAGCTGTGAGACAACCACCAAGTCACTGTGCTACAGAGAGTGGTAAATAAGATACTTAAATAAGCCTGGGGAAGCCTCAGACACTTGATTAAAATCATGGGAACACTGAAAGCCTAAGGCCATAGTTGCAGACAGTTGTGAAAGTCACAGAGCAGAAAAATTCAGTCAAGAATGGCTTAGCTTTTATTGAGTCAATTTCAAAATAAAGGATAGAAACGTTGCCATTACCTGATTATAAATTGTGCAGTCTTCCATATGTATTTTATGGCTACTTAACTTATGAATATAGTATGCAATTACATCTTTTAGTAGAAAATATACAGTAGAAGCTTGGAGCAGGATTTTTGACCTGTGTATTTCTTTTAAGATTAACACTGTGGGTAATTTTCTTCAGCACACACCACTTACAAAAAGAAGGTGAAAAAGAACAATGCTTTGTTGTACTTTGTATATTTCATATGCCTTTCAAAAAGGTATATGAAATGTTGCTGTTGCGATGTTCTGTATAAAACAATCTGAATATTAACACTGTGTGCATAGTCCTTTGCATATACACCCAGAGGCTTGTAAAGCCATGCTTAAATGCGGAAAACATTGGAGTTTGAACTGATTTTGTTAAATTCCATTAAAATTGTTTCTGACTGGTTCTAGAAAAATAATATTACTGAATTTCTAATTTAATATAATTCTGTTTTCTGGCTGAGTGATGAGTACTCCAATATTTTCAACTCCTCTCTTTGAGTCCTCAGGTTCAGAAATAATTCTCAATCTCTCTGTGAGATTTATATTAATCTGAATCACAGTTAAATTTGCAACATAGCATACTCAAGCCCCAACCACTCATGAAGATCCACTAATGTATTCTATGGTACATTCTGTACTAGGTTATGTCAGTTCTCTATTTGTAGAACTTGCTCAGTCTAGTATTTCAAAGCTTTGCACCAAATTCTGAGCCAAGAACCATACCACCCATTTTCTGGTTCCCCATTTTAACATGGGTTAATTAAAAAAATCCCTTTAGCCTTCCTGGTTTAGTAAAAACAATCCTTTTGACTTATTTTCTTCCTCTCCTCCTTGCTCTAGTAGGTCTTAAAAGCAGGGTTTTCTATCTGTTTCTCCCTTTACCTTTGGTAAGTAAGCCATTAGTATTTATTCCAAAGATATGTGGAGCCGAGACACATTATTCAGCATCCTTTTAACTTTTAGATCAAACCTAACATTTTTTATTTTCCTATGGTACTCATGATGTGCTGTAGAAGTGCCTAAATATGGCTTTACCACCTCAGCTGCCACCCCATATTATTCATTACCTTAAATCTCATATTGTCTTAAATTTACCAACAAAAGTAAATGTAGGAAACAATTACATCTTAAATGTTTTTTAAGAGTGTATATTAAGCCTATGTTGTAAATGGTTGGTGTCACCAAATATGTGACACATCAT
Organism: Atractosteus spatula; assembly: GCF_055471065.1. NCBI lineage: Eukaryota > Metazoa > Chordata > Actinopteri > Semionotiformes > Lepisosteidae > Atractosteus > Atractosteus spatula. The sequence continues at coordinate 36,404,244 of NC_142710.1, read as the reverse complement.
TATAGATCACTCCCATGCAGTAACATTAAGTGAAAGTTGTGGGAGATTTTGGCTTTGGCTTACTGTACATGTCAGTTCCTCCTTGCCGTGGAGTAAAACAAGGGTTGTCAGAGTAACTGGTGCAGAGAAAATTAGTAGTACTGTACATCTTATTTTAGGATGCATATATGATTTAAATATTCCACCCTCATAGGTGTCCCTGGTACCCCAAATATAAACTCCTGGCTACTCCACTGATGCAGTGAGTGTAAAAGGAGTGTTACCACTTCCAACAAAATCACGGAGTTGTTAATTAGTTGTTAAAAGTTGTTAAAATGACACTTTGTAATAGCAGGTGTGCCGCCATTGTATTGAACAAATATGACCTATGTAGTTAAGCCAAAAGTCTCAGTGAAGTTCAGTATTGGTTTGAAATAAGTTTACTATGAAGTAAACTCTAGAGAACTGGACAGAAATGCTTATCTCTGATACTTAGGCATTGCCAGCTGCTTTTGTACACCAGCTGTAATATTAAACAGTCATTTATATTACCATATAAAGATTTTGATGTTACATTATGACATCAAAATAAACTACACAGTATATTTGGTCACTAGAATGCAAGTGAGAAACAATGGGTGGATTACTTAAAATTCTGACTGTGTTAGAGAAAAAAGAAAAATTAAACCTATACTAAACATACCGCACATACTGTAGGTAAACTCATTATACTGATTAACATACTGTTAATCATCAGTGAGGGGGGCTACTTTAGAAATCTCAGACTAGTAGTGTGTATGACCACTGCTAGAAGAAATATTAATGACCAGTGCTGTACATCTGTGATGCATGCTTTGCACCAAGTAATACAGGTACTTTAGTTCTCTTGCATGCTATCATGTACAGTACCTATATCTGTACAACTTATAGATCCTGGCCAAGCATGTGCCTGTTCACTTGTCTCCAAGCCCCGATATACAGCATGTCATTACTGCTCATCAAACTGATGTTAGGTACTGTAGGGTTGAAGTCTGGTGAAGTGGGTTTCCATAGCATAACTGACTGTTGGAATGTTGTTGTGCCAGCTTTAGGGTAGCAACTGATGTCCCAGTACTTGGTCAGTGGAGAGCTGTGCCTCAGGATACTATCAGTCAACAAAGTAGTGATTAGACACTGCTGTCTGGATCATCATGCTTGCATCCTCCTATAAATTGATCTGTCTGCCATTGATGGGCTGTGTTTGTCTAGGTTACACGATGCTGGCTGTGGACAGTGTTGATATAGAGTATCTTTCAATATACAGATGGTATGAAAGTGATGTTCTCTTGACAAGTTGGTATTTGGTGCCTTTTGGTGTTTTTCTTTCTTGATGTGAAAAAATGAATTTGATATCATACCAAGTAGGGGGTGCGCTTCAGAAGTGGATGGGAATATTGCTTTGGGTCCTTGTAGATGATGTTGTAGAAAGTGCAGTATAAATGTAAGGAAATATTTATAATTAAAGGACTTCAAGATACCTGAGAAAGTGAATTGTATTGTATATGAATAGGAGCCTCATTCCCTAAATCTTGTAATTGGTAAATAGTTATGATTCTTTATGAGAAGGAATAATTCAAAGTATTTAAAATGAATGGGTTCCAGTAGCTCTAGATTGCATTTGATTTGTGGAAATTTAATTACTTGTACAGTTATCACATTTAATGTTTCTGTTTACACGGTGTGAAAAACTAAATATAACATTACAACATATACAGTACTGTACAGTATATAGCCAAAAATAAAAGGCTAATGATATCATAAATTATTATAGTAATTACAAATATATAAAAGAATGCTTTTTGAATATATTTAAATTGATTCAAGTTTCACCCTGATTTTAAATTAAAAGTTTGACCAACTCAGATGAAGGCAAAACTAGTTATTGATCTGTGTGTCACCATTTGCCAGAGGCTGTTTGCATTGACCTGATGGAAGCCATTATTAGGTATTGCATTAGTGGGTGAACTTATGTTTTAACTGTATCACAAAAAATCTACAATTTAAAAATGTATTATACTATTTTGAAATGTCTTCAGTGTAGTTGCGGCACCACTTCCTGTTAATTTGCCACTTCCTTTTGGTGTATTTCTGTGCTTATTTAATTATGTCAGCACCTTGTATCTAATTACAGAAGACAGATTGGTTTTATGTTTCTAGAGTCCTGAGTGATAATTACATGTTATATATTATCATAAAATATAAATTAAAACATTATTGTAAGAGTAACATGCATTCAAGCATTATATTTATCTTTTTAAATACAACAACATTTACATAACTATTTATAATGCTGTATAGCCTTCTCTCATTCATGACATTTTCCTTTTTTGGTGTGAGAATTAGTTTTCATTTTCAGATAGAACAGTTATCTTGTTATCTTGCTGATTGTGACCAGACTAATTTGCAGAGAACTGTTGCTTTTATTACGATCCAGATCCTTTGTTCCTGGAGTGTTGTGATCTGATAGCTAATGCTATCTATGACAATTTAGACCCTCAAACATTTTGCTCAGTAAACAAAAGTATGCTTATCAAAGGATATAAAGCAAACAGGGCAGCATGACAAGATGTTATGGAGGGGAACATCTACGAATGCTTTGCATGTGAAATGATAATGCAGTTATAGAATCTGATGGATGTTGCTGCCTTAAGGTTCAATATACTGTAATATCTCATTCTGATTGCATTGAAAGCCATCTTAAAGTCAAACAGTGAAGCTTTTAGGGCATTTTAAAATTATCATTTTTCTTATTCACTGGAACAGAATTAATTTTCCAGGGCTGTTTAACACTTTATGCTGTGGACAAGAGTAGAATGCAAGTGCAATTACTGCCACCCACTTATTGGTAGAAAAACAATTTTAGAAAAAGACTATACATATATTTTTTCTGAACTAAATCTTTAAATGGAGTTATAGTGCATAACAAATATGTATTGGTTAACTGCAAAATGTACCATTTATTCCATTTTAAGTGAGTAATTCTATCGTTATCATAAACAATTAGCCCATTAAGTATGATGTATTTTGTTATAAAGTGCCAGTGGGAAATAAAATACTGTATTATAGACAATGAATTTCTCTAAGGACCTTTCTTTGTATGAAAGCAGATTAATTTGGGTTTTTTTTTTTGAAGTTTAAATTTGTTTTAAAGAGGATCCAACACCTGTTTGCAAATCCCAATTGACATCACCATAACAACAAATGAGCCCTTTATCATACACTTTATGAAACACAGCTAAATTAATGATCTTGTGCTTGGTTTGAGTTGGGTAATTAGGCTAGGAAGCAGTCACAGCTCTGCTGTCAGTTTTGGGCCTCTTTAAAAGGTGTCCAATTGCAGCTTAAGAAATATTGTTCCACTGTCTTTTCACCATAGGTACAGTATGCAAGCATTGCTTTCACATTCTTTTAATGAAAAAATAAAAAAGCTTGAACACCAAAGCAAAACTGCAAATGAGTGAGAAACTATTGTAGAACCTGCTGGAGTAAAGAACAGGCATTCTGTCCTTCTATGCTGAAACAAGATTTATTGAATTTCTTCTGCAAAATACAAATTTATAACAAAAGCACCATTACTTTTTCTTACACATCTCCCATCTGCTTTAGCTGCCATATAAATTAGTCTCCCAAGCTGCCTGTGTTGGCTTCTGTATATATATATATTCTGTGCCAATGCCTGGTTTAAAAGTTTCTGTTCGTTCTGCATGAATTAATCATCATTTTGCAGCTTACCCTTCCAAAGCATGCTCCCAGTTTTCCAGTTTGAGAAGCTTATTTATTTATTTGTTTAATTACCACAGGTGCATTGTGCACTTTGACAAGTGAGAAAATAAATGCTGCATGCATTAGTCGCAGAACTGTAGAATTGGCTGGAATTTACTGATGGATATTCATATTCTTAGTTTTCATTCAACTAAAGAAGCTTACTTAATGGCTTTCTACTTATGTTTCATGAATTTTGTTTTCTGAAGCAACAGTGATAACTGCAAAAAAAACATGCTAGTAATTCATACATAATATGCAGAACTCTGTAATACACAGCATAGTTTTTTCAGATTTAGAAAACAATATTTACCTCTGTATATTTTAACAATATACAGTACAGAGTCCTTAAATGCTGGCAATCAAGTGGCTAAAGATATGTAACCAGGTGATAAGGTGTGAACACAGGAGTTGGGAACCGCGCCTTGCAGAGGCAGGTAATTAGATCCTCACTACCAGCCTTCAGTACTCCCAACGTGAAAATATCTCTGGAAACCCACCCATGGTTTTCATGTTTTTCTTAATTTTCTAAAAAAATAAACTTTTAATAAGGAATTCCGTATGAGTTCCCTCTGCGACGAGGCGACCAACTGTAAAGCTGCCAGTAATGGGAGTAGCCTGCTAAACATTCTGCTAAACAACGGGCAACTGTGACGGAGGCACTGTCAGGAAGTCCTTCAGTGCATTTTATAGAAGTTGTTGTTCTTAAGCCAATGTTAAGTCAGGGAGAAATCATAGCCAGTTTGTTTATACCCGGCTCCCCTTAAGATGGGGTTATACTTGTCTTGAATTAGAATTGGGCTCTTCTAAGATAAATTTTAGTTATGAATATAGCCATACCTACTGTAGTTATATTAATGCCAGCAGCTATGTCGCCCTGCAATTCATGCCTGACAGCCTACTGAAGCTGAAGAGGTGTAAGCCTGGCCAGAACATGGATGGGAGACGTTGCAGTATGTCGACGGGCACACTACGCTGTAAAAACATAAAACATAAAACATAAAACCAAGTTCCTGACTCTCTGTAGTCATTAAAAATCCGAGGGCGTTTCTCGAAAAGAGTAGGGATGTTACCCTGGCGTCTTGGCCAAAATTCCCATTGGCCATTACCAATCATGCCCTCCAAATAATCATTATCTATGAGCTGGATCCATCACTCTGTTCTCTTCCCCACTGATAGCTGATGTGTGGTGAGCGTACTGGTGCACTATGGCTGCCGCCGCATCATCCAGGTGGTGCTGCACATTGGTGGTGGTGGAGATTCCCTATTACCTGTAAAGCACTTTGAGTGGAGTGTCCAGAAAAGTGCTACATAAGTGTAGAGAATTATTATTATTATTAGTAGTTAGAATGACTTACACCCATTTGGACCCAACTTGCATTTAAAAATGAAAAATCCCTTTACTTGGTGTATGGTTTTAATGGAAATCCATTCATCTTTTTAAAATCCCTTTCATTGAGTACATCTTGGTAAAGATTCAAAAATGAATAAATTCATATACTGCTTTTTTATTAAATAGCTTTAGAATCTAGTACAGTCAATTAAATGTTATGTTTAACAGAAAATATAATAAAAGTTAAAAAAAAATTATAAAAATGCTTCTTTGGTGCTGTTCCATTTAATCTGTCTTTGGCATCAGATATTAAAGGTGCCAGTTATAAATCGATAGAAGTGACAATAGGAATGAAAGTTAAAAAAATAAGACCAGTCATAATTTTGTTAAAGAAAATGAAGATTTTTGACAACTGCCATATTTATTAAGTTTGTTACATAAGATAACTTCAGTAATATTAACATTACTACTGCAAACAAAAACATCTAAGATCTAGGAAATCATCGTAAATGTATTTGGAAAAAAGGGAAATACATTTTAAAAACTTCAAGAACACAACTGGCAAACTTCCATTTATTGTCTAGTAAACAAAACATGCATTCTGTGCATGGGATAATGTGGCCAAGTGCTGCTGAAAATGAAAAAAAGTGCTCAGTTTGGAAATAGAACTGAAAAAAAAAAAGAATATTGATTCAGTTTGGAAAATACTGGTTTTAATCTCACTTCAGGAGCATTGGTTAAATGCAGTTTCATAGTTTGCTGGCTGTATTTTATGAAGAGGATGACATTATAGTTGTTGGTTGTTTTATTTTCTAGCCCCGTCTTCCATGATATTATAAGCAGCTCACATAAAATGGTCTACAATCCCTTAGATGTCTGTTAATAAAATAATGCATGTTAGATGTTTAAAACGAAATCTGTTACAATTTATCTAGGCAGCAGTGTGATAAAACTTAAAGCTTGAACATTCCCGTGCATTAAACCAGTAAGGTTATCAAGGTTATCTTGAGCTTGCCATGCAACAAGGATGACAGTGGCTAGCTACATCCATCCAACGTACTAATTCTGCCTTGCTCTGAATTGCCTGACAGATTCACAAATAATTAAAATTTCTGTGAATTGAATCGTGGGCGATGTAAAAGGAACTGCAATTTCCTGAATAAAATGTGAAATGAGTGATAAATATATAAATCTGATAAAATGTGTGTAGATCTTCTGATTATATCAAGAAACCAATAGATCGTGTGCTAATGCAGCTGAAAGATAACACTGAACAATTACCAGTTTTCTGTTCAATTATAAAGATCAGTGTTTGGCAATTCTTTTGTGTTCAAAAACCTCTATGATGAACATGTCTTGTAAACAACATTAATAATGAGGTGTAAGATGCAGGAGGCGACAGGGATAGAGAAGGAGGATCCTGTGTCTTCTGAATTGCAGACAGTTGTCCACGGATAGTCTGCTACGTTGGCTGCTCAGCTCAAATCTCCAGGCAAATGAATTGGAAAAGAACGCAATTTCTGATTGATGACTGAAGGAAATGTGTTTTGCTTTCCTTTGTTCAGGGGCCACATTGCAGACCCTCAGCCATCATTCCTAAACTTTCATTGACTCACACAAACTCCACCTAGGGAGAACTGAATCAAAAAGTGACAGCTTTACAAAGCACGGCATGGTATGTAATGTGTGTCCTCAGGAAGACTAATGTGAACATTTTAAAAGGTTCTTTTTTACCTTAGGAGAAGGAGAGAAATATGTAATTTCATACAAAGAATTAATAAAACAAAGAACATCAGTTTTTCCAGTTGTAATAATACCTGATTTGATACCTAATGCATGCTTATTTACTGTATGTCCAGATTCATATACAGTAGTACTGTGGGACACCTCATACTGTACGTTAGTTGTGTGTCATGGATGATAATACATTTGACAGTGCATATCTGGTCTGTGTATGTACTTTGCATGGATCACAGATTTGTATTCTATGAAAAGAGTGAAAAGGAGAATTTTACTATTGTTTACTGTGTTTGTATTTGTTAAGCATTTTACCATTTTAGCAGATGGGGAGTTTAGAAATGTCAGAATGAAGTGGTGCATTTTTTACTGTTTATGCCACAGTTTTGTATGTATGATAAGAAATTATGGATAGCACTGTTTCCTTGAAGACTGTTAATAAGCTAAAAATTTCATGTTTCATGATTGTGCAGTTTAGTTGCTGATGTTTTTACTAAGATGTACTGTAATTCATATACTTAATATCAGTAATCTCTTTAAAAAGATCAGCCTCCTTCTCCCAGTGGGCCCAAGGATTCAATTACAGAGAGGCAAAAAAGTGAAATTCATAAGAGATTTGCATGTTGGTATTGTTGAATTTTGGGTGGAAGTTATCTTTCCAGAGCACAGATTTTATCCTCTAATATGGCCTTTTTGGAGCAGTGGTGTATCACACATTAAGCACTGAATTGAATGCTTTTATTTTGTCGCAATTTAAAGGAGAATGGCTTTCTATTTAAATATATGACATTGCAATTAACAATGTTGCAATTAAACCCTAATGCCAACAATCTAAGCTTTCAGTATTTGTGCAAAGGCAGTTTTCTTTTGCTGGTTCATAAACTGTGCCAAATAAATAATGAAAAACCCAACTGCTGTGGTGGGTAAACAAGTTATAAGGCATTCCAGATCTGTTGTAATGGCTGAACAGGGGACATTTGTGACCATTTTTGTTTTGCAAAAGTCTCTCGGCCAAAATATGTTTGTTTCCATAGTCCATAGCCATCCATCTTTCGAGCATGCATTTTTGATGGTGTTGAGAAACCTGCCTCATAGAAGAGGCACTAACCCAGAACATTACCATTTTCTAGGAGAGGCAACTATCCTGTGCTCGGATTTATTTTGAAACAATGGAAATGCCTGTGGCAATATGCTAGATTTCCTGCAGAGTTGCTTCAGTTTTATTCCAGTACAGATTTTATTACCAGTTCCTTCTTTTTGAAGTTATTTTTTAATAAATTGCCAGCTATTACAGGGTCATTTGTTTTTTTTGCCATTTGCCATCCATTCATTCTTCTAATATTTATGAACATTAGAACTTTTGGAGGGAATCCAGCTGTATCTTGGACCTAGAATATATACAGACAAATTCTTCTGAGCAATTACATAAGCAGAAGTAGAAGTTCTTGTTTTCTCCCATTTTAAGTGGCTTAATAAAATGTAGATATAATTACTGACCATAATTTGTCTAATGTGAAGAATGACTAAGCGTTCTGAGCAAAACAAGAATTAATCATTTCATTACTCTGTATTTAAGTTACTTTAATTTGGATAGATCACAAAACAAACTGAGTTGTGGCACTTGCAAGGGTGACTGCCTTATAATTAGCTGGTGCAGACTTGTACTTTCCTCCCAGTTTTTACAGTCTTGGAGATGGAAAGGGACAGGTCACTGAACTGGATCATTACATCTTAATAATGTACTCCTGCACTTACAGTTTTTTGAGAATTCCTGATGGTAGATGGGAGTTTTTTTGTCATGGAGGCTAATGATATAAAATGGAAAAGCCTGCTGGGGTGCTCACTTCTGATTCTTTTCGACCTTTTGTGGCATTTCAATCAAATATGTGGTTAGCTGTCCCCAGAGGGGAGTCATTCCTTCATATACTTGCGGAAAAAAAAAAGATTTTTGAAAAACATTGCTCTTCTAAAGATCCAGCAGAGTAAAACAAATGGCTAAGGCTAATATCTTCATGTATTTTCAAAGGATATGCAGTAATTCCATTTTCATTTGTCAACCATGGACTTGTTTCTGTTCCAGTTGAAATCACTTTCTCCTGAGCTCTATTCTTTGCTGCTGCTACAGTATATTGCCCTGAAAACAGCACATCTTCATATCTTGGAACCCATGCAAAACACTAGAGCTTCAGATAATAGACAAATGGTACTGTACATGAGCAGAAAAAAATTGGATAACATGCATCAATTGAAATATAAGATATTCCATCAAAAATAGTACATGTTCATCTCTGATCTTTAGTTATTCTGTGTCTTGTATAACTCATTACTTTCTTAATTGTTTAGCTTGGGCAGCTCAAGATTTGTGTTGAGATAAACGGTGGATATGATTTCAGCTGAAAAGTAATGCCTCCACTTTTTCTTTGACACATAAGGTGACTATTAAGTGCTTTTAATCTATCATTTTTACATGTAAGTAAATTTCAAATAAATAACTTCCCCTTCTTTTTGTTAAGGAACATAACTGTTTTCTGGAGAGTACAGTATATTACTGATTTCTAAACATGTGCATGTTACCATAGTACGCTTGAAAACAACTGTATCATTCTACTGTATATATGCTTGTGTAGATGTTTTTAGTAGTCTAGGTTTTTTTTTTCATTTGGATTATATCTCTCAGTTTACCAGTAATTGCCTGTGATACACTCAAGTGATTTTGTTGCATAAGCACTAAATCACCTCATTAATGGGAAAGTTAATTAAACACATGTGATAAGGCAATAAGTCAAACTGTTGTATATTGAATGTGGTGAAAATCTAGACAAAAACACAAAGTGACCACTTTGCCCCTTTTATTAAGAGAACAGTGCTTTTGTGCCACTGCTATGTTTGTGGTCTAAATGCACGGTTGCTCAGTTTCTGAGATGTTCACAGCCAGCAATCTCTAATCATGGATAAACAGCCAAACACAATGATGTGTTGAAACATTAATGATAGTCCATGATATACAGTAGGAGACCATGAGCTCTAACACCTCTCCAAGATTAACACATCATCATGAACTATCTCCAAGATCATTTCTGCACTGCGGTTCCACTGCAACAGAAACTCATGGATACAGCAGTGCACACACAAGTGGTTTAGATGGGAGAAGGTGCCCAAAAAGTCAGTTTTATACAGGCCATGCTTGAGGTATGGGGACTCAGTGCTCACCTGCTGTTCATTGATGCAGCAGAGTAAAGTACTTGGGTGAACTTGAGAGTAGTGGAGCCAACTCCCCTTTAGTGATGAACCAAGTTATTTTGTCGACCACACTGATGGCCATGAGCAAGTGTGGTACAGACATGTAAAATGATACACTAATACACTACCAGATTAATTGATGTGGAGATCCAATAGGGATGGTTAGGCCTTTGATTTACAGTCTTTACGAAACTTGAGTAATAGTGAGTGATGACAACTTGACAACAGTGGTACAGGAAGAACAGGGCAGTGTCCCACAAGATTAATAATCCCAAAGTGCAGTTGAACTTCCAAGGGTGATCAGACATTCTACTAGCCAGTCTGGTTACCACCGGAAGCAATACAGTGACTTTCAGTCATCCTGTTAATCAGATGTATTGATACCAAATGGGCATGAATTTTCCCATGTCATGTCAATGTTCAATAAAAGTGTCCAAATGTTAAAGGATTTTGCCATTTTCCTGATGATAACTGTGACTTTTATTTGCAAATATGAGTGATTATTTCTTTTGATGCTCACTACATTATGTAAATTTGACCATTTTTTAGCCTTTTCTTCTGAGAGGTTCAGCTGCCATCTGTTATATTAGTACTTGACTCCCCACAATGCATTTCAGATCTGATGCCCGACTTGAGGGGCTTCACCAGCAAAACCTTTTAAAATGAAATAAGTGATCTTTGACAACTTGTGATTCTATTGATAATTTCTGCTCTTCCCAAATTCAGGGAGCAGCTTGCAAATATACTTTCTGGTAACTTTTGTAGTTATTAGCTAATTATTTGAAAATGTATCCTAAAGGGAAAAGCAGCACCATCAGGAACCACTTTACCATGTTAAATAAAACAGAATCCAATTGCTGCTCATTCTTTTCTGTATTTGCTGTGTTCTCATATAATAAGCTTCTTTAGTTGCAAGACAGAAATCTTTTATTTTGCTGGGATACCTCTTACGAGGAGCATTTTTGCATCACACCTCCTACAAATATATACAGATATAGGGTGTGTCTTTTACAGACACAATCACAAAATGGGATTGGTGGAAGTATTTCCTCTGTGCATTTATAAAAAAAATCTAACAGAAATGTTGTTTTCTCCTTCTGCTAAAAAAAACTCATTGTATCTACTTAAATTATTAAAGGTACTTAGTTGATTCACAGCTTTATTTTAGCTGTTGCCAGCAGCAAAATGATAGAGGTTTGGTTAGTGAATATAGGTTACTGAGCTGTCATCAGTTTTCTGAACCCCCTGACATTGTGTTTCAGTGTAGCTCTTTTACTTCTAGATAATTTTTTTGACATCAAAAGGAAATTTATTTTTTAAAAATATTTTCCCACACTTGTAGAATTCCTTATTCCTTCATGTTGTTATTATTAGACTTAATCTTTATGCAGTACATCTCTACCCTTGGTATGAAGCAGTGTGTAAGTGGCTATATTTATAAATGAGATCTATAGTACAATAATAAAAAAGCTATCAGCTGAGGTTCAGAGGGAATCGCTAAAAATGCTCATTAAAAGAAGGGAGTAGGGAAGAAAGCTTAGAGTAATTAGAATTCCATACTTTTTCCATCCGTGTAATTTTAACGCACCTTGTCACACGGACTTGAAAAGTTTGAGGAATATGGAAAAAAAGGATCTGATTCACATATTTTGACTTTTTATCTTTTTTCCCTGATCCTTTGAGAAGTGAAACAAACTTTGAAAATAATGAATTAAAACATTGAAAGGATCCAGATCTGAGTCATTTGTAAAAAATGAAGAACTTGGGTTGGAGCCCAAGGCTTTTCAGAGCATGTCTATCTCATGCTGATAGCTGTCAGATGTATCACTGACTGGTTTTTCTCATCTCAGCTGCAGGATAACAATCTCTCTCACTCTGGTTGTCTCCTCTTTACAACTGGCATGTATAGGAGACGGTTTTGTCAAGTGTAGCAACACAAGAGCGTAGCAAGGAGATAATAAGTTCCAGATTTACCTTACCTCCATGTGCTAACCTTACGCTTCAGGCTTTTCTAGTTTTAGATTTATGTAAAATAGCACACTACAATATTAGCCTACATTGAGGACTGATGTTTCTATTGTCAAATTACTGTATTGCAAATTAACTGGGGTGTGTATTTGCAAAATAATATAAAACAGCCTCATTAGTTAAGATGTTAATGTAATGCATCGTAACACAATGTTATTAATAATGCAAAAAGGAAATATTTAAAATCTGGATAATATTGAAATTCGAATCTCTGCACTATTTTATGGTTTTATGATTTTGAGTCAACTTTAAATAATACTTGTCAAATTTAGCTTCATGTTTATTCAAGAAGAATCAATTTGACCAGTATTTCTATTTAGATTGGAGGAAAAAATGTGCTGAAATACTATTTTAAAATGCATCATTTTGGGTATTTTAACATACTTTATATAGTTTGGAGCCAAACATTTACTGATAATATAATTTATTTTTTTTCATTTATTTTTCATATTTTAAAACAATAGCATCATTTGCATGTAATATATCTGCACCATTATACCAAAATGTGAGGTATGACGGGTCTCTTTTAATTATATATTGCATATATATTTATATTTGAAACCTTTCCTTAAACTGCCATTACTTATTGTCACTTTGAAACTGTCAGCAAATAATGAATGCAGAGATCCATGTGATGTAACTGTCTGTGACCGTGATCATTAGTAGTTAATTAGTAGCTAATTATTGGAAAAGTTAAAGGTGTTTAGGAAGTGCCTGTGCTGTTCCTGAAATCAAGTCTCTAACAAGGCCAAGACTTTAGTAAACCTGTGCAGCACAGCTTTAAAAGCCCTGACATCTATTGTGCTTGTCTGGAGCAATGTTAGAGAGGTCAACAACGTGTCAGGTGTGCAAGTGATGTCAGACACAGAGGGCCAATGAAGCCTGAAACTCTGTCTTCCAAATCAATCATCCTCACACAGCTGGGGTAGGCAGAGCTATCATTTTTACCCTTCAATATTATGCTGTTCCAACTGGGTTAAGTAATGGCAAAATCATTTAATGGGCTGTGCTGAATGCTTTCTTGATATGGGTTTGCCAGGCTTCATTTCATCTCCCATCCTTTCTCTGACTTTGCTGTGAAAGATTTCCACCCTTCCCAGTTCACTTTTTTTCTTCTGCACTGGCCTGAACATTTTTATTATTTTTTCGGGTACATTTTAGCACATATTTGTTTAGGAATAAAGCTGGATGTTTCTTATTTTGTCTAACAGTGAAAGAGTGAATAGTCCTCAGAATAATTCAAACATAAATTTAGATGGTAGAAAGTAGATTTAAATGAATTATTTCTGTAAACATAGCTTATGTGCCGTAGCAGTATTTACACACTGCATTCAGATAATTAGTGGAAATATACTTATCCACTGAATTCAATGTCAATAACCAGAAGAATGGCAATGACAGCACATTAAATTGCTAACCATGAATTAATTAAACCTAATTTTGTTTTTCAATAGAGTGAATTTTTCTACATATTGGCTCTGTGGGTGATCCTTATCTAATTGAATTAAATCAATCATAGTTTTATTTTACTTTTTTGGTGTTTTTGTCTTCTCTAACATGGGGAAAAAAGCTGACGATTGAGACCCCTTTGTAACAATTTGAAAGCATGTATTGATATTAGCAGAAAAGGGAGGACTCCTGAATAGCCTATCTGGTAGTCTCCATCTGCAGAAATAAAACTGCATCTAAGCTGTTTTGTTTCCATTTTGCATTCATAGGAAAAGGAAATGAACAGCCTGCTGTCATATCTGATATGCATGTGTGGTTATCTTGCTTTGTATTATTTAAATTTATTGTTTGATTTCATACTGTACATAGATTCTTTATCAGTAGTAAAATTTGTATGCAACCTGATTATGATTTTTTGTGACTTTTATTACTATTACTGTGTACTACGTTTAGTAGCAATAATACTGTATATTGATCATAAACTGTCCAGAATAGACTAATATACCATTAATAGTTTATTATCAGGTCTTCAATATGCTGATAAAATCATTTTGTACACTCCCTGGCCAATAAAAGGGACTAACATTTATCTGTGGGTTGTTCCAAGTTTAATTGGTTAGGGATTCTGTTTAACTCCCTGGATAAAGATTGCTTCCTGATTTAAAGAGAATCTTTTCTTCATTTTATTGCCTAATAACTTGTGTTCAATGTGTTTGGCTTTGCAATGAGTTGATGAGGTGACACATGAGGTCAAAAGGTCTTCATGATGTCAATACATTTCTAAATGTCATCCAGTTTTCGGTGATTTGTTAATCGTACTGTTAATGTAAATGTGCGGCTCTAAAGACAGAAGAAGAAAACACTATTTTTTCATCTGTGTGTTCTGTATCTCTGGTGAAATCTGTGTTTTTGGCGCTCCGTCATGCTTTGTTGAAGATCTACTAAGTTAACAGATTTACTTTTAAAAGTGGATTCCCATTTACTAAGATACTGTAAGTCTTCGCTTGCATGGTTGCAGATGTATAGAATTGAGAGAGAGAACGTCTCATAAATTATGTGGTTGATGTCACATAGTAGTGGTACATTCGGTAGCTACATTAGCATCTGTAGTAAAGACAGTAGTTTGTACATAAAATTGCCCTGATAGGGGAATACTGTACATATATTAGTTTACCATATTTACAAAGTGTAACAAATACGTGTACTTTAATTTGCATCTGCTTGATACAGAAGTGAACAATGAGCCCATTTCGACTTCAAGGCATTATGAAATCTAACATGACATTTGAGATTTGTGACTTGGCATCCATACAAACCATAGACCTTTTGCATGTGGAAATTGTTTTAACTTATGAACTGTTTACTATGGGGCTCTCTGATCAATTTTCATAAAAAAAGTATGGGAAAATTGTACAGTAAGATTTATATTTTGCTTCAAACAACAGTATAGCTTATGGCTATTTAAAATATATCTGTGTTGCTGCCTGTTTCATAATAACCTTGCTTATTTACTAATAAACAACAATGTTAGCATCTTATTTAAATAATGAGTTAGAAGATTAAGCCCAACATGAATTTAATAATACAAAACATAATCCCACTAGAGGGAGTAAATCTACATTGTAACTCTTGGGTTCTACATTTGTTTTCATAGGTCAAGGGGGTAGCCTGCTGTTTATCTCTGTTTCTCTGTGTGCTGTAGATTAGAAAAGAAAAAAACACAAAAACCCAACAGATACAGCTATGTCTTTCATATACTGTACACAATATGTCTGCACTGCAAAGATGCATATATGCCAGTCCTTTCTCTTTTTGGATTACCGAGAGCCTCCTCTAGGTTAATTCCTCGGCTTAAGGATTTATCACATCAAACCAAAAGTTGCACTACAATCCACAATTATTGATTAGCAGTCTTATGCCTTCAGTGATGCAAGTGATAGCAACAGAAAACCTAGCACTCATCGTCATCTTGCAACATTATTTGTGAAATTCGGATCTTATTTAAAAAGTTCCTAAACTTGCACAGTTCTTGAATGGAGTTTGTGGTGTTTCAAATGCAAACATCAGGTGGAATTGGTTTAAACGAGGCTGCCGATTACAGTCTTCGGAAAAAGTTTAAATCAAGATTAGAATGTTGTTTTTCTTCAAAACCCATTTTATTTTGAGGTGGAATACATTAGGGTGACTACACTATTTTTTTTGTACTTAAAAAGTAGTTTACAATACTTGGTTTGTGTAAGTCAGAAGTAATTGCAAACAAATTATTGAAGTGAAAACTGATCTAACATAGAATATACCAATACCTAGCGTCTATGCATCTTGTTGTTTAGTGTCTCCAAGGATTTTGCAATTACTTTTCACGATGTTAGCAGTATCATAGAAATTTTTTTTCCTGAGAAGATCGTTTTTCTCTCATACAGTGCACTGTCATTGTTGAAATGGCTCCGATTTGACTTGCACTGTCTTCTGCGAAGAGATGAAAGTACATATATGTAGCCCGGGAAAGAACACACCGTACTGCAATAAACTTAAATGGGGATTCTTTTTATTCTGGATCTGCGTGAAATCATAAAAATGAGTGGTTGTATTATTTTCTGTTACAGAACTTAGATTGGATGCAGTATAACCTTTAACCCGAAAGATTCACATAGATATACATGGAGATATACACACACCAGGATGCACAAAGTGCTACTAAAATAACAAAAACAAAGAAAAAATACGGTAGTGGCAATTTCCCTAAGGAAAGAAATACTCCACATTAGTCTGAATGCCACATTTTTCATTGGTCCCATTACATCACAGAAATATAAAAAAACAAAACTACTCACTCTTTAATCTCGTCTAATCCAAGACGCACAGAATATCACAGTCTTCTTTTAACACGCTCTGAACAAGTTAAACAGAATAAGGTCATTCTCAAAGAACAAAACAAATAATTTCCTACACAAACAATGGTTAAAGAAATGCAAACTAACAAAAATGTATGACCATTTACCGTTACGGACATTATTCCCGCGAACCCACTCACACAGCACTGGAACCTCATGGGAGTCGGGATAACTTCATCCATAAACATCAATCAATTTTGTCTGACTAATATGTCACCCTCCCCTCATATATCAACAATATACATCTCTTTCAAGGATTTTCAAACTTCATTTTTGATAGCTACACCATCAACTAAATTCTGAACATTTACCTCTGCATTCACATCACACGGAGCCACACACCAAGCTCAACTTTACAATGTCCACTTCCACAATTACTGGCGCACTGACGTCACTCATACGTGCATGTCTTAAAGCGACAGCTACCAATTTCAGTGTCAGATTTCAAATATCCACTCCGTAACCACCCGGTTACACTCTCCCTTGCTTATGCGTCAACGTCCTCGGTGACGCCATACATCATTTTAAGCTCCTTCAGACCTTCTAAAAACACTTTTGAGCCGGTGTTTACGAAACAACTGCTGAACTCATTTCCATAGATCCCAAGACTGACCTCGGCTCATGGTGTGGGTTTGAATGTACCCCTGCTTTCTGTCTTTTACTTCGACGCAAAGCTGGTATCGGGCTCACTGGTGCAGCTTCCCAGACAGAATCGTCAGCTTCTGCAGTATGCACCACGTCAACAGTCTCTACTAGATCCCTACAGATGCAGCCATTCAAAATGCGTGAGGTATTTCGCGGCATACCCCGGTGGGCGTGTCACAGTATCACGCGGTATGACGCAGTTAACGTGGTGTCACGTGGTTAACTATCCGGCGTCGCCTTGTAAAACCGCCAGGGGGAGCTTAACCTCTCATGTACAGCATTTGAGCCTTTAATTTTGAACTGTGTATTACAGCATGTTAATCATCAGTCATTAAAATGTTGGTATATTTTATGAAAGCAAGATTGCTCAGTTGGACAAAAGTACACAGCCTACCTTTATCATAAATATTTATGCATCAAAGCCTTTACTGAAGATATTACTAATAGTATTAATAATGGATGACTTTAGACAAGCTGTATACTCAAAGTATAATTTCTTTAGCACATTTGTACAAGCACTTGGAATCTGTCCAAGCCATACTTTGTCAGGCATTTTGTTTTACTTCAACGGGCATAAAAACTTCCTTGCTTTTAACAGGGCGTTTCATAATTTCTAACTACGAAAATGATTTAAAATGCGACACTTATCATTCAACTAGAGCTTAAAATATCACAAGGATCCTCAAGAGCACAGCAAAGAGTGTATTAAAAGACACTTGTATTTATCAACGCTTTCTTTTCCGTATACCAGATTTTATGGAACCACTTCAGAGGGGTGTCAGCCAGTCAGATTCCAGGATTCGGCACTTTAAAGGAAAAATACACACCGGTATTCCATTTCTCCCTAACGATTTTAAGCATCGAAGTATTTAACTAGCATGTGAAATAGCGTGTGAAAAAGTGGTAGTTTTAAGCTTTTCTGCTAATATAATATGGAATCGATATTGATTTAAATCGTGTTCTGATTTAAATCGCAAACGCGTGTTTAATTATATGTGTTTTTTAATCATAATCAGGCTAATGCAACATAAATTGATACAGTATCTTTGTCTTCTAAGCATCTTAATAAACTTTCAGCATAGCTTTCTACCCGTCAAGATTTATATTTCTTGGGATTTTGGGATCAAACGTGGAAGGATTAGATTATAATCGTTTTTATTTGTCAAATACGTGATTGTATTTCTGAATGTTATGTGACACCTACAGTAGTTCACTGCTTTAAATACATCGAATTAAGAAAGTTATGTGTAGCACTTTAGATCTTTTTTCTGAACCAGGGAAAATCTGATCATGTTTCTCTATAACAATAATAAAAAAAACTTTATTTTACATATCGCCTTTAAAAGTGGCATCTCAAAGCAATACAGTAGATCGAAAAACAGTTAAAAGGGACCAGATTAAATACCAGACAATCGCAAACGCATTTTCAATAAAATTATTTTATTCATTCAGCAGTTTGTGAGAGGAACATCCAGCAGGGAGAGACACACACACCGGTTTTCATTGACAAAATTGTTTTTTTTCAATTCCTTTTGTCTAACAGGAATGTTTTGTTTGTGGACAAACTGTTAGACAAGAGGAAAAGACCGCCTCCTCCTACGAAGCATTAATCGCGTATCTAAGGAAAATTGCAGTATACCTTTGTTCATGCACATCATTATACAGTACAGTATCTCAATTTGTATTTCGATAAAAAAAATCGTTTGCCCAGCCACTACTGTTGTTATTGTTTTTATCCTGTAAAGCGTTTTCTTTTTCTGCGTTTTCCATTTCCTTTTTCTGATCACTCGCTTTCTGGATACACATCTCACCTGTCCTGTTCTTTGTTTTCCTGGTTTGCTGATTATGCCTGCTGCGGTCCACTCCTACCCTCACACCTAAAGAATACTATTTTAAATTTCTTGGCGCAGTTCATTAACCCTTGTATGTGCTGTCCGCGCCCAAAATGCAATTAAAAAAAAGTAAAAAACCGCGCTCAAAATGCAATTTAGAGCTTAATAAGATACACTCCACAGGCAAAATTAAAGACAAAATTAAAGACGATTAAAATCTGTAATCTTTCCACTTGTACTGTGAGTCATCGGACAGTTTCTGCTTTGTGTAAGGATGGTGAGAAAGCTGTGTTCAATGTATTTAAGGGACTCAGAAGTAAAAGAAGATGCTTCATATTGCGTGACTAATTTTAAAAACCAAGTTATAAATGCAGACGCTCCCTCGGTGCCGCGCCGGGTGTAAATATCAAAGTATACATTCCCAACAAGAATTGTACCCATCTGTCAAACAAATAAAACACCTTGAATTGAATTGAGGGAGAGATGGGGGTAGTGGGACAGAGATACTGTAGACAGACTCAAGGCAAATAAGATACTTATGGGTACGCAGGCATTCACGACAGCAACATACGAAACGTTTGCACGTACTGTATAGTTAAGTTATTACTTGGTTTTCAAAGTGCAACGAAATACAATATTGTTGTTGCTGCTGTTCTGGTTGTTTTTATCCCGTAAAGCGTTTTGAGAAGCCACCTTTAAAGGCGATATATACTGTAAAACCACTGATTCTTATGGAATGTGCTCCGCAGGAGATTCAAATTTTTATTTATTTATTTTTTAATCGCGTATCTTAGGAAATCTCAGTATAACTTTGTTCATGAACAGTGGCATGTTACATTATCATTCGTTTTTTTAACAAGGCTCGCCAGCTAATGTGAATCGAAACCTGTCTTGCTAGCTTTTAAAGTCGTGCATGTGTAAACTGTACTAGAGGGCATGCAAGTTACTCTGCCCCTTTCAGCGGCAGGGAGTCCCTCTGCTGCAACACACAGCAGACAGAACGGGAGACTATTGCCTTTCATATCTGACACCAGTGAAGTAAAAGGGGTGTCTAAAGGGGTGATTTTAGACCACATTTTAGTTACTTTATTTTGTTTACTTTTAACATTTCTGTAATTTACAGTAGATGTCACAATAGAAGCCCGAAGCCTATTATACTCAGTCTAGCCTTGGATCCTCTGAGTCCCTTGACTCAGTTATTGCATATTAATTTCTTGAGATACGCGATTCCATATTATATTCCCTTTTAATCAAATTCTAAAAGTATGCTTGTTGACTCCGGTATCGCGTTACTTAAAGACTTCGATGCTTAAAATGTTTAGGGAGAAATGGAATACTGGTGTGTATGTTTTCTTTAAAGTACCGAGACCAGCCATATACTGAACGTTTAAGTTCCAAAATTAATATCGTTTATGGACTTCACACGCGTTGCAGTATGCTCCTATTCTTTTTATGCTCAGGCACTAAAATCTCCCTTCTGCTTTGTGTAAGGATGGTATCAAGAGCAATCTTAAGTGGTGAGAAAGCTGTGTTCAATGTATTTAAGGGACTCAAAAGTAAAAGAAGATGCTTCATATTGCTTGACTAATTTTAAAAACCAAGTTATAAATGCAGACGCTCCCTCGGTGCCGCGCCGGGTGTAAATATCAAAGTATACATTCCCAACAAGAATTGTACCCATCTGTCATGCAAATAAAACACCTTGAATTGAATTGAGGGAGAGATGGGGGTAGTGGGACAGAGATACTGTAGACAGACTCAAGGCAAATAAGATACTTATGGGTACGCAGACATTCACGACAGCAACATACGAAACGTTTGCACGTACTGTATAGTTAAGTTATTACTTGGTTTTCAAAGTGCAACGAAATACAATATTGTTGTTGCTGCTGTTCTGGTTGTTTTTATCCCGTAAAGCGTTTTGAGAAGCCACCTTTAAAGGCGATATATACTGTAAAACCACTGATTCTTATGGAATGTGTTCCGCGGGAGATTCAAATTTTTATTTATTTATTTTTTAATCGCGTATCTTAGGAAATCTCAGTATAACTTTGTTCATGAACAGTGGCATGTTACATTATCATTCGTTTTTTTAACAAGGCTCGCCAGCTAATGTGAATCGAAACCTGTCTTGCTAGCTTTTAAAGTCGTGCATGTGTAAACTGTACTAGAGGGCATGCAAGTTACTCTGCCCCTTTCAGCGGCAGGGAGTCCCTCTGCTGCAACACACAGCAGACAGAACGGGAGACTATTGCCTTTCATATCTGACACCAGTGAAGTAAAAGGGGTGTCTAAAGGGGTGATTTTAGACCACATTTTAGTTACTTTATTTTGTTTACTTTTAACATTTCTGTAATTTACAGTAGATGTCACAATAGAAGCCCGAAGCCTATTATACTCAGTCTAGCCTTGGATCCTCTGAGTCCCTTGACTCAGTTATTGCATATTAATTTCTTGAGATACGCGATTCCATATTATATTCCCTTTTAATCAAATTCTAAAAGTATGCTTGTTGACTCCGGTATCGCGTTACTTAAAGACTTCGATGCTTAAAATGTTTAGGGAGAAATGGAATACTGGTGTGTATGTTTTCTTTAAAGTACCGAGACCAGCCATATACTGAACGTTTAAGTTCCAAAATTAATATCGTTTATGGACTTCACACGCGTTGCAGTATGCTCCTATTCTTTTTATGCTCAGGCACTAAAATCTCCCTTCTGCTTTGTGTAAGGATGGTATCAAGAGCAATCTTAAGTGGTGAGAAAGCTGTGTTCAATGTATTTAAGGGACTCAAAAGTAAAAGAAGATGCTTCATATTGCTTGACTAATTTTAAAAACCAAGTTATAAATGCAGACGCTCCCTCGGTGCGCTGCTCTGGTGCGCCGGCTGTTACACAGTGCCTGTCTGCCGTAAGCGTTACAATATACATACCCAACACTGCTTGTACCCATCTGTCATGCAAATAAAACACCTTGAATTGAATTGAATTGAGGGGAGAGGGGGGGAATACTAAAGCCAATACTGGCTCAATACCCTCAATGGGCTTTGACGTGCTAATGCGTTGGTTTAACAGTCCGGGTGTGGCAGGCTTCCAATGTCAACTCGACTCGATTGGAAGACAATGAACGTATTTTAGCCCTAAATGAATTAATAGCAAACATGGTTTACATAAAATACATTTTTCCAAGAAAGTTTATAATAATACGATCTATAGTTGAAATCTGAGCCTACTTTAAAAATAAAGGAAAAGCATTTTCAGAGAGTAATCATGCTGTGTTTATGTAGAAAAAGCGATTAGGTTTACGAGCAATCTAATTACCTATTCGCTTAAAACGCTATTAAAAATTTACTCTGTTGCACACACACACACAATAGAAGCAGGCACCGCTGTCAGAAGGGAAGATATGTTCAAAATATCGCAAATATCGATCATGTTGCGATATTTTGAAATATAAAAGTCAATTGATTGTCCATAATATCGCTATTCTATTTTTTCGAAGAAATGTTTGTTAAAAGAAAAGACCAGCACCAGCTGGATTCGAAAACACAACCTGTCAGCTGGTAGTCACGTCTACAAGACAGCTCACATGAACAGGCAGGCGAAACAGCCCTACACAGCCCTGTCGCAGCACACGAATACCATTATTAAATTCTTTAGATACGCGATTCCATATTATATTCCCTTTTAATCAAATTCTAAAAGTATGCTTGTTGACTCCGGTATCGCGTTAGTTAAAGACTTCGAAGCTTAAAATGTTTAGGGAGAAATGGAATACTGGTGTGTATTTTTTTCTTTAAAGTACCAAGACCAGCTATACACTGTATGTTTATGTTCCAAAATTAATATCGTTTATGACCTTCACACGCGTTACAGTATGCTCCTATTCTTTTTATGCTCAGCTACTAAGATTTCCCTTCAGTGGTAAAATTCAATACCTACAACGGGCACAGCAAAGACGTTTACTGTCTTTCTACGACAGACCAACGGACCACGAGTGCCCCTGTCGGTCAACCAATCACGTACTGCGGTGCCCCGCGTCATCTTGCGTCATACTGAGCGACGTCACCTGCGGTACGTGTCTGTAACGCGCACTTTGAATGGCTGCATCTGTATGATCGGGACTCATCTTTGGTTCGTCTACCTCCCTATCAGGATCTAAGCCCGGATTCATCTCCTCCATCAACAGTACCCCTTCAGTTCTATCCTCTGAACTTTCGGAGTCAGACTCCGAGTGCGAAATCACCCTAGAACCAAGGCCGGTAGTCTTTGACCCTCTTACGAGGAGTAGGGACTGAGGCAGCTCTCTCATGTACACAAGGCCTAATATCAACCCTATTTACCCTCTTTACTGGTCCACCTTCGATAGGTTCCACAGTGTATGTTGTCCCTCGTACCTCAAGCACACAGTAAACAGTAGATCCCCAAGCATCTTGGATTTTATTATGACCCAGAGGTCTATTTCTAAGATACACCAACTGACCTACACTGATCGGTGGACAGTAAACCTTGTCTCTCTGTGTGGCAATCCTTTCCGCTGCTCGCTGCTCAGAATATTCTCTAGCTCTTTTGTGAGCATCCCTCAACCTTTCCTGGTGCACGACTAACCAGTCCACCTTCGGATTCACAACCTGCTCCTGCCCAAGCAGAGCATCAACTGGAAGATACGGCTTTACCCCAAAAAGGAGATAGTATGGTGAATACCCTGTAGTCGCATGGGGCGTCACATTATAGGCATAAACCAACTCCGGTAAATGCTCTGGCCACCGACGTTTTTTGTCAGCCGGAAGTGTACGCAACAGGTCATGCAAGGTTCTATTAAACCACTCGCATTGCGCATTCCCAGTAGGATGATGGGGTGTCATACGGCTCTTCTTGACTCCGTACAATCGACACAACTCCGCAATCACCTCACTCTAAAAGTTACGGCCCTGATCTGAATGCAACCGTTCAGGCACACCGTACTTCATGAACCACTCCCGTAAAAGCACCTTCGCTACTGTATCTGCCTTTTGATCACGTGTCGGGAAGGCCTGGGTGAACTTGGTAAAGACATCGGTGATCACCAAAACATTCTCACGACCATCTGATGCTGGGTCAAGCAGTGTGAAATCGACCGCCACTACTTCAAGGGGCCTGTAGGCAAGGAAAGACTGCATAGACGGCTGGATTCTGGGCTGAGGCATCTTAGTTAGCACACAACGCTGACATCTCTTCACCCAAGACTCCACATCATCATACATGCCTCCCCAAAAACACCTCTGTCTGAGAAGCTGAAATGTACGCTCTATACCTTGATGGCCCATATTGTCATGTACACACTCAAGCACCTGGTTTCTCAGACATGCTGGTAAGAGCAACAGAAAACACTCACCGTGTCTCGCATCCTCTATCACTCGATACAACAACCCATCCCTCTCTCTGACTCTATTCCACTGTTTCAGTAATACCTTGACTGGTTTTGGCAGACTTCTCCGTTCTTTAAAGTTTGGTTTTCTCTTTCTATCCCAAAAAGTTTTAAACACACTCAGCACCAGGTCTTGATTCTGAAACAACAGCAACTCATCCTTACTATAACCAGGGAGAGTTGGAGTATTCCCCTGATCCCCATAATTCACTGGACATGTTCCTGTGTCAAGAGCTCTTATCTGTCTAACCTTACAACTGGTCAGTCCAGCGGTCACGAGATCTGTGTCAAGGACTGTTTCTCATGACATCCTATTACAAATAGCCACACAATTATCAAACCGCAGGTCTTCCGGATCTGCTTCTGGCTCCCCTGCTAACGGCTGCCTAGACAGGGCATCTGCTGCTGTGTTCGCCCGACCGGGGCGATACTGGACATCAAAATTGAATACCTCTAACTGAGCAACCCATCTCTGCTCAATTGCCCCAAGCCTCGCAGTCTGAAGATGACATAGTGGGTTATTATCAGTCACCACCATAAACCGGGAACCTAGTAAATAGCCACGAAATTTTTCACCCACTGCCCATTTGAGAGCCAGAAGTTCGAGTTTCATGCTGCTATAATTCTTTTCATTCTTTTCTGCATTTCTTAGTCGTCTGCTTGCATAAGAAATCACTCGTTTTCTGTCACCTTGATATTGATAGAGGACAGCTCCTAGACCATGACTGCTCGCATCTGTTTCTAAAATGAATGGCTTTGTGAAATCAGCAAATCCAAGTACTGGTGCACTGGTAAGCTTTTCTTTTAAAGTTTCAAATGCACTCTGACACTCTGAATTCCACCATGAGGGAAGCATCTGATTGGCTTTGTGTGGCCTTCCCACCTTCAAGCAACCATTGACCAAATCATGGAGTGGGCCTGCAATCTTGGAAAACCTCTCTATATACCTTCTGTAATAGCCACAGAAACCAAGGAAAGATCTTAGTTCCTTCAAGGTAGAGGGCACAGGCCACTTCTCCACAGCTGAAATCTTATCAGGATCAGTTCCTATCCCCTCGGCCGAAATCTGGTGTCCTAAAAATTTAACTTCCTGCTTCAGAAAATGACATTTTTCCAATTTCACTTTAAGACCCGTTTCCTTAAGGCATTTTAAGACCATTTCCAACCTCTCCAGATGTTCCTCAAACGTCTTAGAATATACAAGAAGGTCGTCTAAATAAACCAACACAATCTGAAAAATCAAATCATTCATAGTTGCCTGCATTAAGCTCTGAAAAGTGGCTGGCCCATTAGAGACTCCCATTGGCATTCTAATGTATTCAAATAGCCCAAAAGGTGTTGTAAAGGCCAGTATTATGCCAGTAAAAGTATATATTTTGCACCCTGCAATGCATCAAAACTTTCATCAATGCAAGGTAAAGGGAACGCGTCTCTTCTTGTCTTCTGATTTAATTTCCGATAGTCTACACACATGCGGATATCACCATCTGCTTTCTTCACTATGACAACAGGAGAAGCATATGAGCTACTACACTCCTGTATGACCCCTTTTTTCAAGAGCTTCGAGATGTGCTCCCTAACTTCCCTGTATTGCGTCGGAGGAATACGACGATAGGGCTGTGTCACTGGAACATCATCCACTTGATGGATTTCATGCTTAACCTTATCCATATACCCTAAATCTTCCTCCTCCAGGGCAAAGCTGTCTACATACCTAGATAGTAATGCACGTAACTCTGCCTGCTGTTCTGCAGAGTATTCAATATCTAACTGGTCTAACACTGACAACACACTGGGAGAATACTGTGCATCTTTCACATCCACCGTCACTTGTTCTACATCAGCAGACACCCATTGGAACTTCACTACCTTACATATAAAAACAAAGATTTGGGGCAAAAAAGGCAATACAGGTAAACAAAACATAGGTACAGTACCAGAGAGTGTCAATATAAATATAAAAGTATACTACTGGGGGAAAAATGTTGGATGGGGGAAAGCTCCCATTCCAGTGTCTAGCTGTCCTCCATGTATTCCTCAGCTTGAAGCCTAATTAAACACAAATAGAACAATGAGCGTACAGGATAACCTGTAGGGCAATCAGTAAAAGGTTTTATCATGGAAGAATAATGGGACAAAGCATTTGGCAAATTACAGGTTTTTATGAAATTATTGTTGAGAGGGTGGGGATGCATGATTGTTTTTAACTTCCTAAACATTTTTTACAAATCAAACAAACAGGATGAAATAGATAGAAAGCTTTTTTTGGAAATCATGTTTGATTTATTTTTTTAACTCGAGTATCTCTTCTAACATTTCATGCCTCAGAATATCCAGTAAATTCCAGGAGTTTGGCCTTTCTTAATTGGCCACACTAGCGGTGCCAGCTGCCTGTTGTTTTTGGTTTCTCCGTTGCAGTTGGAAAGCTGGCCATGGGACTGCAGGTGAATGATGTGCAATTTGAATGGGATCACCACTGCTTCTCGTCACTTTTAATAAACGAAATTGAAGTGCTTGTCTTTTTAGTTTTTTATTTGGATCTATTAACGTTTTAATTATATAGATTCATATTTACAATATATACTGCCTTTTCAAAAGCAAGGTAGTAATCTGTCACAACACATGATATACTGTACTTTAGGATTAGGGACTGGAAAGTTGCAATTTGAAGAATTTCCTTTTACATTTCTTTACCCCATAAAATAATGTAAATATACTGGGATAGGGACTGTAAGTAAACTTTGCCCATTCAGCTTAAAAACCATGAATGATTCAAAATTTCATTTAAACAGTGACAAGACTGAAGTCATGCTTATTGGCATCCCCCCCATCAACTTTGTAAAGCCAATGCTGTAACCCTATCTGTTGATGGCACTGTACTTGAACGTAAGCCTAAATTGAAAAAAACTGCACTATGTCCAAAATTCAGGAGCAAGAATCCTGACCAGGTCTAGTGCAAGTGATCACATCCTGCCAAGTTTCATGTCAACTTCAAAATCCTCATGCTCATCTACAGTATAAGGCTCAGCATGGCTTTGGCACCTCAGTACCTGTATGAGCTACTATCATTCTACTCCCCACATCACAACCTTCACTTGTCTGTCCCTCAAGCCCATCTACTCTCTATGGGTACAGGACCTTATCCTGTTTTGCCCAAACTCTGGAACTCTATCCTCGAGGATATCAGAGAGTCACCTTCTCTAAACTCCTTTAAATCTAGACTCAAAACCTTCTTCTTTAGAAGAGCCTTTACTTAACTGGTTCTGTTCTTTACCCCTCTGTTCCTACTGTATTCAATACCCCCATCCAGTGTCTCCTCTCATTGTGCATCTTGTATGGAAGCTGTTTTTTTTTAAATTGTTGTTGTCAT
This sequence comes from Atractosteus spatula, assembly GCF_055471065.1. Classification (NCBI taxonomy): domain Eukaryota; kingdom Metazoa; phylum Chordata; class Actinopteri; order Semionotiformes; family Lepisosteidae; genus Atractosteus; species Atractosteus spatula. The sequence goes on along the minus strand of NC_142710.1, from coordinate 36,376,533 downwards.
TCTGTAAAGTGCTTTGAGAAGCCACCTTTAATGGTACTGTATAAAATAAAATTAATTATTATTATTTTTAGGATTAAAGGAGTGGAGTTGAGATAAGGATAAGAAATTGGACTGTGTGTCTTTCATTTGTTCCTACTGTACGGTATGTTATTATACTGTAGATGTATATGTAACATTTCTAAACCATCTTTACTCAATTTTATCTAGACTTGCCAATCTTTTCAGCATAATTGAATGAACACTCTGTCACTAGCACTACATTTGGAACTGATTATTTTGGATGCAAAGATAAAATATAGAATTTGCCTTCACTTACATCCACAACAGCTATGCAAACGACAAGAAAGAAGACTTTTTCTAAACTAAATTCACCAAGTCAAGAATGGCAAACTGTAGTGCAGGAGAGTTTTACATTGTGTCTCCAATATCTTGATGATTTTTTGTCGGGAAATGAATATCAGGGTGACTTACTGGAATGTGCTCTATATACTTAAGGTGTTCCTTCTGCATGCATATTGTATACTGCATATAATACACACATGTGTAAACTCTTCTTACAACAGTTTCTTTTGATGAGTGGTAGATAAGTTCGTCATTTTCTGAACATTTTGCATTCAAGCCATTTGTGTACCTGATGAAGATTTCATTAATTCAATTAAATCAAGTTAATTAGAATGTGTATTGTGTTCTCTTTTTGCTTTTCTTTGGTCTGAATCTTTGTATGAGATATGGACACATTTATGATGTGAAAAAGAATGAAACCACCATGACAGCAATTCAGCATTCTGCTTATTTTTTTGTCATACTATACAGTTTATGCTATTGTGTATATATTTCCATACCAATAAACTAGGCAATGCATTAATAAGACATTTATAAGATCATGTTAGTAGTGTGCCAGTGGTAACCTTGAGCTAGAGATCTTGCTGCATCTCTTTTCATTTCTATTTGATAAACAGTACCTCATCTTTTTTATACTCTTTTATTCTCTTTGTGTTGATAAACTTTTGGAGATGCCGCAATTTGGGAGAAGGCTGATTGGTTTTCCACCAGATTTTTCCCAAATTAAAAGCAGTTGAAATAATTTTATTTTTAATCAAAATTCTTGAATCTTGGTGAAATGGCCATTCAGTTGCAGCAGAATGGAACAGCAGGTGCAGTTTGTAAAAGAGCTTGAGTAGTGGGATTGCTGGTCATACTATTGGGTAAAGTGCATCTTATTCTATATGTAAAGTTACAGGACCTACAGTGGGAATATGAGGTCCTCAAGGGAAAGACTGTCCTCTTATGTTTATCAATGGCACTTATTATTAAACCAATTGATTTGTTTTGTTGAGTACAATGTGGGCACGTTCCTCACTCTCCTACCAGGGTATGCTATTTAAGGCAAGATGTACTATTACAATATTTCATAAATTTGTATTGATTCACATACATATGTGTATCCATTTTGAAAACAGTGAAAATTATTTTTTAAATATTAATTATTAATACAGAAATTGACAATAATAGTAGAATGCAGTGGTGTTCTGTGGAATAGAATTCATAAGTAAATGTGTATGTATGAATGTATTAGCTATGCAGGTACGTGTTGCTTTTGTGAAGATCCATATTCGTGTTAATGTACTGTAGGTGCTAATGAAGTTAAGCTGTGTTGGCAAGAAGATTCATCAGTTTAATTCTAAAACAATGTCTAATGCCCAACAGTATGTCTGCTTATAGTGAATTTTCCACTTCACCAGCCGAAAGTGATACAGGTGCCATACTGAACTAAACCACTGAAGGCACCTGCTGTGTACTGGTTCTTTTTAGATGAGCTGGCCTTGTTGCAGTTTCAAAATTTTATGCAGATTTTGTGGACAATTAAGGATGTGAACCTGAAAAAATACACTGTTGCTTGATTACTTTCAAGAACAATGCCAATTCAATATTTGTTAGTTCAGTAAAGATACTGGACACACCTGCTGTTCTCTTGGTCTTTTCTGCTAAACTGTCCTTGTTGCAGTTTTAAATAGTTGTAGATTGCATAATGTGAGTTTCTGCACTAAAGCCCTGGGAGCAAAATTACATTTAAACTGTTTCATCTGATCATACACTACTCATACATAGCTAATAGCAGTATTAAAATAATTTTATTTTCTAATGATAATACAAAAGAGCTTTCCTAATCCCATGTAGCATGGCCAGGTCCTGCTGTACAACATATTTTTTAGGATGTTTAAAGGCTGCTTTCTACTTTTTTAAAAACAAATCTGACATTTTAGAAGCATTGTTCTTTGACACTTGTTGTCATTTATGTTTATGAATAGAGTTTGATTTAAATAGACCCACAAGTCTCCACAGACAGCAGACTTTGATTTAAATAGACCCACATGTCCACTCCACACAGAGCAGACTGTATACTGTAGGTAATGAACTTGCCTCTTCATGTTATTTGAAATAAAGTTAAGAAAAAAAGAATACAGTTGTAGACTAAAGGGTAGATTTAATACTGACCCTAGAAAACCCATACAATATGTGTAACATTTAAAAAATCATCTTGACACTGATAGATTTGATGATGATGATGCCTCTCAGTTCATTTTCTTGTTTAGTCCTGTGGGATTACAAAATCTGATTTGCACAAGGAATGTTTATCCCCACAAAGGGCATTGTATTCTAGTATGACCTCGAGGCTGTTCTTTCCTTGATTTCCTTTGGGCTCTTGTTTCTTTAGCTAGATGGATGCACGTGTTTCAGACTTTGTAGTTCTATCATGAATCATCTCTTAGCACTTAAAAGCATCCTGATCTTGTGTGTTAACTTTCCATATTTTGGAGGTTAGCTTATATTCCACACTGACCATCATAAGATCATTAAAATTTAATCTCTTAGAGCCTGGCAAATTTTGTGTTGTGAAATATTGCTCTTGTTCACATTAACTAAGCATAAAAAACCTTCAAAGTCTTTGTCCAGGAGTTCAGAACAATGTAGATTTATTGTTTAAAACCTAGAACAAGACCCAATGGTTTTGCCAGACACCTGATCTTTTTCAGAATTCTTGTTATAAAGATATATTTGTTATATTTTAAGACAAAAGCTACATTTATCTCCCAAGTTACTGTAGCACTGACAAGATTTTCTTTGATCTAGTTTCTGGAATGTGGTTGCACATTGACCTTAAGGCATGCCGATGTTCTTAATATGTTCATAGTTTTTTTCTTTAATTAAAAAAAATATCCCTCCATTCTTCCCTTCTACTGCATGTTCCCAGCCTGCTAACTTTTTGTTAGGTGGAGAATGAGGATTCCCCTGATATATTAACAGACCCTTAAATCTGGGACATTCACTTCTGCTGGAACTCCAGACAGTAGGCTTTGAATTTAGAAATGAAAAACACATGGAAACATAGAGAAAAATACTGAAAACAAGCCAAGATAATTACATGTTTGCAGTTTCTTGAATTCAGTGTTTCTTTGATTATTTTACTGTAACTTTACTGTCCTTCATAAAGCAATGTGTGGTGTTAGTGATATTTCTTTACAACTTAAAGGGAAAGGACAGCACAATTTTAAATGCTGACTCAATGCCAACAAGCTCTAAAGTTTTCCACAGCTCAAACAACGTAACCCCCGTCATGCTCTAAGCACCTCTTATTTCCTTTGCTCTGTTGCTTTGGGTAAAAGTGCTGAATTGTTGCATCTTTAAGCTGGATTTTATGTGTAGATCATTACCTAAACACTTTACAAGGAGCTGTCGCATGTTTAAAAGACTCATTTATGTCACTAAACCCATCACACTGTCAGTGATGATATCTTTAGCACCATCTTTGAACAGGCACTTTCTCAGGCACCTACACTACTGCAGTGCAGAGTTCTTTCCTGTATGAATTCTACTGATGAGCGAGAAGCAGCTGTCTTGTATTGTTGTACCCTAGGGTGCTGATCTGCCAGGCCTTTACCTGTCAAAAAACATCTACAAAAGGTTATAGTTAATAATGTGCAATTAAAAAAACAACAAGATAACTTCTTTCTGGAGTTTCTGTTGTGGTTTTTAAATAGATATCTGTTCAACTTGCTCCAGGTCATTTACAAGTCTCCCTTTGTTTATGATCTGAGACATAGCAGTATAAGCTTCTGTTAATTATTGATGTCAGCAAATTAATGCAGCACTTTGATTCTTTCCATGCATCTACCTCCTGTCTCACAGGAGTTTCCCAAAAATGAGAAGTATCCCCACCTTGCGAAATGTTTTTATTCAATAAATGAATAATTGAAATGCATTGTGTTCCTTCTTGTTATGCCTATAACACAGACAGCCAGATGGTTCCTTATTTTTCTGTCAGTCTTTTATTTCTTTAATGAATAATTAAAAGTGATTTCCACAAAAATTCTTCTATGGGCTTATTTTGTTCTCTTTATCTTGTGTAAAGATTTACTAAGAACCAGTCATGATATCAATCCACAAACACTTATGGATATGTAACGTTTGGCAGGTTCACGTATTAAATACATTGTATTGATTCATGCAGGATACAACTTTTTAAAAAGAATGAAACAATAATTAAGAGCACAATCTAGCTGTGGTATGTAGAATAGAATTCATTAGTAAAGATGTGTATATACTGTATACTGTATGTATTTGGCTAGGCTTATACGATATTTAGAAAAGAACATTTTTGCACATTGCTCTGTTGACAATACCATATGCTTGTGTCAATTGAGGTGTTAAGTAAAACAGTGTTGACAAGACGATTCGTCAGTTAAATTCTAAAACAATGTCTAATGCCCAACAGTATGTCTGCTTACAGTGAATCTTCCACTTCACTACCTGAAAGTAATTCAGGTGCTGTACTGAACTAAACCAATGAAGGCACCTGCTGTGCTCTGGCCTTAAATTAAGTAATTTAAAAATACTTTTATGCAAATTTTGTGGACAATTAAGGATGTGAACCTGAAAAAATACACCAGTGGTTGATTACCTTCAAGAACAATGCCAATTTAATATCATTAGTAAATTAAAATGTATACAAAAATACTAAAAATAACTGTTCTTGTGAAATGCAGCTTAATCAGAAAACCACTTCCTAAAATAGTTTTATGTAAATGATCATTTTGACCCTAAGGTGTGTATAGAAAAGAAAGCTGGCTTTCCTCCAAGAAGGCCCTCTAATTGCACAATAATGTTGATAAATTGACAATAAAAGATTGGAAATATTTTACCTTTATAAAAATGGTATTCAGGTCAAGCATATGGGACAGTACCACAGGATGGCTTTCCCACAGAAATACATTGCTAAAGCGCACTAACCTTGACAACAGGGAGCTATTCATCTTTGGGACTGAATGAGAAATTAAATTAGTTTTCTTGCTTAATTATTCCTGCTTCACATAATGAAAAAAGCTGCCAAGTATAATGAAGTATGTGTTAGTTTTAAATGTCATGCCTGCTCTTTCTAGCGTGGAAGAGACCACCAAAGTTTTGTTCTAATCTGTAACTGATGTCACCTTCTTGGCTGCAAGAAGAAAAAAAAAATTGTGTACTGTATGTACTGGAGCACCCTACCCCCCCACCATTGACTGCCCATGAAAACACTGGAAGAGCGACTCTGCCAATCCACTGTTGATGTTTGGCAGTCAATGTGGGGGAGGTGGGGTACATTTGTGAATTAAATACAGAAATATAGTAATACAGTAAGTTGTGCAGTTCTTAAAGAAAACAAAACAGTTATTTAAAAATTACCTTTCCCTTCAGTACGTGGGTTGCTATTTTAAGAGAGAGAATACTACCTTTACCAGTGGAAACAGCACAGACCACATCTTTTTGAAGGTTTATACTGTACAGTGCATATTAGTTTAGACATGCTTATGTTTTTTTTTCCAAATCTTGTAGCCATACTGTTATGTTGTAAATGGAAAGATAGTTCACAAAAAGAAACATCTTTATTCATACTTCTGAATAACCCTATTTGGTCTCGTTACTACAGGTATGTATTATCCTCCACTGCACTGTTCACTTTTGTGAGATGACAAGTAAGGTTCAGGTGAACAAAGCAGCCAGTCTGGACTTTTTCAGAGGAAGATAGCTGGCAATATCAATACAGCAACACTGAAGTGGATAGAAAAATGAGCAAATGAGATGTCTAGCATTGAGATGAAATGTTTTGCATCTATGATGCCAGACACACATTATATCAAAGGCATTGCTGGGACTGCTTTTGGTGGCTTAGGAACTTGAGGAACTACAGTAGGAACTGCCATTTGCGCTCAGAGGAGTGATTTTCCTCCTTGAACGATGGTAACCCCTGCTGAGCCGGCAGCTGGGGGAAATCAGCTGAGATGACCTCAGTTCTCAAGGGCTCAATTACTTGTCAACATCTTGTGATTAGGTTCTTTGCAGGAAAAGACAACCTGCTTAGGCCGTGAGATGTGAGAACACCTGCAGGTAGCAGCATTTGCTTTCAAGATTCCAAATTAGAAAAAAAGGGAGAAGGAGAAAAAAATCCCTTTTCTCTGTCAATATCTCAACTTGTAATTCAGCAGCAGTGTTCTACTGAGATACAGTTCTGCTGCATACCATAACAAGAGTAACGATACTGATGCACAAAATCAATGCAGCACTCAGGTCTAATGGATTTAATTAAATATTTCAAACATGGATATGAAGTGAAGTCAAAGACAATATGAATAAAAATATAGATTAAAGAATCAATTAAAGAATTTAAAGAATTAAAGAGATCAATATTGTTTTTCAGCACAGAGCAGATTTGTCCTGAGAGTGAAGAAATCAAAGGGTAAAAATCAGTGGTTTAATAGATCAATTAGGAAAAATATAAGGAGAAAGAAAGTGCTTGATAAAATTATCAAAAAGAATGCTAAATGTTAAACAAAGGGCATATACCAAATGCCAGTACAGATAAAAAATATTAGAAAGGGAGAGAGAGAGATGACTGTGGAGGCTAAAATGCTATAGCTCTTTTAATATTACAACAGCAAAAGAATAGTAAATGATGAAGTAAAATGTATCTGTGTTAATAATGGGAAATATCCAAACAGTGAGAGGGAAATAGCTGATGTGCTACATTAATATTTCACTCAGGTATTTACCAAAAACAAATCAACAATATGCCTCAGGCAGCATAAGTATAACTTTCTGTATTGATTTGTACGTAGAAATGAACATAGAAATGGTGTTTTCAGGCACTAGCAGGCTTACCTGCCCTAGCTTTATGGTAGGCAAGATCTTGGAAATTAGCAGCTTTGAAGAACACATAACTTACGAACAAGAACAAGAAGTACATACTTTACAAAGATGATATGCATTTTTTTCATTGAAAGTAATATCGTGAATCTATTAACTTCTATTAAAACGCCTCAAAACTTAGAGCTCTTAGTCTACGTCTTGCTAGAAAATGTGGCCTGCCTACCACGAAGTGTATTTACAGTGACTTGATTTGGCGTACAGTACTTCTGTTTTGAGATTGCTTATCCTGCTTTTCCTTTTCTCAGAGCTCAATAGGTATAGCCTTTCTGCAATTATGATTTAAATTGTAAACCATTACAACATAGTTTGCAATACAAGTAAAAGGTTACTTGTAATGTTTCATTACATGTTAGATGTAATGGAGTATTAATAAAATTTATCATCACAACATTTACTACTTTCCTAGATTAGAACGAGCTGCATTTGCTGTAGCAGCAGCTGAAACTGCACTGATATGGTCATCTTAAGGGGAAGAGGAGAGTCATTTACTACATTTACTGTGAAATAAACTGCTACACATACTGTAAATTCACAAATAATAGTATCACAATTTATAACTAACAGACTTTAACATCCTAGATTTAGCAAAGCATCAACAGAAAGATCCACTGCAGGGATTTTTCCACTCCCATTTGAATGTGCTGATTAAAAACAATGTGTTGCACATTGAAGGCACCCCCTAGTGGCTTCGGGACCCTAGGCAGTTGCCAAGGCTGGCCCTGAGTAGTAGAAATACTTAAGATTGCCAAATCTCCAGGATGTGATGATAATCTACCAATTGTACTTATCAATACAGAAAACAATAGATGCTGTTCATAGACCATTTACATAATTACACCAATTACACCAATAGCTAGATTTAGTACAGATGGTATCAAAAGTTATGAAGAGCCCATACTTATGTAGAGCCCATACGGTACATAAAAAATGGTGACAAATCTGAACCAATTTATTAGAACTGAATCCTATAACTAAAGGAATTAAACTTCCCATATGAAAAATAAATCCTAGGTGATAGTAATTATCCCATCATTACTTTCAACAACTGCTTATCCTGTTCAGATTCACTGTGGCCTGGAAATTATCCCAGGAAGAATTGAATACACTCTGGATGGGACTGTAGTTCATTATAGGGTACACACAGAAACAAACATGCACACACCAACATCTGGCCCAGCTTTCTCCAGAAGCCAGTTGACTTGCCAATGCGTCTTTTGACGGTGGGAGGAAACTAGAGAACCTGAAGGAAACCTACGTGAACATGGGAGGAACAAAAAAAAACTCCTTGAGTTAGGTCCCCAGAGATTGAACCCAGGGTCCTTGCAGTGTGAGGCAGCAATGCTAACCACCGTGCCACCGTGCTATCTGATAGTCAACATGAATTGTTGAAAACCAACTTAAAGGAAAAAACAGTAATAGTCACACATTGTGTAACTATACACACAGTGTAGTTTATTAAATTTGATATACAGTATATTATATTAGTATTTTATATGTCTGGTATACTTGATTTTCAAAAGTCTTTTAATAAAGTTCCTTATAAAAGTATAATTCTCAGATTACATGTAGGAATTTTGGGAAGTGTGTGTGTTTGGACTGAGAATTAATAGGCATATACTGTAAAGGGTGATTGGTTTGATTAGGGTAATATAATTAGTGGAGTACCCCAGGGGGTTATATTAGAACCCTTCTAGCTACTAATTTATATTCATATTATAGATTCTGTTGTAGTTTGTTTCCTAGTCATGTTTGCAGATGATTCCACAGTAGCATCAGAAAACACTGAAACAGCAAATGCAATTTAAGAAGAATTAGATAATATTCAAGAGAAAATAACTAGCAGATGACATTTAATGTAGTCAATTGCAGAGTATTGTAAGCAGAACACATCATTTGGCACATCATTTACTTTGTCTATACCAGTGGTTCTCAAACTTTTTCAATGATGGAACCCTTTTTCTGTTGAAGCTAATATCACGGATCCCCAGCAACCTTTTTCCTTCCTTTTCAGGATTAGCTATGCTGGTGTTCTGCAAAAAGCATTCTAGGACTGCAGTTCAGGGGCAATTTAGCCAATTATTAAGGAAAAATAATTCTTTTGTTTATAATAATGCTTTTGTTTTCATTATTAATCACACGAGGCTAGAAGGCATATTACCCTGCAACTCACAACTGGCAACCCACTGAAGCTAAGCAGGGCTGAACCTGTTCAGTACCTGGTTGGGAGATCTCCTGGGAAAACCTGTAGTTGCTGCTGGAAGAGGTGTTAGTGGGACCAGCTGGGGGTGCCCATCCTGGGGTCTGTGTGGGTCCTTATGCCCCAGCATAATGGCAGGGACACTATACTGTAGTGGGCGCTGTCTTTTGGATGAGACGTTAAACCAAAGTCCTGACTCTCAGTGGTCATTTCTCGAGAACAGGAGGGAGTTATCCCAGTGTCTGGGCCAAATTTCCCCCTCGACCTTGACCTTTACCGTGGCCTCCAAATTGTCCCCATGTATGATTGGCTTGCACTTGCCCTGCGATGGAGTACCCTGCCTTGCGCTCGTTGCTTGCCGGGTATGCTCCGGCTTCACCACCGGTTCTAACCACTGGGTCGACCAAGTTAGAACAACTTTTAGTTGTTTACTTTAACAAAGGGGAAAAAAAAACTAATAGTTATAGAACCAGGCATCACTTTCTGTGGTCTAACCGGGCCCAAAAAGGAAAAGTTGGTAGCAAAATGACTAAGTAAAACACAGTGAGACAACAATACATGAGGTTTTTAAAAAAGAGTACTGATGATTTTTAATCAACATTTACTTCAAACCAGCAGAAATAGAACAATCTCAGTGTGATGAGTGAGTTTGCCTCTTCTACAATTTTTAAAAAATATTTGGAGTTACGGATGTGAGTTGCAGATTCCTGTTCATGTCTGCATCCAATCTGTTGCGATACTTCATTTTTGTGGACATGTACAACCAAAAACCGGTTTCACATAGATACAGTAGGAGGTCACAAACAGGAGAAGAACAGAAAGAGCTTTCTATGAAAATACTCTGAAAATACTGGATATTCGTTTTTGATACTGTACCAAAACTTTGCCAACTGCACTTCATTAGACGCTGTTTGTGAGGAAGAGTCTGAAATCAGGTCAATGAACTTCTCATATTCTTGTGACGTGAACTCTTGAAGTTTTTTATTGTTTTTCACATTTTTTCTTTTGTGGTTGCAGTAATTTCTAAGTGATCTTTCCACCTAGTAACACGCTATTTCCTCTCATTGCGAGAGTTTTTGAGATTTTCCGGATGGGGAGATGGCAAAACTTTTTATCTCCAAACAAGATAGAAGAGCAGATGGAAGAGGAAATTTCATCCAATACTTTTGAGGTACTGTACCTTCTGGCTCTAGCAGCGAAAGTACAGAAATTTATTCAGAGTGAATTTGAAGATGACGTTTCAGAAGATATGCCTAATTTTTCTGACTTCTTGGAGCCATGCAAGCCATCGTAACTTTTTTTATTTATAGCAAATTATTTTCCGTGTAGACTGTGAGAGCTCACGGAACCCCTACGGACGTCCTGCGGAACCACTGGTCTATACAATGTGGAAACAAGATACAAAAAGCAATTCATTTTAAGGTTATTGTTAAAAGCATAGAGTTTAAATCATAGAAGTTTAAGTAAGCACTTTACAAACTGAAATGTCTGCTCCGGAATTAGTCTAAAGAAGAAAAACGCAATACATTCCTGACATAAAGGAATGTCCTATACTGTTAGGCTAAAAGAACTGAACCTCTTCAGTCTTGCACAGCAAAGATTACTATGGGACCTGGCCAAACATTTTTTTTTAATTCACAAAGGCATTGCATCTTCAGATTCAACAGTGAAAACGTGTACTGCTAATATGAAAACTGTGTGTAAGTGTATTTTAAGCTGGTGGCATAGCTTGATGAGATCTTTAGATTTCTGACTACTATCAAATGGCTTAAGGCCCATTGGCCTCCTGTCATTTGTAACTGTCCTTATGAAACTTGACACTGTCATATAGAAACAGTCAGTATAACAGTCATGAGTAATGCTTAATATTGCCAAACACAAAGTGGTGTTAATCTGTGAATTAACCACTCTACTAATTTCTCTCCTGTAACCCTAGTTCTCTGTCCCACAGAAGACTGGAATTTCGTCTCTGAATGTTTACTTCTCAGTGGCCTCTAGGCATGCAGATCATTTTCATGCAGACTGATGAGCTGCAGTTAATTTAATTGATGTGTAATTTATTTCATTGAAAATTCATCATGATGTAGCCTGTAAACACAACTGAATAAGACAGATGTTATGGTCCAGGGCTTGAATGGGGACTTGGCCTTCCAGGACATAATCCATCCCTCATGAAGCCATCTTACTGGATTCTGTAGACTAATCTGCTGATTAGAACCACATTTTATTCTTTGGAAGCCTTCTTTCACAGCCAGTATTCAGTCACACTGATGACAACCAGTGAAGCATGGTTGTTGTTCTTGCACTAATTAAAATAATGTTTTTGAAGGGCTAGTTATACTGTTCTTTATAAACATTTTTTACCTTGATTCAATTATTCAACACTAAGCACTACATGTTATTAAATGATATGAGTCAAGCTCAGTATTTTATCTCAAGGAACAATACTAACAATTTTCTTTGTAGTAAATTTGTTTCACCTACAGTAAATATATATTGTATTAGATGATTCCTCATTTGGAAGCATACAACTTATTTTGTTTTTCCAGTTCTGCTTTTCCTAAGGTCCCTAGTGTAAAGAATGGATGTTTAAGTGCTATAAGATGGCTTTTGTTTTAGATATTTACAGCCTACCATATTTTCTCTCCATTTCTGTTCCCCTGTCACATTTTGTCTTTAACTATTTATGATGTTCCCCTGCTGGGGCAGCCTCAATTACCAGCTTCCTCTTCACAATAAAGCCCAGACTTCAGGAAGAGAGCACCCTTGCTTTATAATTGGACTTAAGGTTGCCTCCTATTATGTGCTCATCTAACACCAATCTAACACTTTGCCATCTGTTTACGTTAGTGTTAATCATATCCCTTTTCTCCGTTATTGTTCCAGATGGCTTTCATAATTGCTTTGTTACTTCTGCAGATGTTTTATAGGCAGTTCAGGAACACTGCCAGGCACGATTGATATAATGTTGAAGTTGTTAATGGGAAAATAACTGTTTTTGCAGGCTGGTTCCAGGTTTTTGTCAATGGTAGCATAAACAGTGTAATTGTCACTAATGGAGGTGAGTGGCTGGTGGAAGGGAGAGACAGGACTCATATCTATGGAGGCTGGACTACAATCACAATCCAAGAATTGATGCACTTCCACCTAGTGTTTAAGTGAGCTGTTTTATCAGTGGTTGTGTGGCTAATTTTGTAAAGAATTGTTTTTATCTGGAAACAGAGGTATTTTGATATACAGTAGTCTGGTATAGAGCAATTAAAATCAAAGTCTTACCTTTTGATTGTCAGAATACTTTTGAAAAGTGTATTTGACTTGTAATGCTTTATTTTAAATTAACGTTATAGTGCATGGATAACCTTGTGAGACTTCTGTATAGCTTTCAGAATTTTCCGTTTGTAATATACAGGTTTTTCAGTGGATCAGAATTTCTTCCTTTTTTGGTCTGGAGATAACTCAGTTGAACACAGCTATGCATGAGGAGGGTACAAATTAAGTTTTGTCTGTTTAATATTTGAAATACTAGATGTATTTCTTATAATATATTTTAATGATCTACTAAAAATATACTCAATAGAACTATTAAAACTGGACAGTGACAGAAAAGTGGCAGAGAACTTCTAGAATGGATCAGCATGTGTTAAAAGGCAAATGTAGTGCAGCTGCAAATAAATACACAAGCACATAGGTTTCTCAAAGCTGAAAAATCACCAGCCCCACTCTTTCAGAGATATGCACAACTGCTGACTTGCAGAACAAAAAATAGATTAGTATCTCTGCAAATATCTTGACTGTTATGGTAGGTGTTTCATTTTCTGCACACCACATCCATATTTTGCTATTGAGCTAAAGGGTATCCAACTGAGCTGTGCTGACTTTGTGTTGCTCTAAGTTTAGCCTTGCCAGATTTTTATTTCAAAATGGCCTATCTTACTTCCTTAATCATAGCCAAGAGGAATCATGCTAACGTGCCATGGCAGAAGCATCTACAGTGTTTAAAAAAGCAGCCAATTAAAGCAAACGAAATTAGGGTCATGACCATGCAACACTGCAGTTGGAAGAGACCTAACAAGTTTAATTGAAGAGGTTTCTTAGAGCAGGGGTCTTTAACCATAAAAGTAAGTGCAATCTTTCCTGAAATCCAAGGGTGAAATTATTATTTTATCATTTATGCTTGAGTCTGTGGCAGTGACAAACACTAAATTAGCATGACTACTGCTGAAATCTCTCACTCTAGAAAATGAAACTTTTATTAAAATCCTAAAATAGAGCATGTGTTAATTTTAAATACTGTCTTGTACCTGTATAAATAAAAATTATAAAGAAATGTTTGTATTAGTCCCTAACAGTCTTACCTTTTGTTTATTTTAAATTGTGATTAAGCCATAACTATTAATGTGAAATGAGACAAATTGCAGGCATCAAAATACAGCAGAGAGGATTTGTGGTGGATGTGCTGGATGAGTGGTCTTATCTAAGACATGGGTCCCACTTTGTGCATACCAATTTGTTGGCAATATTGGATGAAAGCAATTACACTATGAAATCTCAATAATTGTAGTAGTTATTCTACAGATGCAGCCATTCAAAATGAGTGAGGTATTTCGCGGCATACCCCGGTGGGCGTGTCGCAGTATCACGCGGTATGATGCAGTTAACGTGGTGTCACGTGACTAACTATCCGGCGTCGCCTTGTAAAACCGCCAGGGGGAGCTTAACCTCTCATGTACAGCATTTGAGCCTTTAATTTTGAACTGTGTATTACAGCATGTTAATCATCAGTCATTAAAATGTTGGTATATTTTATGAAAGCAAGATTGCTCAGTTGGACAAAAGTACACAACCTACCTTTATCAGAAATATTTATGCATCAAAGCCTTTACTGAAGATATTACTAATAGTATTAATAATGGATGACTTTGGACAAGCTGTATACTCAAAGTATAATTTCTTTAGCACATTTGTACAAGCACTTGGAATCTGTCCAAGCCATACTTTGTCAGGCATTTTGTTTTACTTCGACGGGCATAAAAACTTCCTTGCTTTTAACAGGGCGTTTCATAATTTCTAACTACGAAAATGATTTAAAATGCGACACCTATCATTCAACTAGAGCTTAAAATATCACAAGGAAAAATACACACCGGTATTCCATTTCTCCCTAAACATTGTAAGCTTCGAAGTCTTTAACTAACGTGATACCGGAGTCAACAAGCATACTTTTAGAATTTGATTAAAAGGGAATATAATATGGAATCGCGTATCTCAAGAAATTAATAACGGTATGATTATATCCGTGTACTGCGGCAGGGCTGTGTAGGGCTGTTTCGCCTGCCTGTTCATGCGAGCTGTCTTGTAGTCTACTGGTCTAGGTGCGTGACTACCAACTGGCAGGTTGTGTGTTCAAATCCAGCTGGTGCTGGACCTTCCAGTTTTATTTATTTATTTTTTAATCACGTAACATAAACATATTACCGTATGCAAACTGTACTGTATACAATATGTATATGTATATTTAATGTCTTAACTGTGCCCGTTTAAGTATTGAATATTCATATCTAATTTTACCACTGAAGGGAAATCTTAACATAAACATACAGTATATGGCTGGTCTCGGTACTTTAAAGAAAAAAATACACACCAGTATTCCATTTCTCCCTAAACATTGTAAGCTTCGAAGTCTTTAACTAACGTGATACCGGAGTCAACAAGCATACTTTTAGAATTTGATTAAAAAGGAATATAATATGGAATCGCGTATCTCAAGAAATTAATAACGATATAATTATATTCATGTTGCAAAAGAACTGCAACGGACATAAAAACTCCCTTGCTTTTAACAGAGCGTTCCATAATTTCTAACTACGAAAATGCCAGGTGAAAGGATTTGTAAACATATTTTGTTAAAGCAAGTCAGTTTTTTCTGCAACACATAAAATACATTTTTCCAAGAAAGTTTAGCCTTTGTCACTAATGAAACCACTAAATAAAGACATAAATATAGAAATCTTAAGATTTGTTTTATTTAATGTTGGTAGCAGGATGAACTGTCAGAGTGTATATTTTGTCGCAAAGTTGCTGCAAGATGTTAACAGTGAAAAAGGTATTTAGAAATGAGTTATTTCAAGATGAAAAAGAAAACATACACGAAACATGGTTTCATTACGACCAGAATCGGTCTTGAGATATTTTTAACTTGATTTACAGTATTTGAGAGGTATGTCTTAACACCGATACTACAGTGCTTAAGTACTGCTCACGTATATGTTTCTAGGTTTATATTATGCATTTCATACGGTCAAATTACTTTTGAGCAACTAATAAGAAGCGCGAAACGGTATGCGTTTTACTTTCGTTTTGTGCTGGGACCCGTGGATTGATTAGAGATATCAAGTACATACAAGTCATTTTTTAAATGTTGTAGTTCGTCTTGAAAAAATGTTACGAGTACATCATCTATCAACAATCACACAGGTTCTGTTTCCATATTGCGGATTTTGGTTAGGTATTATCAAATCCAGTGGCGCTGTTAGTTTACTGAGTCCCATGTCACATGGTCTGTGATTGAAACCTGTAAAACCGGTTTAATTCGTCACAGCCAGCACTCTTCAGGTGTGAGGGTCTTCTGCTCAGAATGAAACGCTAAAATGTTTGTGTATATTCTAATGGTAGTGGGGGCAGGGTGTGTGGGAACAGGTTTGGTTGAAATTGCATTGGAGATCTATGTTCTTCACACCTGAAACATTTTCTCTGAAAGCATTTTCTTCGCAGTTTAACCGATCTTGTTACAGCATGTTACAGTTTACTATTATTAACCATATTAATTTTAAGTGCTTAATGTAAAGTCTTGTAAAAATATATTTTCATTGTTCAAATATACATTAAGTCTGACTATCATATAATAAGTTAAATACAAAACTAAAGAAAAAATAGGGTTAAATATAATTCAAAATATTTTGCTAACAATGTTAACTGTTTATGAATAATAAAATGTATTAACTAAGGAGTAGGATGGCACAGTTGTTAGTATGTTTTTTGTTTTGTTTCTTTTTCATAAATACAACAGTAGTACCTGATGTCTCAGTGGCTTTCAAAATTAAATTATGCATGCAAACCTGTGAACTAGAAAGATAACTAAGATATCCATCCATTATATTCCATAATATCCATGAAATATATGGCGCTGAAATACAGTATGTGTGACGCAGTGGTGGCCTGACACGGTGAGGTCCCCTGGCAGCTGTGTGATGCAGTGGTGGTCGGGTATGTAGAGGTGCACTGGCAGCTGTGTGCTGTGACGCAGTGGTGGCCTGGCACGGTGAGGTGCGCTGGCAGCTGTGTGATGCAGTGGTGGTCGGGTATGTAGAGGTGCACTGGCAGCTGTGTGTTGTGACGCAGTGGTGGCCTGGCACGGTGAGGTGCGCTGGCAGCTGTGTGGTGTGACGCAGTGGTGGCCTGGTACGGTGAGGTGCGCTGGCAGCTGTGTGGTGTGACGCAGTGGTGGCCTGGCACGGTGAGGTGCGCTGGCAGCTGTATGATGCAGTGGTGGCCTGGCACGGTGAGGTGCGCTTGCAGCTATGTGACGCAGTGGTGGCCTGGCACGGTGAGGTGCGCTGGCAGCTGTGTGATGCAGTGGTGGTCGGGTATGTAGAGGTGCACTGGCAGCTGTGTGTTGTGACGCAGTGGTGGCCTGGCACGGTGAGGTGCGCTGGCAGCTGTGTAGTGTGACGCAGTGGTGGCCTGGTACAGTGAGGTGCGCTGGCAGCTGTGTGGTGTGACGCAGTGGTGGCCTGGTACGATGAGGTGCGCTGGCAGCTGTGTGGTGTGACGCTGTGGTGGCCAGCGCACCTCACCGTGCCAGGCCACCACTGCATCACACAGCTGCCAGCGCACCTCACCGTGCCAGGCCACCACTGCATCACACAGCTGCCAGCGCACCTCACCGTGCCAGGCCACCACAGCGTCACACCACACAGCTGCCAGCGCACCTCATCGTACCAGGCCACCACAGCGTCACACCACACAGCTGCCAGCGCACCTCATCGTACCAGGCCACCACTGCGTCACAACACACAGCTGCCAGTGCACCTCTACATACCCGACCACCACTGCATCACACAGCTGCCAGCGCACCTCACCGTGCCAGGCCACCACTGCGTCACATAGCTGCAAGCGCACCTCACCGTGCCAGGCCACCACTGCATCATACAGCTGCCAGCGCACCTCACCGTGCCAGGCCACCACTGCGTCACACCACACAGCTGCCAGCGCACCTCACCGTGCCAGGCCACCACTGCGTCACAACACACAGCTGCCAGTGCACCTCTACATACCCGACCACCACTGCATCACACAGCTGCCAGCGCACCTCACCGTGCCAGGCCACCACTGCGTCACAGCACACAGCTGCCAGTGCACCTCTACATACCCGACCACCACTGCATCACACAGCTGCCAGGGGACCTCACCGTGTCAGGCCACCACTGCGTCACACATACTGTATTTCAGCGCCATATATTTCATGGATATTATGGAATATAATGGATGGATATCTTAGTTATCTTTCTAGTTCACAGGTTTGCATGCATAATTTAATTTTGAAAGCCACTGAGACATCAGGTACTACTGTTGTATTTATGAAAAAGAAACAAAACAAAAAACATACTAACAACTGTGCCATCCTACTCCTTAGTTAATACATTTTATTATTCATAAACAGTTAACATTGTTAGCAAAATATTTTGAATTATATTTAACCCTATTTTTTCTTTAGTTTTGTATTTAACTTATTATATGATAGTCAGACTTAATGTATATTTGAACAATGAAAATATATTTTTACAAGACTTTACATTAAGCACTTAAAATTAATATGGTTAATAATAGTAAACTGTAACATGCTGTAACAAGATCGGTTAAACTGCGAAGAAAATGCTTTCAGAGAAAATGTTTCAGGTGTGAAGAACATAGATCTCCAATGCAATTTCAACCAAACCTGTTCCCACACACCCTGCCCCCACTACCATTAGAATATACACAAACATTTTAGCGTTTCATTCTGAGCAGAAGACCCTCACACCTGAAGAGTGCTGGCTGTGACGAATTAAACCGGTTTTACAGGTTTCAATCACAGACCATGTGACATGGGACTCAGTAAACTAACAGCGCCACTGGATTTGATAATACCTAACCAAAATCCGCAATATGGAAACAGAACCTGTGTGATTGTTGATAGATGATGTACTCGTAACATTTTTTCAAGACGAACTACAACATTTAAAAAATGACTTGTATGTACTTGATATCTCTAATCAATCCACGGGTCCCAGCACAAAACGAAAGTAAAACGCATACCGTTTCGCGCTTCTTATTAGTTGCTCAAAAGTAATTTGACCGTATGAAATGCATAATATAAACCTAGAAACATATACGTGAGCAGTACTTAAGCACTGTAGTATCGGTGTTAAGACATACCTCTCAAATACTGTAAATCAAGTTAAAAATATCTCAAGACCGATTCTGGTCGTAATGAAACCATGTTTCGTGTATGTTTTCTTTTTCATCTTGAAATAACTCATTTCTAAATACCTTTTTCACTGTTAACATCTTGCAGCAACTTTGCGACAAAATATACACTCTGACAGTTCATCCTGCTACCAACATTAAATAAAACAAATCTTAAGATTTCTATATTTATGTCTTTATTTAGTGGTTTCATTAGTGACAAAGGCTAAACTTTCTTGGAAAAATGTATTTTATGTGTTGCAGAAAAAACTGACTTGCTTTAACAAAATATGTTTACAAATCCTTTCACCTGGCATTTTCGTAGTTAGAAATTATGGAACGCTCTGTTAAAAGCAAGGGAGTTTTTATGTCCGTTGCAGTTCTTTTGCAACATGAATATAATTATATCGTTATTAATTTCTTGAGATACGCGATTCCATATTATATTCCTTTTTAATCAAATTCTAAAAGTATGCTTGTTGACTCCGGTATCACGTTAGTTAAAGACTTCGAAGCTTACAATGTTTAGGGAGAAATGGAATACTGGTGTGTATTTTTTTCTTTAAAGTACCGAGACCAGCCATATACTGTATGTTTATGTTAAGATTTCCCTTCAGTGGTAAAATTAGATATGAATATTCAATACTTAAACGGGCACAGTTAAGACATTAAATATACATATACATATTGTATACAGTACAGTTTGCATACGGTAATATGTTTATGTTACGTGATTAAAAAATAAATAAATAAAACTGGAAGGTCCAGCACCAGCTGGATTTGAACACACAACCTGCCAGTTGGTAGTCACGCACCTAGACCAGTAGACTACAAGACAGCTCGCATGAACAGGCAGGCGAAACAGCCCTACACAGCCCTGCCGCAGTACACGGATATAATCATACCGTTATTAATTTCTTGAGATACGCGATTCCATATTATATTCCCTTTTAATCAAATTCTAAAAGTATGCTTGTTGACTCCGGTATCAAGTTAGTTAAAGACTTCGAAGCTTACAATGTTTAGGGAGAAATGGAATACTGGTGTGTATTTTTTTCTTTAAAGTACCAAGACCAGCCATATACTGTATGTTTACGTTCCAAAATTAATATCGTTTATGGCCTTCACACGCGTTACAGTATGCTCCTATTCTTTTTATGCTCAGCTACTAAGATTTCCCTTCAGTGGTAAAATTCAATATCTACAACGGGCA